>NW_024523822.1:8915053-10342470 GCF_017590135.1 Pyrgilauda ruficollis | reverse complement strand
GGTGGGGGGGGGTGGGGATCAGAATAGGTATCAATAAAGTATCTGCTACTTTGATAATTTCACATTACTATTTAATCCCTCAGTATTACCTAAATCTCTTTCAACTCTCATCAAGAGGATGAGAAAAAAATCAATAATATTTGCATTCAAACTAGGCTAACATGCACTGGCAAGGGTAGTACTGGCCCTTTTCTTCATGTGTCAGTTGCATTATCAGCATAGCAGGACTTACTTGTTGAGTTTTGACTTAGCAAATTGTGGTGTTTTGGTTTGTTTTCATTTCAGTGAATGGTATCACCTTAATACAAATATAATCTTTAAAACACTGATAATTCCTTTACCAAAACTGTATCTAGACAGCTAGAAGGACTTTGACTAACAACTCTTACATGAGCCCACCTGTCCAAAGAAATCATGGAATATCTTGAGTTGGAAGGGATCCCTAAGGAGCATCGAGTCTAACTTCCTGCTTTTCACAGGACTACCTAAACCAGGTGACTAAGAGCATCCTCCAGACCCTCCTTGAACTCAAGACTGCTTCCATGGAGAGCCTGTTCCAGTGAGCGACCACCCTTTTGTTGAAAAGCCTTTCCCTAATATTCAATCTGAACTTAGACCAATGCAGCTCCATTCCATTTCCCATGTCCTTTCGCTGCTCCCCAAAGAGGAGATCAGCAACTCCCCCTCCACTGGTCCCCAGGAGGAAGCTTTAGACTGTGGAGGAGTCACTCCTTATCCTTCTCCAAGCTGAAAAAGCCAAGTGACTTCAGCCACTGCTCGTGAGTCTTGTGCTTGAAACACTCTACCAGTGCCAAACCTGCTCCCACCTCAGTAAGGTATCCTAAACCTCCATGTCTATAAAATTAACGGAATCCAGCACCACTCACATATTCCATCTTCGTGCCAACATCACTTCCATTATATCTACATTTTGGATAGCTCTTGATGAACTGTTCCTGGTTACAGGAATAGTCACAGCAGGCAAGCACTTATGACAAATTTTTCCTTAGTCCCGTGCCCTGCACCCTCTGCAGATCTAGGATGTTTTTTCTTCTCCGTGTGACCTCATGGCATATTTTAGGGCATCAGTGCTCTGTGGTTTAATCAGTATGGCTGCTTCTCTTTCTCCCTGAGGCCAAGCTGAGGAGTCACCTGACATGACAGTGTGTCAGATCTGGGAAATTAATTCACACCCATCAGTTATTGGCTGCCTGATGCCCTCAGTTCTGATAATTGTACAGACAGTTCAGATAGGTCTTGCTACTGAAGGACTACTGAAGGAATCCTTATTCTTATTTCTGGCCTGGATCTGCTTCTCCTAAGCACAGCTGCTGTGAAGGTAGAAATTCAACACAAGCCAGTCATCACTTTCTGCCTCTGTGGCCAATGGAGAGAGAAGGAGAGAATTTGATGTCCCCAGCATGACTCATCCCATCCTAAACAAGACATCAAATATAGGCAGGTATTAAGCAAATAATGCCAGAAGTTAATTTGTCTTTGGTATAAGTAACAGATAGCTGTATTTTTTTTCTTGCCAGCTAAGCTAGGTTCCATAATAAACCTGTCCTTTGAAGGTGAACCATTCTTTGCTGGACACATGTATCTTCTTTCTTGCATTGCTGCTTGCTCCTGGTGAAGCATTGCTGTAAATACTTACCAAGGAAGGGACAGAGAGGATAGTCACAGTTGGAAGCTGATTGTGATATCTACAGCTGTGGTGTCTGCTCTTTGCTGCTTGGGTATCAGAGAGGTGAGAATCACACAGAAATGTGCTAAGGGAACATTAGACTCCCACACAGCATTATCTAACTTTGTGAGGAAGTGATGAAATCTATTGCTTTGTTATCTTTTATGCCATATTAAGCCTCTCTATACAAGGTATTACATTTTAAGTATTATACAGTTGTGAACAGATATTTGATAGTAGTGGGAAACTGCGAGAATGCAATGGTGTGCTGGTGAGGAGGTGCTGGCCCCATGCTCACCCTCAACATGGTGCCTGACGTAATACTACTATGCCATCACGCTACTTAAGCCTTGTAAATCTGAAGTAAAGGCATGGAAACAGAAAAGCCCCACAGGGCACCATGGTATTATACTGCATTTTTTATTGACACAAACTCTTCTCAGCATAACCAGATGAATCAGCCGTTTGAGCCAAAGTTTAGTAGTCATGAGTAAAGTCGTACTGTTAATATTAAAATGATCTAGTTTTGTTTGGTTTGAAATTAAGTGGGCATAGACAAGAACTAACTGGAGAGTATAAACAGCAAGCAATCTTGAGAAATTGTCTCAGAGATTAGGACCCTTTAGAAAAGTATATGTTGTAGCTTTCTTGGTCTGTACAAAGGGCCTTTTCAAGGATTAGCTGAGTGTAACGGTGTGCATTTCTAACAAGTGCCAAAGACAGACACAGTCTCATGTTAGATGTGGGAGGAGGTGTTTTGCTGCTCGCTCACCACAGGGCTGGAAGTGATGTGCTCCTGGGCATGGGGCAGTCTCACCTGCCCCCATAGTCCAGTTCCCACCCAGAGACTTGCCTGACATGTTGCTACAGCATTGTCAGCATCAGCAGAAGAGGGACCTGCTGGGGTATTAGTGTTTTAGCACACCAGAAACCTGCTGCTCCTCCAGCAACCCACTTGCAGATGCAGTGCAAGAAATGGAGTTCCTATCTTCACAGTTCCCAGAACTGCTCTCGGCCCAAATTTTGGTGGTTTTGTCTCATGGCAATAGTGCAGTGCTTTTCTTTCACCTCATATCTGGAAATAAATACACACACTTTGCTGTGCAAACTGCCAGCCAGCCTCCCACTCTTCAGTAAATTTCCAAGTCATAAGTGCTTAAGATTTGCCCAGTCACCACTGCCTGTGCTGATGCTGCCTCTGAGGGGTCAGGTAGAGATAAATCCTCTGCTCTTCCATCTCCACCCAACCCTCTAATTGCTGTAGAGGTCTTGGACCACTGCTCCCTTCTGCAGAGGCTGCATGAGCCCTTGCAGGCACCACTGTCAGGTGGGCATTCTGTCCTCATTTGTACCCTGCTCATGAAGAAAAAAGGCAGCTAATATTAGGTGGTATCTAGGGGTAGGGTGGAAGTCCAGCTGGATGGTGCAGCCACTCCACAGCAGCTGATGGCTCCTCCTCATGGTCTCAGCACATTTAGTGCTGGTTCTATCAGAGCTGGAGCACGTCCTGGCAGCCAGAGCTGGCAGCTGGCAGCCAGCTCCATCCTGGGAGCCGTGCACTGGCACGTGGGAGCCCGAGAGTGGCCGGAGCACAGAGCCCAGGGCCTGGCTGGTGACAGGCACACCTGGCTGCCACTGCTCCCGAGCCTGGCAGGGACAGTGGCACCTCGGCACTGGCATTTCACCTGCAGCCCTGTGGGAGAAGAAAAGGATGCTTGCTCTCCAGCTGCGTGAGCTGGGTGCACCAGCTCCACTGAAGGGTGTGGAAGGGTGCTGAGAAAAGCAGCAAAATTCTGCACACAAATTCTGTAAAGAAAATGTTTTATTTAAAGTGTTAAATACCATCACCAGAATGAGTTTGATTTACATTAGTTGGTGTTCATTACAGGCCTAATCTGCCCTTGTTTTTCCCCCAACTGTAATTCCTTTTAACTTTTTAAAACGTACTATTTACAAGACAGCAGTGATCACTGGAATAGTACTATTTACATGACTAAACCATAAGTAGAATTGCAGACGTGTGAAAATTAAAAAAAATACATTAATTTTTTTTAAAATAAATACTGCATAATGACAATTATGTACAAACCTTCCATGCGTCATGTCCTTGATTTTAAAATTTGAAATAATTTATAGAGGACTATGCATACAAGAATGTGTGAGCACATCTCACAGTGTCAGGAAAATGGTTATGTATTTTTGTTTAATATCTAGGGGATATTGTAGACTGCATGTTAGTAGTATTTATTTGCTGCTGGTAGACAGGTGTCTAAACTGTTTCAATAAATATAATTTTACCAGTCTGTCTATTAACTTAACAATAATCCATTATATAAACTCTGCAGACAAGACACAATCTCATTTTCTATGATATTGCACAAAGTAAAAGGCATTATAAGTGATACTGTTATTACTTTTTCCCTCTTACCAGGCATGTACAATTTGTTAATGGGAAACTTCAACAGACTTTCAAATAAAATCAGAATAATTCTGTGTGGCCATAAAGGTAAATGTAACATACTTGAAAAATTATTGCAAGATTTCAATATTAAACCTTTAGTAGGCATTAAAGGCATACCAAGACCCAGGAAAAAGAAGAAAAAGAAAAGGGTATTTTGTAATTAAACATTAGCCAGTTACATTCCCTTTAAATAACGAAACTTAATGAGAGGTTTGAACTTGCAGCACCACCCGATGGTAGCTACTGTCTGCTACAAAACCCAGGGTTCTGAAGATCCATTAACTGCAGCAAGGTTCTGGTAATGGTGTCAAATAGCTGACAGAGTGGTACTGATAAGCTTTCTTTAAGGCTATTTTACCAACCAAAGACTGATACCTTCCAGACTGATATTATCTAATTATGTCTTTTGCAACGCAAATGTAATTTATGAAAATTGAACTTTACAGCAGAAGAACTGTATGGATTTGTAACCTTTGTTGCTTCTGTTATTTCAAAAATGTAGCAATCAATTTGGTTTAGTGCAAATAAAAATGCTTAAATTTGTTTCCTAAAAATCAATCAGATACTTAATTTTTCCTCTTTCCAAAAACCTTCAAGAAATAATAGTTCAGTCTTTGAATGAAAGATGCTGGTGCTGAACACAAATTTATTGAAGACATCTTACAATGGCCACATGATTCCAGTATTTTGCTGTAGAATTCAATTTGAAGGTGAGAAAAAATGAAAATAAGTTACCATGCACTGTACAATAAATTGCAAAAGTTCAAATATCTTCTTTATCAAATACATGCTGAATTACATTAATGTACTCCCAAGCCATGTTGCAAAATCCTTTTCAACATGCTTGAAAAAAAGTAAGCTCTTAAACAATATTTTTCTCAAATAATTCAGAAATGCAGAACAATCTGCAACCCTGAACCAAATATGGGGCATAAGACAATAATAAGTCAAAAGGTAGCCATTTTAGAATATGCTGATCATCCTGGGAGGTAGAGGGGGAAAAGAGCAAAAGGAAGAAGGAGATTGGGAGGAGATATAGAGAAAGAAGGAGGTAAAAGAAGTGTACAATTTGCACATTATGTTGAACTTTACAAGGCTTGTACCTTTTACATTTAAATAAATTTAATATATTACACTTATTTCTTGTCACATAAACAGAATTTTAAATATTTGCTAGAAATTATTTTTTTATTTTTAATATAAGTCTGCAAAAACACAGACCATGACTGGTTTAAAGAATGATAAACGTGGTGTGTCTTTGTATCACCCTGTTGCATTCTCTTCCCTTTAAAACCATGCACTAGTGAAATTTATCTTTAAAAATAATACAAACTGTTGAAAATGGCTGATTTATTCTTTTTTTTTTTTTGCAAGTTGCAGCCCCAAGAAAATAATTTAAGTGTTCAGCTAAATCTGTGTCCATGCAAAAAAGTTTCTTAATTTCATACAGTACAGTATATCCACAGAACTTTATTTTTCAGAGAGTCCATCATGTCTGGGGTTTCACTGTGTGAACAGCTGGAGGTATGAAGCCTGCCACTTTAAGTCTTGAACCTTTTCAATATGAAGAGTTTTCAGATCTCAAGCAACTGCTGCAAGTGCCAGTTGACTTTCCCAGCATCCTTAGTTTCTTCTATTCTTCCAATGTCTGCTAATCCACTGACTTGTAACGTGGCTCCATGGGAGGGTAACTCCGTTTCTGTGGCATAACCAAACTTTAGGAGGGGAGGGCAGATAAATAAAGAAAAGGGAGCAACAAAACAGATATGCCATTGAAAAGGACTTTTGTTGCATGAAACAGATTGATTTTTTTTAGTTTAGTCCATGGCTTCAGATTGGACCAAAACTGAGTCCCTGAACTCCAAACCTATCAGTTCTTCATGATTTCAGTCCATCACCTGAGGGCCTTCCGTAGGGCACAATGTGTGCAACTTCCTTGAGAACACAGGATCGCGTTGCAGCCCTAGAAACAGGCTCAGAAGACACAACATTAAGCATGCAGTGTTACCAGGGTTTGCGACCTGTAATTTATTTTTTTTGTAACGCTGGTTGCTATGACAACAGTTTCACAGCTGCTATGAGCGAGCATACGAAGGTCCTGTTGAACTTTCAAGAGATGATTGGGAAGCTCTTCTAGTGAGAGGAGCTAAGGTTGGGTCTACTAGGGAAGAAGGAGGGAAAAGTTTGAACCACCCAATCACCATGTTGGACAGGTCCAGTTCATCTAAAAGTATCTGTGCCACTCCCATAAAGGATTTGTGATCCATACGTCCATAGTCTCCCCAAACAATTATCTGTTAGGTAAAGAAACACAAGAAAATTGAAAAATTTTAGTGAAAATGTCAAAAGCTTTAATCTGATTTGTCAAAAATCTCTGCTTATTTAATTACAGTAAGGAATGAAATATCCAACTGATATATCCAACTGAAGAACTGAAATATCCAACTAAACTACGCTGACATAGTTTAGTTCTGTGTATCCTAATCATGATGCAGAGACAGAAATGATCTGGGCACCAGCAACAATTATCCACAATACCAGGGAAAGCCCAGGGAGAGGAGCCCATACATACAGAAGAAGCAAAATAAATCTGTAACTCACTTTTGCTCCCTTCTACTTGCACACTCAGTTTCTACTTGCATAAATAGCTATTACTGTTGTGTTTATCTAACTCAGCAAGTAAATAAAGTATGAACATTTATTGCCAAATAAAGCCTGAAAGAAATTTGAAACTCATTCAGTGAAAACTGTACAGGGGATATTTTCAGGTTCAGAGGAATATTTATGCAAATTACCTGTAAAACTTTCCCTTGGGGACTTTCTTCAAATGATAGAAGTTGCTGATAAAGTGGTTCCAGCGTTTTTCTTGCTACCTTTGTTTTCTTTTTGGCTATGCAGACTCCATTTTCTAATAGATACACCTTTACATATGGTGCTTAGAAGAATGAAAATAGAGAACAGTAAGTTAAAAAAGTCCAGATTTTTTTGTGCAACACACACACTTTCTATCACCATATAAAAATCTGCTTTTAAAGGATATATAACTTGTAAGAACCAATCTCCACAAGAAATATTAACAATTATTCCCATACAAAGCATCCATGTGTTTTCTTTACCATTCTCCTCGGGTGTAATTTTTTCTTGGCTTCTTTTTGTATGTCTCTTTTACCATGAAACAATTCAGATTTTGACCTGAACAAATCAAGTACTCCTATATATAGCATCCCTATACTGTACAATATGCAAAATAGGCCCATTAAGTAAATGCAAGACTTGCAATGACTTTGGTGAAATCTGGATCAATGCTCCAAATTGTTAATAATTTAAAATTACCTACAAGGTGAAAATCAGTGAAGAAAGGACTCTGACACAATTTCTATTTTGGAGAAGAGCTTGCTAAAAATATCATTATATTGTCCTTTTCACATAGTGTTACAGGACATCAGATTATAAAATAAGGAGTAGGTATCAAATATTGGTCTACTTTTCAAGTAGCTACCTATTCCACATCTCTGGATTCCCTCTTCATTCCTGAGACTCCTATATAAAATCTTCAGTATATACTTTTCTTCCTACCCCATAACTAAGGATGCCTTTGCTATTACCAAAAATATTTTTGGGTCTTCTGGCAACCTGATTTTTAATTTCCTCCTGAAGTAGGGCTGATTTCTGGTGTATCATTTCAATACAGTATGCATTTCAGTATACAACATTATAACATACTGAGATTTGAACTTGTTAAGGGTTGGCAAAGCTGAACAGAAAAGCCACAGACCTTTCTGGTAGAATGCTATTCTCAGAATCATAGAATATACTGAGTTGGAAGGGACCCATTATGTTCATGAAGTCCAACCCCTGTCTCTGTGCTAAGATTGTTACTGAGGTTTTTCTTCCTTACCTGGCAGTGTCTTTGAACCTGGTTTTACAACAAGGCCACGGGCTCGGATTATTTCTACTTCCAGTTGTCCTTTCTTATCCATCATTCCCACCTGAATATCTCCTAGATAACAAAAAGAAATCCCAGCATTGTAATTCAGAACTACTTTAATATATAAAATGTTGAAAAAACTTCTAAGTTGAATATGTGGTGACTTGTATAGTCTGTTTTTCATCAATAAGTATGATCTGGATTTTAACACTACTATGTAATTTAATATTTACCCTCTTCACTGATGTTTATGTTAGTAAACAATTTAAAACCTCTGCAATAACCCCTTCTCTCCCATGTTCCATGCCTCTAATACTTCAAATTAATTTCTATTTCCCAGGAGTTTCATATTAAACAAAGCAGCTCCGTAAAACTGCTTGAAATCTCTTCACCATGTCCCTAGTTAAGGACAAGTTATGAAAATATAACTTGCAAATATACAAGCCTGTAAACACAATGGTAACAAATAGTTTGCACCTAAATGACCAGTTTTTACACAATATTATCCAAGTGATTCAGACAAAAGTTTGGTCTCATTAGCCCCTTTTTAAAGATGGAAAACTGAAAAAGAGGTAAAAGGCTGAACTTTTCAAAGCAACTTTTGCATGTCTTCATAAGCATCCATGATTACATTCAACTTTAGCCGAGGTTACAGCTTTGGTCTTAACTGAGTTGTTCAAAATCACAAGAGAAATCCATATTTAAAGGGACTCTAGACAAATGTTATGTTCTAATTGCCTGACCAAATAGAATATGTCATATCTAGAGGGCATAAACACTTACCCATTGATGGGGTTGCCAATGTCTGTCGTCCTACAAGCTGGGCAGGACCAAGTCCATCCAGAAAATCACTGAACTGGCTGTCTGCAGCCAACCTCACACCAGGGAAGATCAAACTAGAAATCAAGAAATCATATTGAAAAAGAAAGCAAACAAAAATACACTTAAATTTGCCCTCTGTTTGTTTGTGTTTTTCATTTATTTGTTTGTTTTTTGTTTTGTTTTGGCTTGGGTTTGTTTTTTGTTTTCTAGATGTTTTGCACTTAATGTTTGTGGGTTTGGTAGTACTGTAAGAAAGTTACAAAACAATTACTGTAACTTTTGAAATCCCACAGTGTTCAACAAGCAGCAATTTAGCTTCCAGCATATAAACAAACAGGTAAAGAAAGCACTCTCCTCAATAATTTCCAAATTTGTATTCTTCCATCATGTTCTCCTTTTCTAATGCATTAAAGACCACTGTTAATTATCAAAGTATTGATATGAGACCAGTTCATTAAGATACTAACACACACCCTTACCACTGATTTAGTTACATGAAGGTTAAATTGCCCACATTTCTCAGTTACTACGAATTCAATGGCTAAATATCAAACGTACACAGTGAAATGATGACATTAGACCAAATACTGGTTGCTATTTTTAAAACTGCCATTAATTCAAAATATTTTGTTGAAAATGTCTTTGAGACATCTATTCAATAACAGAATTGAAATCCCTTGTGGCAAACGACCAAACTAACTTAAAATGCTTGCCATAAATTATCTGTGACCCATTACAGAGCAACAAGAACTAATGAAATTTGTAATGACCAATCATTAAGAAATGTCCATTTCAAATGCATATAGTGCACCAGCTTGGAAACATAAAATATATTGTGCAGCATAGAGGGATTGTCCAGGGCTGTGAACACCACTAATAAATCAACCCTCAATAAGACTTTTCTGGTCATGTCTCAGATATACAATTCAGAAGTTTTTAACTTCGGCTTTTATGATGCTATGATAACCATGATACATAACAGACTTGTACTTGTGCCCAGATAATTTCTTCAGGTTAAAAGTAGCAGAATCTTTGAAAAACTCTTGAGCCCAGTGAGCTGGAAGTGCTCTGGAAATGCCTTGCTCTGCATAGCACTGACGTACGCCAGGAGTTTTTGGAGGACAACTTGTCCGTATCTGTGTTTTACATGGTGTACTACACCTGCTTCCCCTCCGTACACACCTCACGATGATGATCTGACACACCATGTGCCCTTCTCACGGCACAGCAGAAATGATCCACCTCCTTCCCGCACCAACAGTGGGAGACTCTTTTCAGTCACAGGGGAAGACAGGCTTAGTCTATCAATGACACTGGCTTGTGAAGGGAATTCTGACTGAACAGGACCCACAGCACTCACTGTGCTTCTCCCTAACAACCAGTTTCATGGAGAAACGTCCCCCAGCTTCATGGAGAGAACCCCACAGCTGTCAATGCTGCTTACTTTCCCTCAGAGCTGTAGCTGTTCATGCTCCCATCCGTCGACTCCCGGCTCGCCTGGCGCGTCATCCAGTTCCTCATCTCCACAGCCAGCCCTGTCTCCGTGCTCCTCTGGACGGTGCTCCGCAGCTTCTTGCCCCCTGCTTCTGTTGGAGACAAAAGAGAAGCCCCCATGCCACTGTGCTGTCGCAGCTGGGCAACCGTGCACGCCCCTGCTCCACGTGGCACAAACAGTCAGAGCCACAAATTAATGACCTGTAAGAAAACTTCCATTTAAAATGTATCCATTTTTTAGTATCAGGAAAACAGCACCATAAATCTCTTTACAGGATCAGGATCTTAGTTCTGTCACCGCCTTCCAAGGTCAGACAACACAAGTCGGCCCACGGAGGTAACCAGATTTAAACAATCCACAGTCTAGAGTGTTTAAAATATATTTTCCCTGGATGAATAAATCCCTCTTAGGAATTCAATTAAAATGTTACCATGATGTCAAAACCTGAAGAGAAATGTTCTAACTCAGATGGCTTATTGTTTTAAAAGCATTTGGTCATTATCTCCTAAATCAAGTTACAGATATCCATTAGTGAGGACAGTAAACTAAAAATCAAGAAGCCTTCTCATGCTTTCTTCTCTACTCACTACCTGGTAAATTTAAATTTATATTTAAAATATACAGTATTTTTATGCACAATAAGAAACTTTATTATCACCTTCAAGAATAACAATTTTTCTATCTATTTGCATAGTTTAATTTTACTTGTATAACCAGCAACAAGACAGATGTCTGGGTATCAGACAAGGGGAAAAAATACTCAAACAATATAATAGCATTTTAGTGTAGGAATTTCGATCAAGACCTCAACTGGATGAAAAGAGTAGGAATGAAGCCTCACTTTTTCTTTCATGAATAAGACAGCCACTCCATGTAATTTCTGATTTTAAATGCTGTTCCCTGCAATGGAACAAGGAATGCTGAATACTTATTTCTTTTAATCTGTTCTATACACCTCTGAGTGCAGCACAGTGATCTGTAATATACCAATATTATAAAAGAGAAAAAAAGTTTAAAACCACTACAATAATAACAATTCTTAAATACTGATACAATGAGGGTAGAGTAATATCCAGTATCTTAGGATATCGATGGACTCAACTTCCTTTGCAGTTGTTTGTAACATCTGGTACCCTTTACACCTTCTCTGCCTCGTCATCTGCTAGAGGTCAGAAGAACTTCTGTAAGGATGGTGAAGCTTTAGGGATTTGTAAAAGGAAATGAGCAAAAGGAGGAGATCGTCCTGGGATGAGGACTACCACAACCCAGGGGGAATGTGTGAGCACAGGGACTGGCTTAGAGTAAGAGGATCTTCACCCTCAGACAGGGAATAGGAGAGGGACTTCAATTTCCATGTGTGCACTCATTGTCACTGTCATACAGGCTGCAGCGTGGGTTGAAGTCTCCCAGGCCCCTCAGTCAGGAGGAATAGTAGGTCAATAAAGAACATGGGAAATGTAGTGATGTGGGAACTAGACACCAAAAATACCTTGAAAACCATTGCCTCCTTGTCAAGAAAGATTAATAACTGCAATATTTAGCAGCAGTGAGACATTTCTGCAGCAGTATCATAAGTGGTTCAAACCACATTGCTTATTAAAAGCCTTCTACATATTCCTTAAGACCATCACTTTGAATCAGTACATACAAATAGTAACAATAAGAGAAGTAAAAATTTTCCTCTAGAACTTCAGCTACACAAATGAATTCAGTACACAGGAGAATGAAAAAATAAATTTTGCATCAAAATTACTTCTAAAAATGCCCATCAATACCTGATGTAAGAAATGCAAAAGGTGATGTAAGAAAAAAAAAAGGCACGAGGCTACTACAACATACAGAAAATGAAGGTCAGAAATCAACAATTTCATGTCTTTTGGGTTGCACCATTCCAAGTGCCTGCTGGTTGATCATTTATATTCAACTAATGAAAGCCGGCAGCTGACTTCCAACAGTGGTCCAGAGTTGTTCTAAAATACAAGCACTCATTTCAAAGAAATATTTCCACAAACTGCCAGGAAAATATCATGCTGTAGTTTTGTAGAAAAGGTACACTGCATCATAGTAACATGTGAAAGGCATACAACTCTGAAGCCCCACAGGGCATTACTCTTCTGTTCTAAGTACTGTTTTGATGAGTAAGCATTCATTTTCATTCAGCCTCACTGAATGATGGTCATTCTCAATTCATTATTGTAAACATTAAGCCCCTAATGCAAATTTAAAAGAACACCTTCATCTTGCATGATTCTTCAGTATCTTTGTACATCTTTCAAAGATTTGGGAGTTTGGGAGAAATATATGTTTGATTATGTAATATGTGAAGGATTATGTAATATGTGAAGGAGTATATAGTAACTTTTATTAATTTGTAAGGCAGATTTTTTTTCTGAACTAGAATTGTAAGTCTGTATGCCTTCATTGTAGAAGAATAGAATGAAAAAATGAATATATCCATTTGCACATCAATTTACTGAGAAATCAAGGCAGAACTCGTGCAACTGCCATTCAAGCCTTCATAGAGACACACATGTTTACAGCATCCCTCTAAACCTTAATTTAAAGCAGTTTTACTTTCCCACATTCATTTTAACTGAAATAAGTGGTCTGGTTCACAAGACAACAGGCACACAAAGATACAACTTTGATACAGCATGAAAATTAGATGTGTAGTATATCCAACTTTTGTATAAGTACAAGTGGTAGACCATAATTATTTTGACCTTAACATGGAATTTAAGGAGGGCTGAAAGGAGGTTATGTGAATAACTATTTCCCAATTTTCAACAGAAACAGGCAGTGCTCTCGAATGGTATCCAAAGAGAAAGATCTGACCTTTCTTTCATCAATAAAGCTCCTAATCATGATGTTGATGCTTCTTGAAGTTAGAATTGAAGATTTTAACAGCAAAATGGCAACTTGGAATAAATTAACAGGAGACCCAGATCTGGGTGGTGTGACTCCTGAGCCACGGCGTTTGACATGAATATTCTTTCAGATGAAACTCGGCTAAACTAATGCATAATAATACACGAGAAATATCCCCACTTGATTGCCCCCAATACTAGCAATGTATTTGTCCCTGGAAAAATGTTAATAAATCAAAAATAATCCTACAACTCCTCAAGCAATTTAAAAGCAAAGATGGAATTTGTGTCATCCATAATTAATGTTTCATAAATTCAGCATTAAAAAATTAAAAAGGTTTCAAGCAGCAATGAAACCACAAAGTAGCTGCTCAGCTTAAAGAAATAGCCTTTGGTGCCATACTTCCAAGCTGTAGCTGGTAGAGCATCTGATTGAAGATCACATCACTCTACTAAAGCCAAACTGTTTTCCTCATTCCTGCCCGGAAATTGAAACCTCCTCTCTTATGTTAATTCAACTACTCACATGGCTGCATTCCATACTGGACCCAAACCAAAAGGAACAACAACAACAAAAAAAAAAGATTTAAAGTTGCTCTTTTTCTTTCAAGATAGATAATTTCAGAAAAGATATCTGTCAAGACAAGCAAACAGCTGAATGAACCCAACTAAGGCACTACAAACCTCTAGCTAGACAAGTAACTTGGGAATGAAACACTCAGAAATAACTATCTAACTGGTGTCACTGTAAAAATGGGGGTTGATTTTACAGTCCTAAAGTATATATACTTATACACTCATGTTATGCATGCTGTTTTAATCTTAACAAATGAAAAGACACGGAAATGAGAGCTTAGAAGTGTACTTTGTTGTTACATTGCTGAGTACCTACAATCAAAATAATTTTACTCATAATTTCCTAAACTCTAATAAAGAACATTGAAAATGTTATCTGAATTAGTATAAGCTAATTGCCCTAGCAAAAAGAAATTTCTCTCAAGTCTCCCAACAAAATATGGAATATATTATTTGAAAAACACTAGCTCAGATTCTCGTAGCCATATTGTAAGGAGTGGAATAAATTACCAGAAATAATTGCTCTGGTATTTATGAAAGCACACTCATTCTTACAGTTAATCACACTGGTAATTTAACTAATATGGTTACTGCAAATAGAATCCGCAGGCCACATTTTCTAAGTTACGCACAGAATTATTTGTTCCCACAACTTGGAGTGCAAATCACTTACAAATTAGGGATGCAAAACTACTGATACAATCTTCAACAGCAGATGAGCAGAAGTCAAAAACTGCAGTGAATACAACAGATTACCTTCCATCATCTGGGATCTAGCCAGACGAAATCCGCGGCTGGCGGTGAGAGTGAGAGCTCTCAGCTTGCTCTCGGCAGGAACTTCCTACACTGCTCCCCAGCAGGCACAGAGCCAAGAGAAGACATGGCACAGGCACAGGCAGGCTGGCTATGCCAGTCCCCAGCTGGTATGCGATCTCTTGGTAGGACTTGTAGGGAGCACAGAGCAGCTGTGGCTTCAGAAACACACTTAAGCGCTTGAGGTGGCTCCTCTCTGCTCTCCCCACCTCACCAGAAAAGCTGCACAAAAACTTCAGCGTTGCAACCTCAACTCAGGAGTTAGATCCACAAACAGAACAAGCTGCCTTTAAGTGCCCATTTTTTAAGACTAAAATTATTTGCATAGCTAGCTACCTGCTCCGGATATGTTAACAACTGGCTAGATAAAAGACAGTCTAAGAAAATTTGAACCTACAGAAGAAAAGGGGGACAGGGTAGGTCTCAAATTCCCTTGCAGCTGCACAGCTCTGTTTCTGGAGTAGCCCAAGTTTTGTTTGCACTGAAGAAGGCACTTAGCTCTTGTTGAAGCACTAGGAAGCACAGCCAAGTTACTTCTTTCTCTGTGTTACCCACAGACCCCAAGCAGAAGACATGGTTTAGGATCTCTTAATTTAAGCAGGATTTGGGAAACACAGATTCCATTGCCACTTGAGTTTGAGCTCATTTCACTGATTCTCATAGGCCAGCGCTAACAATCAGCTTGTAAGTTTTGTGTTACAGTCCTTCCGATGGACATTTTCACAGCACATGATGTCAGCGTTTCTGAAACCCAAAGAGCATTTCAGAGTTGGGGGAAACTGTAACCAAGGGCTTTCTCTTACTTGTAAGGAAGAAAGAAAGGTCTGCATTCTAGCTCCTGCTTCCACAAGTATCTGAACATAAAATACTGATAAATTTTGACTGGGATAGGAATGGCCTGCCCTGATATGCCCAAAGTAGAGCTGCCTTCAGCAAGAAAGCTCTTCAGTGTGTGAGCAGCCAGGTTTGGAAAGTGTGAGTCTGGGCTGACTGTCTCAGTCTGCCCCATGTATTTTTAAATTTCTTGGGAGGCCTTACTAGTTTTTCATTTTTGGCCAAGAAACACTTTTTCACTCTTGTCCTACTCTTTTTGTTTCTTCCTCTGGCCATAAAGGAGGCATAGCTAATCAAGATAGCACCTAAGCAAATGTAAGAGAGAATTGAATTAAATAATCAACAATAACCAACTGCAAAACTGTTGCTTGCCCTCTGTTCAAATGCTGGTATAGAAGATTTGGCATCCCATTCTTGATGAATTTCCTGCAGGACCCAAGAGGCATCATGAATCTCATTTGTTCTTGGCCAGATTGCAGCATCCTTTGCCTGCATTCTACTTCCCTGCCATGGCAAGGCTGGTCATATGTTCAGCCAACTCCGTGCCTTGGTGTGGCCACGTGATGTGAAGTCAGTTTACCCCATGGCTTCTGAGCAATGCTGTGGTTTCAGGCAAGCACCTGCTCCTTATTCTCTCCCACATCTTAATTACATCTGCCACTGTAATTTCACTGCTGCTCTGATGTCCATTCTCCAGTCTTAACTGATCCTTCAGCAAATTATTAAGAGCATCAGAAAAGAGAAACTGGTTTTGTCTGTGTGTGGCACCCATCACTTTAGGATCTTCAACTTATGGTTTCATGTTCCCAAAAAGGTTTTTGAAATATTTTTACAGGACTGAACTGTAAACAAAGAGCTGTTTTCCTGCATACACAATAAGTACTTAATGTTCCTAAAACTTTAGTAACCCCGGAATTATTATTCAGAATCACATGCTACATATAAAAAGGATGCATAACCGTTTTGAACACCCCATGGTTTGTTTTCAGTATCTGTACTAAGTTATACTCCTGGTAATCCCAAATAAGTATATGCAGAATTGCAGCACAGTCATGCTTGGCCATTCCCTTAACTAAGAATTTAGCCCTGATAAGAGATAGCTGTCCTAGGGAATCAAAACTAATTAACCACAGCTGTAAGGACAAGAAGGCTTAATGCTGACTAATTTCCACTTCTCTTTTGGTTACCTGGCTCTGACTATATAACAACAAAAAGCCTATGCAGGTCTGGTTGGATCCATTCTTTTTCAGGTGCTGACTAGAGATCTTGACAGTGAGATGAAGATCAGGAATAGAACTACACACAGCCACTCAGGCCCTTCCAGCACCACTGCAGACCCCTCTGTTACGGAAAAGGCCATCAGTTTTCAAGGTGTGGTCCAAGGATTTACCTGCCAAAAGCCATTTACCTGCTGTAAACCTGAACACAGACAGGACAACAAAAAGAACGTCTTTGTAGCCCACAGCCATACCTCCAATGTAACAAGTGACCTGAATGAACAGATCTTCAGGAGCCCTCATTTAGACCAGTTATGATCTCCACACGGACAAATGTTGTTATCATTCAAATATAATAGGTCTCCAATAATTTGTACATATTTTGTGCATGTGTCAAAACAGAATGGTAGCATTTTATATCCACTTTGTACATCCTTTACAACAATCTATATAACTATAAAAAGTGCAAAGTAGTGGGAAATTGGTCTCACCACCAATCTATTAAAATCCTGAAAAACAGAGAAAGTAATTTTGTGGAATTACATTCTAATTTTGTATACCATTTATATAAAGAATATAGAGGTTCAACTAGATAGGTGTACATCTTCATCACAGGAACTCTTCACATCCAGTCTCTGATTTTGCCAAGGACAAAGGATGATCATCCAAAGTAAACAGAAACCATTTCTGCAGTTTTAAGATGTAAATGATTTTTATGTTTACGTGCCCATTCAATTTTCTGGATATACACCATTCTTATGTATTTTTTAATAACCATTATTTCATGCAGTGTCAAGAGCAGACTAAAAATGCTTAAGCAGCAAAGAGTACATATATTGAGGAGTTTAGAATTGATTTTTTTTTGCATTATATGAAGTGAGAGATACTTTCTAAATATGGAATAATGGCAGTAACACTATTCTTTATCCCAACCTCGATTATTTTTATTGCAGCAAGGGTCATTGCATACACTATCAGACAGATCTGGGCAGCATTTTTGAATGATGTAGCAAATGTGTTGAAACAATTCAACACCATCTATTAAGGCTTAATGAAGTAGATGGTGCCAAGAACTTGGATGGCTACTGAGATTACACAAATTAGAAACAGCTCTTCCTCCATTGCTTTGTCTAAGATGAATAATGATCCTATGCAAATACCATTATTTAAATAACCACAGTTCACAAAAAACGGAGCAAATTTCACACTGTAATGACCTATTTTCAAACCACTGCGCTTAAACATTTACCTCTCCAAACTGAAACAATGACAACACAGCGCATTGCTGTTCTGACTACATTCTTGACCTTGACATTGAAAAATGACAATTACAGCATGCAGCTAGGAGACAGGTTTTTACATGTTTATGGAGGTACCCCCAGAGATGCAACTGTAAATTCACTGCTGCTGCTACAGCCATATCCAAATTATCTGTCAGCTATTCAGGTACACACTGCAGTGTAACCAGCAGCTCAGAAGAAAAACACAACTATAAGAGAAATACAGCTTTAAAAATGTACTGAGCATTTCTAACTTTTTTCTACTTTTCCCTTAGCTTTCCAGAACACGTGATTTTTTTTTGTCACCCTCTTTACTTTGCCAGCAACAGTACAGTTTTTTCTATGCTTATTTTTTTAAAGGTCTTATCAATTTTGGCATCTACAGTCACTTCATTAGTAGAGTACTTGAGTATAACTGGTAAAAACACTTGTGACTTGCTTGAAATGCCTGCTATACTGCCTCCACCCTTGAACTCAGCCATGGAGCTGCAGAAATGGGACAGACCCACCACCATGATGGAAAGGCTAACTCAAGTCAGCCCCTGAACTGTGCCCTAACAGCAAACAGAAAAAATGATCAATGATAAACTTAAATGTCATGCAGATTCTTATAGAACAATTATTATTGCATATTCAGAGTGCTTTTTATCCTCCAGGATGAGTGACCCCACCACTGCATGCAATGTGCATCTCTGGTGTGTTAGCATCAATCCATGAAAGATCTTTAAAGCTCCATCTCTTACAGGATAACCTGTCACAGGGCATTATACCCTTCTTTTATATCCTTCCTTGGCTCTGCCTATGAACATTCCATATAAACAAGGTCATCTTTACCACCAAGGCTAAAATGTAGGCCAATTCCCCTAAGATGATGTAGTTATTTTCGTTTTCTTCATAGCCTGACACTCCTATATTACTTTATTCTTTTTAAGATGGTAATTTTAAATGGTAACTACTTCATGTGCAGAATTCTCTTCACTTCAGTAATTACTGCGCTAATGAATTTATTGTTACTACTTCCCCCATTTTCTATTTCTGGTCAAATTATTGTCTGCTTGTTATTGTCTACTGGGACCTCCAGAGGGACACTGTGATCTGGCGGTCTAACCACAGGAACAGAATCCAGGAACTGCTGAGTTTTATTCCAGCTATACCAATGCGCAGTGAACAATCAGTGAAAATGCCACTGAAGCCATTACCAGTGCTCAGCTGAGCAGTTCAGCGTACCTTTAAATAAGTCCTGAGTCTTCATTCAGGGGCAGCACTACTGCTGACACCTATGTGGGATCCAGCAACCCCTCCAGCAAGTTTCCCAGCTAATTATCAGCCAGGTGACAGGAGAGTAGAATGTGCTTCTATTCCTGCTGAACTCCTGCAGCAACACTCAGACACCTCTTTCAGTAGACATCAATATAAAAAACTGTAACGTAACTTCTCAGCTAACGCAACTAATTTTTGCTATTTTTGGCATGATTGTCTTGGACTGAAGAACATTCTGTGGCTTTTTTTTAAAATTGCCTTTTGTTTTTCTAACATACTGGGAGACCAAGATGCTTTCCAGCTCTTTCTGAATTAATTTATGTTTTAAATTATCATAAATTATCTCTTAAATTGTCTTCAGCACCTGCAAAGCATTTGGCTTTTCCCTTCAATCTCATAGCTTCACTACCAGCCAAAAACTTCAGCAAAGGAAGATATTAAATTAAAATATACTCTCTTTTGGTGGGCATAGTTCTGCATACAGACCTTGCCATGGCCAGCAGCCCCACAGCTGCACTCCTGGCCACATGCTATTTAACATGTTTATAACAACACTTCAGTGTAAATGCAAATCAGAAGTCAAGTATAACAAGGAAATCATAGTTACAATTTATTACAGTAAACAATACACAGTGTAATTTGAGGAAGCACCAAGTTACCAGTCCCACTCATAAAAACAGACATAGGTTTTTTAGTGATCACATCTGTGATCACACACAGAGGCTGTGACCTCAGCCTCTCTTCTTTTCCCTGCATGTTGGATAACTCTCCTTCTTCTCCAGTAAGCTTCTTGTACATAAGAATTCATTCACTCAGTTGTTCATGGGGAAGTTTAGTACACTCATGCACTACTTGTAAATATATCATGTGCATGAGACTTTGCACTATGACTACACAGACATCTAAAAGGATATCACACACACTTATACTGGAAATTCTCTTATCTTTTGACAATCACAAAATTTCTTTAACTTCAGTGAAGCCAAGATTTCAGAAAAAATATGAGGCCTGGAATGCTTCAAGAGCATTCACACACATGCTGATTTGTACTCTGTCCCCATACCTCTTCAACAATTTTCATGTAATTTAAGTCTGTTCTAAGTGGTATTTGACACCAATCATCACTTCTGTATGCAGGCCATACATTTTATCATCAATGAACCTAACAAAATAAAATACAAAGGACAGCTCTTTAAAATCCTTGATACTTTGACAACATAAATAATTTTCTCTGGCACCATGTTAGTCCTGTGTGTATACATGCAGACACGCCAGAAAGAAATGGATGATGCAAAGAAGTTTTTGCTAACACCTTTTACTAGACGTGGCTAAGAATAATGAACTCCTAAATAATGAATGTGCATAAACTTGAAGGATTCATCTCAACTGATCAGCAGGTAAGAAATGCTATTTTAAATAGCAGCTCCCTGTACTGCAAACCTGGCCAACCACAGCAAGTTTAGGCCTAGCCATGACAAATTTCCCTGTAGCCTGCATTGGTGAGGCCACACTTTGAGTATTGTGTTCAATTTCGGGTTCTCCAAGGACATTGAGGTGCTGGAGGGTGTCCAGAGAAAGGCAACAATGCTCTAAAAAACACATCTTATGAGAAATAGCTGAGGCAGCTGGGCTTGTTTAGCCTGGAGGAGACTCAGGGGGGATCTCATCACCTGACAGGAGGCTAGTGAGGTGAGGGTCAGCTTCTTCTGCCATGCCTGCAGTGAGAGGATGACAGAAAATGGTCTTAAACTGAGTCAGGGGAGACTCAGATTAGATACTAGAAACAAAACTTCACTGTCAGGGTGGTGAGGCACTGGAATAGGTTGCCCAGGGAGACGGCGGAGTCACCACCACAGAGGTGCTCAGGAGGTGTCTGGATCTGGCTCTGGGTAATGGGGTTTAGGGTTACAGTGACAGTGCTGGGTGGGCAGCTGGACTGGATGTTCTTGAAGGTCCCTTCCAACCTTGATGATTCCATGATCCAAATTCATGGCTACCAAAACCAGCAAACAGCAGCCTTTCCACAGCCCACTTCTTCACTACATCACAGCTTGGATGCCAGGGTTTAAGAGACCTCCTTCTTAAATCAGCTGACACATAAAGGGAACTTAGTCATCACGTTCAAAAATAGCTTCAAAAATTATTAATTTGTTGTATTGAGTTACTTGCTACTAAATTATTTCTGAACTTGACAGTACTCATATTCTTTCATACCACCTCTGGACCAATATATCCACTTCAGCACTTAATAAAAAAAGTCTCCAAGAGAGTATCTCAAATAAATGCCTCAACAGGTCAGATTTTCTAGATTTTCTATTTCTATTAAAAATATGACTGAGTGTGAAATGTGAAGAAAAAAAAAGAAAAATAAAAGCACCCTTGTAACAGGTTATCTTTTTTAAAGCTATCCACCACATACAGAAATAACTATATCGCGAGGACAGTTAACTTATGAAGTGCGTTTGACACCTTTTTCAGATTAAACTGTAAAAGAACATTTGTATATGAACATGGAGTGCATGTACCACAACTACTTTAATCACATTCCATTAATCTAATTGCATAAGCACTCATAAGACAACAAATTCCAATTTGAGTGCAGAGGTGACTTGCCATCCAGAGAACACATCACAGTTTTTTCTTTCTAATCCTACTGAGAACACTTGGGAAATGATCTTCACTGTCATGCCTGCCATTCCCTTCGCAACCTGGTATGCCTAAATTGAGGAAGCAGAAACTCAAATCCATAAAACTGCATAGCAGTTCCATTTCTATTTTATTAATGGGAATTAATGAAATGCATTTTCAAGTGTAGCCTACATCTAAATAGGATCTGATAACATAAATCAACACAACATATGCCATGTTCATCATTATACAATCTTTTAACACTTCTCTTTGAATAATTTGCCACAAAATAAATAAATCATTACAATTATCCTTAAATTTACAGATATTTCTCTACTGACTTCCATGTACTTTATATTTCTTTGAACCAGAGAACAGTTTTAAGCAAGCACAGATTCCACCAAGGAATAAATTAAATGCTTCCTAGAGAAGTAAAGAAAACCAAGTAGAACAAAACAAATCAATACTCTGATTTCACACAGGATTAATGCAATTATTATATTTAAAAACCAGGACTGAAAAAGCTTTGGGAATGATAAAAAAAATAATCTTTAAAGAATACCTAATTTAGGATAATTTATGATATTTTCAGTGTGTGCTTTCAGCCATACTGTTTATTAGCACATCAATAGTATTAAAAATGCCATCTGAAGCCTACCCTGCAGTCTACTGGCAATATTTTGCAGTTCACTTCATTGTTCAAGGCAGGGAGCAGATGAGAGTACTGATGGACAGCAGAGTTCGCCCCAGGGGGCAGCCACTTCTTTTCCACTGAAAGGGACAAGCTGGCCAGCCCCAGAGTAAGAGCAGGGATAAGGTAAGGGACCATACTTGGGATTCAATCAGAAATGAGAGGTGCTTTGGAGAAAAAAATCAGAGACTGTTGCAAGTGAAAAGATAAATCAAAACACCAAAGACTGGGGACACACATTACCCACTGAACTCTGTGGAAGGTGATAAATGAACATGCAGATATTTTAAATAGATCATGAATGGTGTACACACACAGCTGATACATCTTTGTGTAGCAGCACTGGACATTGGTTTCTCTGTTTTATAGTGTTCAAGTCTATTGAAGGTGCAATTTGCTCCATTAATCTTAATGAAATTAAAAATCTTGAATTAGTTCTGATAAAACAAGGGAAAGCCCATCAGTTCATTGTATACATAAACATATTCAAACACAACAAATTACTTTCTTTATGAAACCAGTATACTCAAAACAAACTCATGAAATACAAGTTCCATCCTAGACAGTTTAGCACCATGCATAACTATGTATGTACACTTGCATATTCCAAATAGTAAACCTTTTTGGGGGGCATGGCTATGCTCAAAATCCACTGCATTTCTCTTGTTAGCCTTGCACTGCTTCAAAATCCACTGCATTTCTCTTGTTAGCCTTCCACCTACACTGCTGCCTCTAAGGAAAGAGTACTTGGGGCCAGTATTTAATTGCTCAGCTCTGGGGTACTATACAGATTATGTTGTAAGGACAGACATGGGATACCCGAACAAGCCCGCAGATTGTCGGAAAAGCACCTGCGAGGAAGTGTGGTTTGTTTTTCGTATGAATGAGCAGAAAACGGAAAGAATGGAAAGACCCTCTATCTTTTATATCTCCCCCCAACTTAACTGAAGTTCAGCTAGCAGCTTCATTCCCAATGCAACGATAAACATCATCTGTTAAATCCCACCTCACTTTCCAGGAACAAGCACGGTGCTACCAATCTCTCTCTCAGCCCAAGCCACTCTCCATCCCTCGCGTCCCCCATCCGGTTCCTCGCCCAGCCCGACCCCCAGCCCTTCCCGCCGAGCCCGGCCCGATCCCGGAGCGCCCGCGGTCCCCGCGCACACCTGCGGCCACCGCGCCCCGGCCCCTCACCTCCGTCCTCCTCCTCCAGGGAGTTCATGCAGGGAAAGTAGACCGCCAGCGCCTCGAAGGAGGCGGAGAGGCTGCTCCGGCTCTGCGAGCGCTGCATGGCGCGCCCGCCGGCCGCCGTCTGCCGGCCCATCTTGGCCGAGCGGCACCCGCCTTTGGCGCGGTACAAGAAGCGCGGCGTCTTGGCGGCGGGGGCTGAGGGCGGCGGGGAGCGCTGGGCGGGCTGCGCGCCGCGGAGCTCGGCTCTGCCCCGCTGTGCCCGGCTCTGCCCCGCTGCCGCCGCCGCTGCTCTCGGCGGGGCGGGCCGCCGCAGCCAGCACGGAGCCGCCTCCCAGCGGGGCGAGCAGGCAGCCGGCGGCGCGGGGCTCGGGCGGGACGGCGCCGTCGTGCGAGACTCGCGGGCGG
Source organism: Pyrgilauda ruficollis (assembly GCF_017590135.1). Taxonomy (NCBI): domain Eukaryota; kingdom Metazoa; phylum Chordata; class Aves; order Passeriformes; family Passeridae; genus Pyrgilauda; species Pyrgilauda ruficollis. Next base: position 10,318,315 of record NW_024523822.1, on the reverse strand, counting down.
GACGGCCCGGCCGGGGCGGCTGTAAATACCGAGCGCGCCGGAGGCAGGGCCGGGGCACGGCGCCGGCCGGTAGCGGCGGGACGTCCCGCAGGCGCCGCCCGCAGACTTTGTTCTCCGCCCGGTTCCCGCTGGGCTGGCGAGCGGCAGCAGGCGGGAGGGCGCGCCGGGGCTGGCCGGGGGCTCGCGGGGATGCTGGAGGCGGGGGGAGGCCGGAGAAGGGGCGGCCCCGTGGCTCGGCACGGAGCGGAGAACGCAGCAGCGGCCCCGGCGGGAGCGGGGCCGGTCAGCGCTGCCCCGCTCCTGGCGGGCAGGACACACCTGCGGCCCACGGGCGACAGTCCGCTCTCGGGGGCGGTCTGTAAAACAGGGAACGAACCACTGGAGCAGAGAAAGGCCGGACTGGGAAGGGGTCCCTGGGATGAGGCAGGGCCAGTAGAGCCAGCTGCCCTGACTGGGGGCCAGACGGCTTTGAGTATCTCCAAGGATGGAGACTCACAGCCTCTCTGGGAAACCTCACTCTTCAGTGCTCACTCACCCTCACAGTGAAAAACTGGTTTTGCTGATGTTCAGCGTGAGCCTTCTGTTTGCGAGCTTGTGCCCATTGCTTCTGTCAAGCGTCTCTTGAAGAGCTGGCTCTGCAAGCCACAGGCAAATCCTTCCTCTCTTTTCCACTTTAGGCCAAGCTGTGTTTCTCTAAAGCACATCTGCCTCCTTAGCAAACGAGTGTACCTTCTGAATTCAGTCCTTAGAGGATTTGCTTGTAGCTACATCACATAATTTTGGGGGTTTTATCCAGTCTTACTTCCATATCTTCCTCAATGCTATTTCATGTTACTTTTTTTTTTCTTTTATCCAGTATGTTACATTGATTGAATATATAGCAACTGGCAACCTTTTCCCTGAAACGCTAAGAAATTAAAGCACTGGACATGATTAAAAAGAGGTACTAGCTAGTGGAGCAATCTTTTGAAGCATCAGTAACTTATTCCACTATAGTTCATGACAGTGCAAAAGTGCTATCAAACCTTGCACATGACTATTGTTTCCTTACTTGCCTTTTGAACAGTAATGATAGTAAATGCAGGGCTTGGGGTGCATTCAGTTTTCTTTCAAATAAAAAAATCATTCTCTCAAAATAATGGTTAAATAATGTTTAGGGTTTGATCTAACAAACTTTGCAGACAGAATGATGGATTGCAGTGAACTGAAACTCTTCATGAAGGAAGTGTGTAGAGTGTAATACACTTCACACCCACCATGTGTTTCCTTGAGCTGATGATTGGAAAGGGTAATGATAAGACATTAAAACTAGCCAACACTATCTTGCTGAGGAATGAAAACTAGTTGGAACTTTAGCATTCAGGGATGGAACCATTATCACTCAATCCGCAGCAAAACAGTGAGTTTTTACAGCTATTTTTTACAATTTGCCCAATAACTTGATTTCTAGATAACTATAATATAATAAAGCACGTTTCATGTAACATCATAGGAACTTATTTTAGAAGAACATACATCCCTTTTTTTCCTCTTTACTAGCTATAAAAGATGCCCATGGCAGCTTCTCTAGGCTCTGACATCTTTTAGATGTCTCATTCAGGTCATGTTCCAAAATGTGTATTTAGTTGCGCATCATGTTTCTCTGGTCAATTGCCCAGTTTTGTCCCCTCCCTGTGATATTTTACAGATTAACAAGAAGGTGAGCTGCCAAGACAGACAGACTCTTGTATGCCACAGGCAGGCCCACAGGCACTCCATGGTGGCAGAGACTGCCAAGGTCTGTGGTGGACACCCGGTCAGCCTGCAGCACCTCTTCCCCTAAAATCACCCTTTGCATTACATCCCTTTAAAGGATTTTCAAGTGGTAGAGTGAGCTTTTCCTGTTTACACTTTACTCTAAAAAGATGTTACTGAAATACTGGAAAGCAAACAACTCTAAAAGAAAGTGTAATGGTAGCAATAAGAATAATAAATATCTAATATACAAAATCATGTAATTAGCAAAACCCAATAAAATGTGTTGAAATAATTGCTAAAGATAGTTTTTTAAGACTTGGTGACTATAGAATTTTCTATCTATAAACATATAAAGCAGATAAAATAACTTCCTTCAACATTTTTATCAATGTAAGATTTGTCAGAAAAGTAAATTTCCATTAAATAATAATTCATGACTGCTTTTGAGAAGTTTGATAACAAAAATGAGTTAATGTTCTTTACATTTCAGATGAATTACTGTTTACTTTCACAAAAACAGTTGAATAAAACTGAAAAGACATTGAGAATGCAGAGAAAGGCAAAACAACAGTTGGGTGACTTGGAGATACTTACAAAAATATAAATAAACTCTAGAATACATATTCAAAAAAAGAGCTACTGATTTGGAATATCTGTTTCATATACTTTCACTCACATTTATAAATATTCCTTGTAAGTACTCCCCTTAGAAGTATCTCTTGTAGAAGAAATACCTGCTTAGAAGCCAGGAGACTTCTAAGCTATTAATAACAAATTGACATTTTTGCTAATATTGCATTAGCAATTGCATTGTATATAAAAAACCTGTTACTGTCATTGATAAAATCAGCCTATACCAAGAAAAGCACTTTAAAACCTCAACCATCTGTAGTCAATTACAAATTACCCCAAATAGACAGTAGGATATCAGGCACCTATGCAAAAAAATCTGTGACAAAAAACCACTGGATCACCATCCCATCCAAGCTTCCTCAATATGCTTCTGTCCTAATTTTCTTTCTTTAAGATAAATGTTTAAATGGAAGAATGAAAACAGACATAAAGAACTGAGGTGAGAAATCCATAAATTCTCGTGGTATTTGGGGAGGCTGCCCTCAGTTTCTAATGATTGCATTATACAAATAATCTAATTGATGGCAATCTAGACACATCCTGAACTGCAGAAAACAAATTTACTACCCTGACATTCATAACATCCCCCAGTTGTTTTGCTGATTGTTTAAATTTTAACTGACACTCATTGATTTGCTTCACCAGGTAGAAGTGAACAAAATTCCTGTTAAAGAAACAGCACCCAAATTCCCATCTCAATGCTAAATATTAAGACAAAGCAAGAGACTCGCAGGTATGCTATTTTTTGAACATTTTCATAGTTTGCTGAAAGAAACTATGTTGTAGGAATCCAGGTCAAACAGAACAAGGTCAAACACCTTCTATAAATGTATGTACTGTCCTAAAGAACTGCTATTTGCAAGGTTGGATTTATTATAAAATATTTTGGAGGCTCATCTGAAGAACTGTGGAAGCAATTGCTTACTAGTTGTGTTCCCTGAAAATTACTAGAAGATGAATTTGTGGCACTGTATATTTGGTGTCAACCTACTCTAAATACAGCCAGCCAATAAAAGAATTCTGAATTGAATAAATGTACCTTTCTCTTTTTATGTAGATATGCCATGTGAAGTAATTTACAAAGTAGCATGAAAATTAATGTATTCCCAATGTTTTCCCATGTTTCAGCTGTAACTGGGTGTATTTCAGCCAGCTTGCTTCATATAAACCCTAATTATTAGACTTAAAATGGGGATGCTTCAGAAAAATAATGATTCGGTGATTCCTTCATGAATCATACCTTTTATCAAGGAAAGAAAAACAAAAGGAAAATGAAATTTCTTCACTTCCCATTTCTGCTTCTATGTAGTGAACCCAGAGGCCATAATTCCCTGTAGTTCCCTGTAGTGAAGAACTCAATAATTTTTATGGTGTTTTTTTTTTTTTTATTGCCTATATTATGGATTAATTCCTAAAGCCTGCTTCAGCTTCTGAACACAAGATAAAAGCACACATTGCCATAAAAGAATTCTTGAGCTCTTGTGCACATTTTGGAGAGGATTCTCCAGGGCAGTCACTATGGAGGTGTGATTTAAAGTTTCTCCCTTAACCTGCAATTAAGGAAGGTATCCTGGGAATGGGACTGGAAAGGAGTTATTGACTTTTCTTTGTCACCTCTTGTGTCAAGCATTGCCCACAGACTTCTTTTGTTGGATACAGAAAGGATTTATTTTGTTTGTGATTGTCTTCAAAAAGAACCAATTCAGCTGCTGAGCTTTATATGCTGGTTAATTATCTTTAACTTGCACCACACCTATCAACTATTAGGCATAACATATTAAAATTGTAATTCCAACTACTAATGAATTCCCACTTATAAGAAATCTTTGTGCAACATGTCGCTACAAAAAGGGCAAACTGCTTCTTCTTAAAACGGCAGGGAGAGTCCCCCACAGCTCCCACACTGTGTTTTATTTCACTGAGTTTTTGCCTACCTCTCATGCCCTCAGTCTTCACTAATCAGAGACAGCCAGCATGTCAACAGAGAAAAAATACTTGACAAGGACCTCAAAAAGAGTTAAATGAATTGTCTCCCACTCCAAAAAATAACCCAGTTTGAAAACCCAGCATTTATCTAATTCTAGGAAGACACAAAAGAAAACATAAATACCAGTATTGGTTGGAAGAAATGTTATTCTCCAACTGGGTCTCCAATTATTCAAGCAATTTCCAGTAATTTGTCCAGATTAACTATCACTGAAATATACAACTGCGATTATTACTGAATTAAACCTTTTTTTTTCCTTTGTGCAAAGCTAAGACAATACACTGAAAAGATCATTAAAACATGGCCCAGTTCGTGTAAAACAGGGTTTATGTATAAAAACTTGTAACATGTAATAACAAGCTGCTATTGCCTATAATTTGCTAAATGTTAGGACTGTGCTGGCTGTCCTCATTCCCTGCAGAGACGGGCATGTGCCAGCTCCTGCCCAGCACTTTGAAAGGGCAGATTCCAGAAATCGACAAGATCCTTCACAAAGTAATGGCTGCTTTTACTGAATCCCATCTTATTCACTGTTCTTGACTTAGTATTTTTTTGATCATGATCAAAGAATCATAGAATGGTTTAGGTTGAAAGGGACAGTTAAAAGTCATCTAGTCCAATGCTCTTGTGACGAGCAGGGACACCTTCCACTACACCAGGTTGCTCAGAGCCCCATCCAGCCTGACCTTGAATGTTTCCAGGGCTGAGACTTCTACCTGTTCCAGAGTTTTACCCTACTTGTTCTAAAAAACCTTTACTTATATCTTATCTAAACCTACCCTCATTTGGTTTAAAACCATTACCCCTTGTCCTATCACAACAGACTGTGCTAAATAGTTGGTCCCTGATTTGTCATGACCTTTGTCATGAGCTCCATCCCAGGGCAATAGCTCCCATGCAGCATTGACCTTCAGTGGCCTCCTACTCTTCTTAAATTTTCATGATATAACAATAATTCCTACATTATTTCTACATCTAGCAGTTAGATATAAGTTTTCTAAATTTTACTTTATTTAAATTATACATTTTGGGTTTTCTGAGCATCCCCTACTAAGCAGTCCCAGAGAATGCCGATACACTTTTCTGTCTGCTTACATGGTAACAGTAAATTTTTCCATTCTCCCACTTCTTTTGGCATTTTCTACTGTAAGGTCAACTCCACCCCAAATATCAAGCTAGGTACACAGTACAGATTTATACCAAAATAGCTTTGCTGACTGACACAGCTGTTCTGGGAGAATTCCCTAGTTGTTAGTGCAAGTGCAGTTATATCAGCAAAACAGGATTCTCCTAGAACTGCATGTTTTGCATGCCCACCTTAGGACTCATTTACTGGTACACAGTTCCTGCATTCCTGCATGGGAATAGTGGTTCCACTGATCCCATCACCTTAACAGTGTCTGCCAATGGGACTCTAACTTCAAGTAATTCAGCCCATGTGGAGATAATTTCAAAGTCTTGCACATTTTCAAAGGATACAGATTTGAACAGCTGAAAGAAATTACTTTCACTACATCTCTTTTAAACACTCAACAAATTTCAATTTCTAAAAATAAAATCAGGAAATTTTAACATAAATAATGTTTTAAAAGGTAGAAATGGAAAAGTATTTTGGTTTTTTTCTTGGAAACATAGGCTGCTTTCAGATGCATAAAGATACCAGTTTTAGTTTCTTAAACAATATAGTTGGATTGCTTGTCCTGCAGTTTTACATTCTCTTCTGCACTAAGCTTTCTTTAATGAACATAAAGGAAATCTATAAAAGTAATTCTTTTGCTTTAATGCTAATATTAATCACATGTGAAAGCTGTCTGTTCTTATTTAAACAAAATATATTTATTTTCCCCTCCAATGTTTATGAGAAAACCACAAAACCAAAATAAAGTAAAAATTTTTCTGAATAAAAAAAGGAGTTTTTAATGGGCTAGCATGAAGCAATGCAATATAGATAGCTCACAAGTAGCTAAGAGGTTGGAGAGAGAAGCTCTACACTGCTGACTATTTCTGTTTTGATTAAAATAATTTCACATCTTTATGATCACAAGGTGATCTGCAAATCACAAGGTGTCTTGGAGCTTGGCAAAAAGTATTACTTCATAATGCTTCATCAGGGAAAGAAACCAAGAGCACAGAAATAGAAAGCTACATGCTTTTTTGAGGAAAGAAGTGTTGAGAAAGAAACCCATAGGAAAAATATCAAGCAGTTTGAAAAACTAAAGGCAAGTGGTGGGGTTTTGTTTGATTTAGTTTGGGGTTTTTTTTGGTTATAAATGCATACATTCTATCTCCTTCCTCTGTTTTGATCCCAATCCACCTTTTTGTCTCTGAGAATGACCTTCATAATTCATCACACCCATGAGCTTAAAAACAAGCTGTAGTTATTCGTTTATATGCTCAAATTATATTATTGCAGCTGCCTGTGTACTCCACTGAAAGTTTTCAGAATGTCTTAGAGGAAGACAGTGTAATTAGTTTCAGACACTCTAATTTCATGAAGCATGATTTGTTTCCCTTATAATTCCATCTTCAGTAGAGATGGGACAAACCAGTGAAGAACTATTGGCACTTGAGTGGCCTGTGGAGCACAGTGTCCTGAACCTCTGTTGGGGCTGCAAACTGCTGATGTTATTGAAGAGAATGTACTGCAGAAAAGCACTCTATGATCTTCGTGCTTGTATTCTGCCAGGAAAAAAAAATACAAAGAGCATCCTGCTGAGATTAAACCCGTTTTACAAACAACATGTAAAATTATGAACATGTAAACAACAGGGTGAAAAGCAAGGTGTGTACCTGTCACACATTGTTCTCTGCACTCAAGAGCTGCAGTGACTAGAGAGAATATAGTTTGCCAAGGACAGAGCAGGTCTGGTTCAATATGTTTGCCTTTTAAAAGTAATATGTTATCATCAAGTGTCAAAAGCCTTGGTGAGTCCAAATGTCAGCGTTGAAGAGACATTTGTCTTGCAAGTCAGTCAGGTAATTTAGAAATATCCTGCAGAAGGTTAATATATATTAAGGTGATGTGATTTTGCAAAGTTCTGTGCCTATTAAGTTATCTGTTTTCTTGAGACCACAGATTACATTCATTGAAAATATTTTGTGCCAGAGTCCTGTGCATTATTTCAGTGCAGAACAACCAAACAGGGTTTTCTGAGGCTTCTTATGATCTGCAAAGTGCTGCAGAGACTTGCCACATCTATTTGGTAAATCAAGCTCTTTCAGACTGCCTGCCCCGTGTAGTGCACAGGGAACCAGCTCCATCCATCAGCCAGCCTGGCTTCCAGGCTGGCTGTCACCATCATATGGTTGCATCTATAACCTTATGGTTACCATCCATATGGTTACTGCGAGCTGGTAGAGAGGAATCTCTGAATGCCTCAGAGTTCCAGAATGTCAGTGGAAGCTACACCATTTTAATGATTTCATAAATGTCCCTTCTTATGGGTGCAAATGTATAGGGTGCAAACACTTTAAACCTTAACTAGGATTTTACAAAGGGACCATATTCACTAATTAAACACCTTAATTTTAATGGTCAGAACTAAACTCACTGACTAGAATCTGAGTCGGTGGGCACCAGAATCTCTCTAGAAATAATAATAAAAATATTTTCCAAACAACGTTTAAATATATTTTTATCTGTTGATGTAATGTTTATCTGACAAAATCACAGATTTCAATTTTATTTTGTAAGTTTTCATGTTGTTTGTAATTCTGGCAGAGGAATCTGTGCTGTTGTCATTAAATGTCTCTCATTTCCATGGTGTTTTAGTCATAGCAGTGTCTCTTCAGACATGCTCACACAATCCACCAATCCCAAAATGCCAATAATGGAAAACAATTTTTCTCTTTCATTTGTTTATATCTGGTAATCCACAGCTACGTCTACATGAGCAAATACAATATCAAGACACGTTCTGATGCATAGAATGTGTTGAGCTGGAAGGGACCTTAAAAATCATCTAGTTCCAACCCACCTGCTGTAGGCAAGGATACCTTTCACTAGACCACATTGCTCCAAGCCCCATCCAGCCTGGCCTTGAATACTTCCAGAGGTGAAGCATCCTCTCAGCTTCTCTGGGCAGCCTGTTGCAGTGCCTCACCACTTTACTCACTCTGAGTAAAGAATTTCTTCATAATATCGAATCTAAAGCTTCCCTCTTTCAATTTTAACCCGTTACCTCTTGTCCTATCACTACATGCCCTTGTGAAAAGTCGTTCTCCAGGTTTTTTTATAGGCCCCCTTTTGGGTACTGGAAGGCTTCTATTAGGAACTGGATCATTTTACTGCTACATTTTCAAGAGAGTCTCTAGCACAATATCAGCTTAAATTTGTAAAGCACCTCCAAAGATGCTCCTCTGATTCAGGAGTTCAAACGGGCCAGAAATCACATCCAAAGTCTGTTTTGGTGTATCACAATATGGATTTGTGTAGCTGTGCCAACTGGCCTCAGTGCTAGGGGACCACCCTGTGTGATTTAACACTGTAATACAGTAGAACCTTCTCTCAGGTATGACACTGCTACAGATTTAAAACTACCAGGCAGGATTTGAATTGCAGATGTAAAATATGAAGTTTTACAACTTATTTGACCTCAGAGTCACTGTGCTACAAATAACATTTCCTCAGTTAGCTGTTTGAAAGGCCAGTTAACCATACTATCACCATATTAATAAGTTCAAATGGGATTTGAAACACCATATATGGAGGCTTAATGTGTGTGCATAACCTGGAACTCTTAGAAAGCTTTCATTCACATTTCATACATGTAAGGCCACACTGGACATCATTTCACAATCTAGCATTTCAGGACTGAGAGTAACAGATGGAAAGCAATAAAATTTCATTGACTAAGATTCTACTATTACTGTTACTATTTATACTAATGCACTAGCTAATATTGACTACAGACCAGATGTCCTGATACAAATTTGGCAATGCATTTTGGTGTATCCTACAAAATACCGAATAACTTAAGCTTCTTTACTTATGCTGACCTTTAAGATATAAATTTTACTTCTCCAGCTAGTAAGGTGTCCCATCCAAGAGGATCTAAATATATCATACTTTCCAAAGATCCCTCAGATATGAAGTTCATTATCTTCCATGTACAATTTAGACTGTCACCTAAAGAGTAAATAACTGAAAACAATTGATGTCAACCTCAACATAATTTTGTTCATCTGCAAAACCACTTATGAGCATAGGTCTGTGAATGGTCTTCACAAATTTGATCAGTTTTGCCAGGATTATACAATACTTGCTATTTGTATTTCAGAATCTGGCTGCCTTTTGCTGCAAATTTAGTTAGAAGCTTGGACATGAATATAGAAAACACTATATGAACTCATGATTTGAGTTTTTTTTCCTAAAACAGTTTGCAATCTTAATGGTACAGCAGATAAAAACCTCAGGCTGCAACATAGAAAGAAATGGCACCAAATTTACACTACACCCAGTAAATCAGCAGCAAAAACTTCCTGCCATCTGGATAATCTCCATCAGCACAGAATATTTCAAATGTACTAGCAAATAACATCCTACAAATCTTTTCATATGTTTCTATATTAAGAGAGAGTTTGTATCAACTTCCTTCTCACTAGTGTTATTTCAGACTGGCGTATTGAAGTGAGAATTATGATTTCCTTAGTGGAAGGGACACTGAAATGTGTGCCTCTTTCTTTATCTCCTTGTATTACCTTTTTAAAATAAAAAGCAGCACCAATATAATTTAAAGAATTCTATTATTTCTCAAGGGTCATTGCAGTCCCCATTGCTAGTAGTAAGTGACTAATCTAAAGACAAAGGTGTTTCTCTGGTTTAGAGAAGAAAACTAAACTAAAGAGAAAGTGAAAAAAGCCAACCCCCAATGGTTCACGCTGAGTGACATAATATATTTACTTACACAGCACAATGGACCCAGTACTTTAACCCCAACTCAGGTGCTGGAAACTGGGTCTGGCCAGGCTGAATAGTTTTGCAGAATATGTCACTTGTTTGCCTGGAGTTAGCTCAGGTATTTGTGACCCTGCTGTGCTGTGTGGCCATGATATGCACCAAGAGTCATCTCATTTCATTTCTGCATGCCAAAACTAAGAGTCTAGTTTAAACCAGCTGCCCAGGCTGCCTCTGTACACAATGGACAAAAATTTGAAGCAACGTGACTGCAATGCAAGAGTACCAACTATAGCAAATGAATGAATTTTCAGTCCCAGAGGAGTTAACAGCCAATGCCAACTGAAAATAGAAAGCCTATGCACTCCAATAGCAACTACACACAGCCACAGAAATATCAGAACCAAACTTAGAAGATGACAGAACCCCAAAAATCTGACTCAGCTGGTGACTCTCAGCTGTGTAAAAGGGCTTTTCAAACCTTTTTGCACTAGTAAAGGCACCAAGATTTGAAGTCAAGAGTGCAGGGTGGTACAAAACACAACTTCTGACTCACCTACCCAGAAGCTCAGGGGCCATTTCACAGAGAGATGAAATAGGCAGGTCACCTGCAGCCCCAGTCCAGACTGTGGCTGCTCCTTTGCAGTACACCCTCGTGTGTCTGTCTACATGCACATGCATATTTATATTCATACATAAAGAAATGCTATATTGTGTTTATTCCCACCCACTTGTGTCTGTATCGTATTTTGTACAGGAGAAAAATTGAACAGGAAAAAGAAGTTCTTAGGAGTTGATGCTGGACTGATGAAAGCAATCAAGGCAACAGCCCAGCTGTATGGCATATCCTACAAACAATGTATATTTAATTTGAAGTATTCGTATATATAAATGATTTGCTAAAAATAACACTCAAATAATCAACATAACTAAGTTTTTCTTTAAAAAATGTATGTTTGTTACATCTTCCTTCATAAATTTCAGCTAAATAGTACATAAGCTGTTTCACACGGGAGTTGAGAAATATTCCTCCCACTTCTTTTGAGCAATTTTTCAGGAACTCTGGGTTTTCAGAACCCTAAAAATCAAGCCTATAATTCTTTTCTTGTTTCTTCCCTTCTACCCTGCTTCTTTTGTTTCAGAAAAAAAACCAAAAAAGATACACATTTTGTTAATTAAAATTCCTTTTTTTTTCTGTATGAATACTGGCTATTGTTACTTTCTAAAATAATCCTTTGTGGATTTAACAAATGTCAGGATTCTGCACCAGCATTCTTGTTTAGAGCTCTTGAAAATTCAATTAGAATAGAAGCAACCCACCAAGTTGAGCAAATGAGTTATTTGAATACTTTTTCTACATCTGCCTATTATGTAGTGGATCAAAAATAGTTGACTTTTCTTAGTTTTGCAATGCAAGTCTTTAGTTAATGTTTGAATAAAGTTTAGTCAATAAACTAAATTTTCTCCATAGTTATCTTTATGCAGTCTGTCCATGTATAATAATCTTAATATCTTTGTATTTGGGGAATATCTTTAGATTCAGGGTCATTTAATACTCAGATGAGTTCAGTTCTGTATGCATGAAAAGAGAGAAGACTGTCCTCCAAGAACGAATGTGACAAATGAGCATATGAGAACATTTCTTTCCCTGTAAATATTTAGAGAATGTTTTAAATTTTAATTTAAGCCTTATTTTACTCTATGAAATGTCATATATAGCCAAAAGGTACAGACTGCACAGCAAAACTATTGGTGCCAATGTCTACTAAAGATCCCTCCTGTCTTAGCTTGTACCCATGTGAATATGTAGCTACTCCATGAACCTCTCTAGATTATCAATAAATTTGAGGTTTCATAAAAATGTGTCAGGTAAGCACAGCTATCAGTTTAGTTATGCACTTATTTAATTTAAAATAATTTATAATTAAGCTAAGATCATAGTTAGAATATTGTTTGTAGTAGAAATATATTATTGAGCAGTAGTAAAGATAAAAAAGCTTAACGAAATGTTAAGCTCTTTAACTGGGATGATGAAAACCAGCTTTGATATGAGCTACTTAGACTTTTGCCAAAAGCCAACCAAAATTTATAACAGATGAAGACTTCAGAGTGAGGAAAGAGATGTTACTTTAAAGAACTGAATCTACCATGCTAGATAAGTCACACAAACTTCTGGTTTCCAACATTCACACAATCTAGCAGTCAGACTGCTTTTTTCGAGTCCCAGACCAGAGGAAAACATGAACAAAACATAAGAAAATCAAAATGGCCATGTCAGGAAAAAAACCAAAGATCCAATTATTCAGTGTCCTCTGTCAGCATGGCTAATACCAATGCCTAAGAAATATATGTAAGAAAAGAAAAGTATGGGAAAGAACACTATTTTGCTGACTGCTGGTTTAGAGGCTGAGTTAGACCTTTTTGTGTTTAATTGCCATTGCTAGATCAAACCAGCTTACTTGGTCTAATCTCTTTTTGAGCCAGTATATACATCAAGTCCATGCAGTATCCTATAGAATGGGTCCCTTAGTTTAAATTTGTACTGTGAATTACTTCCTCTTTCTTGTTTGCCTGGTAATTGTCTGCAATGCTCCAGTTCCTGCATTGTGGGAGCAATGAATAAATCATTCTGTAGTCACCTTTTTCACAGTGTCCCTGCCTTTACAGGCCTCAAACATCTCCTTCAGATTTTTTTTTCTGGACTGAAAAAATCCTGTTTCACATTCTTCATCATCCCTCCTGCAATCTCTTCCTACTTTCTTTAGCTCTGTATCCTTTCTGAGGCTGTGGGGCCATTAGAGGTGGATACATCAGAATAATTATGTTTTCTGTGCTACTTTGTGATATTATTTTCCTAACAATTGTAGCTTCATATTTTGGGGGAAAGAAAGCACATAGGAATTTGAGTGTGGAGACAAAACAGAGGGGAAAAACATTAAACCACATCTTCAATTTGAGATGACTAAATAAGAAGTGAACTCTCATTTTTTAACAACTTCTAAGCTGTAAAGAATGATGAAAATATTTCTTTTTATTTTGGAAAGCCTTGTCACATAAAAATTTCTGTTCAGACAGTGAGCAGACTCTGAGTGCTTGAACTCAGGGACCTGTGCCTCTTTCAGCATACAGTATTTGACTCAGGTACAATGCTTAGTTTGTGTTGCATCCAGCATGACTGAAGTGTATCAGATAATCCCATTTCAAGTTCATGTATAATTGACAGAGAGAAAATGATAAACTTGGACCATTTTACAAAATGAAAGTATAGAGTAAAATGGGAAACTTTTTTTGCCTTCCTAAGTAGAAAAGTCTTTGAGTGTCACTAGAATTTTGTGATGGGATTAAGGAAAATTAGTGGCTAAATTGTTGCTAAACAACTAAAGAGATCTGTCAGAGGAAGCCAGCAATCATGTCTGAAGAGAGAAACGTTAGGTGATGATCATATATAAGTGAATGATAAAACAAAAGTAATTGCTTTCTAGGGTGCCCCTCAAGAAATGACAAAGATCTATATGGAAACTGGAAAACACTCTAAAACACAGGAAAATACATCAGTCTGTGGTTTGACATAGATTGTGCAATTAATTTCTACATGAGACTAGGAGAAATCACTGATCCTCACTGTCAAATTTCAGTTGGAAGGGGAAAAATATCTCATTAATGCAGTTCAAGATAGACAGATAAAAATGAATTAAAATAATGACTGTAGCCAACTACCCAGAAAATCTGTGGCCCAAATAACATAAAGGAACCTGCAGACAAAAATCCTAATGCCTCCAGAGGCATGGTGATCGTAGTGAAATTCTGCAGGGACATAAGTGCTGAATAGCCATCTACTAGCTCTGCACACTAGGAAAAGGATTTTTGACATAGGCAAGTACATGAAAAGAGCACTTGGAAGACAGATAATTGGTGCAGTGTTTGAATTCAATATGTCCAAGGATGGGATTTCTTATGGAAGAGAAACAATTTAAAACAGAAAAAGTTAACTGTGAAAGGAAACTTCAGCAATCATATGAAGATTGGGAAAATGAGGAAATTTGCAACAATTGCAGAGGAAAATAGACTGAGGACACTGCTGAAGACAGCTTCAGAAGATTGTGCTGGGAGGGTTACCTTGTGAGATTTGAAGAGCCACTGAACGGTTCCAAATTTATCCCTTTGGATTGGGTGAAACTAGCAGAGAATTGAGCCTATTTTTGTTACAGAGACCACAGAGGCTTTGATTATGTTTTGGACTCCTAACCAAATGCCCAGATAACACACATGACTGACATTATAGGAAATTTGACTTTGTTTTCAACTGGCTAAAGCATCAAGTAATGTGGTCATTGCCTTTTTCACTGCCCTGAGTCCCTAGTCTGTGTTCCCTGAGGTGCAGGGAGGCAGGTCCTTGCAGTTGGTACCCTGACCAGCTCTGCCTGCCAGCTATGGCAAACTCTTGGGACAGAGATCCAACTACTACACTTTAAATCACAACCTCCAGTCACTTTGAGGCAGTAAAAGAGGGAGTCTTTGCTCAGTGACTAAGGTTTAGCAGCTCTGACTCCAATATTCTTTTTTTTTCTGCAATGCTTTTGCAGGTACCCTGCCCATGGCAGAAGGCTTGGAGTTACGATTTTTAAAGTAAAAACCTATTAAAAACTATTCCATCATCCTATGATTTTATGATTTTCAGTTAATATTTTCTTTTGTTTGCTTGTGCTTTCTCACTCTGGTCCTACATATTGTCATCATATCCAAGGTTACTGCTAGAACGGTGTTTTACCTTTACCAACACGTGAAGGCTGTTTTATAAGATGGCATGATATCTTTGATTCACAGCTTAAACTCAAACATACAAATTCTCACACAAAAGCTACCTAAATGCTTTTAAATTAGGAAGATTAGGCATTTTGTGTCATGGCTACCTCAAGAACTACCTCCTCCTTTTGCAATTACTCCACTAGAGAGTGTCAGCTGTACCTGATCTATCAAACAGAAAAGATGTCAAGAGAAGGTTAGTTTTAGAAAAGATTCTTCACTTTCTATTTTATTTCTGCTTAAAGATCAGGAATCACTAAATTTTAGGGGAGTCTGTGAACCTTTCCTTCTTCCTTAGGATTTAATTTTTAGAAACAACACTATATGTAAAGAATCTTTTAAGAAAATGTAAGAAACTTGTGGAAGATCATAGTACTAAATAATGTTTAGTCTGTGAGATACTGTGTTTATAAATCAACTATTTCATTAGAGAGGATCCTTTAACCTCAGTTTATATCAGGTCCATTTTGAATAAGAAGTCTGACCGAGTGCCTTGGCCACTGGAGGGGGTTTCAATCCAAAAGACGTCTGGAAAGAACTTCTTTGGTCATTGGAGCTGCAGTTCCTTGGCTGAAGGACTTTGGAATCCATGAGGTTTGAAAACACAGCATTTACACATTGTTGCTAAACAATGATCACATTGTTATTTTTCAGTCTGTCGTCAAGATGCATTAAATGTTTTGTGCCACCTGCCCTGCTTTCCTTGGACTTCCACAGAAGTGCCAAAGGTGCATTAAGCCTCAAGATCTGTTTCTTTGCCACAGTTCTGTTTAGGAAGATTAACCAGTGGGAATATGGGAGAAAAGTCAAATGCAGATTAATTGGGGTAAGAAATAATGATGCTTAGGTAAAATAATATTAGCATCATAAGTGCTGAATACAATGAATCTGGATAAACAGTCATATGAAAATTAGGTAAACAGCTAAAAGAACTTTGGAATTCAATAGCAAGGAACACTTCTGTTCTTCCTTACAACTGAGATACTTTTAGTGACCTTTTCTTTAAAAAGCTGCACTCTCAAGAATACACATTTATTATTTAACATTTTATTAAATACTTCTGCAAAATGAAAAGATAATATACATGCTCTGAATGTCTAAATGATGAATTTGAGAGTGGAATGAAGTCTCATTCCTGTTCCTTTTATGGTTTTGTTCACTGGCAATTTATTTTCAGAACAAATAAAAGTAACATTGTAATTATCCTTTTATGCTAACAGTTTTGGTATTGTATTAAAATGTTTAAAAGGAACACATGGTATTCACTGGCATAAGCACTTGTGAAATTGCTCCATTCTGCTTATGCCTGCTTCTCTACTGACACAATTTTCCATCAGTCTGTCTATATTATATTTCTATTTCTGCAAGTTATCACTTTTATGAGCAAATACAGTACTGTTCGACAAAATAGAAGGAAACAGAGAAGTCCTGATCTACATTTTAAGATCATATTATGTAATTAATTGCCACAAAACTTGTTAATTCTAATTTAATATGACCAGATGAAGTAAAATACAATAATGTTCAGAAAAGTATAAAAATATTGAGTGTTAATAGCTGGGATACAACTCAAAAGGAGTGTGGTTTTCTGGCATTGTAAGACAAAAGAGGGTGCAAAAAGAAGTGTATGAAAAATAAGTTTACTGGCATAATGTTAATGCTCATCAGATGATATAAATGAAGGTCCAACATTCACTAAGGAAGTGGGAAAAGCACCAAGTGTGCAGAATACATTTCTGTCAAAACAGTTGGGAAATCCAATGACACAACAGAGCTGCAGGTTAGGCGGAATAATTTTAGGCACTTAATACACTCTGCACATCAACCATGCATAGGACTAATCTTCTAATAAAAGTTAATTCCACTGAGCTCTACCCTGTCTGACAACCTTATATTAATTTTTCCATAACTGAATGAGTATCTTCCCAAACTTTCTTTTCTGAATGTTCACCTATCCTGCCCCGTTGAACTATAATAATCTAAATATTTTTTCCATGATGTACAGTGGTGTACATGTATATGTAAACAGAGTGTGTGAGAGAAAGAACAATCATCTTCTCTTCCCATAATAAACCTTCTTCATTTCCCCTCTTTCTTTTTAATGGAGACAAAACACTTTGTTCACATATTCCATTGTTTTCTAGCCACTGAAAAACCATGTAACCCAAACCTGAGGGCCTAAAACTGTAAAAGAGAGATTTTTACCTAAAAGGGAGATCATTTACCTAGTTTATAAATATGTAAGTCTGTATTTTATAATGGAGCAAAGGATTATAATTATAATTTAATCAAAAATTATGTATAAATAGGTATTGATAATACGGTCCTTGCCATGATCTACCCACAGCTGTGAACACAATTTTCTAGTTTTTCTTCAGTCTAAACTCTGTCTGTGTATCTAGCTTAGCTGTGAGACTGAAAGGAAAAGTAACTTGATGAGGAGCAAAACTCAGGACAAAAGGATGAATCATGAGGGATGTTGAAATTCAGGACACTTGAGTTCAAATTTATGGACATAAAAAGGAAGAAAGTCTGTCAGAGCAGTAGGTAGGGAAAATTATTTTTAACTACCAAGTACATGAGGGTTTGCTGATATACAGGAGAAACCAAAACTTGCTGGGCTGAGCTGCGTATACAGCGCAGAACTCTACAGTACAACAATAGAACTTGACTACTCTGGGAAACAGTGTTACTGTAAAATACTGTTTGCCTTCAAAAATTAATTGTTTGTAATTTTCTCTACTAAAACTAATCTCTTTTTGCCCAATATCAAGTCTCATAATTCCTGTGTCTGTCATATTCCATCCTAATAAAAATAAGTACTCTGCACTTATGAAGCTAAGCAAGGATCTACAATTAAGTCCTGAAGGAGGTAACAGGAAAAAACAGCTCCAGGAATAATCAATGGTGAAGTCTTTAATTTAATGTAATTTAATTCAATTTAATTTAATTTCAGTCATTCTTTCAATTTATCTTCTTCCTGCTTAGGGCTTAGGCTTTTGCAAAACAAAGCTTTGGTGTGTTTTCAATCTGGTAAGGAGTGGGTGGAAGTAATAGTCACCATTAAGAAATCATTTCCATGCCTTCATGCAAACCTCACTCTTCTTGCTTGGAGCACTTCTTTGGCCTTCTTCACTCATGACTGAAATGTATTAAATTTTGCATATGAACTGCATATGGAGATTGATCAGTAGATGGTCCCTGAAGCTCTCTTGACAGATCAGAAATAAAAAAATCCCATACCCTTTTAGTGCCAAGATATTGCAAAATGAACTGAAAAACTACTATGGTGCAGATGAGCTTGCATGGATGAGTCAGAAAAAAAGCTGTTGCTTGGCTTCCAGAGAAAGCATAAGCATAGGCACTGTTACTTTCTCATCATGTCTCAGTTTGGAAGATGGGAGTGGAGTTCAGTTAGAATAATATCTATCACATATATAGAATATATCACTTTTCATCAAGAACCTTACAGAAATTAGAAACAGAGAAATCTGTTAATCCAGCTACCCACTGTCAATGCCAGAGCCAGGTTGTGGGAAGCCCATTCAGGAAAGGAGCAAAAATTCTATCAGTATGAAGCTGTTAGTTACTGTATGTTGCACAAATTGCATTTCTAAAAATAACTCAGCCTTTCTACAATATACCATTAATTGTTATGTAAGGAAGACATTAATTTACTGGCTTCACTTACAAACATTTGGCTTTAAATTTGGCTCAGAAACCAGTTCATGGTATAGTCTCTCAGAAAGACACTGCAAACTCCACGAGCAAGAACCCGAGCCAGCTCACACATTCAGCTGGCAATTCTGTGCTCAGCCCAGAAATGCAAAGTGACAGTGACAGTGAGAGAAGCTCCATTTCAGAACTGAAGTATGCCACCAATACTGGTTATCCTGTCCTGATGCACCAAGAACCCAGCAGTGCCCAGCACTGCAGCCAGGCAGGGTCACTGCAGCTGCCCAGCACAAAAGTCAGGGGTGCAATTCCTCAGCAACCCCTAATAAAAGGTTCTCACACAGTTACCTGTCTGCCCATGTGGGCATTCTCCTCTAACTAACTTTTCAACCCAAGTAACATTTTCATTTACACCCATGGTAGATGGAGGTGTTAACTTCCTAGGGGTTTCATGAAACCAAGGAGCTCAGGCTGGACTCTGCCAGTCACATTTGCACAGCTCGTGTCCCACAGGAGGGAGGGCACGTGGGAGGGAGCTCCGAGACCTCCATGGATAGAGGAGGTTTGAACAAGAACTGCTGTAGGCTGAATAAGAGATGTGATCTTATTCTTCCAACAAGAGATGTAGCCTCCAATGTTTCTAATATTTGTAGAAAAACTGAAGTTAGGAAGAAATAAAAAACTTAAAATATGTGCACAGAGAATACATATACGCCCATATATATGTGTATTTATTAGAAATCCATGACAGAATTGTGTACCACTCAAACACATTTAAATCAGGTATGCTTTGAGACTGTTGAATCTAATTTGTTTTCAAATAATCAAACATTTTCTATTTTTCATTATAAAATTAAAAGGGATACTTAAAAAAACCACCGCAGAGGCATCTTAAGGTAACACAAAAATCCAGATGATCTTTTAAATCAAAATAAAAAGAGAATTTAACACAGCTGTCTTATTTTTTAATGTGTTGAGGATGGCTTTGTGAAATTATAACCTCATTTCTTGTCCCAAACAAAGCAATGATTTTCAATTACTATTTTTGCTTATTAGAAACAACAACACTTTTTATTATTAAATTTACTTTAATATTAATTATTTAATAATTAATATTAAAACCAACAGGGGATACATTAAAAATATGTAAATATTTTTACTGAGCCAAATTAACAGCAGAAAGATAATTAAGTCTTACAAGGAATGGGGAAGAAGAAAGCATAAGAAAAGGAATTGCTCTCTGAGTTGCTCGTGTACTCTGCTTTCTCAGGATTGCCCTGGTCACTCCAAACTGTCCTACACAATTCTCCTTCACAAAAGCTTTTGTCTTTTGCTATAATTTTTCCCAGCTGCTAGTCTTCCTCTAACTGCCTTGTTCCTGATTCCCACACTCTAATGTGCAGCCAGAGCCACGCTGTCATTTAGTCCCCTCCTGTGTGTATCTTCTTCTCCCTCTTTCACTGCTATAATTGCTGGATTTCTCCACACTCCACTTCCCTCACCTCTTGACTTTCTCTCACATTAAAGTCCACATTGCTGCCTCCTGCTCTGGTTCATCCTAATCAATCACTGCTGCTCTCAGCCTGTGGCTCATCTTTGCTGAAAGTCTTTCCTTTCAACAGGCTCCCTGCTACCAGCCACTGACCCGAGCCCTTCAGCCTGGACCTGTACACTTTTAGTGAGCAGATCTACCTCACCACCTTCCTTTGATGCCAGCATTATCCCACGATATTAGCAACTTCCCTTCATACTGATTTAAGGCCCATGCCTTAAAGACCTGTTTTCACAGTACAGAAAAGTTTCTTCTTAATATTTTTAATTATTAAGCCTTTTTTTCTAGAATCTAGAAAATTCCTAGGATGTCACTTCTTTCATATCTGATATCAGGTCAAGGACACTTACTTTTGGTGAGATCTAAACTGTCTGTGATGAAAACAAAAAAAGCAACCAAATATGTTCACATTTTTGGTGCTCAGACACTGGACAGACATGCCATAACTCAGGATGAGACACAGAGAAAAAGCAGGAATTGATGGGCTGAAGGTGGAGCTGGAAAACACAGTTAACTCTGATAAAGGGAAGGAGCTTTAATTAGCTGAAAATGGCTAACTAACTGCCTACAAAGTATTTTCATATGGAAATAGAATTCTTGGTCATATGCCAAAAATTTAAAAGGAAAATAAGTTAAAGGGTTTTAATGAGTTTTACCTGTGTGATCACTGACTGTGAGTTTGGCCACTTCTATCCTGTCCACACTTTAAAAAATGTGGAAACAGAGCCTGCAATAGGATTTACATGTAGGTACTTATTATGAGCACATTGCTCTGCCATCTACCTTATTCTCCTCAAGATATTTATTTTTGTGGTCTACTTATTCATATGTAGATGAAATTAACCAAGGCATTATAAAGTTGAAAGGAGTTATGGGCAGTGCATGCAGACAAATAAATCCTCCATCATGTAGGAGTGACTGCACAAAAATAATTTTCTCAGGCTATGTTTAAAATACCAGAGACTGTGATAATTTTATTTATCCTTACAGATAAAACCTTAAATGATCATAAGATTGAGAGCTTTAGAAGTCTTTCCAGAAGGAGACCTTCATGTTCCTTTCCACATATACTGCATACCTTCAAATGCCAGATGACTAAGGTCAAATCAAATGGCAAAAATTTTCTTTCTTAATTCTGAAGGGGTTAGAATATGTAACTTGGACAAAGCTGGCACATGCTTAGATTCATCTGCCCACTCAGAAAAGACAAGCATTGTAAAATCCAGGATCCAGCTTTAACTATCTGAAAAAAATTCATTTCAAAATTGCAAAGAATTTTTTTCCCAGTGGGGTTCTGTTCAACAATTCTTATAATCAGCCAACACACTGCATGAAAGCATTTGCTTAAACGGAATAGCAAAAGGCATGCAAGTAAATGACTTCTACTGAGCACTGAGCACTTAAGACTTCATAGGAAAGCCGCTGAAATGATTGATCTGTGTACTTCCACGCAGCCTGACCTCTGAGGGCTACCAGCTGCTGGCACCTGGCTTTGGCAGTGCAGTAACAGAACGTGAGGAGGCTCCCAGCCTGCACACTGCTGAGAAGAGCTGCTTTTAAAGGTAACTCCTATGGCAAAGTGGTCTCCAGCCACTGATGGACAGCACAGGAACCATTCTGTCCAGACTTGCATGTGCATTATTTAACTGCAAGAAAACTGCAAGATACTTGACTGCAATTAATTTTCTAAGCTTCCCTGCATTTCTGTCCTCCTCCAGATGAAGACATGACTTTGGCTGTTGATTGGGTGGTGAAGTTAAACCACAAAGCATAGCAATGGCAGCAGTGACAGAGATTAAGAAGATTCATCTAATTCTTGCCCCTTAGTGGTCTTACCAAAGAAAGAGAGCAGAAGAGAAACGGGGTTGCCTGTGTGTGAAAAGTGGATTCACATCTTCCTCCCCTGTGTGAGGGTCAGATTTCCTCAAATGAACTACTAACTTGAGTGCAGCTACTCATATGCTTTTTAGTAATCACTGTACTTAGCTAATTTCCAACATACATAAAAAATATTCAAGCTCAGAAATAAAATCAATATCAGAAATAAAATCAGAATGTCTGTAAAGCAGACAAACAATAAAAAGTCTGCCTAAACATTTCTCTTCCTTCAAGTTATGCAGATTCATACAAACCAATTTTATTTTCATCCTCTGGATGGGAGCTCAATTTTCAGTCACTAATGCAACTCCTGGCATACAGAGATTAGGACCAGAAATTTTTCAGTTACCTACAAACTCAGCCAAGGAATGAACCAAATGCTTGCTCTGTAGGTAGGTCCAAGAGCAGCGGGGAGCTCAGCACTGCTAGTGAAACAATAGGACATAGCAACTGGGAAAGAGTGACAGAACAAGGAAATACAGCAGGTAGCAGGAAGAAGTTCTTTGTCCTGTTCAAGAAAAACAATGCTTTGGTGGAGCAGGCAATACTTCTCACTAGATCTTCAAATTCAATGGTATTTTTCTGATGTTCATACATCATAACAAATTTCTATGCTGTTTTTTTTTTTTTTAAAAAAAAAGTAGAATATTGCCTTGCTAGAACATATAAGTTACAAATTTTAGGACATCTAAAACAGAAAGTTTCTATAGAACTCAGCTTGGTTTTTTTAATGTGTTACTATGTTATCTTTTCTACATAAATATTTAAATTGGCAGTGCCTTGACAATGCAGATTATACAAAAGATATTGCATTAATTTAAAATTTTAAAAAATATTAAAGATATCCACCTTATGAAAAAAACCATAGTGCTGGTAACTATTAATTAATTTAGTTAATCAGAGGGAAGTAATTTTTCCTTCACAGTACAAATTTGTTCTTGACAGGTCTTACTGCAGCAAATAGTAACAAGAACAGTACTTATTACTGTGAATATTATCAATTAAGTCTCAACATGATTTCATAGACTGAGCTAAAAATAATTCTTGCTGGCACGAAATTCTAACCAAGACAAGGGCAAACCCACAATATTAGAGTACTATAGTTACAAAAATGAATAAAATCTGATTGTAACTTTTGGAGCAGAGATTTAATTAGTATGAGAAAACATATATAGTTTAACATTTCATTAAATGAAATGATCATGACAGTAAAATTTGAATGTCATTCACACAAGCACTTGCAAACACAGAAAAAACTCCTAAAAGTAAATATAAAAGGAGAAACCCCCTCCCACCATTAAGGAAACTATGTTTTGCTTACTTAACCAAAAAAATGTAAGACTGCTAAAAAAATATCTCCCAAAGGATCTGTTTATCTTATATAGGTAGACAAAGAACCATGCACAAATTATTTAGGTGATAAGGAAAAAGGTATTTTTTCACATTTGTTAAGAAGCAATTCATCTTTTCCTAGACAAACTGCGTTACAAATGGTTTGCAAACAACTTAAATGTTTTTGTCCTTCTATGAAATGTTCTCCATGACAATTTTTGGCTCCCTGAGCATGAAAAGCAAGTTTAACTGAACTCACATATGCCTAACAGTATTAGAGAAAATTGTATCACTTTGTTCAAGAAATACTCAAAAGGCAATAAGAAAACCTGTACTGACATTCAAGAATAAAAAGTGGAAGAATTTCTCAGTTGTAAACTACCAGAATATAAAATACTGCATCAAAAATACACAGTTTGCCACTGCACTCCTTGAGCTAGATTCTCATGTTTCCACTTAATTTAGATGCACTTGGGATGTTTTTAATCCATCCATTTCCTTAGTAGCCATTGCCAAAGCATTTGGTATTTGTAAAGTATAAGGATGTGTCTTACTTTCTCAAATTTATAAAAAACTAAAACTTTAACCTGGAGTTCTCCAATAGCATAGTTAAGAAGCACAATGTGCAATCCAGAAGGACAGAAAAAAAAATTTCACAAAATCCTCTTCGTTGTGCTAAAACAGAAAGTAGAGTATTGACAATTTTAAGTTTATATTATGGCACTCCATTGGCTTCTGCTGGTCTCAAGCAATTTCTCTTTTCTGTTCTTTTCTTATCCTCCCCTGTGTTTGTTTCACTTCTCTATACAGACTGCAAATTCACATATGAATTAAAAACTGTTTAGTATTGGATACCAGTTCCTAAATGCACAGGAATCTGTCATCTCATTCCAAAGTAAAAAAAAAAGTTCCTCAGATTCAGTATTTTTATCCTAATTTTCCTTCTAATTTTGATTCTATACTAGCTGAGAAATGACTGACTTGCCACCATGGAGATGGCAGAGCCCTACACATGGGCATTCAGAAAACACAGGTCCTGCACATTCTGCCTCAGGGACAGATCTGGCAAACTTTTAAAAATGCAGCTGCAGAATTTGGCTCAAAAATTTGAGTTTTGACTGCTGCTTTATTTTATTGTCTCTAAAGAAGCAGAGACCAAATGTCTGTCTCATATTGGAACTAACCAACATATATCTGTGACTGGAGATCTGTGTGCAGAGCCCCTCCCTTGCTGAAGGAAAATGAAAAGTTTCCAGTTTCTTGGACCATACCTGGCATACACCATCTGGCACATACCTGAGATGCACTACTTTGCAAACTGGAGTTTTTGCTAGCACCCAAAAAAAGAAAAAGGATGACCCAGTATGGGAATTAAAGCATGGATAAGAGACTTGAATGTAAGCTAATAGTTAGGATTCTTGATCGTGAGCAAAAGGTTCAGCTTCCTGATCAAATGGTTGCCTGTGTATTTATCAATGGTACACTTAAATAATATTAAATTACTCTGCTAATATCATTTCTCCTGTAGAGTTCTCTGTTAAGAGTTTACTGTCAGTGGCACATGCCAGTTTTGGGTGATAGTATCGTGACACTTGTTCTGTGGAATACAAAGCCAGTCTAAAGAGCCTGGAGGTGCACTGTGAGTCATAGCCCAGTTCATTATACACAAAGTGCCTGGAAATATGAATAGCACAGCTGTGTTTTCGCTACCTGCATGATTTCCCACAGGCTGTCCATCCTGTCGGGTGTTTAAAAGCAGGAATTCTGTGACTTTCCCCTCCCCGTTTTATCCTATGGAGAGCATGGATGGCTGTGCTGTAAGGCAGAGCCAGCAGCAGCTGAAACGAGCAACAGGAGAGTGCAGTCAATGAACTTCTGTGACACAGCGATGTGTCACACCAGCCAAGGCCAGAGAGCTGCTCTGAATTAGTCTGCACAGCATGCCTCTGTTACCAGCTTTTGTTTTGAGGCTATGTTCATGACTTTTTTACTTTCAGGTAATTATTCTATTAATTCATTTTTATCCTTAGAAAGAGAATTCTATTTATCAAAGGGTTATTAATAGCATTGATAGCATGGGTAGTGTTAAAGCCATAAATTTAATATTAAGAAACAGTTTGCCAAAAGACATTTAATACTTCATTCCATTTAAGTATAAAGAAAGAAATCCTGTATTACTATGAAATGTTAAATTAAAAAAATAAGCAGCTCTAACGAATCTGTAAATGTAACTGTAATATTTATTTATTTTTGGTTTGCAAACCATGTCTCTGATAACTGTTCAACAGAACAGAACTGTTCAACTACAGCCCTTTTCCTGCTGGCCTTTGGAGACTGAAGTAAATCTCCCTTCACAGCCCAGTGTTATTTAGTGACAACGGCTCACAGAGCAATGGCTAGATTAATATTGTCCTTCTAGAATGATACAAAGAGTATCATTCTAGAGGTGGCTATGTACAAAATTGACAAAACTAGAGATATTATTTAAACTGAGAAAAAACCCAACTGAATTTTCTTCCTTGAAGTATAAACTACATATATACACAGAATTGTAACTACAGATAAATATCGCAGACATTTCAGGCAAAGTGAAAACTGAATAATTGCCAAGGTATGAGATTGCCCTATAAAGTTCTTTTTTTCCACTCTCAAGTTTCAGTAGACTGAAATCAGAGACCTCTTTCACAGAATAATGAACAAGAAATTCTCATATATTATATCACATGTTAACTAAGGGACTAAAAAATCCCAAAAGGAGTTTCTAAACAGAAACTTTCTTAAGAAAAGCCTAAATTTTTTCTTATGTAACAACACAAATAGCCCCCAAATCTTGTTTACTGTAAAAGCAGGAGTAAAACAGCTTTATAGTTTGGGGGTTTTTATGAGATGTATATTTTTTTAGCAGGAATCTTATGAGAATTCTTCCACTCTGAAAAAGAAAAATAGTTTAGCAGTATCCTTACCAAGAAAGATCACCCTACATTTCTCTCTATTTTTACCTCTAATTATGGAAAGAAAAAAATCTTGTGGAAGGTCAAGCTAAATGTTCTGATCTCACTTCGAACTTTCTCCTTTTTCCCCCTTACTAATGAGTTCAGGTAGTAATAGAAGAAACTTTCTTTTTAACTAAAGAAATGTAGAGAATATTTTTTTTTACTGCTAAGTAAGGATTTTAAATCTCATAAATGCCTACAACCAGGGGGATTAGCTCTACTTCTACCACAGGCAGATGGGAATCTTACAGGCGTGTACTATATTGATAACTATATTGCAGAAAAGTTTGATGAGTTATTCGCGACTGAGGCAGTATGATGTACATGATCTGCACCTTTTTCCCTAAAATCAAGCCTTTTATTCTTACTCCCTAGTTTCACCACAGGGCTTCATTCTCATTTTCCTGGAATTTCTCCTCATATATGGTGCAAAGTGTCCCCCACAGTTGGTGTGTAAGAAATGTCTTCCAGAGGACTTCTGTAAGATCACAGCTAGCATTGGCTGGAGCTCGGTTCTGGCATCTCAACTCTGTGTTTGTTTTCACTGCATCCACCTCTCAGAAAAGCTTTGTGAACATGTGAAGACTCAAATATACACCTACTTCCTCTACAGAAAATCTGTTAAGGGGAGCTGCATAAATTTTGTACTGCCATATCTCCTTTCCTAGTCTTTTCCTACATATAGAGGTAAACAACAGACTTTAATGACATTTTATAGACTTTTTAGTTTGCAATTAGAGTCTCTTTATTTATTAGCATACTTTTCAGAGCTTATTTAGTAAAAGCTGATTAATGCTCTTGGTAATGTATTTATTATAATAGTGCTTTCTGTTTGGTAAAGGATTCAGTTCACAATTCTCAACTAATGAATAAGATAAATGTACCCTAATTTCTTGTAACTGCTAATTCTGTATTTCCATCACTGTATTATGTGTTAATTTTGAAAGTAAATTAGATTACACATCAAGAATATTGATGCAAGTGTAATACTACACATTAAGTAATCTGTTACATTAGCAGTCTGTCTCTGGAATAGGAGAGGAAATAAACCCTCCAAAAAATGCCTTGTTTCAAATGGCCTGTATTATATACATATAATTAATAAAAAAAATTAAAATACATGTCCAAATTAAAAGTAGTAGATGATAATTTCAGTTGCCATTTTGATTACATAAATTAATTCTAGGATAGAAAATAACAATTATGTAAACATTGTAAACAATTATGTCTATTATGCAAACACATACACTTTTATTCAGTAAATTGTATGCTTACCATATGCTATCTTATTTTATACATTGAAAGGCAATCAATGTAGTTTCTCTTGTAGTCAGAACAATTCCAAGTGATTAGGCACCCTCTTTTTAATAGGAACAACATTGACTTTATATGTAGTAGAAGACTATTTTTATATAAATCAAATTTTGAATTGAGAAACATGAAGTTCTATACTACACCAAGACAAATATTACCAATAGATTCCTCTCAATTATTCCATAAGTCGAGGAAATTGCTGTACAGCTACATCATTGGTTCTTAACAGACATAAGCGAAACTGTTCTACTTATAAGCACAGCACTTCAGACTGCAGTTTCAACACTCTTCAAACCATACAGAATCCAAAATTTGTTTTTAAACACAAATAAAATAAAATCTCACTCAAATGTTTTGCTCTGAGACCTAGTTCTCTTGCATTTCTTCTAAGATGAAGCCATGAAACATCAACATTTCTAAATACTTTAATCTCTTTTCACTTGGGACCTCTCCAGAATTTATTAAATGGAAATACCTCATTTTGATAAAAACTATTGAGTTCACACAACATCACTCATCATTTTGTTGGCACAGAATCAGCTGCTGTTTGTACTTTTCCTATAGAGAACTATAATTTCAATAATATATGGCGAAGTTTAACCTCAGTAAAGTTATGAAGGATGCCAAAATATCTCCTAACACTGTCTCAAAATTCCACTTTCACAGCCCTGTAACTTCATGCCACATTTGGCATCCTAGCAAGGGTTCTTAGGTGACATGGAGCGCATGTTGGCACAAAGCCAGTGCAGTTCATGCAGCATCAGCTGCCCCCAGCACCACCTGCTACGTTTACATGTGCAGGACCCTCTGGAGTGCGGCACCTCGGAGCAACTCTCTGCAGAGACTCGCGAGGGCTCTGATTTCTATCCAAACACAGTTACACCTCTCTGCAGGCATTACTGCACTGGTCACTCTCAAGTTGTGCTGTTACTTGCTTTTTTCATCTCTTTTAACAGATTCCACCTATTGTAATTGCATTCCCAAAGGCAGGATGGGACTCAGTCCCTGAGAGTGCGCTGGACCCATACGGGTGACCCAACATACACATGTGATGTTTTAGTATATATGATCCATGGGGTGCCCCAAATTCTGATAACATGCATTAAACTGCTTTGGCTTTTGGCTATAATCAGCCTACAAACACAATAGGTTTTGGCTAACTAAAGAAAAGACAAAATATTTACCTCACTGAAGAGAAATGTCAGCTAAATAAGGGCAATGAAGGCACCCAGGTGTCTGCCTACCAGAGAGAGTGTGTGTAAATCAAAAGGGATGCCTAAGATGGCATGATAAGAGGATGACAAAGATTTTACTCATTAATGAAATATAACTAAGAATTAAGTCTGCATCTCTATAGAAGTCTGATCAGTTCCCTCAGGGCTGACCAGCAGGAAAACAATTTCATTCCAGATATGAATAGCTAAGCATGTTAAGAATTGCATTTTGCATTCTACCTTCCTCAGTAAAGAAAGCCATCTTTTCCACAAGGAAAAATCCTTGTGGAATCAGGACCTGAACATTACAACATAAACTCATTCTAATCCATCAAATTTTAGCTTCAGAACTGATAGTTTGACTCAAGAATGCAGAGTATACCTTTAGCTGGATTTGGAGCTTAGGAAATGTACAGGAACCAGAAATAAAATAAATTCTAATTTATCTTGCCACTCTACTCTTTAGAATCTTGTCATTACTGAAGTCTTAAGTAAAAGACTTAAGACTTCAAGTCTACCTTATGAAAAATTACTTTTGTGTTATGCTCTTTACCCATAAAACAACTGTTCCTACCTGAAAAGGAATACAAACCAGAATAAAAAATACATTTCTGTATCTATTTTCAGTGTCAACTTCTTAGCACTATGAAATAACAGGAAACAATATAAATATTATTTGAAAAGGCATTTTAGACTGACCTTATAAGGCATGTATTGTAAGTCTGATACACAGTCCTGAAAACAGTTATGATGACCTACTTTGAGAAAAACTTCTGGCATAGATTTAGTTATAAAATATGAATGAAGAAAACCACTGAAGTAAAACTGTACTTTACAAAACACTTGAAAAAAACTTCAGAGATACAGATAGACATTTCTACACTGATTTCCATATGATCACAACTTTCTATAGAAGTAGTGTTATCTTCTGATATTGGTATGCTTTTTCAAGCCTGATATGTAAGGAGATACTTAGCCAGCCCCTATAATATCTTCAGAAAGTAACTAAGAAACTTTTATACTTAATCCAGTTTCTACATGGTACCAGTGCCCTGACACCTGAACATCTCCTGCCTCTCAGTTCCAGAAAACTGTACTTACAAGACACCTACAGGAAATTAGTGTTTTGGTTTCCAAACCATGATTCCTTGTGCAGGCACCCACCATCTGAGAAAAGGGACATGATGAGACAAGCCAGAGAAATTTATAAATTCATTAATAACCTTATTTGCAAGTTGTATACTCTGGTATCAATGTACAATGTTATTTTCCAACACTTTCTGTAAGATGCAACAATGGATGGAACCAGAACACTTTGGGTTGGAAGGGACCTTAAACACCTTCTAGCTACAGCCCCCCTGCAGGAGGGGCAGAGACTCCTTCCACTTGGGTTGCTCAGAACCCCATCTCACTTGCCTCGAACATTTCCAGGGATGAGGCATCCACAGGGCAACCTCTTCTGGTGTCTCACTATTCTCATTGTGAGGGATCTGAAGACATGCAAGGTATTTCTTCATGGTGTGATGTCACCCTCATCAATCCAACAAGCCATCACATTATGTCACTGTAGACACAGCACCATGCACACAGCTCATCCAGGGCCTGACATGCAGCCACAGGCCTGCTCACTACAACCAACAATGTGACCCAGCTGTTAAGAGGTGCTTGTGCTGTCCTGTAGCAGCAGCCACATATGGCCACCAAACTGGGCCCCTTGGAGATGCTTGTCCAATAGAGCAGCAGGAACAGGCGTGCAGTACCAGCTCTACAAAACCACCCTTTCCCTTACGTGTACCCCCGTACCCAACCAACACGAGGGGCTTTTGCAGGAGAGCAGCAGGAGCTGCTCTGGCTGCTCTGGTTGGGGCCAGGCCCAGGCCAGCCCTGAGCACAGGCCAGTCTGGGGAGCAGCCAAGGGACAGGGGCGGCCAGCCAGAGCCATGCCAGCTCCCGGCTCCTGCCGCTCCTCTAACAGCACCGACTTACAGCTCCTCACCCAAGAGTTTGTCTGAACACCCTTTTCACGGCCTAACAGTGGGTCTAAAGACTTTGAGAACTCTTTGAGACAGTTATATTTCACATTTGTCCCTGACTGGAGCATCTAATCAGTCACTGGGCAACTGATTGGATATAACAGAGAGAAAAACTTCAGCTTAAAAGTACCAAATAACAAAGACACCACAGTATTTAAATCAGTTCTAGACCAGGCACACAATACAGATTCTCTCTAGTGCTGAGACATACTTAAGCAATGTACAAAGAGCTGACAGCCTTAATTTAATAGCTCTTATGGCAAGAGAGACCAGATAAGATAATAAAAAGTAATGTAGTGCATTGCATATGATTTGATATTCAAATGCATCTATACAGTTACATAGCTCTGTACTATCACAAGGCAGAAGACTTCCAGGTAAGCAAGTGATTAATTTTTTTTCTTGCCTAACCAGACACTTCACAGATTTGTCTAAAGGTGACTTCATCTTTTATCTGTCATTTATTTCAAAGAAAATAGAAATGGTACATGAACCTGTCCTTTCCATAACCTGCAAGTGAACTGGTAAAACACAAGTCTGCTGCAAAGACTTGCCTATTGACAGAGTCATCGTGTCTGCATGATATTCAGGGCTTTCTCTACAGATGTTCTTTCCCCTCTTCTTCATTCCCTCCTGTTCATACTGCATTCAATAAGTCACACAGTCAAGCTTCCCACCCTCTTCCATATTGTTACCTCTCCTTCTTTCCTTTCTTTTTCAGTTCTACTCTTTACAGTACTTGAAATCCTGCCCACACTTCCCAAAAGTTTACTTGAAAAATTTACCACAGTTTCTGACAGTGCAAATCATTGTTTTTGGTTTGGAAAGAACCAAGAAATCTCTTATCTGTGTTTGAATGGTGGTTAGCACAATGGAGACCTTCAGATGGGACCTCACACAGCAGGACACTGTAAACTTACTTTGAACTGTATGAAAACATCACAACAGTTTTTTCTTAAATACTGAGAATACAACAAATCTTCTGTATATACCTTAAAATATATATTATATATATATGCATACTTATATAAATTGCTTAAATACTTCTTTTATATGAATGTACGAATGTTATTCAAACACAAGTAACTTTTTTCCAAGTAAAATACACTTGTCCTATGCAGTGTCATTATTTGAGATTGAGCTTTTCAGAGTGCATTATATGGATTTTCTCCAGAATAGGAAGAAATAGAAAAAAAGTGTGAGATTTTAAATGCTTTAGGCATCAAAGTAGAAAAACTCTCCATTTTCCTAGGCAGCACATTGAAGTATCCAATTTGAATTGAGAGAAACAGAAATGAAGAAAATTTTTATGGATGGCAAATACACTTGTAGGCTGAAAAGAAAGTAATTAAAACACAATAAAACATTTGCACTGAAGTAACATAACATATAATTTTGTGCAGGAAAATTGCTTTGTTTCAAAATAAGGTTGCATGTATAAAGGTGGAAAAACCTCATGTTGAAATACACAAACACTGTCTGTGACAAAACCAAAGGCATCTTGCAGCATTTCAGCAACCATTCAGAAACTTCAGTAAGGAATCAATCCCCTCAAATGAAAGTACAGCTCATGTTGGTTCCTGAAAAGCTGAAAAGTAAGGAATTAGTGTATTAAGCAGGTTCCGGCAAGCAGAAGATAAAAGCTTCAGTCCAACCTGAAAAGGATCTTTGCTTAAAAAAAAAAAAAAAAAGAAAAAGTTTAGCAAATGTTCAGAGGAGAAAAGTTAATTGACCATTTTCTTCATTCCATAGAATATTGCTGATGAGGCAACTTCAACAGGATCTTCAAATGATTAAACTGTAAGTACATAAGTATTACGTACATTTGACTGATAATTTGAGAGATAGAAAAATTTGAGAGACAGTTCCTACCAGTTTGGCTGAGTTGTGACGTGCTACGGCTCTTTCTCGACAGCCCCACGATGGCGACCATCTTTGCACCAATGCTGGAGCGTCTCTTTTTGCTGCCACCACCAACAGTGCCCACTGCCGTGTCCGACTGGCTGCCGTCGTTCTTCTCCAGCGTGTACATCTCCCCGCTGATGCTGGTGCTCTTAGTCATGTTCTTTCCTGAGATGGCCATCTGTCTGCTTTGCATTTTGGATGTAAAGACACTGTCAGCCAGTTGACGGATAAACAGTGCAGACAAAGAGTAAAAAGGGGAAGACAGAAAAGGACAGGTTTCAGATGGAAGGTTTTGGGAGACTAGAGGGTAAAAGCAGCTAATCACACAGGTAGGGTTTGGTTTTAAAAGGTAAAAGGAGAAACTTTAATTCTAGGGTCTTGGTTGGTCTACTGTAAAAATACTTGACTCATCAAAATTGTGTTTTAAATAACAAGCTCTTATTTACTGATTGACTTAAAACTTATTACCAGCAAAAGCATACCAAAGAATTAATGCATCCATATATCATATAAACACTTATTGTTTGGAAAATTTAAGTTCTGCCCTCAGTGCTGTGCACTCTTCTTCTTACATATATACACACAAATAACCTATATTCACTACTGAGTGGAAAAGAACATCAGTTTGAAGCCCAGTTTTGGTTACTATGCATTCAGATATTTCAAGGATGTTCTCAGTAATATGGTTTAGCTCAGTCATCGTACAGTAATGAACACCCACAGGTTTTTCCTCCATCTCTGCATCAACAAATACAGGTACTAGATATGTATTTCGCACAACACTTGACTATTATGTGGCATAGATCATCAGTACTGATAAAATGGAATTAAATTCTAATGTATCTTCTGTAATAGTTTGGAGACTCTGTAAATGTGCTCTATGCATCTAAACTATCCGCTGCAGCATTTCAGGTGTGCCAAGGGAACCTGATCTGCCAGCGGTCCAGGCTAAGAGACCTTTCCTTTCCTCAGAAATGGCAATCTACACTGATGACAACAGCACTTATCTAAATTTTGCTCTGACATCTAAATGGTAGGTGTCTGAAAAATTAACCAGAACTGGAAGCTCGGGGGTACATGTGGGCCTGAAAATTTATAGAGAATTTTCTATTTCAATGAAGTTCTTGCACAGAACTTAGACCTTTATTATTCTTTTCAGTACAGTACTTCATACAAAAAAGTTCCCATGAGATGCCATTTTAAACAATCCACAAAACTGTGGAATATTTCTGGAACCCAGGGGAAATGCTTTTTTTTTGTTAAAACACCAAAATATAAAGGCTAAAATGAATATTTTTGCTTCTTAAACAGATTTTCAAATACATGCAAAAGCTGTTGCTAGAGCTTTAGTGCTCAGCAAATGTCTCTAGAGCGAATGTTTCTGAGTATAGAAAAAATATATACTCCTTTTCCCTTACCTATCAGTAAGGCCTGAAATCGATTTCAGAAAAGGACTGCATTATTGTTTCTTTATGAAGATTTTGCAATACATATTCTGTCAATAACTTAACTATGGAATTAACACAGTGCACTCAAAAGCAAATGAAGACTTACAGCTTAGCCACAACCTAGAGGGAAAGATAAGAGCTGGTTCATAAAGAAGTAGACCTTTACCATTGAAAAATACTGAGTGTACTTCTCAGGGAAGTTACAAGGAAAAATATGAATGAGAGTTTGGATCAGCAGATGGAGAAGCACAAAACAAAACTCAGAGAGCCATAGTGGCCTTGCCTGGACACACAATCACAAAAGACTGAACACAGTGGTAACCTGAAAGCTTTTTTCTTTCAGCTCTCTTTGTTGTCATGTGTTAGTGCACACTGACCCTCAATAGTATGTTTATCACCAAGGGAGGAGTGAGATAGGATGTGGGTAAAGAGGAAGGCAGGGAAACAGTAAAAGAGAATTTGTATTTCTGTGTCTTATTAGCATTATATTAACTTACATGTTAGATGATAACATCACATGCTGTATTTTTTATTAAACTAAAACCTCTGAGAATTCGGTCAAAGAAAACAGATGACACAGAAACCTGTTCTCAGTTTCAATGTTATCTTGCATGTAAAAAATACTAGAGGTCTAGGAAAAACATGGCTGTGAAGAGCTAGTATCTTCAACTTTATCTTAAGCAAAGTTATACTAATAATCAGAAAATTAGAGCCCCTTTCCAGTAATGCTATTTTTAATCCAAGTTCTCAAAGGAAATATGATTGATGTGTGCTTTCAGTCAAGTGTCTTTCTTCTCAGTATTTTTAAAATCCCTGGCAAGAGATCTTATGCATGCCTCTTAGGGGAAAGACTGCAGGAGAAGTCATAGACTCTCTCCTAGTGGAAGCTCATTCACAGATACAGGCTGGTGGGAGAAGTAAGGTTTTCAGTGCTTGCACAACAACCTATTTCAGTGATCTATTTTTTCAAAAATAATACCCAGAAAATCAGTGAGTTCCTATCATATAGAAAATAGTAATTAATGCATTGTTTTATAAGTGATATTATCATTCAATAAAGGTCCTATGTCATCAGTGAAAACAGAAATATTTTGCATTTTAATATAAAAATTACACGGAAGAGAAAGTCACCATTTCCTGAGTGAATGTGCCTTTGAGACGCCTTTTTTGTGTTCTTTCCAAGATGTGCAGTTCTATTTAAGTGGAATGTATTACAATACTTGCCCTTATTAAAGAAATCAGTGTCCTTAAAGAGGCTGATCGCTATAGTTTCACTGTGCAGTTATCTAGGAAAGTATTATGAATTACTAAAGTTTCCTTCTTGGCTGCTGTCTAAAGGCTTCTGTACCACAAAATCTTTTGCTCTGTACTCCTGCCAGTAATGATGTAGACTTCAGTCAGACACCTTCTCTTGGCCAACTTTTTGAGAAAGGTAGGAAAGGGAATTCAAATGAGAAGAAAGGAAAGGATTTAGATTTAAGTGGATATACCAAATACTATACAAATGGCTGATACTAAAAATTCATTCACAAACCTTTATTTTTTTTTCCCAGTAGAGCTCTAAAACTATTTTCTTCAATTAAAGGCTTGGGAGTTTTTCCCTTCTCTAAAAGTAGCAGATAAGACATCTTTGCTACAGTCCTAACCAGCAAACAGCCCTTGGAGAAAGCCATCCCATAGCAGGGATTTTGGTTTTTTGCAATTCCTCTCTTAGCAAAATAACCTTTGAGAAATACATACTTGGAGAGTTATGAGTGGTTTATAGTGCCTCAAAATAAATCCAGAGTGGTCATGAGCACTTCCTTCATCAGCACTCTGAATCCTTTCTGGCCATCCAGACCCTCATTCACTAATTTTTCTTGGCAGATACTTGATACCCTCTCCAGTAGAAACCAACCTTCTACCCAGCCTGCCTTTTGGCGGTGCCACAAATGGATCATTCTCAGAAAAACTGGGTATTGTATGTCAGATGTGGTTCCTTTCTGAGCTAATAGAAAGGTTGACCTCAGAGTAAAATTTAGAGAGTAAACCATACAACCTTTTTCCTTAAAAGGAAACAGAAACTACTGGAAGTTTTCTGTATATGTACATATACACAAATCTAATCTCACACACATCCAGTTTAATATGTTCAACAGTATTTTAAAACAGACATTATATAAAAGCAATTTATGAAATTATATGAGTCAATGAATAGATATGCAGTAAAAATAGGGTTCTCAAGGTGTCTTATAAGATAATAATAATTTTTAATATATCCTCACCAAAGAGAATATACAGCCAGATGCAGGGGGGGAAGAATAAAATAATGGGGGAAATAAAGGGGGAAATAAAGTCCAAAAATCCTAGTCCAAATAATATGTGCATAATGACATAATAATACCATTATTAGAACCAAACCAAGAACAAAATCAGCACATAACCCCAGCTATGTGGCAGCCCACAGCCTACAGCAAGAGCAGAGTGAAGGTGGCAGCCAGGCTCTTTCCTTTGGCTTGACAGGACCAAACTATCAACAAAAGCAGGATGAAGGGCAAAGCTCACACAGGAACATTGCTTCCTGCACTATCCCAAAATCCAGGAAACCTCTTGAGGAAACCAAGAGCTATAGGCAGGTCCTATTGTAAATATCTTTTCAGACACTTCAGTTTTCCAGTGAAAAAAGGAAAAGGAAAGATGCATAAATTTTAGAGGAATACGTTCTCAAAGATAAAGCAAAAGGTCCTTTAAAAAAAACACAGGAGAAAAATAAGACATTAGAAAAGAAATTACACTGAGATATCTATATGTATTTGTAATTTAAAGCCAATGGTGGAGTATGAGAGCCCTAGCCACGAAATAGTATTCTTAAAAATATACTATGTTAGCCAGCTGAGGAGAGTCAGACTGACAGAGACCTGTGATGTTAAAGGTATTCTAAAGTTTGCTGATGATATTAGATTAGGAGAAGCTCCTGACTCCCTTGAATGCAGAAAGGCTCAGCAGAGAGACTTTGACAAATCAGAGGTCTCAGAAATCACCAACCATATGAAGTTTAGCAAAGTGCTGGATTCTGCATGGGATGGGGATTGTACATACAGACTGGGAAAAAAGAGTCTGGAGATTGGCGCCACAAAAAGGAACCTAGGGGTCACAGGCAAGTTGACCATGAGTCAGCAGAGCCCTGGCAGCCAGGAGGGTCAAGCGTGTGCTGGGGGACATCAGGCACAGCATCACCAGCCAGGCAAGGGAGGGGATTTTCCTGCTCTGTTCTGCACTGCGGGGCCTCACCTCGAGTGCTGGGGGCAAATTTGGGCACCACAAAATAAGAACGATATAAAGGCATTAGAGGGCACCCAAATGATGGCAATGAACACGGTGAAGGGCCTTGAGAAGAAGCCATATGAGAAGCAGATCAGGTTACTTGGTGTGTTCACTCCAGAGAAGAGGAGACTGAGAGGAAACCTCATTGCAATCTGGAGCTTCCTTGCAAGGGGAAGAGGAGGGGAAAACACTGATCTCTTGTCTGTGGTCCCTCAGTGACAGGACCTGAGGGAATGGCCTGAAGCTGTGTCAGGGGAGGTTTAGGTTGGATATTATAAAAATGTTCTTCTCCCAGGGGTTGGTTGGGCACTGGAACAGCTCCCCAGGGAAATGGTCATAGCACCAAGCCCGACAGAGCTCAAGAAGTGTTTGGACAATGCTCTCAGACACATGGTGTGATTCTTGGAGCTGTTCTGTGCAGGGCTAGGAGTTGGACTTTGATGATTGTTTTGGGTGCCTTCCAGCTCAGGAGATTCTATAAGTCTGTTAAATTTAATATGGTCCTTGTATCCAGTGAAGAGTTCTGTGCCACACCTAGAGCAGTTAATCAAATGTGTTAGGCCTGCTCTCTGGCCTTGACAGCCTGCATACACACAGCAGTCTAGCTTACACTAGCTTACATCCTTCCCAAAACAGGGTTTTATCAGGCATCCTGCCCAGAGGAAACTGACCCCAATTTATGCCATCTCCTGAATTGTCCCTGATCTGAATCAGGAGCACCTCATCAGTGTGTCCAGCACAAACCTACAACAAAGAGAACACAAGCTGTTTAAACAGCTTGTTTAAAGTCTTGATCATATAGACGATCAAGACTACGTCCTAGCCCTATTTTGCTTACTGGTCTAGACATAGCCTTAAATTCCTTGATGAGATTAGAAATCTCAGATTGTTTTCAAATTATGATATTCAACAGCCCAATTCTGGCCCATAAGCTTTTTCTGAATGCTTTTAAAGAAAAACAGTAAGCAACTATAAAACTGTTGCTCAAACACAGCCTTCTGGAATTGCAGTGTTAAGGATTTGGATTTCTTAAAGGCATTAATCTGCTGTCTTTTGCAGAGACTCACCTGTTTTCAAAACCAAGAGTGTAATTACTGTCTGAAAAAAATGTGCTTTCAAAGTCTTCCAGACTCTTACTAGATCAGATAATCAGAAATTATCTGGTTTCTCTCTCCAGTTTGTCAATACTGAATTACAGAAAGATTAGAAAACACTGCCAGAGAAACTTCCAAAAAACAATTATTAGAATTGTCTACTTGGAAAACAATCCTTTCTGGAATTTTTGCATAGCCAGAGAGGAATTCCATAAAGTGGCTAAGGAAACCCTCACAGAAGAGAAGCAGAGAAATAGGTCTTACAAGATCTTTGATTTAGTCTTGGTATCTCCTGCTTTAAGCAGAACATTTCCTTGATATCTGACCAAGATGGAAAGAAGCTCTTTGTGAGGTTTGGGTTAAGGAGAGGGGAGATTTCACAATACAAAAGAATCCTGTCCTAAAGGCAGTGAAACTGATTTGAAACCACTTCACCTGGGAGAGTATATGCCTTGTAACTCTTGCACTGGGTAAGATGGACTGCACTGTGGGCAAATGTTCCAGATCCTAAACAGGTTCCAGATAAAAACTTGGTTCACTCAATAGTTTTGGATGCTAATAAAAAACAAGTCAAGAAGCTTCATCCTCCTCTCTCAATTTCTGATGGACTTGAAAGCATTTAACAATCTTACAAGAAAACATTATTTTTAGAACAATTTGTTACTATTTTTGGCTGTTATATTTTCCATTAAGCAGGTGCAGACACAATAAATGCTCATTGTAACATATGTACTAAATGGAAAATTTTGTCCTGTTGCCATAGGTAAAAACCTGCAGTCTATGGCTGCAGTTTTTGAATTAGTTGCAGAGTTGGAAGGCATTGTGGTCAGATTCCTGTCTACAGCAACAGAAATATTTTCTAAAAACTGACTGATTCATACAGTAAGTGCCAAGTCTCACCAAGAATCCTTTGTTTAGGCCAGAAAACAAACAAACAAACAAACAAAAAAAACCCCCAAAAAAACCAACAAAAACCAAAACCCTTCCCCAAAACACAAACTAAAAACCCCACAGTGATATCACAATCCATCTGCCAGCTCAAAATAAGTTCCAGTGACAGAAACCCCAGAACTGCCACGCAGCTTCATCTTCTCTTTTCACTAACCTTCTAAGTTCTGCAGTAGTGATGTACTGCTAAAGATTAAAAAAGATTATAAATCTTTAGGGTCTTTTAAATCAGGCCCTGGCTCTGAACCACACCAGTCTGTGGCAGAAAGCAGCACAGAGAGCAGTACAGAATCCTTATACCCAGTGATTTTGTAATCACTAACCAAATACAAAGAATATAAATTATTCTACAAAGACTAAGATCTTATCTGTTTCAGTGACTGGTAAACCAAAATTATTATGAAAAACTTGATTTTTTTTCACTTATCAATGAATACACTTGAAATTAAATGAAAACCAGTGTTATGAAGCACAGGCATTTTTCCAATCTGCAATGCTGTTAATATTTTTAAATGTGAAGAAGAAGAAGATATCAATACAATCCATTGTACTGTATGTTGTTGGTAGGATTTTTGAGGATGCTGTTTGTATTTTTCAGTTGTCTTTACAACAGTATTGGAAATGACAACTTGCAATCTCATTGCTCTGCCATAAACATATGTATCAGAGGATCAGATTTACACAAGTCATTTGGCAGACCTTGCAGGTCTCTTTATTTCTTTATTTCAAAGTCAAAGCAAAATTAATATTATTGCTTTCCAGCTTAGTTCTCTGTTTATAATGACCCCTAAGGAAAATAAGGCATCCATAATAGTGAAAATTCATGTTGCCAAGTGTGTAGTACAGCTGAGGGCTGTGACATCCCAGGGAAAGGATTTTAGCAATTTTTCAGTTGTTGTAAAAGATATTTTCTAATATGTGTCTCCTGTGAGATTGGAAGAGCCATTGAAGACTTTGTTTACTGCTTTTTACAAGCAGGAGATGAATTTTAATGCCATTCTTAGTAGACTTGTTAACTCAATCAGAGATGTTCTTATTTCATTAATTTACTGAAGAAATTTAACAAAACCAGCATTATGGGGACAGCTGCGATGTCGGAAACAACATTTCCATGGGAACAACGCTTCCGGCCAATACTTGTACTCGTCTGCCAATTCTCATCCAAGAGAGACACTGCAGGTTCAAAATTATAATGACTTAATCTCTGGAGATCCACTTGGTCAAAAATTATTCTATTAACTTATTGGTGGTATAAATCTCTAACAGCTACTGGACTGACTTAATTATGAAGTTTATTTTATTGAAATTATAACAAGAAAGTTGGGGGGAAAAATAGAGCAGTGTTTATAATCTATTTTGTTTTGTATGTTGCTATTAAAATAAAACTAGTGGCCACATCTCAAATATAAGCAGCAATATTTTGATATGAAATATCTTTTTTCAAAGGTCTCTTCCATTACAAATCAGGAATATCTCACCTGCTACAGTACATAGGTTGACTTGAGCTGTATTTCCCCCTTTCTGGTAGGTGTAAAGCTGTCCACCCTATTATTATAAATTAATGGAAGTATTCCATGCCATCTCAAGCAAAATTTTTTCAAATATGAACAAATAGCAAAATCATTTGGGGTCAAGGCATTAGATTATTTACAAATCATAGCCACAGAAAATGAATGATGAACAAAAAACACGGTAACAGCTAGGTGTTTCCAAATACTAGCAGCTGAATTGTACACAGAGCTTCAGAGATTTTTGATAAAATTTCTCACCTTCTCTGATAGACTAATTGGATATTTTTAAAAATAAGAATACAGTTGATATTTTATGGTAATTTAAATTGAAATTATAAGGAAGATTATATTAATATCCATCTAGTGTCAATAAATTTTCAAGTTTTCCTCTACAAAGTTACAGAAAAGCTTTATTACCCTGCTAACAGTAATGAATCTGTGATGGAATCCCTTTCTTTGATACAGTGAACTAAACCAGTTATTTACTCCGTGTGGATGAAAAAAAAAGTCTAGCAAGAAAATTAGCTGAGGTCTAGAAGTCTTGCACTAGTCAGCTGTCATATTCATTGGTAATAAAAGAAGTCCATATGAGCTCTGAAGGTTTGGCAGTAAAGCACATTGCAGTCAAAGACCGAGTGAACTTTGAATAACATCCAAATTCTTTGAGCTTAGAAAGCATCTTCTTTAACCCAGCCTGGCAAAGAAGTTTGTAAAAGTTTGTAAAACAGCTTGTAAAAGCTGGGTACCAACTAGCTTGTTAAATTAAAATTGATCACGAGCAACCTGATTTAATTGAGACTGTTCTCTGGCAGAAATGTGCCTTGCATGTACTTAATTTGAGAGTTAAATGTTGTGTGCCTGTTCAAACCTGTAGTTTAATTAGTCTTCCAACAGGGAGGGAGGAGAGGGCCCAGTTTTCTGTATTTACACTGCTATGTCACAATCTACACTGCAAACTTGCTTAGTGCTGCTCAGTGTTGTTTCTTGAAGGGCTGAATAGAGCTCTATGAAATGGAAAGCAAGCAGTGAATTGCTAAACCAGACATTAAATCCAGTATGTGTCCCAGACCTCAAATCACCAGAGAAATAATGTAAAATCAAGTCAGGAAAGTGAGAAAAATGTCAGTCCTGAAGGCTGAAATGATCAAAAATATACAGGTAAGAGACATCATGTTTTGCCTGAGGGTAAGAAGTACCATGATTTATCATCTTGATAAACTGAAATTGCTGTGAGGGAGATTTACTTATTTAGGAAACTCACTGACAGTTAGAAAACTTTGCAAGATAGACATAGGGGAACTAGACAGGATGCACTACTGAGATTACATTAAGAGAAAAATCACATAATACAGAGGGAAGAGCCCAGTGTCTTGAAAGGGTTTTATTTAAATAAATTGCTGTCAGAAATATGGATCTCACTATAGCTGCATCTATACTTCACTCATGAAAGACTGTATTTCTTTGATTGGTACTGCACAAAGGGAATATGCTCAGGCTCACTTTAATGCTTATGTGCCTGTATCTGGCAGTGGTTGTCTAAAGAATAAAACAACTCTAACATTTCCTTCATCCTTGTGAATGCAGGTTGCTTGAGGACTCTGAAAAATCAGGGTCAGAATAGGCACTGCTAACATCTCCA
Organism: Pyrgilauda ruficollis; assembly: GCF_017590135.1. NCBI lineage: Eukaryota > Metazoa > Chordata > Aves > Passeriformes > Passeridae > Pyrgilauda > Pyrgilauda ruficollis. The sequence goes on along the minus strand of NW_024523822.1, from coordinate 10,275,420 downwards.
AAACTCATAGCATGTCACTGAATTGATCTTCTGGGACTGAGAACTAAACGGACACGAGCAAGAGATCTGAAGCCGTAATTACTTCAACCAAAGAGACATTATCTGGGACATCATGATCTTGCCTGTCTGACTTCTGTCACTTTGACAAAATGACTTTGAGTCACTTTTGGTCTCTGGGGGAAATTATAAAAGCATACAGAACACTTAAGACCATCATAAAAAAGAAAATGTGAGAAAAGGTGTCTCACATTCTTCTGAACACGAGCCTGGAGCCTTTGTTTTTCTGAGCTGGAGAAGGCAGGTCTATGACCAAATGTCCCTGCTGAGACAATGTGTACATGGCACACCACGTACACATTTTTTACCTTGGGCCTCCACAGGAATCATGTTTATGTTATGGCTATCTGGGAAGTGCTGGGCTCTCAGTGGTATTTGTAAGGAAGCCTGATTTCCTCCTAGGGATTACCTGATGACACATCTCCCAGCTTGTTTAGCTAGAGCCTTATGGACTTTAGGAGAAGTATGACCATGAAACAGGTGCAGTGAAATTACTGAAAATGTTAAGATTTTTGGTCAAAAACCATTAAAAACAGGCATATGGGCAATGCCCGACCACTGAAGCGTTATCTTTCCATAGCTATTAAACACACACTGGGCCCCTTATCCTTAGTTAGATACAGTACTTGCTAGATGGGCCTGGCAGTGTGTTTCAAAGGCAACAGCACAAATCCAGCAACTGCATTTTAGAAATACTTCTAAGAAGTAACATGAAGAAGTTTATGTTTGCTTCTTAGAAGGCTAAGTGATAAGCTTATTAATAATTTTTAAGAACTACATTTTTAGCAATATGTATTAATTTTACAGAACCTAATCACTCTTCTATTATCTTAATCAGGTAAATCTTATCAGGTAAAAAGAGTGAAAACATGCATCACTAAGACAGAGCCATATCTGTCCAATCATAATGTCCAAAAAAGAAAAGCCTTATAACTTTAATATTCAATCCCTTGTTTTTATATGTTTCTACACCACTTTTTGCTGTTGCTGTTCTTGTCACCAGATCTGTTGTGCTCAATCCTGTACAAATAAAGATAAAAAGCTCTGTCTATTAAAAACCTTATGATTCAATCTAGCTTTAAATATTTTTAGAAAATGAATCTTTTTATAACACACTTAAAAGTGCAAAAACTAATTTTACCATTTATATTTGCTTCAAACCTTCATTTTAATTTGTTCCTTCATCTCTTCTTCTTTGAATGTCTACATGGCTTTCTCCCTGCATTTCTTGTGGTTTTGTTTAAACTACTGATGCACAGTTTTTAAATAAACTTTAGTAACAGGAGTGCATCAGTGCTTTATGGATCACAGGTCAGAGCTGGCTCAACAGAGGTAAAAGTGCAGTCTTCATTTCATGGAGAGGGAAGCAGTCTCAAAGATATTGCATTGCAGTCAAAGTAAAAATGTTTGAGTTCCCTGCTGGATGCCTTATATCAAAGCTGCAGACTGTTTCAAATTACTTGTTTTTGCTGTTCACCTGTCACTAATGTGTACTTCCAAATTCATTAATTTATTATATCCCAGTGTATCAAAATGAATTTACTAACTGTAAAGGAGCCTATATATCTTTTGTATTTACTTCAAAGTAACAGGAAAAAATAAGTCTCCGAGGGTTCTATAGACAGTGATAAATAACTTAGAAACAGGCGACTTTACTAGATTTCTTAAATTATTTTTATTCTATTCTCAGTACAGATTTCATAACAAATATATTTTGTTCATATAATTCTGTTTGGAACCATTGATCTTCTGCATGTTTTTCCATAATATTTTTCCAGAAGCTACAGATAATTTCCTTCTAAATGTCATCTATGAAAATGTAAAAAAACAAATGGCCAAATTATTTTCCATGTTGTGTTGGTACAGACCCAGTAGCTCTATTAATTTATAGCTTTTGAATATTTGCCTTTCTGTAGAAATTAAAGGCAAAAATCTTACATTAAAAAGTAGTGGCTTTGAATGTATGCTTAAAATGGGCAAAAGTTTTTCATAAATTCCTAACAGATTCCACCCAGATCAATAATACTGGGAAAAATTACTGGAAAAACCTTTTTTTTTGGAGTCCTCTGTTTTTAAAGACACAGACTGGCAATATGTAAGCAGCTCTGCTTATCTGGTCACCAGTGCAGAAGAGTTATGTTAGAGAGATACAAAACAAAGTTGCTGCTTCTTGTTGAAGGACCCAGTGCATCACACCTGCCCCAATTGCCTGGATAATGCAACATTTTGCAGCTGAAAAGAGCCGGTGAACATTGTACTGCAACCTGCCATCCTCATCCCAGGAATGGCAAAATCACTTTGTTGTCATGTTGAAAAAGTTGAAAAAGGCCAACATCTTCTGTTGAGAGCTGCAGGAAACTGCAAAACTGCATGCTGGCAAGCTTTCCCAAAAAACCAACATGAACACTGATGTAACTGGACCCCGGTTCTCTCTCCTTCCATGGCAGAAATGACACTGGGTGAACCTTATCTATCTATCTATCTATCTATCTATCTATCTATCTATCTATCTATCTATCTCATCTATCTCTGTTGGAAGCACAGACTACCTGTACTGCAATTCTGCTAAAAGACTGACCATGCAGTGGGGAAAGAGTCTTAGGCTACCATTTTCTCTTCCAAACATGTGGCCTGTTTGGCTACAAAGGTTAGATACAATTAACTTCTTTTATCTAGTAGGGCAGTTGAAGCAGTCATTGAAATACTTTTGGAATAGCTTTAAGAAACCAAACAGCGCATACACATTGAAAATGGATTCTTAGTGTCTGTTGTCTTATGTAAATTTTTTTATATTTTTACCAGAATAAAGACTTTCAAAACCATCACTGGCTTCCATCCCTGTGAAGGAGCTTGCAAAGACTGCACTGACATGCTTTTTTCTTCCAGAAAAATATTACATTTAACTGTTAATAGCTGCAGTCACAGTGGAAGGGTCATAAAACCGGAAATACTAAAATTACAATTTAATGAAAAACTAAGGAACAAATACTCATCAGGAATCAGTTTTAAAACCTACAAATTAAATTCTCCAAAGTATTATTTTTACTGAATGAACTAGAACTAGAAAGTAAATTTGAAATGAATCTTTGTACCTAATAATGGAAGGGGCACAACAAGCATTAAGAACCTTTAGAAAGAGATACAGTTTTGCGTCTGAAGAAATACATTAATTAAAGCCATACATTGCACTCTGTTTTTTGAATGTTTAAGTGCTCTGCAAAATTACATCCCAGCTGAATTTTTCCACTACAAATTTTCCTTTCTTGGTTGTGTCATCTTCTTAGTTAATCAGCTCTATTCCTTATATCATCTTTTAGAATTCACTTTCTTTCCTCAAACGAGATATCACTAATTCCTTCCAAATACATAGCAAAACTTTGTGACTTGCACATGCTTTTTGTTCCCATCTCTGCCCTCTCTGTGCACCAGCATAGACAATTTCTTTGTCCACTCTCTCACCATTTCAAATGACAGATACTGCAGTGCTTTTCTCCAGTCCTGGCAATTTACCCAATAACCCCTTCCAGGATACTAGAGAAGAGATAAGTTTCATAGCTTTTCTATTTGGTTGTCTCATCTTCCTCCACATATCAGTAAAAAGTTGCACTCTATTTTACACAGTTGTACATAATTCATCTTTATTTCATAGTATCTTGGCACTTGTTCCTTATCATATTTATCGTCTCTCATTCAGGACTGAAAGATAACTGATCATCCAACTTGCCCCTCATGCTCTTGATATATTTTTAGCAAGCACCTCATGTTTTGTCCTCATTGTCTTGAATACTTGAAAACAGCTCTCAAGAAACATTCACAAAGATATCTTATTTTCTCTCCTCAAATATCCTCTTAGCATTCATTCTCTGTTGTCAAGATGTCCCCAACACTGTGTTGTATCTATATCCTGTAGAAGATCTCTTTTTTCTTCAGTGCTTCCCTCTCAGGACTCATATGTTATTTCATGATTTATACTCCGTGCACTTGGAAAAGAAGTTTTATTTTTCTACTGTATTTCAACAGTGAAATCCTGCTCTGTCACCACATTTGCTGTGTACTCACATGGTATAACAAAACTATTGTGACTATCAGAATTAATGCTTGGGGTTTATATTTTAAAAAATATTAAGAAGGAATAAAATTTAGGGCAGTGTTAAACAGATTACCTTCAATTAAAAGTATTAATGATCAAAGACTATATCTAAGAAGCCTTTATTTTTGGCCCTGAGATTACCAAGGAGATGCAATAAGAAAAAAAGTTGGGGAACTCTACATAAAAAATACTCAACAGCAAAGCTGGAGCCACCCTTTGCTTGCTAACATGTACTGCAGAGAAAGAACACAATTACGATTTCCCTACAAGTCAAGCATATGCCAAAGTTTAGTTTTACAAGGATTAATTAAGGCAAAATCTGATGCTGCAACTATTTCTGCCAAAAAATTAACTGATTTAATGTACTCCAGTGCTCCAAAAGCTAATGCCTTTTATTGTGCCAAGGTACTCTTTGAAATAGGTATGGGATGAATTAGTGATGAACGTCTGTGTTTACAGTCATTTCAATCCACCCATGATCTCAGCAGATTGAAGACCTTAGTGGGACTATTACCATTACTCCTGAAGTACATAAACACAGTAACATCAAGAGGTATGAGGTAGTTTTTGATGATGGAGTGATTGTGAGCAGCCCCTGCATTCCACAGTGCCTGGAGGAAAGGTGGCTGCTGCCCAACTACAGATGCACCTCTGAAGTAAAAAATATCTTGAAAACTCCCATCTGCAATATAACTTTCCTCGATGCCCAAGATCTCAAGAACTACACAATAATTTACTACTATTCTATCAAGGAAGAATTGGCTGCCTTTGTTCTGCTGGGTCTCTCAAATATCTATTGATATGTTTAATTGATATGTTTGGTTACTTTTAATATTTGTGGTGTGTCTGAAAACATTATTTTTTGGAAGCTGAAGTCATTACCTTATCTTAAAAATTTCCAAGTGTCTGTTATTTTAAAAATTGACAGAGAAATGAGCAGAAGGCACTGAATTTTCAAAAATGCTGACAACTGATCCTGCCTTCAGGCTTGTCCACTGAATACACAAGTCATAATATTTCAATATGTTAATGAGACAGAGCTATGTGTGTATATAAATGTGTATACATATCTATAGCTGCCCCTGTTCAGGAATCAATCTGGCTTTTCTGTTTCATTCTTACCCTAGAAAAATGCTCAGACAATGTTAAGAAATGAGCACTGACTCTACCATAGTAAAGGAGGCGAATATAAACTTTTCTGTTAATTAACAACTTGCATACTAAAAATGGTCAGAATGTGCAAAGTGGGGAAATAACGTTAGAGTCTGATTTCCATGAAGGGAACTAAAATCTAACACAAACAAAAGTCACTACACAACAGTCACTTAATAACATCTTGTTTCTTTATAGAGATTCCTGACTTGTGTCACTTCTTCCTGAAGGCAGAGAGCAGCTAGCAACCAGAAGAACAAGCTGGCTCAGGAAACGAGGAGCTGTTTCTCAAAAAGGGCTTTACTTTCTAAGGGAGACAGCATATTGGCTAAAGACCAGCTTAAGCAGAATCTAGAAACCTGGAACAGAGTCATGCTTTTGAAAGGCAGGACTTTCAGATCTATTAGACTGGGAAATTAGTGGGAAATTGAAGAGAAAAAAGTCTTTAAATAATTCTTTCACACACTACCATACAACAGTCCCTGGAACACATATGCTAAGGCACTCTTAAAGACAGCTGGTTCTAAACAACTGTTTTTTGCTAAAATCTAAAATGCATGAACATAAGTGAAGGAATGCTGGCAAAAATACATAAAGGCAGTAGTATGGCTATATTAGTTCATATCACCCAGACTACACTAGTCATTTTTACTCTCTCTTTGAATCCCCTTTGTTTTGAGTATGTTATGTATGTGAGTATATACAAGTATGCGCATGTGTAAGTGTGTAGCAAGGAAAGAAAATGGATTTCCATGGATTGCTCTGTGCTTACCCTAATGTATATCAGCACAATTTTACAGGCATAAGTTATTTAGAAGTAGTGCAGAATTTTCAGGCTAAAAAAAATGTATTTTTTCTGAGATTTTCTGCCAGTCTTGTGTGACTGAGAATGAGTTCAAGAATATTCATAAAATCTGAAACTAATATTTCTAATGAAGAAAAGAGGAATGTTGTATTTCTTTCAGTGCAACACACATGGATTCTGCAATACAAAATGTCAGACATTTACATTGTTTTAAGGATTTGGGGCAAAATGTATAATTCTAGAATATTTTCTGATAAAACCAGAGCCAGTTGTGTTGCAATGTTTCTGGATACAACACAGCAGCTGAAGTGCATGACCCTTCCACAATACAGCAATCCTTGACAGTTATTCACATGGAACAAAAAAAAAGAAAAAGGAAGACTCTGCTTTACCCACAATGACTGTCAATCAGTATGCACAAAGAGGACTAGAAAAAAAATCCAATTTTTCTTCTTTAGTATGGCCATAAATATAAGTAAAGATAATTTTGATATTGCTGAGTTTTCACTTAACAAATAATTTTTCCTTTAAATAATAATTCCAGTAGGAAATTTAATAAAGATGCTTACAATTTCTACTGTTTATTACAGTCAAACCCAAACTTTAGTCTAAACTAATTTAAAAAATAATATGCTGCAGTTGTATGCATATCAATGAGTCAAGTTGGTGTGCTGCCTCATTTGGTATGCAGAACAAGTTCATTGAAGCTGAGAATGAAACTTGATTAAATATGAAAGCATGATGACTGAAAGCAAAAACAAACAAAAAAAAAAGAGCTGCAGAGAGCATAGGCAATAAGCAAGCAAAGGGAATAAAAAGGGAAGACAAATAGGGTGCTGGTAAAGGAAAAAGAATAGATCTACATAAACAGAAATATGTTTTACCTGTCATCCTCTTTCCCTTCCTCAGCTTGGTCTTGAGCTTTTTCATCATGCCCTGATTCTTTGATCTCCTCCTTATCACAGTTCTCTGTCACCTCTTGCCCTTCCCCTTTTTCATTAATTTCTTGCTCTTTTGCTTTTTCCTCCTCTTTTTCTTCCTCCTCAGGAAATACTTCATCTTGTTCATCCCCTTCCAGCCCTCCCTCTTTTTTCCCCTCTATATCCCTTGTCCTTCTGAAGTCAACAAAAATTGAAAAGGCATGCAAAAAGAAAAAAGAAAAGAATAAATTAAAGTTAGGAGAAGAGCATGCATGAAGAAAGGAAATGCAAAAGAAATGAAATAAAAACAAAGGAATAGAAGCACACATAATGTACGTCATACTTGCTAGGAGTCCAGCCTACATTAGAGAGCTTTGGAGCATTTTCTTAGTAAGTCCTTATTCAAATAAAATTTGCATGGCAATACCTCACATTTAGAAAGAAATGTGTGACAGAAACAGTGTGGTCCTAACAATGCTCATATGAGCAGATGCTTAAATTTGCAAATGCTTTCTTTTAAGAGGACAATTTTCTGAGAATTACTACAGGTGATGGAGGTGGGCTACACCTTCTAGAAAAATTATCTTTCATTTGTGCACCAAATGAAACCCAAAGCTCCTCTGAGGGCAAACAGGGTGCAGGCAAAGAAAATGCTGTGTTTTGGTCACAGATACACAATGTTCATCTTGTTGAAGAGCAGCTCAATGATTGTACACTTACAGTTGAATCAGACTAGTGTAAGTATTAAATAAATTGAATTGGTCTCTGTAAGTATTAAATAATACATCTATAAAAGTTCAATGTTCTATTGAAAAGAAAAATAAGATGCCTCTGCTGGCACAAATTTTAGAGTTAAACTGTCTTTTCAGCCATATTAAGTATATTTTACAAAATGGTTTTCAGAAAGCGTGTCTAATGCTTGCTGACAGCATATGTTTGTTGTTTCAGTGTATGTTAGATAATCCAAAACAACAAAACTTGGCTGAAAACAAATTCCATTAAGACTTCAAGAAGCATTAGGTAAAAAAGACATTTAAGCCAGAATTTTGCAAAATCCCTGCAAATGTCCATCTGGGCGAAATGCTAATGTCAAATACAAATATTGATAAGTGTTCCATCACTAAAATGACACAGCTATGGCTGACACCATAGCTCAGCATGCTCACCTGATTTTCTTGTTTCCCCTTGGGCGCTCTGACTGCACAGACATGTAGCTCGTGCTGCTGAAGCGGGAAGCGCTGCTGGTCCGGGACACGGCCGAGACGTCGCTGACATCACTGTCCGAAGACTTGTTGGAAACATTGTCTGAGCCTCGGTGAGGATCCCGCCCTGACCGATACTGCAAGAGCAAAGGGACAAAGATATGGTGTTGTTGTGACATGCTACCACAGAGCAGCTGTGGAACTGGTCCCTCCTGCTATCTAAACTGCCTTTGTCACCACACTGCCTGAACTTTTGAAATGAAGTTTTTCCCTGATACAGAATAGAAGTTATGTCTTGGTATGTATTAATTTTACTCTGCTTTGCTATCCCGGTCCTCAGTTTCAACTTGTACAAAATTTCCAGCATGTCCAGAAGTTTCACAAAGCTTAGAAAAGACATCTAAACCCTCATAGAATATTCTTACCACAACTGTTTCACCAGTGCAGAAAGGAAAGCAGAGAGATTAGTGACTTGCCTATGATTACTGAGCTCATGAAAGATTAAACAGGAGACAGAATGTGCTGCATGCTATCTGTATAGTACAAGTCTCTTTTGGGGCCTAGCCTGTTTACAAGAACTTCTAACTGACAAATGTTATTTTTTTTCTTTTCTAAGTAAATAGATAGATAAGATTATCAAATCAAAAGACAAAGTGGTGTTGCAGCTGTGCAAACAAACACGCATCTTGCTGAACTGCTGGGCTGGGAAGCCTGAAAGGATGGGACTGGACTAGAGGTGATTTGTAGGGAAAATGTACATTTGCCTCAGAAACTAAAAGATTACAAAGGTATTTGAGCTTGTTAACAGTAATATCAAACATAGAACTGGCAGGTGACTGGTGATCAGCAGTAAGCTCATACAACATAGACAGTATCATGCAACAGTATTCAGGTTTGATCTTAACAAAATACAATGGATATTAGTTTTTGTTATACATTAGTGCTAAATGAATGTTAAATCTGTGCCACTCTGCATGGCACTATATGCAAATATAGTAAATAGCAGAAAGATATTTTTCCTTCTCTTTATATACAGGCATTTCTGTGTATACAGAAATCTGATGGGCTGCTACTGGTAACCTTTTCAGAAAAATAGTACCTCAAGATGAATTGTCAACACATCAACACATCAACACAACAATCTACCCAACACATCAGTGGCTTGTTGAACTCTTGGAGATCACAACATAGTACTCAGCCACATGTAGAAAATAAATCATAATGTAAAATGGCAGACCTGTGTAGTACTGCAGAAGAGAAGGGTGTCCAGGTTTAGTCATTAAATTGGTCCCTTTTTTATAGTTTTAGAAGAACTGTCTTTCATGAGCTACACAGATCATTTGTTTCTGCTCTCTTGCAAGGAATGTTACACTGGGAAATATTCTGAAAGACTGTGCAGTATCTAAATAGGATTTCAGATATATCTCAATAGGATTTCAAAATAGCATTTCAGTGCCTTTCCTCAGAAATTATTTTTACATGTAGAAATAGTAAGTTATTTTGCTCATTTTAAGACAGGGAAATGAACAAGACAAAAATGCTCATGCAAGTTAGACTGTATATCTGCTGCAGAGTGACCAATCATAGCCATAACTCCACATTCACAAAAATGGTTGCACATTCTATGCCAATCTTTATCATTCTTCCTGATCTGTACTAATTTACCATACTTGTGTTCATCAACAACCACTCAAGTCCCTACCAGCCTTTAAGTGTAAAAGTGAACTTAGCCACTCATAAACTCAGAGTAACTTTGTGTTTATAACGGTCAAAAGTTTTACTATTTACTGACTGTTTCTATTGATCCCATTAATGGTTTTGTTTGATGAAGTGCGTATTATTATATATTCAATTGAGAATGAAAAAACAATGATTAAACAGCTTTCCTGATCATCAGAGATAATGGAATATTATAACAGAATAGAAGGAGTGTCCTTTTAAATCAGCAACTACTTAGCCCTTTAGAGAAATATAAAATAATTGTGCCTAGAGAATTGTTCATGTATTGAGTCCTATCCCCCCACCTATCCTTCCCTAGGATGATTCTTCATTTAAGACAAAGTTATGAATGTGTTTCTGCTGATTTAGCCTAAAGTTACCAAGACTGGGAATACGGCCTGGTGTAGTGGGCTACCGTCACACACTATGGCAAAGGCAGCGCAGAGCTGCCCTCAGGCCTGCAGCACCATCTGAGCCCCCAGGAAGGTGTCACTGCTGTGCCAGAGCCTGTGCTGCCATGGCCACACTGCCACTGGATGCCACCAAGCCAAGGGACAGCCAAGACATCGGTGGCTGTGTGAGCAGGGGTCCTGCTGCCCGCGGCGCTGGGTGCGCTGCTGGCGTGGCAGAGCTGGCGTGGCTCTGCTCCGGGGAACACAGCACCACGTGTAAGCCATTGACGGAATTGTTAATCCTATTGCAGCTGGGGGATGGATAATTGGGTGTGGTGACTCTCAGAATAACAGGACTCAGCCTGCAGATCCTACACTGAGCTTGCCCAGCAGTCCATGGAAATGAGCCCTTCTAAATTAAACAGAAAGTGGCGAACAGAATCAGCATTGCACAAAGTTCTTGTAGAGTCATTCTGCAGTACACAAAGTGTCAAAAATATGTGGTTTTGGTTTTCTGCTTAATTTCCACACCTAGAGAATGTCAGTTTTTAAACTACTACATAGCAATGTGGTGTATATAACAAATCAGACATTTCCGTAAATAAAAAAACTCTTATTGTGTTGGTTCATTTTTTTTTTTAAACAATGCAATAGTAATAATCTAGTGATATAGAGTGAAGACTGAGAACTTAAAAGTAAATAATTTTAGAAATATAATGTGGAAAAGGTCTTCAAATCATTACCTTGTCTTTCTTCTCAGTTGTACATAAAGGTATTTCCTATTAAATGCTTTTTGTTGAGACAGATGTCACTGAAATTTTGTTTGACTGTTACAGCTTCAGGATGTTTTAAGATTAAAACTGGGAAAGTTAATTGATCTTTTCATTAAATTGGAATGTCTTAATATACAATATTTTTTAAAGGTTTTGTTTATATCTTGTCTGAGTTACAGTCTCTTGTACCTTGTCTGAGTAACAGTTACCTGCTCTAATATACACAAAAAAGCCGCCTACCAAGGAAATGTAAATAAAATGTAAATGAAATTAAATTGTCTTTCTTGCTAGACAAAGTTCAGATACCTCATATTCACTCATTAACTGCTCCTAATTACCCTTTATTCTGCTGCTGAGGTGTAATTTTAACCTTATATCTGACTTAATTTTGTTTAAGAAACTGATTACAGTAGGATATTGCACGTTAGTCTTTCTGTTACTCCAGAATAGAAGACCAAAGGAACCACATTGTTTGTCTGAGAGAAGCCACGTTGCCATTTTAGTTTCGAATTTGTTTCTTAAATTGAGGTTCTATACAAGGCAGCTTTTGAAGTGCTCCTTTGCTGACTGCCTCAAGAGTAAAATTGCACTTCCACTGTGTGAATATTGATTTTTTCAAAAGCATTTAGTCCTCATGTCATATACTCCACCTGCAAAATGCAACCATTTTTTCACTTTTGTGCTACTGCTTTTTCAGCTTTTGTGTGGTTAAAGTTGTCCCAAGGCATCACATCTTCATATATTTCACATCCAAATTTCTTTCTTCCTGCAAATTTCACTTTCCTTTTTTCCTAAGTGTCACCCACTGTATGACAAGATCAACTATTGGACTGAAAAAGTAATTTTTAACCAAGTGCTATCCCCCCATTACATCTGAAAAACAGATACCATTTCCCATCCCTCTCCAATGCTGTTCCTGTGTCCTGTGCTGTAGGATTTGCACCATCTGATTGCACACTGACATGGAACTGCAGTTCCCATGGCTGGATCAGCATGGCCACTGATTTCGATCATTGGCTGCAGAAACTACCCTGTGCTCCAATATCCCTCAGCACAAAACATGAGTGCAAGGACAGTAATGAGCATCATGCCTCCCCTGGGTTGAACAATTAGGTGGTCAGGGGGTGGTGAAATGTACCTTCTCACATGAAGATTTCCTAAAAGGTTTCTTTCAGATTCTTTTTTTTTTTTTTTTTTTTTTTTAAATGCCAGCCCCAACAGTAGGAAAATTATCTCCTGATTTTCCCCAGGCTGGAAATATTGTTGGAATATGGTTAAATTTTCATTTCCACCCCAATAAAGACTCATATAATAAAGGCAATATTCTGGACTTTACGACCCATTAAGCAGTCAAGCCAACCTCTTCAAGATGCTTAAAAAATGGGAAGTCTGCTGAAAGCAGAGGGATTGATTAAAAGTTGCTTTTGAAATTTTAATAATAAGATGGTTTTGTCCTATTTTGCAATGTTGAAGAATGAGAATAATTTAATTATTACAGATTCTATCAAACAAGTATTCCAAAGTTTCTAAAAGCATTTTTATCTGTGTTAGCAGAATAATTGGCTGGAGAGCCTCACAAAAGGACAGTTAGGTGTTAGTACCTATGCCTTTTAACTTCAAGAGATTACTGTCCTTTAGTGACAAATTCATGGTTATTAAAGCTGAAAAACAAATACCTACTCTGCTTCCTAAAATAACAACCTCTGCAAACATTTTGACCTCTTTGTGAACTACCAGTAAATGGCTGACAGGACACATAGAGCTGCAACTTGTCTGACACGGATGCTGTTATTTGTGAAACTTCTAGTTCAAAGGAAGCTTTAAAGTGTGTCATATTGCTTTACTCTATTGTTACCAGTCTTCCATCTTGGACTATACAGTCATGCAGTTGTCCAGGCAATTGACATTGTCAGTGATTTCTAAATGTCTTTCTATTTTATTATCTTTTCTTTTTTTATAGTCTCATCAGAGTAGACTATAAAAATAGGTTTTATTTGCTAACATAGCAAATAGGGACATACAAATCTGGTCAATGTTTTCAGTGATCAAAATTTTGGGAAGATGTTTCAGACAATTGTCTATTGTGCTACGACCAGAAGATTAAAGAACCATTCTGGACTATTTCAATAGTTCTTTGGCTCACAAACAAAAGCTCTCAAGCAGCCAGAGCACAGCAATTTGAAATGTTCTATACCTCTTGGTATGAATTCACAACCTCTAAAGGCATTGCAAATTTTAGTTATTACCACACATGATTTGAATGAATGTTACTGGATTGTTTGATTCTTTCTAAAACTTTTGTTAATGGCTCCCTAATGAAGTCTGCCATTAAAAATAAAGCCAAATACTTACTAATAATACAATAATAACATTAGACTTATATAAAGCAAAAAAAAATCAGACATTTTTACAAAATACCACATACACATGAATACATACAATATATGTCTATCTTGCATACACACAAACTCAAGATGAAGGCTATGATTAATCTGCCCTTTTATGTAATTTATACATAGCCAGCTCAATAATCTGTATTTACATTTGTCACTCCTGTCAAGATCAATCACGAAAATTTAGGTACAGCCAGCCAAGTCTGCCTTTGCCAGTTCTCATTTAGCTATCACATGGCACACAGCAGTCCCTCAGGAGATGAATTCTTGCACTACTCTTGTATTAGATGTCAGGTATACAATGAGATCCACAGTTGCCTTGGGCTTCTCAATATGGAGCTGCAGCCAGACTACCTTAGACTCATTCTTGGCTGCTGATCCTGTCTTCTGCTTTGTAGTCTTGGATCCTATCCTATCTTCCTCTTTTCTATTTCTAATTCTTGGATTCTACTTTTTTAACAGTATAATTTTGTTCTGATGAGTCATTGGAACATTGGCATTGTTTCAACTTTTCTCCTTTCACCCAGTTCGTGCCTTGTATTCAGCATCCTTTGATCTCCTGAGCCTGGCCCTGTGCACCTCTACTGGAATTCTTGCCTTGCAGTAACATAAAGGAGAGAGCTATGGTGTTGCTACTTCTGAGCACTACAGTGCCTGGACCAGTAAATTTAGCTGTTTGTATAGTGGTTCTCTATACGTTCATCCATCACTCCCATTTCTTATGCAATAATTTTTTTCCTCAGTATTCAAAACATTCCAATCCACTTCTACCTTGAATAAAAAGAACCGACTGTAATCTGATTTGTAAAACCACCTTCTAAACCATCTGAATTTCCAAAAAATTTAGACCACCAACTAAAACATCAATAAAAAGGAACATTCATATTTCTATTGAACATGTGAAAAAAACTTTCTTCAACAGTTTTCACATCTTTTCCTTTGGAAATCTTTTCCTTTGTCATCTATTTATCAATTTCACTAACCAATACTCACATATGCAGTCTTACAGAGGAGTTCCTAAAACCTGATTTCACTATGGAACTAAGCAATGCTGCAAATAGCATCCTACTGCTAAATTAGGGAAGGAAAACAACAAAGAAAAAGATCGAGTCAGCAGTGGTCCTTTGCAGGAAAAAAGGGTAGCCTCAGTTGTACTGACTTGAACACACAGAGAAGAAGAGGAGAGATCATTCCCCTCTCTTCAGCAATCATTAGCCTGTATCTAGAAGATTGTAAGCAGTTTTGAGACCTAAAGTGAAACACTGACAGCAATAAGCTAGATTAAGTTCATTTGAAGGCCACCAAGCTGGCTGGAGAAGCTGGGCTCGTTCTGACTGGAGCAGGGATGGCTATGGGAGTGTCTAACAGCAGTTTATCAGGTCATACAGGGGAGAACGTCAAAAAGACAGAGCCAAGCAATTCACAGCAGCTCTGACTGGCATGAGAAGGCACACTTTTACCATAGGCACAGTGAAGTAATGGATCACATTACCCAGAGCAGTTGTGCAGTTTTGATCCTTGAATATTTTCAAGACCTGACCAGCTAGAGCCCTGAGGAAGCTGTATTGATGTCACACTGACCTTGCCTTGGACTCCTGCTAGGGGTTGGGCTAAACACCTTTTGAGGTCCTTCCCAACCCAAATTACTCTGGGTGATCCAGGAGTTGAAGTTAAAATTTCAAGGGCAGAAGTAATACAGAAGTCACCAATGTATCAGTGCCTAGGGACTACTGTAATTCTAGAGGGAAGTAGTCCAGAGGCAAGCCAAATCAAAAGACAAAAAATTATTAGCTTCACATATGTTGGCATATGGTATAATTTTAAGAACTTTCAAAGTGCACAATGTCATATAAATACAGGAGAATACTAGAAAATATTCTGGCGTTACTTCAAGAGAACTTACAGACCCTGTAAATATTTGGTAAAATAGGGAGCAGTAAGGCAACTCTTAAGTATTTGTGTCTTTAAGTGAGCTTGAAAATTAGCTTGTCAACAATTTTGTCTTCCTACAAAAGAATATGTTCCTGCAGTAATTTTCAATCACCAAGTAGTTTTTCTCTCATGGGTTTTTTTCATACACTATGACTTAGAATATCAAGGCAACCTCTAATTTCAACTGCATTAATAATTGATCTGAAATCAAGCTGTTATTGATGCAGAATTAATTCACAAATTACTTCCGTCTTGTCTAGGGAACTAAATGTTATTATTTAATCTTACTTTAAGTCAGGACCAAATTTTAAAAATTCTGAAAGGTGAGAGAACTGCAAACTCTCTGCTGGAATTTATAAAGTTACCACACTATTCCAGACTGTTCAAAATCACAAAGACACTGTTTAAAATCCCATCTCTTTTTTGAAAAACACAGTGAGTGAAAAAGTGTTGTTTAAGATAAAGAAAAAAAAACCAAATAAATCAAGAGAGGAATAATTATAAACATCACCACAAAAATGTCTTAAAACGAAATCTAAGATGTGTTACATACTGGAGTGAAAATATAGGGTTTATGATGGCCAAGCAGGTGTCACCTAATATCTCATCAAAAGTTACCTCAAAATAATTACACATAGAGAGAACTTCTACATAAAATCATAAACATAATTGAAACAAGACTCTGGGACATGACACCACAGCAACACCATGGACCCCTTTGGTAGTATGCCTCATCTACTAGATAACCAGAGATAATTTTTAAAAGTGAAGGCAACAGCTTTCTATTATTTATCAAGGAAATTGAAATGTTTAGGGGGAGTTTTGATAGCTGGAGTAATAAATTTGATTCTGACAGATTAATTGAGGCAAAAGAGTGACCCAGATATAATACTTGGCTAGGGTGAAACAGCTTTCATTGACTATATAAGCTGCAAGGAATAGAAAATCTTATGTGCCCTGTGGATGAACTTCATCTTGTTACAAGAGCTGATGCCTTGTATCAAGTTTTAAGTGAACCACAAAACGCATTTCTCTAACCAAAATATTCCCAACATTTTTTGAAAAAAAGGCAAGATCTTGAAGAAGTATGAGTCTACCTAATATGAAGGTGAACAAATAAAAGCTTCAAAGGAAGAACCTTGCAATCATAATTAAGGGTAGAAGGATATCCAACAATCACTCCCCCTTTTCCAATGTGAAAAGAATTCAGAAAAGTATACAAAATGGAAAATAAAACAAAGCTCTTCCAATGATTTCTTTGAAACATTTACTATCCAATTTCCCTTTCATATTGCTGATCTCCACCAGAATTTTAACTCCTATTTAAAACAGGGCTAAGTCAGTCACTAAGTTTCACTTTAGAGAATGAGTCCACAGTCTGGCTATGTGAGGGTGGGTAATCAACTCTAAAGTACATCTTCTCACACTTCCCAGAATCTTTTTGACTGCCACACATTAACTATTCTGTCTTACACTGAAAAAAAAATTTATTTAAAATAGACACCAGCAATCCTTTAGAAATCCACAGCACCATGTCAAGACTCCTGAAGATGCATCATCACAGACACAGTTCACTGTCAAAAGTCTGGGCTGTTCAAGTCAGGGTAATTGCAAAAGACAGGTATCCAGGGACTTCCCAATTTACTGTGCAATTACATTTAATAGTATCTCCAGTACTTTAACTCCTGCTGAACTTCAGAATGTTTCTAGGACAGCCTGGTGAGCCTACACTTGCTTAATGGGTTCAGTTTGAGTGATAACTCTGTTTTTTCTGCTCCTTATTGGTCTTCTAACACTAGTACATCCTACTCACGTTGGATAAAAAGAATCTAAGCATGCTTCCTGTATTTTTTTCCATTCTTCAAGTGGTCCACATGCCATTTCTGCCACCACTGCACCCAAAATCTTTTGCAGTTCGTATAGTTCTAGAAAGCAGTCAACAGCTTACTTTTAAAGAGAGTAACAAGGCAGAATTTCTGTTTTAAAAAAACCCTTCTTTTGTCTATGGTTGTTCTACCTAATTTGGGCTTCTTTGAGATGTTGCTTTGCGAATGCAAGCTAGGACATCAAATCATATGCAGTTTATGCATTTTTTTATACATTAACCTGGCTTTTAAACTTTATTTCCATAATTTGATTTCAATCCTTTGGTCTCACAAAAACAAGTACAAATAAAATAAAAAGATGGCAAGGCTACCATCTTTTCTTATCACAGAACTTCTATTTCATTACACTTTATTTCAACCCAAAAGCCTGTTAACTATTTCAGCATGCCTGATGGCTTAAGAACAGAAATACAAACTCTCCCCTTAATCCTACCTTCATTATGTGACATTTAATATGCCTTTCACCAAATTTGTGCTGGGACACGGCACCTTCAAAAGAATTCATGCTGAAGAGAACAGCTGGATTGACACATGGCCATCTGGTGAGTGCTTATTCCTGTAAGCAGAAGTGCCTAAGGCCACAATTGTTCAAGAACAGGATATAAATATATCTTTCTACATCTATGATTTCACTTTCCAAGTCCTTAAATCTACAGATATCAGAGGATAGCCTGTGAAATCAAGCATTATTTGAGGGGACATCACATAATCTTTTTTCTTAGTCTTTTGTTTTCACTGATTATTAGGATACATCTTGGAAAATCTCACCACAATAAGAAAATATAAGCTCAGCTGATAACTTTCCTGAAAATTTTCTGCTGATTCATGTCAAGCTAAAGGAGAAACAGATCTGCTAGACAGATACCATCATTTCCTTATCAATCCATAAACAAGGTAAACTGCTTAGAAAATATTATTTTCCTTAAAACATATTTCCTCAGCAGCTTTACTCTTGTTTCATTGCAACTAGGAAAAAAAAAAGGGTCGCAGGGAGATCCTGAGCAAGCAAACAGCTCCTACAGATTGGAAAAACTGAACTCTCTTTTTCTCTTAGTCATTGTCCTCAAGGGAGTAATTAGAAAACATTTACTACTTATGTCTCCCATATCTCATTTTAAGTACTGTGATTTACCTTTGCTCACTTGTAAGGTTAATCTGAGTTCACTTTTACTGAAAACATGCAACATCTATGAATATTATTTACAATTTCATCTTCACAACAGAAACCACTTAAACAGTAGGGCAATAATACCTAACATCTGCAGAAAAGAAACAATTAAAAAATATCAGTTGAAACCACATGAGGAATTTAGTTCATTTTGCAAGACAGGTACTTAGATTGGAACTATTCTGAGATCAAAACTTCTACAACAAACAGTTTTGAAGATCTTTAATGTCTATGAATACTTGGAATAAATTCGGATCTTGAAGTTGTTCTCATTTTACAAGCATTTCCTCAGCATAGCATTAGCATAATATTTCCCAAAACTTATGTGACTAGAAACTAGCTTAGATGACAGATAGGAAACATTCAAAAATGCCTCCTAAATTTCATCCAATCTGCTTCTTTACAATTCTTGAAACTGAGAGTCAGCCTATTAGCCAGAAGTGAATTTAAGTTATTGTCCCTCACTTACAGAACACTATGTCACAGTGGTTTGAACTTTTTTTAATAGAAAATCAGACGCTAATTAAAGTTCAGATATTATTAATTAGCTAGTAGTTTCAGATTAAACTGCAGAACTATGCAAATCACCAGAATTGTTTTTTACATGATGGCATATGTCACTTGAGAGAGAGCAGAAACAGAATTATGCATCCTGCTTCTCTGAAATTAATGTATCTAAGATGCTTTATATAATGCAAAAAATATACCATCCTTCAAAGATTTTACACAGTTTGAAGAAAAAAGATATATCAGAATAATTTTACTGTGATAGAACAAGCAGGACCTCAGATAAAATTTTGTTATTTCCTGCTATCATTCACTAACTCCAGACTGTCAATGAAATCTCTGGTAAAACAATGATTTCCATCTGCAGAAGGAGGATAATACTCCTCCTGATAAATTACTAAAGAAAATATTCTCTTTCCTAGCACTAAAAAATACTAGTTCTTGTAAGCAAAGTCTTTAGTTCCCAGAAACAACCATAAAAAATACCACAGGTTAGAAAGGACACAGAGGTAATTTCATGTTTTAGTAACACTCTCACTGTGAGTCTTGTTGAAGGCATTGAGGCTTTACAAAAACCTCTCTATGCTGAGACTCCAAGGTCCTGACCCTACTTTGATTAGCTCCATTGTGCAGAACCACCTTTTTCACAATAATGGCTCTGTGGTACACCCTTGTAAATCCTTCATATGAGCTACTTGCAGTACAGGTGCTTGAAGCCACAGTTATATTAATGAAAAATAACTTTAGGAGTTTAGGCAGTTAAGGTACTTAATAAAATAAGAATCAAAAATCCACAGAGAAATCTGATAGACCCACACAGCATTCTTTCCTGTGTAACAGCTGGCAAAAATTCCTCAAAACCACAAACCTATTGCTTGGAAAAATGTGATAAGCTGGTTAAATTTTCATTGATAATTTTGGAGTTGCTATCAAAGAAGATCAACCTATTTAATAAAGAGGAGAACTCCCAGATGTGAATAAAACATCCACACCACTAAAACATTATTATAGCCAGAGTTACAAATGATAACAGTAAACTCTGGGCAAATCCTTCCTCTAAGGTGTGCTTAGTTAAACCACAGGGAGCAGCTCCTGGAGCAGGACAGGGCAGGAGAGGTGTGAGGTGAGGGGCCAGCCAGCATTCCTGCCTGCAAATCTGACAGTGCTCTGTCCCTTCTGAGCCACCCCCTGGGAAGCAAACAAAGGTCCTGCTTCTTCAGCTTGGAGAAGAGAAGGCTCCAGGGAGACCTTAGAGAAGCCTTCAGTAAAAAATGACAGAGAAGGATTTTTCTGTAAGAGCCTGTAGTGATAGAATGAGGGGTAATGGCTTTAAACTGAAAGAACAGATAAGATATTGGGAAGAAATTCTGTACTGCGAGGGTGGTGAGGCACTGGAACAGGTTGTCCAGAGAAATTGTGCATGCCCCACACATGGAAATGATCAAGACGCAGCTGGGTGGAGCTCTGAGCAGCCTGGTCTAGCGGAAGGTGTCCCTGCCCAAAGCAGGGGCATAGAAAGCAGATGATCTTTAAGGTCCTTTCCAACTCAGGCCGTTCTATGAGTCTGTGGTTCATTTTGAATCCTACACATTGAAACAGGCTCTGTGCAAGCCCTGCACTGAGATTTTAGGTCTGTTCTTTCTAAGTGTGCCACACTTTCCTCAATTTTTCAAGGTCAGCAGTCTAGAAGATTGATCTAACAAACCTGTTTCTGTCATAGAGCCACTGGTCTTTTGTACTTCAAATGTGAATAATGACTTTTTTGTACATATTTGCATGGCACAGAATTAAGTAGCACAAACTGCTGTGATACATGTAATCACAGATTATTATTCTAATTTCTTAGAGTTCCCTGATTGTTGCAGCAATTCAATTAACTTCATATGTTCTCTATTTTTGAATGCCACACCCTGGCACCCAGATATTTAACACATATTTCCCAGTTAATTTTTTTCTTTTTTTTTTTTTCCTGTAGATTTTTTCACATATTATCAGCATAACATCAGTTTCAGAACAACTTAATTAATTCAAGCATAGTCACAGTATTTTTCTCACTTAGTTCAATAGCATCTTGGAACTTTACAGCTTAAATTCAGATAAAAACTGTACACAGAAATAATTGAGTTTACTATGAAAAGACAGTGTCTCTGAACCAAAAGACTAACAGTTTAGCAATTCACTTGTCTATACAAAGCCATTCAGAAAGGAAAATACATTCTATTTCAAAAAGGATAAAAGGATTTAAGATAGATTGCAGTGATTGCTCTGGATGGAAGTTGATCAAAACATCTCCCAGGTGAGTTTAAATTGTGATTATTAATGGAATGGTTACAATGCTCAATTGAACCTGTCTTTTACAGAAAGCTTTTGATATAAATTTTGCTGTATATTAGATATATATATATATTATGTGCTTACTAAAACATTTTTTTCTTGAAAGTACTTGCTCTTTGCAAAAGAATATTTAACTCATTGCTATAAAACACAAGGCTGTGTTAGAATTTGTGCTTTTTTAACGGAAACCCAATTCTCTGCAATTGAAAAGCGCTTTTTTCCCTATTAGACTCCTATAACCAATGACAATTCAGAGCCAAAATAGAATGGTGGTTTTACTTTTTTAATTTCGGGGTAATTTTTCTCTTTGAGATTCATTGTAAAATTATAAGGTACTTCAATAACATTCTATAATGTATTTAACCTCTTCTTTCTAAACATGATTACCAATAGAAGTTTACACAAAATCTAAGAAAATGTGACAACAGAAAGTGCCTGTTGACAGCCAAAGACAGCCAGATCAGTTTGCTTTCAGATGTTTAAATTTCAGCCACAATCATCATATGTGAATGCAGTATTTTTGTTAAACACAGTATTACATTTATAAATACCCTAAATTTCAGATAGAGACATGGCTACTCAAGATTTAAAAAAAAAAAAGTGAAAAATTATCAAAGCAAAAATAAATAAATAGAATGCTTGAATTTAATGAATAAGAAAAATGACTGCAACAGAAATATTTTCTAAGAGTCTGCACACCTTTTACTGAAGAAGAAAATACTAGAAATCACAGCAACCCATATCTATATTCAAAGTCACTCAATTCTAATGCATCAGCAAAATACAGTTTGGTAAAAATAGAAATGAAAGAAGAGGTATTTTCTACATTACCATGTATATAGAGTTCAATTCTAGAATTCTGAATTTATTTCATCTAGACATATTTTTAAGTCTTATAACTGAGCTTTAAATGCTGTACTTATAGGAACCAGAAGTTCTAGTTCAGCAATTTATTCAAAAAAAATTTTATAATAAAAATACAGTGAAATACTTGATTGAAAATAGAAATGCTACCAGCACTATGGGCCAGAGAGACTCTCTGCCACTGACCAGCAGAATTCATTACAGATCACACAACACACACATGAGTGATGGATTAGATGAGCTGAGCACCCACAGGCTGTTGGCAGTGGCAGGACCTGTCCTTCCAGACCAGCTGGAGGAGCTCCCAGGTTTCTGGCCCAAAGAACAATACTCATTAGTCCATAGGAAAGCACGAAAGCCATGGAACAGGCAATAAGTAAAATGTTTCCTCACCTGGGAAATTCTCAATTGGTCTAATTGGTGTTTGGTTTATTTTCCAAAGACAAGAGCTTAGTGGTGTGGGGGTGGGCAATGGGAAGATGCAGGGAATTACACAGTGCTATTCCCTTTGTAAGCCTATCAAACTCCACTGGTAAGGCCCTTAGCTGCGTGGGCATTCTACAGAAATTTATTGCACTGAATATTTGTGTGTGGTCTTATCTGTGTTAGTCTTTGCTTTCTTAACTATTCTCCAGCACAGCTCCTTTAGAATTATTTTGTTTCTCCAAGTTTTATTCAGATACTTAAAATTTTAAAATTTAAACTGTTATATTAAAAAGAAGTATATACAAAACAATTTATGAACTGTTTTGAGGGCATATGGATATCTAAATAGCCTCCATTTTGTATTTAGTATTTTGAATATTTCTAATTACATCCTTAACAGCATCAGTTGTAAGAAACAATTATAGATCAAAGAGGTATATTCATAATTATTATAAATTATCAAATTATTACTGGGCATCTCATGATCCTCCAAGAACTCTAAAACAGCTGTCAACATAAAACCAATATAAATCAAATACAGCTTATATGCAGCCAAATATCAAAGTTCCCAACATCCCTTTAGTTGAATGTTTGTTTAACTCCCTTCTCCACAGGTGTTTCAAGAAGAAAGGAGGCAAGTGCTTCTGCTAGCACTCTTTGCTGCTCTGTGTACTGCTCTGCTTTGATTTTAAAGGAGGAGACAAAGGGATTCCCAAAACACCATTATATGAAATCTTTCAATTGACAGCAGAGGTCAAAGGATTCCACATGTAGCTGTACCCATGGCAAACCTACTTACTGCAGGTTTCAGAGGGAAAAGGCAACTCTTGGCAGCACTTTTGCACTTTACAAGACCTTACAATTAAGATCTGCTTCTGAGGCACTAAAATTCAGCCTCTTCCACCTTCAGATCTTACCTTTTTCATATTCTCTCACACAGAAATCCCCTAAGGTTGTACTTGATTCACTGCTGGATCCAAGTGTCTCATTCTGAAGAGCTGCAGCTGTTCTGTGCATGCTGCATCTACGCTACTCAAAAAGCTAACCACAAGGTTCCACAGTTTAATTTGTCTTGGTCTTGTTATCAGGCTAAAAGATCACAAACTAGCATGCTAGTATGCCTTACTGTACTATTCTCCTACACCAAACACAGAGAATTATGCTTATATCTAAAACTTAAATTGTGGTTATTGATTATCAGGAAATGCAGCTTTATATATATCTGATGATGCAGAAAGTTTCAGTCTTATAATCAGTACGAATCATTAAAGGTGGAGTTAGGAAATCCTCTTTGATGTTCTGTATAATTCTGTATTTGATGTAGTCTTTTCTACATTTGGCTAAATAAGCTTGTTCAGCAAAAAAAAAAAAAAAAATCAAGTTTTCATCTGCTCTTTTCCCTCTTTTATCCCAACTTTATTCCTTGTTGCTCTAAGATACTCTATTGCTAATTACTACATTACTGACTATTACTAATTGCTATATTATGTAACTGGATTTCTCTGCCTTTTTATAGGTCATTATTTTTTTCCTAATAAAACAAATAAAACGAGTCTCAAGATACTTAGATGTTTAAATGTGTGTCAGCTCTGTTTTACCTTTGTTCCTAAAGAAAGCCATAGTTTTTCACTGCTGCAACTCCTACATAAATCCAGCTCCCTTTAGTTTGACATCAGTGACCAGACTTCTCTGTAGTGGCTAACATCAGCCCGAGTTAATGGAATTCTCTCTTGATTTCACACTGATTGCAAACACTTCTAGGGTTCTTTATACCAGAAGTATCTTCTCTCTTTTTTTTCTCAGTAACAACAAAGCTTTTTAACTCTCCTCAGCTGATCCACTGTGCATGTTCTAGTCAGGGAGCAAGGAGAGAGGAATGACAGGATTTCTCACATCCTCCATCCTCATTTTGTCAGCAGGAATTCCTGTATCTGAGGACTGGTGGGAATGGCCAGAGGAAGATGCTGCTCACCAAACACAGCACTACCAATTTGTTTGCCAGAATGGTGGGAGTAAAAAGCAGGAAGCAAGGCAGAGAGGTTCAGAGAGGTTTGATGAGGTAGTTTGGGAAGTGACTCCAAAAGCCAGCTCTACAAAATGTGAGTTATGCGAGTCCAGCATGTGGCTTGCTCAGCTCTCATCTTGCCCTTCCCTCTTCAGAGTACATCTTCCTTAACAATTTAGAACCGGGAAGCTTAGCTCTTATGCAAAACAATAAACTAGTCACAGAAAGATTCTTGAGGGAAATGACACAAATCAGGCTGGGGTTGCAGAGGCACAGTATGGTAAATGGCTAATTTTGCCTCTGGTGGAACACTCTTGTGCTATTGAGCATTTTTTCTTTATTTCCACAATTCAGGTTTTCCATTATGTCAGCATCTACCAGCACTGCAATTCAGACTTTAGTATACATCCTATTTAGTACAAATTTACTAGTACCCAATAAGCAGAAATAAATAGTTGTTCCAATACCAGAAATTAATTTACCTCATGCTTAGTGCCTACAATGTTTTTCTCTCATCTGCTTAGCTGTAAATATTTATATGAAAGTTAATATATTACTTGCTTTCCATATGTCTGTCCTGAAACCAGCAGCTTCTGAAGGAAGTTATTTAAGGAAATGTCTTTTGCACCCTACTAAACTAATGCATATGAAATATTATGGAAGCAGAATAATTATTGTTCCAAAAATAATGAGGCATGTATCAGAATAATAGAAATACAATCTTTATCAATCTGGAGGAAAAAATATAAGGGGAATCAATTTCATATTTCATCAGCTTCTAAGAACACTGAGATCTGGAATTAAACTTTTCCCACAAACTTATTAATGTATGACCATGCACCACAAAAGGGTGTGTACCTTCCTCTAAAGCCTGTAGTACTGATTTCCAGAGGTAGAACAAAGCTAGAGAGATACAACACTGGGTGCCTATTTTAATATTTCTATATTTAATAAAACTTCTATTTTTATAGCTTTTGCCTTCTCAGCAAGGAAAGATATCGGGTATTTTTTCTTAAGTTAAAGTAATCAAGAGGGACACAAAGATGCTGTTGACCTGTTGACTTCTATTTAAAGAAAGAAATAGAAAAGGTAAAAGCAAATTCTATGTGCTGACTTTTCTGAACATGGCTTAATGCCTACTTAATGATATTTTTGTCAGGCATGGCACTCATGAGTGCCTGCTTCTGCCAGTTGAGAAGTCTAAAAAAATCAAAGTCACTGAACACTGTACAGAACATTACAGTCAGCATTCAACAAACATGTTTCAGTTCATGATTTCAAAAGAATTTTTGTAGAAACCAGGTAGATAAATTTTACTTATTCGTTTTCTGTCTCTAGATAGTATAGGAATTTAATTAAGGGGAATTGAAGTAGTGGTAGTAAAAAAGTGAAGACAGAACTCTCATATGGCTTATGAGATTTATGGCTCTCACACGGCTTTGAAACTACACAGTTTTAAGAATGCATGTTGAATTACTACATATATGTGAATATTCAGTGTCTAGTTCCACAGTTTCATTGATAGAATAAATAACTCACTTTCAAGCACTGAAACTACACTTAAGCAGAAGAATAAATTAACTGTTTATTTCTGGAGACATTGTTTGATGTGTGCAATAAATAAACCACCATATTCATAAAATAATTCAATTTATAATTTTCCTCTTTAATACATTCCAATAATACTGAAGGTAAAATTTTAATTAAAAAGATAAAAGATGTAGAGTGATGCCCAATAGTATGGTGTAGGTGAAATGGAAAAACAAGGGTAGTAAATACTTCCTTAGGTAGTCATGTTCTATCTCACTCCTTTACATGAGAACCAATTTAATCTGCAGCAGTCCTACTTCTGACTCAAATTTCAGTTAAGCATTGAGGAAGCAGGAGAATCAGCAGATTAAGTAGGGTTATACATACAATACATAAAGTCATATTTTTGTGGTACATACAGTCACAACACTTACGATAAGGTCCACTCACAGTATTACGCTCACCTCTCAAAGGCAACACCTTTCAAAGCCAACAACATATAAATACTTTACTTTCCATAAGTGTCAAAATAAAAGAAATCTCTCAAAGGCAACACCTTTCAAAGCCAACAACATATAAATACTTTCCATAAGTGTCAAAAAAAAAGAAACAGCTAAACACAACAGTATCCGAGTCCCTCTTACATGTTAATAAACATTCCTATGCCTTGTGCAGTTAAAACTACATTTGCAAAATACCCAAATAACCATGCAGCACATCTACGAAGTTTTAAAGCATCTTAAGCCATTTTCATGGTCTTAGTTTTGTCAATTCTATTTTCATTAGTGGGGCTTTCTGTTTGGAAATGGACTTTGCTAAAGTCGTATTTGCTAAATGTAAAGTAAAGTGTATTTGCTAAATACACTTCTATTTTCCCACACTGAAATATATTCTAGAAAGTAATTATATGAAGTGTATTAGTCTAAATTATCTGCGAAACAAATAATTATAATAATAGTTAAGAATTAATATTTAATAAATGTAATGGTTTTTTTGCATTCAAATACTAAATGTCTCATTTTATAGTAGCTTTGCCAGTCCTGGGAGCAAGGAAAAACAACCTGGAAATAAAAGTCTAAACCAGATATCTTTTCCTCAGCCAAATTTTATAGGTCAGAAGTCTCGTGTTTTCCACTTAAAATGTGACCTCAATTAATGAAGACTTTTAGAGGACACTAAATTATTTTTGCATAATAGAAATTTAAATTGAAAATATCTTGATTATTTTAATTAACATACTCTATATGACATGACCCTGTTCCAGATAGCAGGAAATTTTGGATAGTATATTTAAGGCTATAATACTACACAGATATTCAGATTCTTGGCAATCTGCCATAGCTGGGGTAAAAGCTTTTCTTAGTGTATAAAATACTTTCCCAAGTGCCAAAAAGCCACTATTGAACTAAGCAACTGCATCTTCCAGTTTTCAATAGATCAAGATAACTCTGGTTAACTATATGAAAGCCATGAACAAGTTTCAATAGCTCTCATGCCATCTGTCACTCAATGAACATCTTTTTTCCTTCCCTGAGCTTTTAAATCATGGCACTATTGTTCATTCTGATAGATAATTACACTGCTTCTTTCATTTGTTTTAACTTATCATTCTTAAATTTTAATAATCAAGAACATTGTGTGATAAGAGTTTTGCTGCACATTTCCAAAATTTTATTATAGACACATAAGAAACTTTTACTGAAGAAACAACCTGGCACTCATCTATTACTTTCTAATAGGATGTTGAATATTTCAGTTTAGCATATTTTGTTGCTTTTCAAAACAAAACTCCCTTGCCTTAGAATGATAATCTTGTTCCAGCCTGGAATCTGATCCTGCTACCTGTTTGTACTTGCTCATTTTCATTTGGCGATTCCTTTCTTCTACATCCAGTGCACCTGTTAAGTTAAAAACAGAAGGAAAAAAAGAAAATAAATACACAAGAAGTCATCATTTTCAAGGTTAAAATTAAGCTCATGGAAGTTTTAACAGAAAGAGATGAAATTTGATTTATTTAAGTTCCGTGCATGTAATTTTAGTTCCTGAATTATGATTTTGCAGAAAACCAAAAAGTTGTAACAGGAGGAAAATAGCAAAGTATTTCAGCAGAATCTTAATAAGTGTTGTATTATCTACACAATTTAAATGAAGCCAACTTTGTGAAAAAACTCAATATAAATGAAACACAGTGTTTCCACGGAATATAATTTTACTATTTTATGAATATTCAAGAGAAATTGAGTATTTTATTTCATAAGGAGGAATGCAAAGATAACCTGCTTATTTTGGGTAGAGATTCTGGTTCTGCATTTATCATAGTCTGACATATCAAATTAATAATCAAGTAACAGCCACGGACTAGCAGACCTTCCATTTACTATTTGAGTATATTCTTAGTATGCTCAAAAAATTCCAAGAACGACTAATGGAATCTTAAAGAGCCACCCAGTGGCATCACTGTATTACATTCTAATGAAACGCAGCTTCAAGAACAACTCCAGGATTCACTCCATATGTGATTAGTTTTAGTCAGGGATGGGGTCTCACTACGTGACTCAGGCTGGTTTCAACAAACTGGTACTGTACCATGACTTACAATGTAAAATAATAAGGAAATGCCAAAGCTGAGGTGGAAGATTGAGAAACAGAAAAATGAGAGGGAGACAACAGCTCTGAAAAGATTTTAAAACAAAATATAATTAGCTATCATACACACATAAGTAGGATTCTTTTCCACTTTAACCTACTGTAAGTCAAGAATAAATCATTATCCACCAAATGCTAAAAGGCTTTCATTTTGAATGACATTTGTCTTAAAATATCCATAATTTTAATGCAAAAGTTGTCTAGGACAAAAATTTCAGAATCCCGCTAATGATAAACAGAAGTTTCTGTATATTGTAAGTATTGAGCAATATGGACTGCATTTATGGAACTGAGATGGGAATATTAGATGCCAGTGTACTACAGTACAGAAACCTGGTTTAAACTCTAAACCTCAGCTGAAAGTCATGATCTAACAGCAAAGTGGGGCTTGGCACAGAACCTGGGCCTCTCAGCTTTGTTTTCTCTCTTGAAAACAATTGGGGTGGTAGCACCTACGAGAGCTGCCAGGTAGATGTTGTGGCACTTCATAGGAAATCTGGAAGGAGAGGAGGTAAAAGGAAGTGGGAATGCCAAACCACTAAGCTGTTCTGTTCTCTATAAGCACTTTGGCTTTTTGTTTTTGTATTCTAAGTCTCTATTTTTACACTCTATAACAACATGAAAGAAAAGACTTCATCAAAAATTCTAAGAGAAATTAAAATGAAGAAAAATTAATGACAAAGAATAAATGGTGTTTTATAGGGAGAAATAAAATGAAAAACAGAGCAACAGATGACAATTTCTAAAATAATTTTTCCTATCATAATTTTCCTCAACCATTATAGAACCCATAGCAGTGTTTGTCAATTTATCACTAGGATGAAGTGAATTGTTTAGGATCTAGTTTTAAAAGCTCTGGTTTTTTTCTCTTGAAAACAAAAAGTTACACTGGAAAATATTCTCTTTTTTCAATGACAGAAGTAACACATAATTTTTTTAAGTAAAATACTCCAGACTCATCTCAAAGAAAGAAATCATCTTTTGCTGAAATCAAAATCTTCTTGTCCTTTTTCAGTAATGTCAGAAAGGAGATATTTTTCAAAAAAGGGACATTTTTTCAATTTTTCTTGCGTTTTATTATGAAATCATGACATGTTTTCTCTGTCCTCAGACATTCTGCCAAATTTCAGGAAAGTGCAAATGAAGAAATAACAATTCCTGAGCATAAATTAGAAACTTCACCATTATTTGAGAAAATATTCATTCTTATTTATGATCAGTTGGCAAAGTGAATGTTAGATTTCCACAAATTCAATTGCCTACGATATGTACAAAATATGCCACTCAAAAGGGGAGCACAAGATATAAGGCCTTGGTGTGAGTCTTCTGCAACAAAACAAGAAAAATTTGTAGCTTATTTCTTCTCAAGAGAAAAACAAGACAAAAAAATGTTGAAAAAAAATTATTCAGTTCCCATAAAATCTTATCAAAGGAAAATCCAACTTCCTTTGTATTTTTGAAACTGTCTCTAACAAGTGAGTGAATTCAGTTATGAGGAAAAAGAGGAAAAGCCGAGGACAGTGGATAGTCCATAAAGCAGAAGAAAGCTGGTTCTGCTGTGCCTGGAGCTGACATTCAGAGTGCAGGGTTGAGCTCGCTGAGACTTCAGCCAGGGGCAGCTGGGACCTGCATGGCAGCAGGACAGGCTGGAGTGTCACAGCACTCCCCATTCCCGTGGCCCAGCACAAAGGCATGGCACACTGAGTGGTGGGATGCGGGGCGGTCATCACCTCCACTCCTGCTGGCAAATCTCTGCTAAGCTCCCACCTGTGTGGGAGGGTTTAGCAGGACAAGAAAATACTGAGAGAGTTCAGTAAAATGTCTGGGTGCATTAAAGCTTCAGCTTTTAGCATGAGTTTGGTAACCAAGGCAGAACATTGGTCCTACCATAAGGACCCCACTGCAGTCAGGAGCTGTTCATGGAGCATGTGTCAAGAAACCAGAACTAACCTGAATCTAACCATTAGTTATCAACAGGGGTTAAAATGTAGGAGCATAAGCTTTCACACACCTGAATGACAAAGGCTGACTGAGCCCTTGTGTTATTAGATCCTGAGCTGGAGCCCAGTACAACACGTTTTCAGGACTATAAAGACTGGCACTAGAAAACTTAAAGTTGCTTCTGATACACTGAAGTACTGCCAAAATGTATCAAAGTGTACGCAACCAAATTTTGGCCAGATAAAATGAGTTCATTTCTTTATGAATATCTTTCCAGAATTTTGCTTATAAAACAGTAGTTGTGCCTCCAACAGAAATATCCAATGAGACACTAAAATTCCAGCCATATGAACACAAAAAATTAAGACTGAAGGGAAGAACAAAGCCTGGTGCTGCTCACCAGACATAATTGGGATCATTGCACTGTAGGCAACATTCTAGAGTTTTGGTTATTTTGAACTCTCTAGCATTAAAACCCCATGGCCTGAAGGTTAGTTCAGTGGGGTTTTCATGGGCACAAGGCAATTCCTGGCTGACACAACTGCTACTTCATTACCAGCTATTCCCCATATTTTCAGAAGAGAACGTGCTGAGGGAAAGTAATATAACTACACAGGAAAGACTCCTGAAATGCCAGAGTAAGCACAGAAGTCCTGTGCAGTGCAGCCCTGTAATCTCTCAGATCCACAAGGACTGCAGTGGGAGAATGTTGTGCCAGAGCTTAGCTCTAGTGCTACAGTAAATTAAACCTTGGGCCACATGAATGTGATGGCTTGTTTTGTTTGATCTATGGAAATGTAACCACTAGACAATGAACTATAATTTCAACTTTAGCTATAGAATATTTTGTAACAGAAGTAGGAAATTTCTCAAGACACAGACAAAAGGATGCCTGGAGGCTGTGGGAGTAAATCAGAAGAGAAAACCCCAGATGCTGCTAACAGGATTGCAGCATCTGATGAGCAGGAGTGCAATAAGAAAATGAAGCCACCTATGGAGACTATAAAATCCAGTCACAAGCAACAGGCAGGGCCCCAAATAAGAGGCACCCAGCATGAACTGTAACTACTATTGCCTATTAAACATAGCAGAAAAAGGAACTCTGCTTGATAATTTTATTGAAGTGGAAGCTAGCCCTACTGAGGTAAGATCCACATAATTCCTGCCATGGTCTAGGTGGTGGCTGTATAATTCCATTCCTACAACAGGACTCAGGACAAGCATTAAAATCATCTTCAAATAAAAAACATTATTTTCATGTTTTAACTTGAAATAAGCCAAGATGAAACAAGATAAGATTCAGCTACTTCACCACTAAAGTGAAGGGCTGTAATCAGTGATTTGGTTAATACCTAACTTTTCCTAACCCCTGAGCTGCTCACTGAGTCACGGTTTTACAAGGAGATAAGCGATCATTGAATTCAGCCTAGAGCTAAAGACTGTTATTTGCTCTTCTGGTCAAATACTGGCTCCTCTCTAGGGTAAGATTCTTCAGCTGATAGCCTGTGATCCACACCAGAGACAAAAGGGAGAACAAACTGGCCTTATCATCCAGCTCAGCCTAAGGCACACCTATCTGGTTAAAAATCAAAATAAAACCGGCTGGGACCTCTGCTCTTTCATTCTTTCTTTCATTGTCTTCTCCAGTGGGACTTATTAAACCAGTCTAGTTCCTAGAGATGCTGGTGATGGAGATCCTATTGCAGGATCTGAGTTTGGAAGAGGAGTTTGCTCTACAGTGAGGCTTTTGTGGCACAAAGAGTTAAAGGGAATCTGGTATGGAAGAAAAGTGAAGTTTCCCTTGTAATATTAGAACAGATTTAGTTTTGAATACATGTGAACAAAAAGGATAGAAAATTTTGGAGGCACAGCCACTAAGGCATGGGGGAAAGAAACTAATGATGAGGGGACTAAAGACTGATAAAGACTGATATTTTGGAAATCAGAAACCTCTAATAGAGCAGAAAAATGTGCGCAGGTGAGCACGTTCTGTGTCTGGAGAGGGGACGACAGAACAGAGGTCTTAAAGTGTATGGTATCTGCATTTAGCTGCTTCTGGTCTCTTCCTTACCATTTCTCACCCTTATTTGACACTCTTAAACTAGCAAAGGAAATACATTTGGGAAAGCCCTTTCTTAAGTTCCATTTCCTAGTGTCTAGATTTTGAAATCTGCAAAAGACATAAAAATTGCACTCCAACTCTTTGCTACATATTTGCTCAAACATAACAGATCAAAGGGAGAAACACAAAAATATTTTTAATAAGTCACCCTACCTGTATCCCCATTCTCTGGATCTGTTTTCTTTTCTTCTATAAACAAATGAAAGCAATATGTAAAGCAAAAAGAAGGGGAGAGAAAAAAAATGCAGAAATAATAATAAAAGTAATATAAAATGCATTAAAAAGGAAAACATTAACAAAACTCACCAAATTAATAAAACATGAATAATTTAGTCAACCAACCAAGTATGGTGCTCTAAATCCAGAGGCATATTCACTGCATGCTAGTGCATACATTTGTGTGCTGTTATTAAACATTTACTGAAGGGAACCCATGGATATTTTGTGCACTTCCAGAATCATTAACACACTCAAGAAAAAGAGAGCAAGGCAGGTGTCAGGTAGAGTTACTTTCCAGTTCCCTTAATCAGGATGACACAAAAACAGAAGTAAAAAAAATTTGCTTGTGCTGTAGGTTTTATGCAGTGCACACACAAGACACAGTCTAATGGTTCAGGCATAAAAATTGAATGTGTCAGAATGGGTTTTGGCAATTACTTTAAATCTTCATTGGTTTAATCAATTCTCATAGCTTCTACAGGTTAAAAGGTTTAATAATGATATTACTGTAACTTGTCTTAGAGTTAAAAGTTACGAACAAAAGACACTACAATCAATACTCAGAAACCCAGTTCATGCACATAAACTCAGCTGACTGACGCCAACTCTGAATACATATCAAAGGTTACAAATGGCTCAGGGCATTCATCTGTCACAAAGAAATGAAAATACATTGGATCTCTATCAAATAATTTGGCAGCCCATAAATAATCTGAAATCCAGTTTTGGTAAATAATGTGAAAGAATTTTAAGTCGAATGAAATTTATTTTAATTAGAAATACATTAACTTTGAAATAGGTTCTGTTTCCTTTTCAAAACTATATTAAATTCAATTAAAACAATCCCATTAATATGGAGCAACAGCCCCCAAGCTACACACCAAAAAATAGTATACATTGCTAGAACTAAACGTTTTTCCAGTTATTGGTTATTGAGGATTGCTCAAAAAATTATTATCTAATTTACAGTTCACAGACTGAAGAAGAAAACAAGAGTTGCTGTATTTTAAAGAAATATAATTTTGTAGGTGGGTATCAAAGCAGAGGATGAAGTCAAATTCAGAGAGAAATGATACTCAAGCAAGGTAGAATCATAAGAAGGAAAAATGTGTTCCTACAGAGAGCATAAATATGCTACACTTCAATAGGACCTGGCTTCCTATCATGCGTGGGATCACGATTATTGTTCTACTGGCAATTTCTAGTGGAACTATTAGGCAAAGTAATGGGAAACAGATAAGGCAGGTCATAAGCCTACATTTTCAGCAATCAGTGGGTATTGGATCAGTTCTTGGAACTTCTCCCATTCCCTGACCTTTCCTGCCCCACACTCTACACCATTTTTAAATAAGGCTTTTTGTGTTCTTCTGAGCTGGCCTTTGGGCAGCCTGGCCTTACTATCGATGTGGGCTGTGGACAGTGCTAGGAGATTAGCAGAGAATGATAGTTTTGTTTGCTTTTCAACCTTTCAATATTTTTATTTTTCTTTTAGTTTTAAATTGCTGTTACCAATATAAAATCTACAAATACAACGTATTTTATTGTTGCATTACTTTCTAAAGCAGAAAGCAATTTGATAGCAATATCACTGATTCAACATAATGCGCAATAGAGGAAATTGAATTGAGTCATTAAAACACCCATGAGCTTGAGCTCAGAGAGAATGATGGCATTTCTAGGTTGGTCTATATGCATAGTGAAAAGAAACCTTTACTTTGCCTAAATATTATCTTAATATAGAAATCATATATAGGGTAATAATTTTTAAGAGGCCTAGAAGTCCATTCATCCTTATGTCTAGATGTCTTTCAAACATGTATCTTTAAATAAATGCATCATCAAAATAAAGAAGTTTGAAACCTGTCCAACTTTCACTCATTCTTGTTCTAAATATACAAAATATATAGAAAAATATTTTCAAACCAGACTGTAGAAATTAATATCATAGTATTAGCAAACACACAAGTCTATTAGATTCTGGAACTTTAAAAGTGTAATTGAAGTGCTGTGACAAATCTCCACAATAGATATATTCTTCAGATTTTTAGTAGAAAGCTCAACACAGTGGATCCTACTCTTCAAACTGAGGTTTCGTATGTATTGTGAAGAGCTGCCTGAAGAAGCACTAGAAAGGACTGAAGATTGACTTGAGAAAGGTCTTACTTGGGTGGAAGCAGTAGGACTGAACAAAATTGATATCATCCATTTACCAAATAAAACAATATTAATGTCACAGCAGCGAAGATCACTGCAGCTATGGGCCCATACATCACCTCTAAAGGAATTCAGAGCAGGTTCAGGATGTTGATACTAAAGTAATTAATGCTTTTGTTTGTAATGTGTTCAAAACAAAAAAGCTCTAACAAGGCTTAATGTCTTGAAACTGCTGAAAACCCATAAATCATTATGAGATTATTTTAAATTGTCTCAAACTGAAAAATATGAGAAGACAAAGTCACCAGTCATTCCTAAAATATCTTGATCTGATTTTTTTTACATATGACCAGTATCATCACATTAGTCATTATTTTTCTACATTACTTAATTTAACCTTGATTTACAAAGTGAAGAGCATATATTGTGTCCTGTGGTGTAATGTTCTCAATTAAAGAATTAATTTTTTTTCAGAGAAATGTACCTTGGAGAAAAAAAATCAATGCTTTCATGAAGGAGATATTTCTGCACATTACAGAAAATAACTGTATGTTTTCTGCTTGATCAGAATGCAGATATATTTAAGTATATGGATGAAATATAGAAATGAACTATAGATATAGAGAGATTGAAATGCTAAAATATCCTCTCTCAAAACCTTCTTCTACCATCACAGTAGACATTGCTATTATAATGACCACTGACATTTTATTTAATAGTAGACACAGCCATGCTCCCGTGTTCCCCTAATTCCCTGGTTTTTATAACTGATCCTAATATCTGAGAGATATCTAACAATCTAATATGCATCTGGAATAAAATTAATAGAAAAGAACACAAGAGCAGACTTGTCAAGAACTAAAACTGATCTAAAATGGCCTTGATTTTCTTGGAAATGCCTTAATTCAATGAGCTTTGCTCTTCTGATGGGTCCCTGGGGGTGTCAGGGCCCCATCAGACCTCAACCACATCATACCAAGAAGTTTCCTGTAGCAGGGACTCCAAGCTCCTTGGAACAGATGAGAGACTAGAATAACAGTTCCACAGAGGAAGCAAGACAGCAGATTTCTCCCTAGTCATGGATACCGATGGCAGTATTGAACAATTGCTCAAATTGTGTCCTGTGGTGTAATGTTCTCAATTAAAGAATTAATTTTTTTTCAGAGAAATGTACTTTTTACAAAGTACAAATTACTGATGGCAGCATTGAACAACTGCTCAAACTTGCTGGCTTCCTGGTGAAGATAAGGGGCAGCCTGATTCTGCAGCCTTAAGGTTACAACTCAGAGGTGCTGGGCTTCCCAGAGTTTCTCCCTTCTCTCACAGGTGACTGCTCCAAACTTAAGGTTAGATCCTGGTTCTGTCTTGACCTTTCTCTTCTCACTCACCGGGGATCCAGGTGAATGAGATTTGCATAAACTGAAAAGAGGTCTAAAATAAATCTTGACCTCCTTACTTTGAATGAAAAAAAATTGCAGCTTCCAATGCTGGAGGACACACATATCACTGCAAGAGACAGATATGGAAGTCCTCGTTTGTTTCTGAGTTTAAGCATAAGATATGGCAGTGACTAATAAAAGGTTTTAACCTTCTATTTTTCATATTTGCAGACAATATCAACAATATGACTAGGAATTCCATTTATGAAGTGGACAAATTAGCTCCTCTACTTTTGAAAATTGAGTCTGATTTCTCAAAGCAGTCCAAATTATTAAATAACATTTTATTTTTAAAATTGAATATACATGTAGTATGCTAACTTTGGATAAGTACTTCAAAAAATGCTAGCTGAATTTCTTGCTAGAGATTTCTCTTGAAATGCTATTCATGTGAACATGGGGAAATCAATTTTATTCCAAAAAAAAATCCCTAAAACAACATCACAAAATCACGGAATCTTCTGAGCTGCAAGGGACCCATAAGGATCATTGAGTGAGTCCAACTCCTGGCCCTTTACAGGGCAGCCCTGAGAGTTTCACCATGGCCTGAGAGTATTGTCCAAAGATTTCTTGAACCATGTCAGGCTCGGTACTGTCACCCATGGGGAGCCTGTTCCAGTGCCCAACCAGCCTCTGGCTGAAGAATCTTTTCCCTAATATCCAACCTAAACCTTCCCTGTCACAGCTTCAGGCCATTCCCTCCGGTCCTGTGACTGGGCACCACAAACAGAGATCAGTGTCTGCCTCTCCTCTTCCCCTCACTAGGAAGTTGTAACTTCCACAAGGTCTTCCCTAAGTTTCCTCCAGGCTGAATAGACCAAGTCACCTCAGTCATTCCTTGCATGGCTTCTACTCAAGCCCCTGCACCATCCTATTATCAAATCAGGCAAAGGAAAGAAGATTGTCTCCTGAAAGTAAATCATAAAATGTAGAAGTATTTGCTTTGACCATCAAAACTTGCCAGTTAAAGGTCTTGTACACAAAGGATTACATTTCCTCCTGTTCGCTGAGCTATTAAATTCCAAGTTTACCTCTAAGCAATTAACTCTAAATTTTGTCATTCTGTGTTTCAACAGTGTGAAAAATATAACTGCGTAATTGGTACAGGTCTAGCAAAGTATCAGATGCTGTGATATAAATGGTTACTGAACTTCACTCCAGGCCTTCTTTTCTGATCTGTGGCAAATATAAAAAGAAAGTACTGCTGCAGCAAACAAGTTCTTTCCAAGTCTGTGATCCACATCACAGTCTGAATAAAAAGAAAAAATAATTAATGGTTGTTGAAGGGTTCTTCAACTTAATATTACTTATATATTCTTGATACTTAATATTACTGTTTAAATGTAACTTATTTCCCTTAAAAGGGCATGCTCAAAAGAAGACTATTTCAGCCAGTCAGCTTCCTAGCAGGGAACATGGCTTCACATTCCTGTTTTCTGTTTGAGGATTGCTTGACAGCTTTTTTCTTTTGGTTTTTTTTCTTGTTGGTTTCAAGCTTGACACACTAAAGAAAGACTAAAACCCAGGGGACATTTCTTGCCACTTAAATAAATTTTTATCACAATGCTAAAAGCATGTTAACAATGTTTCTTTGGATTATTTGCAGAATACATGGCAGTGTTTAGTAAAAGAACTGAATAAAATGGTGTGGTAATCTAAACAGGGAAGTTAAAGAATTTCTACAATCCTGGGTTTATAAATTGACAGGGTCAGCTAAGGTCTCCATCATTAGGTACAGATCAGTGCAGATGGTAAAGGACGAACATCTTTCTAAGCAAGTTGGAAAAGTTCTATTTTGCATATTTATTAAAGTGATGATTAGGGCTATGGCTAGCCCTTTTTTTATGCTGCCTCGATTCTTTTCCATGGTGATTTTTGCAGGGTAGCCAGTGATGTTTTTCTGTGCCTCACACAAAGGTGTACACACATTTTGGTAGCTTTCATAAAATACTGAGGTCTATGTGGAAAAAGCATGGAATAAAGAAGTAGTAAGTCAAATATTAGCCAAAACATCCCATTTTAAGTCAAATATTAGCTAAAACATCCCATTTTGCTTCTTCCAAGAATTCTGGCACATCCTCTCTATATAAATGACATGAAATAGGATTTTGAAAGTGTGAAAGGAAAATATCTGAGTGGTCAGTGGGCCCTTATATTTTGTAATCATAAATATCCATTCAGATCCACCACACTATAAGCTCTTCATTGTTTTCAGGAAAACCTGAGCCCTGTCTTATTATAAACCTTTCCAACATCCTGTTTGCTAAGCATGCATCTCAGAGTTCCCA
Organism: Pyrgilauda ruficollis; assembly: GCF_017590135.1. NCBI lineage: Eukaryota > Metazoa > Chordata > Aves > Passeriformes > Passeridae > Pyrgilauda > Pyrgilauda ruficollis. The sequence goes on along the minus strand of NW_024523822.1, from coordinate 10,236,456 downwards.
CCAGTGGTACACTGCACAGCATAACCACCGAGAATTTCACATTCTAATACAGCCACTTCCAATCATAGGCATAAACATTTGGTGCCTCTGCTTTCAGAAAAGCTAACAGGTATTAATAGAGATTCTTCAGCCATCGAAGAATGCAAGATATATTCATTAGCATCTCAATAACTAGAAAGATAGTCAAAGGTTTAACCAAGGAACACAAAATCATCACCTGCATTTAGAACTCAGAATAGTTACAAATTAAACTACCAAACATTTTGCAAAATTATGCTGTCATTTTAAATTACATAATCTGATGTATTTACTGTTTTAGCTTCAGCAGACTGATCATCAGCCTTTATTTTTGTGGCTTAGTACAGATGGCTACTTCAGAAGTCTTTGGCTTCTGGCTTTAATTCTAAACAAAATAAAAAATAAGGACAAAGAGCTGCCCAGCCATCCAGTATGATACATCTATTACTGTGCTAAGTACCTGTAGATTGAATTCAGAGTTTACAAAATTAGACTGAATTTGGAGTTTACCCTTTGGGTTTTGTTGACCAAATACAGATGTCGGTGTTTTAAATGTCTCTTTCACAATCTAAGGCATCAGATTTTAAATAAGCTTGTCAAACTAAATATCGCAGAAGTGTTCACAGATGCACAAGTAATTTAATCATATTTGTGCTAAAATGTTACAAATCCTACCCAGAAATGTTTTTTCAACATAAGGAAAATGGAAACAGAACAAGGCGTCATCCTGCTCTTTAAAGGAAAGTGTGTTGCAGAATACTGACTATAATAATAACTCAAAAGCAGAGGGGTGTCATGTTCTGTTTATAAAGGGTAAGTATATCACAGAAGATTCACTCTTGGAAGACTTGAAAAATCTCTCACAGTTCTGTAAGATAAGAATAAATTAAAAGACCTGTGATCCTTCTCTGCTCCTTGCCTTCTACTGCAGCTGATTTCTTAAACACTGAACTGTGCCATTTTTTTTGTCCTTGTTTTCTCCTACAGTAAATTTGCCACATCCTTTCACTGTTTGGCCCTCCACTCTCCAGTTCTATGAGCTCTTTCAATTTGGTCACTCATCCTCAGTAGGGTTTGCTAGCTTCATTTCCATCCATCGTGTTATTACAAAGAAACTTCATAATAAAGCACCAAAAACAAAACGTATTTCAAAGCCCTTGTCTATTTGAATTTCACGCTGAACATTAACAAAAACTCTAATCAAGCCTTTGTTTGCTCTTAACATGACAGCTTTACACCAGAGGTTGCAAAAAAAGTACTTCAATATCTATTTCCATGCCTTTCACCACCCTTTAGAAATGGAACAGTCCCTACTATCTTCTAACTTCCATCCATGTTAGAAAATTTAGAACGCCTGGGTATCACTATGCCACCCCTTCTCATCTTAGAATTACTCACTCAGCACTATTTCTGCTGCAGGTGCACTGACTGCCTTTGTACTGGCATGGATCTGCCTTTGCAATGTTTTGATGATCATTTTTTGGGCAGTCACTTGAGTCAGCTAGATCAATTGTTGGAATTCTGAACAATGTTCTCTGTATTTCATATGTTTGAAGAACACAGTGTGCAATTGCCAGCAATTTTTGCTATGATGATAACTGGTTGGTGTCTCCCATCTTAGAGATGAAAATAAAGATATCTGCTTCTCACTAAGGCTCTTGGGCAGACAATGGCTCACTTCCACTTCTCCTGAATGGAAGTATTCTTTGTGAAGACATGGGACTATGAACAGGCACACATCTCCTCAACAGTTTTCACAACATCTAAACCTATGAAACATATTAATTTGAAAAATATGAAAACCCTGCATCTCAAAGCAGGTTTGTGAAAAGCCTGTATTGCAAAGCTCTTCCTTCACCCAAGAAAAACAGGGTTTAATCATTAAGGATGCTATCAAGCTCTACTGCTGTCAGATAACAAAATTCATAATAAAATACTTTTGCTTCTTATCTTTCTGAACATGTTTTGTGCTTGAAATTTACAGCAAAAGCTTTGCACACACTTTCATAAAACTTTTCAATAAAAAATCTAAGTTTTTCAAGGAATAAAATTTGATTTTTTACAATTATAGATTATAATATCCAGACAGAGGAAATTGCAACATTTTTCTATCAATACAATTGTAACAAATTCAGATATTTAGCTTTCACAAGACTTCTTGGTCTAATAACACCGCAAATCAATAGCTAATCCTCTGGAATGCATTAATTTTGGTAGCATCAAAAATAAACCATGGTAAATAAATTATGTGAAAATAATTTCCTAAGAAAACCCGTAAAGTGATAATCCTAGATTCACACTTGTTAAAACAAATTCTAAAACAATGGGAAAATGCTTTGTTCTAAAGTATGCCTTTGAAATAAAACCTTTCTTTTTAGCTGTGCTCCAAGTGCCTTGTACTGAAACATGTAACCTCATTTCTTACTAAGGCAAACATGGAAGAGGACCTGTTTCAAACATGCGTCTGAAAATATGTTACTATACACACAATAATTTTCTCCTGAGATTAAGGGCAGTAATAACAACTATTGCAACTGCAGAGCTGATCACGCTTTTAAATTTGTGTGCTGAACAATTAAATTCATCAGTGCCTAACACATTTACTTAACACTGTGAGCTAAGTAGTGTTTTGTAGAACTGCAATGTCAAAAAAAATGAATAATACAGAGTATTACCTACTTATATATGTTCAAGAAACATAGGTGAAGTAAATAAATGGTATTTTCTGACCATTTTAAGGTCTGATTTCTTCCAGCACTGAGAGAGATATGGACTGATTCCATATTCTGATTTAATATATTGATTCAATCAATAACTCAGCGGAAGGTTTTTGAATAAAAAGGCCTACAGCTTTTATTAAGAACAGATAGGAAATGGGTCACCAATGTCCTAAGTTCATTTTTGTAATAAAAGAGATTCAGAATCACTGCACAGGAACTGGCAGTGAATCATAAGCACAAGGTAAGTAAACTCAAGTCTTTCTACAGCATAATTTATTAATACCTAAGAGTAGTGATTTACAGAAGAGTGATTTCAGAAAACCCTGCCAGTTGTCTTCCCTACCCATCCTCAACTATTTTTACCCTGTAATTTTAACAATTTCTATCTTGAGATTTGTTTAACATGAAAACCACAGCAAATAACATCTGCAAGATTCTGTAAAAATAATCTCTGACTCTAATTAGGACAAGACCAATACGAAAGGTAAAACTGAGCTCTGAAGGAGCCAGTCATAGTAGAGAAAGGACAAAAATGTTTCACTAAGTATCACCTAAATTTAATGGTCCAGTCAATGTACCCCAAAACTTCTCCAGATTTGCTAACCTAAATGGCATCCAAGTGGCTTCTCTAATTTGTTGGGATAATAGCAGAGAAACAGGAAATTAATTAAAGCTTTTACACAGTAATTGTAAAATTCAAATTTTATAGCTGAATTTAATTTCATTAAATATGGGGAATTTTGCTGTTGTTCTACATACCACATCTGAACAAGCAGGGAAATGTGAACAAATACTGCATTTATACTGCATTTTCAGAGCTAGGATGCCTTGATAGATATTAGTTCTCTGCCAGCAATATAAAGTACATGGAAAATTCAATAAAATGGCAGCTTAAAATTTGTTATGAAGAAAAACCATAGGTTATGTACAATATAAAATAAAAGCCTCATAAACAATGCAGCTAAGTGAGGACTCCTTCAGTGTTCTAACTTCTTGCTCTCATACTATCAGAAATTTTTGATTTGCACTTTTTGGCATGAGAAAAGAGCTTTTGTTCACTAAAAACTCTACTTCTAATTGAAACAGTCTTTATTCAAAACAGGTTTTATTCAAACACTAAGTTTGAAATTCCAGTGCATGAAATTTAACTTACTGAAATTATTCTGTTTTGAAATTATATCCTCCCAGAGTAAAAAAGGACTATTTATAGAAGTTTCTGCAGTTTTTGTAGCAGTTTTCAAATGCATAGATAAAACAAATTATAGATTGTTTTCATGTGTTAACTGGAACTTTAAAGGCTAATTTTCAGATGATTTGAGATGGGAAATAAGAACAGATGTGACAAAATTCAAATCAGTTTAAAATCTTAAGGTATAGCCTGCTTGTCATCAGCTACCTTTCATCACTTTTTATAGAGTTCATAGTTCATAAGTAATAGAAATTACATAAGAGTCTTAAACTAAAATTCTTACACCTTGACAATATTTTGCCAGTTTATTGCGGGGGGAAGAGAGGGAAAAGTATGTGAGGTGAACTGTGATAAAATCTATAGAAAGGTAAAATAAAAAAAATAACACAGAGAAAAGCAGTAGAAGAGACAGACCTGAGTTTGTTCTCCTTGATGATTCCGCTTCTTCTGTGATCACATCGTGTAATGTACAGACATAGACAAAGGAGATGGGCGTGAGAGGATGTATTCAGAAGGTTAAAACTGACACTGAGGGAAAGGGCCAAAAATTGTTTTAGAGAGAAGTCTGCAGAGCAGAGTTAGTAAGTGGAGAAAAAAAAAAAAAAAGACACTAGAAGAAAAAAGAAAGCTGAGAAAGAAGTGGTTAAACTACTGTTGTTGGAAAAGAACAGTAAAGACAGAGTTAGTATAGAAGCTGAGGAAATAATAAAAGTTATAACTGGCAGCAAAGTCAATCCCTGTAATGATGCTGAAGAAAAAGCTGGATAGTAAAAGGTATGTTAACTAGCATAAATACTTTTGTTCATGATTGTTCAATTTTTTGAACGTTATCTACTTGAACGCAAATATTATTTTTCTCTTTCAAGTACTGAACACTCAGTTTAATGTTCAAGGGACTTCTATTGTTAGATTTTTCAGTTATGAAGTTATTGTAATTTATGCTGAACCAGACATCAGATACCCAAACCAGAAAATAATTTTTTTTCTTTTTTTTTTTTTTTTTGCAAATGTATGTACAAGCTCAGACATTTCAGAATCCACATAACACACTCTGGAAAGGACTGCATTATTGTAATGCTCTGCCAAAGGCAAAATTATTAAGACCAAAATACAGAATGTGTGAAAAGAGAATGTATAGCTATTAACTCTCATGGTCAGTTCAGGAAACTTTTTCAGAATCAATGCTGGTCTCATCTCACAGAAGTCTAAGTTACTACAAATGCATGCAAGTCAAATGCCAAAGCAGCTATCTCATTACTTACGTTATTACTTCACATTCAAAGGCACACTGCCATTTTAGACATGGAAAACATCTGAGGGACAGTGCCATGCTATGTACTGAAAATCTATTTGTAGCAAAGGAATGGGAGGAATTAATCTTGAAAAGTAATAATAATTACAAAGAACTGTGAAGCCACTGTTGCTAGCAGAACAAATGCTTTCTCTCAAAAATCATCAGAAATAACAAAAAAAACTATAAACTTGGTCTAACTTCAACATGCAGTTTTCCAATGAGTCACAAAACACTGCTCATAAATTATTAATGCTGAAGATACTAGATAAAGAAGTCCAGAAAGTTTTAGACACCACAAAAATATCTGTAATTTTATCAGCATTTTACAGTCAATATCATTGAAAAAAATGCAAAATCAGAATAAGCAACATAAATCAGTAAAACAAAATTAAAGACAACACCAAATTTTATCCGATAACCATTGTCTTCTATACTTCAATAATTTTATATTGTAGTGTTAGATTATATTTTAATCTACTATCAAATGCCAAGACTGCAAATGCCAAGATTTGCAAAATTGTTGCAAAACCAAGAAGCTTCAAACATGCATAACTAGAATGCATTTTTAGGCAATTAAATTTGCTTATAGAATGAACACACATTAGAGCTATATATGAGATATGTAGTGTGAAAGCAGCTGTCAGTTTTGACAAAGGTTGCTATGTCTTTGCATGTTAAAAAAAAACAATAATGGAGTATAAATATTTTTTTAATCTGGGCAAGTACAAAGAATCCATTGGAAGAAATACAAATAAGCAAATAGAAAGAGCTACTTCTCCATGTCATGTTACACTCATACTAAAATAATGTAGCTATAATTGCTGTAAGTGCTAAATAAATCGTTATTTGCACCACCAAAACACAGCTAAAAGTATTCAAAATGTTCTGAAAATATTTTATATTACTTATGTATAGCCCTGAAGTGAGCATTCCTACTACAGCAAAGCCAGTTATTAGAAAGTATCTACCAAGACCCCACTAATCCACAGTATATTTTTTTGATATCCATAAGAATGAGTAGCTTTGAGACATATACTGCAGTAAGAGAAATACTTCTCTATACATTTTCAAAGTATTGAATCACATAATTTCCAAACTTGGAATATGTCTGGTAAGATAATGCAAGGTATTCTAATAATGCCAGACAGACACAACTGAATAGCAAGGAAGCTCTCTTTGAATATTTTAGAATCAAATGACCAGTATTTGCATGCATAGCAGTCACATATACCAATATTTTTTTACAATAGCCTTTTTAAAAGTCCTCATGCAAAGTATTTGTTATGAAAAAAAAATTACATATCAAAGTGGCAATCAAAAATCATTCTTAATTACAAATATTTTTCAGTTTTAGATTTTTACTTATCAAACATATTAGAAGAATATTTCTAATAGAAGCCAGAGGGGAAAAAAAGATAATAGTTGCCATCTCACTGCGGATACCTGATCGACTGCTACCTCATCTGTTGAGATAAATGGATTATAATATTTTTGTATTTATTGTTGGAAATATTAAAGAATTAGTAGAAGTCATGGCACGGTAATGCACCAACTTCTTTCAAATAAAGATGTGAAGAAGAAAGTACACTAACAGACTGATTAATTTTAAAACAGCACGACTTACGTGAATCACTTTTTCTCCTGATTGAGATGCCATGCCATAAATCTCAAACAATAGTTTGAAAATTCTGTTTCTGTAGCTTTTAATCTACAAAGTAATCCTTTTGATAGAAATACATTTAAATGCAAGAATAAAACAATGTCACCAATTCTATTAAATTTACATCAAGTCAATAGTCAGTCTCCCTTTGTAGTTACTGCTTTTTTGTGGAACTAGCATTCATTTGCAGCAATTGTTCATCTCGATGTATGAGAGTAGTATGTAGGAGGCTCTTATATACAGATTTAGAAACAAATGAAAATCTCAATAAATAAACATAAAAAGTTAACAAAAACTTTGTCTGACACCTGCCCAAAATAAGTACCATCTCTTTTATCATGCTTTGACACAGAACTGCTCATTGTAAGCAACGTCACCCATTAAAGAGAAGTATTTAGGAACTCAGTGTTCAAAAAACCTTTACACGGCAAACACACCCAACTAAAATTCTTAAAGCAGCAGAGAACAGAGAGACATAAGTTAATTACTCTTTTTTTTTCCCCTCAAGAGTTTTCTTAATTTCGTTTTTATCTTTTCCTAAGAACCAAAGATCTTTCACTGCAAACAGAATCTCAGATTTGTAAAGTCTCATTTCTGTACACTCTTCACAAAATATGATCTGCAATAGCACAATCAAATAAGCATCATCTTAAAACACAGAAGAGACTCTAAGACAGAAATGCTCCATAGAGTCTGTATGTTCCATAAAATTTTGTCATCAATCTGGATGAAATTAGACCTGAAGACTGATATAATACATTTAACCCTCAGGGAAGATATCCCCTGACACCACTCTAACTGCAATGCTAAGCATACATATATACAAGAGTAGATAGAAAAGCTGAGAGTACCAATATTTGTTAGCAGAAGATTTGGACAAAAAGGCCATTTTTCTACATTGAGATGTGAATAAAATCAGTATTACTTAATATTCTCCAAAAGCATTAAGCCACAACTAGATATAGAGCCTGTCCCACACTTCTGAACTTTTTTAATGAGGTAGCTCCCTCTTAGTTATAGTCCTTTACCTTAAAGCATAAACATATACACACAAAATAGCATCTGTATACTGGATGTATGCTGACATTTTTACTCAAAAATATAGCAAGAAAATACAGGAAAGGCTAAAGCAATACATTTAATTCTGCAATTACATAATATAGACTGTATGTAATATACACTATATAAAAAACACAATAGCTAAAGACAGTAAGTATGAAAAATCTTACTCTTATCCTTTACTATCCTTCAATAGCTAAAGACAGTAAGTATGAAAAATCTTAACTCTTATCCAAAGATAAGGATAGTAGAGACAACAGCAGAAAATAACAGAAGAAATTGTAAATATTCTCAGTATCACAAAATCTCTAATTCAAATTAAACCATGTAGATTGCATAACTTTTCCATAAATCTTGAAAGATAAACTAAATGAAGAATCCAGACAGAGCTTTTATTGTTTTACTTCTCTGAATAAAGATCACATGGTAATTTTATAAGGGGGGAAAAAGACAAAATAATAACACTCCAAAATATTAATGCATTATAGTTACACATTGGACTGGAATTATTATGAATCCTGAGAAGGCAATTACTTCTCTCTAGGTCCTATCATTACTTTGCCTTTTCCAACTCATTTCTAACCATATCTCCCTTTTCATAATTTTCAGTCTCTCATACCATGAATTCTGACTACAAACTTCTATTAAAATAAATACAATTTTGAATTATTTTGGACTACTGTTTTCACACTACGACTGAATTCATGGTAATAGATAAGCTACAATTAGTTTTCGTTACATAACATTAGATTCTGAAAGTCTTTGTGTATGTAGGTGTCATGGCATAGTCCTACCCAGGAGAGAGACTTAAATGTTCCACAGATGAAAATAAGCATGATTCCCTTTAAATGGAAAGCAAATCTACACATCTAAAGACTCTCCATTTGTAAGCACACATTAACTTTATATTTTCTGATGTGTTTAACCTACCATTGCTATGATTTCTCTAAGACTTTATTTTACTTCCATATTACAGAAATACATCTTTCCCCAAAATAATTACAAGGACACTCAATTTTTACTTAATTCCAGTCCAAGATTTATAAATCCATTTTAACTACCCTGTGTCCTTTTGTTCAACAATATTAATATATGTTCAGCACTTTCTCACCGTTCTGTTCTTCAACTGCTCCTTGGAAATCAAAAGTTTCTGTTGTAAAGATTGGATATTTAGTGACACTGCAATGTTTTCAACAACCAGTGATAATAAAACCATTACAGATGGCTTCAGGTAATAGCCATCAAATCTACTGCCTCTCTGTAGGAAAAACAGGGAAAGCCAATACTGCCTTCTTTGCTATTCTACAAAGGCAGTTTCTGTATTGTCACCTCTGGATGGAGACACAGGATGCTAGACCATATTCAGCTTCCAATATTTTGGATCATGAAATGGAACAGAAATTAGTATCTCTGGTACCCTAAACTGCGTCATTTTCCCATTTTAATTACCTTGATGAGCTCAAAAGACACTAGTGATGATACTGATGAAGTAATTGCTTTTTAAGAAAAACAGTATCCTGCCCAGCCTTATCTGGATCAGTACAGGACACATTCTCTACACACAACCCTCTTTTCCAACTTCTTCTCTTAAGGCCTCATATATAAAAATGCAAAATCACATGAAAATGTTTGCCTGCTGTACTGCTTTTTCTTTTCTTTTCACTGAAAAATGAAATCTGATTAGAGGACCAGAGTTTTATTCACTTTCTTTCAAATACCATCTATTACAGCTCAGACGCAGTGGTGGGTGCTGAAGGTACTTACTATTCTCAGGTATGAACAAGTAACTGTTTCTCCTGCTTTTTGATTTAGTGGTGTCTAGAATGCAGTATTCTCTGACAGAGTACTGACATCAGCTAAAGGAAGGGCACACACTCAAAACGTGGCTTGAATTTTTGTGCTATGCTTACCTACGATTCTGCAGTTTTACCCTTCCAATCCTTCAAAATATTTACATAAATAAAATTGAGTCTTTGAAATATGGTTAACACTAATTCTGCAAATTGCATCAGAACTTAGAGCTTAAAGACACTGTTAAAAAAAATCATCATTTTGGTTTCTGATATTCAGGAAGAGAAACCTTATCATCAACTTTATTGAAAAGTCTGCAACACAAGAACCATTTTGCTGTGTTATTTAATGACCTTCAATTGTCCTCCAATAAATTTGCTAATCGCATTTCCAGTCATGTATATTTCTTGAATATTAATGCTTTACAAGGTACAGTATTACTGTTATTTTTCTGGGGTTTGAAATTACTTTTGTTATCTATTCATGCTTTTCTCCACAATTTGCTCACAGATCTCAGTTCTGTGCTCATGGTACTCATGTAATCAATGCCTATTTGTTCTCCCAGGTTTTCTTAGCTGTACTACTGCCATGGCTATTTCCATGGCATTGGTTAGGTTAAATTCTTAACAGACAACCTGCACTTAAAGACGGTATAAGCTTTCATAACAGGTCATATCAGAAAACTCATCAACAGATGAAAAGGCAATCAAAACAGGGGAATATGATGTGTCCCTATTCCTTCTTGCCTCCATTGCACCCTCTGCATTCAGGAACTAAGTTTCATTAGTATAGCTTCACTGGTTTTTGTGCAGACAGAACATTTGAAGAATTCTCAGATGAAAGAAAGTGCATTCCTGTGCAGAGGGTAAATCCCATCTTGTAAGGGTTCAAGGAATTTGAAGCTTCCTTAGGTAGCTTCTGTCAGGCAGCATCAGTTAGATCATGGTCATAGATATAATATAGCTCAACGTCCAGATGTGAGTACAGTGTTGTGGCACCTTCTTCTAGATGTCCTGACTGCTATGCCTTGAAAGGTAATTTTTGAAATGATACAGGGATGTCTACAGGGAACAGCAGTGTGCACACATAGCAGATTATGCCAGTCCTGGAAGTTGCATTGCTCCACTCCTACTACTGAAGTTCATAAAGCTTTTTGACAGACTCAGTTCAGAAAAGCATCTGAGGAATGTGGGGATGTGCCATTTGAGGCCCATTGCAGCTTGTTCAGAACCACCTCAATGTTTCTTCCTCATGTATCACCATCCCATGCATTACTGATTACAAGACTTTACTGATAATGTAAATTAAAACAGAATTTATGCTCTTATTAGGCATCAGCCCTCACAGAAAGACTTAGGACTGTTAAGTGAAGAACACAGCTTTTACTTAACTTTGTATCTATTCTAGACTTTAATGGTGACTGTGGCTTTTCAAACCAATTCTGACTAGAGATCAGTGGTTCTGTTCCAGACAGAAAAATATATAGAAATCAGATGACTACCATTTTAATATACAGAACACCTGTAAAGTGAGAACTTCTTGTTGTTCATATTTGATTCAGATTTCTATCCTTCTGCCTGTTTGTGTCTTTCAATTATAAGATTTTACTCATGTTCCAAAATGTAGAATGCCCCAAGAGCAGCCATCTAAAAAATGGTACTTCTTTCTAAAATATGAAGAAGGTGGCCCTAAAAGTACTGTCAATAACTATAAGTTATCTGTCTAGAACACAGTCCTAAGCCCACCTCAGCTGGAAGATGGAGTTAATGTTCCTACCTAGATACTACATAAGGGAAAAGTCAGGGCAGAGGCACTATTCTGCTCGACTCTCCCTGGAAAGACAACAGCGCAGATGTGTAGACATTGTATTTTGAATCTATCATGTAACAGTTTAAAAAGCTGTAAAAAAAGATATATCACATTCTGATCCTGACTCTTATAAACAGAGTCTCTCTTATTTGTTTTATCCTGTAACTTCTGCATCAAAAAGTTGGGGAACAGGAAATGCAAGGGCACATCTGGATTTTTACAGATAGGTTATCTAATTCCTAGGTTAGAATCAAGACAGATTTCCTGGTTTTCTTCAGTTCTGAGTCTTGCACTTTCAGCTGCACAACAGTGGAACTTCAGCAAAACATTTGGATATTATCAGTATTTATTATTATGTAGGTGAGATTACACTATTAATTTAGGAGGTGACACAATCCTGTAAATTTTAATTTGTGTGACTGGGAGAAGGGTTTTATTAGAGTGAGACAACTAATATGCCCAATAGAGTTATTTGCAACACAAAACTGAACTAAGGTGTTCCTGCAACTTAAAAATCCCATTCACTTGAGTAGATTGGATCATTCTTTAAGTGCAGGATGGAACCTGCAATATAAAGATCCCATTTCCCTTTCCTTTCCCTTCCCCTTCCTTCTCTCCTCCCTACCTTCTCTACTCCTTAAAGTGTGCTTGCCCTTTGCAAGTGTATAAATGAATGTGATTAGGACCTTTTATTCTCTGATTATGAAGACAGAACAATACTATTATTATAATCATTGTTATTATTACTAGGTTTACATTTTATTGCTATGCATTTGTAGGAACAAAGCTAGCTGAATAATTGAACTTGCCATTTGGGGAGAAAGTAAGTTTATGACAGTTTTTAGTTTCAGAAGAATTCTATTTGTGTACAGAATGGAGGAAAGAAGAGGTTTTTTAGATTTGAGAGTTTCCAAGTATGAGGATATAAACTGCAGCTTGTATAAAAAATTACACTGGAACATTATTTCTGCCATGTGTGATGGCAAAAGAAGGTTTCAGATTTAAGTCTGTAGATTTTCCCACCATACATGCAATAGATACCTTGGTTTGGTCAACTAAATAAGAATCAGCATAGATTATACTTGGATTCCTGAGGCTTGCACAAATATATTAAGTCATAACAAAATTCAAAACTAAAAGCAAACTATGTCTAATGTTGCGCCAGGACACTTCTTTTCTAATGTATGCGCATTCTAACACAATTGCTTACAAAAGCAGATCTATTTTGGCTATTCTAAAACAGAACTATAAAATCTAAATGGTCTCTACATGCTAAATATTTCACACCAAAGTGAAAAAATAAGGTACATAAAGCACACACGCATTACAAAAGCATGAAATGTGGTTTTATAGTCTCATGCTTTCATGTGGTTTTCCAAACCCTGACAAACCTGTCTCAGAATGGTGTTTCTTTTTCGGCAATGGTTTGTCATCAGTTATTGTACCATTCACCTTTTTCTGCTGGTCTTCCCATGTAACTTCTAGTGTAAATCAAAAAAAAAAAATCAGAAATATTATGTAACTTACATTATAATACACCTAATATCATTTGGGAAAACTTGATCTAAACAAATGTATTATCAATAACAATAAAATTTATATTAGTTCTTAAAGGCCCGGGGTGAAGAGAATTATTACACATCTTAAACATTCTGGAAGAGAACATCTTATCCAAAAGTTAGTATCCATGTAACTTGTCAAATATTCCGCTGTCTTTAATATTTAACAAATGGCGTAAAAAACAGGGGCTTGTTTACACAATAATTTGGTCCATTTTTAAAAGTTAGTGTTCTACATTCTGTAGCTTATTACTATAGATTATAGTATATATATATATAGCTTATAGTATATATAGAGAGAGATTATAGTATATATATAGCTTATTACTATAGATTCTTATTATCATTGTGTTTCTGTAAGTTACACAGGAAGTTAGAAATATTTTGGTAAAAGTCTATGCAACGATATAATTAACAAAAATAACCAACCAAACAAAACAAATCAACAAACAAACAAGCAAGCAAACTAACAAAAAACCTGAACAAGCAACCACGCATGCCTAATTTAAGTTGAAAAAGTGTTTTTAACAATCAATTCTTAAACCAAAACGAAGTCATATTTATTTTCAAAATCTGGAACTTGATTTAAATTAAGTTTTTAATTTGGGCAGATTAAACTACTCAATAAGAACTCTTGCACCAATTATTCCTGTATCTGAAACTGGCATTTCTGATGTAACTGCACAGAGAAAGAGCTATAGAAAGAAGCATGTACACTGCTCCACAGAAATACATTCTCTAGAACTGAGAGCTGTTAGCATTTTGAGGTTGTCGAATTTTTTTTTTTACACTTTAATTCTCTATCTTCTGACAAACTAGGTAATTAGCATAAATATTATCGGGTTTAAACCCTTTGGAATCTCATGGCAAAACCAAATCTGCACCAATTAACAGGAGAGATGCATACTCAAAACTCCATTTTTGCTTTGGGCTGTTAAGAATCTGCTTATTTTGCTTATCCCATTAAGTATGAAGCTCCTCACAACCATTGCCCACAGATGTAATCACTTTTATGGTCACAGGAAGAGCCAGTGATGGAGAACAATATGACAGATTTGGAAAACATTTTTAATCTTACCAATTCAAAGTAAACTGACACAAAGTATTTTAGCCTATGACTTTATTATTATTATTATTATTATTATTATTATTATTATTATTATTATTATTACTATTGTTATTATTATTATTTTCCTTTTTCAAGAAAACTTCTGGATACCTAACATTCAAAATGTAAACTTGTGAAAGTGTTATCTGTGTGCACACTGCAGCCTTCTTCTCTGTGGCTGTTGTTAGTCCATGACTGGCTGCTGTCCTATAAAAGGCTACTTTGATTTTTGAAACTGATAGAAAGGTAGGTTCAAGTAAAATTGTCATTGTAATGATTTCATGACACCACAGACACGCAAGCTCAAACAGACTCTATCATCTTTGAAGTATCATGTGTACTGTGTACTAAATGAGAAATGTCAAACAGAACATTCTGTTACCAAACTATGGAAATAAAATCTTAATATGATTATTCCTAGCGAGAATGTGTTCCTTTCTTTTTCTCTGTGAATATACACAGTTCACAGTAAAATATCTACTGATGTCATTTATCCTTTCTTTTTCTCAAATGAGTCCAGAAGTATCTTCTTAACTAGCAAATCAAAAAACTCAATGACCTCAGTAAAACTACTTTTTAATTTAAGGAATAGTCACTGTTGGAAAAAACACCACTAACTATAATTCAAGTCAAATAGTGGAGATTGTACTTAGAATAAGATAAAAAGTAGGCATACAGTAACCCAAAGGAATTTTTCATGACATACAACAAACAATCTAAATACTGAAGACTATCAGGAAGTCCAGTGATTTCCATGCTATTTTAATGCAAATTTTAGAAGACACACTCTCTCTCTCTCTCTGACTCTATGTCAGAGTCCTTTTCAGAGCTCCTGGTTTAGCTCTGAACCTAAAAACTGTAGCTGTCTCAGCCACCAAAATCACTTATTATAAAAAAGTTCCTTATCAAAAGAAAAGCTTTACTGAATCTTGATAGTTGAGAGCTCACTATCTAGAAAATAGCTAAACCTCTCAGTAACACTGTGTTAATAACATTTGAACTGACAAGAGCGAGGAAATAAAAATCAAATAAAAATATCATTCTTTGAAGAAATAGTTTTGCCTCACGTTAACCTTAAAAAGAAAAACCAACAACATTACAAAAAGCAAGACAGGTTACTGTATGTTTTTGAGGAAAGTCTTAGCATAAGCACAGAGACACTTCCAGAAAAGGTTCCAAATGAATGACCTCTTTTCTACAGCTTCAGTTATATTTATGGCATATCAGCATTAAATTCAAATGGCTGTTTAGTTTTGTCAGCAGTTAAGTATAACGTTTAGATTGAGTATACGGGGTTTGGCAGTACTCCAGATCAAGTGAAAAGCTTCACTAACTTCTAGAACATTGCAAGAGTTTTACTAATAATGGTTATTGTTTCATCTGAGAAATAAAAATAGATAATAGATATACCCATTGGATTTAACCAAACATTTGACCTTTTCTTAAACATTTTCTAATTTCATTTCCATTTCTGTGTTTTACAAAGATGAGAAAATATCTTTTCAGGAGAGCTTAAAGGACAGCTTTCTGTTTGGGAACTAGCATGAGATGCTGATGCTTATTCAAAGTGCCAAAATGTCAGTGTTGCCCATATACTCCTTGGTTAGACAAATAAGTTTAGTTAAAAATGTACTTTGCACAATGTCATTTCTAAAATCTCTTTTTTTCCCCAAGGCAAAGGGCCACTGTCTATTCCCTTGTTTTAATCAAAGCCAACTTTGGTCAAATAGTCAATATTTTGAAAGAAACCATACATTTTCTAGATCATCAGTCTCCTGTTATCACTCTCACTTCCCAAAACATAAATTTCATCCTGTCATCAGTTGTGAATAATCAGCTTTGATTTATGTATAAAGAGAGATGAAAAAATATTAAATATTTATACAAAAAGATCTTATATAGATTACATAAAATATGGCATTCTTGAGTCAGAGTATTTCAATCAGCTGATGCATCTTTAGGGCTAGAAGGATTTGACAGGTGCTCGATGCAGATTTTTTCCACCAGAATGAAATGGACAATCTTTAGATGCAGTTATTTCTTTAGATTGAGTTGTTGCACCTACCCCTGGGCACTGCCCACCACAGTGAATGATGCAGCTGGGTGACACTTGGTGTTGTGCCATTCCCAGTGAGAATGACACTCACCCGTGCTGCCTGGGAGAGGGGGCGTGGTGTGCTCCAGCACACAGTGTCAAGTACAACCTCGGCATTTCTTACACTTTTGTTCAGAATATTTAATATGAAAAACATTAAAAATGTGGAAATAATATATGAGAAGAATAGTTGTATATATATAGCTTTTCTGAATTTCTAACCATGCCAGCTTAGCACCAGGAATGTTGCAGTTGAATTGGAAATGATGCAGCAAACTGCAGAAGTACAAGATGATGCAGCAAAATACCAGATACTAATAGTGAGAATTTTTGTTATGCCAATACTCGCCTCCTCCCTTCTTTTCTCAATACTACAAGCAGTAGTGTTTGTAGACATAGTGTTTCTCACAACTACCCTTCACTTGAAACATTTTTCTATGATTTCTCTTTTACTGGATTGTATTTTTTTTTTTTAATTAAACCCACTTCAGCTTTTATCTTTTTTTCAGCACCTAACATTTCTGGGAACCAATTTTTATCAGTGCATTTCTAGTTTTAGACTTGATTAGGTTATCATAAAGTCTTCACTTTTTCATTAGGACATATTTAATTTCGTAATCTTTTTTCTGCAAATGAAAAGTACTCAGAACTTCTTTCTATTTTTAATTTTACATGAAGAATGCTCAGAAAGAAATTATGTTATTAATAATATATGGTGACAACTACTGTAAAAATAAGTCAAAAGTAGATTTGGCTAGTGCTTCTTAAACCAATGCAGCACAATAAGAAGTCATTAAAACTGTGGGATAAACTGTCAAAAGATGAGAAACAGTTTTGAATCATACACTCAAGATCTCAACTCAAGCATTAAGAATGCAAGAAGAAGAATTAATTAAGACTAAATTCATGGCATGCAAGTTTTACTTTTTACGAAACAAGGTCCCTAAGAAAATTAAAGAGACATCAGTCTCTAGAGCTCACACAGAGAGAAATATTTTCAGTGTGTCAAACCTCTACTAGGGGAAAGCAAATGGCTTCAACCACGATGTATGAATCGTCCCAGACGTACTAAATTGCATCTGGAATGAATCCAGTCCCACCTTGCAGCACCAGTGTGCTGCTAATGGCATCAAGGCCAACTCAAAGTGACACAAAGTCAGCAATCAAGATTTTATGCCAGTCTGCTGATGTTCCTACACCAGAAAAACCTTCAGGTGCCTCATTAAAACAGTGTTGATGCTTCCCTACCCTGATGTAACAGGAACAAGACTCATCCAGTACCCAAAAACAAGCAGGAACACATGTAGTCTTTTTTCTGACAAATACAGAACAAGTCCTCCTGCCTCCCCAGCCAACCTGTGGACATAATCTTTTATCTTCCTCTTTTCTCACAGTAACAGTTGATCTACTTTTTTTTCTCCATACAGTGAAAGAATACTTTACAGAATGTTTCTGTACCTTAGAGATCAAGGCATTTATCTGAGACCTGATGATCTGTCTTTCCTTCAAAATCTTAAAAGCTCCTTAGAACATTGCCCTGAAGGCTGAAAAAGTGTGGACAGTATAAAGGCAGGAACACACATACACATATGTACACATAACTTTCATATGAAAATAATTTGCAAATTAGTGCCAAATCAACTAATGAAGGTTAAGAAATATTATAAAATTTTAAAATAAATAATTTGTTCATTAATGGCTTATACAATGGTTTATAATGAATAGAGTGTTCCAATAAAATTTCTGATATATCTTAATTATTTATTGTTTTGATTTCATCTTTCTTTCTGAACTACATACACATTCTGCTAAAAAAGTAAAAAACAAAAAAACCCCAATACCCAAACCCTGAACTTCATTTCCTGAGGCTGCAGTTGGAATACATTAAAAGAACTTCAATGTAAATCATCAGGTCAGCAATAAAAAGTACTGCAACATATCTACAGTTCATATTGTTGTTACTAACATTAAAAACATAATAGTGCACTGTAGATTATTCCTTACCCCAGAAATGATTTCTTCAAGCTGACTCCAAAGCTACATTCATTATTTGTATTATTGTAACTGTAAATCACTTAAGTCTAGTGCAGTAGCAGTCTCTTATAATATTCTTTACCTGCAAATTCAGTCAATTCTATTTTAAATTTATATTTTAAATTTTTTGCTAGTGGATTCCTCTATATGGGGAATTAATTGATTGTAATCTTCTATTGTTTATTTTTATTAAAAAATTTAGATATACTCAAGCAAGGACCCAGAGAACCCTTGTTGAAATAACAATCAGTAAACTCAGCCTATCTTTAGCTAAAAATCAGAGTAACACGTTGCTGCTTTTATAAATACAATGGATTTGTAAAACATGAAGAAACACCAGAAAAAAAATAATACTCCATATGGCTGAGAAGGAAACAGTCAGTTAATGTTATATTAAACATGAGTGCATAATTATTTAGTAAAGTACATTTCAATAACACAAAGATATTACTTGTAAGCCACTATCAAGACTTTTTTTTTTTCCAGTACCATTTGGGGCATTGGGAGGAGTTGTTTGTTTCACATCTTTTTTCATGTTTTTAAAATACGGCAGCTTTGCTCCCTCTTCTGGTTACATGCCTGCACCACGGCAGGCTGTGCTGGAGCGGGGCCACGCTCAATCGGCTTCTCTGGGACATCTGGAAGGACAGCTGCCCCAAGATCCTTGCTTGGATAAGAGCTCCAGGGCCATTTTGAAAGGACTGATTTAAGGGGGAAGAAACAGCACAGAGAACCTATGAGGGAGATGAAGACGCCCTTCAAAGATACCTCTGTTGTTTTTGCAGATTCCTGAGACACAAGGCATAGGAGACTGGGCAGCCAGGATCCTGGATAAGCTTCACTACACAACTGAACAGAATTCACAGAATCCCTAGGTTGGAGGAGACCTCCGAGATCATCAAGTCCAATCCATGCCCCAACACCTCAACTAAATAATGGCACCAAGTGCCACATCCAGTTTTTTTTTAAACACACCCAGGGACAGTGACTCCACCACCTCCCCAGGCAGACCATTCCAGTACTTTATCACTCTTTCTGTTAAAAACTTTTTCCGAATATTCAACCTGTATTTCCCTTGGTACAGCTTGAGACTGTGTCCTCTCATTCTGTCAGTTGCTGTCTGGAGAAAGAGACCGACCCCCACCTGACCACAGCCACCTTTCAGGGAGTTAGAGAGTGATAAGTCAGCCCTGAGTCTCCTTTTCTCCAGGCTAAACACCCCCAGCTCCTTCAGCTGTTCCTCACAGGACTTGAAGAGTTCCAGACTCTTCACCAGCCTTGTTGCCTCCTCTGGATGCCCTCAAGCATCTCGACGTCCTTCCTAAACTGAGGGCCCAGAACTGGACACAGCACTCAAGGTGTGGCCTCACCAGTGCTGAGTATAGGGGAAGAATAACCTCCCTGCTCCTGCTGACCACACATTCCCAACACAGGAATACTTGTCCTGCTTATATCCCTTTCCCTCAGCATCCACACCTGGTCTACTGAAGACCAGACACTGGGTTACATGGATTTTTAGTCAGGAGCTGGTATGGCAATCCTCATACTGCTGCAAAAGGTAAACACAGTAAAAAACAAAATATCTCCAGAATTTAATGAATAATGAATTTAAAAAAAAATAAATTTCAAGTAATGTCCAAAATAAATATGGAGCAAAGTACAAGCTCTTTTCCATAGTGTCTCTTCAGTTTGCTTTTCCATGCCATGTATGTCAGGGAATACTCTGTGCATGCAAGGAAATGTGAACAGCCTACAAATTCAGTCTGTAGAATTCAGAAGGTAAGGTTTAGATTGATATAGGGTTTAGGATTTTCTTTCCATCTTATTTTATATTTATTGAAAAAGATGCAATCTTATAGTGTCTTCAAACATTTTCTAAGCAGAAAGATAATTTTGTATTATATGATTATACATCTCTCACAAGCACACAAAAAATAAAAGCTCTGCAAGCAATCACAGGTGCTCTACCCTTTCTAAATGCAGCTAAGATTGAAGCTTATGGTACCATTTTAAAATGTAAAAAAAAGTCATTCTGCTCACAAAAAGGGTCTGAAAGCCAGTAGATGTAAGCACTAAATACCAACCAAGAAGAAAAGAAAATACAATCAACAGCTTACACAAAGATGAAAAATACAGATTTGTTTCTTCAGAAAGGTTTAGGTTCTTCTGAATGTCAATGTTACTTAATAACATAAAAGTTTTCTTGTTGCTCAAATTTGCATGCAAATTTACATGGAAACTGTACATGCATCTTTACATGCAAATACTCTCTGCACAAAATGGCCTGTTTCATTCTACTGCATTACTTCTGAAACATTAGGTTAGTAACCAGACAAACTGTGTTTGTCTAGTAGATAAAATGACATCCCATTGTCACACACCAGTCTTAGAAATGACATGTGCTATTGCCATGTACTTTTGAAAGATGCAAACAAACTCAAATTTTTAATAAGTAAAATCTGAAGGTATTTACAGATAGTAGCTAGACTCTTTCTCATCTGTAATATCTCCCTGGTAGTTTTAGAGCTAAATTTGTAAAATAGCCCCCTATATCATAAGGAATTTTAGCAGAATGTAGATTCTTCAGCCTAGAGCATTTTAATGGTACTTTATTTTTACTGGTTTGTGTTGTTGTATTGTGGGGGTTTTCTAATTTCACTCCTTTCCCATCATGCAAATTGAAGGTATGTTCCTGTCTACAACTAGCACAATCTAACCAGGTCTATACTTTATTTAAACCTTACTTTGCTTGAACTAGAATTTAATGAAAATGCAGTGTTTCTCTAGGTGTTCATAACACTTAGGAATATGTTAAGCATTCTCACAACCCACGTGAAACACATCCAGTATCATTTCTCATGCAAAATTCAGCAGCTGTTGTGGTGCCTTAGTGAAGTCTGGAGTCAGTGAGCCAGAGGAAGAGAAAGCACCTAGGAGACTCACAGCAATCATGTTCAGTAGTTCAGGCAAGTGTATGCCCTAATTGCACAAATCCAAATGGGCTTAGAATGGAAAAAGATGATGCTCGGATCAGCTATCAAGATGAGAGTGTCCTCTGGCCTGACAGGAACCTGCTTGTTTTTCAAAAAAGTGTATTTGAACACTACTTCTATAAGTTAGTTAAGCAGGTCCATCTGTCATCACTTCCCTGACTGGAGTCCCTCTATTCTGCTAGTTTGCCCTTCAGTCACCTAAATTCTTTACTTTGTGTCTAAACTGCACAACAGTTTAGAATAATCTGGAATGCAACATAATTTCAGTTCTATTCCTTCAGGCACCCAGACTGCTCACAGAGTGATGGGACTCCCATGCATTTGGAAACCAGAGTGCACAGAAAGGGCAGGACTCAGAGACTTGGCTCTTGTCTTGCTATAAACACAAGACACAAATATGCTCCAGACACTTCTTGATCTGGGAGATGAGAACTGCAAAGCATTCCTGATTCCATAATATAGCTGTAATGTAATCCTGTAAAATATTTCGAAGAGTGAGGGAATTGGAAACACATAAAATTTTTCTTTGGTAACTACATCATCTTCTATGCACCCTAAATTAAGACAGTAAAGGGCAGAATTACCTAGATCCTTTTCTCACAAACTCAAATGATCAAAAGATGTAATACAAAATACATGAAAAAGAAATGCAAAAGACCTGAGGAACTTTGGAAAGGAATGACTGTTTGGGTAATAAATATTTGAAATTCAGTAGTAGACACTATGGATGCCTTAAAGAACTTAACAAAAGTATGAAGCACAGTATCTAAAAAGAGGTTAGTAGCAGTTAGTTTATTGTGCAATGTTCATCTTTCAGGCTCTATAAGTGTATAAAATAATGGTTTTGTTGAAGGAGTGGAAGATAAACCAAGAACAGAACCAACTTTAGTCTGACTAAATCACTATCAATTGTTTTGTCAGCTTTGTCAGGTCAGTGGCAAAATCCTCCAATCTTATTACAATTGGAATTTAGATCTTAAAAGTAAGACACTGAACTGTCTGGTAAGTAGCATGGATTACAGTTACAACAGCAGACTCCCAGATTTGGATTCATTTGGGACTATGCTGGCACAGCCACCAGAGCAAGCGAGGTGACCCCTCAGACTGCTCTGACAGGTTGGTGACACGGCCCCTTCTCTGCAAAGGCACTCCATTTGGTCTTGTCTACACTTGGTAGAAGAGAAAAAGAAATAAAAATGATGTGGTTGTCCTTCCCAGACAACGAACTAGCACACACAAAATACAATCCCTGTTCTCCTGATATCTGTATTCCCTCTGCCACGTTGTTCTGGGGAATAGACAGCTAGGAATGGTCCGTGACAGTGTAACTGGGCCTATGCCCCTTGTAGGCTCCTGGTAGAGATGGAACTGTAAGAGTGAAAACCAAATTTTAATAAATCCAAGACACTACCTAGTTTATATTTCATTCACTAGCAGAAGACATCAATGACACAAAATCTACATGTAATAAGGTCTTAGAAGTACATGGAAAAGTAGTAACATACTTCTTCAAAATTATCAAAGCAATTTAGAAGCATGAACTCGAGTAAAACTTCAAAGTAAGCTATGGTTGTTCATTGCAACTTTCTTGTACTGTTTTTTAGATAAGAAACCTAAATCTTCATGTTAACATTTCAGTGCTTTGAACTAAGCTTATTTCTACAGCATTTGAAAGAGAACATCAAACATGACTACAAACTAGACAATAGAAATGATTGCTGATAACATAAGCCTTTCTCTAGAAGCATATGATAATTAAAATGGTCAATTTTTTCTAGTCACATTGAAAAGTGACAAGCTTGTAAAATATATATCCAAGCAGCATAAAAGAATATAGACCCGATATAAAAGTGAAAGACAATGCAGACAATTTTGCAGGTGTCTGCAAACTGTATTTGGCCTCTTAGGGCAAGGCAGCCTAGGAATTCCAAAATAATAAGAAATATAAACCTACCCCCTTAGCTCTCCATAGCCAACCTGATCACATATCTGCCTAGTGTAAACTATATCTTCCATAATACAGTTAGCTGGAAAAACATAAACATCTGGAGATTTTGATTCCAAGAAATATTTTTAAAACTCAGTTCAAAATAATTATACCCAAGAAGTAAAACAACACACTAGAATTGAACATATGTGAACTTACTAATTTTGAAGTAGTAGAACTAAGCAACACACACACATGCAGCAAAAAAATAAATTCAATTTCTCAAGCATCCACAATTCATAAGCAATATCATAATCAACTTGCCTTTTCGCCCATTAACAGGTGGGGTTTGATGTTTTTCCTCACAGTCTTTACAACATTAAAAACAGATAATGATGATTAACAGTTGGAACAGTTACTATGAAGAATGATGTAAGTACAAGCACACAGAAACCTGTTGCAAGCTATGTGAGCAAAACTCCATGCACTAGGCTTGAGTTTCCACAAAACACAGAGTGAAGAGCACAGAGTACACACCCCACTGAACACCACAGAGACAGAAGCATAACAACAGCAATAAAAAAGCAAACTGTACTATAGCAAAAAATAGGAAGGCAAAGATCTTAAAGAACACTTTGGGTGCCTAACTGAGAACTAAAATTTTAAAAAAGTAAACCTGCTTTGCACCACTGAAATAATGAAATTACTCTAGCATCCAGAGTTTTGAACAAGTAATGAGTCCCATCACAGTAATTACTCCTGACTTTTTTTTATAGAAGAAAAAACTAATCTGTATTTTCTTCTCTTAAATAACAATGGGAAGAGGGTTCAGGGCGCAGGATTTATCATCTTAGGCAAGCAGGATTTATCATCTTAGGGACACATTTGTAAGCTAGTAATTTTTCCTACCAGCTAGTACTAAATGTGCTTCTTGATCAACTCATCTTTTTTTTTGTGCACCACACTTTCACCACTTTTGAAATGATTAACTGTTAATTAATTATGGACAACAGAATGTAACCTATTAACAAGGCATGTAAATGCAAATGTATGCATTTATGATTCTTCCTTTGAAAAGGAAACTGAAGAACAGAGAAATTATATCTTTAGATCTCTGCATATCTTTGAACCAGTACTGGGTGTTTCCTGAAATTAGAAATTAAATTTATGTTTTAACACACCATATTTGAGTGGAAAAACATATTTGCAATTGTTTGATTTGATCATGAATTGTCAGTTGTCATCACACTAATAACTGAACTGTCTTCCAAGCAGGATGGAGGACATCATACAAAATGGTTGAAGTATTTCCATTTAATGCAGTTGCCTACTATTTTTGTCCAGCATCAGTCTGCTTATACAAACTAAGGGAAAAAAAACCTGTCATGATACAAAAAATTTTACTGCCTTGCATGTAAAAATTATTAATGCAAAGTAGACTGTACCAAATCTAAGAGGTAGCCACCCAGACCTACTAAGTCTGTTACTTGAGCATAGTGACAGAGTATTTACATAAAAAATAATAAAAAAGAGTAAAATAGTTGGGTACTTTTTGTCATGTTGAATTATTTTAAGCATTCACAACTGACAAATAAACTCAATGAATTTGTTTGTGTTGTTCTTTCATAAAATTACATAAATATTCCCTGGGGTTTTTTTGTTCAATATATTTACAAGCTGGCTGGTAAAGCTTCCCTATATACTCAGGGGAAAACATATCTAAAGGAGATAGGCACTTGTGGTGAGACAGACCTGCCTCGACCTCTGCCTCCTCAACTCCAGCATGCTTGTTTTCTTCAGCTCCTGCTGCATTAGATAAGCAAGGGTTGGGAGAGGGAGAAAAAGCAAGACAAAAACACGCATGCTTTGTTACAAGCTGTTCAAATAAAAGAAAAACATCAAACAAAAGACATCCACAATCACATACAAACCCTCAGTCTGTGGCAGAAGTTATTTTTTTTAGTGAATCAAAGATGAAATAAATTGTTGTACTATATTTAATTTATATCTCTAGCTAATTCCCTTGAGATCTTTCTGCATGTAATGATGCTTGTATGCAGCCCTTAATGTTCTTTGTCACCAATTTCTTACTAAACTTTTAAGAACTGGAAAGCAGAAAATAAGTAGCAAAGCAGAGAAAACAGACAGATATTGGTAGATAATTATATTAAATCTTCTGCTTGGCTTTGTTTTAGTTTTTCTGGGAATAAAGTCCAAGCCTCCATTCTCAAACAGCATATTTAAAATAGTATATTAATCATAAACTAGTGGCCATACTTGGTACCCTAAAAATAGCAGAAGAAACAAAGCAAATGTTTTTTCAGCTTGGAAAAAAAAATATCCTCAATTTGCCAGATACTATGCTTTTTTAACTTGGATTTCAGAGTAGTTAGAACACAAAAAGAAAGACATTTTCCACTAGTACCTACAGTTGCCTAGAGCATATTTAAATACTAGAGAATACTGTTGGGAACAACAGTGAAAGTGCCATTAACAATAAGAAACACCAATATATTTTTAGTGTCATTAATAAAGAACCACAGCTTTCTTTTGTGACAAAGCTCATGAGGGTAACAACAGTAATAATACTGAAGAGTGTCAAACTGAATTACTGATATACCATATGTCTGCTTTAATTTAAATGTCAATTATTTATAAAACAGCTTTGATGGGATTCAATATAGTGTAGTTTTTCAAGGCTCAGATTTTGATTGCTTATTGATTTTTCATGTTCTCTGTTTCCAGAATTCTTTCCAGTTTACTCATTACATGTATAAGTTTATGTTCAATTAAATAGCTCATTGAATTACTCGACTTTAGGTTTAGCTAACATGTAATAGTAATTTTGAAACTACTGGTTCTAGGAGGGTATTGTAAATAGAGAAATTCAGGCTATAATCAATGCAGTGCAATGCAAACTACTCTATGCTTAGACTTCTGCTCTACAACTCCATGATAAAACCAGGCCATTTAAACTTCAATTCAAATCAGGACATTGAAAATTTCAATTAAAATATTCAGCAGGGATATAATCTATACAGTCAACCTTCTCTCATAGAAACAAATGCATAGAAGATGGGTCTAAGACTTTAAAAAACCATTTTCAGTAGAGTTGAATTAAAATGTTTTTGGTATGTAAATACCATGAAAGGTAAATGAACAATGTCTGCCATAAGCACAACTGTATGACTTCTCAGTCATTTTCCTTTTATGCCCTTTGTAGTCTCAGACCTATACAGTAAGATCTTCAAATTTCATAAAGCTGTTTAATTTCTGCTTTTGCCAATCCAAGAGAAATTTATAAACTATGACTTCCCTTGAAAGGTAAGAACCTTTTAATTAAGCACTTTAAACTCTGGGTTACAGGTAAAGTTTGTTCAAGTTTTTCTATGGAAATTGTACCAATACTACTTAAATATTTTAATACTCTTCAGGGTCTGAGGATTCTGCTGCCTCTCAGGAAAGTGAACTAAGCATCCACAGTCACATCCCAAAGGTGTATTTTTGCAAAATCATAGTTGAAATCAAAACCCCAAAGCAGACTCAGAAAGTATCCCAAGAAAGCCATGTTACTGATGTCAACTAACCTATTCTGTTCACTTTGCTGTCAAGCACACAAAATGCAAGTTACATTGTGCAAGGATGAAGGTTCCTAGCATAGTACAGCCAGTACCACAGAACTATCCACACAAAAACGGTGCAAAGTTCTATATTTCCATCTTTTAGACTGCGATGTTTGCTTAAGACATCAAGTTTCTAGCCAAGCTGAAGGTAATCTAAGATCCTCTCCTATATTTTATACATCTGATCAATCATTTTTATCAAACAAAATACCCATATGCCATATATTTTTAAAACCCTGCAAAATCAGAGCTGATAGAGTATCTTGACCAGTCTTAATACTGGTCCTCTGCAATTGCATTATAACCACCTTTCTGTGTCTCCCATCCAAGTAGGGTAGGGCTATGTAAAAAACTATAAAATTCCTTTTCATTTTGCAGAACGAATTCTCATTTAAAGAAATTATGTTCTAAATGAGATAAAACCCCTTAAAATAAATGGCATGTACTTCTGTCAGTAGTATCTGTGCTTTCCTAACCATCAAAATGTCTCTGCAGCTTCCATTCCAGGCTGCGTGAGTTGCAACAGTACATTGTCACTATACCTCTGTCCCTTTAAGAGATTTAAATCTGTATCTGAGAGGTACAAACACTAACTAATGGTTTCTAGCTATCCCTGATTAAATCTAATCAAGTATTCCTGTTAATTCCATATTCCTGTTAATTTTAATATCTAATTTTATTCTGGAAAAAGATTACCCACACCTGAAGTTAAAAGAGGACAGTTAATCAGCATTAATGTCAGACCTTAACAGGTTCTGAAATAACTTTCCCAAGACACGAGATTATTATAAGATCATATAATTAAAGTCTTTATGATAGAGCATAAATAGAAAGGCAAATCCTTACTGAGCTCTATTATTTGTTAAATTTCTGAGCACTTCATTTCCAAATTTTAAGGTTTTACTACATCTGTTTGGCCTAACGTGATCTTCTATTTATTTGGGACTGGGTGAATGGTTGGAGGATCTTTTAGGGAGAGAAGAAAGAAAGGGCTAAGCTTATTTTTAAAAGGAAAAATAAAAACCTATATCAGGAAAAAGTACTCTCCCTCTGATTAGTAATTAACAATGTACTGAAAACTTTCACTTTATGGTGTTCCATTTTAATTAGGAGCAAGCAGTCAGTGATTTCATTCTTCTGCCAAGGCAAGTAAGAAATACATTGTAGCCACATATAAATGTAAAAAAAATAATGTTAACCCTTAACAACTATAAATACTGCATTATTCACTTCTTGTCAACTAGTGTGAAAAATACAGAACACTAAGAGTACATCAACATTTCAGCACTAAAACCAAGTTCAATTTAACAATACTTTCTACAAATGTTCATTTAAACAAGATATTTCTATCTCTAGTGTAATTTAAAAATATACAAGCAAAAGTTTAGCTGAAAAAAAAGTCTTCTGGCATTTCAGTAGTGAAAATTTGTTAGGTGGTCCCAGACATCTTTTCAGAACTATTTTCAAGGCACATTACATGAAAATATACTGAAGTCATAAAATCTAAAACAAAACCCAAACTGCCTAGATGCTAAGGTTTAGCCTGGGTAGACAAGGCAATGACAAACATTTCAGAAATACCCAGTCATTCTTCTCAACAGGAAAATCTGATACTGCAATAAACAGAGCAGTGGCAACCTAAGGAATTAGCAAAAATATCATGACCATAAAAGGCTCTAAATGCAACGTAACTAAGAATATTGTATGTTCTACTGAGCACGTGGGACACTGACTAAAATGTTTGGATCGGTACACCACAGATAGGTATGGTCCTTCATAGCTACTCCCAGGTAGCTTTCTTGAAAGCAAACAATTTGGGCTATTTAGAAATAAAGTATTCAAGAGGCACCTACACGTCCTGGAGCAAAAACTCCCAACCACATAATACAGTTCATGGAAAGAAATCTAATCCAAATGAATGGTTTTTTGATTCTGATCCTAATTTGGATAA
Source organism: Pyrgilauda ruficollis (assembly GCF_017590135.1). NCBI lineage: Eukaryota > Metazoa > Chordata > Aves > Passeriformes > Passeridae > Pyrgilauda > Pyrgilauda ruficollis. The sequence goes on along the minus strand of NW_024523822.1, from coordinate 10,207,626 downwards.
CAATTACCCAAAGGCTTGGGGTTTTCCCTGTAGATTCCTTCCCTTGCATTTCTAGTCAGACAGCCATAAGCACACCATATTCCACATTCTAGTGAGTGCTGCCCTGTAACAAAAAATATCTCCAGCAGCAAATTACTCCCTTCTTTCTACTTGAGTTCTGGCATTTGTACAACATTTAAAGAAAAGGTATGCAGATACAACCTTGCAAGAAATACAAATTATTCAAATGTATGCAAACTAAATGAGCCACTGTAGGAGTCTGCAACAGATATATTTTTCCTTCTTTCTTTTCCTCTTTTACAAAGCTGAGATGACTTTCAATTCATCATTGCCTATAAGATGCCTTTAACTAACTCTTTTAATCAGTTTGGTTTTAATTTAATCTAGCTGACAGTAAAATCCTTGATTTCAAAATACAGAAAGTTTAACCTTCACAGCACATTTCCATGCAATATGGAAACACCTCTCTCATTTGAGTCAAGTATGTGTTCTGTAAGAGCAGAAAGGACTACTCTATGACAACATTTTTTGATCTGGTCATATAACCTTCCCAACCACACAAAAAATTTTGATTATCACTGGGGCTTAAAAAAAAGGCATTGAAACATACTCAAATATCTACAAAATTTGCAGGTTTACTTGATGCTATATTTGTTAAATATTAACATAAACTGCTTCTATGATAGTCAGTGTTTCCAATTCTACTAAATTTCAGTTTTTGTAACTGGTACTTCATTTGCCTAAAATAACTTTCTGTAAAATTCAATTCTCCACAGTAAAGCTATTAATCTTAATTATATTCTGTCACTGAACAAAGTTAGATAATCTGCTGTTCTTACAGAGACTACCCTTTTTAAGGAAAATTATTACTCCCTTTAAAGAAAATCCTAGAGAAGGATAGAAAAATCCTCAAAGAAAAACTCTGTTGGTATTAGAATATGAGCTCTTAATTCATGACAGAAAATTACATAGAATGCTCTATGAAAGCTGTACCTATGGATTAGGTTTTTAAGAGTGTTTACCATCTTTATACATGTAAGTTCAATATGAAACTTCTTATTGCTGTATCTTGAGTCACTTATGATGCTTTGATTGCGTATTAGAACATCAGAATCTGTGGATCTGACAATTTTCCATAACCCAGATTTTCCAAAAGACTACTTTTTTCAAAAGACAAAGTAAAAGGAAAATAGTACTCAGTTTTCGAGTAAAAAGAGATTTCCTCAAGTCCCAGCAGTACTTACCAGAGGAAAAAATTCTAGAATTCCTATTAAAAATAGTTATTTTGTTGCATATATTACATTTCTCCCTATACAACCTATGATGTAAATAATAAAGAAGGCTTCTACCCTCTCTAATGAAACACAGTAAAAATATACAGCACTTCACAATTGCTGCTCTGAGGAGCTCAGAGTCTAAATAGATATACTAAGCAAAGAGCAGGGAAGAGTGGTAAAACATAAAAGCATATAGAGAAATGACAGCAAACATCATGTGATTAGATGTGATTATTTCCTGGAATATCTAGACTCTATTTCATATAAGCAATTCACAACACATAAGGTGACAAAGAAATTAATATAATAGAGTGATGATCCAAGAAAACTAGAGTTTTCTTTTCATGAAGTTTTGTTTCCAAAATGGAAATAAATACTGTAAACATTGGAAATACTAAATTAAAAAGTTTGATGAGACAAACACATTAATACTACATAAAGACCCTCAGTGGTACAACCAAGGACTGCAATTGATATCTTGTGGCTTGTTATTAAGTAAATTAAATTGTTTTAATACTGTAAAATATAAGGGGATTTTATTTTAAGCAAAAATATTTTAACTTTTTGAAAGACTATCTCAATGCAATACTTTTTCCCATAATATTTTCAAATTGCCTACTAATTCAGCAAATGTATCACACTATAAAATATAAAATATTTGCAATAAAAACATTATTCTGATTAAATGAATGGCTAACATAAAGCATGTGAAATATCCTCCAATGTTTATCTATAAACATGTGCATGAATATCTGCTAATCCTGGAAATGTACATACATAACTGCTGAAATGTTTTTATTTGCCATAGGGCAAATTCTAGGTTTTTAAAAATGGGTACAGGCTTAGGTACTTTTATAATGACAATCATATTTAGATAGTATTATTTATATTGTCTTTTTTTTTCATGCAGAACCCGGTAAAATTTTTGAGCCACAGGCCTAAAAATAAAGACTAAATCATTATGACAATAATTCTGACTATGTCTGTGTAATCAAGTAACATCAATTGCAGTTGGGTTTGTTTTTCCCTATACAGCCTCTGAAAAAAGGCTTTCAGGTGAAAAACAAGTCCTTCTTTATGTACAGACCTTCATAAGACTCTATCTCCTTGTCTCCATTGTCTACGGAAAGTCACAAAAAACAAAACAAACAAACAAAAACAAAAACAACAAAAAAAGGAACCAAAGCACAGGGGTTAAAAACAACAGAATTTTTTTAAAGATACAATATACATGTTAAGAAGGATTAAAAAAAAGGAGTGTTGATGGCCATTTAGACTGATTTTGCATGGCACACCTAGTTAGTAGAAACATAATCATGAAAATGTATTTGCTGTCAAGAATGCATTTATATACCTTTGTCTCTAAACATTTCAGAAAATATCTCCATCAACCAGGGCTTTTAATAGACATTAAAAGTAGGCACAATTACAGTACCAGTAAAACATGAATCAGAAAATATCTGACATTTCTTATTTTAAAGATTATTACCTGTCTTCGTGCTCTTCCTCTTTCAAGATGCAGAGGTTTTATATAAGCATTCTGTAATACACTCCAGGTGAGCCCACAAGTCATCAACTAGGTTCCTGACTCCCAAAAGAGCCAGAATTTTGTCACTAAACAACATACTAAGGATCATTTCCTGTGCCTGTTGAAGTCAATGACAAAACACCTACTGAGTTCAAAAGGAACAGGATCATGGTAATAGTCCGCCTTGTTTTGCGTGCATTATACTGCTGATTATTCATGCCAGCCAAGAGTCTCATAGGTGTTTAAACCTAATTGAAAACACAGTACAAAATGCAATACCATTATCAAATCCCAACTCTGTACACAAAAACGCAAGAGATTTCAACTGTAATGGCAAAAGAAAAATAATGAATATAATCGACCTTGATGAGCAATTTGGTAATGTCATTAGGGAGAAAAGCATCCACTTACTTCTCTCCAACGTCCCCTTTGGTGGGAGCTGTGGTAGCTGCCTGCCCCTTCGCCCCACTACTGGAGTACTTGATGGACTTGTCTGGACAGACCCAGTTCGAGGATGTGACCTATGAGACACATATCAAAACAAACCACAGCCATTAAATGACAAGGTCATTCTTAAATATCATCAAGAACTGATAACGTGACTAAATAGACTTTACATCACTTGGGACCCTTGCAGTCCAAGAGGGAAACTATTATCTCTATTCAGAAAAAGACCTGATTAAAAAGAGAAATCTCTCCATTAAAAGGAAGCCAAATTAAGGCTGAGGATGCTTCCATAACAAGGTTTTTCACACAGTTAAGCCAGAAAATGTGTTGTGTGCATATTCACGTGCATATGGATATAATAGCCATATACACATAAATTTATTCACAAGTCAAATTCAATTATCTTTACTCAGCTTGTTTTTTAAATTACCTTTGAGTTGCAGTGAGATTACATGAATTTGTCTAAACAGAGTAATGAACTGAGGAAAGACAATGATATTTGACTCAATTTTCACTGGGGATTTGATGATACTAACTCTAACTTTCAGAAAACAAAAGAATGTATTCTGCAGTTCTAAAATACAGAGAGGTTTTCCTGAACATGATCTAGAATGTGCTCACTTTTTTATTGTATTATGTTTGTTTAAGCTAAGAATAATGTATAGAAATCCTCAAAATATCAATAAGGGGTACTCAAACAGGAACAGTACAGACTATGGCACAGTAAAATGTAGTCAGAGAAAATGGTGGTTAAAATGAAAAGTAATAGACAAAGTTAGTACAGTGCATCTAAAGAAACTTTTTTTTTTAAAAAAATAGTTTCATTTGATGTTATGATGGTTGTTCCATAAGCAATGTCTGATGAACACAAATAATTTCTCATTCTGTAAGAGAAGAATATGATAGTTATGAGGTGCTTTATGTGGAAACCATCCAGGATTCCTGACAAATGAGAAATCATAAACAAATATAGTTAAATACTGTTAGCAAGCAATTTGCAATGGTAGCCACACCATTATATCCAGAGTAGAATATAAATAGTGTGTTCACACTGAAAGGGTTAGTATCTATTGCTGCTAGCAATCAGCTAAGGATGAGGCGATACCAATTAGCTACTGGGAAAATAAAATGGTGAGCTGGTGGGGCAGAAGGGGTTTAGTCCGATTGATTTGTCTGTTTCACCTCGGTAAGGCAGGTGAAGGAGGGGCAGATCTTCCAGTCATTAATGAAGGCATCGACCTGATGAGGTTTGAGTCAGGACGCTCTGTGGATCGGGAGCGGGAGTTGGTCCGCTCTAGCACAGGACGTTGCTCTGTTGATCTGGATCTTTGATATGGCTGTCTATCTGCTGCTTCACAATTCCTGTAATGTTAGTCAAAAAGCAGCTCAGTTGAACTTTGACTTTTCTGTTAGTTATAAAATATGCTGCATGATACTGGTTTGGAGCAAATCATTTTATTACATACATTTTTAGGGGGAATAAATTTTCTGAGATAACTTCTTGATAACATATAGTTTTTTCACACGTATGATTTGACTTGCTCCATACTCTTGATAAATGGGCTGAAATGTTTCCAATGTCTCAGTAATGACTATCCATGCAATAGTCTGTTTCCTGACAACTTCTGGGTTAAAATATTGTTATTTTGTCTATTAATGTATCAACCTGTGAATAAAAGAGTAGCTGACATAATATATAGTCTCAATAAAGCTAAGAACTCATTAATAGTGCAGTTTAGTTGCGCATTTTTTCTCATATGAATTGATTTTTACAGATTTCTTAGAGATTGCATTGTCTCTAGAGGTACCACTCTTGTTCGTAGAAAAGTCCACAGTCTAGATGTTATAATTACCATGTAGCACTGTTAACTATTATTAGACTTGGGGACGTCTGTTATATATAGGCTAGTCAATAAGTGATGGATTCATATGTGGTGCTGAGACTGTAACCAGATGAAAATCTACATCATTAGTACTTACAGAGGTTCCAACAACTAGAAAAAAATTGGTTTGTAATTCAAAAATCATTTTAACCCATAGCCTATGGAACTGTACCAAAACAGCAGTGGAAAAAGTTATTGTTAGAGATGTAATGGGAAGAAATTAGACTGCGTAAAAGAGAATTTCTTGATCAAGCAATATTCTTGATATCTTCTACTATCTTAGGCTATTAATCAGGCCATTATTTTCAGAAATTAATCAAGCCCCACCTTTTTCTCAATGTAATTGGTCTATTTTCAAGGAGTAATATTTGTTAGCAATATCCTGAAATACATTAAATCAAGGCAATTAAAAAAGTAAAATCCAGACCCTAATGGAGATATTTATTAAAACCACACTCCTCCCAGCTCTCCTTGAGTAACTGAACAGATACAGAATACAAATGGGGAATGTGTACCCTTCAGAACTTTTCCTTGAGTGAAGTCATGCATTTTACAATGAAGTCAGTTAATACAATGAGTGGCTTGATGGTGATTAAGTGTAACAAGAAGTCAAATTTTAATTAGTATCAAAAAGGAGAGAGACACACTACAGCCTTATTATGAAGATTTTTATGTTAGTAACAGCATTTTATTTCTAAAAACATTTAAAAAGAGTATAGTGGCTGATTTTGCCAAATGTGTTTACAAAATATTCATTAAAAACAGTCTTTTCAGGCCTTCCATGAGGTCATAATTGCACTCCTATAGCATACGAGGGACTTGCCACAGACAGATACAGAATAATACAATACGTCATGAACCTACATCTATAAGCTCCTAACAAGCAAACACACCACAGTGAGACACATAAATGGTAATTATAAGCTGAGGCACTAAAGATTGTAGGAAAAGTACAGTGAGCCTGGCACAAAACCACAACAAGGTTACCTCACTTCTTCTTCTATCAGTTCTGTTTCTGAATAGGAAGCTTCATCAGCAAAAACATCCACTGTCTCGCTTCTTTTACATTGTTGATAGACAGAGAAACACAACCTTAGCTTTGATAGGAATGCTATTTAGTTTAAGTAACAGTTTAAGTGAGGTTTCAGTGTTATGGAAGGTGAGAAAAATGTCACCCATCTGCATGATGGCAAGAAATGACCATAGAATACATTCTTTGACTATGGGAATAAATTCCAAGAAAAAATACACCTAAGTTCAACAAAATTACAAATAATTATATCCAGGTCTTGAAAAACCCACCCTTATCTTGTTTATCCACATATTTAAGAATATTAATGAGCCTACAGAGACTTTTTTGGGTCTGTCAGCATTTCTCCTGTCAGTGAGTAGAGGACTGCTGGAGCACCCAGCAGCAGGGACTGGGCAATATGGTAAGGGTGTCACTCCATGCTCCATTCCTCTCTCCTTCCAACAGCCAGTAGGACACAGAGGAACAGGTGAGTGGCAACCACATGTTTCTCATAAAGTCTTCATGAGAAGTTAAGGCTCCCATTTGTTACTCTTAAGGCCTCATTCTCTTTAGCTCTATAGGTATAAAAAGTAGTTTTTAGGATATTAGGGGTCTGACCTATTGCCTGATTAGAAGGAAGGAGGCATTCTTACCATTGGGATCAATACTAATGGCTTAGCAGGCAGGTTTTATGCTCTGCAGAACAACATGGAGCAACTGCAGTTAAACAGGTAAAGGCCTCAAAAATGTCACACTCAGTAGCTAATACACAGTTTGCTACAACCTCCAGTGGGCATTTCCTTCAAGTGCAATTACAGCTGGGAGTTCTCCGAAGTGAAGGAGAGGGTGGATTTTGGCAGTAAACCTTTGAAGCTGAGGCAATGCTGCTTTTTAGACTGAAGGATTTGACGACTAAGTTGAGTCCTGAGGTCAAACTGATTGTCACCCTCAGTCTACAGGCTGCAATCCTCTCAGTAAGGACTACAGCAAATGGAGGGCTTTGTCGAGGGGACAGTCTTCCACTTGAAAGCTTCACTTTGTGGTTTTACATCATATGCATATAAAGAGCAATTCAAAAAATAGTTTTACTCTCTGGTCTTCATCCTCACTTATTCTTTTATCCTTTTAACAGTAAACACATGTACTACATGATCCCAGTCTTCAGCAACTGTCCCTTTTACAGGAAAACTAGCTGATAAGCTGCTTGTGCAGTGACACCCCTTGCTTACCACTGTAAACAATTATGCATGAATATCAAAATCCAGCAATACTTATGAGAGGAAGCTAAATTAAAAATTGAATTTTCTAACTTTTCAGATATCATTCTTAAAGATTTATCCTTACAAATTTTCTAGATGAAAATTTCTTCTTTTCTCATTACAAATCATATCATATGAATTACTTGATTTTTAAAGAGGGAAATATGGTAGTCTTAGTTAAATTATTCAACATCCATATAACATTTTAATGGACACTAGCACTGTTTACCTTTGCTAACAGACTTTTCCTTATGAAAATGCAGTTAATAAAATGTCAAATAATGGCCTCCTCCATCTAGTACTGCCTATTGTAGCAGCCTTCTACTTTTGCTAGGGAAGACAGGCATGGTAGATGGTTAATTTCCATGCCAAAGTCTGCAAGACTTGTAAGCACAACTCTCCCTTACTCTTAGGAAATGGTACAGCAGTGTTTGCTTCTTAACCAAGCAAGCCAATCCCTATGAGACTGTCTGAGCTCTCTGTAAGTCACTACACAGAAAGCTCTGTGAGTATTCACAGTCTAACTTCGTGTTCCAAATCCATCAAGTATTAGAACCAGAATCTAATATCATTTAGGTACCACTGTAAACTCTAGTTGCTGTAGTACCTAACCAAACATGCTAAAAAAATGTATTTTATATACTGATTTATCTCCATTCATATATATATATATATATATATATATATATATATATATACTGCAAATTTCAAATGTGAACTCTTTTCCCTATGCAGTAAATAAGACTTTCTGATTTTTAATTTTTCAGATTTGTTACTTTTCTTAACAAATAAAAAGAATTTTCAACAAATTATTATAGTCATTGATCTAAACTTATGGATAGAAAAAGTTTTATAAAAGATTAACATTTTCCAACAGTAAGCAATTGTAACAGCTTACATAACAAATAGATCTCTTTTTTTTCCCCAAAATCACTGAAAACCATTTATTTAAAAGCCCATGTTAAATTCTTTTACTCTGTAAAAATTATGAGATCATGCCTATCATCATTTTAACATTAGGTTTTTCTTGTAACAAAAAACTGAAGAAATAAAAATAGAATTGCTGTAGGATTACAGTACACTACAATTCAGCTCCTAGTGCATCTTTTTAATCTAGAAACACTGAACGGAACAAGAAAATTACAACAACACACTTTCTAAGTATCATAATTTCAAACTCCAGCTAATATACAATGGCAATACCTGTCAGTGTCTGTGGATGGCTGCTGGATTTCAATCCTTGGACATGTTATTCTTCTACTAGCTATAGGAACTTTGCTGTTTAGTCACAGACACAAGATCCTCTGTTAGCATAACATAGATAAGCATGTCTAAAAACAAATGTTATTTCTAGTACCAAAACAACTTAAATTTGAGTCATAAATATTGCAATGGAAAATGGGAAAGAGCAGCACACTGTCAAATCTCTAGAAAAACTGGTGACAGGATATCTCAGCAAATAACTCATAAAGGGAAACTCATCTATACTCATAAAGGAACCTAATATAAAATCATGTGCTGCTTTAGTTTTTAAAGGACAGGACGGTTTTAGGTACTCTGGTTTAAAAAAAAAGGTAAAGCAAGATATTTTGGTTGTAATAGTGTACTGTAATAGTAATATAATACTGTAATAGTAATATAATGTTTTAATAATTATATATAATAGTCTATAATTTTTAATATATGTAATATAGATGCACACACACACACGTATACACATATATACATGCATCCATACACTGTATGATCTGGTCACACGCATATTACCCTGTGGTATATGGGATAACTACCAGTATATCTCCATGCCAGTGACAGGCATGATTAAACTGCAACATGACAGTCTGAACTATTCTGCCAACTCAGCTGAGCAGACAAAGCAGGGAACACTGCCATGATCCCAGGCACGTTGTGCTCCACACTCCTGTGTTCTGCTGCAGCCACAGAATGCAATTGCTCACAGCTTGCTCAGGTGTCTGGACCTGACACTGCACTCACTTCGTGACTGCTGTGGACACAGCTGACCATGCTAACACATGGCATGGTACAATTACAAAAATGCTTAAGGAAAGCATACATACCTACACCTGTTGAGATTTACTCTCCAAAATATGTGTCATCATTGATATATTTGCTGAGGAATAGCGAAGTCATGCTTCACTGAGAGAGTTGAAGGAGACAAGGTTTTTTCCAACCCAAATTATTTTATGATCCTTCTGATGCAGTTAGAGCTTTATAATAGCTATTACAACTAAATATCAATAAAAAAATAACTATTGTAAATCCTTGGAAGACTGAAATTATATGCATTTCATACCATTTTTATCTGCAAAAAAGTTGTAGAGGGTTTTTACTTTTTTGCTTCTAGTACTTGCAAGGAACTTTTCACTTATATAGCCAGCTGCCTTGTACAGTATCTTGTATTTTGCCAACTACTTCTAACTTTCAACATCCTTAAAACAGACTCTCAACTGACACAAGCAAAAGAATTGCCCTGCAGGAATACTCATCTCTATGTTCATGAGATGACTCACTGAAGATCATGATAAAGCTGATTAGCTGGGAATTCAAAATTCTCAAAGATGAGAGCTGAAATCCTCTCCTCTCCTTCACCCCAGCTCAGTTTTATAACTGAATCTACTGCAGTGATTCTCTCTAGATAATAATCTAAACTTCCATTAAAGTACTGGAAATATTCCAAAATATTCACACTTTCAGCTTTATATAATAAATATATTCCACATTTTTTCCCATTTCAGAACACAATATTTCACCCACTCAATTTGAATATTATACTACAATGTATGAGCAAAACCAGGAACAGGCCTGGGTTTTAATTAACAGGTCTTATGACTGAAGTATAGTGGTACATAAGACAATGCACAGAGGACCTTGAGAGGGAAGAAATGAAAAAGAAGAATTTCCTAGTAAAGCTTGAATATTCAAATTAGTAGTTCAGCAGAGCACCTAGACTATAGACTAATCAATTAAAGTAGCTGTAGGCTTAAAACTAATCATGTAACTTAAATATGCATTTTTAAAGTGTAGTACTAAGTGCAAAATATGAGAAGTACTTGGTTCTTGATGGATTTTGTGGGATTTTTTTCCTCAGATATGAAATATAACTTTATTTCTATATGGCACTTATACATAGTTGGCCTTTTTTTTCAGTGACATTTTCAAACACCTATAATATGGCAGATGTTTAAATAGTAAATTACCACAACCAGAGTCGTAACTATTATGTATATGCAGTTATTATGTATATATACTGCAGCTACGTGTTTTTCTTCTTCTTAATTTTTGGCAACAGATCCATAATTCTGACCTCTCTGATATCAAGAGTTTTGTCCCTTGATGAGACCAGGATTTCAATCAGATCATTCAAACAGCAGCAGGTATGTAAGACTTTACAATCTTTTAAGTTCTTAAATTATGAATGAGCAAAATAGCATTCATTTTCTGTTAAAGGCATTCTCTAAATCCATTGATCTGTACATAATCTGATCCATTTCAGCAGTCTTTATCAGTTAGAATAGATGCCTTATAATAGTTATAAGGCATAGATATAATATCTAGGTCTTATGTTTTATTTAAAATCATAATGGTTCACATTATGAATTAATGTGAACCATTATAAAATGGTTCACATTCACAAATATTTTTTTTTCTTTCGCCAAACATTTTAGGAGCTATATTTAAATGGAGAAGGAGAGTAGTAACTAATAAGTTTCTTTTCATGTTAAAAAACTATTTTTAGATATATACCCATGATATTTACCTATGTTGGCATCTATTCAGGATAAAAAGTAAGAAAAGGGAAGTAAGACAGGACTATTCCATGTGATTATCAAAAGCAAAAGTTTTAGTTATACCAAGCACTTTCCAACCTTCTCTAAATGCTCTTCATTTTCAGTTTGCCTATACAGTTTCCAGGATGAAGTGATAAATATGGCCTTTGCTGTGCACTTAAAAATGAAGACCCAATGAAAAGTGGCACTGTGGTTGAAAAATCTAGCAAATATATACAGTCTCAAGTCTCTGCAACTGCACAAATGTTTAGGAAAAGACCCTCACAAATCCTTCCTCTCTAAACAAGAGAGAAGCCCACGTTAAAATATTGATGGATTCATTCCGGGTTTTATCAGATTTTTTGCATTTCAGTTTAACAGTCTCTCGTGTTCTCTGTTCACATTCACAAAGGAAGGAAGTAAAAAACAAGAAAATTGTTGCAAGAGCAATAAGAAAATGAGGGGGAAGCAGTAAAGTCAATGAACTAAAAGCAAGGAACATTTGTGTGCTTTCTCGATCAGAAGCCAGCTACAACTGGGAAGAAGTACAGATTCTAAGGCACACAGCATTTTGCATGGGTTATGCGTCAATCACAAAGGAAGATAGGTTAGACAGATAGAAGTGGGATTATTTCTAAAAGTAGAAAAGAATCAGGTCTCAAAGACACCTTTGCCAACACTGCAGATGTAGGCAGGTATCACTAAAAAGCCGCTTTTCATTAAAGCAGCCCTGAACAGTGAGAACATGTTTTAAAAATAGTTCAAACATAATTAACGTTCTTTTTCTATTTGTAACTGAATAAAAGTTTAATCTTGGAAAAAAGACTAGAACATAAGTGCTTTAGTTCTGAGTCAAGAAAGAAAGGCATCAAGAAAAATACATTTATTAGGAATAAATTTAGTGCAATTATTATAAAGATCCAAAATACATTTTAGTTTTATCTGCAACACTACACTCTTTACTTACCCATATTTTTCAGCTGAACCATTGACTATATCATCTGCCCATGAACTTGCACCATTGTACCACCTTTACAATGCAGTCAAAATAAAGAAGTGTTATTAAAAAGTGATGTATTACTATTAACACTCTAATTCATGTGACATGACCACGTCTCAAAAAAATGGGAAGATTTCCAAATGTTTTAAAATAATTTTGTACGTTTCATATTTCTTTCAGGTATGAAGAAAATCAACTTTTTCAAAACCAAACAGCAAGAAAATTATAGGGCTTTTTTTCCTTATGTAATTATTATATTTTACCTCTAGTCTTTTCAGCAGTTAAGCCATAAACTTCAGTTACATAAAGACTAATTGATCACTTATCTTTGCATACATAAATGTCTTCATGTTTTTAATGGCCATTGAGTTTGTGGAATAATAAAAAACTAATTGTGGAGACAAAACATTAACAAAAATAACATACATTAAGAGTTTAAAATATTGCATTTAACTTCAAATACATAACCTTGCCAGTTATATTCTTTTTTTCTATTTGATAGGGTAGTTGGTTTCTCACAGGTATGTAAGAAGAAGAAGAAAATTCACTTCAATGATCAAACAATGAAAACTAATTAATTTTTATAGTGGTATTGTTCTTCCAGGTACTGAATATGGGCTGCCCAAGCATTTGCAGCAGCACTTCAGCATATCAGTTGATGACAACAAAAAACACATATAGAAGTATTTTATCTTAAGAAAAAACATCAAGAAAATAAATAATGGGACAAAAAAACTGCTTTAAGAAATGAGGGGATAAACTGCTTATGTGCCACTACTCCAGTATATTAAAACTAGATACAAATCATCCACCATTTGGCTAAGGAGTTTCAACTAAATCTCTGGAGTTTTGTACTTTCAGGATCTCTCTATGGTAAAGCCAGGGAACTCCTATGTTGTCTGTATTCAATGATTTCCACATGACAGTGAGTGAGAAGACAGGGATTATCAGAAAATATCAAGACACTCTATATCACCAATTTGGAAAAAAACCCATCCTGTTTATATGTACTTAAAATATTAGCCATAGATTAAAGGACAGTGATCCAAGAATTTTCATGAATCTGTTCCTGGGAATCACAGCAGTATTTTTTTTTTTTTGCTTGTCTGCCTTTTCTCCAAACTTCTCACGCTGCAGAATCTGAGCATTTGCAGTATGTTTACAAACTTAATAACCTCACATCTCCTGGATATTATGTTGAGGGAAGACCATATGGGGTGCAATATATCTGAATGTCAATCAGCTACCCTTGCTTATTCTATGTCCAATTGGATGGTTATGGGAGTGACCTTTTTTTTTTTTTTTTTCAAATGGTTTATTGCCAGATCAATGGCTGGATGAAAGTCATTTCAGTTTAATCTAATTGAGTTTTAGATTAGATTTAGATTTAATCCCATATAAATTAGAATACTGCTGGAGTATGACAGGTACATCATTACACTCTCTCTGATAATCCATATCCTCATCCTCAAAACTGAAGCCAGTCTCTCCAGTTAACCAGTATTTTAAATGAGAGTTTTTGATAAAACTACTTTATTGCAGACACCATAAATACATAAATATGGGATTAAAATTGCAGTGCACTTTATTTTTTCTTAAATATGACTGTATTTATTTATAGCAATCAAATAAAAGAAAAATTCCTTGCCATTTGTTAGGAAAAAATCCCTGCTTTACCTGTTCCCATAAAGTAGACAAAAATCAGACATTGACTTTAAAATGGACAGAGAAGTATAAAACATCTAATTTTAAAGAGGGACAGGAACACTGATTTGCTCTTTTCTTCAGATTTCCTTCTCTTTTGGCCTAGCTGTTTAAACATGAAAGGCTGTTATCAAATAACCATTTCCAGAGACACTCTGAAACTTTTCAGATTACATGTCAGATTTTAGTGATATTATGCTCATTATGATACATTATACACATAACAAAATTTAGGAAGAACAATAGCACTTTGGTTCCTAGCACAGCAAACACTCAAAACCAATTTGAAGGCATTTGGTTAGCCCTTTTTTAAGTCAGTGTGGGCAGTAACATACTAAAAACTGAGTACCATCTTAGGGTACTCAGGTTATTGAAAGAATGAAATTAAGTAAATTGCCCTAGAATCACCTCTAGTGACAGAAAAGGTTAGCCATTAGAATTATGGTGCAGTAAAGCTGAGAAAAAACCTTCAGTTGTACCTAAGCTCCTCTGTACTATTGAGTTTTCCTCCCACACCTAATGAATAAAAAATTTTTCAAGTTAAGAATTATGCTCAAAAAATCCAAAGTCAAATTAATGGAGGGCTAAAAAGAAAATTAGGTACTTAAAACTATGGAGATTAGTTGTTCTGTATTTATAGAAATATGGCATAAAGTGCACTGTAAATTTAAATATCATTAGTCTAGGTCAATTAGAATTTTAGACTATGCTTCATAAAAATTTATTACTCAACTCTATCTATTTTTACTATATAAATTAAAATACCTTTCAGGAGTATAGGCTGTGTCATCATAATATGAATTAGGCACTCTTCTCTCCTGCCTAGTCCTCCTGAATATGGAATAAATAGCACAGATATTTCAGACATTTTAGAGGGTGCTTTTTTCATTATCTATTCCCTTACTGTATTATTAAGTTATGATGAAGATAGAGCTCATTTACCTTCAATTCAGCTATATACTCTGAACACATATTTTCATATATATATATATGTATATATATGAAATTTAAAATTCTGTTTTCAAATTCTATTCTTTTTTTCTTAACAACTTACTAAGAACTTACTAAGAACACTTGATCAATGCACACATATGTCATAGAAGCAAAAAGTTACATTGACAGAAAACTAGTAGTTGAACAGAGAGTGTTCACCAAAAGTAAGATCTGGATGTTAGAAAATGTCTGCTGGGTAAAACAAAAGTCAGGAAAGAAGACAGAAGAAAAATCTAATTTCCTTAAGTGAAACAACAGAAATTCTGCCTGAAAGAAACCTCACATCCTGCACAAAACATGCACAAACCAGCTTTTACGAACCTGCAAACACTAAACTTAAAGGCTAAGTGGAAAAAATAAATTGCACAATGTGGTGTTCTTGCTGATTAAGCTGAGCTCTGAGGTAGGTAAGTTGAGAAAGAATTTCATACAGTGAGGTTTTCAGCATAATTTTATTTGGAATGAATTGCTAATATTTTTTTAAATATCAGGACAAGGTTAAGAATAAGAACTTTGAGAACATTACTGTGGTTTTGAGATCGTTGGTGTGTCAGACAATTTTAAATGTGTTACTGTCAAATTATGAATTAGCCCATATAACTCTGCAGTTTTCTGAACTGGGGGATACAAATGAAAGTGTAAGTAAAGCTCAGCACATCCAGCCATGGTGCCTTGTGTACTTGCAGTGTGAGTAGCTGCAGCAGGGTGAGCTGATCCCAGCTGGTGCTGCCGTGCTGACTGTAACTTTGAACAGCCAAGGGAACTTGGGACATGGCACTGAGCAGCAGGATGTTCTTGGGAAGACCCCAGGTCCTAAGGGTTTTGAAGTCCCTGAAGATGCACAGGGGTTTTTTGCCTTTCTTAGGCATATGCTGGTGTAAATATCTTGTGAATGCTACTGTTCCTTTTGGGAGGGAAAGAGCTGGACTTCTTCAAAAGGGAGGAGCTATCAGGAAAACAAAATCATGAATGCCATAACCTAAGAATGACCTCAGGAATTAAGGTTTTTGATAATGTAAATGTGTTCTAGGACTAGTGAACTGAGGTCTGTCAGATAAAGTGACTGACACAAACTTCATCAGAGAAAAGATGAAAGAGAAACAAGTAGTCACTCTGTGGGGAAAAAAGAAAAGGAAAAAAATATTAGAAGAGACCACAAGAGTTAGTGGGGTGGCTGTGAATGACTACAAGATAAGCAATAAAAGGAGCCATGAATAACAAAGGCAAGTAATTTTGACTAATATGTCTATATCATTCATTTGCCTGTAGGACACAGATACTGATGGATTCAGAGTGACATGAGATAACAAACTCTCTGTCTCAGATGAGAAACTCTTTCCTGAATGCTGGACTGTACAGAGCAATATTTGCTATTTTGATGAATAGTGGAAACTGGAAAGTTGTTTCGTATGTGTGATAAAGTGGAAGACTGGAAGAGATGTGATTGCTTGATATCAACAAGACATTAATTAAGAAGGTGGAACAAAGAAGACAGGAATAACACCTTGGCCTACAAAATAATGTATTTTAGAGTAAGCACTGAACTGGTGAAAAGTGTAAAGATGAAAGAGGAAATATTATTTAAAAAGTAATTGCTCATATATTTACAAAAAATGAGGAATAGAAAATTACTTAGTGTTTTGCAATGTCTAAAGAGAAACTGGAAAACAATTATGCTATAAATTGTTCTTAAATTGCTGTTAAAATACAGGAAGAAAAAAAAGGATGAAAATCCAGGAGCTACAATTGTGGCTGGGAAGTGTTAAGAGGAGTTCATATCTGGTAGAATGACTCAAGTAACTTGAACACTAATGTTACCATCAGGCAGCCTGGATTCTAGAGGATTACAGAATCCAGGATCAGTTTCTAGGCCCAAGGAATATCGAGATACTGTTCTAACAGTGAGCTAGAAATATTCCACTTCATGTCAGATTTTCATTTCTGATCCCAGGAAGAATTAGCTTGAATAGCCTTCTGCTCCATAAAGCCCTGGAGAAGATTTTCCAACTGCTTAAATACTAGCTTTTTCATCTTTATGAAGTACTGTAACTTCTGCCCTTTATTTTCATTGACTTTATTTTTGAGAGATTAATTTCACAAACAAAGATTAAGGTTTACAAATCAAGAACCTCAAAGTAAGAAAATTTGAGAATAGCTCCAACTTTCACTAATATCCAAACAGTCACTGACATAACCAGTAATCTGAAACAGGTTCAGAGAAACTAGTGCAAATCAGAGTATATATCTAAGGCAAAAAAAAGTATATAAAATTAATTATTGAAATAGCATACAATTTTGCACATGTCATCATGCATTTTAAGAAAACAAACAAAAAATCCCTCTCCTTATTGAAGTTTCTACATGTGGACATACCTATTTAAGCAATTCCTTTAAACTAGGTTTCGTGTAAAACAGCATAATTTCAAATGCTTGACTGAGTTCTAAATGTCAAAATGTTTAATATACTATAGCTTTGGAGAATTTTAAAAAAGAAATATTACTTTCAAAGGATTTTTCAGATCCATTTTAGTTTCTGCATCCAAAAGTAATTTCACATTCACTTAAAAATGTGGTGACATACGATCTGAATACAGAGCAAGCATTAATGAACTTCTCAGACTCATATCCAGAGAGCAGCCATGAAGTTAATATATAAAGAGTTCTTTACTTCTTGCTTTGGAAATTTTTACACGGCCCCTCTTGTAAAGCAACACCTCTATTGACTATTGTATCTGATCTGAAGTCACCACTTCCTTTTTACTGGCTTACAGTATTCAGGTTGATATTCTTCTTTCTATTTACAAACAACTATGTAAACTTTTTCAGTTTGCAACATTTCTGAAAATATCTTAATTACAGTATTTGAGCAGCATAGTTTAAAAGCCACTGTATTTCAAGTTGCAACTTATTTCACAGAAATTATTAAGGGCTCAAATTCTGTCTCCATATATTTAATGTGTAAATAGGAACTATGATGTTCTGCAATCACCCACAGGTATTGTGAGTGTGTACAAGTATTCCTAAGTCACAGAATATGCAATATACAAATATATACAACGTAAGCTTACATAGGCATACGCTTTTACTTTTCACTCTATTTTTCAGTTAAGCAAAGTATGAGACTTCAGAAGACACTCTTTCTGTGTACTTTAAAGTAGATAGGCTTTTCCTTGTTATTTCAAAGAGAATAATAAATACTACAAGCACTCTGGAAAATTCCAGCAAAAATAAGGGTTATAAAAGACACAGATATATAATATCCATATAATCTATTTAAAACTGGCTTCTCCAGAGCTATTTGGTACCTCTTGGGATTTACCCACAGCCCCAATTATTCAGTTTTAAGATGCATACATACCCAGAGTATTATAAAAACATATGCACTGCATGTGTTTATCTCTTAAAAGACAGATCACATTCCCAGTTTGTAAATGACACATGGCAGTGTCAGTGTGGCAGAGCTAATGGCATACTCCACATCAGTTATACCTCTCAAGATCATAGTAAGCACCCTCAGAATAGGTACGGCACATGGTACGGGAGCGGAGCAATCTGATTGCATCTTCACAAAACAGAGGATACATTGTGTGATCCTGGCTGCCAAAACAGAATGGGTGAACACAATGAAAAGCAACAAAAAGATGAAATTAAGACAAACAACATGAAAAGCAAGCAATGTCAGCAACAAAACAAAACACTGGAACAGAACATGACTGCAACTTCGGTGAACTTGGCAAAATTACTGTTAAAATTTTAAGTATATTGGCTCACAGCTACAAGAGCTACAAGACTGAGAAAGGTATCACTCTCCAGTTTTGTCATAACCTTTAACACAGTCACTCATACATGATTTTATGCACACTAAAATCACAGTATTAGCAGGTATCAGTGTTTGCTGGTTTAGATTATTTTCTTTATATATTCTCTAAAAGACACTGGAGTGATATAAATAAAGAATTATCTTTGAGGACCATCAATTATAGACTATTGGCAGTGAGAAAATATTCAAGTGAAACACAGGAAGAATTAACCAGCGTTTGTGTGCATGCTATGTTAACAAATCTAATGATGATACTAACTCAACTTCTAAGTTTTCTACCACTATAGACAGACAAATAAAACCAGAAGTGGACATGTAGGTACACAGCACATGCATTACCCACACAGAGTCACACAGAGGAAAACATATACCTGACATCCCTGTAATGGTGATCTGAGGACTGGGTGTACCGGGAACGAGGTAAAGTAACATAATGACTGAGGTGATGGCAGAAAGAAAAATAGATATGAGACAATAAGATGGAGAAGGAATGATACACAACACAAAACAGAAAACATTATAATCATAACATTATGGTTTAAGAGCATTGGACTCATTAACAAAATAATAAGATATATGTTTCTAAACATAAAATCATCTAGATGATTCACATATCTATTCTGAGAAGTCAGTGGGAGATTATGGATCAAGACGATAGCTAAAATTTGGGATTTTCTACAGTATTTCAGTTAGGAAGAAAAAATGCATAAATCTCTGAAAGCAAGTCAAGAAGTCAGATTACTTATTTCCTTGTTTGAAAGCAGTCATAACTTTAGTATGAATAATATCATTGAAACTAATCTGTCTGAAAGTCTACCACCACTTTGAAATCTGTCCCCACATAGCTCCAGAGCTTTCCCATTTCTAAGTCCTCCTAATACTGATCATATTGTGATAAAAGGTGAATTTAGATCAAAGTGTTTCATTATTTAAATAAATAATTAAGAGATATAACATCAGTACCAGAATATGCCAAAAAAACCCATATGTAATTCATATAATAAAACTAACTTTATATTTTGCTTGTATTATGAAACAATATCAAAATTTATATATTTTAAATATATTTGTTATGCTAGATATTCTCCAATTATCAAAAATAGAAGAAAGTAATTTTACTTTTACTATAAATATATGCACACAGTACAGGGAAAAGGCTTTGGAAAAGAGAGGGGTTTGCCATGAGTGACTACAATTTCCATGAAGCTGGGATATTTTAAAGGGAAGGCTAATCACAACTGTCCACATTGGAAGTGTAAACTGACTTCACAAGAAACATGGACAACATAGTCCTTCATTTTTATTTCTCATATCTTAATTTGCTTATGATTACTGTTTTGCCAGTAATCAAACACATGGTTACCAGTAGGTATATTACCTACACTTATTATATTTGCCTCTCTTGCATGAGGATAAAATGCACCATAACACACATGAAAATATTCCTTATATTAGGTCAATTATATATAGTATGAGAGGTCTTCGTGTTCACTTCTTGTCAAATAAATGCAAAAGAATTTCCACTATAAACAACTTACTTAAATCCCTGATTACGCAATTTAAACTTTACAGTTTGTTACAGAATGAGGAGCTGTAGACAGCTCAACAGGGCCCAGTTTGACATGGTATAGTTAAAATTTAAAGAAGGACTACTAATTATTAAAATAGTCATAGAGTTTACACTGCAAGCTATGAAAAACTATTAATGTTTTTAAAGTAATGTAAAGACCTAAGTATCAAAAGCAGTCTACCCATAACAGCCTGTCAGTCAGCATGTTGACAAGAAACATTAAAAAAAATTCACCACAATCTTAAAATATTCTTTGGAATATATGCACACCCACAGGAAGAACAATCAAATAAAAATGTAGAAGTCCTCCTCAGGAGCTAAATGTAGTATGATGGCAAACAACTGCATACTAGGTTATTCTCTCCACTACATGGATACATTCCCAGGCTATGTCCACATGAATATGCCTTTAAATTATACAGGTGCAACCCTGGAATTAACATCTCAAAATTCTTGCTCTACGATTATAAGCAATGAAGTGTTTCCAGCTGGTAGATTTTAATTTTAACCATTCACTTTATCTTTCCAGTGAACTGCTGACAGGTTTTCCTGCTAGTCTTTGAAAAATATATGACATTAATAAGTATAATATATTAACCATTATTTAAAAACCAACATCTAAACAAAACTAGGACTTCAGGCAGAACATGTGTTCCAGAACATGAATGTGCACAGAAATGCACATGCTATTTGCAAGCAGATTACTTACTGCCCATAAGAAGGAACACCCCAGACTGTTCATTTCACTTATTTGTACATGAATGAGACACCATCAGTTCATGTTCTGCTTAGGATTTCAGTCCTAACGACTTTCCATATCTCCACCAAACTAGGTTGATTGCCCAACTTCTGGCACTGAGTGTTGTTCTAATACTTCTAGAAACTCAGAACTCCAGTGTCCTTACCAAGTTCTGGGAATTTTTCTTAGGAATTTCTGGCAGGAAGTTCAACCTTTTCCCTTTTTTCTTTTTTTTTTTTTTTCATTCAGTTCAGGATTTCAGAATCAGAGTGTGATAGCATTTAGATGGCATTTAGATACATCCACTTATACAATTTGATATGCAATAACCTGTAACAAGTTTAAAATAAGCTTCCTCATCACTCAGAACTTTGCCTATCTATATATAGGAGTGGGGTTAGCTTGAGCTTATACTTGACCTGACCCTCTGGAATTACTGTCTATTCATACTTTTCCTTTTTTCTCAGAGCCCGTGTTAACCATGCTACCTAACTTAATAGAATCATAGGATTACTATCAAAGATCATCAAACACAACCTTTGACCAAATATCAATATGCCCACTGGAGTATATTGTGAAGTACCACTTCTACTCATTTTTTGGACACTTCCAGAAATGGTGACTCAACCATTTCCTGGGGAGTGTGTTCTAATGCATAGACTCTACTCTCTTTCAGTGAAAAAATATTTCTTAATATCCAACCTGACTCAACATGCAGAGCAAAATGCTTCAATGCCATCTTTCTTCTGAGCATCCAGCCAATACCACACAAATTTATTTTTTATCATTAAATATATTACTATACATTTTTATATATTTAGGTTCAAAGAAATTCCTTTTGCTTTTATAAATATGTTAGCAACATCAAAAATGCCCATGACTCATTCTCAATGTCCAAAACTGAAACATACACCATATTTGTTTGGCTAATCCCCAGTATAAACCTCTTAAAATCATAAAGTAAATGTATTTTAATGTAGTAGAAACATTAAGCTTTGCATTGCCTAAGTGCAAAAGAACTCCAGTAGTGTTCCAGATTTCCATCTCAACTAAATATATTATTTGAGTTGTTAATAAAAATCATTAGTCTATATGCACATATACATGGGAATTCTCAGAAGACAATGGAGACGTGGACAAAATTTAGATATGTCAGATTTTTAATACGACAAAAGAACTCCAGGATGCCTTTTTTTTTTTTTCTTATCACACATTCTTAACTTCCTACATTATAGTAGTTTGTGGCACTAGTATGTAAAAAGATGGTATGGCAAAATGAACCTAACTTGCATCCTCAAAGACTTATCAAACATTACCTATTTTGTTACAGAGAGAATCGACAGAAAATTTGCAGCAACAATTCATTTTACTTAAAATAATGAAGTTAGTCTAATAAGGCAGCATTATAGGTCTTGCAATATCATCATTCTTATACACACACACACAGAACCATCTCCCCTTCCACACCATATCAGGTGAAAAGTGATTTCCACTGTTCTGACAAGAAGATTCCAGGTACACAGGTAAACAGGATAGCTTTCCCTTTGTAAAAGTGAACAGAAAATTACTTAAATTTTTTCTGATACTGCTCACCTATTTGTCCATTTCCTTACAAAATTCAGTGAATCATTAGGGTAAGAAATCAGTGATCCAGCAACTGATTAAATTGCCAAATTGGAAGTACTTAGTGCCCAGGATCGGGCTTAGCACACCATTAGAGTCTCAGAAGCACGCTTGAAAACACTCACACAAGAGCAGCTCCCTTGAGCCTCATGGAATACCTTCCTGCTCTTCCTACACTGCAAGGGGAGTTTAACCTGCTCTCTATTGCTTGGAATATTTTATTTAATAGTAAAGAGGCATTTAGGAGATAATTTATTCCTTTCAATTTTCACTCTGTGTGACCAGCTCCTAAAATTTGATTGACATTCCTGCTTCACTACTACAGTGGGCAGCAGACCCCCAAGTGTTTTTGTGGAAAGGCTAAAGTACTGTGTATTATTATACCTTGTGCTTATTGGAATATCCATAAATAATTCTGAATGCAAAACAAGTCTTTGTGTTCCTTTCTGTTAGAGCCTGCATGAATGAAACTCAGTTGACACAAGAAATTTCTCTCATCCTATCACTGTTTATCTATTCCCACATTCACCTTTTTCCAGTGTATTACCTGACTGAAATTAAAGCAATACATTGTATCATTTGCAATAGTATTATCCTCTATTTTAGTAGCACTCCTTTAGATTTTTTCAACTGAAATAACAAATTAAATGTAGGAAAATTATAAAATTTTTAAAATTGTTAAAAAATAAATATAATTTTTTACTGGTATGAATTTGCCTTTAACCAAATACTCCCCCATTTCTCAAGCTACAATTTTCTAAAAAACTAGCAGTGTGATAAAATATAAATAAGTTTAATCAGACTGTAGAGTAAGAAACAGGTGGTTCTTGTGGTCAACCACTTGGAAATTTAGGGGGGAAAGAGCCATTGAAAGTGGCAGAAAAGAGAAAGCTGCCATATGAAATTTAGGAAAAGTACTGTGGGAAGGAATGAAGTAAAAAATTGTGCTTGGGACCACATTGACTGTGAGGTTGAACACAGAATTATTCAAGGGAAAAGGAGCCAGGAATAATAAAGTGATGAGGTTTCAGAGAAAAGGCACAGCTCTATGAGCAGCTTACTCATTTCAGCAATGGAAAGTAACTACTAAAACTAGTTAATTTTTCCAGGGTCCATGTATACCATTCTAAAAGATTATATTCCCATCTGAATAAAGCAACAGTTAATGTTCTCTGTGGTAGAATGTTTTCCATGCTGCTTCCCAAACACCTGGCAAATCACACCAACAAACTATGTGAACAAAATGTGAAGTCAAGTTCTTAACTCTTAGAAAATGTCAAATGCCATTCAAGAATAAAGCACTGGTTATGTAATTTCCCCTGCTACATTTCATTGAATACATTCACAGAATATGAATTTATTTAATAATTGGGTTTTTTAAAGAAAAAAACAGATTTTCCTTATTTATAAACATCAACAATTTTTTCACCAATAATGGTATGGATGCTTTTTGTTACTCTGATTCTATAGAAATTTCTGCTAATCTCCTGGAATAAACGAAATCCTAGAAATGTTCCATCTGAATGTAACTGACAGTTTGAAGACTTTAGTTGTGAAACAATAGCAATTATCAGCAGAAAATTATCAGCTGACACGCATTCAATCAAGATGACTTTAGATAAGAAAATCAGTATCACATTATCACAGTGCTCCCCCATACTGCTTTTTAAATCATTGCTCCAAAGGTGTAACACGGAAGTCTTTTATCAGACAGGGTTTTTTATTGGTTTTTTGTTGGTTTTTTGGGGGTGTGTGTGTGGGTGGGTGGGTGTGTGTGCATTTTGTGCGTTTTATTCTGAGGAATATATCTATGACTCTTGGTGGTGGGGTTTTAAAAAAAAAAAAATTGGCTCAAAGCTTCTTTACCACCTTCCTACTCTGCCATCCCTGTTGGAGATAATCATCCTGCAGCAGACTCACAGAGACACCAGGTGGGTGGTGCAGATAATTGTGCAATTAAACAGTGATTTGAAAGGAGAAAAAGAACTTAAAGACACACTGCAATTATTGAGATTCCAACTGATGCAAACATTTTATGCCATAGCTATAAGCAAATTTTCAGCAATGCTTTTATTTTACTTTACTGGGTATTCAAAGAAGCGAAGCAGTGACATTATATATCACATGTGGGTATGTTACCCACATGATACACACAACTGAAACCTGAAAAAATTATCCCAAAATTTCCAAATAAAGCATCAGGAACCCTTTATACTTTATAATATCCTTGTATTTTAATCTGCATTTAAATTATTTTACAGTAAAATTTAACTAAATAATAAATGACTACCTAGTTACATATTATTCAGGTATGTATTTAATAAAGACTGAAAAAAAATCAGTTCTTTTCAGTGTTTTTATATGGAAAAATGTATCAAAATATCTTTACCTAGTTTGGCCTAATCTGGCATCTGTTTAATAACAGTATTAGATAAGGAGCCTCCTACCCATAGATAAAGCAACTGCATGGTTTAAGATGACATTTAGAAATGTAAAATTTATGTTGCTCTTGCCCACCATTAATTTTGTGTCAAATAATAGAAGATATTTATATTGTTTTTTAGCTAACATTTAACAGGCTCATTGTAGTGAATTATTTTGGTCCTCACTGGTTTGATTATAGCAAATGGAATTGTTTGGCATGTATTTCAACATTTACTTCATGTTAGAAAATCCAAGCTACATGCTTTCAACAGAATGAAAAAAAAAAACCAACCAAGTGTGTATTCAAATATGTGAATTAAATCTCCTCTCAATAACAGGGGTGTGATAGTCCTGCTAGTCCCAGCACATCCAGATAACATCTTTAAATTGATTTTAAAATATTGGACAATATTTCTCTAAATAACCATGCTTATGACTACTTTATTAGTTTAACAAAACAGGTGGCAACTTTTCTTCTTTCAAATGGAAAGTGTGCAATAGCTTTGATGAACAAATAGTGGATAATTTCTCTTTTCTCTTGTTTTCTTTTAAGTGCCTCTCAGAAAAACACTTTAGGAGCTTTCTCATACATTTCTCCTGCGGGACTATTTGAGTGAGGCATTCTTAGAATACTCTGGCTTAACATACCTATGCTAAATTCACCATTAAGAATGTTATTCCTCAGGGAGAACCCATCTTGAATATCAAATATAGTTAAATTAATAGCTGCTAAATAATATCTAAGTTTGTTGAAGTTGTGGGCCTGAGTACAATTTTCTCACACTGTCTTGGTATTTGTTTTTAGCTGTTGATATACCTTTCAGAAAGAAACACACAGATATAGTTTGGTGGTTTTGTTGTTTGTTTTTTTTTCTTTATGGAACTATGCTAAGATTCTCACATTTTTCCTCTAATTCACCCAATTATATTAATTGTTTAAATATAAAACTCTGAGGTTAAATCAAGCTGTTTCCAAAATTTTCTCAATAGTTTCTATAGTTTGATTAGCTTCAGTTTCTCAAGGGAGGTAAAATCAGTTTTAGAGAATTTATCAAAACGTGTCCAACTGACATTTATGAGGTTATCCCATTACACATAAATGTTCTTATGGAACTTGGGTCCATATTAGGCCATGAGCATTCATATTTCTTTAGATTACAAATCTTGGCTATTTCATAAGAGTGTAAGTACCCACAAAAAACCTCACATTTTGATAACAATTAACTAGCAGACCTATATTATATATACAGGTAAAAATCTACATGGTTTCTCAATTTGAGTTAGCAGTATACACAGTGAAATTTCACACTTTTTTTAATACAGCAACAGATACAAATTTAAACTGTTAATTTACCCTCACATTTCACAAAAATAAGTATATTATATGGCCATCTTTTACATAATAAGGGTTTGGTGTTTGAAATGAAAATTATCTCTAAATGTGTCTTGCAGGGTTTTTAAAAATCATTTTATTTTCTATTCTAACTATTCATGCAGTTTTGAAGGAATGTTTTATTGTCATTAGACTTGAGGTCATTAGACTGTTTTCATGTGGTTTCAACTAACTCCTCAGTGCAATATACCTTAGAGAACTTAATGCTGAATTATGTAGAAAAGGAAGGAAAGAATTTTCTTATTCATGTTCTCAGTCACATTTTAACTTAGCAACTGAGCATGTCTATAAGATGGTGCTATTTCAAAATCCCCTTTTTGCAAGCAGCTTCAAAAGCTGTTTCATGGAAACAAGAAGCCATCAGAGCTGTGGGAGGGAAATATGTGATTTGTTTCCAGAGCCAAGTGTGGATAACATGTAGAGAGACTACAAACCTATACAAAAATGCAGTTTTCAACTTCCCCCAACTGCCTGCACTTCTAGAAGCTTTCAGGAACAACTCTATTAAAGAGCTACTTTAGGGATACTACTGGGATTTTATTATATAGCAGTGACAGTATCACAAATATTCATTTAAAAAATTAGAAATTTAATAACCTTTCCATGCACAAAATCACTGATGAATTAGCAATGAATATAAAAAAAAAAAATCCATTGTTAATATTGGAAATAGGGTTTTCCTGTTCACAGACTGCATATAACAATAGAAGAATAACTAGTCAATAATTTGATTGCACAGGCAACCACTCACCATGTGCAAAGAGGAGAGTTTCTCTGTGTGTTTTGGAAAATACAGACGACATATAAAACCATGTTCAGAGATTCAGAGCATCCCTCTCAAGCAAACCCCTGTTAATCTAGAATGGTCGTGAAAATTCAATAATCTCATTCTCCAATCTCATCTCCTTCTGACATTGTTTTTCTGACGTATTATTATTTTTCAAATTATTTTTCTCTAAATCAAGTCAGTCCAGGAGGGGTTATTTGATTGAAGGGATGGAAAAACATTGTGGTACCGAACTTCAAGAAACCTTGCACAGTATTTATCTGGGAGGCAGCAAATGAACTCACACAGTGAGCAAATGCAGAGCATTCCATAAGGCATACCCAGGCTCTAAGGATGAGCTTAGATCCTGTTTCAAGGATGACTGGTCTAAAAATCAACATAACATTGCATCCCAAAAGCATTCTATAATAATATTTTAAAGAAACAGCTCAAAATCTTCAAGTTATTCCCTTCTGTATGAAAATCATATTTTAATTAATCAAGTGAATAGATTTTTTCCCAACATTTAAACAGTAATATTAAATATTTTAATACAAAAAAGAGGTTGACTTATAAGCTACTGTACTGTGATGAATACAGCTCCTCTTCTAGGTGATAAACCCTCCACTGTTTTTTCATTAGCTTTATTTTTGCCCATTTGACTTTTTTATTCTCCGAATTAAATTACAAACCACTTTGACTAAATTTGGGGTTTAATTCCTTTTGATACTTTTTTGTAACATATCTTTGGGAAAAATTAATTATTATTTTTATCTTCTGAAATTAAAATATTATAATCCTTTGAAAAGTATTGTCTTGCATTCCATATGATCATTGACCATCACATTACTGGTCTCTTAAGAAATATTTATATTTTCTGTTCGATATTGCTAACAAAAAGCAGCTGATTTCTCAAATTCTTTGTATTACTGTTAGAAAACCCAAACATGTGTTTTGGTGTCACTTGAAGCATAACCTGAGATAGCTATCTGTAAAAACATTCACTTCAAATAGTAGTCCTATATTCCTCAAGATTACAAAACATATCTGTATTACTCCTTGGTATATGCAATTATAAAATAAGACAAAAGCTAGCATTATACCTCTCATTATAAAGTGCAGAAATTTCAACTTGGTGCAAAAGAGCTGAAATATTTAAAAATTAAAGGTAATAAATGCTTTTTCATTTTCTACCTGAAGACAATGAGGTGGAAAAGACCAATGATTTTTTTAATGTAACAAAGTCATTGCCACAATTAATTCAGTAAAATTAACTACATTGTTCAATTATTGCTGAAATTCTTTTACATCATTAAAATTCACAGAGGTTGCTAAAGCTCTGCTTACTGTCTGGGAAGTTCCATTAGGCAAAACATTATTCATAGTCAGATGTGCCTCTAAACACAAAGATTGATTTCATAAATGCCGTCCTAATAATCTTTTCTTTTCTTTTTTACCAAGTGTCTCAGAAGGTTGAGCAAAGACAAAACCAGAACACAGTACTAGAATATACTTTTGTTACGTGTGAACTGCACTGTATCCAAAAGGAGCATTACATTAATACTGAGCTGAAATTATCTATTTTTATGCCTCTTTATTCAGCAGCAAAAATGACCAAGTCTGCTGATGGATTTTTTAAAAAGATATTTAGTACTTAAAGAATTCACTAACATAACACACAAAACAAAAATATTTTTATTGAAAAGGATAACTAAACTCTTCAGCTACTACATTATACATTTTCTCACAGATTTTTTCAGATTCCCTCCTGGCCAACACACACTCACTGGACAGTTTTGCCAGCCTTATGTGCACTGATATTTTGTAATGTATGTCATGCCACCAGTGGATAAAGGAGAAATGCTAATCTCTGGGATTAGGTATGTAATTTATTTTAGCAAGCTACCAGACTGAAGTTACTCACGTTGATGCCTGGGCAGCCGTTCCTAATTCCAGCCAGGTGCTTACCTCTCTCTGTCTGGGGAGTAGTGGTCGTCTACAGCTCGGTGTCTGTCCATGCGGCTCAGGGTGTTGTAATGCGCAGCAGTGGATCGAGTCCCTCGCAGTCCCTGATCCACATTCCGACTAAGGAAAAAAAATATCACAGGCTGAGTTTTGCCTGGATGACATCCTCTCACTGGTGTCTACAAACAATTATCAGCAATCATGCTGGTAACAAGATCTGTTAGCTGACCAGACTTTTCTATGCATTGGAAGTAAAATCATTTTAAATCTTACAGTTAAAAAAAAAAAAAATTCTCATTTAGAAAATGGTGCCAAGTCCATGATAGGGATGGAGTTTTCTTTTTTTGTTCCAATGTGTTTCTTCTAGAAATAAGAGGAAAGCTTTTTCATTTCCTTCATTAAAAATGTTAATCTTGCACAACATTTCATTAGTCTTTCCAGACTTTAAGCAAAAATTCATTTATGATGGAAACTTACACTGTAAATAATTTTTCATGAGTTCTTGATTTTGGCTTTACTATAAAGATGTAAACTGCAGTAAGACACAATGGGGACTTGTGGCTGTTACAGTAGAGTGCAGCCTGCTGAAAACATGGTCACCTGAATTTAAAAATAGGACTGTATGTGGTACCCACTTAGTGGGTTAGTGCAGGCTTGGGTAAAGATCACCTGTACTAATTGAGACCAAAGCTTTGCCTATGGATTGTTTTGCTTAGTTTTTCTATCAATACCTACTGACACACACTTTACTTTTATGTGCTCTGTAAAACAAATCCACAAGAATAGGAAAATAGGAGACCATGGTTAACTGTAATAATTATTGGATAATGAAAACATAATTGTTTTGTATCGATTTGAAAATAACAAACTGGATGCTTCCTTCCACACAAAGACCAATAAATTCTTCTGTCTCCTGTCCTTTACTGCAATCTGCTGTAATGTGGGCCTCAGTTTCCTTTATTTTTTTTAGTTTTATATCACTCAGTTTCCCTTTCCTTTCTTGTCACTTTGTCTGCCCTTTTGGTACTTGTCATACTTACCCTTAGTCATTTACCACTTTCTGACTAGTGTTAACTTGTACATGTATCCTTCACAGCTGCTGCCATGACATTATTTATTTCTGCATATAAGTGCTATAAAGATGTTTCATTACACATAAACTTTTGCCTTCAGCTCTACCTCATTTGTCATAAAGCATTTTCCACTCTGGCATTCATGAATCCAAATACTGGGTTTACTCCGGCTAGTAAAGAGTAACAAGAGCAGTAACAATATCTTGTCAGCTACCACGCAGTGGGACTTTGGCAGAGTTCATTAAAAAACTAAGTAGGATTGAGGACTGCAAAATGGTTTCTAAAAAATAACAGCAACTTCTATGGCCCAAAATCTCCTGGCTGCAGAGGTGTCAGTAATGGGAAATCTCTGGGCATGCAGAATGCTCACTGCAATTAGGACATCTGTAGACTAGCACATGCATAACAAATCCACCTGAACAGGGTGCAAAATGTAATTGATAATTCTTGTAGATTTCCTGAGTAGGCCTGCATTTTCAGTAGAACTAAAAATGATATTTCTGTAACCCATAGCTTATACTTTTCTTCTGCAAATCCTCAAACTCTCATAACCCAATTTTCTGAGCTCAACAAGTCCTCAAAGAATTTGTTTGGTGCGTGGGCAGGGAAATATTACTCAAATAATGCATTTGATTCTGACATTGTAGGAAACAGCTGCAATAAATTCAAAACTATATTTAAAAATTTAGCTTTAGGAAAGTTAAAAAGCAAGAGATTTTGAACATGTAAAGAAAGCCAAGACTACGAGAAAATTAGAAGTAGATTGTTCAATGGTGTTAAACAAGCATTAATCACCAGCTTGGGTAAAAGTTCTGCCAAAAATGCACCCAGCATGCGTGCAGACAGGAAAACATAAAAACGCAAACATACACACAAAGAGATTTTGCTCATATTTATGTCTATATCCAAGACAAATAACCTCTAGAGATTCAGCATAGCAATTACTTAGGCTGAAATCAGTATATTAAAAATCAGAATAGGTCCCTTTTTGTCTACCACTTATATCTCATTTCAAGTCAGGCTGACTTGGTTTTAGATGGGTTTAGATTTCAAGTAGAAACACACAGTTTCTGCCTCTTAGCTGTATGAGATGATGGGAGATAATTTGGAATCCTAATATCTCACTAATGCAAAAGGGTATCATATAGGCTACATCCATTAGAGGAAATGGTAAGTAAAAACATAAGTAAAACATTATGAAGTCAAGAGAATTTTAACTTAACAAAAAGAACAAAGATAGTAGAAAGGAAAGCAAAATACAAGAGATGTCTGAAAGAAACTGAGAGGAACACGGACCTGCCAGGAAATATGGGATAACAGACCTTCAGTATCAGAGGGGAATTGTGAACTTTACAGGCAAAAGAGAAAACTTCCACTTTCATTTCAACTGAATTATATCATCTGGAAACCTACCCATACATATGGATTGTTTTGCTTAGCAACAACATAGCATACATAGCAACAAAAGGGCTGGAAAAGAGGTTTCATTCCCATTTACATCTATCCTTCTGCTTCCTTTCTATTAAGAAAGCTTATCCTGCAGAGTACTAAAACAATTATTATATGTTATCCAAAGCACTAGCTTTTGGAAGAAATTTCCTGGTCTACTTTTCTCAAGATAAATACTTATCAGATATCTGCCAAGATCAGGAGATGATATCTTTCACTATAAAATTGTATGTCTGTCAGTTTATTCTTGATGATATAGAAGTATGAAAGAAATAGTAGAAAGGAAGCTACTCTGGGCAGCAAGGGAGGCTCCCTAGAATCCTAACTCTACAGAAATTCTACAGAAATATAAGGGTTGAAAACATTCACTGTCATATGAATGCTAAAGAAATATCTAACTATCACATACTATAAAACATGGCACCTGTAAATAGTTCTAGGAAATGAAAATGTGGAGAGATATTTTTCTTGCCTTGGATTAAACTGTACTGAATTTTGATTAAAAACTAGATATAAATAGGCAGAAGTAAGAGACAATTATGTAATCATATAATAATAATAAATAATATAGTAATAATAAACAGTAAACAACATAGAATTATATATAAAGTAATATAATTTATATATTTATAAGTAGGCATCATATTACACTTTTATATATTATTAAATTTATATATATTTATATATAGGCACATCACTATAATGTAAAATACCCATCATCAGCTTTACATAATTTTGTAAGATATAACCAATTCATTGCCATTTTGAAAGTCTGGAGATTATTTCCAGCATTGGTAGAAGATCAGTACCAGTTTAATTTACATAACTGCACAATTCAACAAGAGTTTACCTTTGTGGGGGAGGGACACTGGGAGACCACGATCTAGTCCGTCCTATACTATCTCCACGGTGAGGGGACCCTGATCGAGAACAATGGTTAGATGACATTACTTGCTCTGGCACTGACAGTGTTGAACTTTGAAGATCTCTCCCGTTATGTCGGTAATCTAAAAAGAAATGCAAATATTCAGTGAATCTGAAGTTGCACTTTTCAACTTCCTGCCGTGTCTGTAGTAGTGAGAAACTCAATAAAAGATGGGATTTGACCAAGAATGTTGTCGTGTGTTCTTGGGTTTTATAGTAAAACATACTTATGTAAAGTTGACTCCTGTGATACTTTATTTATGTACAACTACAGTTCCCATAGTTATACTTTAAATGTATAGAAATTAATACCATGCACCAAACTGGAGACTTACCATTTACACTTAATATGATGTATTAATAATAAAACAAATTAAACTGATTTTTCCTTATAATAAAAACCCTAACTATGGCATTTTTAATTAAAATTATACTGCAAATGTTGTGAATAATGTTTTTCAAACAGAAATGTCCATAATTAAAAATTAATCCAAAATTTAGTTTACAAATTTGGGATAGGAAGCTACTGTGGAGTTAAATAATGAAATTGGATTCAAGAAAGATTTGTATTTCAGAAATAATTAAAGTAACAATGAATCAATGACATCAGATTTCACTCACAATTCTGAATTTCACTCACAATTTCTTCACAAATAGCAAGAACCCTGGCCTAATTGTAAATAAGCCTAATAGAAGGCATAAATGGTCTAAGAAATGCCTCCAAGTTACACTGGAGTAAAACGCAACCACATGGACACTTAACACAGGTTTTTAATAAAAATCTGTTTAAAAATCTGGATGTATTAAAAGTGATGGTCTTAATGTAATTGAAAAAGTTGATTTCACTGTCCCATGGTGCAATACACTCTGCGGAAAAAAAAATGCTAGATATACAGCAATTTCAAGTAAGTCTCCCCAAATTTTGTAAGGATTAAATTAAAACACGATGATAAAAAATTGAAGACTTGCAATTGTTAACCTGATTACAATGCTTAGCAGGAATAGGTCTTCAGAGAGTTGCTGGTGGCTATGACAATTGATATAACTGATTTCTTTGTTCCAAAGACAGTAACCAAGAAAAGAATACTTAGAGAGATCCACCCGGCACTGGAAAAATTCTTGCTCATGCAACTGTTATACTTTTCCCATGAGAATCTTCCAAGAGTAGAATAATCTTCTGCTCATGATTTTCTTATTTTTCTTCCTGGAAAATGTTCATTAGGACCTAAACAAAACCTTATTAATTCATTCCACTTTATGGTTCCAAGTATGTTCAATACTTTCAACTGAGTACTCATATTCACTGCATGGCCTTACAACCAAGGATATATATAAACAATCCTAATTCGTAAACAACTTCTTCCCCCTGTGTTTAGGTGTAAACTGCCTTTTGTGTATCTGGTATGCATACATAAAGGAGGGGGGGGCGGAAAAAGCACATCACCATCACATTCCACTAATATAATGATGCTGAGGATGACATAGTCTCTCCTCACTACACCACAGTCAAATCATGTAATGTGTATCTTCAGCTAATGAAGTCAGTAATGAAATACTGACTTTTATCCTATATACAAAGTAAATTTATTATTATAAGCACTGTGAAAACTTATAGGGGCCAGTGCAACATAATTCTGAGATCACCAAAGGCAAAACAGGGGATATTTTATCTGTGTTTGAAACAGGGTGTTATTTATCTCCTACACTAAAGTGTAGGAGATAAATAAATTTTTTCAAGTCATTCTGGAAATCAATACACTCTTCAATTCTGCAATTCTTTAACCAGACGTAAAAAAGCTAAAGTAACAGCAGTGGAGAGCCCATCCTGCCGCAGATGAGCAGCCCATCCTGCCCATCCTGCATCCTCCTGGCAGGACCTGTGGACTTGTGGAGAGGGAAGCCCACCCTGGGGCAGGTTTGCTGGCAGGACTTGTGACCCAGCCTGGAGCAGTTTTCAGGGGCTGCAGCCTATGGGAGGGACTCATGCTGGAGCAGTCTGTGAAGAACTGCAGCCCATGGAATGAACTGACATTAGAGAGGTTCATGAAGGACTGTCTCCCATGAGAGGGACCTCACCCTGGAGCAGAGGGATAGACTGAAGAGTTCTCCCCTGAGGAGGAAGGAGTAGCAGAGATAACATGTGATGAACTGACTGCAACCCCCATTCCTGTCTCCCCGTGCAGCTGAGAGGGAGGAGGTAAAGAACCAGGGGGAAAGTTGATACCAGAGAGAAGGAAGGGATGGGGGCAAAGATTTAAAATTTCAGGGGGTTATTTTCTCATTATCCTACTCTGATTTTATTGGCGATAAAATAATTTCTCTGGTTGTCTGTTTTGCCCATGATCATAACGGGGAGTGATCTCCTCCTGTCCTTATCTCCACCCAAAAGTCTTCAGTTATATTTTCTCTCCATGTCCAGCTCATGAGGGCAGTGACGGAGCAGTTTTGGCAGCCACTTGGCACCTAGCCAGGGTCAATCCACCACACATAAATGAGCAGCAAGTTATTATAAACTTCTAGATAGTGAAATAAAAAAACTCCATTATTTACAGTACAGGAACAGTAAGAAATATTGTCTTATTACCCTAATAATGCATATCTATTGACAGAAAAGATAGAGATGGTTCTTCGTATTCTCTTTGTATTCTCCATACACAAGGATAATTTGTTGCATTTGGAGATGGAAAACAATGTAGAGTAGTAAGATGAAGAAATAGGTAAATTCTTTGAAAAAATCAGCAGTTTCTATAATATTTGGTATGTACAGAAGTATGTACCTCAAAATGTGAGGGGAATGAGCAATACTGTAAGATTTGCTAGGTGAACAAACATAATGAAGGGCAAAGTAATCAATTAACAAAACACACAAAAAACCCCTCCTTTAAAATTCTAAAAAATGCTAAAAAAGACTGAAAAACTTCTAGAAGTGAGAACAAGTAAATCAAAATTATTGAACTTATTAAATCTGCACATAGAAACAAATTAATTACTTTGGAACAAAAAGCCTTTTCCAGCTCTAATTTGTTATTGTAGTTGACCAAATGAGCAGTATTGTTGCAATAAATCAAAATATATTACTTTGTAATTAATTGTCAAGTCTAATCCTGATCAAATATGTGCTTTACATCAATTTTGAGGTAGTCATGCATTGCTTTCTGGTAACTAACAATGGTACTGCTTCCTTATGACAATAACAAAGGCAGAAACAATCAGCATTCCTAGAATTTAGCTCAATTTTGATAAATTATTGCTATTTTTTTGAAGAAAACTAGAGGTTTTTAGCTGTGATCAAAGAAATAGATTAATGTTGTCTAATAATACTGTTGCCAGAAAAATTGTCATTTATAATTCATTTGCCTTAAACAAAAATAATTATATTTACAAACTTCTCTTTTTCCAACAGGTCACACATTGAAAAGCAACTGTTCAAGTAAGACAACCCACTAACTTGGGTTAATGAGGTAATTTCAAAGTTATCCTTCAGTTTTGTAGAGTTAATGTAGCTCTGATTTAACTGCCTGTACTGTAGGTATTATTTAACTTCCAATTTTAAAAACTATTGCACATCCTGGAAATAAGGTTAGAGAAGTTAAGTAAAAAACACTTTCTTGAAAGAAATTATAGACAAAAAAGACAGGTCATAAGGGCAGTTTGACCAATGAGTTGCTATTGATCAAAGCAGATATTTATAGCAGTAGTAAAAATAGGATAAACATTATCCTGCTTGCAGCTATAAATATTGAGTCATTACCATAGAATCAAAGGCTCTATAACTATGGCAAGCCTCTTAAATCAACGTAGAGAGTACACAACACCTGATAATCAGTGTAGAGATAATCAGTGGTAAACAACTGTGAGCTGCAGACACCTAAAAGACAGACACATGATAAAGACAACTGCAAGGCCACCACCTTCTTCTGTCATGGGAAGGTTTCATTAAAAACTGACACATATGAAGAGAGGGATTTTACAAAGCACACTAAATACAGCTTCTTCAGACCTGAAGTTTTAGTTTTAACTGATTTAAGAGAGACTACTAATATATTTGACTTAAAATATTAATCCATACAGTATCGCTGTACTGTGCTAATATTATGCTATGCAGGGTACATGTTCAGTAAATACTGATGATTGAATTGTTATTAAATTATGAATCTCTCAGGTCAAAATTGCAGAAAATCACAAACTTCCAAATATTAGGTTCACATCAACAGCCCTAAAATGGCCCTGAAAAGAATTAACGGAAGTGTACTAATGAAGATTTTAATTTAGATGCCTTGCTGCTTGATTTACTTGAAAGAAACTCTTAGCATGAAAACTGTTCTAGAAAGGCAGTACTGGAATGGCTGCTCATCACAGGCAACGTAATTGACTTGTTTCTGACACTGATGTTAAGTGATTTTTTCTCCACTTTAACATCTGTATTTGATTGAAACATCAAGCTTTCAGATATTTAACTTTTTAATACTCACAGTGGTTGGGCTTTGAACAAGCACTAATTAAAAACAATTATATAATCAAACTGCCAGAAATGCTTAACATACTAACATTTCACATATGGGCACTTTACAGAGAGTTCAGTTCTTTCATACAAATGTGCTCAGCTTCTGGGGTGATTTGCACATCTAAATGAAGAAATTAGATGTCCTCTAAAAAAATTGCTGACAGTCACTGATCAAATAAATTGAATTATTGATATCTGAATACTTTATAAGTTGGAGATACATTATGAATTGCTTTGGGGAATTTTTTTTTTTTATTAAATATTATTCTGCAAATGTGGGAAGAATGAATGAACAGTTAAAGGAACGAGTAAACATTACAGCAGGAACAACTGGTTACTTGCTGCATAGCAACTCAGTTCCTCACAGGTATATTTAGCTCTACAGCACTAATTGTATTTATGGGCCCATTACACTTGAGACAATTCTTTTCTTATGGAAAAGCATTCCCACACAGTAACTAGAGCTTGCTGAGCTTTCAGTGCTTGATATGCAAAGCTTGGGGGAAAAAACCCCAAACCACCACAGGTACTATAAAGATGTTTCTTCTTAGTTAAGCACTCATCCATGTATATTTGCATCTGTCCAGCAAGTCCCCTCAATTAGCCTCCTCTTCACACTGTTGATTGGAATTTATCTGTCTTTCTTGCTACATTTCCTTTTTAGAAGTGCTCTTCTAAATTACTACAAATGCAACCCACCCCAACGAGTGACCCCCTTTGTGAGAAGTATCCACTAAGAGCATCTCTGATAGGAATGCAATATCATTGCAATTTTCATTGTCTGTTAATGCCTTTGTCACTCCACAGATATAGGACTGTGGTAAAATATAAACTAACACACCGAGTTCATATTTCCTTAACTTTCCTCAGAGTGCTCTTGATAATTAGTAATAATCTGAAAATAAAACTTGAATCAAGTTACATCTTTACTTTCAAAGTGGAGTGATATAGCTTATATTTAAAAATAGTCTTGACTAGTTTTGACTAGTTTAAAGAAAAGCATTGAGAGAATATGTATGTTTGAAGAGAAAGATGATTTGTCAGCTGAGGAAATGATACTGAAGAATTTCTTTATTTTTTTAGATAATAAAAGTATTACATTCAAAATTTAAATAAGATAATGAACATGTAAAATGGACAGTATATATTAAGAAAGAAAACTATAAATGAAAGAAAAGCTTGAAGAATTATAATAATGTGTAAAGAACTTTAGGCAAAATGTTGTAAAAAATATACAAATTATTTGTTTGAAAGAAAGGAAAATGGGTAAAGATCCATTGATCTAGGCAGTCAGTCTGATTATCAGTCAGATAAGGACTATTTAACATGGCTTGAATTTCAGTTTGGAAGAGGGATTTTTGTGATACACAGACTAACATTCTTAAATCAAGAGAGAACCCAGAAAGAACAGATTTTAGAGCAGGGCACTTGGTATCAACATGCAATAAAACAAAAACCTTGTCAGCGTTTACATCTGAAGTTACTGGGCTTTTGGGTCACTATGGGCTCCCATTTAGGGCTAGCTGGTAATCTGGTAATACAATGAAATCTGTATTTTAGTAGGGATAGAAGTAATCCACTCTATGTGCTAATGCTGTAAGATGTCTTTCTATTGAGGCCGTTGGTTTCAATCTGTAACTAAAGTGTGTTTTCTGCATCTGCTTTGAGAAACAATCACCACAGGATTCAGGAATAAAAATTCAGCTCATGTTATCAGCAAATAGAGAAAAACACATTTCCTCTGCAGCAAAGGCTGCAACATGACAGTGAAAGTATTCTTTTGAACAACGGATTCCTCAGGTGTTTTGAGAGGTGAAGCAAAAATGGATAATTTCTTTTTGTTCTTCTTCAAACACAGAAATATTTTTGAAGGTTCAGTAATAACTTCTGTACTGATGGTTACTATTTTTTCCTAATTTACATGGACCTAACTATCCTCTGAATAAATATCTTCTTTGTATTCTTATTTCCTCCTGAAACATACAGCTATCTTCTGCATAATGATAAAAAACTTATCACTATAAATGTTTTTCTTCTCAAAGCTGGAGACTGCATTCTTTTACTCAGAAAAGGTCTTCTCTATAATAGAGACTTGTAATGCAGTCTGTGTAGAATCCATTGCCTTACATTCTTCCATGATTCATTTGTTGCTTCTGTTGAAGCATATCTCAGATTGCAAGTGTTTCATAATACATAATCTGTTGTAATGCAGATGAGATATTGGAGTAGAACTGAATTTTAAACATTATTATCTTACTTAACATTTTAGTGTTACAAAAACAATAGGTGAGAATTTTATGATTAAATGATCTTGACAATACATGTCTCTGTTCATAAAGTCAGACCCAATAGGCTGCTTGTATTCCCTAGGTTCAACATACCCCAGAAAGTATCTGGGAAGAAAACTATTTAGAAATTATAGTCCATATTCCTTGAATTTGTTAACTGCAATGCATGCTTAACTTTGGACACTAGAATGAAAAAAAACCACCCAAAAAGCCAACCTGCCTTTCACTGAGCTGTATTCATTGTTATAATATAAATGATTTTTTGTAAACATTTCTGGCATTAAAATAAAATCAATATAAAAATACTGTATAGCTTTTATTGAAAAGGATGTAAGAACATTCCAAAGGGCAGGTGTAGATGCTGGTGTACTCCCACAAAGAACTTCTGGTGACAGACAACTTTGAGGGCGAAGGTTTATTGTTCAGGACAGCAAAATAAATGCTTTAAATTGTTTGAGAGCTATGTATAACCAATCTCTAGACATAACCAGAATGGTGTTCATTCCACTATCCTATGGTAAGACTAATGCCAACAAAGACAAAATATTAATAGAGACTTTTCCAGCATTTCCAAGAAGAATGTACATTATATTTGAAGAGAGCTATTTTAGAATCCAGTAAAAATTTGCTTTTTAAATACGTAATATGCTATAACTCTTTGTAACAATTACTGTTGGAGAATATATGTGTAGCCAGAAAAAAAGACATTGACGTTTTTCAATCTGTTTATCACTATTTTTTTAAAGGCCTTTCCTGTTGACAGAAACAACAGACTGAAGTTTAA
This sequence comes from Pyrgilauda ruficollis, assembly GCF_017590135.1. Taxonomy (NCBI): domain Eukaryota; kingdom Metazoa; phylum Chordata; class Aves; order Passeriformes; family Passeridae; genus Pyrgilauda; species Pyrgilauda ruficollis. The sequence goes on along the minus strand of NW_024523822.1, from coordinate 10,167,413 downwards.
TACATTTGTCTAAGCAGGCTAAGATCCAAGCCACAAGATGTGATAGATTTGGTAAATAATTTTTCCAAGAGCTCATAAAATCACAGAATGGTTTGAATTGGAAGGGAACTTTAAAGGACATCTAGTCAACCATTATGAATAAAAGAAAATTGAAGAGGAGCAAAGAGATAATTTTTATTCTTCTTAAAGGATTTTTAGTTCACAGGTGTGATACTAGGAATTGATTTTATGGAAAGGATCACTGAGAGTACTTGAAAGATGTTGGTAAGCTTAATTCATGTAATGCACTATTTATATAGCAGACAGAAGAATAGCAAAGTGTCATGTTATATAAAACCTGAAAATACAAAATGAAAGAACTGGGGTAAGTAAGAAAGGAAGAAAACAAAGAGAGACAAATGGTTTCATGCAAACAGTGCATATTTAAACCAAGATTTTGATGAGTCTACAAACAAATAGAGGAACTTAAAACAATTGAGGGAATGATAAGGAGAGTGGAGGGTAAGACAAGACTAAACCAGAAGACTTACAAACATAGTGGCAGCAGCACAAAAAAAGTAAGGCACTAAATTAATATTTCAAAACCTAAAAACTATCAAATTTTCCTACCCACAGAGCCAGGCTGAATTAAAATGCAACTAAAGTATAGAGTTGTTCAGCAAAAATTCAATGGCTTAAAGATCCTAAAAAACTAAAGGTATGTCAGAAACTCAGGTAAGGGAAGTAGGCTCACTCAACTGTAAAGACCATCATTTTACAAGTTGTCAAATGATAAATTTATTGAATCAAATGTGTAAATCTAGGTGTTTCATAAGAATCCTGCTGATATTCAAGCACCTGGTACAAAAAACCTGCAAAACTTGGTACCCTTTTCCAGAACAGGAAAAAAAAATCACTTTCAAAATGATGCTATACTGGGCACTCTAGAAATATATCCATTAAATGCTGTTATTTCCTACCTTTATTTTTAAGCTCCTAAATTAGATTGATACATTTTTAATTTAACTGACCCACAGCAATATGAAAACCCTTATTTTTGGGAGGACAGGCAATCAGAATGCCTTAGAGACTACTAATTACAGACCGAAATCAAAGTCATCAAAGACTGAAAGGACCGAAATCAAAGTCATCAAAGACTGAAAGTATAGTAAATAGCAACCAAGGGTTTCTGAGGATGGCTGCCTCTTTGGTTCCAGTACTTCACACCACTGGCTCTCTGTCCTTCCTGTGTTCTGACTGTAATAAAGGAAACAGGGGAGTGGGAATATAAAACAGCTGTAAACTTTCCTTAATAGATTTCTAATTAAGGTAATAATCTGAACAAATAGCCTGTTACTGTTTGAAGATAAATGTTTTAAGGAACACAGAAATTTCAGTGGTTTTGCAGGCCTAGTGTTCTTTTTTTTTATCTTGTAAAACTCCTGGAACCTTAGCACAAATATGACTTGCCCTGTTTAAATCATAAAGTCTGTAAAATTTTATCAGTTTATAAAAAGGGTTTTTTCATAAAATTTATATGCTGTTTACTATAAAAAAAAATAAAGTAAAAGATATCTCCTTATCCTAGTAAGTGCAAGACCCATAGCATGGAATAGTAACATACCAGGGTCAAAAATTAAGCACAGCCTATGAGCTAACCATGAAATATCCTGGAAATAAAAGCATGACTATGTAGACAAAATAGAAATGCATCTCAGACTGGTAATAGATTTTAAAGCAGAACTAGGCCAACTCATATAATTAGATAGTTCACTAAATGTCTGGATTGATCAACACTTGGCTTCACACCATCTCGCAATATTCAGGATTGCCTTCCTCACTCTTTTTATTCACTCTTAATTCCAAGGTGAGCAGTACTGCTCTCATTCCTCTTTCTTGTCTCCCCTCCTTAGCCTCCAGCAGAAGATGCTGTGCCCCATGTGCTGATGGGTGGCTGCGTGGCAGGAACACGCTTTGACCGACCTGAGCGGATCACGCTCCCACAGCTGCTGTAGTCCAGACAGATTATTCTGCTCAGCCTTTCCCAAACCCCACTGTCTAACACTGGAGCTGGACCTCACCCAAGAGAACCAGCAACTATCCAGCACAGAAAACCCTGAGTGTTAAAAATCTCAGAAGAGCAGCAGGGTAACAGAACATACACTGAGAGGAGTACCCCACTCTGTGCTGATAGCATCAGCCCTCAGTGCTGGTTACAGGTGGCACAGCTGCCTCCTTTGGGTTGGATACTGGTAAAAATCTTCCTGAAAGAGCTGTCCAGCAATGGAACAGGCTGGGAAGGGCTGGAGTCCCCACTCCTGCAGGTATTTAAAAGACGTGTGGCTGTGGGACTGAGGGCAAGGTTTAGTAGTGAACTTTCCAGTTCTAGCAGTTGGACTTGATCCAACCTAAAAGTGTCCATGATTCTATAATCTTAAATATATTCTCTGTTGTAGTAATGAAAAGCATATGGTTGTAATTTTAGTGTTTTCAGCTATAAATATTTTTTATCTGGTATTATCTTTTCTCTTAGAAGGGGAGACATACTCTTTGACCATGATAACTTTTTTCTCAAATAGGCTCAATTACAATACTTAGTGAAACAGATTATCTGCTATCTCCTGTCCTGCCTTAAATGTTTCAGACCTTTGGTAGTGTTATTATTCCATTATGAAATTTTACAGGATATATCAACATATGTCTGTCAAAAAAAAAGATATTAACATTTCTGGACATTTATTAAAAACACTACCTATGCTATTTGTATCATTATATAAAGGCAATAAGAACATTCACACACTGACTTTTTTTCCCCCATTCGTAATTTTTGAGATTATACATTATATTTATTTTGCGTCTCTTAGAAACATATATACTTAATTTCCACTTAGTTTTCATCAGAAAAACATTGCAAAATTCATAATAAATTATAAACAAGAAATATTTCTACTGAACTTGGAGAAGTAAATTTAAACATCAGTACCTGAAACAACACCAATTCCATCATCACAGTCATAATCAGAGACTTCGCTGTCACTGATTCTTTTGGATCCTGGAAAAAGAAAAGACATGCATCATCTTCCTTCCTGTAAGTTATGACTACCCTCTGTCAATAATACATAAATTAATGTATGGATTTCATACTATACCATGAAGCATTAACATCAGCATATAAAGGTAATTATTCATGTTATAACTGCTGAACATATATGACTGCACCAATTATTTCAGTTAAATCTTTAATGTAATATAAAATGAAATGCTGAAATACATCTCCACAATATGGCTCTTATGAAATATTTTAATATAGTTTATATTCATTCCATATACACAGATATTTGTATTCATTCTGTACAGAAACTGGCATCACACTGTTCATCTTCCAAGTTTTCATATACAAGGCACCATCCCTCCCCAAAGCCTCTGAATAACAGAAAGATTATTAATAGCAATAAAATTAAATGCATGTAGTACTTTCTTCAAGTTCTTAATAAGGATTATCAGGAGAAAAGGAAGCTTCACACATGTAGTGTGCCATGGAACACAAGCAAGCTATTAAATGTATACCTGCCAAAATATCTAGAGCTGAGTTTGCAAAAGCAAATTCCTCTTCCACAATTAGAACCCAAATGTAGGTCACACAGGAAAAGTAAATATGCAAGGTTTTGCATATTTTTCAGCCTAAATTTACTTCAGTCTTCTGTGGCATATTTAAACAGTATTTGATTGCTGATATCAGGGTTAAACACTGGCATGTGACTGATAATTATTCATTCACTTATTTTAAATGTGAAAAATTCCCTGTTTTTCAGCAAGATGGTGTGTCTATTAAGTTTCTAAAACCATCTAAAAAATGGGTAATTAGGAGGCAGAAACTTTGATTGTCACCACACATCCAATCACATGCAAGATTTTTTTTTTCCCCTGCCTCAGGACAATTTTTCTGAAAAATGCAGACACAAAAATATCAGTAAAAAACTTGGAGTAAACCTGAAGAGGCGCAGGACAAAGCAGTCTCAACACTCTATCTGAGCAACTGGCACAGAAGGCTGTCTACCCTCCTTTCCCAGCAAAAAACTGGGAGATCATGTACTGAGGGTGGCTTTGACAAAAATAAAGAGTTTTCAATTTAAAGAAACTTTAGAAATTATTTGAATTATAAGAACTGCTGTCATTTTAGACTGTTGAACATCTGTTTACCTACCCACTAGAGGATAGTGGAAGGTCTTTCTTTATCAGAAAGAGTGTGCTTACAAGATCTGAGACTTCTCCTAAGCCGTCCTGTTTACAATAAGTAATCAACTTATTCTCCACAAATTCATATAATTTCATTTTTTGTCACAGTATTCTCTTGGCCTCTGTAATATTCTATGTCAGTAAATTCTGCAGTTGGGGTATGCATTGTGTGAAATCAACTTCCCTACATTTTATTTCCATTATCTCATTTCCAATGCTCTCCAAGCTTTTGTGTTCTGAGAAACATGAATCAGCATTCTGTTTTCTGCTATAGTTATCTCTTTGGTTTGCATTTTTTTGAGCTGAAATATCATTCTTTGATTCCTTCATACATGTGAACCTTTGAATATTTCTGATTGTTCCTGCTGTATTTGTTTGTATATTTTCAATTTCTTCTGTGCCTTATATGAGAAGTCAGAAGTCACTGCAGCAATTAAGATGTGGGGTGTATGAATTTGTAATCTAGACTGCAGACTATTTCTTTGAGGATAAAAATTTCTCAGTTTAAAACTTTTTCAACTAAAAAATGGTGCAAGTATGATATGTACTAATTCTTAGAAAACAATTTAGCCTGCCAATCCATTATGCAATTTCAGTAAAGAAATTTTAATTGTCTTTATTTAATTGAACTAAAGGTTGATGCTTTTCCCACAAATAGGAAATTAAAATTAGTTCAGCGGAAGTCATGCAATTCTCATATAGAAGCTCAATTTATTATAAAATTTTAGAAATAGCCATGCTACAATGGGTAGGGTACAAGAAACAACAAGTAGTCTTTCTCTAAAACAAAAAAAAATACAAGCAAGTGATGACGATTAGCACTCAAGAAAACCTAGAAGATGAGGGCAGAAATTAAGGAAAAGGTTTCAACCTCCTCTGATTTTTTTCTTGAGTATAGTATTACAAAGACCCACTCTCTCTTTTTTTTTCCCCCAAGAAAGCATCCATTCCACCTGTGGTACTGTCCCTGTTGCCATTTTCAGGAGAAGCCTCTAATGGTGTAGTGATACAAGTGCCAGTGAGCAAGAAGGATTAGTCTCCTTTCCTCTTAGCCACCGATTCAAATGCAGGTCCATTAAGAGAGGACAATATTTGTGACCAAGCACTAAGCAAGAGAGCCCTACTAGCTGGCTGGGCTGTGGCTGGGACCTGAAGGCAGAAGCCCCCAAAGGGAGCGCAAAGCAGTGGGATTCTGTCTTTGGGTAGCCCTGACACTGATCTTGCAGTGGGTCTGTGGCTGCAATTAATGTTCCTCAGGCCCTATCAGAGATAGATCAGATTGTGGCATGGGAAGATGGGGGAAATTGAGTTTGCTGATGCTCATCACGTGGCTGCTTGGAAAGGTTTTCATCATGAAAGATGTGAAAAGGCTGAATCAACTATGATTTGAATAGATGTCATTTACTCATCAACTAATTCATTCTTATGAATGAATCTAATTAATTACAACTGAGGTTGCTTTTTATTTATGTTTATATTTACAGCTAAGTGCATCTGCTTTAACATATTTTTAGAATATATATTCTGTATTCAGGAGGAGATATTTGCATCTTTGAGGATGAAAATAGTCAGCTGTTGTCACAGTGGGCTCTACACTTCCCAGCTGTGTAGCTAAAATTATATATTGTTGTAGTCACAGGATACATCTGGCAGAAAAGAGAGATTAAACTTCAACAGAGCACAGGCATAAAAGACAGGGTTCTCTCTCTCTTTCTCTCTCTCTGTCTTCTCAAGACACATCCACCTGTTCCAGACTCTCCTAATACCTCAGCTCCACGTCATCTTCCAGGATCTAGAGATCCGAGCTTCAGGGAAGAGCCAGTGCAAGAGAAAGTGAACGGGCCAGGACTGAGACCTGCCCAAAGGATGGGAGTAGAAAAAGAGTAAAAGCAAGGGAAGAATCAGATTTCAGTGATTTCTCAAACTGTCTTTGCCACTGAAGAGAGGAGAGTCTCTTGCAACACCTGACATCCTTAAATATGAAAGCTTGATCTGTAAAATGAGATATGAAGCTTGTTCAGCTCAGATCATCCATTCTATCTCCTCAAGCAGCTACAAGTCAGCCCTAACTAAGAGCTGGCTTTAACAAGAGCTAACCAGAATTTTAAGCAGACTTAAGCTAAGTCTGGTTTTACATACTTAAACCTATTGAAAAAAAACAGTGTTTAAGTAATATTTTTAATTTTCTTACAAAGGTAAATTTAAATGATAGTAAAGATGTCAGAAGAAATTTAAAGCAGAATTAATGACTTGGTCTTATCTTTGGCAATCAATTTTTTCAGGAAGGGAAAAGGAAAACAATGCTATGTCAATTAAATGTGAAATGTCAAGAACTACTGCCTGGAATACGTAATTTCTGCAAAGAAATCAAGATTATACATATTTAAAACCTCTTCCATTAACTTCAGAAATGGAACAAACTAGAAAGTGCACAGGTCAAAGCCTTTTATTGAAGCAAGTATTTGTAATGTCAGTATAATTGCTAGCAGATTAGTTTAATATTTCTTGGAGTTTTTGCAAGAGTAATTTAATCTGCTTTATATTAATTTTAGATGATACTTTTCTTTTTAATCTATTGACAATGTAATTGTGAAGATTTAGACATGTGTCCCACCTTAGCCATGTCTTTTCAAAGTAGTACTTCATTAAGTAATTTGGACCACTGATTACAAAAAAAGAGAAAGAACAATTCCTATCTTATCAGTGAAATGGGACACTTGAAGACTCTTACAAATTATTGCAAATTAATATTGTGAATGAAACTGTTACTTAGTATTTAGTTAAAACCTTAAACTCTTTGACATATACATTATAAAATATGGTCCAAAAATCAAGAGCAAGGAGTTTAAGTCCATTCTTACATAAATTCAGAATTCAGTAAAAATCTTATATTCCAGGATACTGTATACATTAAATGAATGCATTGGTGCCAATGGTTTGCCTGTAGTTAACTTTTTCTTTGATGCCATTCCACTAGAATGTAGTTTATTTATAAATGTCTTTTGGAGGTATTATTCACCTTTTGTCTGATAATCCAGCAGTAATAGATGGTAAATACAGAATTTCAAATCCCTTCCACCCAGATTAACAATTATTACAGTTATGGACTGAAGGCAAAATAGATCCCATGCTACTGTAACCCTCAAAAAATGCCTTAATTCAGCATAGCCCCAGGGAAATCAAATTTTTTTTTTTTTATTCCATTTAGCAAGTTTGGGTTTAACGGCCTTAAGCTGTCAATAAAAGTTTTCAGGGGAGAGTTTATACTGGGGACACTGGAAAACCTCCCCATCAGAACTTGCCAAAGTTCAGCATCCTCCTGCCCTTCCACACCTCTCTACTCCTTCCCTGCAATGCTGCTCAGGCTAACACCTCACGCAGCTGTTCTCATGACAGCTCTGTGAGAACATGTGCACAGCAGAACTGGAAGTTCACAGCACTTTCAGGGGTGGGGACAAACCCTGTCACCTAAAAACCATTCGGACTTTTATTTTCTATTTCAATTTAGCAAATACTTTCTGTTTAATTTCTTACTGTTTGCATTCTTACTTTCTATTACATGGAAAAGGAATTTATAATACAGTAGTTTCTTAATATAAAAACATTTCCATTATTCATCCTCAGGGATGAAGTAATGTAAAGAGAAAAATTAGGTGTTTCATTCAATTTCATTAATAAAATAGTTATTTTTTTGTAAATTTTTCATGGGATGCAGTGTTGGTGGCCATGGAAAGCTTTAACAACTTCAAAATAAAAATAATATGGGGACAATTGAAAAAATGTTTACAGAATATTCTTTGGTTTTCCCAAACCTGTCCATGCTTAAAAAGCATTTGGACAATGTATTTAATAACATATTTAGCTTTTGGTCAGCACTGAATGGTTGGGCTCTTGGACTAGAAGGTTGTGGTAGGTCCCTGCCAGCTGGAATATTCGATTCTATTTCATCAGAATCACATTTCCCTCCATAACAACATTCTAAATAATTGGAACTCTCCCAGATGATTGAAACAATATGCAAATAAAAATATTTACTCACAAAGCAACCAAAATCTGTGGAGGGTTCCAAAAAACCTTCTGCCTTCCATACGACAACAGAAGTTGGCACACAGCTTTTCTTCATCATTTTATTAATATGCAGAGGAAATAATACAAAATACCTTCTGTGTTTAATACTTTCCCCACAGACATTTCTGATAGACCTCAAGAGAAGACTAACATAGGAGGTTCAAAGCTCTACTAAAGTGCATATGACCAACCAACAAAGTTATCAAAATGAACTAGGACAGGTGATAGAATGAGAAATAAAATTAGTGTGCATCAGCCTAAATACAGAAGAAAGTGCCAAATTTATGGCTCAGGAATTCTGTGCTTTTCTTGTGGAGAAAGGAAAAAAAAAAGGGGGGGAAAAGAAAGCAGACCAGGCTCCCAATCCTGTCCCTTACAATGCAGAAAGCTTCTACAAGGCTTTGTGGACTCCCTGGGGCAACCAAGGGTAGTGAAGCATGCTTGCAGCTCCTTCCCTGGAGCTCACAGAAGGCCTCCACAACCACTTAAAGTCACTTAGCATTGCCTGTATTTCTTCTGTGTTCAGAGCTGACATATAAGCACCCCCAAAAGAGTCTCATAACAACTGTTTTAAGAATTTGCTCTCTGATATTCATCCAGCCTGTGCCCAAAGGTCCTTAGTGTGAGCTAATTTCTCATGCAGTCCTGCTGTCTCCATGTCAGTCTGTCACTTTATCATCCTGCACATGATAGTGGGGTTTAGAGGCTTTCAACCAACTACAGCTACACTGACAGAGGAGGAGTATAAATAACAAATTCTATTAAGTTCCTACAGGTCTTTGAAAATGCTCAGAATAGGAGAGATGAGAAAGATAAAAGAGAGATATACCACTTCTTGATAGAAGAGAGAGGTACAAATTGGAAGTCCTTAATCAAAAAGAAACTTTATCCAGCTAAAATTTGCAGCTAATCCACGTGTATGCAGGCCCACAGATGCCACACCAAACTTGGTCTCTCCCCTTGTGAAGATATTGTAAAACATGAGAAGAATGTGGGATTATTTCAAGAGAGAAAGGAGTAGAAGAAATATGGGAGACTGACATTAGATGTAATGGAAAATGGATTTTATTAGTACTTCTCTCAAGAAAGTTCTGCCCTAAGGGGGTTTTGTTTCTCTCCATCATGGTATGGATCTATTTTCATAACAATGTGAGTGTCATTTTTTAAACATAACTAAAAGATAATTAGTTGAACCAATTCTCAAAGAGATTCCAATAATTAAAACTGCAAAAACTGCAAAATGTCCCAAATGAAATGCACTACAAAATTTAAGTTGGTAAAAACTGAATGTTATTAATTTACTATATTTAATTAAGGCAAACTCCTCAAATGGAGCTGGATTTGTAATGGGGATTTATATCAACAAGAAACTGTAAAAATATATATCAGTGTAAATACTGATTTTGTCAGTACTTCATTTACCCCATGTCTGTATTTTAAAAATACTTACACTAGTTCTCAAACAGCTGTAATATAATAGCATTCCTTTTAATCCAGTTAAAGCTAGATAGCATTTTCCTAGTATAGTTAATAAAGCTCACTACAGTTTTCCTACCATAGCTCTACCTAAAATTAAGGCAAGCAAAGCAAGTATGGTGTTACAACACTGCTCCAATACCAATACTGAGACATTAAGAATAGAGAAAGAAAGCCAACAAATGACTTATTACTGAAAAGCAGACAAGAAAAGCCAAAGAACTTTTATGCAATTTAGTATCTGCACAATAGGTAGCAAAAGCACACCAATAAAATATCAAATTTTGCACATATATGGAAGCAATTAGCATTTCTGGCATGCTGAAAATTTACCTGAATTATATGAATATAAGCCTTTATCTGGAAAAAAAATATTGAAATGAAGTAGCGTCAGGGAAAAATACATGAACTCTCACATGTAACAGGGATGATTAGAACCTTAAACTTTTTTATAATTGCTGCCAGAGACGGAAAAATTTGATAGTGTAGGCCAGACTCCTTCAAAATTATAAAACTCAAGCAGCTAAGAGAAATTAAACCACAAAAATGCCAATCACTTCTGGATCAACAGCCACAGAGATCTAGTACAGCAATTTCAGTCATTTCCAATTTTGAAAGACAGTTGCATATTTTGCTATCAGTGTTTAACTTTTTAAGGGCAAAATGTATCTTCTTCTAGGCATACAATCTGAGCTGCTACCCTTAAAAATATTGCATGCTTCTGTTGGCACTGCAGCACTAGCAGAACTTTCCCAAGATGTAGCTTTCAATCCTACTTTAAATTTAACAGACTCTGAAATGATGTGCCAATCTTCTCCCTCCTGCTAGGTCTTGACCTGGCAAACATGTACATACATGAGAACCTTAATTACATACTGTTGTTACCACCGAATTTTAGAATGAGCTCAATGATTAAATGTTTGCAATACCTGATTTATTGTTTGCATTCCTTAAGCCTGACTGATTTATGTATTTTAGCTTTCCAAACAATCATACCAAGTTTTCTAAACTGAACCAAAGAATAGGATGTGGATATCTGGACAGTTCTGGAAACAGGAAATATTAATTGCATTCATAGATTTTGAAATGTGACTTCCAAAAGATGTCATAATACAAAGAAGGCAGGAAGCCAGAATAACATTAATAATACCTGGTCATTAGCAAGATTTTGTGAATAATTTTATTCCTTGTAGTTGAAAAGCTCACAGACACTGTATTAAACAGAAAAGAGTGCCAGTCTGTAAGTAAATGATGCACCTCAGATGATATGATATGACAGTGTTAGAGAAAATTTCCATTTCTTGCCAAATGGTGCTGTTAATGGATTCACTGGATGACTAAGTGCCTTCTGGCAAGTCACACTTTTTCTGACATCCAGGTACTAACTATTTGAATATATGGATCATATTACTAATTCACCTACTACTTACAATTTCTAGCCCTCTATATTTTCAACTTTGGTTTCTTGATAAATATAATACATTTTTATGTCTCAGACCCAGAAATCCATTAAGCAATTTAATTTCAAAGTGAATTATAGGGGCTTTTTCTGCATCAGTTACAACCTTTTAGATGTGATTTATTGTGTAACTTCTCTAATATTTGTATTTCTTAATACTAATCTCTTCTGGTTATGAACTTCATTAAAAATGACAATTATTTAGCTACAAAATTGTGAAAAATGCAGTTTAGAGACTTTGCCTAGTTTACAGGTGTTACCTGAACACCAAAGGTGGAAGCATGCCACATGCGACCAAAAAAAAATCTATTAACACAGGCTAGAAATTATTCATGCAGTTAAAACTCATGGGCTTTCTGAATTTAACTGCTGGACAGATCTTCAAAAGCATAGAGCTTCTTGAAGAGCACAAGAATATAAAATTAGTGAGATTATAATGGGATTGAGGACTAGGAAAGCAATATTTGTTTCTATATGGTCACAGCACAGAAAGGAAGAAGTCAGAATAGTATTAAAACCATCTGAAAACTTCACTAACAACTTCATTAAACAACAGAAGAGTAATTTATTAACATGATTTTATCAAGTATCAGAGAAATAAAGTAATTCTCTTAAACTGCTTCAAAACAGGTTTTTAAGTATTTTTATAGTTTAATTACAATTTAGTAAATTAATATCCTAAATGAGTTTCTTTTATTAGAAAAACAAAAATATTTTGACAGTTTAAGGCCTTTTTGGACATCCCTGTATCATGTTAAATACCTTTTATTTAAAGTATTTAATAAACCATAGATGTACAATAAAATATAATAAATAAATAATAGATGTACAATAAATACAATACTGGTATATATATCCATATTCTGTGAATAAAATATCAATGCATGCAAAAAAAGATAACATGCTTAAGGTTTGTGCTCCATTCAAAGAAAGAGAAAAAACTAAGGAAGAAGCATGAAAGAGAAAATTAATTGTCATTTTGTCTCTCTAGGGTAAAATTCATATAATAAATTAATCATGGCCTGTACCACTGACCATAAAATGCTCCATATTATAATTTGGAAAAAAAGTCTCTGACACGTGTGTCCATTAATTACAATTCACTTACCTACTAGTCAGCAGCATTATTATCATTTCCTCAAGTCAGGTTCAGTGACATTCATTGAAAATTATCGTGCTGACTTCCCAAACTCACAACAAACTAACAGGAAATTGCTGAGACAGCAAGATCCTGATCCTGCAGTAAAGTGAGCCTCTACAGAGCTCAAGGAAGTGAATAATTTTCATTGGCCATCATTTCACAGGGGCTTATATTTCACAGATTAAAGTTTCAGATACATTTGTAATTAATTATTGTTAAACTTTAATGATTTTGGTACTACGAAATGTATATCTTGATGTTCAACAATATAGACTTGATAGCTTTACCATTTAAATAATGGAAGAGGGGGATTAAATTAACAGTTATGACATTCTTCCTTGATCAGATGGTAGAGCCACAGAATGTTCAAAAACTAAAAATTGTCAGCACTCAGCAATGACAAGTTCATCTGAAAATGTTTTTCAAAACTTAATAAGTAATGGGATTATCTATTTTTTAATTCAGTCTAGCAGTTTGATTTTTTCTAGTCAGATTTAATAATTTTTATCATGTTAAGGTCTCAGCATAGCTGCAGAAAATACAGTCTGATGGAAAGATGTACAAAGTAAAAAACTGAAAAGATGACAAAATTTTTCATGTTACTCAAAACATTTTGTTTACACATTATAGATTTTCTTTATTCCCATCCAAAGAATGAATAAAATTTGAAAAAAAATAAAGATATGTATAGCTTTTTGCACAACATATGCAGATTTTTTTAGAATGCAACCATAGCCAAATTTTGCCCCAACAGTTTAAGTTCTCATTACTGTAATTTCTCTCCCTCCAGATTTTTAAGGACCTGGTAAATCATGAAATTCAATGAATGGAGTCATTGATGAATTTCATTCTAAAAGTGATGGAATTCCATTTACAAGAAAACTACTCCAAAGACTATTTACATTTCTTTTCATTTTGATTGGTTTTTCTGGTCTTCTGATCTTGGGAAAAAAACCCATTTTTGACTTCTATATTTGGTTTTCAAACACTGTAATTTCTAAAATCTTTGATATCTTGTTCTCAGCAGAATTTATCTCCCATACATTTATTACTTCTCCATTACTGAGGATGCTCAAAATATATATTTTTTTTAAACCATATTGTGAATTCTCATGGTATTCAAAAGCTGTAGAGATCTGCTGCTGTACAGACCTATGCTGCAGCAAGAGACCTGAAAATGTCTGGTTTATTGCTATATTAACATTTCTTCTTATTTGCTCACTTAGCTGTTACCTACACTGCACATTGCACTCTCTGTGGGCTGCAGATCAATAATTCAGACAGCTTCATTTTAAAGCTGCAAAATCTGACTTAGAAAACTAGTGCCAGTTGCTTTTCAATCCTAAGTATTTGGGAAAGTCTTAAAACTTGGAGTAAAACAAAATCTGCTTCTAAACAAATTCAGCATCAATATAAAACTAAAATATTGTTGTTCTCCAAAACAAAAAATAACCCCATATTTTTTCTCAATTCAACAATATCAGCTCACACTACACAAATGCTCACATTACATGGATATAACTGTAAAGATGGAATAAGAATGCATCATATCCAATTTGATTTCCATCTCTATATTCTGGGCTCATGGGGAGGAACTAACTTTAGATACACAATCCAATCCCATGGTATAAACCTTGTTTGATTTCTGTATCATTTCTCAACAAATAGAAATACCAACAATAACTTCCACATCCTAATAACCATGGACACAGCACCCAAAGCACATTCAGTTTTGTGTGTATTCTCCAACAAGATTCTTAGCTAATGTGAGATAGAAAAATAGCCTGCCAAAAATGGGTATTCCTAAATATTCTCTAAAATTATTTTTAATTTTCTGGTTACAATCTTTTTCAGAGGCAATATAAAAAGAACTTCAGTTTGGCTGTAATTCTAATTAATGTTGCCTGGAATTCTGGGTGTATGGCTGATTTTATGGTAAATGTTAGAGAAAATGAAGTAATTTTAAAAACTCACTTTGAAAGTTGAACACAATAAGTAAAATAGACCTACCCATTACCCCACATTTCTCATAATAAAAAGCTTAAAATATACTCATTGGATCAGGTTATGAAAATCTCAAATATAATTAGCTGAAAGAGCTAGTAAGTCATAATCCTATGTTCTATATTAGTTCCAGTTTCTAAGTAGATGTCTGTCAAAAAACACAAAGGAGAAAGTATGGGAATGATTCTTTATCACTAGGAAGTTAAAGGAATGTATGGATCAGAGGACTGGGAAAGAGAAGGTGGACAGCTGACTTAGATCAGTCTGTACCACAACACACTGCCCACTCAAAGGTATTGAGAGATAAATATATGTAGAAACTAAGCCACTGTCTCTGAAAGCTGGCTCCTAAAAAACCAGCATATGGGGCTCTGTGGGAAGCTTGCACTTTGCTACTGGCAATCTGTAAATACAACTTCACTCCTCAGGGCTGACAGTCTGCTCTTCTTCAGGAACACTGCAATCCAGTGATATTAAAAAGAGAATAGAAGTGGTAAGTGTAGGTGGTTCTTTTAAACTACCTTTAGAGAGTAACACTTAAGTATTGTCTTCAAATAAATATGTTTATCCCTACTCGACAATCATAAAGATAAAAAAGCTTAGAAGTGTAATGCGTATTTATACAAACAAAAAACAACCTTGTAATTCAAAATATCTCTCCTGTCATTTCTCACACTAACAATTTTTGGGGGTATTCAATAAATTCTTTCATCACCAATTCTATACATAGAGGCAATGCAGAAAAGAACAAAAGGTAGGAGGACTGAGCTGCTCAGACTATGCACCCCCAAAAAATTGAAATCAGCCTGCTTAATAACAGCCCAGCACATGTTCTAAAAAATGCTTTGAAAAGCATTGACAAACATGCTAGATGTGCCTTATTCTAGAGATTTTCTTCACATTGTCATAATGTCCTGCTGGATAACATCTGTTTCATCATATACAAGAATGTTATTGAAAGATACAAAAACGTCTTCAGACACAAGAAACTAATATATTGACTTCATACTCTTTTGACACCTCAAAAAAGGTAAAAATCCTAGACTTCTATGTATTATTAATATAGTATAAATATTTTACTTAGTGAAGGCAAAAAGGCTAAAGAGGTGCTGTCTGCCCTTCACCAGTCCCTGGTGATGACATTTAGATTGGGAAGAGCATTTTTGGAGCCCATCTGGTGCAATGCCTGTCTCAGGCCTGGCCAACTTACACTGCAGTGTTTACAGCCTTCTTCAGTTGAGTACTGGACCTCTCAGTAGGACATTGCACAACCTCTTTGGACACCAAGAAGTACTTTTATTTTCATTTCGGAGGAGTGACAGCAATAAAAGAAAAATTGTGTTTTCCCACTGCTAAACGGATTCGGCTGCCATAGCTGAGCTCTGATCAGATGCTAAATTTCCAGTTGTATACTTTTTCAGACCCAGAAAGCAAGGGTTTTAATTCTAGGATACCTTGTTCTGTACATTTAAAACTTTCTGTTTAAACTGAAAATTATTTATGATACACAAATATTCAAGACATGAATATATTCCTAGGCCACTAGAGAAAATCCTTCATTATCGGGTGTCTATCTCTGTACAAAAGGAAATAGGATAATTTAGTGTAGGGACATCTGAATTCTCCAGCAATAATAGTGAACATCTGAAATTGCTTATTTGCTTGAAGTTTTTAAAACCAGAGGCTGAAAAACTAGTGCTCTGGGAACAGTCAGGTTAACCATCTTCATTGAAAAGCAGAACTTCTATACCAAATATTAGTATTTCACTAAAACAGATGTTTTGCTAAGTCCTTTCCTCTATATTTACAGACAAGCATGTACAATTGTTCAGTTGACCACATTATGAGTATTAGTATTTATTAGCTATTTTTTATTATTTATTAGTACATAGATTACTATATAAAAAACCTGAATGTCTTTCAAATTTTGAGTCAATATCATCCAATAGATCTTTACTCAAACATCACTAAAATTTGTTAAAAAATAAATCCTAAATTCATTCTTAATGGCAGTTATTTATTGCACTGACAGAAATTCTGATAGACAAACAGCATTTGTTTGCAGGACTGAATATTTCCTGAAAACCAGAATTTCACTAACTTCACATACAAAGAGTGCAACTGGTCTGTAAAAATAGTTGTAGATGGAAACTTAAGATATGTTAAAAGATGGCATAGACCATATAAGAAATATAGTTTTAAAACTTTAGTTAAATAACAGTCATGGCATATGAGAAGACTGAAAAGGATTGAATTGCAATAGAACTCCTTGCCTTTTAACTATCACTTATTTTATCCGTTTGGGGACAAGCATAATCTTACAACTTCAAGGCTATGCAGTGTAAGTCTCTGACAGTGTGTCTATCTCAGAATATTATGATATGGAGCATTTTAATCCTTCTCACCATCAAGTGCACAGAAGCAAAACAGATCAACTGCTTGCAACACTTGTATATAATGGGTGATGCAATAAAGACTCTACATAGCACATATGAAATATCCAAGCTTGTTTTCATGACTACACACATGTTTCTGTGAGTTTGTGTGAAACATGCACACACACTCACATACAATGACTCAAAGAAACTCCAAGTAAATCTTAAAAATTGCATTGGGGTTGTTGTGGTTTTAGGGTTTTTCTGTTTGTTTTGGGGCTTTTGTTTTGTTTTGTTGGGTTTTTGTGGTGGTGGTGGGTCTTTTGGGTCTAATTTGGTTGGTTGATTTGGTTTGTTGGATTTTTTAAAATAACTGCCAAATGTATTTTTAAAGTTTATTCTGTGAAGAAGAGCTTTAAATCACTGGCAGTATCGAACAGTTAAACTGGAGAAACCATGAAGTGTTAAAGAAGCAGATTTTTCCCTTTTACTGTCTTATTCTTTTATCTATCTATTTTTATTACCATATTTTATATACTCTAGTTTCAAAAAATCTACTGATAACTACTATGGACCAGGTATAACAAATTCTACAAAGTAGAATTTTTAAAGAAATTCCATTTGTGAATCTAAACACATAAAATAACATCAAAGCAAGACAACAGGCCATGGTATTAATTTATCTACATATGATGTTATATATAGGTTACTTTAAGAGAGAGATCCTGTAAATCTACTTATGCTTAAACAATGAAATTATGAACATAATACAAAAGAAAGAGCTTCATGATAAAAAGAGCACATTGCGAAAACCAAGATAATTTTCTCAAGCTGAGTTGTCTTATAAGAAAAAAATGGTGCAATGCACAGTGGTTGATACCATTTGTAGCCTGTCAGACTTTCATCAGTAAGCACAATGATCTAATACATAACAGCTACAAATTAACATAAAAATTCTGTCAGCTTTCCATTTGCAAGAATTTAATAGATTTTATTATGCATTAATTCAAATGAACTATACACAGTGTGAAAAACTAATAATAACCTACTTTGTAACCTCCGTGTGGGACTCTCTCCATGGAGCTGTCTGCGTGGCAAATATGGTGAGGGATGGGGAAGTGGCAATGAAGAGACATCATGTGTTTGAAGTTTGTACCAGTGGGGTTCATCATCTAGTAATGCTGTCTCTAACTCAATAAGAATCTAAAAAAGAAAGAATGGTTAAAAGTAGGAAAGCATTGCATGACAGAATATTTTAAAATAGATATACTTATAAATGTTATTCTATTATTCTTACACTGCTAAGGATTTTGTCTGAAGTTATATAAAAACCTTGCTTTAATATGAAAGAATCTTCTGTGCCTTTTAGAACACTAAATATACCCAAATATCATTCACAAAACCCTTATTACCTTATGAGAGCCTTTACAGCTTTCAAATAAGTAAACGAGCAACGTTCCAAAGTTTTAGTAAAATATGACTATGGATAATATGGATTTTAATGAACAATTAGAAATTAAGAAACCACATTCATGCTGTTACTAAAACAGAAAAAACACAGAAAGAATCTCATATCAGCATTATATGATATGTGTGAGATCACTGTTTACTACTAAGTGAAAGAAAAAATAAAACAATAAAACCAGCTTTGATTTGCACAGTTAGTAATTTTTTCAAAAATAAGTATCTACGCATGAGTATGAGAGAGCAACTGTATTTCTATAGCAACTACCAATACTTGTATACCTCTCCTAAAAATTCACTTTCTTCCTCTCGAACTCGTGCTTGGTCCCAAAGAGTGATTTCTAACATTCGTTCTCTAAACTCTCTCCGATGAACTGGAGAATAAATAAATGTCTGATTCCACTTAGGTTCCAATGTTTTCTTTACTGTTTTTGTTCTTCTTTTATTTTTATCACTGAAAAAAACAGTTAAATATTAAATAGGTTCAAAACACCATTAAACTGCATTAAGTATATAATGGAAAATAGGAAATCTTAAATCAGCAGTTCAGTTTGCAGGATCATGGGTACTACAGTCTACATTACAAATTTTCCTTTATTATAATGATCAGTGCATATACTGAGGATAATTCATAAGTTCATATTAAAAACTAAGGTTAGGTAATTTCAAGTTTAAGTGCCAATTCCAATTTTAAGATGTTTCCCAAAATCCACAAATGTTTTATTATGATTTTGGGTGTATTCTCTTTTATTTTGCAAGCAGCATTTTATAAAGTAAAATGTACTGCCATAAATGGGATTTCCACAAGGCAAAGTCTGACAGTAGAACATCTCTACAGACAACACGGGGCATAGCAAACACCGGCATTTCAAAAAATGATCCAGCTGGTTCACTCAAGCTCCAGTCCTACAGCGGCTCCTTCCAACTGCAGAGCGGGAAGGAGCAGCTGGCTCACACAAAGGAATGGTCAGGGAGCTGGGACAGTGCAGGGTTTCCCTGGCTAAAGGCTCCTTATCCACCTGGGAAACCAAAAGCCCCAAAAATGAGTTACGTGTTCTTTTCCAGCAACACTGGAACAAAGAGCATTCTCAAAACAGCTTCCCAAATCCTCTGGTCACTCCAATGAATCACCCAGGCTAAAGGTGCACCTCCACTGCGAGGTGAGGTCTCCAGGCAAGGATACCCTGGCAACCTTGGCTCTGGCTCCAGGGCATTGTTGAAAGCAATGTTTTTGCAGAATATTTCTGCTTGAAAGAATGAATATTTTCTGATTGAAACAATTTTCACTGGAAAACACCCACACTCCTTCTACTGAGAATACTGACAAGAGTCCTCATAACAATGCTTATTTTAAACCTGCTGATTGCTGCATAATGCAGCTGCCATACTAATTTATAAGGATTTTTTAATAGGCAATGCAGATAAAGTCCATTCGTTAATACTTGCAATTGTAATAAAGTCATTGTATTTGTGAACTATTACTTGGAAGTTGTATAAAAAAATTACCTAAGTAAAAATATTTTAGACACACTGTTAAAAAGAAACATAAATTATTTCTAGCATACTAAAGGTTTGTTTACCCTTGGAACTGAAATAAGTTATACTGTACAACATTTTTCAATTAAATTTCCTAATTCAAAGAGAATTCAGCATCTTCATCTAATTAAATGCTTGACTTACTTAAGTGTATTTTACCTCCAGCATGTTTCTTTCTACTACACAAGAAATATACTCTTGCTTACTTAGTTTTTAAATCTAAGGAAAGAAAAATGAGTTTCCACATCAGAAAAGATCCCACAATTCTGTAAGACAAATTGCTGATCATAAACACATAAAACAACCAAAGAAAAATTCTGAATACTTCTCATAAATGGGAAAAATTATAGATTAATAAAATTTAATGTTAATATATTTTTAGTTATCACAATTTGCATTGCAAAACATTGTGAACACACATTTTTTAGCCTATTAATTACTCATCACTATTGAAAAAGAAGGTAAGATAATTGAAGCAGACCTGCTTCTCAGTTTAGCACAGCTTCAGCAGCTAGAAACACACTGCAGCAGTTTGAATAAACCAGGGATCTAAACCAACTGTTCAAATACTGGTGAGCCTGAGAAAATCTATCCAAAACCTTTTAATCATCAATGACACAGCAAATTAGGTAGTCACAGAAAATTTGCTTGTCAACATATGGTATACAATGAAAGTGGAAAAGCAACTTGGAAAAGTCTTCCAAAACACAAAATAGCTTTAATTCCTGCTGAAGCCAAATGGTAATGGAGATAGCTAGCATCTTCCCAGTTTAGCTACTGGGAAAAGCAAAGGAAGTAAAAATAAAAGTTACATTCTGTTCTACAGATTCAGCAATCCACTGATCTATTATTTTGAGTGATATTAAAGCTTTGAATTATTTGGTTGATACATTATAAAATAAAGGTAAACATGTTCCCCTACTGACACAATCTGAGGAAACATGAATTTAAAAAAAAAAAAATAAACTGGAAAACACACTATCTCTTCTGCTGTTCTTCCCAACACCTAAATTTAAACACAGAAAATCATGGACTAAGAAGTGAAGGAGTTTTTCAGGAATAGGGGTCCTACCACAGTTTAATTTTTCCTAAGAGCATATATGATACCATCCAGATTAACATGAGTCCTGTGCTTTAGGGAAAGTTTTCAAAGTGCAAATGGGAACACTGAGCTGAGTCCCCTTCAGCCTTAATTGACTTATACTGTGAACAAAAATGGGTGGGTTTCAGATGCCAAACCTGTTACTGCTTTATTGTATAATGGTGGGGTAAACTAAACTGCTGCACTCATCAGTCCAGAAATTTATCAACCTGACTGTGTAGCATCTTCTTTGCTCCAGAGAAGAATAACTGGCATAGGAAATAAAGGCATTATAATACACTAATAACATTCTTTGCAAATAACAGATCCCCATGCAAAGACATATGTTTACCTTTCCTTTTCTATTCAGTATTTTATAATATAATCAGGAAAAGCAAGTTTGTGCTTAGTGTTCAAAGACACCTTGCTGTTACATACCATGTTCAACACAAGAGCTCAACACTGTAAGCTTTTTTCCATGCAAGTATGGCTGATAAACTCAGCTGTGCATGTCACCTGAGTATCAGATTAATTCAAATATTCCTTGTCTTTGCGTTCACCCTACCTTCTGTCTGGAAGAAAGTAAATTTTAACATAAGGATTCCTTGGCCTCCCATCTTCCCTTGAAGGAAGATCCTTCGCTCCCAGTATGGTCACTATTAACTGATGACCAACCTTGTCATACCACAGTTTTATCTGTAGGAAGAAAATATTGATTAGTGAACTCATTTCTACAATGAAGTTGTATATTAATTCTTCAAAATAATTTTGCTCATGAGCTTCTATTTATTTACTTAAACAGAAAATATTTTATTCTACTTTTCATTTATAACAAAGAATAAAAATAAGTTAATATTGTAATAGCTTCAGTATATACCAGGAGTTACTCTTTTTTTAAAACCCTGTACTATAAGTACCTTACTTCACACTAATTGTATTTCACATGGTGCTCTGGTTAGGATTATTCTCCCTTGTATAGTATTATTTGCATTACTAATGTATGGTATTCATATATATACATCTCTGAGGAGTTTATGCACAATGAATTAATAATTTTTCATCTGCTGTTGTGCTAAAGAGACTATGGGATAAACCAATAAAAATTTCACATCACTTAATATTTTTTAACATATATACACTTAATTTGAAATCATATAAGTCCTCCATAAATACTGAGAGGAAGGCTTAGTAATCCAACACTCTTCAAAGTCCAACTCAGTGACAAGGTAAAAAAACACTATTATTCATTTGCAGTAATTCTTACTAACCAGTCTAAGGCTTGATTTGCTATCCTTTTTCACTACAGTCATTACAAGCTGCTATGTAGCTATTTCAGTTTGAATTCTATGACTGCAAGTACATCAGCCAAGAAAGGGATATGACTACTTCAGAGCAGTCACTGCAGAAGGGGAAAATGGTGCAGTTAGGGCAAAACAAAGCCTTCCAAATGGCCAGGGAGCCACTACATGGTGGTAGCACTGCAGTGCTACTAGCTGCAGCTCACTGAGGAGGCTCTCTTCATAAGTGGTGGTAGCACTGCAGTGCCACTAGCTGCAGCTCACTGAGGAGGCTCTCTTCCTTATGAAGACTTTGCCTGAGACAGAACAAACTAGGACATTTAAAGAAAACAGTGACTCTGCCTGAACTTAAGGGAATCAGAGAGGATAATGCCCAGCTGCACACCTAACCAGACAATACACCTTTAGGCATGAATATACCCTAGCTAAGGTAGACATAAAGAGGGGAAGGTGCACTTTCTGTGGAAACCATCTCACTTAATTTCAGAGACAGGGTTTTCATCTACTATCATAGCTCCTCATCGTCAATATTTCAGTCTCCTAAAGAATGGTCTTGATGTAATTCTCAAGACTTTTAACCCATAAAGAAGAGGCTGATTTAGCTCTCTGCCATTCCTAATAATTCACTAAGTGAGATTACACTAAGACACGCCAACTCAGTTATTGGTGGCAGTGTACTTCTTCCTTCACTGCTTCAGATCTTGCAATTCCTGTAGTCACAACCATTGGAATGGATATTAAAAATGGGATATTTGTCCTTCATTACCCTGTCATTGGCCCTGCTACAAACTTTAAAGGTTTCTGGTACTAATAGCTAAAGGGCCCTGTGGCTACTCATCTGTGTGTGAATTTTAGATGTCATTCCTACATTCTTGCAAGCTAGGGGCTTTGACAGTATTTTTTCTACATTGAGAATTTTCTGGACTTCTAGCTATCTCCATCCAGCTACAGACCAAAAGCAGAAAGCTTTGTACCGACAGTACAGCTTTAATGACCTCTGAAGTACAAGTCAACTTAAATATTCTTTGGCACTAAATGTATCCACCCGCAGGTTTCCTTGGGAGTCCTGAAGCAAAAGACAGACTTGGTTTGCCCCACATCTCGAGGGGAATAGCACTGAAGACAATCTTCTTCATTTGCTTGTTGTGGAAAATTATGCTTGCTTAAGGAGAATGAAATATATTTGTGATACAGACACTATCACAAACCATGACTGATGAATGTGAAATCATCTAGATATAGGCATCAAAAATACAACCAGAATTGTGTGTTCATATGCAAGCTAAATATATTTGTTTCAGACTGAATTTTTACATGAAAACTTCAGTCAAAATATTTAGAGAACTACTTAAGCAGAAACTGAAATCATCTGACACCACTTCATTGAGATTCTTTAAAAACTATAGTTTGGAACAAGAGCTCAAAATTCGCATTGACTTGTACCTTCTACTTTTCCCTTGATGTTCTTAAATAAAAAAATTGGAAAAACTTGAACTTAATGGGCATATTTTCCCTCTAATGCTCTTTAATTTGCCTTGTTACAGGAAAAGCCAGGAGTCAGAATGAAGACCAGAAAGCTCTCTCTCTCCTCTATTCACACTGCTAGCACTCCAATACACAGCACAGGTACTTGTAACCCAAGCAGTCGTTTGACTAGGATTCAAGGAGAGGAAAGGAAGAAACTGTGAGAGAATGGTCAAAGAAGCCCACACAGGGGAGAATGGGATTGCATTCTTATGGGATTAAAGGAAGGAAGAAGGGACAAATAAAAAGCTGCTTTATAATTACAGTGAAAGTTAAATAGACAAGATACTTCTTGGTGAAACACGGGAAGGATGGAACCACTAATGTCAGGGACCAGAGATTAAGAGAAGGGCAAAAGTAGAATGAATGAGAGAAATGCTATAAGGTGACAAAAGAACTAGCCATGCTAACTGGCACAAAATATGTTGAAAGAGAGACTGGGATGAACAAAAATGTATCAAGATTTTTTACACACACACACACACACACACACACACACACACACACATGCTTTAATAAGTTTAGAACATCTAAGAAACTTCAACAAAGCCAACAAAGCAATCCTGATCTAAATGAAGGAAAGGAAAAGCTAAACGAACACCACATAAAATCAGCTACATAAAAAGTCATGCTGGCTGATGCTAATGTCAAGACTAACACTTGAACAAAACCGTCTTGAATGGGATTTTGTCTCTCTAGGTTACTTAGGATGTAGGCACCTAAGATTCACTTAGAAAGTGGTGCAACCTGAATACTTTCCCACTTTACACTGAAGTCCTGGAGACCAATTAGCCACACACATGCTCATATACCTTCCTTCCCTGGGCTCCTTCAGCAGCCAGACATGCACCTAATGCTTTATTAAGCTTCTACCGTGACCTACATTCAGGCCAACAGACATGTGAATTCAGTGCATCCTGATACCGAGGTGCACTGGGATGGTCTGTTATTCACAGAGGGATGCATCTGCTGCAGACAGGCTGCCAGGTAGGAATAACTGCCACAGAGTGCAGGAAACAGGAACTCTTCTGCACTCAGAGGATTGAAGGAAACAGAGATGTGGGTCTGACCCCAGTTTCATTCTTTCTGGTTTTTAACCAGTAGTGGTCAAATACAAGAGCAATACTCATGTAGGGTATCAGGTCTGGAACCTGCTATGCTAAACTGAAGAATGCTTTGATAACACCACACTTCTATTCCCAGCCAAAGGGTATCTCAGCTTCAGATGAGACTTCATACTCCAAAGAATGGGATGTGGCACAGCTTGATGATAAAGGAACTATTTTGATACACAGGTTCAACTTCTTCAGTCTAAACAGTATTTAAACAGCATTTAAACAGCATGTGTTCTGTTTCTGGAATAAGCTTCCTACACAAACAGTATATAAAAGCTGACTGCTGGTGTTGCATTCTGAGAAGTGAGGATGCAGGTATTTAGTACATCTAGCTGGTATTCATGTTTCACAGAATCACAGAATAATGGGTAAGATTGGTTCTCTGCAGCCTCAGTAGAAGGTAGAAGCCTAGTAGAAGCCTCCCCTGGAGAATCAACTCACCTCTGCAGCAGCCTTAGTTTCAAATAGAGTTAGTGGGCTTAGGTGTCTTTTATTTGGGTTAATCACTCTCTGCAGGTATTGAGGTACTTAGATCTTTCCTTCAACTGTATAAGTGAAAGCTCTTCCTCAAGGCACCTCAAATGTATTTGAAGTTAGTATAAGTTATATAAATTAAGGATATAAATTCAGCTTACTAGATTTCATCTTTTTTTATTAGATTTCATCTTCACTAAAAATTAGAAAATAAGTAATCATGTATAAGAACAATTACTCTTATTTCCCCTGATAAGGAAATCAGTTAAGAAATTCTAGATAATATTATTGTTGCACTTTCTATACTCCTGTCTCATGAATGTTTGACTGTTTGCTCAACTATGCAATTCTAATATAGTTTTATATACAGGACATACAGGCAAAACATATCCTCAGTCATAATTTAGATTTAGAAACAGAGAATATTTGAAGCTTTAAATCCTATGCTACAGTTATATCTTTGTTATACAAGGGTTACTCCATGAATCTCATGAAAAGAGATAAAACTTGTGCCACTGGGAGAGACCATCTGCCCTACAGCTGATTTTTACCACCACAACCTACTCAAACATCACTGGCTTTTAGAGACAGCTGGCTGGGCATGTTTTTTTCTTCTGTTGCTCATTATAATTTTTCATGTAACCTACATAGATGTTTATTATGTTTATTATTATTTTAAAATTATATACTACTTTTCTTTCTGACACTATTCTGAAATCAAAGATATACCAGTGGGATCTGTTGTTTGGAAAAAATAAAAATCTCAGTTTATTTTTAAAAATACTTTCAGTAATCTTTTTATTGGACTTAAGCTTATGTAGATGCTGAAACTGCCCTAAGGTGGTGAAGTCTTTGGCATAGCTGAGGCCAGTTTTGAATGTTGTTAAACACACCTCTAAAAATCCTGAGCACTGAGGGTTGCTAAATCAAACTACTATTGCTTTCTGCTTCAGTTGCTGTCTAATATGCTTGAACAACTACAAGAAAAGGCTGTCAAATGGAAAAGCTTGTAGGATATAAAGGCCAGGAAATTATAGAAGTACTTAGGCTGCCCTAATCTAAGTTTCTTTTTTAAATCTCTTTTTTAGTGGTTTTACCTTTTACATATTTTTATACATGATCAAATATATTGATCTGTATGAAAGCCAAAAGGATGGCTGAAATTTTTGAAGTTAGAAAAAACCCAGAGGCAACTCTGGCTCAAAAGAATGTTTTGCCAAGTAAACAAGAGATACTGCATAGAAAATACAATTTTAAGAACAGATTTTTCCCTACAAAGATTCATAAAGCATCACTCTGCAAGTTCGACAATTACTGGTATGCCAAACTGAATCTAAAAATTCAGGAAATAAAGATGTACTTTTACAAGTACTGTAAAATTAGTAAAAGCTCAGTGGGCATTTAATAGGAAAGAAACTGAGTGTTTTTCTTCCCAATGAATAATGATGATTCTATGAAATCATCCAGTGAGTTAGAAGATGAATGGAATGTCATGGAGGGAAGTGTGGAAGAGGAGCTTTGCCAGAAAGGATCAGTTTCAGACTAACAAGCAAAGAAGATGCAAGCAAGAATAAAGATACGCATTTCCTGTTGAGAGCCATGAAACAAATAAGTATAAGCAGAATGTCTGGAGATTCTCATTCTTGTAAGGACTTCTACAGACACAGCTATACCTCAGCCCACAATGAAATGTATACTTCCTGACAACCATAAACAGCAGCTCAGAGCTCTGATTTAGTGAATTTGTCATGCCAAAAAAGTAACCAGAGTTCTGCACTGCTGCAGGAGTGATCCTAATACTCTTGTTTGAAGATCACTGGAGAATTCCTCTTCTTCCAGCAGCCTGCATGGTAACTATATCTAACATTAATCTTTTTATACTATCTATTATCACCACTAAAAGTGGGCAGATGGATGACTTTTTGTTTCAGAGTAGAAAGATTGTAAAGATTTCGCTAAGGTCATAATTTTGAGTTCTTCAGGAACTCTTGTAAAAATCCTTATGTTTAGCACTGACTGTTACTAGGCTTTGCAAAAAGAAAACTGTTAGACAGGTCCACATGGACTCCACAGGCACTGATTTTGTAGACAAAACTGGGGCTAAGGAAAATTCTTACCTACAATATAAAAAATAATGCATCCAAAGAGCGAGCAAGTAAGCCTTAAACATTTTCACCTCTTGTTAGATATTTTCTAGCAAACATGACACTTCTTTTCTTTTCTCAACTACTATAATCATTTGAGCAAAGTATTTTTTTTTGTTTCACGAGAGGATATTAGTCTAAGTAGAACAGACAATTTTTATGTCTATGTCTTTATTTTGTATAATGGATTTAAAATAAGGAACTACTACATGTTATTTCTACATTACAGTATTTCATGAAACATGCAGGTTTCAGGCAGAGATTTCCTTTTTAAATTGAACAATCAACTGTCATATAATTTTTAAATTTATTTAGCACATATATAAAAAGAAAATAAATATTAAAAAACTACATATGCCATATATAATATTTACCTCTATGAACTACTTAACAACTTGCAATTGTACCTCTCTGATTTCATTATCATGAGCAGAATCCAACTTTCTTAATAAAGCTAAAGGATGTTTTAAATTTTTCATACAAAGCCAGTTTATGTCAATATCACATAATATATTAGCTTTAAATCATACAACCAAGGCATTATTTTATAATGTCTTTTTTCTTTAGAAGTTTTAATTTTGAATCTATATTTAAGCAGTTGTAAGGAATACTTTTGTGAATAGTGCATTGTGAAAAAAAGTGTACTTTATCAAATATGAGTCATATTTGATGTCTTAATTACAGTCTAATTTAGAATTCCTTTATAAATATATATATGATCTCTTTTCCATTTCATAATTAAATTCAGTCATCTCTTTCTGATCACTTAGATCATCCTTTACATTTTGGTCAATTAATCAAAGAAAAACATTTATAAAGCTGTCACACAAAAGATTAACATCTCCATAAAGATATTTTGTAAGAAAATCAGATAATATTCTGGTTTTAAAAAAATGAAAAACATGCAGCAAAGCAAGATAAGTATTGTAAAATATTAGTAAAACCTATTTTACATAAATCTATAGTACCTTAGAAGCTTCCTAATGAAAAAAAAGGCAAACAACTTGTACCGAAACAGAATATCAAAGCTAAATAAATTCAGTAAGACAATGGGAGAATTCATTTTTTATTCAAGTAAAGTTTTGTCTATATTGATGTACTTAAAAATGCAAGAACCAAGTTCCATAAACAATAAATTTGTTTATTTGAACGAGGTACAAATTTTTTGCCCATCTTCTACTCAAGGCGCTACTATTATGTGGAAAATGCAAAAAAATAAGAAATGATAATGAATGATTTAAAGAGACATTCATCTTTATACAACAAACTGAAGTACAAAATTATTTATTGCTTAAACAATACACAAATTTTGTATGTGGGATGCATAGTCGCCATCACTATTGAAACCCATATAAGTTTAATACTGGACATTTAGAAAAACCAGATGTCTCTTTAAATTTTAATTTAATATTTTAACCCCCATGCAGAATTTTACAAGCTGCTCACAAGATGACATGAAAATTGTTAATATGGTTTAAAGCAACACACTCAAAATATGGGAAAACGGACTACAATGTAACGTTTTCCTACTATGCATTTTCCATAACCAACAAAAGAAAAACCCACAACTTTAGTTTCTGTCAGGCAGACGAAGTCTTTACCTGAACCCTAGGAACAAAAGGCGTTGTTCTTCTACTAAGGCTTTGGCTCTGGTAAGCAAAATTAAAGAAAAAGCAATAAAACAAAACCAAAAACGACAACACGCTGGAAACTAAAAGACCAAAAGTAAAAACAAAGACACATAACTATTACTTTAAACACAGCTTTACACCAACAACATATTTATCTAACAAAAAGTATTTAAATGCAATGCATAAATTAAATCTGCAAATCTGTTACCAAATCATATCAAAACCCTTGGGTGGAAATTCTTGCCTTAGGTAAGTCAGCAGGAATTTTGCCACTGATTCCCCAGGAGCAAGGATTTCTCTTTGCAAGTCTATAGACAACATTTACAATAGATTTAGAAATAACATGTAACAGAAACAACAAGTAGGCAAAGTGTGATTTAAAAGTGGGGTTGGAAACATAAGGTGGATCATCTCTTTCAGGGAGATTGTACATGCATATTCAGAGAGAAACAAGCACAATTCACATACTGACAGCTTTGGTTACTTTGGAAAGTGAGTAAAATAAAAGGTTTTCTCTTTTTTTTGAGAGTCATGTCTATTAAAAGTCCTCCTAAACACTTAGAAAAAAATTAAAAGAAAGTTAGTGCTCTCTGGTATTAACTTTACATGGGGGAAGGTACAATCTCTGTATTTCAATTCTCTAGCAAGCATGACAGAAATGACATATGGTATACACACAAAATCCTTGCGTGAAATGGGATCTAGAAAATTTAGCAAACTCATATACAGATGCATTTATAACATATTTTTGTGCTGTACCAGTTCAGACCACATACAACCTTGTGGCCTCCATCAGCTACATCAAGATTACATCGAGTACAGGCAACTCAAATTCCTGGATTAGCTGCAAATTCCAAGAAACCACTCCCCACCTCCAGCATAGGGCAACAGCTGATGGAGT
Organism: Pyrgilauda ruficollis; assembly: GCF_017590135.1. Lineage (NCBI taxonomy): Eukaryota > Metazoa > Chordata > Aves > Passeriformes > Passeridae > Pyrgilauda > Pyrgilauda ruficollis. Next base: position 10,137,507 of record NW_024523822.1, on the reverse strand, counting down.
GGCACAGAATTGGTGCAGAGCATGGGGCATGGACAGGAAAAGGAGCATGTGGTGATACCTCAGAGGGCTGGTGAGTGGGAGAACAGGAGCATGGAGTAGGTCACAATAATCACAGCCATCTGACAGGTTGGAATCTCCTTTATCTCTGCTCAGTTTTCCTGAGATTATTGATCTAATTCAAATTGATAGAAAGAAGCTACTACTCAATATTCGCTTCCATTAGAAATGTACTCAAAGCATGGAAATAGGCACTGTGATGATGGTTCTGCCACCCTCCTTGCTTATTTGGCATGCACAGATGATCAAGAAATCTGTTCCATAAAATGTGTGAGGTAATCTGTTCTTACATCAAAGAAAGAGGATACATTAAAAAACGTGGCAGTCTGGATCACAGGTTTTGTCTGATGTGCTCCCTGCGTTCCGCAAGGCGCAGCAGCTGCACTCTGCCTGCCACTCTGCACAGGCAGAACTGCAGAGCCCAGTTTTAAGGGTGTCAGAATGTGACCTAGTCACAATAAAAGTAGATCTTCAGCTCACTTCAGCTCCATTTTACAAGGGAAAAAATAAATTATCCCAGGATACTGCAATCCTTAGAGGACAGAATCTCCCCCACCATGCACCAAGCGTCCTCACCTGTCATATTCTGCCTCGGAAATGGAGGAAAATCAACACATTGTGTGCACTACCTAGAACTTTCCAGGTTTTGATGTAAGAGAAACAGCAATTTAATTTTGTACAGGTATAAAGGGAAGGAAGAAAAGGAAAAAGAACACGTGAAAGGGGAGGGGTAGCATGTGTTGTACTTGAACTCATCCCCTCAATGTGCTGACATATAGGCCTTTCATAACGTACCATAAAGGCTTTCAATTATGTTGCATATATTACAACTATATTTACTATAACTTTATTTTTACTGCTTTATAAACTGAATATGTATGGAAAATCTATTGAAGTGATTCTGTGGTTCAAGTGTATAGGGAAATAGATTAATTTTATAAATTATACCCCTTTTCTGCTAGAACTCTGCCAGTACAAAAATTTAATACTGTGATTTTATACTTGTATCCATTCACATGGTCTCATAGTTATGTTGTTATTCCCTAAACCTAACTATTGGAAAAGAATTTCAAGTTATACTTTTCATACAATATCAAAAAAGTAGACAAAATTCAGTAGCTAAGCTAAGAGAACCAACATACAAAGAATACTTTTGACTTTTTCAAAATGATATTAAAGGAAAAACAGCTCAGTGAAAAAAAATACAGAAACAGGAATGAGACAAAGCAAATAATAGAAAAACTATAATTGCAATAACAGCCAGATACTCCCCTGAAAAACAACATGAATAAAAAGTGCTATAAAATAAAACACAGTTAATATGGATAAATTATATTAGCAAGTTATAACACACAATAGTTTACTGTAGTTGCACATAATTTGTTCAATTAAATATGTACTTGGGCAGAACAATTATTAATGTAAAGAGGATTTCCTGTCAGTGTGTGATGGTTTACTTTGTGGTCAATCCTATTAGTCAGCTCTAGACTGACACTGTAACCTCCACAAAGAAAACACTGACACAGACCAATGCCAGCAGGGAGGAAAACATGGAAAACTGAACATACAGAGGAAGACATCCCTGAATGCTACAGTGGCACTGCTGCAGCTAAACCAGCCAAAACCACACTGAACATAAAGAAATAGATTCCAAAATCCTACTTATATATAAAAATGCTTTAACGATCTAGAGCATTGTCTGAATAAGCCTATACTCAAGTATTCATTCAAATACTTCAGACTTTCATCCAAACTGTTGTGTCTCCATTTCTGCCAACAACCCTTGTGTTTCACTGCCTATGCCAGTAACCACATCTGCACTAACAGCAACCCCTCAGGATACATGCTACTGTTCAAAGGCACAGAAAATACAGAAAACACTTCCAAAATCTTGCCTTTCATCTGTTCCCCCGTCACACCTGCTTGAATTCAGCCACCATCACCCAGAATATCATTGACCCCGCACTTCCATGGAGAACAGCATCCTCATTTACTAATTTACAGCTCATTTGTTGCCAGGGTTCTGTAGTTATTCTCCTGTCTAGGCACTCCCCATAAAGAGCACATTCACAATTACATTCAGAATTTAGTATTTCCTTTCATTTCTCCCTTACTCAGCTATTTTGAATGAATATGCGATCCATCAATTGTTCTGTTAGAAAAGAGCTGATTAAGACACAGAAAACCAAAATACTGAAGCACATCCATTTTGAAGCATTCCAAATAAAATATTTTTTGTAACTTTAAAATTCAGTTTTACCTTACTACTTCACCTTTGCTAAAGGTCCAAAATCAGAAAATCTCACAGTCTATTCTAATTTTTCAAAACATCTCCAACTTTACAAACAGGATTTTTTCACTAACTCTTCTAAAGTTTCAAAACTTCTAAAAATTATAGAATGATAAACCAAAATATTAAAAAGCAAAGGAAAAACTATTCATCATACTACTTTCAAGAACATAAACACCCAAATCTGATGTCACAACATTTTTAATTCTTCAAAACTATCTTAAAGGATCAGTCCAAAAAGAAACTACATTGATTGTTTTGAAAACACTTTTCCTGTAGAATACTTCAATTCTCATAAAGTCCTCTATTTCTAAAGATGCTTATTAGCCTATACATTGCAATTTGCCCAGTTAGATCCCATGTTGCCACCTATGCAGAGCATCTTCAGACACTATGACAGCCACCTTTGCTAGCAAAGCAAAAAGTTTAGTACTTCCCTCCCAAAGTCTTGACCCAACAGCAGCAGGAGCTGGGTTGTGCCCTTAACATGATTAACATGAAATACAGCTATTTCCAGTGTTTCATTAGCAGGGCAGACAAGACGAGCATCCAAACTTTCAAAGTGTCTACTATTTTTAGATGTCTAAATTGCAACTTTAGAGAGTTACAGAGCATTTCTGACCAGTTTCGCCCAGCTGGATCTTTGCGTGCTCAGATAGATATCAGCTGCTCTCTGGGGGAAACACAGATAATATGAAGTAGGGAGTATTGAATAGATACTGAATAGAACAGTAGATAAGGAAGTACCAAAAAAAAAAAGGACAGATTTTCTGGTGTCTCATAATATTATTGAGTTTCCTTAGATAGAAAGAAACTTTTTAGAATAGGCATTTATATATTGAAACATTCAAAAAAATAAATAAAAATAGAATTTATGCCTTCTTGAGTTAAACACTGAATTTTATATGCCATTCTGAAAAATAAAACATTTGGATTTCTGTTATTCTCAATAAATTACAAAATACCTCAAAATTTCCCAATGCTATGATTACATACTTTAAACTTCAGTATCCTATGAAACCACTAATCAAAAGATTTACTGACTTCACTAAAAAATCCTAATCTTAAACTCATTATGATTTTGATCTGAAACTGAGAAAGTCAGTTCAATGTGGTTTCTATTTGGACAATTATTCCATCTTGTGTTTGCACTGGTCATCTGAACAGCTAACTCTGGCTCTTGAATTTCCTGCTGGGAGCTAGGCACCACCACTTTTTAACAGCCTAATCTTTTATGAAGGTTAGAAAAAGGAATTTCTTTCTTCCCTGTCTCCCCTATTAACAGTTTTTACTGTCTTGTAAAAATAAGAGGGTTTTTAGAAACTTTGGTCTGTGTATTTTGACAGTTCATGTTCCCTTGTCATTGTACTTTTGCAAAGCACTCTGCATTCTACAGTCAAGATTTTTAGTTTTCCATTTATCCAAAGCATTGAATCTTTCAAAGTTGTTAAGTACAACAACTACAGAAAATTATGCATTGTAAATGGTTTTTCTGATGAGCAAACAAATAATGTCTCATGCACTGCAAGATGGAGCCAATATGGCCACTGAAGAGACAAAAATATTCTCTGTCTCCTCTATCCATACCATAAACCATTTCTGTGAGACCTAGAAACAGTCTGCCATAAAATATGGATTTTATGCATATTTTTATGGTACGCTCAATATATACAACTTGGAAGTAACCTGAATGTGACATTTCCAAACTTGTTTAACACCAGTTTTGCACTGCTTCCATTCCATTTGCCTTTCCTTTTCAATATGTCAGGCCTCAACTGAACACTTTTGAAAAATCACACTTTGGAATTTTAAATAACATGGAAAGATGCACAAACCCAACTTTTTCAGTTTATTACAAAAGAAATACCCTTTAAAAGAAAATATTCACAAAATGAACTTTCTTCTCAGTGAGAGTGAAGAACAAAACTGAGGAACATCAGCACAAAGAATACAACATGAGTAAAATATCAGAGGGATATCTGGGGAAGTTATATGTGAAAGTTAGTTCATAAGAAATAAGCAGTTGTAACATCCAGGCACACAGGTAATAAAATCTACCAACTCTACACACAAGTGTGACAGTTGAAAAATGTTTACTCTGAACAGCACAAACATAACTGGAGGCCAAGATAAGACCTCTCTGAAAATTTGACTCTACCAGTCTAGCTTACCAGATACATATACATGTATATGTCAAATTTCCAAAAGTTAATAAAATGGAATGTGATTATGAAATTCTGTTCCTGCCTAGACTGAGATGTATAGCATTAAACAAAAAATGTAGCTAGTTTAGTTTAACAAGAAATTTCTGTTAAAGGTAGCTAGCACTGCAGTAAGAGTTGTATATGCTGCAAAAAGTACAACATTAATATCAATGAAATGTTTACATACTGAAAGTTGTCCAGACAAGAACTGTGGAACATCCCTTAACATGCCAGGACTCATAGGAGAAGTCACTGAAATAGAAGGTCGGTCCATTTTTTGAGATTCAAATGAACTAGAACCTGTAATTATAAACAATAATATTTTATACATAGTAGCAGTTATGTATATATTTCAACATTCTTTAAGCAGAAATTGTAGAAATATAACCAAACATGCAGTAAAGTTGCGATAAATATCACTTTTTAAAATCTATTTAAAATTACCAAATGATGATACTCAATCTTTTGGTGATCAGATGCAATCAGGAGCTTTTATTTATAGAATGGAATATAGATTATTCAGATATTTCTGACTGTAATTATGTCAGTAAGTTGAAGGTCCAAAAATAAACACTTTACTGTGGTCAAATGAATTCAGTCTTCTGACTTATTATCTTGTCCAATCAACTAATTTTTAATTAGATTTTTACAAAAAATAACAAGATGTATGCTATGTTTTTTGTGCATTTTGTTTCAAATTTACAAAGTCTGAAAATGGTCAGAGGACAACTTTTGACATACAAAACATAGAGGAAAAGTGGAGTATTTTTATAAATACAAAAGACAATCTACATCTCACAAAACATAAAGTTAATATTAAGAACTGGGCAATGAGTAAAAAGTCATTGAAGGAGTTTTTCATATTATTATAATTTTCATATTATTATAATCAAGCTTATGCCATTTCATTTATTCATAGCTTCTATTACAATAGCATTCTAAAACAGTGATAAAAAATAACTCCAGGCTGAAATCCATCTTATCAGATCCAAGCCAAAGAACAAGTTATTCTTCCCTACATGAAATATGGGTTCAGTCAATTTAAGTAGCACTGAGTGGTTCTAATAAAGTAAGGGTATTCTGAGTTCAAAGTAGCTATCACTCAGGCTGTAAACAAAGAACATTTCTTTCTCATTTTTAGTTTATAAGATGCAATTGAAATGCAAAGCAAGAGAACAGGAAATTAAAAATTGCTATTAATGTTCTTACATATTATTAGAATTATACTTTCTTCAATCAAAACTCATCTAAGCGTATAACCAATGCCGAACCTAAATCACAATATCCTGAGTTTTGATAGCTTATTATTAAACAAAGGTAGATAGATAATACAGTAGGATGACATATTGAGACAAATATACACAAAAAGACAAGACCTATACTGACTGCAGAGGACATTTTTCATTCTATTTGTGCTTACACAAAAGAGAGAGAAGATTTTCCTACCCCACAATTGAAACTTACTGGACTCCAGCTGTGCATGTGTGCTGTCAGGTATTCTGGGAATGTCCCTGAAATCAGGAAAATTAAGATAGGCTGATCCTTCATCTAACAAGCATATTTAAATTTCAATTACACTATAACACTTCCCAAGCCACCATGGAATGCCTCAGGAATGGTGCATAATCTGCTGGCTGTCTTCAGCTACTGGTATGATTATCTGTTATCCTGTGTAAATCATTTCAGTGTCAAATTAAATCCTACAAAAAAGATTTGGTGGATGCAGGAGACAGCCTACACAGTCACAAATGAAATTATTCAGTAAATAAAAGAACAATCTCAGAGCTAATGGTAGACTAAAACTGTGAGTAGTAGCTTCTATGATGACATTATACATTAATTAAATTTAGTGGACGCTCACCAAAACATACTTGGCTGCCACGGCTATCCCAGTACATTCTTTACTGAACTTGAACCACAAATTTAATCAATCTTACCTTTTTCATAACCAAATCAAATGTGTAAGTTCATTTGGCAAAATTGCATTCTTTCATATACAAGACATGTTGCAACACCTGTGTCAAATTTTGTGCAGAGCCACGTCATTTTAAAGCACGCAACCACATCCCCCCAGGCAAAGGAATATATCTGAAGGACAAACATTACTGCATGCTAATAAAAGCGATCAATATGCTAATAAACAATTTCAGAGCTATTTGAGCAAAACCAAGCAAGATGAATAGCTTCAGTTCTGAGCCACAGCAAAACCAACATTTACAATCCCGTTGTGCGTTTCAGGGCAGTCGGTTTCCCCAAGGCCACAGCCAGTCCTGAGGGGCGGCCATGGTGAGGAGAGGCTGGGGCTGCACCGTGCTGGGCCCAGCTGGCTCCTTGGGTGCCTCTGCCATAACATATTTAATAAAGGACAAAACAGCTGTGCAGCAGCTGTGAGAGAAAACAATGAGGAAAAAAGGCCATGAGAGAAATGTTGCAGACACCAAGGTCAGGGAAGAAGGTGGAGGAGGACGACTGGCTGCAATCCCCTTTCCCTGTGCCATGGACTCCTTGGCAGAGAAGGAGGCAGAAAAAAATAGGGAAAAATAAGTGAGTTTGAGGCTAGGAAGAAGAGAGATAGGGGTAAGGGGGCTTCAGTTTTGGTTCTATTATTCATTATCCTTTTATTGTATTAATTCCTAACAAAATAATCTTCCTCAAGTTTGTTTTGCCCACAGTGGTAACTGCTGAGTGGCCCATAAACATTTTCATTTTATTTCCTCCCCGAGTCCTTCTGAGGAGGGAATTGCAGAGAGGAAGTCTTTGGTGCTCAGTCAAGGTCAACCCACCACAAAGGTAAATGAAAAGGAAAGGGTAATGAAAAAAGTTCCAGTGATATCTACTGTTTCATACAATGAAAGAGTCAGCATGATACATAAATAACTTATCTATTTTCTTTAGAAGAGCTTTTCCATAATACTTTTGGTATATCTTTTCCAAACATTTTTCAAGACTCACTAGAAAGACAGCTTTACTAAGTAGACTGAGGAATCTTTCCAAGTGAATTGATGCACAGTATCCAATAAATGAAATAAACCAGAAGGCATGAAACTGCTCTAAGTGCCCACAACAGACATGAAAAAAATCTCTGTTGTTAGTACTCAAAACTTGTGAGAAACTCACAAGCACTACTGAAGAAGCAAATATTTAAGTTTGTGTATAAGGAGAATTTATAACAGGATCCAAAACTCGCCTAGTAATTGACTCAAAACTACACTCTTGAGCTGAACTCTCTTCTTACAAGGAACTCTCACAGAGATAAAGAGATGGAGGAGAAGTAAAATTAGTTTCATAAACACTTTGCATAGTAAGTTATGTTCCACTGCACACAGGTTGCATAGAGTAATTATTAAAACAGTACATTATTTCTTCCAAATTCAAAACTGAAGAAACCATGAAAATAATAAGCATTTAAGTTATCTGTTTCTGAGAATAAGAAGACAGAAAACAGGTAAATTCCTCTGTATAAGGGACAGTCAACTCACACTGATTTGCAATTTGGTCATCAATTTTTATTTTAAGATGAAAAAAGTGGTAAATTGCATGACAAACTGGCATGTTTTGTTTTGTTGGGATTTTTTCAGAATGGCTTTCAATTTTATCTGCCTTGTCAGCTTAGCTTGTCATCTTCAGTTTTCATAGCACTCAGCCTGCAAGAGAAAAACTAATAACTGTGTTTACTGGAATTTGGTTTTGTTCTCAGAATATCAGGATGTGAACGGGTTCTCAGCTAAGTTATTTGCTAGTAACTGAAGATTTCTTGAACTATTTAAAGTGTTGCCATGAATCCGCCAAGAAATTCTCCTTATAAATAATAGGATTTATCTCAATGCAAAAGCAAAACCCTTCAACTGGGCATCAATAATTCTAATAAAATAAATATCACTCCTGATATCTAGGAAATAAGAACTTTTAAATATTGTACATACACTGAAACTTTATTTCCCAGAGCAGAACACAATCCTATGAAGTTATAGCTCCTTGGACAAATGTAACCTATTAATTTTTGTTGTGCATTTGATTATGAACTGAAACCTTCTAAACTGAAAAAAGTAATAGTCTTTCCAGTTCATCAGCTCTAACCTCATGAAAAACATTTCTGACATTATGCTGTTAATATCAAACTTCAAAGAGTTACACACACCTAACCAAAATCTAAAACCTACCAATTTGTAGGAAGTATTCATCACTAAGATTCTTTTACATCTACTGTAAAATGACACTGGGAATCAAATATATTGAACAACTGTCTTATCACTGATCTAGCTCAGTTCTTCAGACTGAGAGGCAAGTGGTTTAATGTAGAAAAAGGCATCTTGAGAGCCCACACCACTTTGCTTAAGAATTATAAATGAGCTGCTTGAGTGACAGCAACATAACAGAAGACATGATGATAAGGAAGCTGAACAAGAGACAGCAAATATAAAAGCACAAGAAATAATACAGAAGATTGTACACAATGAAAACAATGCAAAAAGATTTTTAAAAGTCGGTATTTTCAAGATGTGAGTTGTTACTTGAAACTTTTGCTATAAACTTCTATTTGGGACATACTCTGGAAGATTTGTGTATAAAATTGATTTGAGAGCTCCTTTTCTGAGACAAGTAATGTAGTCTGTCCCTTGGCATTACTATAATACCCACACCTCCCAAGTTGTGCAAAGATGTGACAGATGATACAGTTGTTACCCTAAAGGGGTTGCAATTCCATATGTATGCAGGACATAACATCTCATCTCACTGACAAGATAAAGCTGGTTTTTTGTTATTATCAAGTTTGTTTAAAATTGTCATACCAAATTAAGTTCCTACACCTTAAGTTCCTGATGTGTCCAACATAATAAATTCCTATTATAGCTGAAACCATACCAGTCATCCTCACTGAAATGTCGTTCTTAGATTATATATTTCTAGATTTTTTTTAGTACTTCTTCATTTTTAATCATGTTTTCTTATATTAAGTTAATGTGCATCTTATACAAAATAAAGATATATATATATTTATTAAAATGTAATCATAGCATCCTCAAACAGTCCAGGTTGGAAGTGATATTGAATGATCATCTGGTCCAACCTAAAATGGAAAAGGGAATCCAGATGATATTACCTATCACCCTGTCCAGTTGTGTCTTGTGTCACAAAAAATTCTGGGCAAACAAAAGAAAATTCTTAATGACTGCAAATATCTTCAAAATCAGTGATAATCATTCCCCCTCTCACAATTCTCATGTGATATGGTCACATTCCAATGGAGAATTAAAAACGTGGTGCACATGCCTTTAGGGTGTAGGAGCTTGGAAGAAAAAGAACAATTGAAGAGGAAGTACTCACAGTCCAACACAACAAAGCAACTACTGCTATGCAAGAAAAGATTAAGTTTAGACATTGAGAGGTAAGTTTGAAGGTTAATAAAGATGGGCAATGTACAGCACCAAATATAAAGTCTCATACAATTCTACCTATTCATTCAGATGTGTTCTGTATTACATAACAAGCCATAATTTAACAGTTCCATAGGTGAAGGTGACGTGAATGTTGATTTGAGACTTTCCAAGCATATTGATTTTTTTCATTAGCATACTATATTTCACACAAAATTCTATATTGCAGACTCTCAGTAAATGGAGTTCATCATCAGTTCATAGACCAAATATGATCTCATAATTTTATGTATGTATTATCAAAAATGGGAATGGAGAAATAAAAATCAACAGTCAAGAATTACAACAACGAGTTTAAAACCACAGTTTTAAAGCCAATATAGGCTGGCTCACCAACTGAAAAACCAGAGAAGGGAACCTATTTTTAACCATAATAGCAGATGATGCCCAAGACTCTGAGAACACAGGATTTCACACCAGCTCTTTTTACTCGCTGGCATGATCTATCATTCCAGCTACATTTTTGGTTTACAGAATTTTGCATAAGATTTTTCTGTTTACAATGTTAATGAATGTTTTATATACTCCATCTTAAAAGTGAACAATATTATCATATTTAATATAAAAATACATTAAATTACTTACCCTATTGGTCTTGAAACTACAAGCTCTACTTGTGGCTCAGGTTTGGATTCTAAAATTATATTATACACCTCCTCAAAGGTGGCTCCCTGTAGTATCCTTCCATTCCATTCTAATACTTCATCACCTGTAAGTAATAACACCCTGCTTAGGAAGTTTCCTGCGGACAGCACTTATAATAATGATTTAAGCCATTCTACTGTCAGTTTATTGGATTGTGAAACCTGTGTTATAGAACAAGTTTGGAGGCCTTCATGCAGGAAAAATCTGAGTATTAAAGGTTTTCTGCAGCTCAGATTCAAACATGTAAAGTTCTGCAAAACAACAATGAAATCAGTAGGACCCCTACTGAGTCAGATGCTCCTCTTACTTGATTTGGCAGCTGTGGCTTACAGAAATCCCAACATGCTCTTTAGAAATTCACAATTAAAACATCAAATCTCACCAACTTAGTTCAGATAGTTCTTATGTTAATAGTTAATATTTCTTGAACATGCTCCAGTGTAGCAATCTATGGTTTGCGTGCTGGAACAGAAGCAGCTTCCTAGCCAAGGTGGTTCTGCTCATGCCTTTGTCATAGCTTGGTTTGCTCTAAACAAAATATACACCATAAAATGACTGGGGAGGACATCAATGGAATATTACTTTGAGTATAAAAATGAGCAAAAATGTTAAAATATTTTTTTAACAACATGAGTGTATATTTTATAAAAGCAACCATCTAGTAACAGTGTCAGTTACATTCTCCAGTATTTCACCATATCTATTTAGTATAATTTCACATGTAATTAAACTTGCTCAGTTGTTATCACCTTCAGAAAAGAAACTCAGCAGTACAGATCTATAGTAGATACATACCTGGTCTAAGATGCCCCACTGTATCAGCTAGGCTTCCTTTTTTAACTTTGGTGATAAATGCGCAGAGTCGACCTGATTCAGTCATCTTTCCTCCTACTACCTGTTTCAAATAGGAAGTATTTTCACAGTATGAAAATTACTTTAAATTATTTAAATGTACTGGAAGTAGAAAGAAGAATTCAGCTTTTTCCTTGGGTTTTATGTAGTCCAGGTAACACATATACACTTGAAAAAAATACCACAGAAGTTTGGCTATGACAGGGTATTTTTGCAGCTGTTCTGGCAATTTGTACAATTGAAAAACAGTGAAAACAGATAATCCCAAGGCTTTTAAATTTTAGCAAATACATGCATAGTGTCTCATTATATTACAAATTATCAACCAAAACAATGTAAGTTATTGATCATTTGATTGCTCATTTCATTATTTTTTTAGCTAGAAAAAGATATATTAATGTAACAGAACTCAGGATGTTCACAGTAAGCAATGAAATTCCCTTTGGCTTGGCAAGTCAGGTGAAAACACTTGTCACACTGAAAATTTCTCTACAGGGAACTTCAACAGGTTTGACCTTAATATTTATCTTAGAATCAGACTTGCGTGTCAGAATAAGTCATAACTGAATAATCTTCAAATTCTTAAGGTTTCTTAACAGTCTTCATACTGGGATTTAAAATTTGTAATACTAAATCCAATTTAGTTTACTTTCAATATGTAAATACCTGGAAATTCAGGTCAGTATTGGAAATCACTCTTTCCAGATGTCTATTGAAATTAAAAAGTAGTTACTCTTGAATCTGAACTATTAATGAATCTCACTGAAGAGTTCACCTTCATAATATGAGATTTTAGAAATTTTAACATAGATGTTTAAAAAAAAAGGTGCCTCTTAATGTCTTGCATTTGCTGATAAGAGAAAAATAAATATATAAAACTTGATGATTAATTGGCTTCTCCACTGACTTCAAATAAAATTATTTATTAATTAAATAAAAAACTTAAAATCTTTCCAATGTTAGTACATATATATAGTTATAGATCTTTCCCATACCTACACTGATTTAATCCTTACTCATAGGGTGTGACAATAACCTAATCTGTACACCTGAGGTGAAGTAAGTGATGTTAAATAGAGAACAGAAAATTTAAACTTCTTAATAATTTCTTACAGCAAGGATATGGAATCAAAATAAATACAAGTTTGTTTCTTTCACTGTTTATAGTTTGTTCTCATTCTTGTACTAGTATTTCTGGAACTGCAGATAATAATATCACACAAAATTGAGATCAATATGGGAGCAAGAAATTCATGATGTGTTTAAAGAGCACTGCATCATGAAAAAGACATTAACACATTAAAAAAGAGTACATTATTTTGTGATAAAACTCAATAATATTAAACAACTTTCCATTTTGTGTATTTAAAATGTGGCAAATCAAACAATCAGAGAAGAGAAAAATTCAAAAAGAGGAAATTCCATTGGCATACTCTGACCTGGATCAAAATAACATTAACTCACAGGTTAGGTCTTCAAGAGAGATAATTTATTTTTCATTTTTCTTCTCTTTCTTGGGAAATAAAAGTTATACTATGGTGCAATGCTCCATACTGAAGAACACAGACAGGACTCAACTTGCCTAGCAAGGGTGCAATTCGTACTTTGCTAAGAAGACATGCTCAGAAAACTTCTGAAAACATGTCTAGTCTTTCAGAAAAATGCAATTTTTTTAATTCTGCCAAGGACCCTGCAAAATTACTCTAGGTAAACGAATATAAAATGTCTGTATTGTAATTTTGAGAATGATAAGGCATTATCAATATTGGTATGCATGCACCATACAGTATGAGAATACTTTAATTATAAAAGTAGCTAGTTTAACTGAGAGAGATGTTACTTTCAAAATTGTTCATCACCAACCTTCAATCCAAGCATTGCTCCTGAATCTCTAGGCACACTTCCATCTTTTAGTCGCTTATTTAACAAAATCCGACCAATGAGACGATCTCCATCTTTGGATGGTTGCCAAGTTACTGGATGCTATCATATGGTGTTAATGGAAAATACAGTGAAGAGAATTTTAATGAAAAATATTTCAGTAATACTTTTCATTTGCTTATATATTTTAAAAATGCTATGAAAGTATTATGATCACACTAAAATTTAATATAAAAAATGACAGAAAACTGCTGGAAAATATTTATTTGGACATATTGTTCATCAAAATGGATGTTTAATATTTAATAACATTATCTATTTTACTAAATCAAATTTGTAAATATCTAGAATGATCTTTCAGTCTTGATTTGACAGATATAGACAACTACACATAGTTATTTAGACTCAATGAGATTCACACTTGAGTACTGAGAAAAACATTGCTAAAAGTCTAGTATAAAAATAATACTGGAAAAGAAGTTTAACTCAAACTGAAAGTTTGATACCAGAAAGGTCTTATTTTTCTACTACTTCAAGAATTTCAAATTTAATCCAAGACCAACAAATATTTTAGTGTTTTACTTTCTCTCAGTAGTAGTAGATTCAAATTAAAAAACACTGTTAAAAGGTTACTTCGTTACTTCATTACTTCATTTTAATATTCTGTTTCTTTCTCAGAATAATTAATTCATACATGAAGCACAGTTACAGTGAGCATTGTTATTCCATTACTATATATGGGCACAGTTATACTTGTCTATTGGCCTAATTAATGAATTGTTAAGATTTTCTTTTGTGTAATCATAGTACTTTCTCACAGAAAAATATTATTTCATGCTCTATTTCATGCAAAATTAGCAGGCACAGATAAATCTGCTCCCATTACAACTAATAACTCTAAAAAGATTTCTCATAATCTCCACCAAACAGAAAGCAAAAATAAAAAATACCAAAGCAGATGGCAAAGCCTTTAATTCTGCACAGTACTGCACAAAAATTACATGGCAACAAAACAAATGAACAACCATGACAGTGAAAGGGAAAAAAGAAAAACAACTTTTCTGTGCAGAGAGACCCAATTTTCTCCCTTTTTCACCTGGGGTTTAAACTATTAATTTAATTTCAGCCCCAGGAGTTTGGAAATAGTAAATCAAATAAGCCAATTGGTAGAATCCTTATTGTTAATTACTTTGTTCTTTAAGGTAATATCCAGATATGCTAATTTGCAACCATAAGAACAACATTCCTTTATGCCTCTCAATGTTTTTTTCTTAGGCTGCCAAACAGTAAAAGCTGCAAGCATGCAAAGACTTTTCATTTGTTTTTCTTTTCTGCACCTTAAGAAATGCTATATTGTCTCTAGAAACACCCTATCTTTCATTTTATGCACTATTTTAATGAGTGACAGAGAGCAAACAAAGACCAAATGAGCAGGTTAAAATGCAGGCTCCATAATCTCAGTACCTTCTCACTATGGCTATGTTCCTCGTTTAGAGTTGTGCTACTACACGTATCTACCCCAGAGTCTTTTATCTGAGGCTCAGACCATTCCAAGTCCTCTTCCAAAGAGTGGCCACCAAAGCAGACCATTTTCTTTTGCCTCTCGGATAAGGTGTTAGAATCCGACAAAACTGCCTGCTCACTAGTTTTTCTTTTTCCCCTTTGACTGTCCCCTATAGGTGTGGGATAAAAAAAGGATACAAAAAAAGAAAACATGCAAAGGTGTAAATAAAACCAAGGAAATGTAAAATGATAAAGGAAACTAAATGGTAAGGCTCCACATGTCTCACCAAAGACATTGGGGATGCCTCACTGCTATGCCAAGACGTATGGTCCAACCAGTTGTAATCCATGTCTCCTGCGAGAATCAGACAGACAAGATAGTGCAGTAAAGGAAAGGTGAAAGAAAGGACAAAGGTACAGTAAAATTGTAAAGACTTCTGCTTATCCTATCTGATTCGTAACCTCTGCCAGGAGGACTTGCAAAGGGCTTCCAAGAAAAAGTTAAGGCTTCAACAACAGAGTACATGGAATATGAAAAGCTGTGAGGAAGGAGATACATTTGTGTGTGTCTAGGTGTGCATAAAATTATGTACAGAGCAAAACATCCCCGTGCCAGATTTATTAACTGTCCCTATAAAATTATTTACAGTAAATTAAATGAAAAGGCAAATTGTATTTCTAATAGAATATCCAGAAGGAAAAGCATTTGAATACGGAAAGTCTTGAGGAACTTATTTCTTTGCTTTTCTACAAACACAAATTAGTATTTATTCTAATCACATCAATGCAATACTTAAAAAAATGGTACTCTGTATTGACTTTAGAGTAGATGATGTTAAGGAAGGTTAAATGAAAAAAAATTCTAGAAGCTATGTTGAGAATAAAAAGCATATTAACTTTGCTTTGTCTACTGGTCAAATATAAGGATGAAATCTAGTAAGTACAGATACCCCACAAATGGGAGTGTTTAGGGTTTTGACAAAATATAAATGTTTCATGAAGTCAGAATTTAACCTCCTTGGCAGACACATGGTAGAAAGGAAGGTTTGAAAAACAGTTTAAGAAGAGATCTAAATTAATGCTGCTGTCCAAAGAATTAGGAAATGACTCATGTATTTTAATAAAACATTCTCTTTTATGTAGGTACTTCAAACTGTAAATTATGCCCACACATTCTGCACTATTATGTTTCTCTCTTTTTTTCCCCCCTTACCGTTGTTACTATGTGCTACATGAAAAACATTTTGTTACTGAATGCTGCATATTTTTACAGTACTATGTGCAGGAATCAAATGTTTCATTTTCTGTCAAATTTGACCAAACTAAAGCAAAGTAGTTCAAGGTTCCCTAATACAGACCTCAAAAAACATTTTCCTATTCCTGTTACTGCAGATCCTGCTTCAACACTGCTCAGGCTACTCCCCTGGAACTACATCAGTAGGGTGGTGAAATGTAACTAACAAGTCTTAGCACTGTCTTAACACTTGTCTAGAAAACTTTACAGAAAGGATGTGCAGATACAGCCCCATAAAACTACAAAAAACCAATAGAGGTTTTAGTAAAGTAAAACATTCCCCTTGGAGAGGTATCACAGAATTAACTGGGTTGGAAAAGCCCTTTGAGATCATCAAGTCCAACTTAGTATATTGTATATGTACAATGAGTAAAACAAGTGAAAATTTTTTTTGACTTGTTTCCTCCTAAAATAGACTCGCATATGCTGTATGAAAAAAACAATCAAGTCTCATTTTCATTTTAAAAAAGGAAATATTCAAAATACAAAGGCTTTGTTTTCAAAAAGATACTTTGAACTTAGTCCCTTACACATTGCAGAAATCTTGCAGCATATTGTCTTGTAGTCTTTTCTTTCATAAAAACAGTGATAAAGTAACTTCATAGAATTATTTTGAGGCATCAATTAATTCATATTTTCTAAATAATAAATAGGCTGTAAATCTCTCAACTATGTTTCCTGACACTTGAAAGGAAAATAACATTTAAAAATGGCAAATTCTTACCAAAACTGTTTTGCCATGAATGTTAACATCTTGCCTGTATTACAGATAAAAGTGTGGCTATCCTGTCAAAGGGGAAAGAAACACTCTTTTGAAAGTTGGCAACATTTTGCTAAAGCTACTTCCGCAATGGAATTTCCAGTGCTACTTTTGCCTCCAGACATTTCTTCAAGGGGTACTGAGTGAAATCATCAGTGAGTTCATGAAGATCTAGCCCTTACTCATATATACACATTTAGAGATATCCAGAAGATAGCAAGAGTTCCAGCCTACATGTTGCTTGTTTTACAAATTCCCTGGGACCTTCAAGCATTGGACCCAGACTCATCTGCTGGTATAGCTGGTTTCTGCTTACTCCAAGTCCTTTTACCCATTTACTACTGTATCCACAAACAGTATGTGTCCAAGATTGGATTCAGTCATTTTGCAAAAATAGTTACTTTTCATCAAATGATAATCCCTGGAACTAAAGCTGCACAGCGGAACACTTGCAAAATTGAGCCTGTTACCTGATAAAAGCGCTCTGTCTTCTTGCTTGACCATTTTCCCTTCTCCTTTTCAAACAAGATGTAGAAGGCTTTTTTTTTTTATTGTAGATGTATCTCACAGTAAACACTAAATAATTGGCATTTATAAAATGAAAAATTAAAATAAGCAACAACTCCATCCAAAAACTATTTTGGTTTTATCTGTGTAAAATATGCAGTTATATGTTTCCAAAAATTATCATACAAATTAGAAGTTGTAAAGCCACTGTAGATCTTATAGATTTTGCCCTTAATACTGCATTAATTGATCTAAATGACAGGCATAAATGCTATGCAAGTTAATAAAAGGATGATTGCCTGGAAGCTCTGGAAGCCCTGTAGTGCGTTACGTTTCTGTGACAGACATGTATGGCTTAGTATACCTACAACTTTTTGAAATAAAGCGAATAGCTTGATAAAGCCACTGGACATCAGTTTTTCAATGGAAGTTCTAGAAATACTAAAATCTTGACTAGGTAAATGATTTTTGAAATCTTGTAAAATTAAAAGTAATATATGTAAAGCCCATAGGTCTTTGCATACAAGAAAAAAAAACTATAAGTAAATAAACTAACTAAATAAATAAATAAATAAAATTTAAACCATGATCTTGTGTAACACAGACACCATAGTTGTAAGTCTGAGTACCAGAAAATGCACTTGCTGTTCTCTTAGAAATTAATCATCCACTATAGAAAATACTTTATTATTGAGAATATATACATTTAGGGTATGCAGCAGAAATTACACAGGAAAAAAATGTCACTTCATTGATAAATTACAAAAGATATAATATCAAAATCATAATTCATGGGAAAGGGATCTAATATATTACTAAGGAAGATACAATCCTAGTTTATGCCATTATAACAATATTCAGATGCCTTTTGAGTTCAGGAGTGCAGCTGGATATAGGAAAGGACATATGTGAGGTCTGCTCTTATTAATGTCAATGAGTTCTATGTGTATATGGAAAGCTTCCATGGACTAATCAGGCTGGGAGAACCACATCAGTAACCTTGCCCTTCTGCAGAAACAGGATTAAGCTGAAGCCTTTGTAACCTTACTGGTAACCTTACTGTAACCCTACTTTGTAGCCTTGCTGGAAGCCTTTAACCTCACTGGTGTTCAGTGCACTTTTCTTATTTTGTCTAGACAAAACCAAAAGGCAGAGGAAAACTTTTTTTTTCTTCTACATTCAGGAACCCCCAGTAATGGGACCTTCCTGTAGAAATGGGAACTTTGAAAGAATTTTGGTCAGTTTCTGTTTCCCTTGTATTTTAATGTTTGGTTATGTAGTTTTTTGTTTCCCATAATGGCTTACCCACAGAAATATGAAAATTGAGTATTTTTTATAAAGCATTAAGGAGGCTGTATCTAACATACAAGGTGTATGCCTACACTTTTATGAATGCTGTTTAAGTTCATGGTCAAGTCCAAAGCCATTTACCTTCCAAACAGGCTAGACATAAAGCATTCTATGTTATTGGCTGTTCTACTCATACAGAGTTATTTGGACACTCTAAAGTGCTCAAAATCTTCACATAGGATATAAGCACAACCCAGGTGCTTTCTACCTAAACCAAGACCTCTCTGAACTCCAACTGTTTCCCTTAGTAAACTAAAAACATAATCTTGCTTTGAACCAAACAAACCAAAAACTTGTCCTCAAATTCAAATCTCATTGCCAAAAAGAACAAGTCATATAACTTTAAATTCTTCAGGCTGAGGAGACTACCTGACCACACGGTACTGAACACATACTTCTGACTACTTGAGCCAATAATGGTACATATATGTCATTACTCAAAACTGCAAATTATTTAACCTTGCAATTAAGTGAGTATTTTCCCCCTCCAAGCTAATTTTCAGCATAATTTTCAGTGAGCTGAACACATCCCACGTGTCTATATCCTTCTCCTAACTGCACAGCTCCCAGTGCAGCCCTGTACCAGAAGGTCTCTGGAGTGAAGTAAAAAGTGAACTACAGCTATTAAGAGCTTCCATTTAAGCAGGTTACTTTCTGTGTTTGCAATACTATCCATCCAGACTGCCACACAGTGGGTGACTCCAAAGAGGAGCTACACAGCTAGAACTGCCTGCAGGTGATTATATGAATGCTGCAACAATTGCTTTGTCAGCTCAGGGACATTCTAGCTTTTGGTGCAGGAGCAAATGTAAAGCTGCCTGTCACACAGCTGACTGTAAAGCACAGAAATACTTTCCAGCACAGTCACTGATGAAGTTTGAGCACTGATTACAAAAAGAAGCACCTTCCTGCAGGGCTTGCGGCAGGCTTTGAAAATTCCTACCATGCATTTCAACATTTCTTCTTGCAAAACTATTATCTCTCTGGATTTATCAGCTTTCAGCATGGAACAGCCTAGGAAAATGTCTGAAGGATCTGCTCCTACCAAAGCAAAAAACGAGAAGCTGTTTTTTATGCAAAGGATATGAAATATATTTTGACTATAATACATGAAATACAGAGAAATGCAGCAATTAGAGGAAAAAATATATAAATCTCCATTAGTGAATAGCAGAGTGCTGCATTCCACAAGGCAGGTGAGAGAAAAGACTGGGAGAGGTGGGAGCAGGTAACAGTGCATACCCATGTGGCAAGAATGATGACATTGACACCATACAACTATTGAATAGAGATGCTGCTACCAAAGAAATGTCTCTGGACCTCACGGGCTAGTCACTGAGAACTTAGTAATATCCTGAATTTCTTTTTTTTTTTTTTTTTTTTTTTTTTTGTTGTTGTTTTAAGGGATACTAAAAGATTTTACTTGAAGACCCTGGTTTACCCTCAAAAACTATGTACTAGTACAAGAACTGCTTAACAGAAAAGATATTACTCTTGGTGTAAAGACTTAATTAATGTAAAGGTGAAAGGGTTTCAGCATGTCTATTTCATTCTGGTTCTCTCTATGAAACTGAGACTTAAGATCACTATTAATAGAAAAATATTTCCTGGAAGTATTTTTTTTTAATTATGTTTTGCTGGAAGGATTTAAATTGCAGAAAATACTTTCTTCAAAATTACATTTTCTAAAACAAAATTATGCTCAGTCTGTTAGTCAAACATATCTTGACAAATGTCTTTCCTTGGAATAAATTGAAAGAAAGCATATCAACATGGAAAATACACTTGGTCACAGCTCAACACACAAGCTGGATGACCTTATACACTTACAGTTATGTCTCTCAGATGACACCTATATGCCACACCATGACCTCTATCACATGATTCAGTACACAAACTTAATCAATAAGAAAATGGACAGGTACAGTTTAGTACTGGGAGTCAGCCAGACATTTTATACTGTGGTCCCAGTTTGTTTACTTATTAGGATTCAAACTTTTCAGATTTGCACACCTGTGTTACATATCCCTTGCTACTTTAATAAGATCAGGGAAAACTAGAACTAATTAAGTATAACATCCTATGTGTTTCTCTCTTGCTTGATTATCTTTAAGATTTTATCTTAGGAAGATGCTTATTTCAAATGCTTTTCATGCTTTTTACCCTATTTCAAATGCTTTTTTATGCTTTTTATTTTTATGCTTTTTACCCTACTTGTCGCATTTTCACTTTTTCCCTTCTTCCTTCTGCCATTATGAAATTTAGAGCCTGTAGCTGAAAAAAGGAAGTTCTTTTGACAGAATGCAAAGGAAAACACACATTGAAAAGTTTCATTAAGACAGTATTTTAGGATAATGCCCAGTGGCAAGTAATCAAAAGCGATTTATTGCTCTTTCATTATTATTTTTAAACAATGTCTTTTTTCCTTTTTCTTCCCTATTCACATCCACAAAGACCACATATGTATTCCTGGGCTGACCTCACACATCTTTCCTGATTGTGTGTTATGACCATGCATCCCTTCCCCTTAGCACTGCAACTGGCAGCTTCATCACAAGCTCTTCACCATCTCAAGCCTGCAACCAGAATCAGCAATACCAGCTTGCCTACACCTGAATGAGGGACTCATATAAAGGTGAAACAATGCAGGGGAGACTAATCCTATTACAGAATCTCATATCTGGCCCTTGTTTCAGCAGCTTAGTGTTGTGCAATACTGTGAAAATGCTCTCATCAACTAAAACCAGATAGCCCATTTAGGTGTTCCCAGTGAGCCCAACATTTTTCACAGACTAGACTACTGAAAGTTAACAAGTTCTTGGACATAATGTACAGAGGAATTATTTGGCATCTAGAAGGTAAAGAAAAACCCTGTATTTCCTGAATCACTGAAATCCTGAATCAGAAAAAGAGCCATCTTGACAAGTGCTAAGGAAGCACAGCATCCAACGGTTCTGCGATGTGTTGGAGCTGCTGCACAACTGGGAACCAAATCACACATGCACAAGAAATTCTGTCCTCAGACTTTGAAACCAGTCCAGGCAAATTCAACTGTTTTGCTGCCAACAGGAAGGCAACAGTAAAACCTGACAAGCCAGTTGGAAACAAGCCTTACAGCCCCCTGGAAGTGAAGACAGTTCATAATTGGAGCACTACAAAAATTTGTGAGAAACAGCTGCAAAGGTTAGGAAACAGTTTTGGGGGTTTGTGTGCTCTCAGTATCTATTTCCATTAGACTTTTCATTACCATTTTATATACACTCACTGAAGAAGGCTTGATTAAACTGAAGAAATAAGTAGCTTCAGGAAAACTATTTAGCATTAGTAGACACGTTTGCTTATGCAATTCACTTCGTGCTGGCTTACCCTATACTCAGCTTTCCACAGATATACACTCTTTCTATATCCTGAAGTTGTGACTGTGCCAAAGTTACTGTCAGAGTAGCTCCAAAAAGGCTACCTGGCATCCCCAAGTCTCAGGCCCATAGGATTTAATTCACATGAACGGAATCCTAAGTGTGACCCTCTTTCTATTTGGACAGAAATAAGCCCTCTACCTTTGAGAGGCAGTGTATAACCAGGTGCATTCTCATTCCTTTTAGTAATGGACATATGTTGACAAGGAGCCTATAATAATGTTTTCTATAAGCATAGTTCCTTCTAATACTTATTAACAAAGGAAAAAAGAAGCCAACAAAGAAAAACAAAAAAACTCCCTTAGATTGTGTACTTATTTACTTTCAGTCTTTACTGCTTTGATGCCAACATTAATTACTACAAAAAATAACCCTAAGCTACTTTGAATCAGTATATCTTAATTAATAAGTAAGCTTCAAATGTGCAAAATGAAGACAACAAGAGACCAAGAAAGACAGCAAAGGAATGGATTCTTCACAAGGCACAATATCAAATTTACAAATAAGGACATGGACTTAACATGCCAGTTGTACTCATGACAGAGCTGCACTAATTTCATCAAGAGAATAAGTAAAACTGAAATAGTGAACATGTCAGGAAGGAAAGTCCTCTTAGCTCAGGTTTAAAGAAACATAAATATATTTACTCATAACAATTTCCTATCTTTTATCCTCAGTGTCATGTAGAGCTAATCCTAATGAAAGGAGACATTACTAACGTAGAGATAGCTCCTTTCATAGGCACATCATTATCTAGAATCAATTTCCATCATCAGCCAAGCAGCCACTCATATATCAAGACTGAGGATCACCCAGCTGTTTCACTGATCACATCTTTTTCCTTTCTCTCCAATACTTCCAGTCAAGATCACTGACATCTTGCCACAAAAAAGTGATGTTAAGAATTACTCATTTTGTGATTTTCAGTAAGAGATACGCAATATAAAAATAATGTATATAATTATTTTATATAATAGAAAAATTCATCATCAAAAACAATAATAATAAATTAAAAATATAAAAACTTTTACATTTTTGAGGTGAAACAGCCTTACAAAATAACCAAACCAGTATCTAAGCTCCTGATACTTGCTGCCCTTTTTTGCTCAGTTTTTAGATTTTATTTGGGATGAAAATATATTTTTACTTTCACCCTTGGACATGGCTGTAATCCTACAAAGACAACTGAAGGGAAAGAGTAATGCAAAAAAGGTCCAGTTCATGTTTTTAAGCATAGTATTACCAATAATTTCTTACAAACTCTCAGGGGGTACAGAAGAAGACTCTAAATTCACTCTAAATGTCTTGATCACTGATGAGGAAGTGCACATTTCAGAACAGAAATAAAAATAACCTTTAAAAAAATCCTCTGTATTATATACTTGAACAACTAGTATTTAAATAATAAATCATCATCCAGAAGTTAAACTCATTCATTTTCTTGTCTGTAATTCTCAGTTTACATGATGCAGAAGACATGGGCAAATTTCAAAATTCAACCTAACGATCAAGAGGGAAATAAAACTACTGTGGCAAATGTCACCTTTCAAACTGTGTGTAACAAAGAAATACAGCATTTTTTTACAAGTCATAGCAGTTTGGTTTTTTTTTTAAACCTAACATTTCACACGTGGTGTATAAATAACTTTCTGGTTGTCCAAACAAATATAATTTTTAACCTGCTACCTTCTCAAAACTAAACTGCAGGAGATGCAACATACATTCACTTTGGTTTTAAAATTATTTGCTTTAAGAAACAAAAGCTTAATAGCAGGTGTAAGCCCAAAGCATCATCCATCCCTAGCAGCACACATGCCATAAATGATCTAGAAATACGCAGTGCATCTGCTGATTCAGTTAGCTGTAGTGGAAGCAAAAAAAAAAAAAAACAAACAGTGCAAGAGGCTCTTTCATCACCTTGACACTGCAATAAAAGCCTTTGTAAACTAGTAATGGGATCATTAATTATTGATCTCCCCTTTAGCAGTCATGATGAAGAAAGTAATTTGGTATATGTAAAAATACCTATTGTTTTGAGTTTGGTTACATGTTATTTTTGTCAAACCACCTTCTTTTGAAGGAAATTAATTACGTCTTTAAAGAGGAACAGAAAACCTCAAAATGAAACTCCAGTGGATCCCAGAAGTAAAAATCATATCCAACTGTCTTATTTCGTTTCATACCTACTGTGCATGTGCTTGACAGTGTGATACTGTATAATCAAATTAGTTCAGAGCAATGATCTGTTACACCTGGGTTACAGCTTAAAGAACAGATGTGCAAAAATAAAATACCAATGATGGTAGTTGTTTTTTAAGACACTTAAGCACAATGAAGGTTATTTTGCTCATGTATACATGTTTATACATACACGCAGGAAAATTCCCATACACATTACATTAAGAGGAAGGTCAGGTTGAAAAATTAAATATTCAGAAGGTAAGGGTGATACAAGACTTAGCTTGTCATGAAGCCTTTATTTAGTCCCTATACAAAAGTATTTATGTATGATATTTCATAATACTGCGGTAAAGTCACCCATCCCCACAATGGATCTTCTGTGTACAAAAAAAAAGATGTAACTTAAATAAATAACTAGTTCATATCATTGTTTCCTCACTTAATGACCCCTTTCATTGGTTACTGAACATAATCTAAATGCAGATCTAAACGCAAAATTATTTGTCTCCTGAGAGCTCTGGTGCTGTGAGGATATTCTCCAGGAGTCAGGGTTAAATTCAAGGAATTGTTCTTTATGGACTGTCTGTATAATGAAACGAACAAGATGTTGCAATTAACCTCTTAAAATGAGCTGCTGATATACAGATGTACCATCAAACACTTTGAAATGTTCCAAACAATTTTCAGTGCCAAACATAAGAAATAGAGAGCTTGATTTTTTTGTTTCCATATTTTTTAGGATTTTAGTCCTGCCTTTCCCCTGCTCTATTATAGCTATTCTTAGAAAATAGCAAGAATTTACCCAAATCTACTCGCAAAATATGCAGTAAATTTTACTATATGATTAAAACAAACAGAAAATAATCATATCCCCAACATTTCTCCCAGATTGCTCATGTCTATGTATACAAGCTGGATGAAAACCTCCTTCAAACAGAAATTCCCTAAGAATGTACTTCAAAGAAAACCAATATGGTTTAAAAAATGCTGTGGAGATTTAAGGGTGAGATTGTTAAAGTAATAAATAGAGAGATACAGATGCAATTTGCATTTTAAATTAATTTTGAATCCTACTGAAAAAAGGTATCTTTTTTTCATTGTAATTTGCTCTGTCTTCATTATTTCAGAAGAATAAAAAACAATGGAAGAAGTGTCCACAGAAGAATAGTGGATGTTAGCTCTGCAATTATTTCATTTCACTGAATATATAAAGAAGCACATTGCTCAGGGACCTTTCCACAGTCAACAAGAACTACACTCATAATTATAGCCTTCATGGTAGCTGAAGCTGTAATAAAAGTTACATAAGGGATTTAATCTCAGTCTCTTGTTTTTTGTATGATCACAATTACCCAAAAATATATCTCCTGAAGCTAAATATTTCCAGAATGAGTTTAAGTAAAAGGTCAGTATTTTCCACTACTTTTCAAGGAAAATTCCCTCGCATCTTCTACTTGTTCATGTTTAAATTTCTGGAAATTTGTGATAAGAGAAGAAAACAAAGTCATAATACTTAATGCTTGCAAAACCATCAGGGAATTCTGCCTCATAAATTGGACCAGGCCCTACACTATGGAGGCTCTCATTGCTCAAAGCAGTCCTTCAGACAATGCAACTTGTCTGGGTCACAAAGGTTTTCAGAAGGAAACACACTGTGTAACAGAGGCTGGACCAGCCTTCTCTTCTCCAGGTAGAAGAGCTACATCACAAAATAGAAGGTGCATAATTGTGATGTAAACACAGAGACTACTGCTTAAAGGGAGGTCAGTAACTTATTCCTGTTCCAAATGTATTTAAGACAACAAAGCAATATACTTCAAAAGGCTTCAATTGACTTCAGACAGAGTTGAGTAAGACACTTCTAGTACAGCCAGTTTCAAACCATCCTCTCCCTTTCTTCATTTGCTCATTTCCTTAGTGTGCACCTTACTTGGCAATATAATTTATCCAGATTAACACAACTCTTCAAACCAAAGATTTACATTTGCCTGGTGGCTGTCCAGTTCAATTTAATTTTCAGATAAACTGCTAGCAAACTAACCTGCTACTGCCTAAAGAAGACTAACAGAAAAGGCATCATGTTATCTCCATAATTTGTCCAAAGAGTTATGCACTTCACTCATGAACTACTTATTAATCTCTATGCAGCATGAAGCTGAAAGTCCTTCATGAAGAAACACAGCAAGAAATATGAAAATTACATGTAAATATTTTTGACTGATTGGAGGGTTTTGGGATTTTTTTTTTCCATTTTAAATTAAAGAGGCTGTCTCTTTTCATTATGCACTCTTAATACAAATGAATATAAACTCAGATGTGAAAAAAACAGGTGTGGGTTCCAGCTGGCACAGGTGTCAACACGATGACCTTACAGATATGACCAGCTGATCTGTAAACAACAAAAGGATCATTCCCCTGATTTAAACCTGGCAGTGAACATTTGGAAATGCCTCCATTAGTCCCTTGGAAGACTGCTCAGCAAATTTTTCTTAGATTTCTCAAAACACTCTTCTGCCTCTGTCTGCTCAGTGCAGACAAAATTGCACAGAACATCTTTGCTGTACTGGAACAACTGCAGTCTTGTCAGAGTGAAGGTTTTATAAAAATGCAGAGCATGAATAAGCTATAATAAATTTATTATGATTAGACTATGGTATTACCTGAATCTGCCATTTTTTAAAAGTCTGTGATAATATTTTACTTATTTTATGGTGATTAGAAATAATTTTAGCTGTCAGTATTTTTCTGTTGCTGCTTATTATCATGCAAGTAAATTTAGCCTATTCATATCTATGAAAAGAAAATAAAATTGGATTCAAATGAAATTTTGATTAGTTATACTGAAAATATACAAATAGTGACACCATTAACATTTATTATTTTACATTTTATAATGGACTATGATTTGTAATTCCCTTTCTTGAATTTGTTGAAATAAGGATATACCACATTTTTGCAAATGTAGAGATTAATTTGTTGAAATAAAGAGACACCACTGGATTTTGCAAATGTAGAATTGGCTATGCTCACAGCTATACAATGTACACAACACAAGCAGTTAATGACTTTTTAGGGTGACATTGCTGTTCTGCTTTTCCTTTTTTTTTAGATCATTGTCTGTCAAATCCAATAAAGAACTGGAAAATATGATATGCTTTGGGAATAACAACTTTGGCAAACTACTCATCTCAGTGTAAACAGTTACAGATTTTAACTGTTTCTCTGCCACAATTCAACATCTTTTCTTTTTCATTGTTGATTTCAAATGAGATCTTATGCCATTAAAAAAATGCATTTCATAGAATGATAGAATTATTTGGATGGGAAGATTCTCTAGTTTCAATATTCAATTTCATAAATAACTGTGTTATTAAGATGTTTCTTGTAATTTTCTTCTTTGCTTGTTTTTGCAACATCCTTTCTTTTATAAGGAAAGCATAATAAGGAATTCGTTATTTCTTGAAGTCAGAAGTAATAAAATTTTACAATTAAAAAGTCCTATTTCCTGACCTTCGTATATTTCCAAGTACAACAGTGTTCCAATGGAGGGAAGCTAAAACTTCACTGCTCTCTGTCTTTAATTTCAGCTATTGCACACCCCAAGAACCTAGCAGGAGATTGTCTGTTCCTAGGAAGAACAGAAGTTCAACAGGATCCTTCAAAGCCTTTAACTGAAGTGTCCCTCGCAACCATAAAATCCTTTATACTTATTTTCCAAATCTTTTATATTTATTTCCACATGCAACCAACATTGTGTAATCAGACATGGGAGTTAAATAAATAGGTGAGTGCAATCCTAGAGCAAGACAACTTTGGATGCAATTTTACTCAGCTACTTGTCCCAACCTGCATCAAACCACAAGTTTCTGAGCCAGTACAATGCCATTCTTCTCACTGGCAGCTGCTGCTTTCATACTTCATTCTTTGTGTCCCTGCACATGACAAGGAAGCATTCCAGGTGACACCTTAGAGTAAGCCATAGCTTATGAGATACCAATCCACAGTGTAACAGAAGACCTACAGGACCACTGACCTCATCCTGCCAGCTAGGGTACACTGAGGAATGGGAGCTGTGTCATCTAAGACAGGCATAATAAAATAGTTGACTCTGCAAGATTCATTCCTTTTTAGCTTCTGTGGAAGCTGTCTACTCCAGTAACAAACACTCCAGAGCTGTTGTGTAACCAGCAAATGGGGTATGGTGGATGTCAAGTCTGCAATCCTTTCCCTGGTTTAAAGGCACCCATCAGGAGACCTAGTGGGCAGACGGCACAAGGAGGCAGCGGTGTGGGCTGTTCCTCCTCAAACGCTGTGCAACAAAGGCAGACGTTCCACACTGGAGACTTCAGGCCCTGTCCTCAGCCCTGGCCTTGTGCAATGCCTTAGTTACTTAATCTGCTAGAAGAGATTAATCATAAAAAGAGCAAATATGGGAGAGCTTTGAACACCAAAAAAGGGTTGTGAAGTCAATGCACAGGAATGAACAAATGCTAATAGAAGAGAGTGAAATGCATATCAGAGTTCAAGAATTTAGAGATTTTGATTTTTGCAAATTTTACAAGACCCATAAGAAGGAAAAAGACTTCAGACTTCAGAAGAAGTCACGCAGAAAGTTGAAGGAGCAAGCCTGCCAGTTAGAGGCAAGTGAACTAAATGAAGGAAAAAAAATTGATCTTTTGCTTTGTTTAAATGCTTTGTGCCTGAACAGAACCCAGATTTTAGCAAACGACCCCAACTGAAATCTAATAATTATAAAAACAGTTAGCTGAAATGTGGATCTTCGGTTCTTCACAAAAGAGTAATGAGCAAAGTATTCAAAATACAAGGGATTTGAATGCTAAGCTTAGCTCTGACAGTGATCCATTGATTTCCAGGCCATAAAACCAAGATAATAAAGCTTTTTTCCACTTACAGAGATAAAGAAGTGAATGCAAGCCATTCAAACACTACTGTGATGAGTGTTCTGCAAAGGACCATTAAAAGATTGGACCATTAAAATAATCCAGGCTCTTTTAATAAGAATTAAAAGAATAAGTATGTCTCATTTCTCCAGATACCATCCATTTCCTACAGTGAAAAAGGCAGATGCTGACAAAGGACCATGGCGTAATAAGCAAAAAGAGATTAGTACAAATCAAATATTTCAGGAAGCAAAATACAGCTGACCATGCAATCTACTTACTTACATTTTTTAAATTCATACGTGATTCTGAAACACAATAATGTTGTTCAAGGGAAGAAGTAATGAGAGATGGGCTCTAATTCTGTGCACAAAGGAGCAAATACCTTCTCAAAGGTGAATGCC
This sequence comes from Pyrgilauda ruficollis, assembly GCF_017590135.1. Classification (NCBI taxonomy): domain Eukaryota; kingdom Metazoa; phylum Chordata; class Aves; order Passeriformes; family Passeridae; genus Pyrgilauda; species Pyrgilauda ruficollis. The sequence goes on along the minus strand of NW_024523822.1, from coordinate 10,107,827 downwards.
CAGAGTTTAGATTCATCTGGCTGATATGTAGAATCTTTTTTTGGCACACTATGAATTTAGTTTTCAAGAATAACCTTAATTTTTTACACCAGTAACTTTTCTTAAAAGCTCTTCTTTACAGTTCTTGTTTGGTTTTGAGTTAAATCACAATCTAAAATGATAACTTGGAAAAGAGAAAGAAATTATATTAAAAATTCACCTAGTTCTTCTATTTCACACAAAGCTAATGTAAATTAAATTGGTCTATGTATAAATAAAATAAAAGAATAAATAAATAAATGTGATCACAGCTGTGATGCTTGGGAGTATACACACATACTTTTTTACTCAATTCAGATATTGTTAATGTCAATATTATAAAAGCATTAATTATACCTTAGCAAGTATTATGTTGTATTTACTAACATCAAAATATGGTTCTCAGTCCATATTTGACATCACCCAAAATGTCAGATTGCATTCCAAATTCAGATGTGAGAAAGAATTTGGTTGGCATTTCTCACGTTGTATTTATGGAGTAGTTTATTTCTTCTGGCTTAGGAAAATACTTGGCTTTGTTTTATATAGATATAGCCCTTTTAAGTAAGTGTTGATGGGAATAAGGGGGAATGGTTTTCAAGTAGAAAAGGAGTTTTAAACTAGATGTGAGGAAGATGGCTTTTGTTTTGCTTTCTGCTAACATTACAGAAATGAAGATTATTGTAAGAAAAGCACGCCCCTCATTAAACTACATTAAATACACTGAAGGTATTCATGGACACTTTTTTTTTTTAGAATTGAGAGGAAAAATATGTTTCTTCATATACAAAATTCTCATTTTTGAATTTCTAAAATACAGTAAAAATTATAATACATCACTTTCATCTGTCAGGAGTAATTACTTTTGTAGCTTGAAACAATTTGCCTTTGGTGACTAGGGTCACATGAGGTATATTATGCCAGAATGTGCATAGTTACAAAAGCCTTATGTGAAAATTTGCAAACTTTTTGGTCTTTCTGTAAGCAATTAATGCTGTATTTAATGTAATTGTTCCAGAATTTCACAACGAAAAAGATCTGATTGCAGTAAAACAATACTCATTTTTCAGATGTTGAATACTGCTTTGTTAATCAGTTCTACATCAATTGTTTTCAGTATTTAGCCCTTCTACACACAATGCACATAAATCCCCAGCCTCTTTCTCATTAGAACTTCCTCCAAAATTTGCACTACACTGTGCACACTATGGAGAACACAATGCACTTGATAAAGAAAAATGATGGTATTATGTCTGCTTCAACATTACTATAAACAGTCAACATTTTAAAATATTACCACACTGTTTCAATACTTATTCCTGGAAATTTATATCCTATTATTTCATATTACCATATTGTTTCACATTGTTTGCTGCAATGACAACAAAGTTACAGATATTAACAAGCTTACTAGGTTTCTAGCTTTGACTATGCATTAACATTATACTTAGTAGAAAAGATAACCATAATCTGTATTAATGCCTCCAAAGAAAATAGAAAAATTCTCAGCTGACTTCTGAATTCATGACTTGCATATTTTACCCTTTGCTCTGCCTTGTTCATTATTCATGACTGAGGATAACAGATACCAGCACACATTAACATTTCAAATTGAAAAGAAAATTCAATTTTCATACACTTTCCTACCAGTAGAAATACTTCTCACCTACAGGCAAAAAGTATCTTTCAGTGCATATTAAAATCTTTCCCTACAGCAAGTTCCATACTTTAATGAAGAACTTTCAATATGGCAACATTAAGAATCACGTGCACTTGCCATGCTGGATTTCCACTATCAATTGCTGGTACTTTTCTGCCATTTTCTTTGCAGAGTTGTAAAGGCCTGATGTTGGGTAAAAGATATCTAGCATCTAATCTCTTAGAAGCTGGCATAAGTGGAAACTCATATAACTCTAACTTTCAAAACAAGAACTTAAGAAAGTCACCTTTGCCCAGACAAAACACAAAAGTTGCCAATGAACATCACAAATAGAACTAAGATTTCCAGTCGTTGTTCAGCTGAAAGGAACTATAAAAATGTGGAGCTCCATACTGAAGTCTGGTGATTTCTGGATGAAATCTGCCCATACTGCAAGTTTAAAAGGCACTGTTTCCACAGGAAAGTCAGCCTGTACCTCAAGAGCCTCTTCAAACTTGTACAACTCCAACTGGAAATTGCTTTGCAAGCAGAATTTTTCTGATTTTTGGAATTGAGAAATAAACCATTTTTTTCTCCCACATCTCTGGGGTGTTTACAACGACCACAGCAAAAGAGCACTAATGGAGTGAAGAGATTTGGCAGGGATGGCAGCTCTTTTCACTAAGACACCAATTTTAAAATCATCTTTCAGAGGAAATAAAACACCTTCAGGCTAAAGAAGGAATAATACAACTGATATTAAACAAATATATTGGGCTAAGAATACTATCTCATAAGATTAATGAACACTTTGCTTTTCTGAATTTCTACATTGAATTAGAAAGTAACTTCAGAGTTTATTTGTTCCCCATATTTTATTTATAAATTTGCATATAAATCAAATAACAATAGGACTTATCACTAAGAGTAATATAATGAAATATATTAAAACAATTTTTGTTATAAATCATGACAGTCACAAAACAAATTAATAAGAAATGGCAAATGCTTTGGTAGAGTCAAATTCTCTGCTTTGTCTCTGCTTTCTGTTTCTTTAGTTGTGAGTTCTGTGTAACAATGCAGAGATGTAAGCAAAACAGGTGAAGTGTCTAGCAAGCTTAGATTATTGTATAGCATACAATCTGGGTTTTTTTCTAGTGAATTGATTGTTTAGGAAACATTTCTGAAACCATGGATTTTTCTGGATGTTCATGAATTTACTGATGCTAGTAATTTTTTTTCTCGTGAAATAATACAAAAAATATTTATATTGCAATTCATATTGCAATGAAGGCCTTAACAGATAAATCTCTCTGGTATAATGGACTTATTTCATATATTAAAAAAATTGTTTTAAAATGTTGGTAGCATGCAACATGGATTTACAGCATTACCAGGGGCTACTGTCATATATTTGCCTATTTTCTTTATCAAACACCAGTATAGCAAATTTCACCATTTAATCTCAGAATACTTTAAAAATACAATCCTGTAGATTCATAGAATGGTTTGGATTGTAATGGATCTCTAAAACTCCTAGACTAACCCCACTGCAAAGGGCAGGGATATTTTCTACTGCACCCGGTTGCTCAGAGGCCCAGCCCACCTGACCTTGAAAATTTCCAGGGATCCCCATTCCCATCTAGCACCTCTCTGGGCATCGTGTCCTAGTGTATTACCACCCTTTAAAAAAAAACTTTCTTCCTCACATGTAGTTTAAAACTATCCTCTTCTACTTGAAAACCATTCCCCCTTATTCAATCACTACATGCCCTTGTAAAAAATCCATCTCCATCTTTTCTGTAGGCCCCTTTCAGGTACTGGAAGGTGCTCTAAGGTCTCTTCAGAGCCTTCTCTTCTCCAGGCTGAACAGCCCCAGTTTTCTCAGCCTCTCTCCATGGGAGAAGTGCTTCAGCTCTCTGATTATCTTGGTGGCCTCCTCTGGACTTTTTCCAACAGGTCCACATCCTTATTTTGGAACACCCAGAGCTGGGTGCAGTGTTACAGGTGGGCTCTCACCGGAGCAGAGCCGAGGGGCAGAATCCCCTCCTTCACCCTGCTGCCCACAGGGCTCTGGATGCAGCCCAGGACAGGTTTGGCTCTCTGGGCTGTGAGTGACTCTTGCTGGGTCATGTCCAGCCTCTCACCCCCCAGCACCCCCAGGTCCTTCTGCGCAGGGCTGCTCTCAACCTGTTCATCCCCCAGCCTGGATCAATACCAGGGTTGCCCTGACCTGGATGCAGCACAAGCACTTGGCTTTGTTGAAACTCTTGATGTTCCCCTGGACCTCTTCTTGAGTTTGTCCAGGTCCCTCTGGATGGCATCCCATCCTTCAGGTGTTTCAACAGCACCACTCAGCTTGTTGCTGTCTGCAGATTTGTGAGAGTGCACTGGATCCCACATCTCAGTCACAAAATATTTCAAATTAGAAAGATTAGGAAAGGAAGAGCAAAACAGTGGGAATTTGTATAGACTTACTTAAGAGTATGGAATTTAACAGCATTGAAGAGAAATAAACTGCAAATTTTGCTTCATGTATTCTCTCAAAAGTATCATTCAAAAGTTGAAAAGAAAGGATGCCTTTACTTTCTTTATATGCAGAACTGCTTATTTGTATCTCTCTTTTAATTGCTAAGCTGTCAGTGGGATTATTTTGATCTGATACACACAAGCAAAAGGATAAATGTTCAGAGTAGAAAATATGTCTCATCCCCACTGATATTCACTTTCTCTTCAAAAACATATGTCATTCCATCCTGTTTGTTGACCAAACCAGCACTGAACTTCAGGAAAACAGAACAGCTGTTTCAAGAAGCTGAAATTGCAGTAAAAGATACAAAGCTCCAGAAACAGACAATTTGAATTATCTTTCACAAGGTCCATGCAGTGAGCAGCCGTGAGAGAACTTGGAAGATTTGCATTAGAAATGCTTTTAGCCATTTTATCAGTCTGACTCATGTCAATGACAGGCATTATCTCCGTGACTGCTCTGTTTGCTGCACTGCACTTCTGTGCTCTTACGTGTGAATCCAGGGTGTTAGCCCGGATTTACTGCCCTCCTATCCTACTGCTTAGACCTACATCAGCCCTGTGTCCCAGTTCTCTGTGTCGCAAATGCCTCTTGCCAGGTTCACACTGTTCCATTTTTCTCCCTTTTCCTTGCTACCACTATTATTTTTTTCTTCTCTCTGCTCTCTGTTCCAAATGTTTTATCTCCCTTTCTTTATTAGGGTGCCAGAAAATGCAAAGACAGGTCCTGCTCTATGATTCTAATTCCTCAGGTTGGTAGATATTTTCTGACTACTTCATTACCCATATTTTTCACTTAATTAAACCATCAATGTAAGGAAATTACTTGCCAAGTGTTTTACCACCAAAATAGCACAGGAATGAATCCAGTGTGAATAAATTGCAAGCAAACCAACATAAATTTTTATCCATAATATAAAGGTTCTAAGTTGTTTGTTTCCTAATTAAATTTCTTATGTGAATGTGATTACTATGTTTGATCCAATCTTACGCTGTCAAATTTTTTTTAATTTAATTAAGTCACAAACAGCCTTTTTCTTCTTCTCAAACAAACAAAATCCCTAGTTTCTCTGTTTGCTAAGAAGTAAAAATATTAATGTAAGAAAAACCAGAAGAAATTTCAATGGTGGTGCTTACATCTTCTAAGACAGTTATTACATGAAAAGTCTCTCTGAAGGGCAATGATTTAACCAAGACTAGCAGGGAAAAAAAGGCCAGAACATGAAAAAGACTAAAGACTAGACACAGAAATATGTTTGGATAAAAGGTGGTTAATCCCAAAGACTTGAATTAGAGGATTATGGAGCTTCTGTAGGGCAGATGGTTGTTTATTCATGTCACAGGACATTAAAAGTAAACAGAGGGGAAAAAATGAATAATCTTTCACTGACTAAAGACTCTCACATCCTAGACACACCTAACAGTATAGGCATTCTTCAAAACCACACAACAAACTCTGGATTGCTACAGACTTTGCAAAGGCACTACGGAGTTTTATTTCTCAGTTTTCAGTTATATCCCCCATCTCTTTTCAGCACTTTAAAAGTGTTACACTGCAAGTGTCCTGTGTGGCAAATCTTCACAAGCTGCATTCATAAGGAAAATCATTAACACAGAGAAATTATAGCATAGAAAGAAGGTCACAATTAATAAGTCTGCCCTTTGAAGTTCACCTCAGTCAATGAGCACTACATTGTAATGGTTGTATTCTCTCATCCTTTCCATTCTTAAAAAATAATGTGTTGCATTGTTCTCACTGGCTTAGGAGAGTATTCCATCTCAAATGAACTTGTTCTGCAAATGTGAGTAATGTCAAACAAAAGATAAGAATGCATAGGTTGTTTACCAATAAGTTGAATAAAGAAGCTAATTATGAAAAATTAAACTCCCTGTAGACATAAATATCTACAACTGCAAAAATAAAATCTGGAATAGAAAACCTTGAGGTTAATTTGGATTAAACACTATATTTTATTGTCACTTTACCTGAGCATAATATTAAAAAATTAAACTCTGAAATTACATTATCTTAGCCTTATAATACATAAGAACTTGTAGTGCCAAAACACTTTTTTATAATTTTCTAGCTGAAGCACCTGGCTAAAAGCAACATATAACTTAAATTTTTTCTCATCTATAATTTATGCAGACTGTGAGCCTTTTCTTTTGTGAAGAATGCACATCATGGAAGCAAAACATGTCATATGCACAATTTTCAACTGCATTACAATCCTGCATTGTATCATGACATAAATCAAGTTTTACAGCACAACCTAGTTTAGAAAAAAGAATGTAGATGACATGCTTTTTACTGCTTAGTCATATGTGTGATGCTATAAAAAGATGTAATCCTTACAACCTTCTTATCAGAGAGATATTTTAACCCTGGACTTCAAAAGTCCATCTGCTATCCACCACCAGTCGGAATTTCCCTGGTTTGAATCTTACTCTTCCACCAATACACTTCTCTTTTGCAGTGTTGAAACTACATTCATTATGAAACTCTTTTCTAAATATGCTTATAGAAAGAAACTTTCAGAAAATCATAAAGATAACTCACCAGCCTTCCTACTGAAGTATTTCTATAGATGTAATTCAAACACCGCCTCAAAAAACATCAATGTATTTGGAAAGAAGACTAAAAATTTCAATCAGTGATGAGGCAGAGCTTTGCAAAAACATTGTGGTCTTGGCACGGATGCAATTAATAATTATGTGCAGATGATTTTCACAGCAGATGTATAAGTGCTTCACTTAGTCACATCTGCACAGACATTTGAGAGCAGACCTTACCTGGTATGCCAATACATTCTCATAGCAAAGGTTTATAATACTAATAATTAATCAGAGTTTTGGTTTCCTCTTAAAGAAAATAATTCAAATTTTCTTAAAGGCAAAAAATATTTAATTCAAATTATGGCTCCCAGGAAAAACAGGATTGACTTTCAAAACTTTTTCCAAATACAAATTAGGAAAATATAAATATTGTCATTGAAAGTGCACAAGGCAAGCAAAATACTTTCTTGTTTATTTCTTTTTTAAAGTTTTGTAGTATATACCAAGCAGAAGTTGTTCCAGGTATTTTACAGGTCCTCCACATAAATGTGGACTTGCTTCAAAGTCAGATATTTAAATATTTATTACTTAACAATCTTTTTTCCCTCATGCTTGTGCCTGATATTAAAATTTTCTACCACTTTCAATTTTTATGTTGTTTTACTTGAGAAGATTTCTTAAGAAATTTGAGTCAAATGACCACTTAAAACTTACACAAACTTTAATGTTCAGCTTCTATTGGCTTCTAGCAGAAAAATCTAGTATGCAAACATCAGTCTTTGCCAGAAAGTGGTGGAGCATTTCCATTTGTTAAAATAAGTTATCTTGAAAGTGCTTAAGTTAACTGAATTCATTTTTTGTAATTAAAACACAAATCCTCACTCCAAATGATGCATATGAGAGACTTCCTACTAAATTCAGGGAAGCCAAGAATACTCTGACCAGATTAATTCAACAGAAAACAATCTCATTGTCTAGGTCTTTGTGCAAACTCTTCAAATACACATTTGCATATAAATTTATGTTAAAGTTAAATGTAGGAAACACACTTTGACGGTTTTATAATCAATGATAATGCCCCTCTCAACAAATAAACTTGGCTACACCTAAAAAAGGAACAGAACTCCCACTGACTGCAGAGCCTAGCTTTCTCTATTGCAGAGTACCACGGAGATGCCACTGGCCATCAGGGATCTGCAGCTCCCACCCTGTCATCCCAGGGACCAAATCTTTGCTTTCTGACTGCTTTACTCACCGCTCCTGAAGGCACTGCTCTTCCTGCTGATTACCTATATGGGTCACACCAGAAACCTGTGAGGAGGCTGCCTGGGTGAAACAGCCTTCAGGAATACACTCACAATCACTGCTACATTTTCTCCTTCACCATATTCCATTTCCTTCGTTGTCATTTTCTTGACTTCCATATAACCAGTTCCAAAGCTGCCCAGTTTCTGAATTGACTTCATGCTATCATCACCATCATAACTAGTATGAGGAACTCAGATGTAATTATTAATATTGTCCAGACTGATACCAAAAGGAAAGAAGGAGAAAAGCAAAACAATTAGTACAGCCCAAAACTAAAGTCCAGAGATTAAAGCCTACCTATTCTCAAATATTAAGTTTTCATATTCCCCTACCTATTGCACCAAACAAACAAACAAACAAAAAAAAAAAAAAACCACTAATGGGAAAGAAGTTTCCTTATTTGTTTTTTTTATGAGTACTATGATCCTAAACTGAAGAAATAAAGTTAGCAAATACAAATGAGCCAAAAATCCTCATTTTATTACCTCTCCTTTTCCCCAGTAGTAGCAATTTGCACATACAAGAGTCCCTTTAACAGATGGGATTTTTTTCCTTCTGAGGATGTTATAGAATATGAAAGAAAAAGAGTCATTCATTATTTCACTTTAATATTCCAGTCATCAATTCATTTTCTGGTTTTGACCATAGAGATTATAGATGTCAGTTGCAATAACTTCCAAAAAAAATTCTTTCTGTGGAAGACAAAACTGTTTTTAAGGGCCCACCAACCATAACGAGTTGTTCTGTTGCTGCACCTTTACACGTATTATTCCCATCCTTATAATAGGTATCATCTATAGAGACAAAGGGAGGGTAGTCAATGTGCTGGTTTAGATTATGATCTGAAAAAATTCATTAGAAAGACATCTACTCATCCTTTGATCTCCTCTGTTCTGCAGGAGACCAGAAATGTTAGCAGACATGTAGAGAGTCAAAGAAACATTTCTCAATTTTGTAGAGAGAAGTGAAATTTTCTGCACTGAGGGCTAGTGATGTCCTGTATTTCAGGAGGAGGAGGCGGAGGAGATGGAGGTGAGGGTTAAGGATTCAGGGCCAGGTTTGTTGTTCCTGCTTCCTTCAGGCCATGGCTGTCACTGCAGTCTGAGGCAACCACTCAGCTCATCCTCTCCCTGTCTTCAGCAGCAGCCACTGCACCAAACACTAACCTCTCTTACAGCAGCAACAGCAAGCTCAGCATGCAAAATAATCAACTGGGCAATTTCACCAACCCTAATTATTCTGGGCTGCTGCCTACTTAGATTAGTCCTGAAACTCATCCAAGACATTATCTACACAATCAACTGCAAAGTCCGACATGCTTTCTTCTTCTACCACTTCTGCCAAAGATGCACAAACAAACCCTCAGTTGGAAAGGGCATAATTGTATTTATGTAAACTGTGATCATGCTGGTAACCCCAGCCACTCTATTGAGTTTATTACCAGTCACACACAAACGTGTAGAAATGGCTGATGGCAAATGCTGCTCCAGTTCAGAGCACACAAGGGGCTGGCACTTACCTCTGAGGATACATTCAATTGCTAATTTTACTCATTTGCATCTTGTTAGAAATTCAAGCCAGTCCAAGTAACATAATACATCAGTTTTAGAGACACAGAAAATTCAGTTCTTTTCAGCAGACATGAAATACTTCATTTATTTTAATAGTCTCAATATGTCACTTCTACATGAAAAGGCCTCACAGAATCTGTGATGCTTATTATGTGATGTTTATTGAGTATCCACAGTTTACATAAATATTTTTTGTTTTAGTTCATTGCATGCACTTTAGGGTAGAAGTAGCCTCACCAAGCATTCAACCTGTGCTCCTTCAGGCAGGTGTTATCTGCTCACCCGGTCAGGAAGGAACGTGCATTCAGCACAAACCCTCCCTGGCATCAGCCTGCTGCAGGATCCCCTGTGCCACCAGGAGCTCAGTGTTTGCCCCAAAAGAGATGGCAAGGGACTGTTCTCCCACTTCTCAGCCCATCCCACCAGCAAAGACGCTGAGGGTGCATGAGAAGCTGGGAGGGGACACAGCCGGGACAGCTGGCCCCAGCTTGACCAAAGGGGTGCCCCATACCTTACAGTGTGCTAGTCAGCAACAAAAACTGCAGGGGAAGAAAATAAAATCTGAAAGAACAGAAGCTCTTCTGCAGTCCACAGGAAAAAGACTTCATGTCTGTTCTCACTCTTTGACAAACGCATTCATCAGGAAATAGATGATGAAATTGAGCTCTTTTTCTTTCTTTCTTCAATATTTCAGTTTCAGTTGTCGTAAAACCCATTTTTTCCCCTTTAAATGTTATCTGACTGTTTCATCAAATTAATACAGCTTCTAGATTTGATGTAGATTTGGAGTAAAAAAATACTGTATTGAACTTCTGAACCTCAACAGTCATTAATTCAGTAATTCCAAGTAAATTTCCAATTTTCAAGTACACAAAACATATTTAATGAATAATTTGAGCCTAATTTATGAATCTCTATTTTCTCCTCACATAATTTTAGAACTGCCTCCCCTGATTTTAAATTCACTAAGCATCTTTTTTTCTAATAAAATACATAGTTAAATTATTACATCATATAACTTATTCTCTCTTATTCCTGGTATGGTAATGATATAAAACCATTTTCTTGGATCCTCATTTTAAAGAGCAGGAAAGAACTTACTCTAAATGCGATTGTTTTTGAAATTTTCTTCCAAAAAAAACCTATTGTTCTCTTCTCTGTAAACCTTTTCCTATATAAACTTTTATCTAATTTTAATATTCCTCTTTAAATAATATTAATCTATTTACAGGTTGTTAGCTCACAACATCTAGACTATGCTGAAAACCTAAAACAAATCAGCCAGTTCAAATCAGCCAGAGGCACACAGCAATGCATAGTCTCAAATATAAATATCATTCTATAATTAAAACACAGTATAATCTGTTCTTCTTATTTCTTCACATCTTTTAAATTCAAAACTTCTCATATTAAAAGATGAAAAAGACATCTAGCTGAACTCCAGAGCAGAGCAGTTAGGAGATCTGTTTAGGTGTTGAACTAAGGTTATTTTGTCTTTTTTAGATAGGCTCAGTCCTCGTAATTATTAATGAAGATGTATTCAAGTTTAATGAGATGAAGTTTTACCACTTGCAGCAATCCTAGGAGCCCAGATTACATATAGCTATGAGTGTTGCTCTCAATTTCTCTTCACACACAGTCTTAGGCAAATGCAGAAACTCATATTTTAAGAATAGTACCACTGACTTTACCAGGATGATTTAGAATGCATAAAATTAAGACTGCGTCTTTCAAGATGAAGGCTTAAAACACATGCAAGGCTAGATTAATGTTTTGAATGTAAATCCTCGCCTTAAATGACAACAGAAATCATCTATTTAAATTAACTTTTAAGAGACATCATAGATTCTCATCTCTCCTTCACACAAATGCTGGATGCCGTTCAAGAAATGCCCTTTGATCAAGCACGAGATGTTCTGCACTAATACAAGTTATTGAGCTCAATAACAAATTAACAGCATGTCACTGAATGGACTGTGATAAATAGCAGGCTGCATTAGATGTTGTAATGGTAATTATTCATGCTAAATTCTGTGAAGCTATAAAAACAGTTTTAAAAAAAAACAGCAGAAACACTCCACAAGTCCTAAAGCAGAGCTCTCCTGCTCAATAAAGCATTGTCAGTCCACCAAGTTAGACTCTAGACAGCACTACATTGGTTCTACTGCAATAGTACCTAAAAGCAGCAGTCAAGGATTAGGACTGTCTTGACTATTCCTCAGCCCGTAATTTGAAAATGCAGCTACAATTTTATGCTTATGTTTTTATCATAAATAGTTTGCACGTACATGATCCAATGGGGCTGTCTAGTTCAGCAAAATCTGCTTTATTTTTACAGGGAATATAACAGCCAAAGCATTTGGTGGATTATGCTATGTAATACGAAATTTAAACCTCTGATAGGCAGGCCAGATCCCTGGCCTTGAAAAAGACCTACTGTGCACTCCTAAGCCATCCAAGCAGGCTTAGCCAGGCTCCTGATGAGCCAGAGGGGCTGAGAAAGTTTTGGGGTGGCATGGAAATTAAAATGGCAGCCACTTGGCATATACTTGTGGAACCAAAATATTTCTGCACCCCAGCAAGGCTCAGCTTAATAAAGAATAAATTGGACAGGTAAAAGAATGTATCTACATTTCTAGTGAACACTAGGACATTGCAAGCTGATGTGATATGGTCCAGTCACAGCTGTGCAACACTTGAACCGCACTGTATCCACCAGAGTCCCTAGTAGATTCCCACACTGACGCCCTACCCACTCTGTCCTCCAAGAACAGTAAAGCTTTTGGGATCTTTTGTATATGTAACTTCAATGACACATAAAATAAACAAACCTCATGAGGTAGGATCTACAAGTGAATACAGATCCAAAGCCTAAAATGCATGGGAAAACTCAAATCCATCAATCTTCTACAAGTGCTCTCTTTTGTCACTTGCTATTAGGCAATCCTTTTGAAAATTATTTACAACACCTCTTGACAAATATGATTAGAAAAAATTTGGCAACTGTACTAGCTGCAATCATACAAAGATAAATCTTTAATAACTTCTACTCTTACAGCATCAGAGTTTTCAAAATGAAACTGGAGAGAAAACATTCAGCTAGAAAGATCTAAAGAACAGCAAATACTCAGAAAAATATAGAGCAGCTAAAAGAATGATGAAATATATTAAAAACTAAAAAGTTATTGAAATTCATTTCACAACATGCAATTTCTGAAGTTTTGTTTTTTGAGCTTGCTTATCCCATTGCGATAAACTGACAAGAACCCTGTAATGGAGAACAGGAGAGACAGTTCCTATGGCTTGTTATTGCCAAAGAAATCACTTAATAATGTATTCTAGTGCGTCTCTGCCAGAGACCTAGACTTCAGGAATTTACTTAAGGAACAATATTTTTATAAGTCAAAGTAACTTATGATAATTATTTTAATTAAATTGCAGAGACTACTATCTGAACAATATTTAACATAATTCTCACCAACCAACATAAGGAGTTCTGGGGTCATCAGGATGTAGGAGACTTATCAAGCATACAAAATACATAGTCTTTCTCTTGTGATCCTGTACTGCCTTGGTTCAGAGCACTTAAAGGGAAAATCCTCTTGTGGCCATGAGTATGCAAGACAAAACAAGGTAATTCCTTAGGAAAGGTCCCTATATGTTGCAGTTGTACACAGCAGCCTCAAGAAGTTCAGCAGAGCCATAGATATTAACAGCCAAATACTAACAATTCTCTCCTAAGCCTCTGTGAATTGTGATTTTTGTTCAGAGGCTCATAATAAACTCTGCCAGTTTTCTCAGTGAGATAAAATGCACGCCCTCAGAAGGAAGGTTATGCACCACTTCAAATTAGTGTTTTAACATGGACAAAACAAGACATTTTCCTGCAGACTCACTCTTCAAAATGGCTGAATTACATTTTCTGAATTGTTATGGAGATTAAAAAAAAAAAAAAAAAAAAAGAAAGAAAGAAAAAAATCAGCCTGCAGCACTAATCCTGCAAGGAAAACTACAGCATAAACAGCCAAATCTCACAGATACAGAACCTAAAGACAAAGCAGGAAGTCAGAGACAGAGCTACAACCTGGGGTATTTTTTTCAAACAGGTGATCTGCAACTGTTGGCTATAATTAGGAACAAAATTACATAATTACAATGTACTTTCATAGTACTTCTTACAGCACAATTTACTGTTGTCAGTAAAAAGGGAACTTGAGCTTCACACAGCTCTGTCAAATGCTCAGCGAGCTGTATCTGTGCAGTCACTGAAGGTCAGCGCCTTCAAAGGGTGATGGGATTTCACACTCACATGACACAAATGTAAACCACTCAAAGACACAGGGCACTGTGTACAAGTCTCTTTCCAGATATTTAAAAAGAACAAAGGTGTTGACTAAAGCATTCTGTGCTTTCATTGAATTTCATAGACACACTGAGACTTTACCACTTTTGAAAAATAAAGCTTTTATCTTCCCCTGTAATGCCTGTTGTCTAATCATCTGATCTACTGCAGAGTGAACACAAGGAAGGTGTTAGTATTAATGCTAGCAAATCAGAATATTAATTTCTTACACCCACTTTTTATTTACTTTGTACAGATAAAAAGAAAAGGGAACAATGGTAATTCAGGCTCAGAAAATATTGAATGAGAATCATGTCAAGATGCCTTAATATGTATCTATTTTGCTGCATTTTTCCTTTCTTACAGAAAACTATTAGTAAAAAAGGCAACAACATTAAGCAGATAATACATTTTTCTGGTACAAAGTTTGCCACAACCATATATTTTGTGACCATAACCTACAGTAGTAACACAAAGTATTGGCATTTTCTTAGATGCTTGTTCTCATCTTACACAGGTGCCATAAAGGATTCTTATTTGCACAAGCTTACTGCTTAGAGTAGTCATCTTCTTCCAAGAGGCCAGGGTTGAAAAGCTGCTTATCTGGCAGGGTATCTGTACACCAGCAGAGCCTCTGTAGTAACAAGGACATGGGCATAGCAGCTCAGCGCACACTCATCACGTGAATATTTACCCAGGGTCTCAGCAGTCAGCACTCTGCAGCTCCAGCTATCAGCACTTCAACTGCTGCTCTCAAAACTAGTTTGCATCTGCCAAGATGAGCTACAGCCATACTTTGGGCTGCAGTGCAGACCTATCTTTAGATAAGATATGTGGTTTCAATTTTAGGAAAATAGGAATACCAAGAGGCTCTCACCTACTCTGTCACCTCTCAAGCTGTCACTTACATCACCCCTTATAATTTGCAATTTTGCCTGTGATGTTGCCAGTGTTGCTTGAAAGTCATACTATTATTTACTGCTTAGTGGGAATGTGGTCCATTAGGCAGCTGAGTTATCTAACAGCTCTTTGTCACTGAGCATGGCTCTCACTCTTCTCCATGCTGCTTCCAGCAGTGTGACTTTTTTTTGCTTAATGTTGTGCTCTTTTGTGCCAGTTCTGGTAAACATGGGATATGTCATAGTAATTCTTCAGCTTATTAAGGTGAAAGGAGTGTGTTCATTTATTGTAGCAGTTTAGTTTCATACCAGTGTAGTCACCTAAAATGGCTCACTAAAAGTCAGGTAAATGATGGATTTAGTCCAGATCAACAATCATGAGGTAGGATGAGGGTGACAGGATGATTTCATTCCAGATGACAATGAGTTTCTGGCTCGCCACAGCTCACCTTTTTGAGCCACACTACAAGATAAACCCTTGTGTTCTCATTCTCTTGAAGTGGGACCCTAGCACTTGGTGACTTTGCTTTTTGTGGGGTCTTTAAATTGGTTCACCCATTCTACTGGTCTGAGTTTCCATGAAAATTTTATACATTCACAATTAAATTCATGGGTTTGAAGAGATTATTTTTTTCTTGCAATACTACACACACAAAGCAAAGAGCAGAAAACCTTCTCCCACTACCTCTGGTTATACTGAATTACATCTATGAAGATTTCAGCTACTGACCAGCCTCGGCTTTTTTAAAGGTTCATAGTGATTGACTTGAGGCAATGGATTACATATGTCAGTAAGTAACTTTCAGCCTCATAAATATACTTTGTACACTAAAGCAGTCCTTTAAATTGTGCTGGGATAGATATTAGTCTGAAGTTCAAACCTAATTCTGATGACCTTCCTCAGTCAGAAGCTTTCAAGAATAAATTCAATTTCTTCAACACATCAATATCCTAGCCTTAAAAAATGGTGGTTTTGTAATATTATTTTTTAAAGTGTGTTTAAATTGTGTGATTAAAACAGAACATGAAAACTTTTCAAAGGAACTCATCTTCTAGAAGATGAACAGATTCAATATGAACAGATTTTCAGAACTAAACTTAGAAAAAAAATTAAAACCAAATTATAATATGCAGAAATGGCAAAATTATTAGAAATTATAAAATCCAATTAAACGTACTGCATACATTCACTTCCTAAGAGTAGTAAGAAGCATGGTATCTAAACATTTTTCATAGTGCATTCCAAGTTCAGCCTTTCCTTGTTACAGATGTATACAGAAAATGGCCTATAAATAGGCAAAACAGTAAATAGTAATGGAGGTTTTTGATGAAAACTTTTATTTGATTCTATTTAGATTATATAACTAATGCCCATAAATTTACATTTTCCAAGTAAACAGATTATGTAACTAGGAACCTAAAAGATATTCATAATCTAAATGTTCAGAAAGGCAGAAAGTATAAACACAGGAAGTATTTCTTATAGAATATTTCTCTAGAATACCATCGATCTGAGTACCTTTTCATAAGAACTGGTACCTGCAATCTGGTGTAAACCTCAGTGTGTGACACAGGTGTTTTTTTATGCACATATTCATTCAGTTCATCTGCCTTTACACATTTCAAAAGAATATCTTAACACAGAATATAGAGTTGTATGAATACAGGCTATTAGGTTCACTCTTCTATTGCAACAGATGAGACACAAACCAGAAGCTTCAATATCACACACTTCTTTCACAATCTACTTCTCCATGCTCACAAATGCTACTCAAATATTCCTTGGAAACAACTTACTTAATCAGTGAGGTGAAATGGAGAAATCAGATATACCTGACTTCCACAGCACTTTTGACAATTTAGCAAGTTAAATTAACTGAAATAAACTCTTAAAAGTATCTTCAAGTCTGAAAGCCTGTTAAGTGCTGCAGCATGATCAAACAATCATTGCCTAAACTACATGGCTTCAAAAAAGAGGGAAGGGTGAAAAAAACCTATAGAAGAGAAAAACTGAAAATTCTGTAAAGGGAAGAAGAACCACTGAGTAATGTAAAGACTTTGATGGGTTATACAAAGGGGGACCAGGCTGCAGTGTAAGTAATGGCAATCTTGTTAGGGGAACTCAGTGAAATTTCGGAGAGATATTTCTCCATTTTCCCCCTTCTCTTTTATTAATGGTTCTGTAAACATGAGACAATGCCCAACCAGGTTCAGTACTAGTTAGGACCTAAAGTCTGCAGACCTGTTTTGTCCTCAATACAGCTGAATATTAGAGGATATTTTAGTGGAGAAACATGATAGATTTTGTGTGAAATATTTTCCAAAGTAAATTAGAAATTAATTTTTTTAATCCTTTTACATTTCAAAGCCAGGTGCTTTATGACAAAAAAAATTATGATTTACAGCCAAGAAAAAGCAATGGGGGCTAAACATTCTTCTTTTCTTTGTGCAATAGTCTTTATCCCTTCCATGAAAGATAAGACTACTTCAGTAGAAAAGGTAAAAATGTTATTATATATGTTAGCATAAAACTTCACTCTTAAGAAAGATGTAGATACTTTGTATTCCAAGGCAAAACAAATTTCTCAATACAACTTTACAACAAAACCACTGAGCACTAATTTGATAGACTGCAATGACCCAATCCTCTTCAAAGAGTTTTATTTAATATTTTCTTAATTGTCATAAATGTCATTATCATTACATTGCTTTTTTTTCTACCTTCCCCCTAAAATAAGCATTTCAACATTAGTGGACCATCACAGGAGAAATGCATTTATAATTTTTTGATGTTACTGACAGACACCAAACACTTTAAAACACATTTATAGGGTTTTAAATACACTTTCAAAAGAATATTATTATTGGAAAAAGTTAGCTAGAATTTTCAATTTAGCTGGCAATAGGGTGAAATTGCATTCCTAAATCAATAATCAGATTCCTCGGCAGATGGCCCTGATTTTTGAGGTACTCATCGTTCGGCACCTGCTGAGGCTCTGACTGGGAAGGGTTTCTGTAGGATTGTCCTTGGGACTGCCCAAGTGTCTGTCTCACCCCTCACACTTGTGCCAGTGCCTTCCTCCCAGGACCAGCTTCACTGTTACACAGCAGCTCCTGAACAGCTGAAACTACAGCCACACAGAGAAGGACACAGGAACTGGTGCCACTTTATCCAGACTGTTTATATAAAATCTTTCTTCCTGGTGCCCAGATTGTGAATTGTAATGGATGAGACTTGGATGGAGTGAGAGCTGTAAGAAGATAGAAAGAACATGCTTTCCTCTGATAAGCATATGCTTCCAGGTCTCACCCTCAACAACATTTAATCTCAAACAGTTTCTGTGAAAAACTCCAGGTCTTGAATGGCACATTTTGGGGAGCTTGAGACAACAGGGTTAAAGGACAGAGCATTTTAGGAGCAGTTCTCACATTAATGACATATGTACAGCCCATTCTGCTTATTTCCCCTTCACTTTGGTTCCTCTATTTCTCCCATAGTGATTATCCTATCCCGAATGAAATACACATCAAAATAGAAACAGAACAAGACATGGTTTACAGAAAATTAAAAAAAAAAAAATTGGTAAAATACTCCCAACTAAATAATCATTTTTTCTCTAATTAAATTTATTTGACAGTGGCCCATTTAGTTTCTGATAGTTAACTGAAGAAGTAAGAAAATTACCTGCAAAATCAATTTAAATATACCATAGGAAAGCACTAACATAATCTAAAAGGACACTAAGTCTAATCTGTGGCAGATAGATTTGGTTTGTTTTATTAGAAGAATAATGATTTCATCAAAGTATGAAGAAAATTATAATTTGAAAAACACACACTTCACATATTCTTGAGATAGTTCATGCCTTTTATTCTTTTTGTGTTATCATTATTTCTGTTTGCTGGGACTCCTCTGTAAAAAAAGACTAAATCACAGTATTTACACAAATATTCAGAAAACTTCAAAAGAAAAACTCCATGATGTTTTTTTTGTTCTAGCATGGCATTGTAAAGAACTGAAATGTTTCACACAGAATCCAGCAGGTCTGAATTTTGTCTTATCTGTGCCAAATCTGTATTAATTATTAGCACTTAGCCCTGATGCAATATTTGGTTACCAAGTAAAAATTTCTAACTTAGTTAAACTGTAATTGTAGTTTGAAATAAGTGGAGCAGGTTCAATAAGATAAGAATTACCTACATTGGAAGGTAGTAATGCAAGGTAATGCATTACCTTGCATTTCATAGGACGACACCTTTTCCACCCATGTTTGTACAAAAATTTCTTTCATCACTATTAAAAAATTAATTGATATTTATAGATTTTATTAATAACTCATAGTTCTTGTGTTGCATCATCTCAGAAGATTATTAATCTTTTGCCCAGACAACATTTCCCTTACAGCCATAGTTCCCGCAAAGTCATGGAGTAAAAGGAAACATGATTAAAGAACTACAGTTTTAATTATTCCTGTGCATTTGTATACAGGAGGTTCAGATTGCAATTTAGGCAAGGTTTTCATCAATAAAACTGAATATTAGATATTTTTGTTTGAATTTCAGTGCTAGGAAATTATTCACGTTCATTTACCTATTATAAAATATTCTGTATGCTCTGATTGCTACATGAAAATATTTCTTCTTCCTGACTTCAGGAAATCCCTGTTTATCCTCAGATTCTGAGAATGCATAAGTTATACACCATCTTTTCAGCATGTCTTTTAATATCTTAGAGGACAACCATCATTTTATAAGGAAGCTTCTAATGTTAATATTTACCATCTTTTCACCTAGTTACAGTTGCCTCACAAAAGTTTCCTGGCTTGATGCAGTGTGTACCTGCCTGAACGCTTCTGCCAGCAGGAGTGATAATAAGGATGTGAATATGCAGCCAAGAATAGGGAAAAGGCAGGGCTTTTTCAATGAGAGTTGTTATTGCCTTATGCAAATATCTTAAATTACTGCAAATTTAAAATATGTTACAGTAGAGACCCTTTTCATATATTTTAAGTACCATGGAAGTGTGTAAGTAGGAGAAGGTTTAGCAAGACTTTTTTTTTAAATTCTTTACAATGAGAAATTTTTGTAACTTTAAACTTTCTACTTCTATTCTCATCAATACAGGTGTGAAAAATATTTTTCTAGAAAAAATATCATAGGTAATACTAATATTTTAAAGTAGTGTTATAAGAAGTACTTTCAAAGCAGTGACTTTTTATTGCTTAAAAATATACATAGAAAAGTGTAATATTTCTTATCTCTCAATATTTCTTCTATTTAATTAAGATTAAATTAATATTAAAATAGAGGCAATTCATAAGAGTACACTTAAAAGATGGAATAATAGCATTCTGAATTTCCAGTCACACTCTTTATATATTTAAGTTACGTTTATCTTACATAAGAGGTAGAGGTGTCTATAAAAATAAAAATTACTTAATTACAAAAACAAAACACAATCTCCTAAACTGCAATATTAAATGAAATAATAAAAGGAAATTTTTTCACTCTCTGAAATCTGTTTTAATAAAACAAGTCCAGCATTATTATTTTAAATAATCATTTTTCTTTTGATCATTTAAAATTTGTCCTTTGAATTGTAAGATATTTCTGTACTGAAACTGTGTGAAAATTCAAAGTCTTTTTTGTTCCACTGCTGCAGCTCAATCCTGAAATTTTGCCTTCTAGTATAATTTGTTCCAGAGAAGCTAGACTTTCAGGAAATCTCTAACCTGAATGAAAAAAATTTTAGAAACAATGACCTTGTTCTAGTCTAATTTAGCTCAGTGTAACTTTGACGCCAAAGTTGTTGAAGATGTAAGAAACTGGCACAAGCAGCACTGAAATCAGGTCCCTTTTCTCTCTGAATTTAAAAGTGAGAGCTCTCTGATGGAATCTCACTTCCTTGGCATCTCTGCTCATGTAAGACACGCACTGTTCTGACAGTGGCACTCAGGAAATGTGCTTTCTGCTCCTCACACCATGAGCTACCATAATTTTTCTAACTTGTGACAAGCATATTGTTTTCAAATAGACCTAATTCTCCATCAAAAACTAAACTGGATATCTACCAGATTGGTTTAAAATCTGCAAAAATCAAGGAGGTCCTGGAAGGAACAAGTAGGTTCCAGATATGAGGATATTTTAACTTCTATCATGAGAAAGGACAGTTCTTCACAAGTTGGTAAATGATCACAACACAGCCAGTGCAAGGTTATATATTTATGTTTTCAGTGTGCTCAGTGGCAAAGAACAGTGTATTTTCACCTGGTCCTGCAAGCACACATTTCTGCTCAGACAGTCTGTGCTCCACAGCTTTCCATCAACAACACACGGATGTTTAATGTTTTAAGATTGCTCAAGCCTATCCACATGTTTTGTTAGGGGGTTGGTGAACAGCTGGCTGAATATGAGCTGGCAGCATGCCTGGGTGACTAAGAAGGCCAGTCACATCCTGGCTGGTATCAGCAATAGTGAGGCCAGCAGGACCAGGGCAGTGACCCTCCTCTGGTACTCAGCACTTTAAATACTGGGTTTGGTTTTGGGCCACGCACTACAAGACAAACATGGAAGTGCTGGAGCAAGTCCAGAGAAGGGTAACAAAGCTGGTGAAGGGTCTGGAGCACAAGTCCTGTGAGAAGTGGCTGAGAGAGCTGGGGGTGTTTAGCCTGGAGAAAAGGAGGCTCAGGGGGGACCTTATTGCCCCCTACAACTACCGGAGAGGAGTCACTGCCATGTGGGTGTGGGACTCTTCTCCAGAGTAAGAAGAAACAGAAAGGAGAGGAAATGGCCTCATGGTGTGGCAGGGGAAATTTTGACTGGATATAAGGAAAAAATTCTTCACCGAAAGGGTTATCAAACACTAGAACAGGAACAGGATGCCCAGGGGACTAGTTGATTCACACTCCTGAAGGCATTTAAAAGGCATGGATGTGACACTGGTTTAGTGGTGAAATTGTCACTCTTAAGTTAACAGTAGGACTTTATCCCAAAGATCTCTTCCAATCTAAAGGTTCCTATCTTTCTATGCATATGAGTTTCTTTGATAATAAAACTATCTATCATGTTTTAATAAAATAAGAGTGAAAGCAAACACTAAATTTAAGAACTGACAAAACACAAACACATTTGGCTTTCCCACCACAGATTCCACCCACATTAGATGTCAGCCACCATTTGTGCAAACAGATACCTCTCACAGGGTGCTCTGAAAAGTTCTGGGAGCGTGGTACGCACATGTGCCTGAACTGTTTACCATCATTGGAGAATCTACTATGTCCTACTTTATATTTAGAATAAATTAGGGCAATATTTAGAACTATCACACACCTAGATTTCCTTGAATGAATTCTCTTCTTCCATGCAGAGATTGTCTCTTGCTGAATCCCTAGAGCTTGCGAGATTTGTAAAGACTTGTTTTTAAGACCCTCAATTGTTTGGGGAAGGGGCAGACAGAACCCCAGCTTCAGCGCAGGTCACCTCTCTGGTGCCTGTGTTCTGAGTGGGGGTGAAACAACCCCAGGGATGACAAGCTTTACTGAGTCTCTTCAGATTGGTCCTTTGGCAGACTGCAGTGTGACAGTATTGCCATAAGGAACACACGGGCAGTGGTACTGTTTGATTTTGTAAATTTATCTGTAAAGCCTCTGGACACAGAGAATCAGCCAGTAGCACTCTGCTTCACATCTGCTCCGTGCTGGGTAACAAATTATAGGAGCCCTTTCAAACGTCCCCTTAAGGCCTACTCCTTAGAATTGCACTGAGAAACATCAACTGAACATGAAGGTAAAAAAGTACTCTAACTGTCCCTCACTATAGAAGACACTTAAATTGGACAATCAGTATAGAAAGGTTGGCCTAACTTGCACACCACAAAATACAGCTTTATTTGAACCTCTGTAGGTGACATAGTTGACTCTGTTACAATACTATCACAACTGTTCTCTTTTTATAAGCCACATTTCTCAGAGCCTTCAAACTGCACCATGTAACTGAGATGGTTTTGAGAAAAAATTGGTGGTTTGAACAGTCTAGAACATTTATAATGTCATTTTTTATAATAATAAAATAATTATAATCCCTGGGTTTAGTGGAGGAGTTATTTAACAGCCATTTAAAAATTATGATTTCATAAAAACATTGGCATTTCAAGAATTGTTTTTCTCTAACATTTTAAGCAATTTTGACCTTTCATTATTAGGGAAAATAGCAATATACCAAATATTTTAATCCAAAACATATAGGAAACTTCTTTTTTTTCCTCTCCAAAGTGTATTTCCTAAGACAGGCAGGAGGTCCTGTCATGGAGATATAGCTTTGAACTGTCTGCTACACTGATCTCAGGACTGGCAATAAGTGTTATAAATTGAAACATCTTTGCAGTTACAGAAGCCTGGTATTCACAGCAAGAGTGAAGAAGGGTCTCTTACATAATGTGGAAAAAATATCGTGAGTTTCAGAAAAAATTTAATAACACAATAAGAAAGAATTGTTCATCCTATTCACAGAAAAAGGCAGAGGCCATCTGTTAAACTGGTGCTCGGTTATGTCACTAAAAAGAGTTTCAATGTCTGTGAAGACCTGTACAAAATTCATTCTGAAAAATATGTCTAATTCTGGCACAACCTAAATTTCAGGTAAACACATTTGTAATCTAAGCTATGTCCATTTAACACTGTTCTCATGTGCTATTTCCTGAGCTTCTAAACAATGAACTCACCTGTCAGTGTCAGCTCCTGACCATGGTCTTAGCACATCTCATCCCACCAAACACCATCCCAGCCCTTCATGTCAATGCTTCCAGGTCCACGTTCCTTGCTCAGGGAGTCCCAATCCCTCTTTGCAAAAAATGCCACTCCAGTGGTTATAGAGCAGGGGAGAAGTAGGAGGGTCTGAAGATATTATTCCATTATGTGACATGTGCTGCTGAGCCTGGCACAGCTGGCTCTGGTTCCAGGTACAGGAGTTACTGCTGGAATGACTTCCTGTGCTATGCATGGTCACTTCCCCCCAGCCCAGGACCCCCAGCACATGCTGGGAGCAGACACAGTCAAAGCAGTCACATCCTTCCCCACTTCAAGCAGCTGCTCTTCTCCTTTATGAAAAACCAAATCTGTTCTCCACATCAGTTCCAGGTGCAGGCCACCACTAGGCCACTTTGACACAGTTACAGCCTGTATGTCATGACAAAGTGCTTACGCTAATTCAATCCAGATTAACAAAGCATAGTAGGGAGCTTTTTTTTTTTCCCTGCAAAATCTTTGCAAGCTTTTAAAATTAATTTGTATAACATATATTTAGCTTCATTCACTCCCTCAGAAAGCAGGACAGACATGACATTGTCATTATTATTAACTATTGTAATCAATAAGAATGTTTTCTTTGACAATTAAAATGCAAAATTATTTAAGTGAAAGCTGTAAGTTTCATAAGATCATTATTATGACAGAGAGCCTAGAATTGTAGAGCATGTTTTAAATTCCCATCTGAAAGGAGCAGAAAGCCCAAAATGTAGACCAGACCTACTTCTTGTCAAAGTCTGGTGTATCCCTGAGACCCAGCTGTGAAGGGAAAGGTTCCTATCCTGAAAGGCCCTCAGCTGTCATGGATTTTTCAGGTGGGCAGAAAAGTGGCAACAAGAAGTCCAAGGGCAATCAAAGAGAGACATCAGGCTTTACGATGACAGGTTAAGGAATCAGGAGTACAAGTGGGCTTCTCCTCTATTCTCCCAGTTGCAGGAAGTGAGGAGGGAAGAGAGGGAGATCCAGCAGATCAATACTTGACTCTGAGCCCAGCATCACCAGCAGAATTTTGTGGGTTTTTGATCACGTTTACAGTTTACATGGCACCAGGCCTGCTGATAACAAATGGGGGGGTCACCTGTCTCAAAAGGGGAAAAGGATTTTTCTCAGGCATTAGCAGGGTTCATAGAGGGAGCTTTAAACTAGGTCTGAAGGGGATACCAGACTTGATACAGATAAACCAGGCAGCACCATTCCAGTGTCTGAGAGACATTTTGCTAGTGGAGTCCTACATTGTGCTGTCTCCACGGAGGTAGAGGATAGAGAGCCATGCAGCAGCAGACACAGACAAGGGTTATTGATGTGTTAGAAGAAATGGACATGCTAAATTAGTGGTAATCAATAATCTTGCAGGTCTTTTCCAACCTGTGCTTTTATAATCCTAAATGTATATGCTTTGTGTGTTATGTGTACAACAAATATATTGTTTATATTATCTTTTATACTACATTTCCTACACTGAATTGCCTTAAATAAACATTTTGTTACTACTTCCCCTGTATTGATTAGTCCTATTTTCCTCAAGGTTGCTTCTAAGAACAAAATCATGAACACCATGAAGTTGGTATAAGTTTTTTCTACACATCAGGAAGACTAAGGGGGTCAAGGTTTCAGCAGAGTTGTTTCACATAAGTACACACAACTGTCTACTTTGACCGAGTGAAATTTCCTTTCATTCTACACTGTCTTGCTCCTTACTTATCAGACCATGGTTATGGATATTGACATATGAAAATTCAGAGTTATTTCACTTACTCATGTTAATTACTTGCTTCAGAACCAATTTGATAGCAATAATAATAATAATAAGTAGTATTAAATTTTCTGTTCACAATCCACAACAGCAGATAACCATTCAGGGGAAGTAATAAAGGTTCACTGGTATACGAGTAATAACTCAAAAAAAGGTTAAAACAACATACATTAAGGTAAGCAAACTAATACTATTCATTTGATTGAGCTAAAATTCATGGCCCCCAATACTTTCATATTTAATTAGAAATTATCCTCTTATAGGCTGGGAAGTAATTTCAATCAATCTTAGTTTTCTTTCTGACATTGGAGTAACTACAAAACTATTTCTAAAAAGTACTAAAACCAAAAATCATCCTATTGCCACAAGAAAAATAAATCTCCATTGGAGTAAACCACGTCAGTCATTTTAAATTTGTGTCAAAACTTCAGTGGGTTAACTTTATAGACACAGGTCTTTTTTCAGATCAGATATTCTTTAACCTGCAGCAGAGAGCATGAAACTGGCATAAGGGCTGCATCATGTGCTCCCACACTTGATCCAGATCAAATATGCACTCATTGTGATCCAGGAGCACGCAAATCTGGTATTAAAGAACATGAAACCGTGGCCTTATATGACAGCCCAGCTTTAGATATTTTGCAGATTTCATTGATAGGTTTTTCAGTAGGCATGTTTTTTCCTTTATCTTATCCAAATACTTGTAGGAGCTGTGATGTTCTTTTCCACATAAATCATTAAATTTATGATTTAATAAATTAATAAAAGGGAAGGAGTTCATTTCAACTCTGTTAATGAAACACAAAATCAGAAAAAAAATCCCAATTCCCATTACAACAAAGCTGAGTCATCTGTGAAGGGCTGTATATGTGTGGCTGCAACCAATTTAAATAGATAAATGTCCAAAATAATAGAAACCAAATCAAATCTACATAGTGAAGCAATCAAAAAATTAGAAATCTTACCTTTTTCACTAACACTTTCACTTTCAATCTCTACATCATCACAACTTGTATATTCTGGCGTGGATGCCAATTCTTCTTCTGAGCTACTTAATGAAACCTGGCGCATTTTACCTCCTTTTTTCGTTTTATGGGGCTTTGGTGGTGGAGGTCTGACAGATTCAGACTGGTCAGAGCTGAGTGAATCATTCCGTAACATGGTCTCCATCTTTTCACGTTTTGTTTTCCGGACAGCGGAACTGGGATCCAAATGATGCTGTTTCCTTAAAGAATCAGAGCGCCTCATGTCTGGTCTTTCCAGAGGAATTGGACTCCTCCTAGGTGTAGGAGGGCTATGATTTGTGGTCCTCTGACGATTGGGACTTGGTCCCTGAGCCTCTCGAGTTCTTTCCATAGAGTATGAACGTTGGTTTTCCATGGCGGCCCTGCGCTCAGACACGGATCTTTGTCTTGATGGCCGTTCCATCCTGAGCATGGACATCCGGGAATCTTCCAGCTCTGTATTTGCCAGTGAGACGTCGCTATGCCTGCGTTCATGCCGCGCTCGGGACACTTCAGCGTGGATACGCATTTGCTCCTCATATGGCTGCGGCTTGACTGGATAACGAGCCAAATTAGGATCACTCCGGTATCGTGCCTGGTATTCCTCTTCCCTCCTTTGCCTCTCATATTCTTCCCTGCTTTGTGCATCTTCTTCTTCTACCGGATACTCCTTGGAACGCCTGCGGCTCCTTCTGTTGGAATCTCTATAATCACCCAGTTCAGGTTCTTCGTATAACTGGGGCCCACGCTGTGACCGCCTATCTGAATAATCTGATGGTGACCTGGGCATCGCACTGTCTGATGTAGCATACTGTGAATATTCGTCTCTCTCGTCCCTTTGGTCGTATCTTCTGCTCTGTTCTCTTGATATTGAAGGGCTTCTTTTCCTAAATAATCACGGCAAGAAAGCAGAAAGAGAATTCTGTCAATATTTTATGCAGCACAAATATACAGTTAATGCTAGTTAAAAGATAAAATGACCAGCTGATGGAAAAAAATCCGTTCATTGCATTTTTTGTGAATGTGCTCTCACATTTTCTGTACTAAATTAAAGAAAGGATGTCATGCTATAAATCTGCTTACAGTGCACAGTTTGAATAAAAAACAGTTTTGAAGGAAAAATGCTAATGTGACTTTATAAAATATAGAATACAAATACTTAGGCTACTTTGTAGTCATGACTGCTTTACAAGTACCAAAATTTTATAATCCTTTGTAATCATTTTACAGCAATATAAATTGACCATACACTTCTGTTTAATGGAGTTTTATAATCACCATGGAAATTAGGGCTAGAAGGATCATTCAGTTAGTTTACTCTTTTAGCAGCTGTTATTGCTCAAAAACACATGTCAGTTCCCACAAAACTATAATTTGTGCCAAAGGCAGAACATAGACAAAGTTTCAATGGTGGCACTTTTCTGAATCATGAGATGAACTCGGAAGTCCCAAAGTCAGAAAACAAACCACAGTTTTGTGTTGTGAAGGGAGTTTCAAAGTGCTGCCTGAGCTGAGAAAGAATCCTTCTCATCTCTTTAGGGATGGTAGCAGTATTTGTCCAAGCATTTGAGCAAGACAAATACCAGAATGGAGTTCCTGTGCCATATGAAGCATTAACTCATTGATGTCATTTATACCATCTAGCTATAGGCAGCTACTGAGGCTTCAGAGGAAGCCTTCTTTCCTGACACTGACAAATGATAGATTGAAGTATGTGATTAATTTATATGTAATATTTTCATAAAGAGTGTGTCTGGAACATACAATGAATGTTATGTTTTCTGTTTGACACAACATTGTTTGCTACATGACTAGAAGGTATCAGTTAAAAGGAAAAAAAACAAACTGGATCTTCACATCTTGCATTTATCAATCCTTACAGGTTAATAAGTGTGTAAAATGCTACTTTCCAGACATGTCCTGATTCATGCTTGGCTTTTCATCGTACATGGATCTGAAGAAGTTACCTGCAGAAAACTGGAGCAGAGATTGCAGATAAAAGAGACTGAGAGGTGGGCCTTCTCTGGGATAACATAGATCAACTCAAACTTTAAGTAATAAAAATACAAATGAGAAGCTATTTTTGTATTGTTAGTGTCCTTTCTTCTTATATTTAGTTCTACCTTTATAATTAAGATTCCTTTTAAAACATTTTCTACACTCACAAAATGACCACTGATTCTGAAGGGCAGCCTTGCAGGCAGCAGCCAGGAGATCCTGTCTAGTGTTTAGAAGGACAGCAAAAAAGACAAGCAAATACAAAGCCCTGTTTTTGTCACAGTTGACCTAGAAGAAGAAAGAAAACACTTCAACTCTGTGAAGGGGAGAACAAGAAAGAGGTTCTCCTTGGTGCCCAGGAAAGTATAAAAGGCTCTGTCTATCTGATAGGAGAGAAAACATTATTTTCACAGCCAGGAAAGAAATGCAGCCTCTGGACTTGAACAAGGAAAAACAAGGAAAAACAACAACTGCCAGTGCAGAGTGTGCATGGCCTGTGGGGTGACTGGCAAACTGGCATCCTGTACTGTTTTAGGTACCATACAGAATCATTAAACTGTGCTTGAAAGATTTGGACCCAGTATTGCCTTGTAAATAGTAAAGTACTTTAGCTTTGTAATGGCATCTACATATGAGAAAACTAATTCAATCTTGCAAAATGAAACGCTTTGTGTGAAGCATAACAAGTTCTATAAGCATCATGCAGATGCCTATTTGCTTACAGTGAAGATAAGATGTCCCATCTGTCTTGTTACAGTGGTATTTTAGTACCAGCACAAATTATAACCTCTGTACATTTTACAAAATCTCTACAGGTTCTGCTACTGGGGACTCAACTTGAATCGCTCTAATGTTCTGTAAGTGAACAGAGTTTCAGAAGGCTAAAACCAGAATGGCCAACAGGAAGGGACAAGTGGAACAACAGAACTACACAAATGCAGACAGTTTGCAAAGACATAGAAGCTTCTTTAAGACAACAGTGATTAGATGCAGAAATTATTTAAGGAAGATAAATATTTTTCACTTAAATACTTCAGATGATGAAAAATTATGCCACATCCCAAAATAAGTTGTTCCAATAGAAAATTACCCAATCCCTGAAAATTTCTGTCTTGGCTGTAGCAAAACTGTGCATAACTTCCTCTCCCCAGTTGTGTCCCCCATATAAGAAAAATATGCACTCATCAGATACAGACATTAATCCTTGTGAATCTCATTGAAAGATCGAGACAAACACATGTACACATGAAATGTACACATACACAGACTGTTAATACTCACACTGTGTATACTCAGTCTATATAACCTACAGATCATGTGTCTCCAGAGCCAAATTGTTTGCATCAATTTGATCCTCCAAAGCATTAAAACATTCTAGAACATATGGTTTATAAGATCAACTCCATGATGAACAGTGTAACACACAAAGCCATACAGATTCTGGTTTCACAAATCTCATGTGTGACTTGGAGCAGCCTGAGTGTACACATGCTTCAACAATAAAATCTACATACTTGTATCTACAGCAATACAAGCAACCAGCAGTAAGAACTGGTTTAGCTACAAATAGAAGATTATATAAACATACACAAAACATGTGTGTGTGTATATATACATACAAATAAATATATCACTCCATGTCACAGTGTTCTCATACGGATTCAATCCTTTTCTGACGACATTATGGCTATAATGTAATAGGAGGAAGGCTGAGGGGGATAAAACAGAGGGATTTCTGTACAAGTGAAAACATAACAGTTGACTTGTTGCTGAGGAAAATGTATGTCTATTAAGGAAATGCATCATCAGATGAACTGGCACATGACTTACTAAAAAGTACACCTGTTTTTTCTAGCATTAACTATGTTAATGAGAAGAGAATGTGTTGATTTAGCACTATATTTTTATACCGCTTGTACAAACATTCTCCAACCTCGTGTGCTACATCTACTACAAACAGTAATTTTTCTTCCTTCATTTAAGATATAAAAAGAGGAAACCATCTATGGCTGACAGTAATGTGAAGAGCAGCTGGGTCTTCAATCTACTCTAGCTTTTTATCAAGGAAAAAGCTTTGCATGGCTGTTCTGTGTGTGGCAGCTACTAGGGCACATGCAAGAAAAAGGACCTACCTGGAAATATAGTGCTTTTCTTCAGAGAAAGCAACCTAACAGAAAAAATTGAATTCCTGGCCTATGTTGACTGACATCATCAAACCCCCTCTCTAATTAATTTCACTCCTGTTGAAGTCAACTTACTTCACTACTGAAGTTACTGAACTAACCAGAAGCTGTAGTCCTGTCCATCAGAAATAAATTAACTCTACCTGTACACCTGATCTGCCAGAAACCTGCTGCCAGGAGAGGGCTCATCCTGCCCCACAGTCACCAGACACTTAGTATTAAAGTCTGTCATTCTCTACTGATCATCACAGCACAATGAGCCTTCCTTTAATATTCAACAATTTTTTAATTTTAAAAATACCTGCTATATACAGAGCTGTACAATGAATGCCATACATTTTAAATCAGAGTTATGAAACCACAGTAGGAGGCAACTAGTACTGATGAAAACTTATGGCTTGTCCCTACTATTAAAATCTGCTGCTATTTTTAGATCTCTAGCTAATTCTCACTCACCTTCATGAGCATCTGTCTAATCCATTTCTCACCATAAACTACCTTAAAGATGCCTTAATAAAGCCATTTTATCAAGTACCCCCAGCTGGATCCACCATGGAAAATGACTACTCCTGCCTTTCCAGGACTTTTCTGGAACTTTAAAAGCTAAGTGAACTTTAAGGGTGTGATATGCACCCTCCACCTGCCAACTGAACTAAGCACTACATATCTCTTGTCAGAAGGATTACCACATTTTCTGAAAAGGTTATCACACCTATTCTAAAAAGTCCTCCAGGCCATTGTGATTGCTACTTGTTTGAAACAACCATAAAATAAAATCTCTATTATGGTTTAAAAATCTCTTTGTCAGGCACATTCTATAAATGGGTTTTTTTTTCAGATACAGAATATGAAACTTATTTTTTCTTACCAATTACTGTATATTTATTTTTATTGCAATTTATCAATACCTGACATTTGGTCTTTTAATACACAACCCATAACCCTACACTGATGGAAAACTTATTTGCAGTGCACTACAGATATCACTAATATTATGGAAAAGCAAATACCTTGACTGCAATCTGTACTCCTGCTCATAAAGTTAAATTATTCAACTCCCCTATATCACAATAGAATTAAGTGCTTAAAATATAACATAGAAGAATATAAGACAGCTATTCAGCTTTGATGGCTATGACTTCCATAATGGAACTGAATATCTTGAAACTTTGACATTCACTTTTATTCTGCCTTAAAGAGAAAACACTTTTCTGCTTTGATTTAGGTTTTTAGAAAACTGACCCAAATGTACTGTAGAAAAGGATATTTTTAAAATTAAGTATCCATCACATTTCAGAAGTCAGAGATATTAAAAAACATTTTAATATGTATTTATATCACTGTCAAAACTAGATATCAGACCCTCCTGCTAATAATCTTTTCCTTAGTCTAATAGAATACACATTTGAACTGGAGAAAACCTTCATGAAAATATCATTTTAAAGTTGTGTTTGACCACCTGTGTTTGGCCACATGCATTTACTTGAAGAAGCTTTGGGTCAATTAAAAAATTATAATTTGGGTCAATTAAACAATGCTCTCAGCATGCCTGAGCCATCAGCTACTTGGAAATGAATACTAGCCATCTACTTGTAAGACCTAATTATAATTTACTAGACAATACTTTCAAATTTTGTTCTCTCTTTCCTACAAATTATCAAGGAATAAAGTTGAATGGAAAATTAAAACTGAAAGTATCTCTCCTGCATATATTGTAATTTTGCTTAACTCAAAATGTGATCCTTTCAGTACATGAAAGAATAATTCAGAGAAGGTAAAAAACATTGACATTTTTCACCAGAACTTTTTCACAAAAGCCATGCAAGATAGAGAGCTTCTTGTCAGAGACCTCATCAAATTCCCTAAACACAGCTTCATTTCTCCTTTACTACATGGCTTCTGTCAGGGAAAGTGCATTTGTTGGTCCCTGAGTGATCATTTAAGAATAGTTCTTTTACTATTTGAAATTTTGTGTTTTTATGTGTTGAATTCAAGAAACAGCCAGGACACTTGTTTAGAACAACAGGGAGCAGATAAAGCACTTGTCACACGGTTCCCAGGCTGCCAGGAGCTGAGCTGGCCACTCTCTGGACCTTGCACCCAAAGCCCCATGAGTGCAATGAACCCAGAAAATGAACCAGAAAATTTGCTCTGCAACTTTAGAGTCTGCCTGCCTTTCACAGGGAGGGTTCCACTCTCTCATTTAGGAAACCATCTCCACAGACTTCGTTTGCCAGACTGAAAAATCTGCAAATATTTTGGCAGTGGTGTTAAGAGGCTGGCTGGTAGTGATTTAACTCTTCATTCTCCTCTTATAACTTCTGCCTTTGCTGAGTCATACTGTGCAGGAGAATTCACCTTGCACATTCTTCAAAGCAGCTATGGCTCCCTTATTGAAAAAAAGAGGCTTTTTTTTTTTTTTACTTCAAAGCAGTTTCAGTTTTCACCAAGATCTCTCTTTACAGATCCTCTATGCTGTCTAGTTTTATACTAGATTAAACTTATGATTTGTCAGTTCCCCTCTCCTTATTTTCTCACCCCCTCAAAAAAATTGAAGAATTCACAAGAATGCACAATTCACAAGTTAATTAATTTAAACAGCCTACTTTGATAAATAGAAAAGGTGTTTATTGTATTTGACCGATATGGTTTTTAAAAATTGTTCTGAAGTATATCTAACACTCACACATCTAAGGAATCCACTAGGTAAAGCTCATGTGAGACAATATTTCATTCCTCATTTCAGCCATGCCTTGCGATTTCACTTTATAGAAACCATACTTAGAAACATTAGAATACATTCCAGCTAAATATCTCCAAAGAATATGAATTAGGCTTACAATGAATATGAATTAAGTTTACAATTCAGTAAATTTACTGAAGCATGAGACTGGTAGAGCAGATGTTGATCTCTATTAGATTTTATCTGAAAATAAGAATTCACTGACTGCAGGCTTGTATCAACAGAACAAAAGGAAATCTGTAGTAACAAAATGTTAATATAATTAAAGTCACCACTGACAACAGTTTTGCTTTGAACTTGACATGATTGCACAGACAGATGAAAAAATACAATTTTTTCTATACAAGTAATTCAGCAAAAATTCAGCATTGCAGCAGGGTTACTTTCAATTTGTATGAGGAAAAGAGTTATAATATGGAAAAAACTGCTGAACAAACAGGGTGATTGCAAGTATCAATGGCTAATCTACAAATATTTAGGTAATACATTTTTTTCGCTTTTTTTTTTCCTTAAATCAAAAACTTCACAGATAGGAAAACTGGACTAACAGTAGAAATTATTTTGTCCTCCTTTATTTTGCCTGAGCAGCCCTTAAATCATATAGTATGATTTTAGAGAACTGCAAACTGAGAAATAAAACAACTATATTTTACTGAGTGTTCATTCAGATATATTGATGAATGCTTACCTCTTATAAATAGGTTAACACGCCAAGATTTTTCATTATTTCCACTTCTGAACATTTTCAAAATTAATATTTTGCTAATTATTTCCACTTAATAAATAAACAAACAGTATTGCACTTTTCTTCCAGCAAAAATTTTGTCTCAAAAAAGATAATAATAAAAACTATGCTAAATAGCAAATTGATTAGATTGTTTTCAAGAATACTCGGTAGGAATGGGCATTCTTGTTATCTGCATCAGTACTGACACAACAGAAACCATTTGCAGAAGGATGGAATCAATTAACAGCTGTCTAACAGCAGGATTCAAATTACTTTAAAACACAGGGTGTTAATAGAATAGTAGGTCACAGAAACACTAACCTAAGAATGAGTAAATATATTGCTGAACTGTTACTAAAAAGTACAAATAATATAAAATAAAAGAACATTTCAAAATTACATATATACTATTTTTATTAAAATAAATATAATGTTTAAAGAATTATTTTTATCACAGAAAACAGAATACAATTTAAGAAACTAAATTATAGGGTAGCAAAAGATTATTTTAAAGATAATATTTGCATCCATCTGAAGCACAAGAAAAAGTTTTTCAGTACTTCCATTGAGCTTTTTTACTCAAAATGAAAAATATCTCCCTAATCGTCCCCCAGAAGAACAAGAAATGCTGAGCATAGACATTGTTTTCACACAATACATTCTGCATCTTTCTTCCCTGCTTTACCTTTTGATCAGCCACTGCACATCTGGGAAGCTGGAAGCCTCGGGTTCATGAGAATACATCAATTTCTGTTCTCGCTAGCGCTTTCATTTAATCCTCTAGGTTCAGTGAAATCATGTAAACAGTCTCTTCATTTCGAGACACAATTTTTTAGGTATGTATATTATAAACCCTTCCCTGCCCCCAAAATGCACTTATAAAATATAAGGCATCTAGGAAAAAAATAAAGTTTAGTATCTGCAATAACAGCAATTCAAGTGAGAGAGCTGACCCAATGGGAAGCTATTGAGAGCATGAGAGGAGTGTTATAGTTTAATGCTGTTACCATGTGCTGTATATAGCTGGAGGTCAAGTAAGAATTTACCCTATAAGGAGGATTATGGTACTTAGCTGATTAGTGCCTTGCTACAGTACTATTGCCTACAAATGTACATGCTGGTCAGGACATTTCATTTAAACTATTTTTAAAATTGTGCAGGTCCAGTATTTCATATTTTGTGATACTAGTTCCAGCATTTTATGTTCTAGGTCTCCAATAAAATTATGTATTATCATACTTTTAGTTTGAAGTTTTCGTTTTAGTAATAAGTCAAATGTTGGCATAATTTACAACTATTAGGCTAAAATAGTTGTGGCGTCTATTTCAGTCTGATGTGCTGCAAATACCTTAAAACTGAAAACATTTTTTCTTACACAGTTTTCAAAAAAAATAAAAACAGTGAAAATCAATGGGCTAATTATTTCCAAAAGCAGTCATCAAAACTCACATTCAAAACATGTTGAAAATGTGAAAATAATAGAAAACAAATGTTTGTCATTTGCCTTAAATAAATTATAAACTTATTTTTCTAGTTTTTCAGTTTTTTCTGCCTATGCAAACTAGCTTACAAATACATTTTATTTAACATAATGCACCAACCAAACCTGACCGCAACACATTTAAGCCATGATAAAGTTGCATGACATGGAAAAACTAAAGATTTAGCAGAAACCTAGATTTTCTCCACCTCAATAATAGTGAGTTCAGATTCTAAGGAACGCATTCTGACATCAAAATTTATTTTCTCAGCCATCACAGAGAATATATCATAATAGACTTCATCTATACATCATTTCATCTAATTTTGAGTCTAATCTTTTTTAAGTGTTTCAGTTTCTTACAACAGGGAATGTTCAGCAGGTCCTTTTACCAGCAGCTGGAAGTATCCTGGTTCTTCAAAGGAAACCTTTAAGTTTGATGACAGGGAGAATTTTCTTTCAAAGAAACACTCCATTATTATGTGGGCATTATCACCATTGCATAAAAAATAAAGCTACTTCAATAATGACCAAACTAAGAAAATATCAGTGACATGAACTGTCACTTGAGAATTGTTTTCCCTAATAACATCTGGAGGCTATTTTGGACTGTTGAACTTTTAAAACTCGAACTTTACTCATGAACTTAAGTCAGTACATATTCTGTTTTTTTTCTGTCTCTTTTCATTGTGTATACAATTACAATATAAATGTGGACTGTTGAACTTTTAAAACTCGAACTTTACTCATGAACTTAAGTCAGTACATATTCTAGTTTTTTCTGTCTCTTTTCATTGTGTCCACAATTACAATATAAATGTAATATCATACAATGAACTTAAGTCTTAAAATATCTCTGTGATTCATATTTCAGCCTGGAAGAGATGGAATAGATCATACTGAGCTGTTTTGATGCCTCCATAAAAGAGCAAGCATAAAATAACCGCTGTGAAAATGTCCAGTTGCCTCAGTAATGGGAGGTAAAGCCCCATTATTAAATCTTGTGAATTAGATCAGTGGTGGCTCATCAATGAATGATGGGCTGTCTGCATCAGCTTCTCCAAGACCAAGATGTCAGGAAAAAGTGTTCCTGCTAGGGAACATCAGCTGGACCACTATGGAATGAGACAGGTGCATTCAATAGCTCATGGAAATTACCTTGGTACATAAAACTTTAAATTCTGGTTCAACTGTCATTCTCAACATACTGGTGAGATGGGATTAAATGTCTGTATTTTAAAGTAGCACCTAAGTCTACCATAGAAGCAGACCACAAGCTTAGAGGAAATTAGGTTGTATTTCTGTAAAAAATATAGCACCTGTGTTATGTATCAGTAGGGCATGATTTTACAATGTTTTTTAAGCAAAAGAACTTTCTCCACAGCATTTTAAGCAGTGGGCTCACAATCCACAGCTGTTACGTACCAAAATGTTCAGGATCAAATGGTCATGGCTGCCTAGACAGATCTCCTTCAGTTCAGAGCCCTTCAGGCAGGAGGTTAGGATGGAAACCATGTCTGTGCTGCTGGGTTTACAGAGACACTATCTGAAAATCTTCCCACCACACTACCATGAAGTAACAACCCCACATGGATAATAACAGCCTGGTTTTTGAAACATCAACAGGTCAGAGAGCCATCCTTAGATACTCAGTTCAGATCTCTGAGGGAAGTATTTCTACCAGCATTACTTTGTTTTTCTGCAGTGCTGAGACCAGCTCAGGATAGTCCTTCCCTTTTATTCTCTTATCATCTGTCAGAGATGTCTGCACTAGAGCAAGCCTTCCCTAAAAGAGGCTCAATATGAAGCCTTCTAAAGAAAAAAATATATCCATGGATGTTTGCAAAAATCCATATGGAAGATCACTAAGTACTCTAGAAAGTGTGTAGAAGTGAACACTTGGAAGTGAAAAGGGTAACCTGGCAGCTTAGCAGCTTCTACACAAGAAGGTAGCACCAAGATGACAACAGTACGGACCACAAAGAGGAAAATAGCAACCACTTCTAGCAGGAAACAAAATGATACTGAATAGTCGTTATAGAACTACTAGCAACAAAATAGCACTGAATAAAATTCACTGAAATATATGACTGTTTCTTCCAAGACAGTTGTGTGGAAATCTAAGGCAATTTAAAAAGAAACTAAAATAAACTTCATCTTGCAACATAAACAAGTCCATATTTTACATTCTGTAGTCTACATTCTACTGCAATGAAGTTAGACTTAGTTACTCTACTTTTGCTTCTAAAATAAGATGCCAGCTTCTTATATTCTACAGGAGAAATGAGTGCTCATTTTGTAACTTCATGTGTATATAAACATCTCAACTAATTCATGCTTTACAATTCCTGTCACCAACATTATCTGCTTTACCCAATAAAATTGTTTTCAGTAGGATCCTACAAAGTCAAATGGTGAAATTCTGACTGAAGTTCAAGCCGTGCTATTAGCAGAATTTTGACATAGCATTGGTCACTTTTTCCATCAATTACAGAATTTATAGAAAAGGTGCAAGAATAACCACAGGGTTTGTCATTACTGACTAGACTCAAATAGCAAATAGCTGATAAACACTGAGAGGTTTATCAAATTATACAGGTTCTCAGCACCTTCGATAACACAAGTCCATTACAAAAGTTACGGAACACGCTCGGTAACTCAGTCTTGAGCAGGTTGTGATCAATCAGCTAAGGCAACAGAGAAAGGAACAAGAAAGAAGTAATGGAACAAGAAAAAAATTAAAGCATTTTGTCAACTCATTAAAATCTTTCTGAGACTAATGATGATTTTTTCTCTCTCTGAGTACTGTTATTGTCAGATTTTGGGGACCAGGATTATGTTTTAAGTTAAATTTTACTTTCATTGTTGACCCGAATACAAAAGGTTAAATGTTTGCTCACTGAAGCACTTTTCAAGAATAACAGGCTGGGGAGCCAGGCTATAAAAATTATTCAAGATGCTTGAGTTGACAGAGCAGAAAATGATGATCAAGTTTCAGTAATTCAGTTACTGTAATTTAAATGGTCAAAATGGATAGTTGGACAGATCTGACTTTTACAATTAGCAAAGAATATTTCATGGTATATAGTAATTTTGAAATGCATGTTGAGGTGAACTAACACAAAATAGTTACAATATTAATAGATTCATATATAAAAATGAGAGAAGAGAAACCATGATCAAGTAGTTTGATTTCCTTCTTCCTGGATGCTTTTACAGAAATTAGATTAATGCTGGATATGAATGAAACTTTGCTGAGAAGGAATAAAAAATCAAATTAAATTCCTTCTATTTGGGCTTACAGTGGCACCAAGCTCATTTACACTAATCATTAGAGAAATATTTCCCAAAACAAAGGATTAGATTATTTTGGTTTATATGGATGATATGCTATTAAAAGCATAACCTGAAGAACTATTACATTTCTACTAGCTGGCCATTTCCCTACTGCTGCAAGTCCTGTAGCAAGGTGAGAAAGACCAACACTATTCTGTTGGAATTGAGTTTGATTTATAATTACATAGAAATTTGGAGCAGAGGGTGGAGGACGAGGCTGAGAAGAAAAGTGGGTAATTATAGCCATGTTAGAAAATTTATGCAGCAGATAAAAAACAACTAAAATACAGTGAAATTCTTAAGAGAATTATCATCGTCAATACCTCATAGAAAAGAAAAGGCTTTCTAGGGTCAAATTTTGTGAAAAGTGAACTGAAAGATATCACTGGGGTAGTGGCTGTGGACATCACTTCTTTGGTCCCTTTTTGCTTTTTTTGTCTAGTTTCAATATCTTCAATAACACATTAGAAACTGTCTGTA
The DNA here is from genome assembly GCF_017590135.1 of Pyrgilauda ruficollis. Taxonomy (NCBI): domain Eukaryota; kingdom Metazoa; phylum Chordata; class Aves; order Passeriformes; family Passeridae; genus Pyrgilauda; species Pyrgilauda ruficollis. Next base: position 10,068,460 of record NW_024523822.1, on the reverse strand, counting down.
AGTGAAGAACTCAGGTGCAGTTGCTGATCAATAAAGTGAAGGCTAAAAGCTGACATTATTGATACAGAAGCATTTTCTATTCAATGTTATGAAAATACAATATTGAAACACAAATTTCATTTCAAAAATAGAGAAACATTATGATGTATTTTCTCTTCCTTATTCCTTTAAGCTAAGAGGGAAGAATTTTATTTATGCTTTATAATGTAAGCCCTGCCTTGCTGACTGTTTATTCTGCACTTGCTCTTGTGCCCTGTGATGTCTGTTCCATAGACCACCTAACAAAGTTACACTGCACCAGCGTTAGTTGGGAGAGAACTGTTCCTCCCAGTGTAACAAACCCAGAGACCTCCAGAGACAAGGGCCAAGGTAGATTCACCTACTCTGATTCAGCATTAAGGTAATGTCAAGTGGAAATTTTTTATACTGAAATATGAGAACAAAATCAAACTTCTAAAGTCATTAGGAGTAACACACATTTCTGCAAGACAGAAACTTAACATGAAAAACTCATTCATAGCCAAGAGATTCAACATTTTGCCAGACATTATGAACAATCTTTGTCAAGAATCATCAAAGACTGAGACACACAGCAAAATACTTGAGGACTTTGCAAGGCTGGAAAAAGTTGGCAATTATGTAATTCATCCTAATTCAACTTAATGCAAAATTCTGTTTTCTCTCTTTCTCAACATTTTCAGATCAGGTCAACCTAACATTAGAAGGGGCATATTGTCTTACTTACTGCAAATGGTAACTTTTTGTTCAAAAATTCTGCATTTAAAAAAGAGAACTTGGACAAGAACCTGGACTTGAAGATTTTGTTTCAGATTATCAATGATAATGGATCTATTCATCACATAAAATAAAATCATGAAAGTTTTTAATAGAGACAATGAGATGATAGGCATTTTACGCAAATTATGTATGAACAGAGAGACTACCACAGGAGCCTATAAATCCTGCAAGAGCCTGGACTGGGAACTGCTATTATCTTAAAAATACAGGGGAGCTACAAACAAACATAGGCATATGCATTTCAGTGAAGTGGAATAAAATGCTTGCATTAATTATTTTATATAGGTGGTGTAGGTCCTATTTTATATAGGAAGGTGTAGGTCTTGCAATCAGTATTGGTCACTAGTTGGTACATTGGGCAAAGGATCTCATCAAGGTAAATTCTTAATCTGAGGAAGTTGTACTCAAAAAGATAATGAAGTTGTGATTAATAGTGATTTGAAACAAAAACAAGAACTGTAAATTGAGATTACAGTTTTACAAATACTACCTACAGAAATCAAACAAAACAAAAAATAAACAGTGATTGGAAAGATAGACATGAAATAAAATGCAAACCAGGATATTTCTTATCTAAGTTTCTGTCATTTCATCCTTTGTAATAACAGTGTCAGTTAGAAACAAGAAGGGCTATTGTACATTCTACAGGAGCTATAATTTGCTCAGTGTAAGTACAGGCTAAATGCCTGTTCAGGACCAAATCATTATACTCCTTTTTATTTAGTCACCTAGACACATGCTCAGAAATATTCCTGCTTTCAAATGTTCCTTATCATTACCACTCTCAAGTTTTCAAATATAATTTTGTTAGGCTTTATATGATTAGGAATGATTTGTCCCTTATGCCTCCTTCTTGGAATGGATATTGTCCCAAAGAATTGTCTGTCTGGAAAGGGACAGCATTTCTTGCCAATGGCACCTTCTTGCCTATGAACTCAAAGGAAAGTAAGGAGTTAACTGATAAACTTGTCCTAATCAGCCTTAGACTAGCAATAAGATGATAATAATTTACCCCTCACCTTAAAAGAAAAAAGGCAAACAGAGCACATACACACACAAAAACAACCATACCTTTGTCTCTCAAAAAATATGGGGGTGGCCAAGATTAAGAATTCAAGATCCCAAAGGGCCTTATGTTACATACTCAGAAACTCTTTAATTTTCAGTAAATCTCCATGATAGAGTTTAACAAGAAGGAGTAGAAATCTCCGTATTTCATTGTTTATGCAATGCTTGCAGCTTGCAGGTGCCTGAAAATGTCTCTGTGGTGATTATCTTATAAAAAATAGGAACAACTGCATGAGTAAAGTTAGGATAAGTATATCAGCACCAGGAACCCCTTCAAAAATGCTCACATGAACAGCCTTCAGAAGTGAATAACAACAGGTGACTTTGATGAGGACATGTGAAAAAGCAGTGTTATAGTCTGATTCCATGACCAAGCTCAAGCGCCAGCTTAAGAGGGGGTTTTTAATATATATTACATCCAAAGATCAAGCGACAATTAATCCTCCGGACTTCTTTCTTAAGCTCGTTGACTATTAAAGGGAGCTTCAAGTCAGACTTGATTTCCTTTCCTGATCCCCTCTGCTGTCAAGCTACTTGCTGTCTAACAATAATTATGTTCGTTTCATGTAGCACACCAAGGCATAAATATTACAAATATTATAATGAAAAAGTTCATTTGTTTTGGTGCCCAAGACCCAAACATAGGTTTCTTCCAGCAACACAACCTGAACACACATTTTATTGCAAAACTTGTTTTCTGTTCATGCATTTTTTAAACTTTCCAATTCTTTTTGTGTCCAGTAGTTGACTGGCTTACTGAGGCACATAATGCCTGGTGGCAAAAGAGAAAATTAAAAGAAATCCACCTTATATAGACAGACTTTTCATATTTTAGTTAGTCTTCCTGAATCCACATATATTCCTGTTCTTTACCATCAAAAGTATCTTGTGACCTTGGTTAAGCCACAACATTACCAACACGAGGGATCCAGGACCTCTATGATCTTACACTATTTTTTACGAGGAGGCATTTAGCTTTCAGATGGAGTGCTGTGAATCAGACCTCTTCCATCAGAGAATCTGTTTGCAAATCAGGCCTTACAATAAAATATATTTTTAAAGTATTTCTCTTCAGACCCTTTTTCTGACAAATCATACTATCTTTCTGGGTCATTTTTTTTGACAGCCCATTCTAAGGTAGGCAACAAAACCACAGGCATTGGATTGAATGGTATCTCCTCATATGAACAGGACTATGCAGGCTTTTCTCAAGTAATGATTCAAGATCATTATGGGAGATAAAACTGAAGCACACTGATATAAGAAGTGGATAATAAGCAAATAGAAAGATTAAAAACAGCAATTTTAGTTAGAAATCTCCCAGAATTCTTGGTTTGAGGTGACCTGTGTGATTTTCTTACAGTAAGTAGTACACTGAGGAATAATGGTACAATTACTCTCCAATTTCTAACAATTACTTTTAAAGCTAAAATTATTTAACATGCTATCTTCACCATTCTTGTGCAATATTGTGCAGTGGTGGCTAGCCATGAACACAATTCAGGAGAAATCACAACACTTAAGCAAAGCTTCCAATGCTGCAACTGTGTGAGGAAGTTTCAATGCTCATTGCCCATATTCTCTTGTATGGAAACCAAGATGCATAGAACATCAACACACACATACTCTGATTGGAAGTAACACTTCATTCTTCTGAATTTGTTACTTTAGTAATGGATCAAAAAGAAGTAAGTCCATGGCAAATATAAAACCTTTATTTGGAATTTAGATGGAAAATGCAAAGTATAAGGACATATGACTCAATCTTCACTGAGCTACTGTGCAGTCAGAATGAGACCACAGATCACTCCTCAATGCCTTCAGCACAAGAAGAAATGGAGAGAAAGAACCAAGAGTGAAGAATACATCTGCACAACTTCAAAGAGGAGGCTGTAGAAAAAGAAATAGGAAGGGAAGCCAAAGAGCATGTGCACCATAATCTGCACCTACTGTAAATGACATTCTCTTCATTACTTTTGGAGGCCTATTTAGTGGTCCTGATATCAACAAATTTACTATAGCAAGCAGTCTGAGATTCTCAAAAATGCCTAACATCTCAGTCCATATTTCATTACTTTTCCCAAAACCATTACTTTAAGACAGATAATCTTCACCAGAAAAACTATTTTCCTCTTATTACTTTTATCTCAGTAGAAATGCTGTAGGGGATTTAAAACCTCTTTATAGCTGGTTCATAACACCCAGCCAAATAGCACTCTGAACGTCAGAAATCTAACTGAAAAACTGTTTAAAATATATGTTCCTTAAAATAATAAGTCCTGACTATTAACCATGTTTTTCTCTCAAATAAACTGTAATATAGAAAAACATTAATAACTCTAAATATTCTTTGTGAATATTCAGTATAAACAATTTATCTAAATAGTGCCTGCTTGAAATAAAAATTTTTCTTCTATCCAGACTGCTGTTTTAACAAACATTTTTTAAGACTCTATTATACTAAAGAGTAAAAACTACTGTAGGATCACTAACAATCTTCTGTGACTGCAGAACATGCATTGTCTCATCTTTGAAGAATTAGTCACCTATTCCTTGAAAGCTGATGTTCCTGTCACACATATTGTAGTGGTGGTTAGTAACACAAAAGTTATTCAGTCAGAATAACTATCAGCAGCTAGTAAGTTTCAAAGCCTATTTAAAATAAAAGGTATGAAATCAAGTCCACTTAGTGAGTCACATCCAGAGAATTCAAGATATTTCAACAATATTTAAAACAGGATTTTCTAAAAAGGAGAACTGACATCAGGAAATAATTATTCCATCTATCATTGGATTGTTTATTGTAGTTGACTTTACTAAAACTTTTCATTTTCTCCTTCCTGTTGTTGTGATAAAAATAAGACAAAAAATAAAAGTATTGGTTGAAATTCAAAATGACGCATTTATAACAAACCATATTCTTACATTTGTCATGTGTGATCATCTCCTGCTGATATCACTATTAACAATAACTTGGCCTCCTCTAAAGAGTCCCTCTAAATCTGGAAAAATAATCCATTAAAAACAAAAATCTCATACTAGGTTAGATTTTCTGATGAAAAGCACAACGTCAGGAAAATAAAATTTTCCATATGGATAACCTCAGCCTTTATTGTAAGCAGCTAAAAGTAAGTATTGGTGGGAAGCCTAATTTCAGAAAGACAGATATGTCCAAGTAGATGTAACTTTAATTGCAATTCCAGGCACAACCAACAGATATTGTAAATTTTTAAAAGACATCCAGATCTCTGTCAGCATGATGAAAGCGGGCTGAAACAAAGGGCAATCATGCCGTAAGTTTAATAAAATTTCAAATATTTTAACCAGTGGAGTGTTGACAATTCCATCACACAGTTTCACTGTAAACCAGTTTTCAGGGCTCAAACAGCTAACATCATCGAAACATTCAATAAGTGCATGTTTATGAACTCTCTGGACCACTTTATAGAGATTAAGATTTATACTTTTATATAAATCATAATACTGCTATTTTACCACACACTGATCAGTAAAACAGATATTTCTGTTATGTTTTCATAGTAAACACAAAACCAAACATGGCAAGTAAATGTCTTTAGAATTCAAATCTGTTTTCCTAAATCCCAGATTACATTATTCTGAAATAGAAAACAATTTACCAGTGCTTCTAAAACATTTTGAAACAAAAGATAGTAAAATTAAACATGTGATGCTGTTGTAGTTAAAACTGCAGCTGTTTTTCTTCTCAGGATCTAATGGGGACATTATGCAAGATATAAAATGACTGCTGGATCAAAAATGTGCGAGAGAGAGATGCTTCTTTATCTGCTTTGGAGTATTGCACCTACATTTGTCACTTTTCCAAAGACATTTATATGGAAATTTCTCAATTATCCAAGTTCAATATGCCCCTGAAGTATGCTCCTCAGAGTAAGAAAGCCTTGGAAATTTTCACATGTATTTTCTCTCTTGAAAATCATACATTCATTAATTTGAGGTTTCTACACATCACATCTTTTTAGATCCATAGCATCCCTTGCTTCAAGAAAATGACGTTGGACCACTTTTTATTATCAGCTTAGAATGGAAAATATACCAAAATACAAGTAAATTATATTTTTCTAGTATTCAGAACCAAAATTATTTTTTACAATAAATGCACTAATACGTTATTAAAATTTCCATCCCTCTGGCATTAAGTATTTAACTACTTTTACCTATCTTTCCCCAGTATTAATTATACAATGAGATAATTATGTAAAGCAACTGGCTTAGTGTCAAGGTGATTTTCTATTCTGCTAATGCATATATTTTTGAACCTTTAAAAGGTTAGGATTTTTTACGGACAGAGACAGTTTCTAAAAATCACCATAGTATTCAATCTCTTAAATGTTCTCTAAAACTCCATGCTTTTCATACTGTAGAGTACATGCTGGGGCTGCATTGTACTTTCCAGTTGAAAGAACAGCAAAAGGAGACAACTGCACATTTATTCTGATATTCACTAGAAAAAACCTTTAATCCCTGCAAAACAAAAAACATACATGTTCACTCTGAGAGGCACAAAAAAATGTGAATAAAAAGTCCTTTCAGGAAATAATGACTCATGCATTTAGTCTTTGTTCATTTTCTCTTATGGCTCAGACAAAATGCTACAAAATATTGGGTCACTGAATATATGAAATGTAACTGCACACTAGTATCACAAAGACATGATTCTTTACATACTCGTCTAATAACAGGGCATAGCTAACAAATTCAAAATATGTAATGCGGTCTACTGAATAAACCATAAAAGTCATGTGTCTCAGTTTACGTTTGTGGCTGTGCTTAAGAAATGTAATTAAATGATACAGAAACAACAGAAGAATCTAATCAGGGATGCCTTTCTGAGAGAATTCAGTGCCCTGTACAAACTGAATTTTTCAGCAGAATTCTTAGAGAAAGCCAGTGAAAATAAAATCATCAGAGGAAAATATACAGTAATATATAAGTAGTCTGCTTTTTGTTTATTTTCCAAAGGGCAGACACAAAAAGGGAAGAAATATCTACAATAATTAAGGTACTGGGTCACTTATTTAGAAGCATTATATTACAAAAAAGTAAGATGACCATAGAATTTAAAACCTCAAAAGGAGACTGAAATCTTTTGAAAACTATTATCTTTACTCTTCTGTGAATCACCAGATATTATACAACAGCTCTGGATATTTGAAAGCATACTTAGTTCTTCCACCTGTATATGCAGTAAATATTTCATTTATCTACTCATCATTTAAAGACTGCAGATAAGGGAGATCCATAAAATTTTATGGGAAGAGGCAGACTTTTTGGTAGTTTATTTTTAAAACTAAAGGCTGAAAGAAACCAATTCAAAATTTGTTTTTACAGATAGCTTTTGCAGCCATCACTTTTTCAGATAAGCCCTTTAAAGCACAGATAGAGACTTAATCAGTTTGCCTGTTTGTAGGAAATAACCATGGGAAGAGGAAAAAAAAAAAGAACAGACAAGAGAATAATTACTTACCTTACAGTAACCGGAGTTCTGCGAGATGTATCGCCTTGGTGCACAGACACCTCAGGCACTCACCATGGAATCTTAAGGCCATCAATATTTGTTGGGGGTGTACCTGACTGATCACACCCTGCTCCCTGTGAGGATTGAGAGGCAATGTGTGGTCCTGCAGCTCGGGCCACTGCAGGATCCAGCTGGGAGAGCCCTCAGCGGTGAGCAGGGAGGAAGTACCATGCCTCCACAGGCACAGGATGCCTCTGGAACCACAGGTATTGACATCCGCTGTCTTTGGCAAATGACAGGTCATCAGCAACTCATTTTTGCTGACTCACAAACAGTAACCTGATATGCAGAATCTAGATGCTCCAAGTCCATCTAAAAATGACTCATGCAATTCTGCCAAAATGAGCAGCATACCTACAAGCCTTTATAAAGGAATACTATCCCACAAATGTCCATATTAACCCCAGAGATAAGTGTTTTAAGAAAACCTACAATCCAGTTCAGAAAGTAAAGACTCAAGTTCCAGCATGTTCATATTCCTTAAAAATAATTCACTAAAATTGTAAAAAACAAACAAACAGACAAAACCAGAAAACCGCCAAACAAACAAAAAATCCCTGCTCCCAAAGTACCAAATCACCCAATAATTCACTGTGTTGTATTCTAGACTGCTTTCCCAAAACAAAAGAATTAAGAAGGGGGAAATGCTAAATATCCTTCTGCAAGCTTGTTTAAAATTAACTACAGGGAAACATCACTGAAAGCTTATAACTCAGAGATTCATAAACCTGTATCATAAAAGTGATGAAAGGGTTAGTCACAAACAAAATCTTTCTTCTCAAATTCACTACAAAATTAAACTTGAACATAAAACTGCTGCTGTCAAAGGTACATTAAATTTCAGTATTGCTAACAAAGAAATAGTGATTTTTCTGGACCATTTTGCATGTTGAGCCTTAAGGTGCATTCACCCTGTTATCCCTATCCCTATCAGTTTAAAATAATTTAATTTCTATTTTACTACCAAATGACATCAGAAATACACAGGGATTATATTTTTTCTTTTACTTTGAGGTACCTATATAATGGTATTTTAGTAAATCACATTTATTTAGTAAAAATGAATAAATGCTATGGCTAACATTATCAAGACTACAAAGATCATATCAAGATAAAAGTCATTCAATTCAATAAATATATTTTTGTTGTGTTCAGTAGCAACAAAACCCGGTCTGTCACATAATGAATATGTGCATGTGTATTTGAAAACTCCTATTTGAAACTCAGCATATACAGGAAAAAAATCAGAGCTAGAAAACTAAATAATACATGCACCAAAATCCCTATCATTCTGTATGTTAAAACAAAAATGACATCTAGCATATTTCACCCTGGAATTAACAGATTTTACTCTGACATGCTACAGTGTGATTCTGCTTTTAAAGATGCAAAGAAAATAGCTTGTGGTTAACTCCCTCTGTACAACACGGGACAAGAACCCCAATTCCCAACACACACCTCGATGGGTGTACACCGGCCCGTAATGCTCCCAGAGCATCGGAGCCCCCCATGTGTTTACCGGGGATATTCAAACACTCCAAGTCAGACCTGAGAACCTGCTCGCCCAGCTCCCCCCTACAGTCAGTGGAGAGGGAGGCAGAAGATTCTAATGGGCAATTCAGAGCAAAAAACTAAATTTAGTTTAGGTTCTCTGAATGATGCCCTCGAGGTCCTTTCTCTTGACTATAAAGAGAGCCAAGGGAGACAACCTTCAAGCTAAAATTAACATTTATGAACCTGGTGCATTTTAGCACATTCTGTAATGGCTGAATGAACTACCACAGTTGTCGTGGCTAAGAACTGATATCTACACCTCTTGGATGATGTTTTGTGGGGAGAGAAAAAAAAAGAAGAATCATTCATTTACACAGGCAGTTTCCAAAACTTCTAAATGAAATTGAAACTTTTGCCTGATATTGAACCTTACATGTTAAGATGTCCAAACTAGAAATCATCATCATCATCACTAAGACTCAATTGCAAATCCAGAAAGAAAGCAGCCTAAAAACATTAGCAATATTGTTTTCAATAGAACTAGAGCCTTATTTACATTAAAAAGAATGAAAAATTTCATAAAACAAAAGGAAAAAAAGAAACCCCAGACCCAAGGGACCAGGTGATTTCACCTTGTTGGAAAGAACCAGTAGTTTAGGCACTCCAGAGCAAGCTCCTTAAGTTCATTAGGGCTTAAGTTTAAAGGACTGACTGTCCTTTAAACGAACTAGAAAGAAATGACACTTATAGAATCTAAATTTCATCTCTTTCATGGAAAGAGATAATTTTTTCCTAGACCTGCTTATTTATTTCCTTCTAAAGGAAGACTAGACAACAAAGATATAGACTTCTACACTGTAGTCTTACAATGTCAAAAGAGAAGAATCCAAACTGAAGCCAAAAGCATTAAACTATCCCAACCAAAAAAAAAAAAAAATCCTAAACAATAAAGGCAAACCAATCATGTATGAAAACAAGAAAAATAGAAATAGAAAAGCCATGCTCAAAGCTATAAAATAAGTTTATAAGAAAAGCAAGATGTACTAGGATAAGAGTACAAGGGTACTTAACTTTTGGACTGTGTAGGTGGGGTATGTGTGATGCAGCTTCTGCATCATTAATTGAGATGAATGGCATATTGATCTAAAACTAGACAAGTAATTCTACGTGTAGTCATACCTGATCTAGATGTTGTTTAAGAGTCTACTTTTAATAGTCTGTCAATGATTATATAACTTTTCATGACTTGAAATTAAAAAATATGAAAATAATTTATTTAATAGAACCCCTGTGCATCTTGGTCTCCTTTTGCTGGTGTTTTCACTGAGAAATAAAAATTTCATAAGCAGGTTATCTAGTGCTGGAACAGGGAGCATTTCACAGCAACATAGAAATGTTTGGGTAAGAAGAGATTTTAAAGATCTTCTAGTTCCAATCTCACTGCCATGAACAGGGACACCTTCCACTAGACCAGGTTGCTCAGTGCCCCATCCAGCCTGGCCTGGAACACTTCCAGAGATGGGGCATCCACAATATCTCTGGACAACCTGTCCCAGTGACTAATCACCACCATTTTTTTTTTCTGTTAGTGCAATCTACCCTATTTTGTTTATCTTTTCTTGTCACTGCAGGCCCTAAAAAAAGTTTTTCTCCATCTCTCATGTAAGTCCATTTATATATTGAAGGCCACAATCAGGTCTCCCTAGAGCCTTCTCTTTTTTATTCCTTGGTATTTCTCTGAAATCTTATAAGCAGAATTAGAGTCTCCAAAAACAGTAAAATCTCTTGTAGAACAAGAATTAAAGTTGAGGAAAATATAGTGTATTTTTGCATCACTATTATCCTAGTGCTGCCCCTTTATATGTTGCAAAGCCCAAAAACAACACCTATGTTGCTTTTTGAGACGCAAAGGATACCTGCCCTGCATTGGTATCTATTCTATTGTTCTACAAGACAAAAGATTTAAAGTATATTTTTGACATCTATATTTCTTGCCTCTGTCTTGTTTCTCTTCTTGCTGCCCAGCTCACATGCTGTCTGTCACCATCACATATCTGATAAAAGGATGAGACCATCTGGCATGAATGTTCTTTTCTCTCTCTGGATAAATGACAGCCAGGATGACAACACTGCCCTCCAAATGTCCAGTGTGAACTTTGAGACAAAAAGAGAATTGACTGAGACCTCACCAGGTTTAAAGCAGGATCTGAAAGCAAGGCCTTTTTCGTTGATAATGCCTCAGTTGGTTTTGGCTTATTTTCCAAAACAGTATCAAACAACTTTTGCAAAACAACCCGGAGAGCTTTACATTTATTTTAGTAAGTGGTTTCATGGAATAATTTAAATGTCAGAAAACAACAAAGGATTAATAAAACAGTTGTTATGGGATTGATGTACCTTGAGCAAAATTTTTAAAATTTAAAAAGTATCTTTTTAGTTCATATTAAACAGGGTTCATGATCTCTGAATAGGAAAATATCCTTTTATATATTTTAATCAAAATTTCATAAAATTTTACTAGGAAAAGGACCTAAGCCTAAAGATGTCTTGTAAACTGAAAATAATGGAGTATTGAGTAGTTAATCAATAGTGTTCCTGAAGAGTTCTGATTTTTGAGTTGATATTAAATAAAACTATTTCACATTATTCAGTCAATTTTTCAGTTTCTAACCCTGAATTATGTGTATCTCCAGGCTCTGCCTACAAATAAGAACAATGCTATTTTATTTAGTAAAAGTTCGTATTCTATATAGGTTACAGACCTTTAAATGACATAGAAACGGAATCATAGGATCATAGACATCTTCCACTGGACCAAGCTGCTCAGAATCCCATTCAGCCTGGCCTTGAGCGCATCCAGGGATGGGGCGTCCACAACTTCCAAGGACAACTTGTGCCAGTGCCTCAGCACCCTCCTCACAATTTTTCTTTTCCTTTTGTTTTATTTTAATCTACCCTCTTGCAGTTTAAAACCATTGCCTCTCATTATTACTGCACCTTCTGATAAAGAGTCCCTCTCCATCTTTCTGGTAGTCCCCTTTGAAGTACTGGAAAGTGCTATAAATTCCCCTGGAACCTTCTCTTTTTTTTTTCTTTTTTTTTTTTTTTTTAATGCAAACTCTGCTGAGCACTGACTCTCTTTCTGGCTGTCCTCTGGAACAGGGTTATGGGTTTCTTTTGCTGAGGACCCCAGAGCTGGACACAGTACACCAGGTGGTCTGTGAGAGCAGGGTAGAAGAGCAGGAACACCTCCCTTGACCACACTTCTCTTGAGGCAGACCAGAGCAGGACTGGCTGTCTGGGCTGTGAGCCCACATTGCCTTGAATACTAAAAAGAATACATATTCCTGAGGTGTATCAATGCCTCATGAATCAATCCATATTACTGTGACAATTTATTGATACCAGTTTAGATAAAATTCAGTGAATCTTACTGCATCAAATTTTACAGGAAATTCTAAATTTTTGTTAAGTAGAGAAGACATTGCTGCAGTCTGTTGTGATAGACTGACCTGCCAAAAAAACTCCAAAGAAATAAACTTTAATAGGCAATGGTTTTAGATAATGTGCAATTTTCCTGCCAATATGTGTTTTTAAATAGTTTGTTGAAGAACTATATTATTATCCCAAATATAATAGCCAATCCAACAGAACAGTTCCAGCCCCAGCCAAAGCTCTTTCTAAATGCTGGTGAATATAACAATTTCCTTAAGTAAATGCTAGTGAAATATATATTCATTATTTTTCTGAGAGACATTCAGGCACTGTTCAGTATTATCTGACTTTAATAGGGAACTTTTGCCTTGAAAATCCCATTCCCTTACAGGGTCTGAGCTTGGATGCCTTGATTAAGATATTTTACTGAGTTTAAGCATTAATGTGAGCTGACAGAGCAACTGGCTCATGTTCACAAGGTCAAAATGCAGGGCTATGAGAAATACACGCAGTTAAACAGGGCAGGGGAGAAGAGGTTCTTATGGGAGTTAATTCCATTTCAATAGAGTCTGTGTTGTTTTGCTATGAAATCTGAGCTCCTACATTTCCTGAGCAAGAGATTCTCAGCTGGTGAGACAAGAAATGTCCCCTAAACAAAATGTTTAAGTGTACACTTCAAAGTCACATATGGTTATTAAGGAACCATTTTCGTAGTGCCATCTATAACAGTTGTTTGCTGAGATTACAGCAAATAACACTCACAGCTTTACCAAAAATCTAATTTTCTGTATCTCCTCATTAATAAGCATCCTCAATCACATTTTTTTTCTCTTTATTCAAATTATTTGGTAACAGGAAATACCTTGAACCTTTACTAAGGAAAGAAATGCAAATCACTTGCAAACTTCTTGTGTACGATACAATGCAAAAACCAATTTTGTATCATCTAATGTACATCAAGTCAAATCACTTAGATCATGGTTTTTAAATTGTTAAACTTCCACTTACTTTTCACTCTTCAATCAAGCTGCAGCACCTTCTTCCCCATTTTCAACATACTCTCACACTGGGAAATTATGGTGCTACTCTAGTTCCAAAAGGACTACATTGAAGCTGGTATTCTTACAAAGACCTTTGAATCCAAATTTAAATATTTTTTTTAGATTTTGAAAGATAAAATGGGAAGTTATGTAAGCAGCTAATTTTACACCCAGTAGGTATAAGGATTAGAAGTGCAAATATTCAGAAAGCTGTGAAACAGCTAAGATAAACATTCCTTTCCTCATCCTCAATCAAAATATACCCCAATATTAGTTGCCTGTAGACCTTCACAGTAAGAAAAAAAAATATATTATCTCAAAGGTAATTCACATTTTTATGGGAATCTATAGCCAAAATGAAAATTAACACTCCATAATAGTTAATTTTTAATGCTAAGATCAAAATACAGAACTGCAATTTTTAACCTTCATCATAAAAAGCAGTGGAAGCTAGAATAATATATATTTAGAGCCCATTAAAAAAAGAAAAAAAAGAAAAAAATGGACCTTGTGTCAAAATTAAATAAAACTGCTGGAAACTAAAGGCTTTTGTAATAACACTAAAAAAAGGAATAAGAATATTTTAAGAGCAAATTATTTCTTAAAGAAAAATGAAGGCTCAATTCCTAGTAGCACTTGCAGCATGTACAGTGGTTCTTAAGTAATTTACTGGGAACAGGTGCATGATTCAATGGTAAATATCAGGTATGTTACATGAACATTCTGGTAATACAATTCAGCTTTGTTCAGAGACAAAAGGATGTTTCAGTAATGTTCAGCCTAATTGAAATACAATAAATCCAGATTAGCTGGGCAAATAACCCAGGCACTCCAAATAAAGAAAAACTTGTAGTTATGGTATAATGAAATCTGAAATACTTTGCATTCTGATCATTCTTGGCATTCTCAATTGTGCTTTCACAGTTCACTGCAACCTTAGTCAGCTATTCATCTCAAAATAACATCAGCTTCAGCTAAAATTTTAGCGTTTACATTTTGTTCATTCAAGTTACAGTAATAATTCACTTTAAAGCAATTTACAGAAGGAAAAAAATCCAAACACTAAAAACTTGATTAAAATTCCTCTCTTTATAACATTAAAGAATAACCCCCACCTTTTTGGTAATGAAATGTTATACTGTATGCTATATTATGCTTTGTTACATTCTATATTCTGTTACATTAATATCAGCATACTTGTGACCCACATAGAAAGCCCCACGCAGAAATAATGTGAGGAAAGTAAAATGTCTTCATAAAATATGCTTAATATCTTTTGTCCTTTATACTGGGACTTGCCAAGTAAAAAAAAAAAAAAAAAAAAATTACTCTGCAACCAAAAGTAAAAGAATAAAAAGATATACTTTTCTTCTAAAGCTTCCTTTCCTTTGTAGGAATAGCCCATTTAAGCCAGAGGCTACAAGAATACCTTACCAAGCAGAATACATGACTAACTAATTAATTTACAGTGTGATCTCATTTAAAAATTTACTTCCCAAAAATAATACTTCAGCAAGCAAGAATCCTTTTGACACATTTACTTAAGAGGCATAACTATGAGGAGCTTGTCATTAGTCAAAGAAAAAAAAAGACAAGTAACAAGAGAAAGTAAGAGATGCCTATTTTAGCTGTGTAAGCATTATATGTATAGCAGTTCTTAGCTCAGCCTGGAAAATGAAATTTAAAAAAAAATAATACAGTGGTTCACATGGGATTTTTCTCCTAAATGAAGCTTCAAACAAAAGCTCAAGTTGCCTATGGGAGCTAATTACACATCCTTCAAAGACAGTTGGTATAGGTGTTTAAGGGCATTGAGGGTAAAAATAGAAGTCTGAACAACTAGTAAAGTATCTCCAATCCAAACGTTTTTCAAAGGGAAAAAAAAGTCTCTGGATAATGTACAGCTGCATAACTAGCAAATTATCCCTAAGCACTACCAAGGAGTTACCATGTATAAGAAAGAGTGATGTAAAACAAATTCAGTTTATAGGGTAATTGCATGAAAATAAATAAAAGTCCAGTAATGTATAAGCAGACTAACACATTATCTCTGAATTTTATTTACAGATATTCTCTTTACCATGATCAATATCAATACTCAGTATCAATAACAAGTAATGGAATAGAAAGCTGTGGTGCAGCAGAACTCCTAGTGAGAGCACAGAAAGTACAGGGTCCCCCTTATCTATGCTTTCACTTTGATTCAACTACTGTTTTCTTTATTTATCAAGTATCTAAAATTCCATAGGAAGTGGTCCAGCATGCTGCTTAAGGATGCACCACCTAACCTGAAGGAGCTATGAATGAGCATTTGCAGCACATCTGTCCAAAGGGATGGTAAATTGTGTCTTTAGAGCTGGGAATGTGTGAGATGGGATATGGGACAGATGAGAACAGACCAAAAATTCTTCAGCTGTCGAAGACAATGTGTCATCTAAACTGTATTCTGAGCAGACTAATTGATGATTCACAGATTCAAACTTAGGCAAAACACTTTCCTATGTTCCTGCACAAGATAGTCACTTGCATTTTTAAAGCTGCATTTCATCATATTCGCTTCATTATAAAAGGTATTTTACTGGAAGTCATCCAATTTCACCCCTTTTTTCAACTCAGGTGTTAGCAACTTCTCTCATTTAGCATTAGCAGGATATTTAATTCACATAATATTAATCTCAACATACTTTAATAAAAATGTAGCACATGATCAGATTACACATTGCTAAACAATGATTCTACAATCATGTTTGGATAATAAGCTGGTTTCTAATACTAAATGTTAAAAAGCATAAAAGGGAGAAAAAAAGTAAGCAGATTTAACTTCTAGAAAACCATAAATAAGCTATTATCTACTCAAAAGCCAGAGACATTGTGGTCATTTTTCTGAAATATCATCTTAGTGGTCAATAGCAGTCAAAAGCATAGAAATAATGCTTTTAAATGTTGAAAAGAAACTGTAGGCTGATGTAAGAAGATTTCAGTTCATAAAATCATGTGTAAGAAGGAAAAGATAAACAGAAAACGCAGCATCTCACAAAACTGAAAATACCAGATGAAACTGTCAAATTACAGATTTCAAAACTAGCAAAAAGGAAAAAATTTTATTCCACAAAGGACATAACTCACATGTTGTAGTAGTAGTCTGTGGATGGTAAAACACTAAATGGAATTAGAAATTTGTTTAAAAGTGTGAGAACAGATCTACCAGGCACCATCTATGTATAACAATGCCTCCCTCAAAAAGTCCCTGAATTTTTTGGCAGCTAAGCTGTTCTCCACTTTCACTGCTGTTCATATTCCTCCCTAAACATCTGTTGCACATCACTGTCAGAGACAAGACACTGAAGTACAGAAATCTCTGACCCATATGGCCTCACCTACATCATGAAAATGCCAAAGGATGGGAAAAGAAAATATAAAGGTGGTCCTTTTTAACAGGCACAAGGAACCAGACTTCCACATTATCATTATACATCACAGTCCTATAGCATTAGAGTAGGTGCACAGTTATAAGTGGAACTATACAGCCAAAAGAGTTTTTCTCTTTTCTCCAAATATTTTTGCTTTCCAACATATCTAGTAAATTTTTTGTCACTAAAGTATCAGATGGTGATTTCTGTGTAGTAGACCATGTTTTACCCTCTATTAAGTGATGGACTCATTGCTTCTTTAAAAATTCATGCAAGTTGAATATTACTTAGATGATCTATGTATTTAGCAGGGAAAAAAAAGAAAAAGAAAAATAATGAATCTCAGCTCTCTCATTTAAAAATCAAACACATAATTTTATAAATAAGTTTAAATAGTTCTTACAGTGGACCCTGAATCCTAAAAATACCAAAATGAAGATTTATGACATCCATTCTTGAGAACAGAAGAAAAAAATCCAAACCTCTGATTTTACCACCAACCTGAACTGAATCTTTGAACTTTAATTTTCTTGTCTTAGTCAAAAAACTTGGTTGTGTGAGTATTGTTTTATAGTTATATACTTTCTGGCAGCAACTAAACACAGAAATGTGCAGTCCAGACTGATTCATGTTTACCAGTCAAAATTGAGATTTTCCAGATATGAAAGACAATCATGGTTCTAGGACTAATCAGAAAGTTACTTCTGGCAACAGAAAGAATTTTGGTAACATTGTAGGATGCACTTTAAACCTCCTTTAGAGTACCTTGTACAGTTTGAGTCACCTTCAAAAAAAAGTCACAAAGACCTACTGGAATGACTTGGAAAATGGAGAATTTCACTAAAAATTATTTTTAAAAACAGTTTGGCTTATCTAGCTATGCAAAATGAAAGTCAAGAGGGAATATTATGACTCTAATTAGAGATACATATAGAGAGAAAGGAACAACTTCAGCAGGATAACGCAAAGATTAAATCTTTGCATTTCAGCTGGCAAGATTAAATACAGACACATCAGTCATAAATAAACTAAGACTAAAAACTGAAATGTAACCTAATCATCTAAGAATTATTTTTTTGTGACTAAGACTAAAAACTGAAATGTAACCTAATCATCTAAGAATTATTTTTTTTGTGATTGTGTTCCAAATGGAGTAATAGAGGAATGAAATCTGCACTGTTTTACAACAAAAAAAAAGTACTTTTAAATGAGGTATCATCTGACCAAGACATACAAATATGAACCTGTTTTAGGCACATAGAAGTCTGTTTAACATTCATAAGGAAATGCTGAAAAACAAGGCTTGGATCCTGCTTGTTCCACCATCTTAATTAACTAGTCCTGCACTTCATGGCTTTCAGTGATCTCATTCTTGTTTCCAAGGAACATAATTTGATTTTAGTTTTGCTAGACTTTAGTTTTCACCAATGTGTGAGAATCTGGCTCTATGTAGCAACAGATTTTTGAGAGGAGGAAAGCATGCTCCAGATGGTATAAAAAAAATCTCAGCTGCCTTATTGTTACATCTTCTTTACCCTTTCATGGATACCCTAATGGATGTAATTGAGGTCAAGAATTAATTTTAGGTATATCAGATTACAAGGGATTTATTTATTCTTTCTCTAAAGTATTGTCTACATTTAGTGTTGTCATTTGGTATTCTTATCTATGAGTGCTTTCAAAAATATCTGATACTGGTAAAGCTTTTTGTCATTCCTTCCCTTTCATTGAAATCTCACACAACATCTCATTTTTTCAAGTGTAAAAAAAGACAAACAAACAGAAAAAAGCATGCCACAGTGCTTTGTAGCATGCAGCATTTTGTAAACCTTCCAGAAGTATCAGTTTGCATCCTAAACAGCAATGAAAGTGATTGGACTCAACTACAGTACCTTTCACCCTATGTTGTATTTGAAGAGACATGATCTCCCTTTGAGAACCTTTACACATTTCTGAAGGTAAGACACTAATTAGTAGCACAACCCACCTGAGAAGGACCAAAGGGCTCCTAAACAGCAATGAAGGTGCTTGGACTCATCTACAGTACCTTTCATCCTATATTGTATTTGAAGAGACATTATCTCCCTTTGAGAACCTTTACACATTTCTGAAGGTAAGACACTAATTAGTAGCACAACCCACCTGAGAAGGGCCAAAGACTCATCCAAACAAAGACTGTACCACTGAGTCAGAGTATTTAGTAAATGGGTGAATTTGGCTACAAAGAATTGTTTTATAGGCTGCAATATTGAATGGGTTTTGAATAAATGTGGCCACAGCCCTTCTAATGCAGTAAGAATGTAAGAGCTCTTTTAAGTTTCATTACATGATCTCATTGATTTGGAAAACTTTAAATGGAATCACCTTTGCACTTTTCCCCATAGGGTACATACATTCCATTTTAGTTTTTAAAGGTCTTTTCTCTCTCTCTCTCTCTCTCTCTCTCAAAAAGGATTCTTTTTCACATTAGGGGCATGCAAAGGTTGGTGGGTTGTTGCTTTGTTGGCTTTTTTCCTGAGTAGACAGGAGCCTAAAGGAAAAGGACAGAAAGAAAAATAGGCTGTTTACTTGAAAGTGTGCAAATACTAGGGAAGTAGGAAAGTAACCTAAGGGACATTTTGTTTATATGTCCTGTGGCAAGTTGTAAAACACTACAAACCTCAGTCTTGCAAAATATCTGCCAGATACTATTATGGCTATCAGAAGGCAGCTTTAAGCAATAATTGTGCAACCTTTTCAATACTGGGGAAACATTCAAAAAAGCAAATATGCCCCATACTAGACATCTCAGGCTATCAATGCCAAAATGTACCAGAATTTTTTAGAAAGCTCTCAATAGTGAGAAAAAAATACTTCATCAACCGAAGACCGAAGGATGATGAGAGGATCCTGAGAGGATGATGAAGAACAGGAACTAAATCTGAGTAACATCCTAGGTACAAATTATCACAACTACTTTGTATATGTTATATGATTGACAGTCGAGTCCTAGTCTGTAATACAATGGGGTTTAAAGTCATCTATACTCCAAAGCTTAAAAAAAATTCAAATCAGAAACCAAATCTAATGATGGAAAAAAAATGGGAACTGAAAAGTGGAAATTCTGATCTATTACTCTTAACAACATTTTAGCACCTGTCCTTTATTTCAATGGTTAGTGAAAGCAGTTACACAAATATAACACACAGAAAAGAGGAAATTATGAGAATAACTAACATAAAACTAGAAGTTATCAAGAACCTAGCAATGGAGACAAAAATATATAAGGAAAATCCCTTGTCAGATGAGATTAGAAAGGCATGAAGTATTCTGCAAGTACGTTAAGAGCACATGAATTCTAACAATTATATGAGCCTTGTTATGAACTGGAAATTTTTTCAGTTGGCAGATGGAAACACCCAGCAAATATTGCTCTCCTGTGGTTTGGAAGGAAGTCACATGATTTGTTGATATTAGGTAATATTAGGTGGTACGATCACAATATTTCCCATTCCATCAGTACCAACACTACTCTAATGTTAGTTATGATTGGCTTATATCTTTAAATGATACAGATTTTATAAGTTCGTACACAGTAGCTTCAAATGGGCTACACAATGAGCAAGGTGATGTGTTAACTGTGATTTCCTAGACCCTGAAGCACTGGGGGTGTTGTGCCAATACTTCCTTACACATTGACATTTATATATCTCCCAAATAGGCATGTACTTGTCAGGATGACACTAAATGAATGACTAAAGGGAGGAACAACTTCAAAAATCATGTTGCAGAAGAGCTAAAAATGCAAGTCTGAACAGCAAGATAAAACAGGCAATTCATAACATTAGAACGGAAGACTCCAAACTGGGAAGTGGTCACTTCATTTTTCAAGAAAAAACAGAGGGACTGATACAATTCTTGAATTTATAACTAAGAACTGAGGAAATTTAATTGATTACAGAAGTTGTATTATTATATTAAATTTATATTGCAACTGCCTTTGAAAATCAGGTCTACATCTAATGATTCAACTCCAGGAAGTACAGATAGGCATGGTTCAACCACTGGGAATATGTCACTTAATAAAGACTCCATCAGTGCAGTGTATTTAGTTTATCAAAAGAGAAACAAATTTCCTAGGTATTCCCTTGAATTAAGAAAAATAGTAACATGATCAAATGCATGGAAACAGAAACCAAAAGAGGAGGTGTGCTTCCTTAACAATAACCCTCTTAGAATTGGAATCATTTGGAAAGACTACGAGGGATTGTAATGGAAGTTGTTGCTTAAAATAAGAATATTTTCTGAACAACATAAAAGCATGAGTTCACTGAGCTTCAGCATTTACGAGATGAACAAGGACAAAGAAATTTATGAGAATCATCATAAATACTTTGATGGGCACTGTAGGAAACAGCAATACACACCACCTGGAAAAGCTTCTTAAAATGCACAGAAAACTACTACTAAATCTACTACTAAATTTATACATAAGGCCTGTAATAAATACAATTAAAAACATACAGGAGTATATATTTAAATAATAAACAAGATATAAAATTATATTTTCATATAAGATAGTGATGCCTTAAGGCTTGTTTTAAAGCAAAATCAATGGTAAAATTAATACTATTTGAAATGTCTGCTATGGAAAATTTGCTTGAATTAAAATATATGTTCTTGACTGCTGGCAGCTACAAAACACATTAGTAAGGATGTCAAAAGAAGAGCAAAATTTTCTGAAATCCAATAGTCTGTTTCACTGGGAAAAAAATGAATGTCACACAAAGCAAATGTCTAAGGAGAAAAAATGAAACAACATCATTGTGTATAATATTTCATTATCAAGATGAATTCCTAAATTCAAAATAATTTCTTAGATACATAAATTTTGCTTCAAAAGTAAAATCATATTCACCAGTTTGTGCTCAATTTATATTGGTGGTTTTTCATGTTATTATTGATATTTTTCTTCTATATAGACAAAGTAACAAAACAGAATTAGTATTATTTTCACAAGAAATAAACTTAGTGACCATTTCCCACAGGAATATCTTGGGGAAAAAGATTTATAAGATGACCATGCTGCCTGATATAGTTCCAGCTTTGAACTACCGTGTGTCCATAAGCAGACTGCATTACTGCTATGCACATTTACACTCTGCTCCTATATAGCAGTTTTTTATCTCCACCCAGACACCTACTCCCTTATATTTACTACAGACTTCCTTATCTTCCTTTTGTCTCAAATCTCTGAGGATATAGATTTTTGTAGGTTTATATCCTCCACTTGGTCACTATATAAATTACATTATAAGGGAATTATTCTTATCAACTTCTGAGCTCTCTCAGATTACAAAGACTACAAGATTTCTTACACCATGACCACAAATTCCATTCAAGTTGAAAAACAATTTTCTGAAAAATATTCAGTTGTGATTTAGAGTATTTTGATGTCAAGTCTTTGAATCCGAGGACAAAACTTCTACTTTATTCTAGTCTGAGATCTTACTTTCCTTGCAGCTAATTGATTTTGCTGCACCTAAGAAAACTTTTCAGGGAGCAGACACTTATCAACCATTGCAAAGTGAATATCTCACCTTCTTTAAATATGCTGCATCTTTAGCCTCTTAAACTTTAAGACAGGCTTTCCAAAGACTTTGAACTCCAATGTAGAGCTTTCTTAAACTCTTCCCAGAGGGAAAATCCCTACGGAAGAACTGAATCTAAAACTGGCTACAGCTAATGATCTTACAAATATTTTTCACACTTATCTCCCACATGGTGAATCTGGTCATACTTGATTTATATTCACACCTCTCAGAAAAACAGAATTTTGTCTAAATGAATAACTAAGTCATGAAACACAAGTCAAAAGTCACCACCAAAAGCAAGGTACTGACTCATCAAGCCATTACCCCATTGTCAAACTCACCTGTTTGAAACTCTTATTGTTCCTTTATTAGTATTCTACCCAACTAATTTTCTTTGAATTTTATCCTGATCATCAGTGAACTTTGGAATTGCAACATTCCTATGAGCAGTTCCTGTTATGTTAGTAATTCATTCAATTTTTCAGATACTCATGTACTTGCTCCAAACTGTATCTCACCTCCGATCCTGCTTGAGCATCCTCACTTCTTTCTCTTTTCTCACATGTAAGATTTAATTACAGTAACCATAATAACTTAGCACAATAACCACAATGATGATAATAAGTCACATACCGCTGAGAAGGTGACAGATTTTTTGCACTTCACTTATGATATCCACAGAGAGGCTTCTTCCTATGCCAAAACCATGGGAAAGAGCCTTGTGACTCTGAGCCCTGCCTCTTTCACTCCCTTCATTAAATCCATCACATTGACTATCTTGACTGCACTGTCTGGAGGCCAGCTGGATATCATTTAACCACTTCCACAATATACTGTGCTGGAAGATGGTCTGCTTTATTACTCTGCTCCACAACTTGTAAGGGATTCTTTCTATTAGGGTTTGAGCATCTTAGAGCTACAGTATTGTACAAGACTACAGTGAATGCAGTAGTGGGTCAGCAAATTTATACAATAATAATCAATCCGTTCATTAAGTAATTAATTATCTATTTATGGATGATGAAAATAGCAAAATATTTTTTATGCAGGACCATTATTCTTATTGTATTATTAGTACAATACTTTTATTTAAAATAGAGAGCTTCCTGGACATTTTTTCACTTATGTCATTTTTCAACTTATGTTTAGAATTAAATGTTCCCAGAACAGTTTAGTCCAAACATCAATATCTGGTTTCTTTCTAACCTAGAAATTAGTCTTCTAACAGCAAAAATAGAGAGCAGAGTCTCTTTTAAATTAAAGGATATATTTGCCTGCTACAGCTTTGTTGTTGCCAGTGCTTATCTTGTCATCTGTAATCTATGGACAAATGGTTAATATGTAATTGATAATAATAACAGCACATACTCCTTTTCTGCTCCTTAGGAAAATCTCAAAGGCTACTGAGATATCAAAACCCAAAAATACAGATTCATAGAATTGTTTGGATTGGAAGTGACATTAAACATTGCTTAATATGCTTAGCAAGTAAATTTTATGCAGTCCATATCAACTGTTGTTTAATTACAGTTACCAAAATCTCAATATTTTATGTAAGAGGGAGTATATGAAACAGTATATCAAAGTAAAACAAAAAAAAACAACAAATTAATCACTTGCTATTAACCTATAAAGATTCCTTTATTTTCTCCAATTTCATGGGGTCTATCATCATCAACAGCCTGCTTTCAATATATATTCTTTTTCTTGAAATTTTATAAGCTTTACATTTACAGGAAATTAACTGAAACAGAAACATTTACTTGTTCTTAGTCTAACAGATAATGATATATTTTTATGTGTACTGGTGTCAGATTTTATTACATATGTGCATAAATATCCATTACACATAGGAGAGAAAAATACATGCAACTGTTTGTCCCACCTTCTAATAAATCATATCTTAAAATCAGAAAATAGGGTCTGGCTACGATAAGGTTGCAGAGTCAAAGAGGAGAAAACAAAATAGTCTTCCATCCTTGCAAGAACTTAGGTATGAGAACAATGACAATTGCTTCCTAAATAGTTCATGAAGTAGGAAGTAAAATGCAAAGTTAATCATTAACCATTCTTATATAGCAAATTAGAAGATTAAGGAATCTGAGAATTTGACCCACTGTTTCTAAACTATATATGGGAGACCTAAGTCAACTAATATAGGCCCCTGCTACAACATCTGACCAGATCCCTGGCCCTAATGAAGCAGGCCATATCACCAGCAGAGAAAATTCTTTGTAGGTTTTGGCATTTTTGCTATGTACTCTCATTCCCTCATCTCCTGCATCCATTGCCTGGAGCATCCCTTGGTGCTTCCAGGAGAGCTTTGCTTCATGGCTCTCAACTTTGAGCCTTTGGCTGTGGTCGTCTTCTAGGATGTCCTTATTTTCTCTCTAACAGGGGGACAGAGGATGCCAGGCTGCAGCTGTGCACTCTCTAACTAAGATGTTATGAGGGCTCTGGGAGTGTTTGTGAGTGTCCACGGTCAGAGTGCCTCGTGCTGCCGCCAGGTCTGGGAGCGTCCTCTGCCTCTGAGCACTCCCGCACCAGAGTGCTCCACTTGGTGCCTCGTGAAGGCTGACCTGGAACAGAGACTAGACAGCGCTAAAGAATAAAGCAGGTATTTATTAGACACACCTTGGGCAGCACAAGAGCCCAGCCACGGCTACACCCAAGATGAACCCAAAATGGTCACAAAATGACAACTGGTCACGAGGTCTCACAGTTTTGTAAGTTCTTGTCCATTAGCATATTGGAGTTAATTGTCCAATTATAGCTGTAGGTTATGAAGCCCCATCCTTCTTGTTTTTCTCTCTTCAGTCCACTGTTGTTTATGCTCTTGGACCTGAAATTTGGATCATTTGTCCTTGGTCCCCAGCTAGAGAAGGAATTGTTTTGTCTGCCTACTCTGTGAAGAGAGCCTACTGTCCCCTAATATGAAGCTCAGAACTGCACAGTACAACAGTAAAGAATCTGAAAATTAGAAAAGCTAAAACCTGAGGCATCACACTCAGGAACCTCATACAGTACTACATGCTTGTTAGGTGACAAGCCATTGCAGAAGTGGTAAGAATTTCTCAGAACTATGTAAGAATTATGCAAATTGAGTCATAAAAATGTAGGTGTCTGTGATCTATCAACTACCTACGTACTTATCCACAGGTTTCTATGAACTGCTTGATTTACAAGATGCACACATATTTATTTTTCAAAATGCATGCCCAATATTTTTTAAAAGTAATTCTTCTTTAGGATAGTCACAAATTTTTGTTAACTATTACACCTATTTTAAAAAATGTGTACCTATGTATGCATACATATTCTGAAAAATATCCTTGATGGATATTGACAATAATTTACAGTCTAACATTGCATCTCTAAATGACTGAAGAGAAAACTTATCTGGAACCAGATAGTCTGACAGTGCAGTTGGATATGTGTTCTGAAGCATTTGGTGAAGTATGCTTTTTGTTTGAGTAAATTAATTGCACAGTGTTTCAGAGCTATTCAATTAAATTTTATGTTGCCTCTACTTTATAGAAAAAGAAAAAAAGAAGAAATTTCTGGAAAACGTGGCACAGGAGATGAAATGAAGTTAAAACAGAAATAAACAGACCATAAGTTTAATTTTAAGCACTTATATTAGATTTTTCTCCTGTGGCTATTCTTTAAACACAATCAGAATCCATGCAAAAATCTTCTTAGATAAATATCTGACAAGCATTGCTTATTATTTTTAATGAATTAGTATTATTATTTTTCTTCTGGTACACAGAGCCTAAATTAATATTCTGGAAAATGTGACTATATTTTATGCTGATTCTTTTTCATTTCAGTCTTTGGTTGCACCAGCTGCTGTTGACAGCCATAAGGAAAGCAAAGGTAGGCAGCACTGTAGTTATCCTTAGGCTATCATGGATGTAGAACAGCTTTAAAAGAACTTTAAATAAGCTGAAATAGACTCATTTAAAATGTACCTTAATCAGGAATATGATGATTTTTTATGAGTCTGAAATATTTTCTGAGAATTTTTTGTGCAAGATTATATTTGAAATTTTCAGTTTAGAAACCAATCTCTGTAAAGTGCAGGAAGTTGAATGGTGTTAAACAGTGAAGGTGTTTGAAAAAATAACTCTGAGAGTTACTGCTCTGATATGTAGTTTAGTTGAAAATAATCTGCTTCTATGGCAAGTATTACAGTATAGAGCTCACTATTGGCAAATCACATTAAATTGTGGTTGCAGTGAATCATTTGATAAATTTACCTTCTGAAAAGTTCCACTGCTCTCAAAGCATCCAAGGATAAACAAAAGTTGCTGTAGGCTTGGACCCCCCATTAAAAGAATATTCAAAGATTATTTTTGGATTTCAATAGATATATTTGAGTAGCCTCAATCAGCATTTTAATTTTCACAGACTCAGGCTGTGGTAATATGAATTTCATTATTCTTACATTATGTATTTCATTTAACTGTTAATAATAAAATGTTAATGTTTATTCTCTAAGCAGCACCATTGCTCTTATCAACAATCACAGTAGCTAGAGGAAAGAATAAGGGGGTTTTTAATAGACACTACACACCAACTGCTAAGGAAAAAGATAGCATTTCTCTATCACACTATTTGAGGCATTAATTCTTTTCTCTACATGAATCTTACAATCTAATAGAAGGAACTGCTTTGTCTAAGGAAAAATAAACTATTAATGTTATAAACAAATATTTATTCTTTAGCAACTTCAGTTTTCTTTAGATTTTATATTATCATTAAATATTTCCACGCATTACGATGTCAAAGTAACCACTCAAATCCCTATAAGAAGGATACACTGACCTCATTTAGACAACTGATTCAAAATCTGGGTGCCTCTAATGGTCATATTAATATGAGATAATTAATATTTGTGTCACAGTCCTTTTCTCAGAATACTCTGAGTTTCGTTATAATTGCCATTAACTGGTTAATTATCTTCAGCAAGTGAAATGCTAGATGGCAATGTGAGCCAGGAGCATGAATTGGAATCTAGGCATCAAGGAAATTTTCAAGGAATGGTAATTGCATCCCTTGCACTCACATTCCTCTGTAAATGAGCTCCCCAAAACAAAGAAGCTACTACTGCCTCCCCTCTTCAGGTCAGCCAAACACTTAAATTAACGCAGCTGCCACAAATATTTCACGTGGCTCTGCCCTAAAATACTGATGTGTCTCCACTGATTTCACTGGAGGCCTGTGGTGCTTCCAAGCAGCACGTGAAGTCAGGTGAGACAAAAGCCTCATTTCCTTCTGGGTACCTGATACCAACACCTCAAACACAGTGTTAGCCTTTGAAATATTCCTTCTAGATTTTGAACTTTTAATATAAGCTCCATTTCATGTGTTGGTAAATACACTGTCTGACTCATAAAGTTTATATAACTGAAAATTATTTTAGCAATGCAAAGGGTAAAACCTTTCTGCTGAAAATTTAGAAACTGCCTATAAGTGTAGCAGGCATTAAGAATGCCTTCAGAATCTCTACCGTCTGTCCCTGGATTTTTTTACTACTTCTTTATATAGATATTTGATTTCAGAATTAAGTTGTGTGAAGATAGACTAAATATACAATCAGAATTTAAGCAAACACAACTGCTGATGATCTTAACTGCTGGTATGATCAGGCAAAAGTCGCCTCTTTGGAAGAAAGAGTGTTAGATTGGTGCTAGGTGAAATTAACTTTTAACCTCATAGGAAGAAACACATATTTCATCTGCAATATTATTCTTTAAAGAATCCTCCAAGCAAATAGTTTACTTTATAAAATTTTTGGTAATGGGTAACATACAAACATGATACACACATTATTCTGAAAACAAGGTCTTTCTTGTCAAAGGGATAATTTAGGTAAAGGGTAAATAAAAGTAATTAATTTTCATTTCATTTCTTTGACTTGCATTGGACTGAGAGACAGCACAATTAGATAAATATAATAGAAGTGATGCTCACATGATGCAGAAGAAAACAGGAATAATAGTAGCAATATTTGACATATTATTAATGAGATTTAGTCCATGTGTTTTAATTAGGCATTTATGGTTTGGAAACAATAACTCCTAGCTGATCTTATTGAAATATAAACTTCCTGAAATAGCACTTAAATCTCAGCTGTTGTATACTATCCTGTAACGCCAGACAGTGAAAACAATAAAAAATACCTCCATTTTCTAAATTCACCTGAAAGTGAATGGCAGAAATAGACACAGCTAGAGATGGAAAATGTTTATTAGATCATTTAGTTTGTTTCCATGACAATGAAAGATCTTTCTCCACAGTACACTTTATAGAATTTACTCAATCTAATTTAAGGCTTATACCATTTCCTATGGGATGAATTCTATGCTGTGGTAGGTTAAGAAATTTGCATGGGCATTCACAGTTGAAGCCTTCCACTCTTTACACCACATTCCATGGGGTTTTTTTTGTTTTTTTTAAATCTCCCAAATAAATCTTTCTTCTTGTGGTTTAAGTAATCACATACATATTGCTGCTGCTAGTCTGTCTCTTTTAAATACTAGCTAAACTAACCTGGACATATTTCCATCTCTCTTCACTATTCTCTCCTGAAATGTTTTACTTTATGCTTTTTCTGAATCCCAGATTTGCTAAAAATGCATGTCCAGAATTATGTACAGTGATCCAAATATCAGGGTGTCAGAGACGTGGAGGACAACAAATTCCCCCCTATAGTTAACAATTAGAAATACTACGCAAAACCAAAGACAGTCTTCACATCTTTTTATTTAGCTGATAACCTACCAGTCATGGTCAGCCCCAGCAGGCATCTGTGGACTTTTTGTGGAAAACATAAATTTGCCATGCTATAAATTATGTTTATCTAAAGTTCACTGTTGTTTCTAAAATATTTTCCATATTATCTCAAGCTCAGTTTCTAAGTGATATACAATAAACATATGTTCATTTTAAGAGTTCAGATACAAAGTTCCTTTTTCCAACTAGTTCTGTAGAAGCCAAAATTCTCATCCAACATATAGAAAGATGGTTTACAGAAGGATATAAGGCTACCTGGGAGATATACTGATTTTATGGCAAAATGTACCTACTTGGTTGTATTATATTTCCTGAGGACAACAATATTTAGGTCAGGTTGGATGAGGCATTGAGCAACCTGACCAAGTGGAAGGTGTCCCTGCCTATGGCAGGGTAGTTGGAACTGGATAATCTTTAAGGTCCCTTCCAATCCAAGCCATTCTATCATTCTGTATACAACATCTGTAACAATAGATATTGAATCCTCTTTTATCAAATAAATTATTTCTGAATATGAAACTTAAAATAAAATTAACCACCAGAGTGAAAAAGAAAAATCTTAATTGACTAATCAAGATCCATAATGATTCAGGAAAAGCAGCCTTAGCCAGCAACAATCTTTTTTCAGTTAGCAGATCATACAGTTACAAAGAATATAGGAAAATATATCCTAATATCTTATTCCTTGTACTGTTTGTGCAGAGTTTAAAAAACAAAGAGACCCAGTTTATATATATATCTATAATATTATTTTACAAGATTAAAGATGAGATTTCAAGATACTCAGATCAATCTAACTTTCCTGAGAGAATGTTAGGAATACCTGAGATTGTTTTCCTTCATATAAGCAACAAAGTTAAATATTCTCCTTCGAAGGAAAAAAAATTACATTACTTATGGAACCATAATTAATTAATGATAATTTATGGATACCTGCATTAATGTAGTATCATTACTGGTTAAATATTCAAACTGCCTTATTTATTATACATGATTATATAGCACAAATAAAATGCAGCAGCCCTGCAGCAGAAAGTAGAGCTAATCAGCACACTGTGCACAGATAGAAAATAAAATCATGTGAAATTGAGGCTATGCTTTCACTGCAGAGTTAATACAGACTTCTGCTGTGATACTGACATTATTCTCCACCACAGCAGCTCTAAGAAACCTCTTTTTCCCATTTAGTAATGCTTCTAAATTGGGCTTCACAATAAGTTTAAAGTACAGGCAAAGTCTAGGTCTATATGCAAAGGTCCTTACTATGTTTCTTTTTTTTTTCTGTAGATGTATATAGATATATCAACAATATCAGATTCATGCTGGTATTAGTCAATTTGCAATCAGTATAAAGTGCATTCAGATTAATGATTGTAGCATTTCTTTATTTAGTGTATCTCGTTCAGTCTTTGCTAAAGCATGCTCTAAAATAACACTGTATGAAGTAATTAAGCACAAAACCTGTCCAAATAATAGAAAATTTCTATAGATTTTCTTTCTAGATCTGCTCAGTACATCTACTGAGCAATCCAGTACAACACTGAAAAAAACCCTGATATTAATTTATTAGGCTGAGAACATGTTACCTTCTCTTGGTTTTGGTTATATAATTTAAATTAGTGCATTTTCTTCTGGAAAGTAAAAAAAACCACCAATGGCCATTAGTGCAAAATAATTTTAAAATTTTAAACAAAGGTAAGTTATTTGGTTTTAGATAGTGTTATGACCAAAGAAAGACATTGGACTTTTTGTTAAGTGTTTTTATGTAACAAATTCAGATTCAACCCTATATAAAGTAATAAGGAGAGAAATTAGTTTCAGTAATGTATTATTTAGGTACATGGAGATAATTAAATATTCAGCTCTATTGCCATAGTTTAAGTTTTGCACTTCATGAGGGATACATGACATAGAATTTAATGAGATATTCTATTATTTTGCAGCATTTTTTCACCAAAGCAGGAGAAGAAAATAACACAGATAGGCAAGAGACAGAAATAACTGTAACTAAGTGAATAGGTCTATACAATAAATTCTGTCTCCTATCTTACCTTCGCCCTGTTGCACTCCTTACATTGCAGTCTGGTTTTTCTACACATTTTCATTCGAGTTAACATTACCTTCCAGAGATAAAACCATATCACATAAATACCACATCACTCCAAATTTGGAATTGTTATAATGAAACTCCCAGATATCAAGTAAAGCTGATGTCCTGCCAAAGATGTATTAAAAGATATATAATTCTTCCTTCCATTTAGTTAGCTCATTTCACTTCAGCTGAAAGAGCAGGAGATTTGAGATTAGTCCTCAATCTGATCTAAACTCTGGTTTCAATATCCACTTGCTCCAATCAAGGTGAATATATGCAACAGACTTTTTTCTGTATGCCAAAAGTGCAGCTCAGATATCACCCATATGTGATTAAAATGAAATACAACTAATGTATTTTGCATAATTTCCATGAAAAAAAAGTGATTTTTGAGGCAGCATTTAGACACCAGTGATTTTTCTAAAACTTTCCCAAATAAAGGTAAGTAGGAAATGAGTCTATTTCTACATTCAGCCATGAACTCCAAGATACAGACTTACTCATAGTGGATTACATCAGAAGACCAAAATCCAAAAAAAATTCCTTCGCATTAGTTGCATGGAAGTAATAATAAAACCCACAAAAATGTAGATTTGCAGTTTTTTGACCAGCATACTGTCACGAGGCCACAAAATTCTGTGCAGAATTAATAACAAATAAATAATTATTAATTAACAATTAAAAATAAGTTTTTGTCTGTGCATAACAGGAGAACAGGGTCTTTTTGTACACTACTGCAATCCTGTGAGCATAGTTCCTGAGTATCTCGTATGGTTAACCAATTTTTTAGTGTCTCCATTACACACTACATTATATAGTATGTTACATTACAATGGTGTTTATAATATTAATATGTGTGTCATATATTACATGTGATATAACAAATTTTACATCATATTATTATTATCTTTTAAGGACATGATTTAGTGGTGGACTTGGCAGTCCTGGGTTAACAGTTGCAAGTGATGACCTTAAAGGTCTTTTCCAACCTAAAGAATTCTATGACTCCACAATTTTAACATGCTTACTGTACATCCTCACACTTGTTAAGAATTTCTTTGTGAATACATTTGCTTTCTTTGTATATGAATAATGTTCAATATTTGAATTTAAAAGTTCTGAAAGATCTATCTCAAGAAAAAAATATCACTGTAGTGAGGACACATCAGGCATGTAGCTGTCAGTACCTAGGAAACAATCTAGTTGGTAATACGAAGCAATGTGCAGCTGCTAAGACTAAGGGTGCAAATGAAGGGCAAGGCACAAAATCCTTGGGTATCTCTAAAGTACTTAAATTACTCTGCCACATATTCTAATGTCTAGAGATGTACCTAAATTCCAAAAGAAAACCAAAATTTAATTTTTATTTTCATTCGTATATTTACAAATTCATGATCACAAGACCTCTGCAAATATTTATAAATTAAAATTCATAGATGCATATGCGGTATTAAGACATATATTCCTGGGAACTCCAGCTGTGAAGTTCACATGATTTTCCTGGCACTACAAAGGAGATGTTGACAGTGGTAAGTGTAGAATTTAGACCTCTGTACTTGCCAGGTTCTTTGACTGAACAACACTATATTTTCTTCTCATGCTTTATTAAAAAACAGATTTGAATTATGATTGCAGGTAGTACTTATACATCCTGATTATGCTGTGTCTTACAAATGAGCAACTTCAACATGAAAGATATCTGTTAAGCACAAGAAAGCTTTTGTGGACATAAATAATTTGAATTATTCAGTTTTTTATATTGTAATCCTTCCTGCATTTTAAAATCTTTTCTGTCCTCCCTGACACTTTTCAAAAACTTTCAAAGTATGACAGGTAGATGAAGCGTGTCTTACTGGAAGAGTTCTTGCAAACAGGGCACTTAGAAGATTTTACTGTAGGTTATTTGAATAATGCTTGAACTGTGTTAGAGTCACTGTGAAACAGAAGAGCGATAAAAATTGAGTTTTCTCTAAAATACTGATTGTTCTTGTAATTTTGTAGCAGAACAATACAACCATTAGCAGGGAAAAAATTGAGGTCCTTGAGTGAATGAAAGTCTACTCCTGGGGTCCTCAAATCCACACAAAATGCACTTCTGAGTGCAATCTGAAGCCACAGGAGAAACAACCTAAAACATAATATTAGGAAAATCAAGAAACGTAGATAGAAACATCAGTGTATAGAAGAGGAGAGGGTAGGAGGAGAGGAGAGATTTTAAACATCTTGTTTCAGGCAAAGATTTTAATGTTATTTTAATTAAGTTTGTATAGCTATACTTGAAAATATATTTTATAGGATAAGACATAATCAATAATTGTAGTGTTAAGTCTTCCTGAAATTCTGAGGTTCCATCTTTTAGTAACGTTTTATTCATCATCTCCTTTGGTCACTTTAAAAATATTCTTAATGTTTTATATAGAGAAAAAATAGCAAAATTTGCAAGAAATATTCTTATTTCATTATTCTACTATTTATTTAATATTGAAATGATGTGTTATTTATGACACATAATACATGCTAAAAGGTCTTATATTTGGTGCACAGTAGTTAAACCACAGATTAAACTTTTTGGTTTAGAGCATTTGTCTGTGACTATATGTCTTATTTTAAAGGTTAATAATGAAAACTATCTTAAAACAATTATAATTGCATTACTTGCTTGTCAACTTAGTTGTGTATACCTTTAACAATTAAAGTTTATTATTCCTATTATGATATATGTGACTACTACATTCTAAGAGACAAGGGCTTAAAACTCATTTATTCAAAATATTGATGAAGTTTCATAACAAAAGAAATTGTCTTGAATACCAGAAGATGGGAATTTGGAAGTATATCTTAATCAGAAAGACAACTCAAATATTGTAGCAAGGATAAAGTGCATTAATCAAGACATATTTTCATTCTTATAAATGAAGACACCATGCAAATTCCCTCTGACTTGCAATATATCCAACTCAATTCTTTTATAAAACAAACGAAGTTAAGGTTTCAGCATTTCAATCTCTAATCTCTTTCAAACTTAGGTAACTTTCAGACAAATTTCTCCAATACATAACATTTTTGTTTCATTTCTCAGTCTCACAAATATTCCTTCTCAGGTTCAGAACCCAAAAAGCAGCTTTCAGAAGGCTGACTTTGCCTCCCTATTGCAAAACACATGCTGAAGTGAAGCCAAGCACTTGAAATACTTCCAGCTTCTGCTTCAAACCTTTTATCTCAGGGTAAAGTTAAAATTATGCCATTACCTCCAAAACTCATCTCAGATTTCACCATTTTTCAGGGCTCAATATTATATTCATTTATTCCTTTCTCAGAACCCTGTACATCGTTTGAGGCTCAATACCAATCTTTCTTGAACCACTTTGAAATACAGTGTTTCACACAGTTCTATGAGTAAACCTTCATTTTGCCTTTGTAGTGGAAAATCCAGACCATATTCCTGAGAAATCTACAGGGATGATGGCCCATAGTAAAGTGACTGGTAGGACAGTCCTGTCGCACCTGACAGGAAAGGAGCTCGGTAGCTGTAGCACTCTTCCACTCTCCCCAGCTTAGCCAGACCTACACAGCCAAACATCCCAATGTTGTTTGTGCTATTCTGTCCATCTGTGAGATGTGATATTAAAGGTTTAAAAAATTTTGTTTTCCTTTTAAGTTCTCTTTCGACCCATAGCTATACTATACCCAAAAGAACAAACCAAAAAGAAATAATGAAGAAATGTCCAAACGCACACCAACATAAGTGGTCTTCATTCCATTGCTTCAGTAATTGTGGCAGGAACAGCAGCAAAACTTCTCAATCAAAGAACAAAGTGAAGACCTAGCTTTTTTCTGGTAAGGAAAGTTTTGCTTTCCAAAGCCCCATGTTTCTACAATGCAGTATAATTACTGCTTCTGACCTGGTAAAGGGATAGCACCATTAGTAGGCAGATTTTACCATAAATGTGCGTGTGATTACTAACCCAAAAGGAAAAAAGCTAAAATTATAAAGGAGTGTAAAGAAGGTGAGGGCTACATGAGTGCTGTTAACCATTATTGTGTGCAGTTTTGACCCGACCATATAAGAAAGATTAAGCTCTTATCATCCAAAGGAGGGCAACAAAGACAGTGAAGGGCCTTGAGGGGAAGCCTCATATGAGGAGTGTCTGAGGTCACTTGGTCTGGTCAAGAAGAGACTGAGGGGAGACCTCATTGCAGCTACAACTTCCTCATGAGAGGAAGAGTAGGGGCAGGCACTGATCCCTGCTCTGCAGTCCCAGTGACAGGATCTGAGGGAATGGACTGGAGTTGTGTCAGGGGAGGTTTAGGTTGGATATCACAAAAAGGTTCTTCATCCATGGGGGTGGCTAGGCACTGGAACAGCTCCCCAGGGAAGGTGTCACAGCATCAGTCTGACACTTCAAGGAGTGTTTGGACAATGCTCTCAGACACATGGTGTGACTCCTGGGGATGGAGCTGTGCAGGGCCAGAAGCTAGAATTTTATGATCTTTGTGGGTCCCTTCCAACTCAGAATATTCTGTGATTTTTAAACATACTTGGTAATCAGCAAAGAAGGACTGGTGAAGATTCTCACTAGGAGCTTTTGACCACACAGTTGGGAAAAATGAAATATTTATGCATGTGAGTCTGACCAGTTACAGGAAACAGTCTGAGGTATTGACTTTGATGCACACCAATACAAAAAACTTACTCCCAGCTGAGGAAGGATGGAGCAGGTTTGCTTAGCATTCATGCCAGTTTTATCAGTGTCAGCACCCTGAAGAAGAGAAAAATGGATACATAGGGCTAGCTATTGCTGTAGTCACTACAGCTCAATCTGCCCTCAGACACACCTATTATCCACTGAAGGGTCAAGACTAGCAACCTTGATTTCTGGATGTTGCAACACGCAGTTCCTGTAAAAAACTGGGCTCTTGTCATTAAACAAATCTTTTAAATGTTTCAGCTATACAATATCATAGTCATTTTTAATATTATGATCTCTGCCTTTTCTAGAAGATAATACCCACATCTTCTTGAGCTGTTCTGAGAAATGACAGGAATCATCTGAGTTATTCAAGAATAGAAAGAGATTTTTTTACATGTTCTCTTCAAAAAGTTGTACTTGATAACTCAGTTATTCCTTAGATTTCTGTTGCTCTCACCCAGGTGAGGAAAAAAGATCAAGTTTTAAAGCATATTTAATCATTTCTAAATTTAGGATTATTTAAATTTCTGAAATTAACATACTAGCTGAATTGAGACAAATTATCCACCTCTGATCCATCCTCTTTTTTTCTTCCTGGTGGGAGGTTAGGATCATATGCCAGCTAGGATTTTATTGCCATCATCAGATAACAGCAGTTGATGCACAATGAGAATAGAGAGAAACCTGTTATGGCTGCAAATATCCACAGCTCTGTGAGATGCATGGAGGAAGCATATGTCACCTTATTAAATCTGTAGCAGCTGAGGTGGAAGCAACAGAAGGTATCTCTCCCCAGAGCTGGAAGAGACGGGAAAAGAAACAGTTCTATAAGGAAATCTCTTACTTTTCTCTCTCTGAAAATATCTGTAACAGAATGTTACAGGAATGGTTTTTCCTAGAAATAGGGACTTAAAAACAAACCCAAAACCCAACAACCACCAAGATGGGATGGAATACAGAACTTCCTCTGAGAAAGAAATAGCTTTGGGGCAAGTTAATACGTTCAGTTTCTTCTTCCAAAGGAAACAGAAACATGAGAAGATGAGAAAAATCATACTACTTGTCCCACTTTGC
This sequence comes from Pyrgilauda ruficollis, assembly GCF_017590135.1. NCBI lineage: Eukaryota > Metazoa > Chordata > Aves > Passeriformes > Passeridae > Pyrgilauda > Pyrgilauda ruficollis. The sequence continues at coordinate 10,031,427 of NW_024523822.1, read as the reverse complement.
CCCAAAGAAGCTAATCAAGAGCCAAAGGACAGATGAAGTTAGATACACTTATCTGCAGCTCAAAGAGGACATGAGTGCTCTCTGAGGAATGCTTGGCAAAGGTGCAGGAAAGACCAAATACACAGCGGTGTGAGTTCCTCTCTGCCTTTTATACACAACTTGCTGTCCCAGCTGCCAGTCTTCCTTTTGTGTTTAGAGAAGTTGACATATATATAGATATATATGCACACAGGGATCCACTTGAATATGGCTTATTTCTCTAATTTTAGGAAGAAAATAAGATAGAGGATTATTTGACATATTTCCTACAGTAACACAGAGGTCCAGGACTGGAATTAGCTTAATTTTGGAATTCTGATTGTGTCTGAGGCAAGATACAGACACTTGAGAACAAGGGAAGAAAATAGCTTTGCTGTGTCTTTAATACATTAAGGAAAAATTATATTGTAGAAACACAAATAAATCTATTTGCCAACAAGCTGTATCTTTTACTTGAGAAAGCATATCAACTGCAAATTTGAGGAATATACTTAAAACAGGATTCTATGAATCTAGCATGGAGGTAAAAAGGAGCAGATGTGAAAATCCCAACAAACTAAAATTTTAAAGGCACCTATAGACAAGGTAGTTTTGAAAAGGAAGGAAAGGCAGCTTCAATTACAGTATTCAGAAGTATTGCACCACAGAATATGGACAATATACTATCAGTTCTAACAACTTTATGGTGGTTTTCTTCTTAGCTCTTAGACTGGTAATATTTGAAAATGCAACATTCTCTTAGAACATTAGCAAATCTCTTGCTATGTTGAACTAATATAGTCAGGGAAAAAAACCCTCAAATCTATTATACAGAAATATTCTGACAGGGTTTTTTTCCCAACAAGGAAGGGACAATGATCTTTTTCCTTCAATGTCAAAGTAATGATTATCAACACCAGAAAAAATAACAATTGCCTGTGACAGTAATTCTTGACAACATTTGATGGCTTCATTGTAAGATGGACCTTTGGTAAATAACTACTAGATATATTGGTTGGATATATTGTAGGAAACAAAACAGAAAATTAAATAATGAAAAGAAATCATGTTTCTGCTAAAATTATCCTTTCAGTGTAAATGTCTAGTTTTGCCAGAGGTAATTTATTTTGGCATTTTATACATCTTTTAAAAAACAGTGTATTTATGTAAAAGATGCTTACCAAGGGATTTCAAAAGTGAAAACTCTTAGAAGTCTTCAAAAACACTGGAGTTTCATTTAATGAAAGAAAATACAATTTGTTTTTTTTTTTAAACTAGGTGTTTCTAATTTCAAAATGAGACAATTCCTAAATCTCTATAGTACACAGAATTTGGTGAACAATCTTTGTACTGGTTCTAGGCTCAATATATTAGTTATCTTATGCCCCTGTGTGGCCAAGCTAGACAGTAAACTCACTTTCAGTGAACTGTAAAAAAATCCTAACAATATGTATGTGAGAGAAACCAAATTTAAGTAACTTGACCGCTTTCCATTTTATGAGAAAAGGCTCTAACATAAACTGCAGTTGTAAAATTGGATTGATAATCTTCTGTACATTTTGTACTAATTTTAGTCAGAAAAGATGCTTGCCATTATGCAGTAATGTGTTAATCTCAATACTGCCCAAAGCAATTGTGACTTCTCAAGGGATGTTGCTACAAATAGAGCATCCAAAGCACAATATTTGTACACTAAAGAAGAATGGAAATCTCAAAATCCAGCTCACTAATTTACTAAAGGTTTAATATATATTTTAAAACTTTATTTCATTGGGGTTTTTTGTCATTTGAACAAATAGCATGTCACTCAAAGTAATCAGAAAAATTTTAGACCACAAAAAAAGCAAACCTCCTTTAGATGCTGCTGTAAAATTTGGATGTAATGCAAGCACATACTGTGTTTTCATAAAAGTTCTCTTGATTTCTTTTCTGGACACACGATGGATTTATTCCATAAACTAGCTATTTGCCAAATGCTCAAAATGCAGAACAATTCTTATGGTTTCCCAACATGAGGTCATTCTAATAATTTTTCAATAAAAAATAACTTATTACCCAGGAAATAGCACCAAAAACCCTAAGACAAGTGAAACACAATTTTGAGGTAAAATGATAGCTCTTACTGCTCCAGCTGGCTGGAGTTGGGAATGTCAGGCAGAGCTGTGTAGGAGCCGGAGGGAGGCCCAGCAAACCAGCTTTCTTTTTTACACTCACACAAGCATCTTACAGCAAAGTGCTGCCCTGCAGCTGGCAGAAGAGAACTCAGCAGCAATAGTCCTCCATTAGAAGCTGCTGGGAGGGGATAACTAAACCCATTTAAGTGCTAAAATCAATCTAACTCACAAGGAGCTTACTATCATTTGGGCCCTCTCATATCAGCTACTGCAAAATTAAAACTATGCAAATAAAAACCCAACTCATATAAAGTTTTTATGGTAAATAGGAAAAAACAGTTTAATGTAGGTTCCTGTCAATGGTTAGCATAGTATCAGAAAGCAAAGCCCAAGATCCCTATCTTTCCTTCAACAAAATCTCAGCATATCTAAACTTTCTGAAGAACTGAAGAACAAGAACTCCAAGAAAAAATGATGTGAAACTTAGGAGGAATGTCTATTCAATAAAAATTACATGCATACTACCTCCTTTCCTATGACTTTGTTTTACACTTCATTATCTACTGTACAATTTGTATGCATTAACCTGTTTTCTTGACATTATTACTTTGTGGCAGTAGCAGTTAATCACTCTGTGTGTAATGTCAGCCGTTATCTTCCTGGACTCTGACTTGTACTTTTCAGATGTAAAAACAGAAAAAGCCTTATTCAAAAGAGAAAGGATCATCAAAGAACAAAATATATAACTTTGAAGATTAAAGAGATAGAGCACACTACACCTCATCAAAGCAGACTCTTACATGCCGGAGGTACACCACAGTTCTGAAGCATTAACTCTTAATGCATGAACAATTAGTTTTTAGCAAGTGCCTTACATTTATCGTGCAAAGCTTTAAATGAAAAATCTATCTAAATTATATACTACATTCATTTAATTTAAAAAATATAACAGATTTTTTAAATCAGTAAGACAATCAAAGGACTACTCTCTGTAATAAATTCCAGTGAGATTTTTTAGTGACTAATAGATGACTTCTTCAAAAACCTTTCATCAAGATCAGATTTAAAATACAAATAGTTATTTGGAAAAGGGAATCTTTTTACTCAATAACCTTAAAATACTTCCACCTAACTTTAGTATCAGAAGACAGAGAAAGCATGAATTAATCTCTCACAATTTCTGCTGCATATTGTTTAAAAATTGCACAATGTTTTCTTGAGGTCAAAAGCATTGATACCTAAAAAAACGTGACATTGCTCCTTATAAATACAGAAATATTATCATCCTAAGCAAAACAGCCCATACTAGGTAGGAGGCTGTTTCCTAACAATCCTTTCTTGTTTGCCAGTCTTCTAGAATAAATATACTCCTAATCGAAGGCACAGCAAAGGAATAAAATAATTCTCTCCTTTTATCTGATACTATATGCAGCTTTTGCCCAAGTCTCACAAGGAAAATAAACAGTGAAAAGCATCATGTACATGTATCTGTAAAAAAAAAAAAATGCAAAAAGCACCTTGATCTACAAAAAGCATGTACTGTCATCTGCAAAAGCAGAGCCAGGGAATCAGGACTGGGATGGTAGCTGATTAGAACAGTTGCTAAGGGCTTTGCTGGTTGCTGCAGGCCTGAAACTATGCACTTGGAAATATGCAGCTTTACAATCACAGCTGATAATACGTAAATTATTGCTCCATTTTGTAGAGCTTCCAATATTTCACAGTATACCAAAGGGATACAAGAAAAATCTCACTGAATACAGATTTCACATACACCTAAAAATACCTTAATTCATAACGGTGATTATGATTGCTAAAACTACCTACATAATTTTACATACCTAATTAGAAATTCATAACCAAGATAACAAAACTTGAGAACAGTAACAAATATCAACATATTTTAAAAGGAATTATCAGCAGTAAGGGAGAGAATCCTTACAACAAAATTATGGGAAATAAAATTATAACCATCTTCTGACGTACCAATTGCAAGTATCCCTGTATTTAAGAAACTATATCACATTTAGAAGAGATTTCTCCCACAGAGGCAGAGAAGAAGATTAAAATGCTGGATATAGTCTCTGCCTATTACTTCCACCCTTTTTCCAGAATGTTTCCATCAGTGCACTATCTTTATAAAAAAACTACAGGATTCTTTTCTTCCTGCTTTGCACTTCCACTCTCTTAGATACAATTATTAATATTTTTATATTTAATATTTAATAGCAGCATGAAAAAGTTCTAAACATCAGTACTATAATATGTTTACTGAATAATAACACAGAAATTCGGCACTATTAATTCATTTTACCCCTCCAAAAATCCTAAGAAACCTATTCAAAAACTGTCTCACACCAATAAACAACAACTTCACCCTATCGTTTCTAATTCCCACAAAACAACAGCTATTCACAAAAGCATATCCTACAGAGCTGACTGACCTGCTGCAAAGCATCCACTAATCAGCTATAATTTGACCAGTTAAAAACATTAGTGGAAAGCATTACACAGAGGATCTAAATCTTCTAAAAAGAAGGAACTGCTTTCTATTTTGCAAAAGGTATGCAGGACTACTAATTTGCATCTTCCAATAAATTATGTATGGTTAAACAGACACATCTCTGAGCATTTAATCTTTTCACTGCCATATCCACACAGAAATCCTTTTCTCTGACAAATTTGTTTATGAATATTTAATATGCTTTAAGGATTACAGCTAATAATGCTAGTTTCTAATGGCAGCTAATGTATTTGAAAGATACATAACCATCTTAAATATTTTATTCTATCTTTGCTGGCTTTATTTCTGCAGACTAGTTCTCATGTAAATCCTTACATAAAATATAAAAACACTAACAGACTCATGGCTACCATAAAAATATTAATATCTAGGAGTGCAGTTCTAAAAGTACCCCACTGAAAAGCATGCAAATAGATTGCCATCAGCATAAAAAGAGAAATGATGAAGCAAAAATATTTCATTTCTACTTACCGAGTGTTGTTCAACGTTTGTCCAAAAAGATCATTTTGTAAAATATTTGGAGGGGATGAGAAAACCCCATGAAAATGAGATAAAACAGAATTGCAGACCTGGCGCAGTGTTTCAAATTGCATTTTCTCCCTTTCTTTCCCTTCTATTTTTCTTCACCACCTGTCTTAAAAGTCATCTATTTTGTACACACCATCAAATACAAATATGCCAATCAAGTTCCATATTTCTCCTGATCTCTGTAAAAACTGTGCCTAAATAAGCAGGGGCTGATAGTTAATTGTACAGTCATTATTCTTCTAATTCAGTCGTAGAAGATTTAGTACCCGAGCAGCTTTCTCCTGACTGTAGCAAGAATTCTAAACAGCAGTAAGCTTTTTGGGCATTCCCAGCTGAAGTGTGAAGCTGAGCTGCTTTCATGTACTCTACTCATATTTCTCTAAGCCTATTAAAAACACGCAGTGAATAGATGCTGTCGTCAGGAGTTTCAGCACATCTGGCTGCCAGCAATAAAATCTCAGAAGTAAAAAAAAGGAGGACAAGGCATCCTCACACTGTTACTACTATCTAAAAGGAGGAGGATTTCTGCATCTTCCCCTCCTCCTTCCCTCCCCTGTAAAAATGACTAATATCCATGACCATGTATGCAGAATTCTTAATTTTTTTTAATGTAATGGCAATTCTAAAGGACTGAAAGACCACTCTAAAAAAAATCTGCACATAATAAACAACATGTAGCACTGAGACTGTAACAATAGATCTTTTGTCTCATATCTGAAAAGCTATACTGTATCTGAGATAACAGGTTTTTAGTGCAAACATTTAAATGTAGCATCAATTCATGACTGAAGCAAACAGTGCACATTCTGTACGTAACCATTCTGTCAGGGATTGTACATACACCATCAAGGCAACGATTCACCATGCAAACTTGAACAATTACTGAAAGGAATGGCTGCACTACATATAAGCACTGCATTTCAAAATGAAATGTCTTCAGTATCCTTTAAAAGTTTATTGCACTGAATCAGCCATGATAGAACCGAGAAAAATCAATCACTTCTTAGGGCGCTCCAAACCCATCTGCTTCCAGGAAAACCCACTATTTTAGGAGCCTGTGTACTGGCACACATAAGTATCAGATATCAAAGAGCAAGAAGCAGAATCAGCCATCTAACAGAACAGAGTGAGCTTTTGCAACATAGTATGCACTGTGAATACCATGAAATGTACAGAAAATAAGTATCCCTGAGTAAAAACCATTTTTTCTCTTCTTTCAATGCTTGTGCCATAGGATGGCATTACATAACAATACAGAAATAGTTATCACTGTCAAATTAAAAAATAACAATAGAAAATATTTTCTTTATAATATTTCATTTTATATCCACTGCTTTTAACATCTTAGCACTAATTATAAAATCTCCAAATAAACCAACATAAAATGAGGTCTATTATTAAAGCCCTTCCACTGAAAGCAATTTGAATCTCAGATGATGTGGGAATAAGCATCTTTCCAGCTAATTCAAGTGTGTTGATGTGCTCAAGAGGAAGAAGCCATCCAGGCTTCTCTGGCCAGAAGGATGGCAGCTACAACACAGATTTTATAAGAAAAAAAGAAATGGGAACAAATTCATCTCCTGGCCCCCGTAGAAAGCATATATATGCGACTGCCCCCTACAACCCATGTTAAATATTTTTTTATAAATCATGAAAATGTCTGCTAATAAATCTGCTTGCAAAATCCATATGAAAGTACTACCTGAAATAGTTTTTAATACCTATTTTTCTGTCCATAGCATACTGTGCATTATGAAAGCATTTGTATTTGTGCAATGTATTACAATTTATGATAAAAGTAATAGACTCTATGTCTGTCAAAACTGGTAACTTTTGAGATCCTGAAGTAGCAACCGATGGATATTTGTGGCTATCTTACTATAATAAAATGAAAAACTAACTAGGTAACCACCTTACTTATATTACAGAGAATTCATGTTTGGAATGCAATAATATTTGCCTTTATATTCATTCCATAAAAAAACCATCGAATTTTCTAATCTGCTCCAAGAAACAGTCGTCTTGTCACAAAAGTTCAAGTCATTCCAATCCGTATAATATGCACAACTTCACACTTCAGAGGCAATGTTGGCCATGGAGTAGGTACAAGACCAGTATTTTATCATACATTTCAAGCACATTACCCTTTTTTTGTGTGCCTTATAAATGGGCATCACAGTCAAAATGCTCTTGTAGTTGCAACAAAGTGCTGAATATTTGACATTCATCTTTCTACGTCTTCATTCTCAGATATTTAAAATGGAAGTTAGCACATACACTCTTTTGTCTTCTCTTTCTTATTTTTTTTAAGATTGTCCTAAAACTACTGACAAAACACACATATTTAAAATGTTAAGTTTTTTAATTTTATTTTGCAGTAAGGAATAGAGCACCCTGCAGATACTCATCCATTTAAAATATTTCATAGGGAAGTAAAAGAATACTTTTAAAGGTATATACTTCATACTTGCTGCTAGCAGAAAATTCAGCTATAAAGAAATGGGATTTGTGCAAATAGATATGTTTTTGGTCATCTGGTATATTTATCAAAATTGACAGTAGTATTGATTTAAAATACTATTTTTTATATCGAAAATTAATAGAACGGAATAAAACAGAATTACCTTTCTTTTCTGCCCCTTCTAACACACTCCAAGAGACCCTTTAGCCAATAAGCATTTGTTTCCTCTATTTATTATGTGGCCTAGAGTAGTGTAGGACCCTTATATGGACTTCCTACTAACATCTCTTTTTAGGTACTTCTACCTTTTACAAAATGTCATCATTCATCTGGGAAGAATCAAGGAAGTGAGGAGATCTAACAAGAAGAGGCTGGAGGGAATGGAATGGAGCATGAGCAGAGTAGGCTCTGCCCACTGAAGTACCCATCCTTTGAGAACCAGAATGAAACTGACAATCAAAAGAAGTCAAAATAAATAAAATTTCTTTTCTGTACATTGAAATTGTTTGAGAACAAAATGGTACAGGTACTATTTATGCTATTTCAATGCTGTTATGGATCTTCAAACGTGTCACTGTTTCTTGTACTAAAAAATTCCTGTTGGGAAGGGCAGTGATTTAGCGTCATTTCTAAGGCTCAGGAAATTATACCCTCAGTGTTCCCAAATTAAAAGCTTCACATAAGAATATTGAAAAGACAGGGATTACTTTTCTGCCTATTTGATTTTAACTTGAGATCTCATTTTCTGCTCTTCAGGACTCTCAGTCTATACTCTTCAATACCCATATTAGAAGAAAAAGAGGTCTGATATGCACAGGCTTCTTTGTTTTGGAGCACCCCTAATTGTGTACTTAATAAGCACCAGGTAAGCCAAGCACTGCTCAAGCACTTCTGTTTCTAGCATTTCCTATCCTTTGAGGGCCTCATTAAGATCATTTTTATAGCGATCTTTATTATGGTATTTGGTGTATTTATACTTGGAAAAAGATGTGTGTACATGCTCTTGCTCTATTATGGTCTAATAATAATATATTTCATTTTCACACCAATTTTACCAAAGATTTTATGGAAATGAAGATGAAGCACTTTAAAGATGCTGCAGAGAAAAAGCAAAATGAGTACTAGATAGTCTGAACAACTACCTGACATGGTTGACAGCCTATTTCAAAGTGAAAAGACAAGCCTGAGAAAGCATCATTGGATCCATTAAGCCAAGCTACATTGAGGTTCATACAGATACCTTTCTCTGTAGCCAAACTGAATCTTAATGAAATTCCACCAGATACAAGTTTTTAAGATGAAAAGTTATCTAGAAATCTCCCAAATATGAGGTTTTCAAATTTATATAAAATATTTATATTTCAAACATAAGATTAAATTCCTTGAATTGATTCTAGATTTCAGAAATGTAAATCTATTATACAATAAATTTGACAACATGCATAAATATGTTATCTCAAACATTACTTACATGCATCACTTCTTATTATAGGCATATAAAAAAGATTTCACAGGACATTGTAGTTTAAACAAGGTAGAGTCATACAAACTTATTAAAGCTATACATTACAGCTTATAAGTCAAAGATTTTTCTGTGATAAAAGATACTATCAAGAACAATTTTGGAATCAATTCCATTCTAATCTATTGGATAGTATGTAAGTATAGTTTGATGGAAATGCAGAAGAAAATTGTAGAGCCGAGTCACTTGGTGTTTGGGGATAGAAGTGGGATTTTTTAAATGTACAGAAAGTCTAATGTCAACTGTTTTTTCCATCTAGACGCTACATAAAATTTTGTAATTAATAGCACATAAATACCTGTATTACACTACCATCACTCTCCAATATGCCCTTATCAAAGCATTTAGGTAAATACTCATGATCAAAAATTTTTGACTGACATTCATTGTGAAAAGAATAAACTTCTGAACAAATTCTTTTCAAACAGGTAAGTTAACAATGGTGGCATTGGATATTAGATAGTGTTGCATTATTACTCTTTATAAGACTACTCCTTTTGGGTCAGCAAACTGATGCTCCAAGGTGGAACATGATTTTAAGGACTATTGGAAATTCCATTCAAGGATGGGCATTTCACTTCACTACTGCAAGTGAAATGCAAGCAGACTTTCTTTTGGGATAAAGCACACATCCATTTGCATTTCATCACATCAATGTTCAAAGGTTCAGTTTCACAGGAGAAGTTTATCAACTAATGCAAAATCTATAACATTAAATTTAAACACATAACAACAGGACTCACAGAAGCCAGTATTCTGAATACCTACTATAGGAAGCAATAAAGAAAGGGGCACCAATAAAGCCTCAAACCCAAAAGGATAAAAGTACCTAAATCCAGGCTACAGGGAAGCATCAGTCTCTGTCCAAGAAGTGTAAAAATGAATCTTCTTGTTCTGCTGGCACCTGAGCAGTCATTCAAAATGCACCATTCTTCTTATTACAGGTAGTTGGGCAGTTATAACAGTGTTAGGAAGCATGGAAAACTGAGTCCCAGGTTTCTCTATTGGCTTCCTAAAATATGCCCACAAAGTTCTTATCAACATCCCCCTGGTTATTCCTAAGGGAATTTGTCTTTGCTGTTGACACTGTTCTCTTTCCCGTAAAATAATTAAATATTGAAAGAACTATTTAATTCACTGAGTTAAACATTAATCAAGAATGGAAAAGTGATACTGATTTTAATCCTTGGTAGTCAGGTCACAGATCTACAATGGAAGATACTGAAATTCCAGCTAAGAGACCAAACCTCGTTACAGAAAATATCCACTACTAAAGTACAGTAATGTAAAAGAAAGTAAATTCATCCTAATCTCACACCACAACATATTGGGGTTTTTTTCTTGTGTTTTATTCTCAGTATCTTCACATTTCTTTATTTCTTTTTTGAGGTGTTCCATTCCATTTATTTAATTATTCTCAGTGACCCTCTTCATATTTCTCCCACGTTGTCATTTAAATTAATCTGTACTCTTCCTTTAGTGTAAGTTACACTCTTTGGGCCAATAGATGAGACTTAGAAATCTGGACAGTCTGTTTATCCCTTCTATCCTCCATATTACCATCTATCATCATGACTAATATGCTTGAGGAGACTGGGTAATTTCATAGGGCATAAGTATTTATATAGTTAAATTCCAGCAATCTCTGAAAATTTGTATCATCACAGGAGGACAAAGACCCAAGTCAGTGTGCATGGAGGAAGAGTGGGTAGAACTGAGAGCCATTACTCATTGACTTTCACAGCAGAAAGACAGCGAGAGCATGGTCATCAAATAGCCACAACACTGCCATCTGAACTTCTTTGTCTGAACTGACAAAATTATCAAAAGTGATATGAAAAAATGCCTAAGTTATTGTGGTCCTCCACCACATCACAGAAGAATGAGGATGAAAAAACATGATATTCCATTACAGGATGTACTGTTCTGGAGCTCATGGAACTGCCTCCCAGGTGTATTTAACTCCCTCTTCTTCATTTTCTATCAGACTTGCTGTTAGAGGCATCCCATGCACAAAGAACTCACAAAAGTTTATCTCCTGTTCCCCAAACAGTAATATCGAACAATTAATAATAATTTATTCTTAGAATAAATGTCAAAAACTAGTTAATTATTACAAGCCTTGTAAGCATATGCTCTATTAAATGTTTTAGGATATGAAGTTTAAGTGATGTGATTAAAGTTGCAGGTAAGAGTAATGCCAGTGGTCACACAGGAAGTGTGGACCCCAAGCCCTTGTCTTATTTGCTGTATAGGATACTAGTATTTGCTATTCCAAATTCTGTTGAAATACATTCCTTGTAGCATCAAGTGTTAAGTAGCCTAATTCCACTGAGATCAGGGATAACACTGCATGCCAACAGTCTTTGGATTAAGGCCCAAAAGCGCAGTTCAACACTATGCCTCTAGCACGTTCCCAGATACTGGAACTGCTCTAGTGCCAGAGGAAGCAGTCTGTGCTCTTCTCCTCAGTCACGAACTTGACCAGCAAGTACAACACCCAAAATGGTAAAGAGGATGCTCTCATTAACCTACTTACCCTGAGGATAAAATAAGCTGTCAGTTCACCTTTAGCACCTTTACAGGTATCTGGATATTCCCATCTCTGAAAATTCTCGGTACTTATGTTTTCAACACACAGGGAAAAAAGGTAAACTGTCTACTTTTTAATAAGAGACAAAACTAACCTTGACATCTATAGATTCTCAAGGAAGTCAAGGAGTACAAAGTGCATCAGCCAAAAAGTGAAGTCTTGACGGTAAATTCCAGATCAGCTTAGGACTTCCCAAGTGGAAAAGTGCCAACTGTCCTTTATGAGATGTGCTGAGTTCTGTGAGCACACAACTCATTTCCCTGCATCTCATCATGGTCTAAGTAAATGAAAGAAATAATCACGATCCACTGATCAGGACAGCTTTAAAACTTCCTACAAAGTGGCCAACAAGTTGTACGTGATCTTTTGCCTGTATACTTACTGCTTAGGAAAGAATATATTCTACAAATAAAATACTTGGAAGCTGATATTTTGTATTTTTTATCAGTTTCTTTTTAATGAAATTTTAAATCTGTGAAATGAAAAAATAAAGACTTGTGAAAGTTAAATATCAGATGACTTACAATAAATACTTTTACTGATAAAATAATTCTACATTTTTCAAAACTCAGACAACACAATGGTAGGTCCAACTTTGTTCCTTACACAGATACTAGGAAATGTGCCATATGTTCACTTGGGAAATCCTGCTGTTAGGGCTGGTATGGACACATACAAAAACTGGCACTGACCACACACAAATTGCGCATCTGAGAATGAGTAAGACAGGGGAAAAAACCCAAACAAATTAGACAAAGGATATAGGAAAATTATAATTTGAAAACCCATTCTAATTTATTATGATAGACTATACCACAACAGTACTAATTCTTGAAATTAATAAGTATGCCTCACAACTGGGTATACCTCCCAGTATAATTATTTTTAAGGCATCTTTTACATGAATAACTTTGACTTATTGTTTAATTTCCTTAACTTAGTATAGATTATGTCTTCTCCAACCTCTCTGTGGAATTCTCTTTAATACATTAGCTGAAAGGCAATATGGGAAGTATTATTTAAATATTACAAGGATTGAATACTTACAAATAATTACATAAAATGTATAATTTTAATTATTTTTCATATCTTTTTCCTTCTGAATATTACACAATATATACAGCTTGCTTGGTCTGCAATAAAATTCCAGTGCTGCCTTCTACCTCACTTGCCAGTTCTGGGCTTCTCTAAGTATTCCTTGCTTAGGGAAGTCTATGCTTAGAAATTAAGCTGATTTAGGGCAAATTCAGAGGTTGAATTTAGGTTGTTTGACCTTAAAAACAAAGACACCCAGATTCATCCCACCTAAATGTAGATGACTAAGAAGTGCAGTTTGGAAAGATAGCCACCTTTTCCTTCCTGTATAATTAATAGAAAGAAAGAGGAACATGTAGGAGGGAAAAATCATGTGACCCAAAATTGCATGACCACCCAAAACCAGATTTAATGAAGTGTTCTTGTGCTTGTCTAATTATTTTATTTAGGAAGCAGGAATATAAATATGTGGTTTCATTTCTATTGCTGGATCTGAGAACACTTTCCAGTTCCTGCCTTAGCTGCATTCTGACACCATATCTGAAAAAAATACAGGTGTGTGCATTCTCTACCTTTTTCCAACTCATGCATTTTCCCCACATATAACACGGGTATTTTAGGGATCTTCACAGTTTCTAGCAAAGCTCCTATTTATGGCAGATGTCACATATAAAAAAGAAGCCTTCAAATCTAGAGAAATGGGGTTTTTCCGCCACTATCCTGACCTAAGACATAATTTATATAAAGAGCTACTGAGGCAGAAACTGCATTTGGCAAACAAGAAAACTAACCTATTTTTCTAATAAATGTATGAATCACTTCTTCAACCTGCAAGAGCGTGATTCTATTCTGTACTAAAATAATTCATAAATGCTACTAATTTTCTTTTTTTTTTTCATTTCTGCAGGGCTGGCCAGCTTCCTACAGGAGAAATACATCTCCACAAAGTAAATTTCTTGAAACTTTGGATCAAATGATGGTCCCATAATCAGTTCTCTGCTTTCCTAGAGTTCTGATAGTTTACTGAAATGGCTAGGCATCCTAACCTTTTATTGTGAATGTATACATTCGTCCATGTCCATACACATAGTATATAATACATAAATAATATTTCTAAAAGTATTGAAGGAGTACTATTAAGGTGGAAGAATCAGAGTTAGAAAATATCTAAGTGAGACCTCATTCCCCTGGCTACAGGAATGGCTCCTTTATCCAACAGGAACATCAAATCTTCTATACACAGGTTGAAGAAGTACAGAAGTCTGTGTAATACTCAAGAATGCAAAACAACATTCAATAGACGCTGCACCTTGTAGAATGTGTGGTTTAGAATAGAATGTTTCAACCCATTTTACCTGCAGCTGACTTACAATCAATTGGTATTTTCTTGCACCTCATTATAGTGCATGAATCCTGCTTTATGCCTCATTTGCAGTTCTGGATGGTTCACCAATGAGATGTGTCTCACTAGACAAGAACTGCTGGCCTAGAACAGGGATTTGATTGATTTTTGAAACAGTGCACTGAAAACTTCATCTGCTACAGAGGAGATTTCTGTTCCTCACTTTTATAAAAAAATGATTGCTTTTCACCTTTCAAAAACAAAAAGGTGATTTAGATACTACTAAAAAGTATTGTGCATGATTAATAATGTAAAATTCTAAAAACAGGACCTGAAAATACACTCACTAACAGTTTGCAGATACCCGTCTTTCCTCTCCATTTCAGGATGAAGTGTTCAAGGTGTAAGTCATTTTCTTCAGTGCTCACAGGCAGTTTGTACTTATACCCATTATTCTCCAAGTTAGAGAAATTTAAGCAAACAGTCAGCAAAAAATAAATCCTTCAACAGTCCAACAATGATTATCAACTGCGTAAATGCCCCTATCAGAAATTATTCCAATATATACACTCAGATAAAGAGATGTTTTCTTCATGAAAGACACAGTTACGACATCTTTTACATCTTTTACGCAAGCACTTTTTTGGTGAGCAGGCTGATCATAAAGTTCCTTGTTAGACAAAGAAAATAACAATTACATTGATCTTGAAATCCATGGTGGTTATACATTGTTGACAGAAATGGTCTCTCATTCACAACAAATTTGGGAGTTTAATTAATTTTTAAGAAATTACTTTTTTTCACTTGGAAAACATCTTGAGATTTATTGCCATATCTCTACCTTCAGATGACTGATTTATCCTTAATGGTCCAAACTTGTATTGGGTGTCAATATGTCTAGGTGATCTGTGATGGAAACAAAGACTAATATATGTGCAAAGTAAAAGGCAGATCATTGTCCAAATCAGTCTTTTCATTTAGCATAACAGAAGCTCTGACAACACATCTATGCACTAGATTGTTTATTAATTTTTTTTGCTCAGTCCACTGGTTAAAAATTTGAGCCTTCCATATTGTGGGGATGAGTTCAAAGAGACTAATTTATCTTCCTTTCATGTCATTAGGAGATTTATGGTCTCCTGGGTTGCTCCTATATTCAGCTGATTGGAATACCAGAAGAATATTTTCCTGATGATCACACACTTCTGGAATTCATTTCCTTTGACTGTGTCATGGAGCCTGGATTTTATAAGCATTAAGGCTGTGTAAATATTTTACTTTGGAAAGATTTCCATTTAATATAGGAGTTCTATTTTAGTGGAATAAAGGCATCATTGGCCACTTGGGAAGGGAGTTAGGGTTAATTTCATAATTGATTGTTGTAACTGTAAGGCCTCATGATACTTGGTGATATACCACAGAACAAATTTCTAAATAAATCCCATTTTCAAACAGAAAAAAAGGGCTTCTGAAAGAAATGTCTGTATGCCACATAGAGAGCGAAATTTCAAATCTTTGTCTTGAACAAAATCTCCTGGTTTGGTAGGCTTTGCCAAGCTTAACACCGAAAAAAACTGACAGCTTTTGGGAATATCTACCAAAAGGACACAATCATTCTTATATATGCTCTTAATTACTTGAAGGAGGAGCAAAGAAGTAAAGTAGGTGAAAATTATCTATGTTAGTGAATCAATCATTACTGAAATGCACTTTATCACCATCCAAAACAATTTTTTTGAAAAGTTGAGACACTATTAGTGTTTTATTTAATATCCAAAGCTTGAGAGTTTGAGTCCCATCTACAAAATATTCCTATCTTTTCCATTATTTAAGTGACATATCTTCCTCTTTTCCTTCTTACTGTGGTTCTCAGGGTCTTTAGAGCTGACATTCTAATTTTGGAAAGAATGCCTGCATTAAAAAAATCTGCTGAGTAGAAATTAAATCATGCTTTACTTCAATTTTACTGTATTCAGAAGATCAAATTTCTTGCTTCAGATATTGATATATATTTTTTAAATGAAAGTCAATTCTTCAGTCTTCATTGCATATACATGTACTTGAGACACGAAAAGCACCCAAATTATACATTGTTTTACAAGAAATGCATATCCAAGATAAATTTGGTTTCTTTCAAGAATACATTTTTGTTCTAGACCCTATTAATAAATGGTATGGGAAGATTAATCACTACATGCTCATTTTAGGAATAAAATGAAATTATATCATCCTTGTGAAGAGGTGGAATTACTGAACTAACCTTTGAGTTGCCAAATTTCTTATTTCAAAGGTTGAGATGGTTGAACTAATTTTGATTCCTCTTCTACCTTAAATATTTTTCACAGTTCTAACTGCAGCACAAAAATGCAACTCAAGCAGGTCATTTTTTGTCAGCCCAGCACCTCATGCCAGATTCAAAAAATTCAATTAAAATTAATCTACCTCTTAAAAAAAAATCGGGTTTGTGCACTGATTTGGAACTTTAGAATGCAATGTCCTTCTGAAGCTTACCAATTTATTTGGCGTTATAAAGCAAATCAGATGTTTTTGCTTTAATCTCCTTGGCCTTGCTAGGTATTTTTCAATTTTTTTAATGTGATGATCAAGAACTCATTTAAAGTCCAGTATTTTCATGAAGTCATTACAAATGTAACCTCTTGCAGCTAAAATGTATTTCTTTCTATCACAACCTTACCATAAGAACTCTTCTTCTTGCCATATTCTTTTTACAAAGAAAATGGGGTCTCTGCAGCAAAGTTCATGGTTCATCCTATTACACGCTGCATAACAGAAACTTGCTTAGGCAGATAAATTACATCTGGGGGCCAATTCAAGCAGATAATACCAGCTGACAAAACAGTGGAGCAGAAATTTGGAAAACTGTGTTTGGAGCAACAACCTCTTGATATTCTGTGAAGATGATACGCTTTCTGAGGCCCCTAATTGCATTTTCAGGAAGCTCAGTGCTGCAGAACCGGGCTCTTGCTGATGTCATTTTCTAAAAACACCAGGGCATGGTTACAGGCAACAGAGCTGCAGAGTGCAGGAAGTCAGAACAAGTCACGTGTATACACAACCCACTGCATATCATATACAGATCTATACCTTGGATTTTAGAACTCCACTTTAAGAGTCACTGACTTCAGGTCACCTACATTTCCTGCTTAACTGGAAATGACATTGTACTGCACTACTTTGCTGCAACTATTCCATTAAAATGTCTGTGGCTGTCTTTGTTATGGTTAGCAAAAACAGAGAGCTCTGTTTTTTCTGAAAGGCACAAAATTAAGATTTCTCAAAGCTTGGGAGAGAAGTATCCAATTAGTTCACCACAAAACTGAAAGGACGCTTAGGAATGGTTGCAGAATTATTGGATGTAAAGTGAGGAAACGAAGTGAACTACATCATGGAAAAGAAGTGGCTTAAAGAAGAAAAAAATGCTCGTCTTTAGGTCAAAAAGGATCATGGGTATATCTTTGAAACCACTTTCAATGTCTAGCCAGACTTTGGTTTTGTCTCACACTGGTGGAAAAGAGATACTGATACACAAAAAAATCAGGTAATAAAATAACTAACTAAATAAATAATTCTAAAAGGACATTCCAGAGTAGGGGATGAAAGGATTTGTCTTGAAGAAGGGGCAGAAAAAGAAACAGAATAATAATGCTAAAGAAAATGTAGAAATAAAATTGTATTGCTTAGTAATGTAACTTTGAATTATGAAAATATGGTTACCCTGGTCCTACTACATTCATTATTGTTATATTTTTTCCTCAAATCTGACTTAATAAATAGATTGACAGTTGCTAAAATTTTTAATCTTATCATGTAAAAGATAAGTGACAGCTAAATTGCACTACAAAAGTGATTTCTTTACCATTTGTGAATTCTAGAGACACAAAGGAAAAGCCAAAGAATTTACACCAGACCACTTGCACCAGACCATTTGCATGCAGTCTCACTTTTTTATTTTATTTCAGTCTATATAGCTATGGTAAAAAATATGAAAACAAAAGGCCATTTAATTTAATTGCTTCCTGCAGATCCCAGAATTACTTGGCTTCTAGAAATAATAAACTTAACTTAGCAGAGTTCTTTACCAATTGTTAGAATCTTCCCTCAGCTACACTCCACAAATGCATCTTATTCACCCTTACACACCATTTCTTTTAAAATATGAAATTTTAAAAATCTGTTATTTATTCTTCTTAAGAGAACCTAGCCTCCAAAGAACAGAGGACAGTAACACTAAGAATTATGAGCACACAGTGAACTCTAACATTTAAGTTTATACAAGGTCAACAAAACTGCAGTTCAAGACATGCTCAACCCAGAAAGGTATTTGCCTTACTAATTTTAATAAATAGTTTATATATGCTGCTACCCTCAATTTTTTCTGATATTGCTTTTTTACAGTATTAGTTAGTTAAAAGCAAAACTACATTTAGTGTCATAAATGTTAGCTGCAGTCAGTACTTAATAAAAATGTTAAATATTCTAATACAGATGATATCTGTGCTTACAGATTAAAGTTATTAACAGTCTTTTAGCACAGGTAAAGACATAGCTGTGTTTTACAAAAATGTAATACGGCAATGGAAGCCCAAACTCCCCTTCAAAGATAACAAATATCAGCACTGAATATCCAGATTTCCCTGAGTTTGAGATTGAGAAAAATCAAATAGTAAGTGATAGTTTTCAATAAGGAGCAACAAATGTCCATTGACATAAAAATAAAATAACAGTAACAGTAAACAAAAACATCATGTTGTAATGGAATTACTTTTGAAAAGGGTCTCTATTACAAACTGTGAAAATGAAATTTCCTAAAATCTACATGAGATTAGTTTACTGTGGAGAATGATTGCAGCTGAGTTAACTTCGTCACTTAAATCTGGAATTAAATATTTTTTTATGTTCTTAATTAAAACACTCTGGTGTTTGAAAAGGAACGTGGAAGTTTTAGACCCTTTATCAAAGTAGGTTAGTTCTGCCACAGTTCTAGAATTTTCCTGTTCTCTTTTCTCTTTTACAAACAGATTCTCTTTCTCAAAAAAAAGGATCCAAAATTGCAGCTGCCATTGGTCAGAGGCCCAGTGCTACTCGGCATAGGTTCTACAGCTAGATAAAGGTTCACCTTAAAATAATCATAAAAGGTATCTTTTAATAAATCATAATCAGTTAGAGAAAATAAAAGAGGAGGAAGGGAAGCAATGCACAGCTCACACAAACCGCGCTGAAGTCACAGCGTGGCTTCACGTCCTGAACGTTGTGTAAGAGTTGACATTGCTCATGCAAGCAGGAGATCCACAAAACCAATATTAGGAGACAAAGAACTGTACAAGGAGTTTCATTTCTCAGAAAACAGACAGTTCTGCAAAGGTAATGGAGAGAAAAAGCTCCACCTCTTTTTCAGAAGTTGGAAGTGAATGAATATGCTCCAACCCATTGCAACCTAATAATGACAGGTAGAAACAAAGTGTACCCACTATAGTAGTCTGGACAGTTAATGGACAATGTAAATATCGCTGGAAATATCATTCAGCAACTCCTTACAGAGACCTTGCCTTACAAATGATATCAAAATCTTTACTCATCTTCATAAGCGGGTGTAGCTTAATCCTTGTCGTGTCAAATAATTTAATTAAAATTTCTGCACTAAAGAATTTCTGACTTTCGTAGACCAAGGTACTTTTTCTCAATAATTAAATACTGCGCTTTCTCTGGCTCTCTTCCCATAAATTTCAATTGCTTCCTCTGGCCATAGTTATTATTAAACTATTTTTAATATCATTTAAGATTGAGACTGCAGATAAACTTAGCTTCAGTTTCTATCTAAAAACTGGAACAGCCATGAAATGTTGATCCACATCCATAATCCTATGTGTAGATGAATTAAATAATTAAAAGAGTTCTGTGAAGAAAAAACTGATTTGTTCTAAATTATTATATCAAGAATCACAGAAAGCATACAATGAAATGAAAAGCACAAGAAACAAAAGCAAAACTACTGAGACTAGTTTTCAGATCGACATTTTACTTTACATCTCTAAGGGCTATTAAAGTGGTAAAAAATGCTGGAATGGGAGTAGGAAGATTAATAAAAAACCTTATTCAGATGCAGTTCCAATTGTGTAAAACTTAACTCTTTTGTTAATATGTTAAAAATACTGTAGAGTACCTCTAAAGACCTTTGCATTCTGTTCTAACACCAGGGGAAGTCATTGTGAGGCCTTTGCAGTCATACACGCAAGAGAATACTGATTCAATTTTAAACTCAACCTGAAATTTCTTGTATGGAGTATTAGATTTATTCATTAAGTGAAGAATGTAATTATGCTTATCAACAATTGTGGGGTTTTGCTACTGTGGTCGTCAAAAATGTTTTAAAAAATCATATATTTTATGCCTTACATAAAGAATTCTAAAAGGTCTAGAGACACTGTTGTCTGAGCATGAGCAAATATGCATGCAGCTTTATCAGTCTGACTCTTGAATACCAACACAATTTAAATACTTTCTCTACACAATTATTTTAATACTTCTCACTGTGTTTAAATATGCCAGCAGCTAAAAAAATAGGTTAAAAAAAGTTAAAATACCTCTATTTCACTTGAGAATCAGGTAAAATACTTTGCTTTCAAGTATGTTTAGTCTCCATGGGTCCAAGTAAAGGGGTTTTAACACATCTGGCCTAGAAATCTATCAACTCAGGTACTCAGAAATAGAAACAATCAAAACCAGAGGTTGCACTACAGTGACATGTCATAAGTGCTGCAGCTGAAAAATAGTGATAATCTCAAGAAATGGGCAGTTTTCAGCTTTTCCAAAATAAGTATAATTGACTGACTCTAATGTTACACTGTCATATTTTAAATTGCAATAAACTATCATCAGTGCTATTCTCAGTGTCAGTTGTTCATGATCCAGCAATTAAAGAAGAAGCATTTTAAAAAGACACAAACATGAAACAGATGGACACAAATTTTCATTTTTAAATTCATGTTGCTCTTTCATGCTTCTCGTCTCACTTATGCTTGCTTTTTCCTCTCTCCTCCTTTTCTCTCGTGTTTTGGTCTCTTTTTTCCTCTCTGTTCACACCCTGACATCCCTAACTGCAGTCCCAAAAGACAAATCCTACGCTGCCGGCTCATACTGGCATTCCTCCCAAGAATGGAAGGAAAGGGAAACAGGAAACCACTTTCAATGCTACTGCCGTTTGGTGACACAATAGAGTAAAGCCTTTATATGTGGGAAGCACATGTATACATTTCATAAAGAATACATGCACAAATCCTACATCTTCAGACCCAAGTAGTCTCTTGTTTGCATTTCTTACTCAGAATGAAATGCATTCTCCAAGCCTCCTATATAGTGTGTGGAAACCACCTTAAAAATCCTCTTTTATTTCCAAAGTAACAGGGTTGATGGAAAATAAACCCCCAAATCCATATGTACCTCTGAAAGGAGAAAACAAGAGAGAGGGAAGTAGGATATATCTTTACTGTGTCTGCTGGCCTGGAAAATAAATACCGCTGTTGTGCAACTCTGCAGCTGCTCACTCTCTCAATTTGTTGTTTTCGTTCTGGTTTTTATGATTTAATCTCATATCCTTACAGTTAATCTGAAAAGGGTTCAGGCAGCTTTAATTATTAGTCTTCCTTCAGATCATGAGCTTACAGATCATGATCTTTTCCTATACCAAGAACGAATTCTCTCTTTGTGACAAGGCTCAACCTCAGATAGATGTACCAGGAATAAATTAACTCATAACACATGAAAATGAACATTCTCACAATATTTTCACTTTCTTTTTTTTCATTGACTCTCATGAAAAATATCCTTGAGGAAGCTTTTCTTGCACTAATATAATGCCTGAAAAATATATATTGAAAAAATTAAAGTCATCATTTTCAAATTTTGAAGAACATTTTGGATTCATAAAATACAGATTAGGGAAAATAATAATTTTTTTATACCCTCAAAAATTCACATCTACCTGAACTACATAACATCGTTTCAGATATATATTAATAGCTGTGTCATTGTAACCTTGCTTTGGGAAGATGCATGGGTCGTTTAGTGCTTTTAGAGAGCTATGTATATGTACAGAATAAAGGTTTGTGAAGCAACACCTCTGGAATGTCACAAAATATTTACCATTTAAAACACTGAGTTCATATGTGGAAAATTACTGAAATGGCTTTTCAATGGATCCTAATGAGAGCAAGAAAATAATTATTTTAAAAGGTAAGTATGGCAACACCGCATAAAGATCTAACAATTCAGGCAAAGAGAATGACAAATAAAAAAAGCTTCATAGGTTCCTTGTTTCCCAGATTTTAATTTTAGGATGTTGTACACGTTTTAATAGAACATTATAAACATGGGCTTGGAATGAAGAAACCAACTATTTCACAAGCTGATTGCCTCCTACAGAATGACTGAAAAAATGAGATTGTGTCTGCTCAAATTATTTTTCTGCTAGAAATAAAACACATATTGTATGATGAGTAGTGTAGATCTTGGAAACAATAGACTACATGAAAGATCTTGAAAAATAAAATAAAATCAGACCCCTTTGCCTAATCCAGAATTAACGTGAATCTTCAAATCAAAGAACTGCAGCTACAAATCTACCATCTGTGCTCAGCAGACCTCAGAATAGACCTTCTGAGTCTATGGATTACTTTAAATAATATTTCGCATTTCTTGGATTCACATCATTTTGCAGTTTTTAGGGAATCTGGTGTTACACTGTATCAGCATTCATACAACCTGCACATAAGGTTAAGTCTGTGAAAACCTCTACAAATGATCACAGTTCGACTGTGCTTAGCACAAAAGCTCCTTGTGGAACAAATTACATTAGTCTCACCCGAAACAATGTCAGATACACCATGGGCATTTAGTGAATCATACTTGTGTGCCTGCTGCCCCTGCCCTACCCACAGGTTTACTATAGAAAAAGCAGTAAAAGCACCATAGGCCAGATTGTAAATACTGTGGTAAAGAATTTAAACTTAGAGAGGGTAGATTTAGGCTAGATATAAGGAAGAAAATCTTTACTGTGAAGGTAGTGCAGCACAGGAACAGGTTATCCAGAAAAGCTGTGGATCGCCCCATATCTGGAAATGTTCAAGGCCAGGCTGGATGGGGCTTTGAGCAGTGGTCCAGTGGAAGCTGTCCTTGCCCATGGCAGGTGTGGGGGATCTAGGTGATTTTAAGGTTGCAGTCTAAGTCATGCTATGATTCTATTATATGAACTAGAAAGAAAAAAAAGTAATGAAAAACTGTTCTGCTCTTGTTAAGTACAACTTACTTCTGAACAGATTTTTTTTTTTTAATTTTGCTTTTTTCTGTAACAGATCCAATATAAGAAACATGCTCTTGGAGAATGTGTAATCTAAAATCATACTTTTCAGGCTTCTTCAGGCAAAAAATTATCGATCAGCCAGAGAACATCTATAAACAAGTACCTATCTCTCTGTCTAAACAGGCTGAGATCTATCAATTGCAAATGGGACTGTTGCTTACATCAAGGAAACAGAATACTAGTCTAATGGTTGAAACAATAAAAATTTAATGAAATTCATTTAATGAATTTAATGAATAATACTAATAAAGAAGACAGGAAAAAAAATATGGTGAGTACAACTCAAGGATGGAAAAACAAAAGAGCACAACCAGAAAAGACACGGTAAGGAGTGAGACAGAAAGGACATTGATGATCTTGA
Organism: Pyrgilauda ruficollis; assembly: GCF_017590135.1. Lineage (NCBI taxonomy): Eukaryota > Metazoa > Chordata > Aves > Passeriformes > Passeridae > Pyrgilauda > Pyrgilauda ruficollis. The sequence continues at coordinate 10,007,553 of NW_024523822.1, read as the reverse complement.
GATTAAAGGAGTGAATGTTGCCCTTTACTCTGTGACCAACATGTCTCTAGATGACCAAGATAAGATATATGATACTTGATTTAAGGAACTTCTAAGCAACGATTGCTGCAACACCCATGGAAGCAACAAAAAGAGTTAAAAATCTTCAACAAAAAGAATGTATTTTACCTTTCTATTCAAATCAAAACCGAAATGTATAAATTCTTAGCAATACCTTTCTTTTCACAAGTGGTTGTTGTATTTAACATTTTAAATTATTTTTTGTGTTAAAACTAATGTCCTTCTGATGAAAAATAAGACAGAAAATATAGTTCTCACTTTCTACTTACATTTCTATTTACATACTTCCATTATTGTGATTGTCCAAGGCAAGCAACAACCACTTCTAAATATTTGAGACTTTTTTGTCTATTTCATTATTATTTTGGACATTTTGAATGGCCAAGTTTTTCTCAAAGAATTCTTTCATGTAGACAAATGGTCTAACATACTAGCTAGTTGCTCAATTTCTGCAGATACCTAGTTGAATTCTGGGGTAGTCTTTCTCAGAGCTGTTGATATTCTCCTCTAAAAGCCCATTTGACCAGTAGGACTTTGAATGGACATCACAGAGGAATCTTTTTCATTAGGTCCAGAAAAAATGTCTATGTGAGGAACATTAGGGAATAAAATTATTCAGAAGACTCTCTATCCTTCATTAGCATATAATATATATAATATTCTAAGCATACTTGTATATGTTAATTAGGGAACATCAGTATTATTATCCAACTAAAACATGAAGAGGCTAATGACTGAAAAAATTATCTGAACTTAAATAATATATCAAGTAGAAGTGATCACAATGAGCAAAATAGTTCTGATTTCAGGCACAAAGCCTACATTTATCCTGTTGGAAAGTATTACTTTATACTGTCCATGTTTACTGTTTAACTGTACTTAGGGTAAATACGTATTGCATATCTCAATTATATATTTATTCATATATCACTCCCTCCATATTTCTGCATGCATATAATATAAAAACACTTTCAGAGTTAAATAGCTGCTGCTAACAAGGGTTTGGGACTTTTTTTTATTATCACCTTATCTATGATACCGATTTTCTGTCAAAATTAGTGGGAAAAAATGAACCACAAGAGAATCAGTCTGTCTCTCCTGCTCTCTCATGTCAGGTTAGGGTGCCAGCTGAGTTTTTCAGATACTGTACATGTAACTGAGGAGCACTCAGGACAACTAAGTACTGAACCCAACAGCTGAAATCAGAGCGAACAGCCATAGGCAGAAGACATTAAATAAAAGAGGTTAGATTCATTACATTCAATTTGCTCTCATATAAGACCAAAAACAGAAAATAAAATATGGGGGAATACAAGATGTGAAGAAAACCGAAAACTATTTTCCTTACACTAAATGCAAAAGATACTATATATGTCGAACTTGTTTCAAGCTCACAGAATAAATGCTGTAATGAGGTCATATCTGGGCAGCAGAGAAAAGCTGCCAGATTATACTGCTCTGGCTGCCAAATTCCAAGGCAGTTGGAGGTCCCTCACATGCGCGTGAAGATATCATTTCCATGGAAACACCTGAGCAACCGCGCTCTCATCTTTCCCTTCCCACCATATTTAAAGTTCTATGTTCATAAGCCATAAGTGTGGCTTATGAAAAAATTAAATTCATTCAGTGTAACCAGTTTTATTTTTGTGTCCCCATAAAACCTGGCCACTGAGGTTGAGAATTTTCTGGTGCCTTTTGGAATAATCACATTAAGAAAAAGGGAGGGAAGTTCCTGCTCCAGTCTCTAGCTAAATGTACATTAGCACTCATAGAGTTACAGTTTCAAACAACACAAGTAACACCAATGTAAGTCAGGGAAGGAAAAAAATATTATACTAATGACAGTAACTAATACCAAGAAACTGAGAAACCATGAAAAGACTCAAGTCATTACACAAAGATTTCACCATCCTCAATACTATGTACTGCAAGTACAACCAGAAGTCTTAATTCAGTAGTCTGAACAGATGTTGTCTTCCATTAATCTGCCTTTTTGAGTCCTATTTTGGATTTGCTGTAGTGACCACAAAAGAAATATGGTAACGTTCTGCACAGCACAGTTACTGTAATTTGACCAAGTTGTAAGCGCATGGACAAACTCTGTCACACTGCAACTGTCACATCCCCCATTTTTTCAGTGAGAAGGAATGAAGAGCACACACTGGCTATGACCATCTGAAACCAACAAAAGGCTTCTCAATGCTGCTTCAAAATACCCAGTATGTATTTTATAGGCTACGGAATAATAAGACAACAAAATTGTAAAAAATAAAATCAAATTTGTAGCATAAATTCATCAGATCTTGCCAGGATAATCATAAAATACTTTCTTACCGGTCTGACGTGTCACTCGTTACTGGATGCTTTACTGTTGAACCATTCTTAATTGAGTCTTGTCTTGTGAGCCCTTGAGATCTGTTTTTGTCCAAAGCTTGTGTGGATATGTCACCTGATGGTCCCTGGTACTGCGGATGCTCCTGCAGTTTTGCTTTTTTCTCTTGAGGCGCTTCCTCGTTCCTCAGAGCTCTACTTCCTTCTTGGTCTGGCTGCTGTGGAGCGTGTGACCCGCTGTTATAGAACCAGGCTCCTGACTTCGTGAGGATTTCCTGTTGTTTTCGGCACAAGTTACATACCCACATTACCTGTGCAGACACATTTAAATGTAAAATCCATTAGCTTGTAAACACTGTATACAATGTTTCCAGCAAGCACACATCAACTGACTGTTACCATTTCCAAAGGTAAAAAGACTACAGTTTTAATTCTATTAAAATTACAATATCTTAGCTACAATATAATAAAATATGTCTGTAGAACCTTGGAGTAACTGGTTTTGAAAAAAAATAAAAACAAAAATAATTTTAATATCTTTTTTTTATTTTTTGTAATACAAGGAAGAACAACAGATAGTAGTAATATAAATGAAAAGGTTCTAATACTGAGGTTCCAATGGTAATAAATGCAAGCTTTGAAAATTAACACTATCATCTGAGGATGAGAGAAAAATTAATTTAAAAAAATCATTGAAGTTTTAATTCATTTAATTCTCCCACGAAGAGCAAGGACCTTTACAAAAGGTCATCTGCTGTTGCAAACAAGTAATTTTATCACACTCAAAAATGCTCTCCTAATTTTCTTCCATAGTGCTCTATAGCCAGTGCTTACTTGAAGAAGCTGACTTCAAGAAGTGACTTCAATTTCATAGCAATTTTAACTTAAAGCTGTTTTTCAACTAAAATAACACAATGTATAAGGTCGTGTTTCTTTCCACTTCACACCCACAATTTTAGCTTGCACTATATGCTTACTAAATTATAAAATTATTACACCATCCCAGTTATGTGATCCTGCATATAGTAATGAGATAATTTTTAATATTCTAAAATGTACTTCTTTGCAAAGCTTTTGTATCTGATCGCCTTAGTCACATGGCAGTTCTGGAAATCAACAACACCAACTATCTGTATGTTAATTTCATAATAGCATTCAGCTATTATGTTATAGAAGAATAAATCAGAATGCAGTGAATCAAATACAACACACCTGATATGAACACATTCAAACTGATTATTGTGTTACCCTAAAATTTGGATTTTAGACAGTATTAATTCACTGTAAGTTTTTTCCTTCACTCTTTAATCTTCATTTTTCTTAAGCTTTCTTTTCTATTTCTTTCTCTTCTCTTTATATATTTTTGTCTAAGTTCACAGACACAATTTTACTAGTTTTACTATATATTCCTTGAATGTCGACACTCACCCTTCAATCTAGTTATGTCTCCAGTTCTAATCCTACAGCAAGCTGCCTTTTTTTTCAATAGTTTAGAGTTTAGGACATGCAAAGGCTTGCATCAATGCTCATCACTCTTATAAATGCAGCCAGCTCCATGGAATCACAGGGAAGATGTAGTTTCTACCTCCACCACACATCTAGCTCAGCCCTCCAGAAAAGGTTTCAGAAGTTGCAATCTGTATCTTGCTTTCATTCTTCAGGTTGTTTTCTAATAGATAATTTGGGCCATGCTCTCTAGTCAAGTCTCACTAAAAATCTTTCAGTGAGAGCTTCACGTAGAAGGTTATTTGGATGCAAGGGTGAGACTCAAACTAAAGTCACCAACTGCCTCATTCTCAAACTGTTGGGCTGGGGCAGGAAAAGGAGGTGTCACTTGCCATTTAATGGTGCTGGTATGCCCCATCCTAGTAAACTTCCTTCTTATCTTTTTATAGGGCTGCTATCATTTATGAGAACTCATGTCTGCTTACATCAACAATACAGGACAAACCACCAAAGCACTGAGGGCAAAAAAGAGAGGCTCCCCAAGAAGCAGTTTGCTCTCTGAGGTACATTTGATGTCCTTAGAGGACATTCAAAGGACAAAAGTGTGCATGCTTCAGGCCTGGACATCATTCAAATACATATTTAAGAACAGATCTGTTTTACCATTGCTAATTAAGCTAGAAAGTACATGAGAAAGCAGCAAAGTGAAATTTCAGAACCCAAGACAGAAGTATTTTCTCCCTCTTTAATCAATAGCAGTTAAAAGGCTTTAATATTTCTTCTAGGTCTGTACACAGCTGAAAGTACTTTTAAACTTTCCGTGTATGTATCAGAGCAATGAAAGGACCAGATGTGATACAATTCTGTAAGTATACAAATATATAACAACTTGAGTGACAATGAGATAAAATCCCCCAAAGTCCCCATTTGCTATTTTCACTTCTTTTAGTAGATGTTAAAATATCACAAAAGCTAGATACTACAGTAAAAACACTTGGGCAACTTTTTCCTTGGCTGACAGTCATAATTTTCTCCCCAGACAATGGAGTCCAGGATGACCAGTATTATTCTCCTGTACCCAACAGAATAAAAGTTCCCCCTGATTTCGTATGATTTCCTCTAAAAGTAAAATCAGGAAGAGTACTCCTGACCTAACCTGATTCCTGAAAATTTTATTTAGGGTATTTCAGATTGAAAAAAAAAAAAAAAATTGAACACATGGCATTTAAAATGCAGAGATGTATGAATTTTGCAGATTTTTTTCTGCTTTTCTAGGAGCGTTTAATGATAATTACAAGTCACACTTCTGATGAAGCCTTATTTCCAACTTAAGTTCAACATGCAGGATTTCATAGTGTTGACCCTAACATAATTTTAGCTTCAAATAATCATACACAGTGAGAAGAATGGGAAGAGTCGCATAGACAAAAATGTCTGTGCTTTCAGTGAGCACAAAAAATTACAAGCCCTCAAACAGCACTGGACAAAACTGCCTTCCGCATCTTGTTGCAGCATGTAGAAGCATTCTCACAATTTAAAAAATACTGGTAATTTATAGTGCAGACCTCTCAATTAAATACAGACACACTGTAAGGTGGTGTCAGAAGAGCACAGACGGCACGGTGGCGTGTTCCTGGACAGGATTTCTCCTCCTGCCCCGGGTGCTTGGGACACAGTGCCCAGCAGCTCACACACGTGCAGAGCAGCTCTGTCCCTGCCAAGTCCCTGCCAGGCCAGAGCGATTACTGGGACTGTGACAGCAGCACTGCAGAGAAGCAAAGGCCACACGAGTGGACCGCATGCTCAGTACAGGCATTTTGGAAAACCTGGGAGGACTATAATGAAATTATTATTATTGTTGTTGTTGTTGTTGTTGTTGTTATACCACATTATAATTAATTCTTAATTAGATAATTATAATTAATTTAATATAATAAATTATAATTAATAATAATAATAAAAAAAGGACCAACCCCTCACATCAGAAATCTGCACTCCAGGGTAGGCACACTATCTGCTACACACATTTACAACTCTCCTAACCACCCTCCCAAAAAACAGTCATGAGCACATTTTGTACACAAAAATCAGTGTTGAAATTTGGGGGTGTCAATCCTCCACACAAGAACATTGCCAATTTGAAAAGGAAAATATGGGAAAAAATCTCCTCTCCAACGTTTAGTACTAGTTCAAAACCAGAATCTCAGGTGCTAGTGGCACTGGATGGAGATGTTCTCTTCCATAGGAAAGGCTGAAACTCCACCTAGCGCATACAAGAGGCATTGCTCAAGTTCAGTTCAAATCAACTTCTCATTGCTGAAAAGAATGCACTAAACATACCTGACATTTTCACATTACCCCTTATATCCATTTTTTCGAATAAAAATTTCCTTTTTTTTTTAATATACAACGCTGAAAAAATTTGGATTAGACAGATTAACCTTAAACCTTCCATCTGCTTTCCATTCTCAAAGGTTAGTTCTACATAGTGAACTAATAACTCAACTCATTTTTGATTTCTTCACTATTTTTTGGCAATATTATTCATAATATGCTCCCACTTCTAACACTGCCCAGCAGCTTTCATCACATATTATTAGCACTTATTATTACATGGGCCCATAAAACAAATTCTGTAAAACCTACAGTAATAAGTCATTTCACATCTACATATCAGAAATAAATAATGCACAAAGAATCACTTCCTTGTATTGTCCTAAAAAAGATACTAAAATTTTTTGTTCTTTGATAAAATTCTTCAAAACATATTTGACATACCACTTTAACTTCAAGAAATGGAAAATATATTTATCAAGAAATTATATCTGCAGATATTTCAAGTGAAAACTAAACATAATAAAAGGATATAGTATGACATTGATCTCAGTATTTTCAGAAGGATTATGTGAAAAGACAGCTACCTTAAAAAACACCATTCACTGTTCCTGTAAGTACAGCTATAGATGGTCTAACACTAAATCCTGAGAAAAAAATGGAAACCTTACTTAAGATGAGATTAAAAGGCTCAGTATATTTGATTATGCATAAGCTTGAGTTTGATATCTTTGACAATACAACCTAAGAAATAATTACACCAAATCCTTATCTGCCTTTAGAACATTGCTTCAAATTAGTGTGCTGAGGTGAAAAATTGTAGTGCAAGGCTGGCATAGTATTTCACCAAATCTATTAGAGTTCATCTGCTTGGCAGAAGTATCTGATATATATTAGCATTATATTAACTGCTGCACTTGCTGCTGGTAGTCCTAAGCAAATTTTTTTTTTGGGTTGTTTTTTTTTTTGGGTTTTTTTTTTTTTTTTTTTTTTGTTTTTTTTTTTGTTTTTTTTTTTTTTTTTTTTGTTTTTTGTTTTTTGGTTCTCATATTTCAGGATACAATTCTTTAAAAATTATGCAAGGTAACAAGACTACAGCACTGAAAGGAAGAAGGACACAAAAGGAAGAGTAGGAAAACTACTTGGGTCATCAAGGTAATTAATCATGATTACAAACACATTACTACTAGTCTTTTTTTTTTCCCTAATTTGTCACTGCTACAAAACTTCATTACATCAGGGAGCAGTGCAATGTTTGAAGCCACCCTGTACTAAGGAAGTTTCTTCAGGAATGTAGTATATCTCTCCATTAGCCGCTATGTTGATGACAGGTTCCCAGAATCATTAAGGTTGGAAGGAACCTCTGGAGATCATGCAGCCCCAACCCCTCTGCCAAGGCAGGGTCATCCGGAGCAGGTGACACAGGAACGTGTCCAGGTGGGTTTGGAATGTCTCCAGAGAGGGAACGACATCCCTGGGCAACCCGTTCCAGTGCTCTGCCACCCTCAATGTTAATAAGCTCTTCCTCATGCTGAGGTGGAACTTCTTGTATTTTACTTTGTGGCTGTTGCTCCTTACCCTGCCCCTGGGTACCACCCGAAAGAATCCACGTGCCAGTGTGGAACAGACACTGCCAGACCAGCATTGGCACAAAGTAACGTGAGTCACCCTCATCTGTGCACTCACAAAACTACAATTTACTGCAGCAAGTCTGTCCATCTTCAGGGAATACAGACCCAGTACAGCAGGGGTCAATGGTATCTTCCCTACCTCTAGTCCCCGTTTCTGCTAATCTTTCCTCATTTTGTCTATTTGAAATGTAACATTGTTTCCAAGGAACTATAATTTTAATTCTATAATTTTTTTTTAATTTATAATTTTAATAAGTGAGTGTCTTAATAAGTGAGGATTTGGGACTGTGAGGATCCCTTTGAACATCATCTCCCCAGAAAATGAGATGGAACTGGTTTTTTGGTTATTGGGTTATTTCAGAATACATTAAGATCTCCCAAAAATTTTCAGTAAAATAACAACATTATTAGCTGTCCCTGTCAGAAGTAAAACTTTTTAGTACCCTGCTTATTACTTAGAATTCAATCTTCCTCAAATCTGACTAGAAGAAGTTAGCTAAAACGTAAAATCTTATCTACTTGGTTCTATACACTCCCAAAACATGTCTCATGCTTGCATTAAAAACACAGTAGTTCCCTTTTGCTCGCCCCATCTGAAATCTGTGTTCTCTCTTACAGCCAGGAGTACTGATTTCCACTTCAGCTGAGGGAAAATTTGTGCTGTTTTCTATAAGGTGTTTCCTTTAAAAATTTCTGGGTTGACATTCCTTTTTAATGGAAGTGTCTATGACTGTGGAAGACTTATATATAGCATGTGCTATTCATAGCCAACATTCATATTTTTGGAAAACACAGAGCCTTTTGCAATGTCTGCACGATCTCTCTATAGAGACATAATTCAAGAGATTTGGGTCCAGAATACAGATGCATCTTTTGCAGCTGCTAAGATTTATTTTAAAGACACAAAATCATTATTTTGGAGTTATTGGAATAAATCTTTGTGCTCAAACACTGTAAGCAGCAGAGTCTGGTTATAACTTCAATGAAACAGAAAATCTTCCATTTCATTTTATTGTTCTGACTGTACAGACAAGTCCCCTTTTCATTTCCTCCTGTTACATTAATGCATTTAGTCAGTGAAGTACATTACATGTGCAAAGTTAATCTCTGAATTTGTGACTCTTATAAAAGTTGATAAAGATTATCTGTTTTTTCAATATTTTGCTATGCCACTAGTCTGTGCTATGGTACTGACTTTCATGTTACAATCAGTTTGACTGAATGTCAAAACTGCTAGAATATTTATCTGTATTATATCTGTAAAGACAAACGGACATCCATCCCCCAAAATTGAATTAAATATCACAAGAATTCCAATACCAGCTAAGAAAAGTGGGAAAATTTATAATACTGGTATGAGACAAACACCTCTACATATATTTTAAGGGATATGTGTATTTGCACTACAAAATTTATTTGTACCAGGGGAGTGATTATATTTGCTCTTGACTTTGCAGTGAATGGATACATCATGTATGAAAAGTTATGGCCATAAACAACCAAGTCAGAGTGAAATAAGTGTATCACTTCTTGTGCATGCATGTGGTACAGTATATATTTACATGACACTACCTTTCTAGCAGAAGAGAAAATTATCTGACTACAATTTTTTAAAGGTACACTCTTTTGTACTAATGGTGAACTTATCCTAATGGACAGTGAATCTCTTTATTATCACTCTTTTACTATCCTTAAGACATATACTAGTAATTTTGTTCATACATTTTTTCAACCCCTCTACATGCATAGTAGGACTAGAAACTGTTAGAACACTAATCCAGCTGGGTTAATAAAAGCCAAAGCACATCCTTCCTAAAATATATTGTATAAAATGAATAAGTTAATGTATAAAATATCCGATATTCTTGAAGATCTGTAAAGGTAATAATTTGGGTTTTTTATTATGGCACAGGCACAACTCAAAACTGTCCAGTCCATGCCAATGAAGACAGTGCAAAATTCCTACACAGTGCCATACTGATCATACTTAGCTCCTTCATGAGCTTTTATGATTTCATGACGAACTAGAATGGTGTGCAGACTTCCAGTGAGAAAAAGGCTATTGTGACATGGGTGTGCTTTGGACATAGTACAAACTGGTCAGTATTATGTCTCAACAAACACAGCTGCACTCCTTCCAAAACGGAATCCATAAACCTAAACAGTACTCCAGAGGGCCATGAGGGTTTATTAAATAAGTGCACTGGGTTTGGCATGAAACAAACCTGCTCTAAGTGAAGAGAGTTTACAACATGGTTCCCAAAGGATGTCTTTAACCTTGGAAATGTGAATAATTACTTAATACACTGAGAATGCACGGTTGACCAAGCTACTTGTTCAACAAACTTTCAGATTTGTAACAGTCTCAGAAAAGCACAAGAACTGAGTAGACAGTTCCTGCATTTTCTTAGGAAACTTAAGCTCATTAAGTACACTGGATAGGAAGAAACCTCATGGATTTCTTCCAGTTGCCTGCTGTTTCAAAGAAAATGTTCTTTTTTTAAACTTCATAATGTAATAAACTTTCTTAAAATTAACTATAAATAATAAACCCAAAATCTGTCAAAATGCTTTTCCAAGTCCTACAGCTACAATGGAAAGAATGCCTTTCAGTTTCCAGTGCTCACGTATTCCAAACCAGTTTATTACTATTTATTCTTGCACCAGTATTGTCATTAAGTGTAAATAGCTCCTTTCTCTCCTCAGTGTTTGCTGCCTGACGTTTTTACAGTGACCAATCACATACCCTCTCTGCTTTCATTTTTCAAGACCAAATAGATTTTGCTCTTTGAGACTATGCCTATAGTAGGAAGGCGTAACCCTGTCAGACGGCCAGGTGCTGGCCCAGGATTCCTGCTAATTCTTATGCTTTCTGGCACAGCCAGGCCTTTGCTAACCAGCATCTCCCAGACCATGCCAGCACACAGTGCAGGAGAACTGCTCCTAATAAGCAGCTTGGAGTCAGTTACCCTGCTATGGAAAGCAGAATTCAGGAGTGCTGGTCAAGACTGAGCCACAGAGTCTCTGGTTTGCAGTTCAGAGAAGAAAGCCTTATTAGTTCTTAAATTCCTGATTTTACACTTAGTGGTGTTTTATTGCACTCATTTTCACTATGGGAGTTCAGAAGGTCATCTGGTTCTCTATTGTGCAGTATCCCATTGCTCCCCTGTGCTGATAAGTATCCAACTTTTTCTTAATGTATTTAATTACAACTTCCTTGTTCTCTATGCCAAAGCCACGAGTGACAATATTAAAGATCTTCCCTAGTACTAAGGCTGGAGAAACTCATCTAGGAAGTTTATTACAGCTTTCCCCTCTTTTTCTGTATTCAATTAATACTCATTGTTTCAGTTTAACCAGTAATTTCTGTTAGTCTTCTATAATTTAAGCTTCTGCAAAGAAGTTAGGGGGTTTTTTACACTAATCCTTAGCCATCCCTGTACAAAAACAAGTTACTTAACTCCTCAGTCCAATTGGTTTTGCCTATTTGTTCCCTTAATGCCTCAAAAAAAAAAATTTTCTTTGTAAAGACTGCTGTCAGAGCAACTTTACTCAGCAGAAATTAGGATTAGAAATTTGTGATGGAGAAAGGGCAAATTCTTTTGGTAAAAAATACAAACAGGCAATTATGGTTGTAATAAGAAAATACAAATAGGCATTAGAATTACTAATTTTCAAAATTTTTCCAGCAAAGTGAATGATATTAACAGCTTTTACACAAATATTGAATGTCTGAAAATATTAAGGGGTTTTTAAAATAAAATATTATTACAATATTTTCTTAAATATTTTAATAAAAATTAATTATTATGAGCTCTTATTATAGGAAATACTTGGTTTCCACCAAATTTGGGACATAGGAAACAACCTAAATGACATTTCCAAGCTGTTTTATTTTACCAAGCCTTTTGCTCTCAAAGGCAATGTTAAATAATATTCAAGTATCATAAAGTGATTTCATTCTGAGACTTTTGTTTCCTAAAATTCTCAATTAGATGTTATTTATGCCTCTTTGTGTTCAAAAAATCTGTACTAATGTCACAGCTTCATTAAGGGACCAGCCAATAAAAATAACAAATTATCTACAGCCCAGAGGTGCTGAGCATAGTTGTTAATTAACACATGTAAACTGTCTGAAGAAGAATGGCACTAAGTGTTCACAAGTTATTTATAAATATAAGACACAATATCAACATCAACAGGGGGCTAAAAGAGAGGAAATGTGACAGGACCACAATAAGCCTGGGGTCTGTACACAGATGGCACTAAATTGAAATCAACAGAATTACACCATTTACATCATCTGTGTCATCATTCATTACTGAAATTGTCTGAGAAAAATGAAAGATCCAACTCTAATGAAGTGTAACATAATGGTAATAGAAAAATTGAGATGCTTATCATGCAGTTCCTGCTGTATTGAATCCCACATAAACATTTTTCACCTCTACATGAACTTACTGCCTGGGCTCTAACAATGTAGTCACAGCAGCACAGCTCTCAGACAAAATGTAAAATATATAGAATCATAGAATATATTGAGCTGGAAGGGCTCCATAAGGAGCATGGACTCCAACTCCCTGCTCCTAAAAGGACTGCCTACAATCAAACAATATCACTATGAGCATTATAGTGATACAGACTTGGTCCAGTGTTCTGGGGAGACTGTTCCACTGAAAAACCCCCCTCTGGATGGAGAGCCTTCTCCTAAAGTCCAATCTGAAGCTCCCCAGCCCACCTCCCTGTGCCTGTGAGGAAGCCACAGACTGTCATGCAATGTGGTCACCCTTCTGCCTTCTCTTCTGCAACCAGGACAAGACAAGGGACCTCAGCCACTAGCCATAAGTCTTGCCCTTGAGAATTTTCACCACTTTAATCTCTCCCCTTGGACTCACTCTAACAGTCTGATGTCCTTTGTACAGTGTGGTACCCCAAACTGCACACAGCACTCAGGGAGGCCACACCAGCTCATGGTATGGTGGGACAGTCACCTCCCTGCACCATTCTCAGTGCTGTGCTATCCTGCCTGGAAACCTACACCGAGCTGCATGCAACAACAGCTGTACGTCTTATGCCTGCAATAGATGCAGCCATAGCTGACCTGACAGAACAGCAAGAAAATCTAGCACTTTTTAAAAATTATATATAAGTCAGAATGTTTGTTTCATGAATTTCAAAACAGTATAGACTAAGTATAGACAAAACAGTATAGACTAAGGGTAAAAAAGAAACAGATTTAGTGACACCTTACACAGTCAGGTATACCCACTTATCAATATGCTGGAGAGAATAATTGTATTTAACAAAAGGAAAAAAGAATAATGAAATAAAGCTCTTTTTCTTTTTTTTTAGGCCAATGTCAAATAGTCCCCTTTGTTGGAAGCAAATACGATTAACTGCCTATACTTCTACTTTATATATATTGATATGTTTATGTACTTCCATAATTACTTCATACTTTAAAATAGCTACAAATTCCACACATGCACGTCCTTCAGCTACTTGCAGTGGCAGCTTGGTGAACGCTTCCCCTTCCTTGCTAATATAAATTAGTAGGCTTTGAAAGCATTATTAGTGAGAATTATCACCTTCCCCATGCTTAGTTCTATTTCAAATTCACTCAGATAATTGCATCTACAATTTAATGACCACTTCCTGCTTTATAGTTCTTTTGTATCATTCCCTCTGGTAGGAAAAGATAAATATATCATGATAGAACTCTTCATGTACATATTCTGTGTATGTGAACTGACACTCCAAAGGAGTCATACGTTAATAAATCCCTGTTCTTCCAAACCTTAGTATGAGAATACAGATGGAGCAAGAAGAGCAAAAGAGTCATGGACAAAGTGTCTTGAAGAATATCAATCACTGAATTTCTGTTCAAAAAACAACTCACAATACAATTGCAATTTGCAGCTAACAACTAAGTAACAGACTTTTCAAAGAATACTACTGAATTATAAAAAGAATTTTGTCCTGAAAAACTTTGCATCAGTATTTGAAGCACTCACAAGAATAAAAGGCTGGAAACTATGTCTATGCCTTAGAAAGGACATAGAATTTGCCTTAAAAAAACCATGTTGTTTGTTGGGAATTCTTTCTAAACAGGCTGTGTAGTCTTACATTCCAACTCACATCTGGAAGCTCCTATCAATTTACCCTGTTAAACCACTGAATCTTACTATTGATACATCTCCCTGTGGCTTCTGCTTCTCCCTTCATTTTTTCAATATTCACTACAGACAATATCAAAGGAAGCAAGTCAGTTTTGTGAAGACACCACAGGCAGCCTATAAAAATGGGCTAGACTAAACATTTGAGGCTTTAGAAAGAAAAGTTGTTAAACAGGCACTTTTGTTGAGATTAAATCTTGACACAATGATTTCTTTACGCAAGAATTTTTAATCTTTTCAAAGGTTAAGTTATATGTGTTTGAATTCTCAGTTCTGGACCAGACCTAACCCACATTTAAGCCATGGAAAGTGAAGATGGTGGTCTGCTTCTCTCTGATGAAGCCCTCTGTTTCTTCCCAAACTGCTAAGTGTGAGTTGTAACTGGTGGCACGTCCTCCTCTGAGTGAGGGCCTGGCACAGCAGGCAGCCATTCTCCGGATGTGGGGCATGAGCAAACCCCCACCTATGATGGAGTCAGAATCCCATTCATAATAATAAATACATCTACAGCATTTTTTTAAGCTTATGGTCCAATAAAGCTACAGAAGTCTAACATTCTAGGATCATAGCTATTCAAGTTCAAAGTATTTTATAAAAAGCCACTTAAGATAAACACAAGAATAAGCTATAAAACAAAAACAACCATATTAACTAGAAGGACTCTGGAAACACAAATTTTGACCAAAAAATCTTTTGCAACATGGTCAATATTAATAAAGCACTTTCTCTGGAATAAAATATAGCTTTTTAGACATTTTTAATGAGTACTTGAAATTGGTGTCTGATCTATATGCTGCATTTTGAACTAATTTTCACATTTTGCTATACAACAATGTTAAGAACAATGTAAAGAATTATGTTCTTCCCAAGTTACTGAGGCCAGACATTCACTATGCACAAAGTTTTCTTTGGCCACTCACAATGATGTTAATAAAAAATAGAAGTCAAACAAGGATTAGATAAAACTAAAAAATAATTTGAAGAAAAGTAGGAGGAATTTGCTTCACATCTACAAAGCAAAACAAATTTGTTAAAAAATATATAATCATCATGATGTTATAATCTAAAAATTAACTAAAATTGAATGCAAGGACACTAGGCAATTGCACACATTGGGAGAAATAGGCATTTGTATCCTATCTTCAAGGTAGAGATTAAACTATTCTAATCCCTTAGAAAGATCCCATACTTTGTCTACCTAAAACAATAAGAAATCCAAATAGTTAACAGTAATAAATATCATCTTTCATAATCACATGACCAAGTATCCGAGAGCAAGAACACCTTAATTAAACAGGTCATGACTCTGAAGTTATGTAGCAATTACACTGAAACTGAAAGATGAACAGGTTAAATGAACACTAGTGATTAACACTGACCAACTTTAAACATTTAAAGTGAAATGGAAGGTATATGTATAAATAGGAAAAAAAAAATTACTCAGATTCCCACTTAATAAAGATACATCTGGATTCTATCAGTATTGTAGGGATTTATTTTTGAAATATATTATCCCCCATGTCAAACAGAAATCCTTTTAATATATATTTGGTTTACAAAGATTTGGTATTTTATTTCTTGCAGATCTAAAATGCTAAAAAGGGCTTGTGAACTACATGAAACTAATTCTCAAAAAGCCACAAACAGTAACACACATAAATTGACCAAAATTGAATTAGCTACCTGAAATCCAGGCTTTTCTGTAGATCTCCTTGATGCTGAACAATGGCATCTTTATAATAATTCAAACCAAGGAAGTTTTAATTTTTGAATACCCTGTTTATAGTTCATAGGTGACATCTTGTTTTAACACAGGATTTTTCACATTTATTTAAATTTTTTCTTGAATGCACTGAAGTTCAACATCTGCTAAAACTGCCTACATAAGTGCACTCATACTAAGATGAATAGCTGTCTTGTCTGTGCATACAATATTCCATATATCAACAGATGCTGGCTGTGCAAATTCCATTTTCCACACATCAGATCTAAAGAGCAAACAGATATTAACTCAGACACAAAACCTTTTTCACTTAATTCCTCAACATACCACTAAGATCTTCCTTGAAGGCACTAGCTAAACAAAGCTCTAAGTAAACAGTTGAGGGGGGAAAAAACACCTTGGGAGGTTTGCTGCTTTACTCTATTACTAGCAATGTCTTCATTATTTATATATATAGGCACTGGTTTCCAGCCACTGAAGCTGAATCTAGATAATTAAACATTTATACCATCCCCTGCTGTGCCATAATGTCTAACTGTGTCCAAAGAGTCCGAGGTGTGCTGTTACACACCTGGGACTGAAATGAGGAATTTGCTGAGCTAACTTTGATAAAGGTCTACACCTGGAACTTAATAGCACATGGTAATGTTTCTGAATATTGCAACAGGTGGCAAATAAACCTTACTGGTCAAGAACTGTTTCATCTTCTGGTTCCAGAATTGCTATTTGTAATTGCTCTTGCTCTATTAATTTGAACAAAAGTGAAAATATATTGATGCGCTATAGTTTTTTATTGTTATATATATATATATGTCCATACATATTTTAAGACAAGATTATTTTAGGATAGCTTGAAGAAGAATTTCAATGGAAAATTAAGCTATTTTGAATAATTTGAAGTTAAAAGATAAAATTCTATTGCTACCAGGATGGGAAAAATAGCTAGCAAAACAAAAACAGGTCTCTCTAATTTTCACCAGACTCTGTCTAAATCACCTCTAGTGCTTTTCAGAAATTCAGTACATCTAAAACCAAACCAGCTACTTCTGATTTCTGTACTGTAAAATTACACCACCATAGTGTACATATAAAGGACAAGTGTTATAGGAAGGACTAGTGTCTTTTACACTGACTATTGTGAGTGCAAAAAAATTATACAAGTTTTTGGGCATTTAAATCCTTGTTCTTCTAATACAGAAGTACAAATATGACTGTAAAAAGAATTTCAGACTCACTCATAGTCAGTTTTTTTGTATTTGCTTCTGTTCTTAAGTAAGAAACATATCTGATTATGTTCTTTGAGCACGGAGCATAGATAACGAAAGAAAAGTCTCTCCAAAGATCCCCATGTAGCCATTGGATTGAAATAGCTAAGACCATTTTAAAGTTACATCACACGAAGCAGTTGTTTTATTTTTATTTTCAAACTAAATTTGAAATTAAATTTCAAGCAGAAGCTGGAAAGGAGATTGGCAGTTCCTAGGAAGACACTTCCCTTTCCTGAACACTGTGGAGGGTAAGCCAATGATCCGTGCATGAGAAAATAGGGCAATGGGCATTGCAGAGAAGGCAAAGAAAAGAGGGGGGAAAAAAAGAAGAAAATAAAAAATTAAATCCCCCAACATCTCCAACTCAAAGAAGTTAATATAAAGTTGGACTATGGACTACAATGTAGTGTAATCTCCCTGTTTTGTGTGATGGCCAACCGACAGTGTATTTTGGTACGACAGTAAGGCCCTAAAAGTTAGCAACACATGAGGTCTAATTCAGAGAAAATATTTGTATGCCAATTTAACCATTAGGAGGAGGTATTTACTATGTATAGTCTTCACCAGGATTTCAGACAAGTTTGTCTGCTACTTGCAGATTTGTATGTATACTGACTACATTCTATCATATCATATCATATCATGACAGTCCTAAAAACACTGAAAATAAAGCTGGATAACATTTTTTGAGTAGAGGACGTGTCTTAATTGCAGGATAATTTTGACAGGCAAAAGGAGAATCTAGTTTTGAAATATGTTCAGCAATCCAATTTCAACCAAGAAGTTTGTTCACCTTCTGCTACTGGAGGTGTTTTCTGCCAGTGATCAAGGAAACAAGAGTGCAGTCTGAACGCAGTGAGATAAAGGAGAGCAACTTAGACAAATGGATATGTGAGAAACAGGATCAGAGAACAGGCTGGGACAAGTGGTCCAAGTGGATTCAGGAAGATCTAAGTTGCCAACTCTCTGAATGACTTTTAGAGATCCCAATCTGAAAGACAATACTCCAGAGCTGAGGAAAATCATTAAGCTTCCCACAGCATCAGAAAACAATCCTATGTAATAGCTGGTACAGGAGACTTTTGTCAGAGGTATTCTAAGTATGGGAAATATTATATAGTTTTTGTGAGTCTCTTTCTAAAAAACTGATTTTTTTCCAAATTTCAGTCATCTGGAAATTAACATATTTCTTTGTTAAAAAAGATACACAGGCCATGAAAATCTTGATGAGACTCTGAGTCTGTTTCTTCATAAGACTCAAAATCAGCTTGAGTCAAGTGTCAAGAACAGGGCAAGAGTTTCCCCAAACAGATATTTTCCAGTAGCAAGAAGGCAGAGGTAGGAGAAGCAACCTCTGGCTTCTACAAATATTTCTCACATTTGTTCAATTCCAGATGAGAAAGTTTTCAGGTTCTGTGGAGGTACAGACCTACAACACTGATGGTTTAGAAATAATACAGAGATTGGTAGGGCCCAAGACCTCTTCAGAATGGCAGAAGTAAAATGAGAAAAACTTTCTTTTTTAACAGTGAAATTTTTACAAAAGTGACAGAAAACATTATCATCAACACCTAAGTCTCTCCTGACTGGAATAACAATCATTATTGGTTGGAACATGGTGAAGTAAAACTGGGGAATAGGAAGTTTTAACTGCAGAAAGATAAAGGGATAAAGAATAATGCCCTATGATAATTGTTTTTTTATCCTTTGTACTGTAATTTTATATAGAATAGTTTTAGGGAAAAAAATGGTTTTAGGACTGGTGGAGGTTTCAGAATAGATTTTTTTAATGCAAGCTATTTGTCTGTGTCTTAAGTACTTCAAAATGATTAACATTAGAAAGGTAGAAGACTTACTTCAAAAAAAGTGCAAAATATTTTATTTCCTTGCACAGGAAATAAAGACAGAACAAAAAGCAAGTTCCCTTGCATTTTTCCTCAGGTTTATCCTGCATGAAATTATAAACAGTTTTGGTGAAGGCTTTGATCTGGAGCAGTTTAAAACAGATTCTCTAAAAACAAGCTCCCGAATCCACTGGAAGAGATGAATGAACCAAAAAAGTATCAGAAGCTCTGAGGGCCATGCCACTGCTGATTTCATGTCACTACAAAACTTGTCACTTGAAAACAAACACTTTAAAATATGAAACAATGTATCTAAACCTCAAATGTCCATAACAAAACACTCCACTGGAATTTTATCAGCTTTAAAAAGTCAGACAATAACCAGCAAAGTGAAGGAACCTCATTTTCTCCTGTCAGCTCTTTCCAAAAATGTATTAGGTTGCTTACTTATTTGTTGTCTCCAAAGTATCAGTGGTTACTTTAAAGTCATGGTCTCCAATGAAAGGTACAAAGTCTGTAATTTCATTTAAATTCAGGATAAAATTGAGTAAAAAATTAAAAATTCTACTACTTTTTCATTTTCTACTATTTAAAATGAAGATATATTTTTGCCCAAACTGTATTGAACTTCGTAGTTCCTCATCAGTTTAATCACACTTTCCATGATTTTCAGTGATATAGTCGCAAAATTTCACTATTCTAGCTAATGGTGTTGATCATTTCAGTAAAGTTATTTGCTTAGGAATATAATCATCAAACTCTGAGTAAAAGGGAGATGATCCTGTGTACCTTTATTTTTTAAATCAACTCCATTTTTAACAGCCTTAATGGATTCTAGTTACTCAAAGAAACCTCATAGTCACATTTTGACTGAAAATTAGTGACAGAAATGCAGGAAATTTTTTACAATGTACCTTTGTTTCTTAAAGAAAAACATCTAAAAGTTGGAAAAAATTCACACTAATTTTCAGTTTTAAAACATCCACTGTTTCCTTCTCATATACAATCTAACTCTTTTAAATTATTCCTTTCTGGCACACTGGGGTCTCAATTTTGTACAAGTATTCTTTATACACCTAAGGATGGATTGAGACATTAATGAGTCACACCTATGTTCTGTGTGGGAAGAGGCACAGTGAGCTGTACACTCTGAAGTGCTATTTAATATCACAGAACCATATCATTGGGAATATGGGTTGGGATGGAATGGACCTTTAAAAGTCATCTAGTCCAACCCCCCTGCCATGGGCAGGAACATCTTCATCTTGACTGGGTTGCTCAGAGCACCACTCCACCTCCTCTCTTGCCAACCTGTTCCAGCATTTCACCTCCCACACTCTAGAAACTTTCTCTCATATCTGACATAAACCAACCCTCCTTCAGTTGAAAACCATGTTCCCCTCTTCCTGTTGCAGCAGGCCCTGCTAAAACTTTGTCCTCCTCTTCCTTGAGGAGCCCTTTAGGTGCTTGAAGGCTGCTATAAGATCTTCCCAGATTATGCTCTCGGGATTGTTCAGCCTGGAGAATCATCTCAGCCTTTCCTCATAGGAGAGGTGCCTTGATTCCTCTGATCATCTTGGTGGCCTCCTCTGGACTCACTCCAAGGCACCTGTCCTTCCTGTGCTGAGGACCGCAGAGCTGGATGCAGCACTGCAGGTGGGGTCTCACGAGTGGAATAGAAGGATGTGCAGTATAAGTTCCCCTCTGTGCATGATTAATGGTACAACACTAAAACACAGTCAGGATCCATGTCTAACTCAATTCCCCACCATTAATAGCAGCAGTAAACTGCTCTATGGTTCTCCCAGTTATTCAACTCCGTGTGCAGTCCCAGCTTTTCCCTGCAATCTTAATTTTTATCAAAAGATGTACCAAGAGTTCTACCCTAAAATATATTTCTAACTCTTTACAGATCTGATGCTTTGAATACATCTCATTTTCCAAAGCTATTTTTTAAATTGGGTCAACAAACTATCAATAGTTACAAAGCATCTATAGCTTTATCTAGCAGCATTTTCTATTGAACTTCCCATTCTATGGCTACAAAATACAGAATAGGCCTCCCAAGAAATAATGGAATTCAGATTTTCTACACTAACACTGGAAAATGAAGGATAAAAAATTAATATTAAGGCTTCACTAGGCGTGTTAGTCTACAGGTAAATGCTGTAGCATACAAAAAAATACTGTTTATATTGAAGGCACTTATTTTGATACATTACACTGCATTTAATACACTAGAGCTTTTAACCTTACAGTTAGTACTAAAGTATAAAGAAAAATACCACTGCTGTTCTTTCTTTACAATGTTTATAGTTGAGAAAATATTGAATTAATATATTTTTTTTCTGCCTTCATAACTTCTAAAACATCTATTTCAAAATCAGCAGAAACAGAGGTTACATAAAGCAACTTAAGCCACTGTTCCTTTTTCATGGAAAAATCTAACTAGGGATTAGTTAGGGAAATTCCTGTCCCCTTCCTCCTTAACACATGTACATGGTAAAGCCAGATAATAATATAACCTTCATGTGTTTTTTTTTTTTTTTAATTTTCCAGGTGAATTTAGTATTTGACATGGCTCCAACATAGATGATATCACAGGCATCAGTTGTTGGACTGACTGTGGAAATGAGTACTGTTAGTATGCATCAGTTTCCTGCAAGGTTATACTCTGGGTACATTCTTCAAGGAGAAAATTGTTCATTTTCTTCATCTGCTTTTTGTATTCCACAGCTACCTCTGTATTCTACAAACTTCTGTTACTTCACAGCTTTCGAACTTTCACAGCCTTTTAACTGAAAAGCTCTGATGACAAAGGCTTTTTAGAAAGCTGCGTGCTCTCTAAGAGACTGGGGCACTGGGAGATGACCCACCTCAAACTTCACTTGCCTGCTACTAAAGACATGCCCTCAATGGTAAAAACAACACACGGCTTCCAACTTCTGTGTGAAGCAAAGTATTTCTGAATCGTGTGCAAGTCAAATGTGAGCCTTGATACTTCTATCAGGAAGAAAAGATTACATTTTACTATAGAAAAAGCCATTCCCTGTATACATTAACTAAAAGTATACGAATGTTAAAGAATTTCTTTAAAACTCCATCTCAGTCAGGAACTTATTTGTCAAGCATTACAGGGCAAATTGCTTTTGTAATCTTAGTTCTTTACAATACAGCAGAGAGTTTGATGGAAGAAGAGATTTACACTAGCTCATGTAGTTTTCTCAATTCTGTTATTAAAAAAAAAATTACGTTAATTTGGTAAAAATATTGAAACATACCCAGACTTATTCCCAAATTCAGATTCATACCATTTTAAACCTTGCTAAAATAAAAGATTAAAATATTTACTGTATGTGTATTATTATCAGGACAAACAGAATGTCAGTGACATGCATAACGTTTAACATTATTTCAACATTATGCTGAATACAATATGTGCATGATATTTTAGGAAAGCCTACAAACCAGTTTGGCAAATAATCTATATTAGTGGATAACTCTTTGACATTGCTGGCATATTCCTAAATGTTTAGGATAGATATGTTTTCTTAATATTTACTGGTATCTAATTGTATTGCCATTGACAATCAGAACTGAACTACCATGCCAAAAAAATTACAACCTAAAATGTTGAGAGCATCCATATCAGTGATATAGTGTGGAAAAATGATTACGATCACTTTATGCCTTTATGTAGATCACTTCTACAAGAACACAAATGAATTTTATCAAAGAAACACATATGACACAAATGACATTTAACAATTTTAAGCTGTGCACATATATTGCAAAAGCAAAGGAAAGGCAGGTGCATGCTCACAAAAGCTGCAAACAGAGGAATATCATGCATACTGTTCACAACTCACAGGTTATTAGTAAGCTATTTGAAAAACAGTTAAGCCTTTTATGCCAAGCATTGCTTTCATTTTAATGACAGTAATTCCCCTTGCCTTCAGTAGGAATTACACCTGTGTAAATGAGAGCAAATGTAGGGCAGAAAATAAGTCGACCATAAAAGAAAAGAATTTTAAACAGAAAAAAGGCTCTAACCACTTTGTCCTCCTGGAGTTCATATCCACGAAAGCAAGAAAGGAAGGATGGAGGGAAAAAAACACAAATAAGGAAAGAGTCACGTCCATTTGGAAAGTAAGCACTTGAATTTTTTAGTAAAATAAACAAATAAATA
This sequence comes from Pyrgilauda ruficollis, assembly GCF_017590135.1. NCBI lineage: Eukaryota > Metazoa > Chordata > Aves > Passeriformes > Passeridae > Pyrgilauda > Pyrgilauda ruficollis. Next base: position 9,984,551 of record NW_024523822.1, on the reverse strand, counting down.
TCAAAGGAAGTAATATATATTTTTCTTATTTTCCCTAGTGGTGAAGGAGATATAGTGAAAAATTAATAATTTTCATGATCTTTTAATGAGTGAAATTGAGATTGTCTTATAATAAAAAATTGTACCAAAAATGTTCAACGGAAATTATTTTCATAAAAATAATTTGGGAGTCATGTCTGAATTATTTTCACAAAAAATAGGTCATCTGATCAAAAGGATGCAGCATTTAGCTCATACCTTGGACCCCAGTACTGAAAATGATTAGCATTCATCAATCCTTTGCACTTGCAAGGAGTTCAGTGAAATTAAGAATGTTTGTTTACTACATACAAATAGAGGGTATTCAAATGGCAAAACTGCAAGTTAGTCACTCAAGAGATCTGTAAAATCCTGGAGTTATAAAGCACAAGGAGACAGAGTTTGCCACAAGTGTTTACTGCATGTCATGCCAGGTCTATAACACATATACTTTCCTTTTCATACCCATCAATATTAAATACAAACATTCCTATTGGCTATTTTCCTTTAAGAAATTGTCTTCTTAGCTGTCTAAATTGTAAATGGAACAATATTTTAAAAAAATATTAAAAATATTTTTAGTCAAAAATATTCCCTCTTTCACTGAATGAAGAATGATGACTTTTATCTGGTATTTTAAATTGACATGCCAATAAAGAGACTGAATTTAGGCTCTTGGTTAAGCATTGGCTGTGCTGGGAATACAACTGCTTACCAAAAAAGGGTGACAACTAATTGTATAGATTGTTGTTCTGATACCTGTATGACGTGTAACTTTATAACATGTAACTCTTAGAAAAGGCTTCAATCCTAAAGTTATAAACAAACAGGAGAGAATACAACAGAGGCCAAACAAGACAGTCAGGCAATAAAACACACAATATACAAGGAGAAGCTGAGGGAGATAGGCTTGTTCAGCCTAAAGAAGGCTGGGATAAGGAAGGATGTGGGAAGACAGGAACTACTTGCATCCCTCAACTATTTAAGGTTTAGCAATAGGAAACACAAAGACAGAATTTTCTTGAAGATGTACAGGTAATAATAAACAAAATGCAACAATTAAGAGATTGTATTGCATGTAAGAAAAAAAGAAAATCGCAAGATCTGTTAATCACTGAAAGAGTTTGTCCAGGGATTCAGTCTCCTAGGAAGTTTTTACAATTCAGTTGAACAAGGTCCTAAAAACCTCATCTGACTTAAAAGTTAATCCTGCGTGGAGCAAGAGATTGTCTGGGAAAACCTCCATGGGTCCCATCTGACCCAATTCATTCTATGATCCTATGTTCAGTGACAAAAGATTAAAGCATTTTAAAGATGCTGTGGGTTTTAGTGGTATTCTCAGTTATACAAATAGGAAATAGCATAGGAAGCTATCTAAATCACAGGGCATCCATGCATTATCACTCTATTTGCAGAGACATATTTTTCTGCTCAGTACCAGGTGGTCTCATACTTTCCTAGCATGGTTTCCTGTCCACTGCAGTAAGTAAGAAATTAGTGTTCAGAGACATTTTGTATGGAAACATCTACAGCCTTGATTTCTCATCCTCCCCTCTGAAGAAATGCACTCTACTATCCAAGAGAATTATAATCCATAAGTATCATTCAAAATCCTGTCATTTATACTTTGATCACAACAGTAACCAAGACTTAATTCACACAATCAGCCTATGTTGAATAACGTCCAGGATGAAGAATCTCTTTTTCAAGAAACAAGGTACAAAATATAAAGATACGTGAAGTTCAAGACATGCCATCACACTTTACCAAACACCTATGACTTCCTCCAGCCTCTCAGCTGCCTCCACACGCACTGTCAGACATTCCTGAGTTCATAGCAATACACTGCAAGCAATGACATGATTGACAATCTGAAAGGCAGCCTAGTCAGGCATTTCAATAGCAAAGACATTAGAAAAATCATTCAATTCAGTTTTCAAAGAACAGGGGTATTTGTCCTGTTCCACATGAAAATGCAGGTATATTTTAACAGTGGTTTTAAGGAGAAAGGCCTTATCTCTATGAGTATTCAGACACACAGAAATGTTAGCAAAATTAGTGGAATTCCATCCTATATTCAAAAAAACCCTAGAATGAGTCAGTATTTATCCCTTATCCTTTTTTTAAAAGATCTATTCCAAGGCCAATCTGAAATGTGATTGCATGAGCCAAAGCTAATGTTCAAGACTCTATGTTTTTCACTTTAATTGCCTAAAATTATAAGCCTATGTAAAACTGTGTGTTCTTCACTGTATCAGGATCATAACAACCTCTAAGTTTTATGAAAGCTTTATAGTGAAGAGTTCAAACATATAGCCTCTGCTGAAATTGAAACCATCATTTGCTGTTTATTGAGATCAAAAGAGCTCTCAAATGTAAATAGTTTCAAATAAATAAAATTAATAACATAAATAGTTTGTGCAGTTTTCATTTGAAGGGACTGATCATATCCACAAAGCTTCTATTAAAATCACAGGGGTTTTTTAATAATCAAGAGAATCCAAAGAATCAGTACAGAAATGCAGATTCTGAATATTAGTTCTGCTAGGTATTAGTTTGCAAGTAAAGTTTACAGACTGGAAAGCAGCAATATCTCTTGGTTCAAAATGGTAGTTTACCAACTGTTTAGAGGAATTCTTTCCTCATGTTATGCATCTTTTGTAGAGAAATGCAAAAATGCAAACCACATCTCCTGAAGACCAACTAACTTGTACGCAATAACAAATCATGGAGCTTATTCCAAATCCTAGTGACTTAGAAAACCTGATTGTGACAGACTAATTCTTTGGTGCTTGCTAATTCTCAACAGAATGGAAAGGATTATGCATTACCACAAGTATGCTACAGCTTCGTGTTGCAACTCCATACAAATCACATTGCAAGTCCTACAGTTAGAATCATTCAGCAAAGGGAACTTGATGGTTTTTTCAAAATCAAACAATCCCAGGGAAATAATCAGAGTGCAAAGCTTGCACTGAACCGGGGGAACTGAGAGAAGTTCCCTACTTACACCTTATGTGTTTCCCATGTTAGTTTTGGGTCCTATAAAACAACTGAAAATCTCTTACTTTTGTTCTTCAAAGACAAAGAAAGAAGGATGCTTCAGTGGCTCCAAGTGCTAGTAAGTTGCCAAATACCCTGAAAGAAGGCATTCAGCATGCATTAACTTTGAAGACAAGCACTTTTTCCTTTCTGTACCGGTAAAAGGTTGGTTTAGTGAACTGCCATTCTGAGGTGCTAAAATTTATATTCACTGCACAAAATGTTGTACCAAATCTGGAGGCTGTATTTTTCCAACATTTTAGCATTTAGATTTCTCACCTGCATAAACCTTATTCTGCTGTCTACTGACTCATTCAATGTGCATTTCCTTATATAAATTAGTATATCATTTTAAAAAAGGAGTATATTTTATACATCAGTGATACTCTTATTACTAAGAACTATTACTGCTTGCTCTCACATGATTTATTATTTAAATTTTAACCAATCTGAAACTGTTCATAAACATAAAAGATGACTGTTCAAGATTTTTTTACTCCCTTGAAATATAATCCCCATTTAGCTAAATACACCATTCACCAAGATAATAAATTGTACAGAAGAAGTGCTACCATTATAATTTTTATTTGTTTGAGCTAGAAGGAACTCCCACATAATGACAATTTTTGTACAGTTTGAACTGAATGCTAATGCCTATATATTTCAGGCACTTTAATTAAACTAAAAAAGGAATAAATCATCAAAACATTTTGAGAATCCTAATCTAATGGTCTGGCAACAATCAAAACATTTCCACTCCCTGCTCCTACTCATGGCCATGAACCTTGTAAGCAGTAGTCAGCCTTGAGACTTTTGAAAGAGGAGTATTCTTTGCAATTCTCCATCATCTGAGGTGCATGCTGCTAATACTGGTCTGTACTAAAAAATTTAGGAGGAGGATCTGGAGTAAAAGGAAGGAGTTTAGCTCGAAACTTGATATTATGAAGATCTCAAGCAGATCCACCAAAGAACATTTCAGACAGTATAAGTATCACCTTATGTAAGGTCAAAGCAGACATATGTGTGTATATATATATACATACATACATATATATATATATATATATGAAGTGTCCAAAAAAAAATTTAAAAAAAAATGTCTACTAAACAAAAACAATTTAAAATAGGAAGTTATTAGAAGTCATCCTTCAAGAAACTGAAGTTGTATTCAGAAAAGAGGAAAGATAAGAATAGATAAGAATGAATTTTGGTAGACCAAAATAGTTTTCATAGAATAATCAGTGTAGGCATAAAGCAGGGAGACTGCCAGACTGCCACAGTATTATTAGGAAGGTATTTACTCTAGAATATTATTTTATGCAGAATAAACTGGAGGACATACTTTGAACTGATATTTCAGAAAGAGAAGCTGTAAAGGGAGTCAACAAAAAAACCCCATATTTTTAAAATTAAATTATAGTTAGTGTAACGCAGCTCCAGCCTAAAATAATTAGTAACTGTAATAGAGTTAAGTATTATTATTATGTAAGTCTTTCACTGATAAGAAGTATAAAAGCTGGAAAAAATACCAAGATATTTTTAAGGAATTTCAACATTATATAAATGGAAGAATAGACAAATAAGTCTGACATCCACATTTGACAGATTTTTAGAAACCCAAATACACAATGAAATTAGCAAGCATATGAATAAATTATGATAAAATGTGGAGAAGTCAGAATGTGTTTAGTAGAGGGAATTCACATCTGTTACATGTATTAGAATTCTTTTAAGTAGTCACAGAGAAAGTGAGAAAATGGGATTTATTCCTACTGCTCAGTTGGGATTACAGGCTTCTAAAGAATCTCAGCTGTCATGGAATAGGAATAAATTCATCCATGAGAAAACTTAATTAATGAAAGGACAAGAAAAAAACCTGGAATAAATTATCAGGGGTTTTTTTAAGCAAAAGTTTTCACCAGCAAAGCCCCACAGGAGATTAGTCTAGAGATAGTCTGTTCACCTTATTCATAAAATATCTAGAACAAAAATAAATGAGGTGCAGGAAAGCCTCACACTAAATTAGCAAAAGTAATTGAAGAAAACGCCAGCTGAGGAGTGCTGCAGAACAGTCCCAGACTGAATGGAGAAGTTGACTTACTGAAAGACAGATTTGGGTTAGAAAGAAAAGCTATCTGTGGTGAGCATGGTGAAGCAGTGGAATTTCATAAGACTCTGTGGAAGAATCTCATTGGAAATCTGTCAAGAGAAGTCAGACATATATCTCTCTGTCAAGTTCAAATGATCCATTTCAAGGAGAATCTAAATGGTGTATCAAAATGTGTCATTAGGAAATGAAGCATTTTTCCTAATGCTATGTTTCTAAGGATGTAGGCATAATTACTCAAATATCTGTCCTAATTGGCTTTTGTAATCAGATGAAATGAATACAGAAATTATCTCTGTTATTACTAGCAACATGACTTAGTCAGTCATTTAAAAAAACAAATAAAATATATAAGCCTACTTAAGGCAGCATTTTTAAGTTACCTTAATGAAAACCAAGGCAATTTGATACATTTACACATAATCTCAGTTACTTTAATTATCAGGAACTATTATTAATTTTTTATATTTTTTATTGTTTTATACTTTGTTAATCAAAAACTTCAGACCATTATTTAAAACACTTTTCAGTCTTAGGACAAGAAACACATAACATGCATACTATTGTCTCCTACCTTACAAAAGATAGTATTTACCAATTGCATGGTATTTGCAATGAGCATATTACTGAAAAAAAATGACTTATGTAAATAAATTATATAAAAAATACTACCTGAATAAACATTAAAATAATGAAATTGTATTGTTTACAAAATACATCTTTTCAAAAAAGACTAGCATAATACTTCTTGAATTCTGCCATGTATCTTCTACAAGTATCTGTCAGAATCTGAGAAAGATTCTGCATATCAGATCTGAACATTTTATCTAAAATGTTGAGTAAAATGATCTCAGAAGAGTTTTTTGTGATTACATCAGTTGTGCTGAATTTTTTACTCTATCCTTCAGCTTTTTTAAGAATTCAGACTGCTGGTTTACCATTTGTTATGCAAGAAACACCAGCATATGCAGAACAATATATGTTAGTGCATTTAATTATTTCCCAGAAATAGGTTAACATTTGCATGTGTATGCACATATAAATATGATAATACGTGTGTATATGTACAATTGCTAATAAATATTTTAAAGCACTATATTATATTATATAAAATGTTCTAGCACTAATTTTACACTAATCTTGTACAGAAGAAACTAGGGAAGCAGGAAAGAAACAAATCCTTGCTCTACTTTGTAATAATATCTAAATATTAGCATCACTAGATCACTAGATATACTTCTGTTTCTCAAATAGAGACTCATCCTCCAATCAAAGAAATGTACTTGCATGAGTTTGTTAGTCAAAAAAGGATATGTATTAACTTAAAAACCATAATCACAAATTCATATGCAATTGGAAATTACTGGAAATGAGGACAGATATCTTCAAAGTCCCTGGAGTAGATTTCTCCTTAATGGAAATCTGTTTCAGTAGTTATGTGATTTGGATTCATAAGCAATGGGTAAGAGACCCTGAGTTCAGGAGAAGCCTGCTGTTCCCTCTCACAGCTCCATACCTTGTTGGACCGCAGAGACACTCTTCCTCCGCAGCGCGCGCAGAATTTCGTTTGGCAATAGGAACAGTTATGGCCACAGCCATCAGCAAATTTGGTTTTGTGGCAGATGCCACAGGTTGGGGCATCACCCTTCTGCTCCTGGTGCTGCTGTGATTCTTCACCCATCTTCTTCACTTGCTCCTTATACATCTCAAACTGCTGATGTAATTTTCTGCAGAAGAGAAGAGATCATTAGTTGTGGGTTACTTTTGCCCACAAATACTTCAGTCACTAAACGTGAATGTAATAATTTTCACAAATCAGAAAGAAATACTGTAGTAAAGCAAATATATTTAATTTATTATGTTCCAGAAGTGTTACAATCAAGAATTACTTCTTTTTCATTATAACTAAACTCTAGGAGGAAGCTCAACATTGATAACACTGAGTTCACAGTCCAGTTGATACAAAGAGATGTAACTTTTCTTTAGGATGGGACCAGATATTTGCTACAAATACAACAGCTGCAAACACAGGTTAAGTAATAAAGATAAGTGATAAGCCCATGGTGCTAAACAATAAACTGGCAAAAGGAGAGGGAAAAATCTAATTAATTCTTTAAAGTATACTTCTATCTAATTCCACTAGATAGATGCAAATATCTTTTCTTGATCTAGCTTATCTTCATTTATCTAACAATACTGCATAGAATAATGATTCCAAAATGATTTTCAATCGCCAGCTTTAATAATAAGTTACCTCATATTAACAAATTATTATAAATCATTTAAGCCATTCATATCCTTGGATTGGAACTGTTATCTCATGTAAAATGTAAAGTAGAAGACAGCCTTAAGTGTAAAATCCAGGAAAAATTGCTTAAGATACACACATACATTTACCATCTATTTCCAGAACTAGAAACAAATGCAGTCAGTGGCCATGAGTGTCCAGAACTGCAATGTTAATTCATCATGTTAATTCATCCATATTTCTGAGTCCACAATCATCAAATCTCGATACATGATAATGGGAAGTGTCTCATGCTGACCAAACCTACAGACACATTTAATGCTCTATAATGGTAGTTTTTCTCAAAAGCTCTACTTCTAAAGGTAAATGATGTCATGGGAAATTTAATTTTCATTATAAATAGCCATAATATTTTAGCTTTTGCAGATTCTGAAAAAGATGAGAAGGGTGACATTGCATATCACAAGAGTTTCAAACTCATACAGAAAAAAAAAGAACTTTGACTTCTCTCTTTTTTTTTAATAGGGGTATGAACAGTGATATTTAAATTCTTAGCATGGAATTCAACTTGCCTAATTTTGCAATCGAGACTGTAAAGTTTAGTAAATTATAAGTTATTAATCCAATTTAGGAAGATTTTTTAGTTCCTTGAATAAGTTCAGGCAAAACCCAAAAAATAAGCACTTTTTATGAAACATTAAAAAGGTAACATAAGACAAAAAATATTGCAAAAGGCATTTATTTTTCCTTAGAATTATTCTTCTCAAGAATCTTGAAATTAAGTTAATAAAAAACACACATGAATCATAAGATGGAACAAAAAATATCCTCCTAGAAAACAACTAAATCCAGGAGACCAACTTCCTTAAGCATAAATGTATCATTTATATAGTTCACATATAAACTAATGATGCAAAACTATTTCATCAGAATTTTCAGAGGCCCCTACCAAAACAAATATTACACAAATCAGTTAAAAATTAACTTAAGCAGTTATTTACCATGGATATTCACACATATGGCAAGAATTGTTGGAATTCCCTTTGTTTTTCAGGAAAACTCCCCTAAGAATGTACTTTACATTTGACCACAGAGGAATTGTAGCAGCAGGCAGGCAGCTCCCTCTCTCCAACAGGAAGGACAGGAGGATGGAGTTATTCTTGTCTTCTGTACTAACCTGCTGCCTGAGCTCCCAGCTGCCACCGACCCTTTCCCAGGAAGAGGGAATGAGGTTACTTCATTTGCTTATGTGTCATTTTTCTGTGTACCTACTCTTGTCATTTCAAGATCAATCCTGAGTCCAGCAGTGTGGACTCCCAGCAGCAGTGGCTCCTTTTTCCCCTCACTTTCAGCCCTTTCCCACCTGCACCAGCAGGGAGAGGGGCTCATCTGGAATCTCATCGGAAGGGATGGCAGAGTTGGCATCGCCCTAAAAGCCTTTTGGGCAGCCAGGAGTAAGGGGCTTCCTCTGCCTTCTCCCTGCTTCCAAAGAGCTCCCTGTTGAGTGCTCTTTGTTGAATGGGGCAGGACAAGAGTTACTAACAAGCAAGAGCTGAATGAAGTTGAAAAAAAATTTGGAAGTCTGGAAACCTGGCACTTTTCAGCGTTTTACACTGACAACACTATATAATTGGTAGTTGGTAGTCTGGCCTGTTTCCATCAATAACACATGTAATCTCTGAGACCTTGCCTGCCTTTTAATTTTGCTTAGCACTGCATTCTTCATTTAAAGCATATTATCAATGCTGAACTCCAAGTTTATTTTTAGGCTGCATTCAGTTTTGTGGCTTCCTTATAATCTACAGCCTTTGTTTGTATGATTACTTGCTTACCAGTCTCGCTGATGCATAAAAAGCACAAGGCTTTTGCCAAATCTTAAGCCTCATGTACTGAAATAATTTCACTTGTGTTTCCTCTTGGGCACAAGAATCTATGTAAAGGTCATAACTTTTCCTTTAAAGTATAAACTTTCCAAGGTTATACAGAGTAGTTTTCCAAAATCCTTGTTCTAGTAGGAAACGTATAATCTGCCAAAATTGTTCCTTATTACATCTTTTTCTGTTTTGAGAAAAATATTACGTGTATTGATAGCTGTCAGAAAAAATTTAACAAAGACAAGAATCCATTAAATACTCAGTTAGACACAATATGTGTTCTATTTACTAAGCAGAACCACCTGAGATGAATACACGTACCCAAAACAAAATACAGAGTATTCATTTTAGGAATTTCATTTTAAAAATTTTGATCTATTTTGTAGATAAATATTTTTTTTTATCATCTAGCCTGCACAGGTTTAAACCAAAATTTAACCTAAAACCACACAGCAATAATTAGATGTTTAGAAAAGCACAGTATCCGAAACACATTTAGCAAAAACTTTATCATGTATACTTTTCAGAAAACATAATAAAATTCCATTTTGTTCAAACTGTCTGCAGTCATTGCTGCCTGAGGAGCTCGGAAGTTCACTTACTAGGGAAATTAAAGTAACCAGTACCAAGGCAAACTTCAGAGACTGAAAGCAAACCCAAGTATCCCAAGACTACAATTTCCAGTCCTGATATCCAGTGAGTTACTGTTAATGCAAGAGGTCAAGAGCCATCCATGACAGGTTACGTTGGAATAAACTTTTAAGATCATTGAGTCCAACTGTTCACCCAACACTGCCAAGGTCACTGCTGATTTATATCCCCAAATGCCGCATCCACACATCTTTTAAATACCTCCAGGGATGGTGACTCAAACACTGCCCTGAACAGCCTGTCCCGATGCTTGAAAACCCTTTCCATGCAGAATTTTTTTCTTACTATCCAATCTACACCTCCCCTGGTGCAACTAGAAGCCATTTCCTCTCATCCAACCACTGGTTACCTGAGAGAAGAGCGTGATCCACACATGGCTGCATCCTCCTTTCAGGCAGAGAGCAATAAGGTCACCCCTGAGCTTCTTTTTCTCCAGGCTAAACAACCCCTGCGCCCTCAGCTGCTCCTCATGGGACTCCAGACCCTTCACCAAACTCATTGCCCTTTTCTGGACACACTTCACCACCTCAATGTCTTTCTAGCAGTGAGAAAATGGGTTCTGCCCAAGAGTTGTATTTCGGGCCAAAATTTTATCCACAATGAAAAGACTTATTTTTTGACATGAGAAGGACTTTTTTTGTTTGTAAATCCAGATAATGATATTAAATAATAATTAACAGCTAATTTAAGCAGAAAACTCAGAAATGCATATCCATGACCCTTATATAAGTGTATTTTGGCAATGGCCCCTATAGCACATGCTACCTATCTGTACTGATGCAAAGTCTCACTCCTTTACTACATTTGTTTCAAAAATACAAGTATGTACTTTAACAACTTCTATACATTTTAGAGATTTTAGAGGAAAAGAAGAAGATGGCATGAGTTTACACAGACACCTAATGATACTGAAAATTTAGTCTGAGAAACTGATAATTAAGTTCTGTTCTTGTGAGAATTACTTCCCTGGACCATACTTGTATCAGCTAGAAGTTACAGTGGTGAAGTTCATGAGGTTTATATGACTAGACAAGTTTGGGTTTTTTTAAATAACATATCCAAGATAACTTCATAGAAGATATCTCAGTGTGAAAAGCAACTGTTTGTAAGAATTTGGATTGCTCTGCCAAAGTCAAGATATAGCTTGTATTGGAATACTTGCTTTGTTCTGGAATGGAGTTAATTTAATTCTGCTTTTCCTGATTGCCCACACCTTTCCAGAAATGAAAATTTCAATATCAGTCAAAAAGCAACAAAATGTGAGTCTCTCCTGATCCATGCCAAAGGCAAGTAAGAAATTCAAGTTTATTATTGACATTTTATTACTGTACAGAAATTTTAATTTTCTCCTCCCCTCCAGAAATATCCCTAAAACTTTCAGCGTTTTACCAAAACTTAAAAAAAATTACTGACAAGAAGTTCTGAAACTATGCCTACCTTCCAAAAGTTCACATAAATGTTTCTGAAATTTCTAAATCTGCTAAAAATCTACCACTAGAAGGGCAACTGTTAAGAAAGAATACAGGATGTTTAGGCCAGAAGTAAGTGTAGAAGCCACTTCTCATTTCCTCATTTCTCTCTCAAAGTTTTATTACAGATGTAGCACTTGCCTCATTTCGTATTCCCAGGCACAGAGCATGGATGTGGCTTTAATCCAGCTTCAAAAAGGGTTTGTTCACTTTCAGTTCTGCCAAGTCCATTCATTTAACAATTTTTCTGCTGGTGGCAATGACTGGTAGCATATGACATTTTTCCTGTACTGTACTCTTGAAGTTCCTGCTTTTACAAGTGTGCCAGCTAACCTGACACTGCCTACAGCCACTTAATGGATTTTACACTTATATATATATAACCCCATGTGTTGGTAGAGGTTGGGAAACAGCAGGCTGAACAGCAGTTCTGCCGATAAGAACCCCTGGAAAATAGGGTGGAAACCATGCAATGAGCCAGTGCTGTGTGTGCTTGCATTACAAATTGGACAAATTACCTATGGGTCCATATTAGCAAGAGTATAGACAGCAGATTGAGGGAAGTTATTTCTTCCTTTTGACTGGCACTGGCAAGGCTGCACCTGGACTATTGTGCGCAGGTTGGTGTCTGCCTGCTATTGATGGATGTGGACAAATTGGACACATTTGACAAGTCCAGTTTGTCAACCCAGAAGAAAACTATCATGTCTTCACTCAATCCAGTGAAGAGGAATGGAATAAAGAGTGATTTAACACCTGTCTGAAACTAGCTATCTATTCTAAACATTACCTGAAAAGAAAAATTACAGAGCCAAATTCTTCCTGGTAGTAAAAAATCCAAATCAAGCAGCAAAAGGCACTAAAATTGCACTTTGTGAGGGGGTTCAGGCTGGGCATTAGAAGAAGCATGTACATTTGGAAGGTAATGCAGCACTTAAAAAAAGTTGTCCCAAGATACCCTGGGATCACTATGCTTGGAGCTTTTCAAAACTTGCCCAGATAGAGCTCCAGTTGCCTTAACTGAGTCTGGGCAATAACCATGCTCTGAGCAAGAGGTCAGTTCAGAGACTCTCTTCAAAGGACATTCCTGTTGTTACATTATTGGCAAGAGCTTTATGGAATCAGACTAGAGATATGAAATATAAACCCAAGCAGAATCATAAGGAAAAATTTTCAACAAGAATTATTTGGCTTAGCAGTGTTGAACAGAAAATAAGTAACCACTTTTACTAACAGAAAAAACTCAGATCTTTATGTTTTTCATAAACTACTGTGAGAATAACTCCCTCAAATAACTCCCTTCATTCCTGACCAACAAACCCACATTTGCTTTCAACTCTATGAAGTGCAAAGGGCAGAAAAACCTTGAGTTTATGCTTTGATTTGGATATGCGTAGGCAGTAAAATAAAAATTAAAAATAAAATAAAAAAACAACAATGTTCAGCAATGCAAAATAAGACATTTCTTAATTGAAAAATCATGATTTTGCCAATATTCAACTGAAATGAGAAAGGGCATCACACAAAACTCCTCTTCAGAAGACCATGATTCTGCTCTAAGTCTACCAGATAAAGAAAAATGATTAAGCAACCAAAGACTCAAATCTAACTTCAAACAAAAACCTTACATCTAATTCTATTTGAAATTAATGGGTTATCATACTCAGGCAGCTAACACAACTAGAGTATTGAAGCCATTCACAATTCATATCAGTGAAAATCAAATATTGACAGAAAGTAGATGTCAGCAGAGATCTCTGCAAACATTCACTCAATTCACAGCACTTTAACTTTCTTGCTGGCTAGATCTCAACTGTCTTATTGGAATTGATGCATTATTTCTAACTGTCTGATTTCCTCAAATAAAAATTAATTCTTTTCTACTGTCAGTGGGTTTAACTACAGGGCCACCTACCTAAGTGAAATATCTAAGCTTAGACCTTAGATTGAAAAACATACATTCAGAGAGTGCAGATTGAAAGGGCTTAAAAATACAACTGTCAAGTAAAAATGCTGCTTTTTAATCTATGCACTGGAATTTACAATAAATAGGAGAAATCTAACATATTGAAAAGAGCCAGACACAAGCGCTTACTTTGATTCCTGATGAAAGTACCAGTTTTAGCTAAACTTTCACAAACTTTTTCTTTTAAAACAGAAAGATACCATAAAATCCAATTAATTTGAATTTCTACCTCTACTCTGAGTCCAAGAAATCTATGAAGAAACAATAACTCCCAAGCTTATCTGAAAAGTGTGCAGTTTCTCCTGTGAGTTGTACTTGGCATAAATATTCTGATTTTTATCTGTTTTAGCAAAAATGTAGCAGAAAATTACATTCTCTACATTATTTTTTTCAGGTGGTAAATGCATTTTCCCCACTTTAAAAGTTAACTGACAGATTTTTTTCCTAGTGTTTTCAGTATTTTGTTTAGAAAAAGAAGGTTCATTATAAGCCATATAATGACCATAACAGCCCTACTCAGCAATGTCAAATAGTGAGATATTTCAATTTGACATTTTTTCTTAATAGAGCAAATCCTCCTGAAAATGTCAGTGGAAACAAATCTGAAATTTTTAGCTTTTTCACCTATTATGTTTTGAGTTGGTTTACAGGTGGAGCTACCTAGGAAAAGACCCATGATTTTCTTGTTTCCTAATCTCTAACCTATTAAGGAATTATTCTTTACTTTAAATATTCTGTGATATTCATTAACATGAAAGAGACACACAGAGGAACAGTGATGTAATTTTAAATGCAGAACATCTTTAAAGAGCCTGCAGGATTGACTAGTCAGAGAATAAGGCAGCGCTAAGCATGATGAAAGATTTATTTACTTACAAAAGAAAAAACTTTGTTCATACCTAGAAAAATACTACCTGGCTCTCAGTCAGTGAAGTATTTATTTATCAATATCATATTCTTACTGGATTTGCAAAAAAAAAACCGTTAAAAAACCAAAAAAAAAAAAAAAACAACCACAATATGGCCAAATCCTGGATCCTAGGTAAAAAGGGCACAAACAGAGTTAAAATAAGTTCATACACATGGAACTTGATGTCTTTGGATAGTTTCCCTGAAAAAATACTGTAAAATTCATATACTTCTAGTCTAATGCATAAATATATTCTAAATCTAAGTGAATTACACTGACTGTGCCTGAAATGCTGAAGAGAAGAAAAAGAGCTAAGAGAATGGAAAGGAAGGAGAATGGAAGGCTGCTAAATGATGCTGCCCTTGGTTCATACCAGTGCTGCTGCTCACTTATAGTTCAAGTGGGAAAAGGCAACTATATCAGAGCTAATGAGCATCCAAAGCTACCAGATCTCTGTTTCAGTCTCTATTTCCATGCAAGGGAGAAGATGTAAAGAATGTAAAGATGTTCTGTTATGACCTAACATCATTTATGCTGGAGAATAAACCCAAATATTCTCTGCTGGTGGGACTCTTGTAACATTCTTAGAAGTAAAACACCTGGCCAATATGCTGTCTTTAAGTTGGCCTGGCTCCATTCTCTCTTTTTCCCCCTTACAAGGGCTTTCTGCAAAGGCTTACAGGTCACACTGCAGCACATTTTGTTCACAGTTTATTTGACCTCCCTCACAAAATAGAAAATATTCCCCCATTGCTTTCTTCCTGACCTCAGAACGAATTACTTAATTTGGTATGACCCTAAATAAATTTTTAACTACAGATGAAGTCATGTCACTCACTCTAGTTTAATTTAATACAGTCAGAAACTCATTTAAAAACAAAGACAAGCAAGAATGTGGAAAAAAAAAAAGCCCCTGTCTTTTAATAAATGAGGATATGACTGTAAATGAATCAACAGAAAACACACCAACTAGACAAAAAGACTACCTGGAATAAAGAGGATTACTTTAGCTAATTTTTTTTTTCTCTTTATAATGCTCAGTATTGAATAAAACTGCAGTCTTTGTTTATTAACTTTGTTCATTATCAGAAGTGAAACTGTTCTTTGTTAACAGGGGAGCAGGGAACAATGGCTAATTACAATGGGCCTGTGAACACAAGAAAAAGTGAGCATGAAGAAGATGAACATATGGACTAAAAAGGACTGACACAATTAATGTTGTCATATTTCTGTGTGGGTTTAATGAGATTGAGATAAGCCAGACAAGATGCATAAAAAGGAAATAGGTAGCTCCTGGCTGTACCTGTTACTTCCAGTTTTCCTCAGAACAAGATACTTACTTCTACCTTTTCCGTAGCAGTTCAAACTAATTGCAAGATTGAATTCAGAAGTGGTATCTTTCTAATTGTTTCTTGTTTATTAAAATTCATCTTTTACTGAATTTTTTATTCTATTATTACAATCTATAATAGACATAAGGCTAGAAAATTACAACTAAGCCTTTAAACAGAAAATATAGTAAAACATCCAATTTATCAAGATCTTTTCCAACACTTCTTTGGTGATAATAAGAAATATGGGCATTTAAAATTAAAGATAATACCACGTTGCTCCAAAAGTTTAACAACCAAATCATTCAGACAAAGCTCCCTAATTACTCCATAGCTGATAGTTATGAGAGTAACCACCTGTAAATAAGTAAGGTTCCTTTGTAAGTCCATATGGAAACTACTTTATACCTTTTAATATTTTCACACCACTTTGTTTTATTTCAATGTAACTGAGAATGTTCTAATTATTCTTTTCTGGATCTTATTTACAATCCTGTGTTACAACAGAAGTTTCCACAATTTTCATGCAAATATGGTGATTACATTGTGGTATTTTTCCTCATTCTCCATAGCTGCTCACGCTGCTCCATAGTTGCTCATAGTTAAAAAAAAAAAATTAGAAAACCGTTTCTTAAACCATTGTGAGTCTGTCTATTCCTACAATGCTTTTCTCATTTGACTCTAAAATCAACATTCTTAGCTGCATTTTTATTCCTTTCTGCATAAAAAAAATTCTTCATTTTTCCTCTAATAGATTTTGTCAACTAATTATTTACCCTCTCCAGCTGTACTGGAAGTATCAGTACGACACTGGTTTTAATGTCTAAGAATCAAGTGGGTAAGCTAAATCCATACTGTTACACACAACAGTGGTAGTTTTCCTTCTGCTCTTTACCCTTGCAACAAGGCCAACACTTCCCAGGTAATTTTAGGTCTCATTTAAAGTAAGATTAACCATGCCAGTTGTAATTGAAAAAGTGCATGACTCTCCAAGGAAACTCTCCAAGTTCATTCCACAACTGCATTCATGCAGTTAAAAATATTTTATCTCCAGTTCCATGGCCTCGTCCCTGTGTTTGTAATCCACACTATCCCAGAGGAGCTGCTTTGATAAAGTGCTGAAGCTGTAAGAACTGAACCTCAGCTGACAATGAAGATCAGGAGTGAGCAGTTGAACTTACAGCAAAAGTAGGCTGCCAGGAACTGTAAAAATTATAGATAATTATGGTCAATTTTTTTAAACTAACCCATTACAAAACAAAAAATAAATAAATAAAATAAAATAAAAACTAAACAATCAATCTGCATGCTTTACATATCCAGATACCTTCGGTTTCACTTAAATATGTTTTGCCAATTCTGATAGGAAAAAAACAATTGTTTCAAATAAAATTGTGTTTCAAGTTCGGAAAAATAGTCCCTAGTAACAGAAGGAAACTTTTAGAACTCTCTTATTTTAAGGGTAACAATGCAACGTGAGCTCAAGCCTTACTGAATATTAAAAAGGACTCCATCAGAGACACCCTACAATAGGTGATACTATTTGAATCTCCAGTCCTACTGATGCCACAGTACTATCATGTACTACTGCTGCTAAGCACTTTGGACAGTGGAAAGTGGAGTTTTCAGAAGCTGTGCATAGGAACAGTGAGCCTTTCTTTCTGCATTCAGTCTCATATTGATGACAACCAGCATCTGTCCTTAATTTCTATAAGAAAAGGCACAATGGACAGGGAAGATCTGCATCCTGTATATTGCTGTAAAATAAGCACATAAGGCATAGCATTATTCACACCCAGAATTATGACACTCTCAACTCCACACTTGCAGTTGTCTATCTATTAGAAAATCCCAACCAGAAACCAAAATGTCTCTAGACTTGCAAGTCAACCAACCACAAAAGACCCCCAGGTTAAAAAAAAAAAAAAAAAAAAAAAGTAGACAGGGTCAGAGCTCCTTGCTGAACAGAAAGAAAATAACATCTCATTACTTTTTTTTTTTTTTTTTAACAGAAAAGTGTTTTATTTCCTAGAATTAGAATTATTTTGCAGCTATTGCAGGACCCTTACTATGTTATGAGCTTTATGCAAAACTCAAGACTCCTATTGGGATATTTTCCACACACAGTTGAGACAGGATGTATACAAACTTTCATATCCTATACAAAAATTCTCACCTGAAATCTAAACTCCTAGGAATACACTTGGCTCCCATAAAAGTTTCCTTTTACAGTCCATTTTTATCCTATAATTCTACTTTTTGTATCTATGCTGATAAAAACATGCTGATTTTTATAGTTAGATGTTTCTTCCTGATTCACTTGAATGCTGTTTTGAAGCAGAAATATTACACGAATATAAAAGCATTAGAAATCTAGTTGTCCCTTAATTATCTCTACATTTTGGCCAATATTGCTTATTTTAGGAATTCTACTAAATATCAGTTTTAAGGAACTTGACGCACATTTATAAATATTTTAATTACTAGAAGTTATTTTTATACAGCCTTATTATTAAAAGTATAGAAATTACTGTTCTATCTAAATTATTCACTCAGAAGAAGTTTCAGTTTATCTTATATTTTACTTGTTTCCACAAATTACACTTTTATTAACATTATTCTAAATTTCCTTCTAAAGAGATACAGTATTTACCAAATGTGCCAGAAAAAGAGGCCAATTCAGTTGTTGGCAATTAAGCACATTGCAACATTATTACATTTATAAACTGCATCTCCAGCAGAGATAGTATTTCTCATAGTAACTCGGGTTACTTTTTTTGCATCATCTGTTGACTTACAATAGGAAGCCATTCACTTCACACATGTAGTTTTAGAAATGTCCAAAATAAGTAAGGTACTGTGATAAACGTTTTTATCCTTACTATGAAAGGAAAAATTACTTTTTCATTGGACAATTGCAAACACAGCCAAAATAAACACACACTAAATAATAGGTCAGACTGTCTCGGCTCCGAAATGTAACACCTCCTGACATTGCAGTATCATGATTAGAATGAGTTCATTCCACATTGTTTACAACATTCATGAGCATTTTCAATTATTAAGCAGCCCATATCTTTTTACTTCTGTGACAGGAGTGTTCCTATCTTGATGATTTTCCTTTTCTAACAAACAGGAAATAAATGTGAGCAATGCTGGGAAAGCCAGTGTAAGCAAGTCTTGGTTGTGCTCAACACACGGTTGTCTCAACTTCACCCAAGCAAACTACACCAACATGCTTGATGGTGAATAATCACCACCAGAAGTGGTTTTTGCAATTATTTCTGATGCATCTCAGTTTTGACTGTGTAAGTGTTCTTACTGTAAAAGAAGCCCAATGAAGCCACATTGCTAGCAGCACTCTAGGGGGAGAGCTTCTTGAAAGTTTGCCAGTTCTAAGACTTACTTTCCATACTGCTCATATTTTTTAAAGTAACAGGAAGTAAGGCCAAAACACAAATTACTTTTATTATGGTAATATAATTTTTTTTTTAATGAGGAAGGAGCTCAGAGAATCTGATGTTCTCATCTGCAGGAGGGTTTTTTTGTAAGTGCATGAACAAGGTGTGTGATTTTCCCCACACTAATTATATCTAAATCCACGCCTCCCTACCTCCCCTTTACTGCAAAAGTGCATTGAACTCAGACTTTGCTTCTCAGAAGTAAAACATGTCAATTTAGATTGCAGCAGTATTTTTTCATTTAAGATTAAAAATATTTGATAAAAAGTATTTGGTAAAAGATAAGAAACTTTTGCATCAAAAGCTGCATAAATAATATAAATCTAAAAGCTGTATAAAGCTGTATAAATAGTAGTACGTCTAATACTATTTCTGACAGCTAATGCTTGAGTTTTCCAAATAAGTGTAGTTGTACAAAACCACCCCAACTAATCAGTGTCAGAGAGAAGATCAGAATTTAATCCTATATTGAAATCCTTTAACCTCTTAATTAAAGCCTATTAATTAACCATTAAGAGCTCAGAGTTACTGGGTATACACGAGGGTTGTAAGAGAATGAAGCCAGGCCACCAGCTGGCCTGCTGCCCACAGAGTGAAGGAAGCAGCAGCAACGGGCTCCAGGAGCTACCAGAGAGAGCAGGGACACTGACAGCTCTGTGAATACCTGTTTTCCTACAAAGTTTGAATACTGTTGTAAATATAAATAGATTTTACTCACATTCGTATTAGCACAACTGCACAAGAGTTGTTAGTTACAAGAGTGTAACTAAGTTACAAGAGTGTAACTGCCAGGCCACCAGCTGGCCTGCTGCCCATAACCCCACAGAGTGAAGGAAGCAGCAGCAGCAGGCTCCAGGAGCTACCAGAGAGAGCAGGGACACTGACAGCTCTGTGAATACCTGTTTTCCTACAAAGTTTGAATACTGTTGTAAATATAAATAGATTTTACTCACATTCGTATTAGCACAACTGCAGTTAAACAACAAGAATAAGTCTTAGTTCTGCTCCTCATCGAGCACTTATTCTCCTGCATCATAGTTCTTATTTTCATGCATTTTATTTTTTCATATTATTGGTCAGAGCACATAGATTACTATCTTGTTATGCCATCATGTAAATTGCTGAGAAGGCCTTTTTTTTTCTTTTTTTTTTTTAAATAATAATATCTGCAGGCTTAATCCCTGAGTGGGTTCAATGCAAATCAAACTTGGCAGACTCTGGCAGAAGGAAAGCCTTACTTTATCAGGTGGTTTTCCTTTTGCTCTTTCTCACAGAGGTATCCTCAACTGCCATGAGTTTGGAAAAAATCTACTATCCTAATTGTAGACATTGTGGAACAAAATTTGGGGGGAAAAAATATTTATTATCCTCCCTACTGCAGAACGTGGTCAATTCCATCATGTTCAAAATCAATTGCCATTCTTATTTTGTGTCTTGTATATCCAGGACTGATCAGACATCACTATTCAAAGATGAGACAATATCAATTCTGATATATTTCCAAATCTTTCTGCTATTGTAACTAAGCTGCTACAACAAGATCTTTGTAACAGTTGGTCTCCAACACTGGAACCAAAAGCCTTCTTTAAATATGGACAGCCAGAGAAGCAGCTTATTATATCTGCATCTTACTTTCATCTTTCCCTGGCCTCTCAAGGTAGAGTTAAAAGAGAGGCAAAGGCATGGCTGTGATATCACAGCCAATACCTGAACAAATCACCAGAGGAGATAAAGTTGTGATCCTAGGATTATCACAACTCGTCAGTGTTGCTTGTCTAAGCAAAGAAAGAATATTCGTTTAGTGTACAT
The DNA here is from genome assembly GCF_017590135.1 of Pyrgilauda ruficollis. Taxonomy (NCBI): domain Eukaryota; kingdom Metazoa; phylum Chordata; class Aves; order Passeriformes; family Passeridae; genus Pyrgilauda; species Pyrgilauda ruficollis. The sequence continues at coordinate 9,963,665 of NW_024523822.1, read as the reverse complement.
AAGTAATTAGTATTGTAACAGCTAGGAAATGGGAAATGTACATAATGGAGTCCCAAATCCATTAGCTAATCTTTAAAAGAATAGTTTCCAACAGAACACATAGCATAATATGTTCTTAAGAAATTCAATATAGATACTGTAAAGAGAAGAATGCAGCAACATCACTAGATATGATGAGATATGACTACAGTATACTTCCTAATTTAAATTCACATTTAATCTTGAAAGAGATAACATGCTGCTGTTTCTGAAGTTACCTGTTAATCAGATTTTTGTCATACAAATATTACTGGTTTTCACCCTGTTGGTGAACACTGCACAAGAAACAATAAAACATCTTTAGCTCTTAGGCACATAACTGGGAGAAGGGGTGTCCACAACTGTTCCAAAACTGTTTTCTGACATGGTCTGTATACATGGATAAAGCACGCCTGAGATTAGAGACCTGACTCTCCCAGCTCACAATATCAAAGTTCTCGCTGCTTAAAAGCTTCACACTGAAACAAGAAAATCAATTTCCTACAACAAACCTATTCTTACTAATCAGCTGTTGAAACAAAGAATGTACACATGGATGCAAAACTTCCTAAAGGATGAGAAAAAGGTGACATGTGGAAAGAGTAACTTCAGTTACTGATCAGCTTTCAAATTTTGGAGTAATTGAATCATGTCAGTGACAAATCCAAATCCAAATAGGCCTTGGTAAAAACTGGATTTTTGTTTCTGTGACAGTGCCTTTTTTTGCTCTGTGACAATCCTCACCGTCTGTTAATGTTATTCATAGATGAGACTTTGTACCCAGTAGTATTCCTCCTCACCCCAGGCTTCTGATCAACTCACTCTGGCACCATCTGTCTGTGTTTGTTCTGAGTCCAAGATACTCCGGGAGTCACATCACTATGAATTTACTCCGACTTTCTCTCTATACAGAATGTAATCAGAAAAATATCTTTTGGAAGAGATAAGCAAATTTCCTACTTTTTAAAAATCAATATTACTTCTACTATCATCAGAGAAAGTACCCATGAGCACACAAGTAAAAGCAAATGGGAATGATGATGTTGAAAATATAGAAAGGTACACTCATCTGTAAAACAGAAGAGTTGATGGAGGGTTTCATGATATAAATATTTTGTGGACTGGCTTCCTTTTGGAGCATACCTCAATGTTCTGACTACCTGTTCAATTGTCCTCAAATCTCTAAAACCAGAAGTATAGTGAAGACTACCATCACATAAGAAAAATCTTCTCCTGGTGAAAAAAGACAATTGTCTCATCTAGTATGTCTTCCATAAGTAAACATGGCAGAGCTCCACATCCTGTAGTCAGCCTTTCTAAATCAGTCTAATCCTTTCCTGTCTTAAATAAGGGAGAATAAATAGACACTTTTTTTCCTCTAGCCTTGTTGCCCCCCAACAACTCTTCAATTAAAGAATGAACATTCAATTATATTTTTTTATAATTATTTGAGAAAATACTACAACTATTCCTTATCAAGGGAATAAAACAAGACAACAGTGATAATAACACTTTGCTCATCTTCACTCTGAAAATTGTACCACAACCACTGCAAATACATCAAAATAGTGCACAGCTGAGAGACTAGACCCTCCCAAAGACAAACACAGCATTAACTCACAGGTATCAATTTAACAGAAATGTTATTGAAATAAGTTGGGAGTTTAAAAGCATGTAACCAACATTACTGAACTTTCATCTGAAAAGCTCTGCAGCTGGGAAGCCTAATTGTACTTTCAGCAAGCCGAATTGTGTTTCCTGACTCCAGGGGACAGGAATTCCCCAGATATTGTTGACTGACAGGTTTGGTTCTGCTTTCAACCTGCAAGTAAGCAAAAATACCCACTGCTTTGTGAAAATTGGTAAGAAAATCATCACTATTTCCACTGGTATCATTAGAAGCTGGAAGTGCCCATATGGGCATTCAGCACTGCCCACAGCTGGGTCATTTGTAGAAATCATTCCAGAGGTACAAACCACTCTCAGCACCTGCATCCAGCGGTAAGCCTTAAGACGTTTGGCTTAGACCGCACAGGAAGCCTTGGTGAAGTACCAAACATCTTCAGTATGAAGAAACTCCATGGAGTTAAAAGGTATCCACCAGATCCATCTCTAGAGCTACTGGCACTAACTCTTTCAGAACTTGCTTCCTGGTTCTGAAATTTGGTATTGGTTTGTGAACCTAATTACTGATTTTCCAGGAATTCAGCCCAACATGTCAAGGGTATTTATGCAGTTATGGTGTTATAATTGATTCAACCACTGAATCTCTCCTCTTTCCTGAATATTGTTTCAACATTTTTCATTATGCTTTTATCTTGATATCTCTACCTGCGGTTCAAAATAGAAATATTTATAATATTTTAATATCAAATTACTGTTCATTAAAACCACTCTTTGTAAGCCTTTTTTATTGTACCAATCACTACTGATTTAAGAAGCCTGATGTATTTGATACAAACAGAGGTCATCAGTAAAGCCACTTTGATTGTTTCAGGAAATGTTATTTTTTACTACTAAATAAACTTTTATACATCTCTGACTTCAAATTTGTCATCAGAATTGTCTTCATCTTACTGTATGAATTGTCTTCCCAATTCATCCAATAATTTAAAAACTTCTAGTTATTTCCAGAAATTTTTCAATCACTCAGTAGTACATATAGCAGAAGAAATGAAGGTATCTTCTGTTTATGTTTTCTTACTAACAGTTTATATGGAAAAAAATCCAAACCTAACCAAAACCAGGATTACTCTGGGATAAAGGTATTGCTCTCCAAAAACTATACAAGTTAACACCTTTACATTATTCATACCCTTACTCATGTGTGATTCCTCAATAATCTCAATATCCTGGGAGGTTATTCCTCTTTGGTAAAAGCCATGCTGAGTTTTTCCAGGTAAAATGTTGGAAGAATGAAATAGAAAGAAGGAGATAAAGATAAATATATTGAGGAGAGGTACCAAAGGACTGTTTTCATCTAGTCTCACGCAAAAAGTCTAGAGAATCTTCCCTGGAGAAAGAACTTCTTAGCCTATAACACCAGGTGCACCTAATTCCAAGTATTGAACACTAGAAACCTCAAGTCAGCAGTTTTCATATAAAAACAAAAACTGTAATGCCAAAACAAGCCCAAGTCAACTGCAATTATTCTTCCCAAGTGATGAAAACAGACACCCATAACTCTGCTGTCATGTGTGAGTGCATCCTGAACATACTCTTTACATTTACAGTACTATGAGGGTGGTCACCCATAACTCTGCTGTCGTGTGTGAGTGCATCCTGAACATACTCTTTACAGTACTATGAGGGTGGCTGCATGACTCACAAAAGCATGGCTTCAGGGAAGAGACAGATCAGTTCCATTAAAGTCTAACTAGTTCCAACATCCTTTGATTTCATGATTCTGACTGCTAAGCTTATTATTTTATCTTGGAAAACTCAACCAAAAAGAAGAATACTAACCTATAAGCATCTAATCTGACATATTTTTAAACTAGATTATGCAGAAAACACTATAATGTGCAGAAAATGCTATAATGTGTTGATCTAGTCTCCAAATCCAATAATATTAAATTAAATTTAAAATGTTTAGAATACAGAAAATACTGACAAAAGAACAAATATCCATGGTGAGGAAAACTTTAACAGAATGGAGCAGCACAGATAGCCAAAATAAAATACATTGGAAACTTGCCAAAGAGAGATAAGAAAATCTTTAAACTAGAAAAACAGTACTCTTGAGTTTGAAGAAGATGGTCTATGAAAACAATTTTTGTGTTATTTAAAGGAATTGGCTTAACTAACTGGTGCTCAGAAATCATATACACAAAGCACAGCCTGGCTGTACATTCTGGTTCTCTCTGTTAGGTTTCAGACAAGGATTCTGTCTGTGCAGGAAGGCTGTAGAATTGCTGAACACCCAAGCTTCCCTTCAGTTTCAAGAACTCTAACTGCTGTTCTATAGCAGAAAGTTTTTGTGCTGGGCTTATATTCCTAGTGGGAATATGAATTCAAAATGAAAAATTACCAGAGGGCAAATAATGACATAAAGCATGCCATGCAAAGTGATTCAGATAATATAAACCCCATGGATGTTCAGAAAAAAAAAAAAAAAAAAAAAAAAAAAAAAAAAAAAAAACAAACTCTATACATCATAGCAGCTGTTTGTGCATTGAATAGTCACTTCTCATTAAAAAAAAATTTCATTTAGCAGTGCCACTTTTTGGAATAATCTTACTTGGAACTAGTAATGTTGCATGTAAAATAGGGTTCACAACACTTCCACTCACAGAATACAACATGCCCAGCAATTTTAAGGAGAATGACATTAAATTATCATGAATAATGTAGAGCCAGTAGAGTGCAGCAGCTCGGGTCTGATCTTCTCTAGAAGTTTTGACCTTCCTAATATCAAGACTTGATAAATCATATAAATTGATGCATGATTTTTAGCATCAATTCTTCACAGAATGAAATGCACAATTTTTCTTTGGAAAATAAAAATTCAAGCATTTATTAGGGTTACAGTTAATGCCAAAATGAGTGTATAGCCTCTATGTCTTGCAAGAACACCTTTTGTCTCTGCCCTAAATATTGCATTTGAAACTGAGTTTGCTGATTTGGCTGCAGGCTTAACATGGTTCCTCTTATTGTAAGAGTATCACGTCTGTCTTGTTTAAGTTAGGCTTAAGCCAACATTTTCTAAATCTATTTGCTTATCTCATTCAGACAACCTGTCATCCCTCTAGGGGTACTGTCTATTTCTTTTTGAAAGCAGTTCAAATCAGGATGTTGTCAGCATATTAGTAGTGCCATAGCCTGTGACATTCACAAACCCTGAGAAACTGCAAAAATTAGAGTGAAAATGCTTCCCACAAAGCTTTTAGGAGCAGTTCTATGTTAATATATTATCTAGTAATCATCACCTTACACCTCTATGCATATACATATGGAAACACTCCCTTCTTCAATCATATAATATGTTTTACTATTTCTGTTGCATAACACAAAACATCTAGAGATTTTAGTACATAAAATAGGTCAGATATAGCTCAAATTCAGCCCTAACTTATAAATAAGTGGATAATTTCCCTTATTATTCTTTCATCCAGTTTATTGTTTGAGTAAAGTACACAAACACAAAAAGTCTGTTTTTATAACCCCAGATCCTAAAGGAATTCTTCGTTATACCACACCACTTGGTTTTTAAGTTTAGTTCTATCTTTCACAAACAGACAATAGGTTTCTTACATTTTCCCTGATCTTTTTAAAATTCCTTATTAATAAAGTCTATTAATAAACTTTTTTTTAAATGTAACATCTATTCCTTTTTAATTAACCATATTCTGTGGTTCTGCTGAATTACAAATCCATGTATGTTTTAGGATTAAAATAGATCAGTTGAGTTACAATTAAGAAACATATTTCTTATGATTACTATATTTACCTGTTCCAAACATTTTTATTATTTATATAATGTTTTATACATGTTTATCAGCATGTCTTCTGATAAAACTTAGTTCTACTATATTCATAGAATCATTAAGGTTGGAAAAGACCTCCAATATCGAGTCCAACCTCTGACTGAACACCACTGTCCCAACTAAACCACTGCACCAAGTGCCACATCCAGTCATTCCTTGAATACTTCCAGGGAAATTCCAGAGCTCATCTCTTCCCTAGGCAGTTTCTTCCAATGCTTAACAAGCCATTTCTTCACTGAAAGGGTATCTTAACCTCATTAACATTGTGAACAACCCAACCAACATAAACAAATTTTTCTTATATTAAATATTTTGAGAGAAATGTCCAGACAACCATACAGTCAGTAAACTATCATGTCATGTTGCAAATGGTAAATTTAATAGTCTCAGTAAGAGATGTAACCACCCATCAAAATGACATCAGAATGACCAAACAGAAGTTGTTTTTGTATCTCATATTTAATATATTAAGGAGACAAATTCGGCTTCATAGTTAAGAGGTATTTTGTGGATTTCTATTTTATTTTGCAATAGCTACAATCTCCCTGTATTCTTTTTTTTTATAAACTGCAAATTATAATTTTAACTCATTTATTCTCTGTTTTCTTTCTCTCTATCTTACTGCCCAAGAAAACACAGCAGAATGTTAGACTTCTCATGACTCCAGTGTCACAAGTACTGGCTGCAGAGACCTATTTTTCTCTTTCCAGAAATTATTCTTCCAAGTAGAGTGTGTTGTTTTTAACAGGTTCTATAAAAAAGCAGCCTGAACAGGAACTGCACTGACAGCAAATAAACCCACTGAGTATATATATAGTGTAAATTGCATTAAATAATTGTTGATGTGGGCTTGCTATCACATGTCCATTAGATAATTTGAAGACATTCAAAACTACCTCGTGGTTGGCAGACATATTCTTTATGCAGTAAATTTAGAATTCAAAATTAATGATCCATTGATTTCTGTTAAGTATTTGAGAGAAGTCAGTCTAGTTTAATTAGAATTATTTAGAAATTCTTATAAACAGAAAATTTTACTGTTTTGCTAGTGTGGTCTACCACGATAGAAAAATTAATTTAATTTACAGAAAAATATGCAGAAAAAGGTTTTACTAGATATCAGCTTACAGTAATTTTCAATCTTAATTTCCTTATAATGACAACATGACTTCCAGAAAAAGCAAAAATATCTATTTATTTACAAGTCATTTTAGCAAAAAAAACCTATGCTGTGCTAAGCAAGGCACGTTTTTTAACCTCTCCTAGAATTCATCTAGTCAAAGTACAAAAAGGCTATAAAATAATGTATTTATTTGGAAATTATTTAGCTACAAAAAACATTATGTTTAATGACTTCTGATGCTGACTGTATTTTGTCTACTGTTCATTACTCATGTGCCATAACTATCAAAGAAAGAAGAGAGGCTCAATTTCTGCTGTCATATTCAGTGATGGACCTCTTACAGTTCTTATCAATCAACCAAACTTCCAGCCTGAAAATAAACAAAAATGTTTACAGGAAAAGGGATAAAACCCACCATATTTTCAATATTTGGATACCTTCAAGCAGCAAACATTATAAACTTTCCTAAATCACTATTTAAAACCACTGAGCTCTCATATCTTGAATACTGTGACATTGATCACTGTTAACTAAAAAATATCTAATCGGGCTTTTAAGAGGAGATAAGAAAACAAAGATGACCAGAAGAGGTTCCTATCATAGAAGGAAAAACTCTGACTCTGCAGCTTAAAGGCATAACTGTATGAAATATAACAGACTGCATGGAACATAATAGAAATGCCTAAAGGTTATACATATTATAGATAAATTACATAACACAACACTAGCACTTCCCACTGAAAATATCAGGAAACAGTTTTACAACAAAAGGGTGACAATTTCTCCATACAGATAATTAAGATGAAGAATTCATTTTCACCAAGTTCTGAAACCAAAAATAAAAGTAGGTGTAAAACGGGACTGCAAATAACTGTGGCAAACAGATTCCTTATTGCCAGGGAATAAATCCAGCAGTATGCATGCAGCCACTGCCTCAGGAAGTCACTAAAATCCCTATATCAGAACCACTCTAGGCATACCCTTCTCCTTATGTGTGTTCTCAGGTACTCATGGCTGAACGCTGCCAATATACAATATTACAATAGTGGAATCTTCAGTGCCTTCTAGCATGGGAATTCCTTTATTGTGATTGGAGATTACACAACATTCCAAGATTCATGCAGAAGAAAGACATAAACCCCAAGTCAAACCCTTAGGCACAAGACCACCAAATCCTAATGAGGAACAACCTGAACACACCTTTTGCAAAATATATACCTTATAAATCTGAATAAATAAAAATTGGTAGGCTGATTGTTAAACATCAAAAACAGTTGCTTCAGGGGGCAGCTAAGTATTTTTATGCTTTAAGGATTAAAATATGGAAATATCTCAAACACTGCTGATAAAACTCATGATGAAGAATGCATGTGCTGGAGGAAGAAGTATTCTTCATCAAGCCAAGATATGCAAGACCACTCTCAGTTTTAGAGTGATCACAGAAACTGGGAGAGGTGCCTAACATCTGTGGGAAGGAAAATGTCACTTCCATCTTGAAGAAGCATAAGGATCTGCAGAACCACAGACTGGTCAGATTCATCTCAATTCCTGGGAAGGTGATGGCACAACTAATCCTGGGAACTATTTCTAGGAACATGAAATACAAAGCAGTGATCAGGAGTCAGCAGGCATTAACCAAGGGGAAGTCATACTCCACCAATGTAATGACCTTCTACAATGAAATGATCAAAATAAGGGGAGAGCAGTGAGTATTGTCCATCTTATCTGCAATAAGGCTTTTCCCATTGTATCCCATAACATTCTCACAGAGCAGCTGATGAAGTACAGACTGGGTGAGCAGACTTTGAAGTAGACTGAGGCCTGGCTGAATGGCTGGGCCTAGGGCAGGGAGGTCAGTGGCACAAAGTCCAGTTGGAGGCCAGTTCCCAGAGGTCTATCCCAGGGGTCATTATTGAGTCCAGTCCTGTTCAATGACTTACTGATGTAGATGATGGGGCAGCAGGTACCTTCAGCCAATTTGTGGATGACAGCAAACTGGGAGGAGTGGCTGATACACCAGAAGGTCATGGTGCCATCCAGAGGGACCTTAACAGGCTGGAGAAACAGGCTGACCAGGATCTCACCATGTTCAACAAAGCAAAATGCAAAGTCCTGCGCCTGGGGAGGAAGCACACGCAGCGGTGCACTGGGAACTGCCCAGCTGGAGAGCAGCTCTGCAGAAAAGGACTTGGAAGTCCTGGTGCACACCAGGCTGAGCATGGGCAGCATGCCTTGAGCAAAGGGAAGTGAATGGGCTGTATTAGGCAAAAGCATTACCATGAGGCAGAAGGAGGTGATCCTACCCTTCATTCACCACTGGCAAAGACACACCTGGAGTTCTGTGCCCAGTTCCAGCCTCCCCAGTTAAAGAGAAACATGGACATACTGGAGACAGTCCAGAAAAAGGCCAAAAAGGGACTGAAGCTTCTCTCACATGAGGACAGTCAGAGAGTTTGAACTTTTTAGCCTGGAGTAGAAAAAGTTCAGGGAGGAGATCTTATCAATAAATACAAATACCTGAAGGAAAGAGAATGGATCCAGGCTCTCTTCAGCAGTGTCCAGTCACAGGATCAGAGGCAATAGGCACAAACTGAAGCACAGGAAGTTCCCTTTGAGCAGAGAGAAACACTTTTCATTCTAGGGGTGACCAAGGACTAGAACATGTATCTCTTACCCAGAGATTTTCTAGAGTCTGCATCCCTAGATACAGCCAAAATCCAGCTACACATAGTTTTAAACAATGACCCTAGGTGATCCAGCATGAGAAGAATGGTTGAGGTTGGAAGAGACTTCTGGAGATCATCTTGCCCAACCTTTCTGTGATTTTGTGGTACAGAACTCATGTCCAAGAGCATCAGACTAATCCTACCTCTGCCCATAAGCACACATGGTCAATGGTTCTACAAAAATACCTTTTCCAGAGCAAAAGTGAAATCTGTAACATGATACCTTGTTTTCAGACACTACTAACTCCTATTCTGCTATTACTCATTACATTTTGTCCTCTCCAGATTCGCTGGGGGGAGTAAATAAGCTTTTTCATCAGCAAAGGTGGACAGTCAGTATATCTCAAAGTCTCAGATACTGACAGTGATTTCATGTGGAAAATACCCCAATACGTATGAATAGTAGTAAAAATTTCTACAGACATTTATTCTCCTCCCCAGTGATCCACAGTGCTCCCCGGTACAACACTTTTTTGCAAGCCATTAATGTCAGAAAAATAAATAAAATTTAAAAGCTGCACCATTAGTATTTCTGTTCAATTTTTCTCCCTGAATGTTTACAATAATCACAAAAACAAATCCTGATAATTAACACATTAATGAAATTATCACAAATAAGCAGTGCTGGAAAACACTTTTAAAAGTCATTTAGTCCATTCTCTTGTTCCAGCACAGGACCAGCTACACTTGTGTCTCCTCTAACAGGAGACAAACCTGCTCCTTAAGATTTTCCCAGCTTCCAAACAAGCCCTGAACAAAGTATGCAAGCATTTTAAGTTTTCTTTCCATTAAAAAGTTCGCCCTACCAAGTTCAGTCCTCCCTTATGCAACTTAAGTTTACTCCTTTCAGCTTCACCATGAGATGAACATGGAAAAGTGATCATTTCCTTTCACTTGTCCATCTCCTTCGTTCCCTGGGATTTTCTTTTTAGGAGGCTAAATTAACTCATGTGTTTGATTCTTTCCTAACATATACCATGGTTTTTACACACCTAATTATTCATTCCTATTACTCTCCACTGAATTACAACTGCTGCACATAATTTTTGAAGGGTGTGCTATTCCTTACCAAAGCCTAGCAGTGGGAAAATTTCTTCACAGTGCTTCCTGGCTAGTGTCTGTACATTCCTGTGTGACATTAATCTCTTTCAGGATACTGGCTACAGCTCAGCTTACATACTACTAGGGCTCCCTGATTCTCTGCCAAAGAACATTTCCCTACAATTTTCATGTGTCCTATGTCAACCACATTAACTACCCCTACAGAACATCCCTTTGCATTTTTCCTTTTGAATAACATCATAACCACAGCTTGGGGTTTTCAGGATAATTTTTTAATATAATCTTGCCATAAGGTGTTAACACAAGACTGGGAGAAGTGTATCTAAAAATTCAGTGAGTATACTAATTAATTAATTTCTTAGTTGTATAATAAAAACACTGAACAAAACTGGTTCCCAAAGAGGTGACCATTTGAAAAGATCCTTCCATAATAACAGTAATCATTTATTAATATTTTTTGTTAACTGTTACTCATCTGTTTACACTGCCCATATAAAATTTTAAGTTTCTTGAAAGCCATATGCTTCATATGTACAACACTAGTGAGCAGAACAATTTTTGCTGTTAAGGAAACTGGGAATACTAAGTACTGAGGTGTTATAAGCAAAATGTAATATTTCCAGTATCTAATAATAACAAAAAAAAAATCACTATTAATATGTACACAATTTTATAAGCAGTTAAGTGAGAATATCAGAAAGAGAGCTTAGAATAACACATTGCTTTACAGAATATCAATTTTATGTCCTATTTTTCCATTTTAATTAGTGAAATTTTTTCACCATGTATTCTCAAAAAACATCACAGCTTTCATGACCCACAAGTATGAAGGTCCACTTTAATACATATACTAAAAAATAAACAAAAATTGATTCTGCCTGGAAAGTAATTAGCAAGTTATATGCATGCCTTAAGCCAGTTATGCATGAGTTCAAAAGCAAACATTTCTTTCATCACATGAACCTACAAGGCATAAACCTCTAGAAGAAAGAAGAGAGAGCAACTTAACTGTTTAAAGCTTAAATAACATCCAAAATACATTTTAGCAATTTGAAAATTTATAATAAATATTTTTAGTTTCTCTTTATTAAAGGAATATTTTCCTCTCCATGTTTTAAGTTCTACTCTAAGACTCAGTGTCCTAGCTTTGCCAGTTTTTGTTAAAACTTGAGATTTTCAGATAGCAAAAAAAAAAAAAAATCATATAAAAGTTTCATAGATGAAATACTGGCTCCATCAAAGTCAAAACTTCCTGAGCTTTGATTGACCCAAGATTTCACCTTATATCTGCTGAAGTTTTGAAACTTGACAGATATTCTAAAAGCATGAAAAAAATGACATGATATTTTCCTGGTCCTTAGAAAGCTCTTCTGACATATTATGTAGATTCATATAGCATTCTATGCATGACTCAGACCACGCATGTGCATAGACATGCTATAAATAATGCTACATGTCTTATCATTCCAGCTCCTCATGCACAGAAAACACTTCACCAGAAGTTTGATTATAAGGAACATTTGTCAAAGAAAAAAAAAAAAAAAAAAAAAAAAAAAAAAAAACAGATAGACTAGTAGTAACTCCTTAAATTGCAATCTAATGCAATCATTTAAGTTACTGATAAGGAGAGTAAGACCTGATTTTCAGTTTTCCCTTTGCAAATGAGGGGTTGGAAAGCAAATCGTGCTCAGCTTGTAAAATGCCCTCACCTGCTTGTTCTAAAGGGGCAATTATTATAACATACTCTCCAGGATGTTCTAATGCTATACAGATGTTACTTAATCTACAGAGAGCAGCTTACTTACGTCTGGGGCTCCTTTTCATTTTGCTGTTTTTGCTGTGGTTGAAGAACGTTATTTACCAGCTCAGTGATCCCACTAAAGGGAAACCACCTGTTTAAACAAGCAAATAATGTGACTGAATAACCAATAAAACCACACTAGTTTAAATGTTTTCTTATCCAAAGTTAGTAGAAATAGACAGGCGGAAAAGCTAGAGCCAATGGGAATGTGAGCTGCAGAACTAAAGAACTAAGTCAGCCACTAAGGGTGAAAGGGAAGTAAAGTTCTACAAGTCACCAGTTCACAAGCAGGGAGCAAGAACCTACATCCAGCTAACATGTGGATGGGGTAAGAAGCTACAGGCAGCTCTCTTACAAGCCAGTCAGGAAGCAGATGACAAACTACCTGCAGCCTATCAGGTATCAGTGAAAGCTAATACCATCAAAGGTGCAGAGAGCAGAACATGGCAAAGGTAGAAAAGTCAAGCCTAGTGCATCTTGAAGATACTTTACTTACTGTGTCGGCTGTGGTTTTTGCTCTTCTTTGACCCTAAAAAGATAAGTTTGCACAACTGAGTGCAACATGTTGAAAACAGCTACCCTGAAGTACTAAAATCTGTATCAGATGGGAAGGGAAAAGTTCCTATTTTGAGTTAAAAGGATTTGCTTTAATATTTGTTGTATGCTTATATTAAGTTGTACTATGGGCTTATTTCCATTTAATTTTAAAAATGGGGAGCGCCAAGTATAGAAAAATTAATATGTAACTAAAAATTACATCAGTAATGTTCTTTACCTGACTTCCAATTTTTTGTACATAATACCACATTAACACATTTCCAGCAATACATTCAGCTACAAATAGAAAGGAAGGTGCTTTGATTATGTGAACTACAATCTCTTTCTTTTTTATTCACAACCAAATTGCCTGTCATAGTTCAAGGCAAATTTATAACATGTAATATGCTATTTAAAATGCAATATACTAAAATAATAGATTAAAGGAAAATCTGCATTGTATTTATTAAACTACAGTGATGTCAGGACCTGAAGACAACATAACTAAAAACTAAGGAAGGAAAGCTGAGGAATTTTACTCATAAGTGAACTTTATATGATTTGCTTAAAGAAATAAAGAAATAACTGGATAACATACAGTAGGTCTGTTTAGTACTGATTAATAATTGTCCACTGTCTTAAGCAAAATATTCCATCTAAAATGCATGTTTTAACTTAAATGAGCAAGCTGATACTCTATACCAAAGCTGTGCTGGTTTCAGTTGGAGTACAGTTAATTTTCTTCACAGTGGCTGGTATGAGGCTGTGGTTTGACTTTGTGCTGAACACAGGGTTGATAATATTGAGATGTTTCTGCTATTGCTGAGCAGGGCTTACACAGAGCCAAGGCCTTTTCTGCTTCTCGTACTGCCACTCTGGTGAGGAAGATGGGAGGGCATGGGAGGTTGGGAGGAGACAGAGCCAGGACAGGTGACCCAAACTGACCAAAGGGATAGTCCAGACCATGTAGCATCATGCTCAGTAGGTAAAGTTGGGAGAAGTAGGAGGAAGATGGGGTGTGGGGACATGTGGAGTGATGGAGTTCACCTTCCCAGGTAACTGTTACCCCTGATGGGGCCCTGCTCTCCTGGAGGTGGCTGAACACCTCCCTGCCCATGGGAAGCACTGAATTACTTCCATGTTTTGCTTTGCTTGTGTGAGTAGCTTCTACTTTCCTATTAAACTGTCTTTATTTCAACCCACAAGTTTTCTATCTTTTACCCTTCTAATTCTCTCCCTGATCCTACTGATACTGAGGGAATGAGTGAGCAACTGCCTGGGCGTCGCTTACTGACTGGGGTTAAACCATGACAAAACCCAAGAATAGAGACATTTACCCACAGGAATATTTACATTCTCTAATTGCAGGTATTGGTCTTAAATATCAAGTTAGGGTCTACTTTCCCTATAGGCTCCAAAACCCAAAAAGGTTCCTATACAGATATTCTGAATGTCTCTCTGCAGAGAATACTCTCACCTAACTAAACAGGAAGCACAGGCTCATAATTTTAAGTGGATGCTTGGTGTTGCACAGAAAAATAAAGCTCATCAAAATACCTCCATATCTCATCCACCATATAATATCACAGGAAATAACTCCATAAACAGGATTCAGTGACTACGTAAGATTTAAATAAGTGGATAATGAGAAACACTAATATCTTTCCAAAACTGAGTACCGAAAGGGAAAACTGAATGTGCCACACAGTAAAATGTATTCTAATGGTTTTGCCTCTTCTGCACTTTAGAAATATATATACAAAGCAACATTCCAGTACAAATAAATAAATAAATAAACAAGGCCCACAAAATCAAGCAAGTCAAAACAAACAAAAAAGAAAAAAAAAAGTAAAAATAAAAATGTCACATGCCATTGCAATTCCACTCTACCATGCATCTTAATCATATTATTATCTTTAATCAAGATAGTCCACACTTATTTTTCAATGTAGAAAATTCAAAGCAGGAGAAAAGGGAGGGATGGGAAATCAAAGCGTGTCCATACTTAGATCCCCAACATTATGAGTCGTAAAGCTCTGTGGTGAGCTGTGAGGAGAAAACTCCTAGATAATAATTCAGAGCTCCTAAGTTGCCTACACAGAAGTAGACACTGAAATGTGACCTTCCTGACAACTGGACATTTAAAACAGAATATATCACTAATCTATACATTCCTTTCCATACATGATTTCCAAACATTTGAACTCGACTCTTTTAAGTTATTATTTCATTGTGAATTGTTCTATTGAAGTAAAAAAAAGGAAATCTGAGCCCTTCACATAATCAGATTACAATCAACATCTTTTCTTTGGATGGCGACCATGGTCAATAATTTTTCACATGTAGAACTGAGATCAAATTAGTGTAAGATCCTAAGTGTGTAGTTTGAAATTTTTGGTACATACTTTTTTAACAAGATCTAGCATATTTACATTATAGTATATATATGGTGGCTTCAATTGCAGCTGCAAGCCCTTGGTACGTTTGAAAATCTTACAATCAATTTTTAGTTTTCCACCATCAAATAAAACACATTGTCCATTATCAGATGTGTTGAAAACCTGCATTTAAAATTAATTTCTCAGCATTTTACAGAAACACTACAGGATATGATATAAGCTTACAATTCAAAATATCTCCTTTATAAATTAACCTTTTTGCCTCCTAGAATTCTGTCTCATTCACTATCCACTTTCCAACACTGCAGTTATATGAGGACAAGAGCTTCCATTATTATATAACTGTGACGCATTCCTCGAGCACTCTCCATACATCCTTCAGTCCCTGGATTAGGAAATTATCTTCCTTGACTTTATAACGAACACAGAAGACAAACTACAATTTGAAAAGAAATTATTGAGAAATATATTGAAGTAATAGATTCTACCATATGATTTTAAATTAATATTAACCTTGTGGATCAACAGGCCTGAACCCTTCAGGTGTACAGCCACATATTTATCTTTCAAGGTCAGAGAATGATACAGATTCTGGATCTAAATCCAAAAACCACTGACTAATTTCTGATTCTTTTTTTCCAAAAGACTTCATTCAGATGAAATTACAAGTTGTAGCAACTGATAGAAATAATTATATATTAGATGAAATGAACTCTATGTATTTTTAGCATTGCTGTGGTTTAAATATCTTTTTTTTCTAGACAGAAAAGGACGAAAGAGACTCCAGATAACTTGAACCCTGTCTATATGTACACATAGAGTTGTATTTCCTTTGGTTACAAGAGCTGCTTTGTGTTTCACTGGATTGTGTACTCCCATATTTATGCATTGCTTTCTACCCTCCTTTCAAAAATCAGCAACAAACAATTGTTTCAAAGAAGTGTCTTGCCAGGTCAGCAAACCCCCAGACTTCCATCTTCTCAACAGACCAACTGAAATACCTCAAGCACAATAACTACATTCTGCTCCTTCCAGCTACCTGGCTTCATTTAACCTTCCTCTGTCTTTTCAGCTCTATCCACTCAGAACTGTACCAAGAACAGTGCCAGTTCTCATTATTCACTAGAAACAAATTCTGATCTAAAAACACCATAATGTTTTTAGATAATGTGTCTGATCGACAGTAACTGAGACAATGTATTCTAACAGTGCAGAATACGAAGTATTTTACCACCTATTCTAAAACATTAGAGGAGTTTGAAAATTACGTCACAACTTTTTTTTTAAATGATCACAACTCCATACACTACTCCACTTGAAAACAAGCCAGGATTTTTCTACTTGCCAACAATAAAGAATTTTTACACCTAGCACTTTGTTATGGGGAACCTCTGCCCTTTGAAACATACACAGCACCATCACTCTTGTGTTCCTCTGCAAGCCTACACAGTCCAAGTGCCAGACCCCTTTGATCTTTCCCAGTAGCTGGAATCATTAAGCTAAATCTCAAGCCTCAGTGAACAGTTTTTGATGTCAGGTCCTCTCCGTGTACTAAAAATTTCCTGAAAGATTAAGGCTATTCCCACTGGCACAGGGAATGAATATGAGAACAGAACAGAACAGAAGAGGGAAGAGAACAAGAAAAATGGAAACAGGAAACTAAGTAATTAAAACATCAATATAAAAATTATTATTATCCTTTTAAACTCCTAATACTTTTCTATTTTTCAATCTACTGCCACCAGTAAAAGCTTCTCTCTAAAATCTACTATGTCAAAACCATAAAATATTTTTTTCCAAAAGGTGCTTTGGAGACATGTAAACTAACAAGTACTCTGTTAGCAGAGCTCATCTCTATTTTCACATACTTGGATGGATAGCCACAAACACATAGGGGAAGAACTCAGGTGCCTCAATCTATGAAAAATAACCCTTAAAACAGACTCTACACCTCCTAGATATCTCTATCATTTATTCTCAGGTGATGTTTGGGGAATCCAGATTTTTTAATCAGCCATCCTTGGCAGGGATAAATATCATAATATCGACCTCTAACCCAGTAATACTCGCAAGATTCACAACTTGCCATCCATGGACCTACAAGCACAAGGAGATCAAATCCACAGGAGTAAACTGGGTCCACCCACTGTCTCCTAGAAACACTTAGTTGAGCATATACTATATAATACACTATATCACTTTCATTTAAAAATGCTACAGGTCAGTAATTTCAGTTTTTTGCTTAATAATAGTCTATGTTTTCCGTATTTCATAACCAACTCAGTGGAGTAGGATGGACCAGGATGGAAGTTTTTTCTAGCCCTTTTGTTGAAATTGAGAAGATTGGAAAAGCAAGTCAATCTTTTGCTTGGAACTCATCCATGAAAAAAAATTTAAATATATATTTTATTATTACTATTAATGCTGTAATGTTGCTGGTATCAATTTAATGAAGCTGCTGATGCTTCTAGAGTTATTTTTATTAAATATATTGCCCAGGAAATCCAGAGAGTAGGACACTTGTATGAAATGTTTAATGTAGATCCTCATGACAAAGCAGGATATATGTGCAGTAGTCTCAATGAGCAGTGCATGTTACACTAAACTTGATTAAGAACCAATATAAGATTAAATATTAATGCACCAAACTATCTAGTTTTCCTAAAGCAAATCATGCAGGAAGGATGAGGGACAGTCTCAGATCTATAAAAAGAATTGTCACATTTTGCTTCCTCTGCAGATACCATACTGACATTGACCTCCAGCTTTGTTCACAATAAAGAAATAGAAATAGTTGAGAGAAGACAGCAGCAAATAATATTGTCTCAAACCCAGATTTATATTATACGCAATAAAAATCTGTAAAGCTGCTATTTTTCAAATAAAAACAGCAGCATGAATGGCAACTAGTTCATAACCAGTTGTGTTATAAGGCGAATTAAACTGAATACTATTCTCAGGATTAGTATTTTTCCTTCTTTGCATTCCAGACCCCACTCACCCAGAGGACAGTACAGAGACGCAGCTTTCCCAAGAGTCAAGGTGCCAACATCTTTGAAGTGTTCTCTCTCTCTTCAATAACTGTCCACAATTGTAAGCAGATTTTAAATATTCCAGAATCACTTCATAGTTAGCAAATTTCTTTTCAATGCAGAACTAGTGAAAAGATTTTAATGAAGGTGTGTAACTAGCTTTCTCTGGAATTTATATATTCCCATTGTCATAGTATATGAATATAATAATCTCTAAAAGTATTTACCATTGGCAATATTTCTTAATTTAGAACAATTTCCTCCCCTGGAACTTATCCCTTGAAAATGGCACTGAAAATAAAATAGATTTAAAGAAATAATGATAAAATTCTAACCTCCTTTCCCTCTTGCTTCCCTATGCCTTCAATTATTTCTGTCCAAAAAAGTGCATTCCATGCATAACTTTATCCAAATCACTGTGGAAATACCCATTCCCTCATTTTAATTGTGCTGAAAAGGAGAGATCATCAGCTCCAGCAAAATTCAGAGGTTTCCATCACCCTGTCTTAGAATGCAAGGTCCATTAATCCATTTTCCTAGATTATCTGCTGTGGACTCTTTCTTTTTTTTTCCTAAACCTTCATAGCAGTATTTCAATTATATGCCCTGCACCAAATGAAAAAAAAAAAAAAAAGGATTAGTTGCAGTGACTGCAGTGACTAAACTCACACATTGGAAGTCAAGACATGACACAAGCACAGTATATAACTTTGCCTGCATCCACTCTTGACAAAACAGGGGAGTTAACACAGACATATATTCAAATACAACCAGCTATTTTCTTGAGAAGGCATCTCTACAGATTAATTACGTTAAATTATGTAAGTACGTTTAACTCCAAGAAAGGAGGTCAAATATAAATCCATGCCAATTACATAACCGTAAAATACTATATATTACTGAATTGATTCTTTGCATTGATTACCCTATTGATGCTGCAAGAACATACACATAATAACGTGCAGTTTAACTATTTTGATCAAACTTAAAGTCTTTAATTTATATTACTGTTCCAAGTGTTTTATTAATTTAGAGAGTATAAACAGTTGAATTGAGCAGGATCATATTTTGGACAACAAAGTAATGTCTTGAGGAATATTTTCCTGAAGATATATGCAGGTGATTTTACTGTAATTTTGTTCTGTTTGTAACAAACATACCAGTAGTTTCCAAAAAAGCACTTCCACAATCAGGAGCTGAGTGGTAATTGGATATTTGATATAAGTGAACAAGTAGGTGGAGAAGTTGGGTATTTGGGCTAGAAACAATAACTGGTACACAGAAAAAAAAATTAAAACCTAACTAGATCCAAGTTTAAGAGGTCAAACATTCCTTGAAGTCCAAATGACAAACAACAAGAAGGCACCATACATACTTTACAGATAAGCACCAAGATATACATGCCACTGTATAATGGTCTAAGCTGAAGGAGCTCCCTGAGTGAGCCTCAGATGAACATCATCCCTAAACATAAAAAGTTCTGTGAGATAAAGCTTACTCTGACATTTAGATGTTAATTAGAAATGGGATGGTTTAATCTAAGGTTCCAAACAAACAAGTTGCAAAGTGATATTTTGATGCTAATATTTTTATAAAAAATCTACTAAAATGTGGTTCACTGTGACCAAAACCACTGCTCAACAGCCCTGTACTTTTAACTCCAAAACTGAAGAAATGACAGTATGTTGTGATTATTTCAGAATCAGCAAAATAAATCAGATTCTGCTTATCTTAGGATAAGAACTCCTCAGGGCAGAAATGTTTGTACCATTCATTTCTGGGATAGGAAATGGAGACACCGTGTTCTACAAATGAAAGCTCCCTCGTTTCTCACATGTCATAACTCATCCAGACTTCTTCCTTGCTATCTGTTATGGTGTTCACAGTAAAATGATAAAAATGAGTGTCAAACTCACCAATCAGCACATGAGAAAGTTATTATAGTACAACTATAATAATAAATAAGTACTACAATGAACAGTAGCCATTATGTTCGATACAGTTATACAAACACTGTATGTATATATAGTATATACATATACTGTATATAACATATACATATGTTATATACATTTCCAATAATTAATTTGCCAATCAATGCTCTCCTTTGAAGGTTATACAAAATTGCAAGCAGGAGGCTTAGACCAGGAAGGTGATATTAAAAGGTCTATGGGTTTGTCCAAACATACCACACAGTTTAAAATGGGCTACTGCAGCTTTTTCCTATATGTTTAGTAAGGAAAAAAGGAAAAACCAAAGATTTTGGTTATCACAGAATAAGTGGGAATTTCTAAGACAGAATTTGAAAGCCCTCAGCATTATAATTTGTTGCTCAGTTGCAGAAGGCCAGCTGCTTCCCACACAGGCATCATGTGTCTGCTGAGGGAATGAGGCATGTACAAAAAACTTGGAAAAACAAAAATTATAAAGTAATAAATAACAGAAAGTCTTGGATCACACAAAGTTGTCAAAGAGGGACAGCAACCAAAAAACAGTATAAACAATCTTAACAAAGGAATTATATTGGGTGAAGTTGTATCTTTCAATCCTAAAATTTGAGAAGGTTTTTCCAGATTGTTAAGTTACTAATATTTTTTAATTAGGAGTTCCACAGATTTGCTTTTTTCTGGGTAAAGTAACGAGTATCTGTCAGTTGTTCATCTCTAGCATCATATATAATAGCTGCAAGATTGGACCAGCAAACTTGTAACACATAAAGCCAAAAATTAGCCTGTATTAGAAATGCAGAAAGAACAAAACAAAGATCAAATTAATGCATATGAAGGATGTCAAGGGCAGCAGACAAAAAAAGCACACAAGTTTAAGGAATCCTTGAACCATAGTAAATATTTCTTTAAAAGTAGTTTACCTGTTCAGTTTCTATCACCTCATTTAAAGAGCAGCTAATGTTGCATCATTCTTCACTATAATGAATTTCCAAATCCATTTCAAGGACACGAGATGCAAGTAAATACCTCCTTGAATCCAATCAGTTTGTTCTGTCACTAGACCCCTTTTCAGACAAAAAAAAAAAAAAAAAAAAAAAGGCAAAAGGGCAACGTTCCCACAAATAACTTTCCATTTCTGTCAAAAGTTCAGCTTTGAGACAACAGTCACTGTCCTGCTGTGTGTTTGGTCACACTAATGTCTCCCTCACACAACCTGAAAAGCCCTGACTTCTCTCTGATCTCAGTGCTCCTATTTTATACAGGCAGAAACACCCCACATGGGAGCCTGACACTTGTTCACAGCCTCAAGGTAAGCAGCAACTGCCTTCACTCAGGATGTTTTAGCTTATTGAGTTTTAAGCACATGCATATTTCAATTCATTGGAGGGAAATAGTTTTATTTGGATTTAACTTTTTTCTCCATTTACATTTAGTAAATGTTACTCTCCTAAGTCCTGCAGATATGTGGATATTTCAGGCAGATGACTCACAGAGAATGAAAGAAATCAATCTGAGACAGCAGGCATCAAATCTGAAAAAAATGTTGGACTTTCCTCTAATTTTCCAAGAAGGAATAGAGACAAAGTTGTCCAATTGTCACATAACATTTGTTATTAGAAGCATTTTCTGTAATTATGAGGACCTCGTAGCAAGGCTTGGGTGAGATTTGCATTGAAAAAATGTTGAAGTTACAGATATCTCTACAACCCAAACTCTAGCAAAGATTAATTTTTGACAGCTAGCATTCATTTGACTGTACCTATTTTCAAAAAGTCAGGTTTCTCCAAAGAGGTGCTGGAATAGCACTTAGGTCTGCCACATATTTTGTGTCAAGAGGGAAAAAAAATATTATGTGTAATCTTTTACACATATTTTGGGTATAGAGGGAAAAAAAAGTTTTACGTTCTTTCCTACAGGATGTGTGAAATGTACCACAATAACTGCATTACAGTGAGCCATATTTTACTTCTGGAAATAAGGATGACTGTAAGAAGGTGACTGTGAATTGTATAGTCTTTTTCATTACCAAAATGCAAACATTTCCTACTATCACAGTAGTAACACATGCATAAATACATCCAAATGGAACATACATGTGTAAAAGATGACTCAAACTTTAGTAAATCTATAATCTCCAAACACGGTTTTACCACAGTGAACTTCAGTAACTGATAATCAAATACTAAATAAGGTTTTGTCCCACAACAGTTTTTCTTAGAAAACACTCAAAAAAGGCTTAAATATTTTAAATTAAAATTTTAATCAAAAGGATTTTTAAGGGATATTTATTTCATTGTCTGGGTCACAACTTTCCTTATGTAATGCAATTTTTGTTAATTCTGTATTGGAAAGATGAGACTTTATTTTTTACTTCTGCTTCAAAATGTTTTGCAATTAACTGAAATTCTCAAGGAATTGACAAAATGAAGCAGAAAACCTAATTTTAAAATTGATACAAAAGCTAGGATATTGAAATCAGACACATTAGCACCTTTTTAGAACATTAGTTGAATTCTAATGTAACTAAAGTTTCATTTTAGAACAAACCATTAAAAAAGAAATTTCTCCTAAGGGTTTTGAGTTCCTTTTGGATTGGATTTTTACTTTTTCAACAGTAGATGGCATTCCAAGCATCTCCTGCAGAAAGTGCTTTCATAGATGCTTGTTCTGTCACCAGCTGCTAGTGAAATATGGGCTCAGATGCTAGCAGGTGAATTAAAAAAAACAATTTTAACTCTGTAATTAATTTTAAATGCACTGGTAATTACTTTGAACTTGATATGTTATTTTGCCTGTTGAATAGCAATTTTATAATATTATTATCTCTAAGACACCCACCAGCTGAAAATCACAAACACTAGAGCTTAAAAACTACACAGCAGACAATAAGCTAGTATTTCTCAGACTGTGATATTTAATTGTGTGAAATAGATTCAAATTTCTTCCAGAGTTCAGGCAATCCTAGAGAAGGGTTTTGCAAAGGATACAACAGGAACAGAAATAAAAAATATCATTAATTTGTTAATGTTCTATTCCAAACCAGCCTTACAAAGAGCCCCTTTTTGGAGCAGACTTTGTCCTGCAGCCCCCCCGCACATGAAGCTCTGGATCACTATTGCATAATAAACAGGGTGCTGGCAGGACAAGTGCTTCAGCTGTAAGGCTGGATTACTAAATGGCTTGAAAAATTCAAGTTCCCTCCCAAAAAAGAAACACAATATAACTTCTGCTACAAAAGAAGAGGTTAGATTCTAAGATTTAAACAAGTGAAAAACCAGGAAAATAAAAATGAGCAAGAAATACAACAGTAATGCATACAAATTTAATGACAATACTTTCATATAGTCTATTTATCAAGAAATCATTCATTTTTTCTGATTTGGTGTTGTTGTTCACATAAATCTTGAGAGTTAGAAATATTATTATTAAATATATTTTATTTAATATTTTATTAAGGAATCATGTCTATGTTATTACCTTATTCTATTATATAGTCCATATAATAATATAGAAGCTATCATACATTATCTATGATGCTGGTGATGGTATTATGATGATAATATCATTATATTATGATGTTATCATAGTATTATTAAGACTATTTTTGTGAGAATAAAACATAAAATACTGGGGTTTTTCCTGAGAATATATTTAGTTGAATAAAAATATAAATGGGAATACTTGCAGATAGCATTGTATTCTCTATTCTCATATAAACATAATTTATAGTTCATATCTGGAAGTCACAGCAAATTACTGTGATATAGTCTTATCTATCTGTGATGTAATGTCTCTGACCACATGAGATACTTGAAGCAAATGCAATGCCCAGTTTACATGATACTGAAAGAAAGCATGAGTGGTTTTCTTTAAAAACAGATGTTGTCTGGTGATTCATTTGCTGCATACAAAAGTTAGAAAAATAAATAGAATATTATTATAAACTGTCTGCATGGCTCGTTATAGCAACACAGTTTTTCAAATAGCTTTCATGTCACAAATAACCCTCTAAGCAGAAGCTTAAAAGCATTTAAATGACCTGCTATAAAAATTAATTAAAATATTTTCTTTCCATCTAAGCTGTAAGGGCTTCTGATCAAAATTATCTTGCCTTTGCTGAAAATGCTAAATTTTAGTTTTAAAAGCTAAAACTATACTAATCGTTAAACTATATTAATTATTTTTATTAATTCACATTAGGTCCTGCCATATATGATCCTCTGTAGTGGCCAGTGGCTGAATCTGAAACATTTCCACGTTGAAGGAGTTGTGGATTTACTCAGCCTATGAAGATCTTGTGGTTTTGGGCCCACTGGGTTTGACATTCCAGATTATAATGCAGGATGATGAATCAGACTGTTCTAAATTCCAAGGCTGTGGTGACATTATAAATTTATTTTTGCTTTGGCTGTCAATTTCCTTCTAGTGTCTTTTTACAGTTTATTTAGAAAATTGGTTTGTTAACCAATGAAAAAAACCCTTAAAAACCACTTCTGCCTGCATCATAGAATTAATAATGAAATGAGAATCTGATCTGTGTAACTTTTCCCATTTCTCAGTGAAAACAAAACATCTATTTTCTAAACAGGCTCCAGGAAAGAGCCCTGGATTCCCAAAATGCGAGATCACAATCAAATATAAATGGTACTACTATTTACAAATTCCACATTTATTTAAGCTTCTTTAACTGGCTTTCATAGGTCAACTACTCAGACATTATTAGAACTAGTCCTTTGAGCAAACTGTCTAGCCTCTGATGTTGTACATAAATTACAGTTTAAATCAACAGAAGTTGTTGTGACATTTCTTTTTCTCCTTATTCTGATTCAAAAAGTATATCCCAGTGGTTCCTGAAAGTAGTACATTCATTTCAATAAATGTCAAAATTCTCTCCCAGAATGATGAAAAAGATTGATTGAGTGATCACTTTTAACATAGATTCTGAAATCAAATACAGTATCCCTGAATTTGTAACAATCTTACCATTTTCTGTCTGACTTTTTTTTATATTTTTACTAAGATTAACTTCCCTAGTCAGGCTGCAAAAAAACTTCAAACAATCTTCGAGACACAAACTCAAGTGCTGGTAACCTCTAAACTTTTTTACCAAAACTAATGGAAATTTTAAGTGTACAATTAAACATTATACACTACTTAAGAACACAGTCTTCCCTCAAAAATTAGCATTTTGATGTTGACTCAATACCTGAACTTCCTGAAAGGATGCAATGTCATTTCCATGACATTATAAAGTAGAATCTGAAATTTTCCCCCTTTGTTTTCTGTTCCCTGGGAATAAATTTACTAACAGATTAAGAACTCAGAATGCTCTCCCTGACACACATCTTACTTGAAAAGCTCATTACTCCTTTATAAGAGTGATCAGTCTGGGATTCCAGAAACTTGGGACTGGCTATAATGGGTTCATAGCAGGGGGAAGGCAGGGATAGAAAAAATAAACTTCAGATCTCAAATTCCTCCTTCAGCAAAACTACACCTGTACTAGAGGCATTAACAGAATGCTACCTGTAGAAATAGTTATTTAGTGAACATCATTATTCCTAAACATATGTTATTCAAACTCTTATCTAAACAGAAGTTCTAAGTGTTTAATAAGGGAATCCTGCATAGCAGCTTTGAGTGATCTTTTACCTCCCAAATCTTTATTGTAATGCAGACACTCATTGTTCTCATTCCAAGTTAATTGCAAACATTCATTCATGTCTGTTTGCAATTAGAGTACATTTAAAATTCATAGAACCGCCATTCATAAAGATTCATCAAAAGACTCATATAGCAAATATAAATAAAAATTAGTAAACACAAAGTGACATCAAAACCAGCTCAGATAATAGTTCTATGATTTAAAATGTAGCACATGCTAAACACCCTTGAAAAACTCACAAGTTAACAGATTCTGCAGAGCTACAACACCAGTATCAATTTCCAGTTGGGAGTATGAAACTAAATTTTGTAAATTCAGTATTTTTTATACCTATACTAGTAGTATAAATGAGAAGTAAAGGCAATCTACAGAAAACAAGTTTAAAAGTGATTCTCAAGTTCACAAATTAGTACATTTCTATGTTGCTGTCTTGTAACAAAAATACTCACCCCTTTCTTCTGAGGAAAGAGGTGCATGCATTTTTGTTTAAAGAAAATGTATTTCTTAGTTAAAACCTACCCAAAATCAACAAAAGGAGTAGACTTTTCAAAACTGCAGAAATTAATGATGGAAGGATGAGATTACTATGTGTCAGAATGGTTATTCTCATTAGTCACTGTCTACCTCAAGCACAAGTTCAAGGCACTAAGTTGTGCGAGATGCAAATGAGAAAACAGTACATTAAATAGCTGAATGCCTAATAAAACTCAGACCTTCTTCTTTCTACCTTCTCTGAATCTCCCAAACTGCAACTCAAGCTCAAAACTTCTTGTCCCATCATCTACTCAGGGCATGAAAAACAGCAGCCTTTCATTTCTTTGAAATATTGAAGTTCCCCTAAGTCTTCTGTCCCAAAGCTTATCTTAAGTGTTTAGCTCTTCTCATGGCCTGTTTTCTAGGGATCTCACCTGGACTGTCAACTTACACACTGCTATTTTGAGCTGCAATTTTGAAAACCAAACTCATTTTAGCTGGGCATTTAGTGGTGTTCATTATTGCCTAACAGTTGTGTAGGACATTGTAATGTTTATGCAACCTATGATAGCAAGTATCCTTTCCATAACCACATGTGCAATTAAAGTCCATTTTCAGTAAAAGAGGAAGTTTAGAGCCTAGACACTGCACTTGGGAATAGACACATAATCAGTAGCTAACTTCAATTTCAATGTATGATTACGTGTAAGTATAGTACTTACTGAATAATGTCCCTTTTGAATATCATTCAGTAATTTTACACCATATCTCTGTTTTCTAAAAATCATTTATAACTTCTCTAACATGCTTGTAAGTGCACTTTATTTCATCATTCTGAACATTAATGGATGTGCTTGACAACTTTAGCAAAGTTTCATTTGGTAAATCTTTGTTTAGACAGAAAATCATCTATATATAGGAAATGAAACTTTCTGGTTCATTACTCATGGGTAAATATTATTATTCTACAGTAGTTTTCTCTGTATCACCTGTCCTGGGTTACTTAGGAATATGTTTTTCAAGAAGATATTAAAGCCTTCCTGAAGATAAGCTATCTATTACCACTTCTCTGTCTACAGAAGCTGATATCTGTTGCAGAATTAAATTAGATTTTTCTGGCATGATTTGTTCTTGATAAATCCACATTGACTACTATTAATTTATTTCTCATCTTCTAGATGCTTGAAAGAACTTTGCTTATTTCTTTCCCCTGGTTTTCTTGGAATTTCAGTAGACTGATTCACTGCTAATCCTTGGCTTTTCTTCCACTCACATCACCACAATTTTCTAAAGGGGGATTCTGTTCTTACTGTTTTCTAGTCTTATATAAGAGCATATTCAAAAAAGTGATTCCATCAGATTTTCTGAACTCTTAAAATAGCTTAAAATCCACAGGACCACAATAATCAGTAATTTTATCCTTTGTGACTTACAAATAAATTTAAAGTCACAATTTTAGAGACAATCTTAGCATCTCAATTAAACTACTACTTCAGCCAATGGAAAACTACTTTCTAAAGTAGTTAAAAACTACTTTCTAAAGTAGTTTCTACAGCCCTGTCTATTCACATCCCTTGATCTGGATAAAGACATTAATAGGAAGCAAGGTCTTGACCTTCTAGAATAAGACAAAGTATAGAATATCTGCAACCACTTCTGAAATTTTTCTCATTCCCATTGCTGAAAAAAGGCAATGGTCCTGTGTAGGTACTATGTGCTCTCTCTGAAAACAATCATATTAATCAATGAAAAAAATGTAAAACTGATTAACGCTTTTGGGCAACACTGTCTTGGAAAGCACAATGGTTTCATATTGTTGCATATGATCCCTACTCACCAACGACAGAGCAGGCAGATGTATCATAACCCTGTGAGGCCTGTCTGTGGCACTGCTTGCCTGTATCAAACATTCCAGATTTCCTTTAACTTATCTGGTCTATTCCCTCCAGATCTCAGTATTCTTAGTCACAGTTGAACTCTTACTTGAAAAGCCAGCCCTGATGGAGAATAGAAAATGCAGCGATAGGGATGTGCTTGTCACAGGTGCAGAAACAACACATTTTTAAACTGATAGTCTCTCTTTTTTTCCCTTTAAAAGAGACATGAACTCTAAGAAAGACAAAGGCAGCTAAGCTGAATCCCAAAATTCACAGTGTACACAATTCAAAAATTTACTTAAACCTTTCTTTCCAAACCATGTACAGCAAAACAGGGTGAAAAGTGACAAATAACATTAAAGAGTTCAGAAAAGACAGGCAAGAGTGACATGAGAATTGGGTAAATGTGAGACCTGAGTTCAGAATTTTTTAACCTTATTGGAAAATTGATAAAGGCATTGTTTTCATTTCAGTCTTGTCAATTTGTATGTTCACAGGAGACACAGGCACTTTAACAGGCATTTTGACTGTGAAGTTGTTTCATTTTCTCTTTGGCACTGTAGCCCCTCGACCATGCAAACTGTGCACATATCAGTTTGTAGCCAAGCCCATTATGAGTGAACCAAGCTGTTACCTTGACTCAGGAAAAGCAGCTATGGATGAGAAGATAATGCAGGTTGGTCTGCATGGTGAATACAAGACCCAGCTGGCTTGGAAGCCTGGGCTTGTATCCTAACATATAGAACAGAATAGGATTGATATAAACTGAAATATCTGTTCTCAAGGAAGAGACATTTTGAAGAAAGAGGGGGGAGATTAGAACTAAAATACAAATTTTTAACATTTAAGTTTTGTAAATATTGAAACATTTTACTCATAATAATAGTGCAACTTAAGTCAATATTTATTGTATTTCAAAATATGTTCTATTTCAATCTCACGTTCTTGAGCTTGATGCAATTGCTCAAAGAGATTGATCACATATGTGATGCAACCAGGTCTTAATGGTCCCTCATCTGATTTTAAAATCTACTTAACCACTCTTTCCTTGCTTACTATGAACTCAGAAAATTTCCTCTGTGGGATTTCAAACATGCAGCCTTTTTCAATTGATCACGCCCTCTCATACAAGTCATATATGTCACCATCTATGTCCTAACGACAAATTAACAGCCGTCTAACTGAAAAGTGAGATATATTTGAAATTAACAGTATGTGAGTACTATTCACAGCTACTTAAACATTTTGAGGGTAAAAAACATGCATTGAAAATAAAATAAAGATTGCATTCTATGCATGAGGCATATTTTATGTTAATACAATACCACCACCACAAAATTTAAATCTATTTCAAATGTATACTATATAGATATTTTAAAATTACAATTAATAACATTATGTAAAATTATATGGGAGTTTATGTGTCCATTTTTCTCACGAACTATCCAAACAAATCTCTGTAGTTTGCATAGCTAAAATTATGAGAGTCCCTTTTTAGTTTGCTTAAAATTGTTTCAGCATCTCTGATAGCTGTAATGGAAACAATGCCCTTCCCAAATAAATGCAATATTATCTCACTGCCTGCACTGATTAAAAAGCAGTAGCACGGCACAAAAGGAAGGGCTACATTTAATAAGACTATAAAAATACAAAATTACTGAACTTCAGAAGGAGAAATTAACAAATTCTTCCAAATTATGAGAAAAGGTATCTTTTTACTTTCTGGAGAACTTGTACACAGTGTCTTCTATTGCAGCTCAAAGAAGAAACCATACCTGGTTAGCATATTGCTGTAGATAATGAACCTGACTCCTGCAAATATAAGCACTCTAGACTGACCTATAAAAAGCACATAAAATTACTACCTAATTAATTACACATAATGTTTCTCACTGCTAATACAATAATAGTGCTGAATAACACTGATTTGCGAAATGTTCTTAGAACAGAAAGCAGTGCTAGAAGTACTCTGCCATCTTCCACAGTTCTCAGAAGGAAATAGCAAGCTCTTTTGATTTCAATAAAAAGACATTCTATAAATAAAATGTATTTATATCTTTGCAAATAAGCAGAAGAGCTGCACTGATCATGGTTTTAGAAATCTTGCCTAATTTTTCTAAGATGTTTCAAAGCTCAGCTTAGCATCTGGATGTGCTGATTTTTATCACTTTTATAGTGATAACAGGGTTTCACTACTTAAAGAAGATCACCTCAGGAAGGAAGTACAGCTGGTGCAAGCTGAACAAAAAGTAAATGGGCACAAGAGACCACTTTCTGTATCTCTATTTTGTTGGACATATATATCATCAAACTGTTAAATCAGTCAATTTAGTCAATCAGAATTCAGAATTCTCTTGGAATTCCTCCTGACAATGGCTTACCATACAGCACCTACAGCAGTTTTCTCCTTTCTTAGTTTGCTAGGAAAGTTTGCTATTCATCTTTAATTGTGCCAATATTTATCAGCTGCCATTATCATTACCTACCTCACCACTGTAATCCAAAATTCATCAGGAAGAAGCTATCAGCCATTGTCACATTCCCTTTAACATTTTTCCACCATAAGCACTGTGGCCTACTTTTCTACTCTCTGCATTGATTTTTAAGAGAAGAGAGCATCGAGTGGGACATTTCAATTCTTATGTTCAAAATGCTCAGCAGCTTGTGTCCAACATGTCCAAGACAAAGATCATGGTCAGCAATTTCCCTCCTCAGACATAATAATGCTTTTAGTCTATATGAATGGAGACAGAACTTTCCGACAGCAATCATCCACTCCTGAACCATCCTGTCTTTTGTTATAGGCACAAAGTGCACTGATCTCACCTCTTCTAATATGAATACAAAGAAATATACGTATTTTAAAAAACCCCTCCGTGTTATAACAAACCCCACTAACTGCACATGAAATTCCTCCCCCAGGGAGAGAATGTGAGAGAACAAACCAAATGTAACAGATGTTAATCATATCATTTAATGCATGACTGAAAGACTAAAGATATATGTTGATGAGGACAGCATAAAAACCTCTGCAGAACAGAATGGGATTAGCACTTCAGTATATATTGCTAAAATGAGGGAACAGTATAACATAAAAAACAAAGCAGAATCTCTTTTTCACATTTAATTAAATTGAAAACTACAGAATGACCAACAAATGCACATCAGAACTTCTAATTTGCTATAAAGCTTGTCAAAACCCTAGAAGCCTATAATTCAAAATGAACATTAAATCTGCCACAGATGACCACACCACAACACTGTGGTCAAACTTACTGACACTAATAACACCCTTTGTCTTTTGTTGTTCCTGTGTACAGTTTCACGATGTAAATGGGTAGACTTCTTCATAAACATTATCTAGATTAGTTGCTGAAACCACAAGTTTAGGATTGGCAAATTCCTATAATTATTGTATCATTAGTTACAGATATTATTACAGCAGGTCAAAAATAAAAAAAAAAAAAAAAGGAATTTGCTCTGTACATCACTAACAGTAGCTTTGAAAAAGCTATAATTAAAAAAAAATGAAAAGCTATGTCTAAAAACCTGTAAAATAATTATATTTATTGGCAGTTACTTAAAAACCTCAGAGCTCAACATGAACATCCATAAAGGGAGTACATAAATTTTAAATGTCTGTAATATACTTAAAAATATTTTTTAATGCTAGCCATTTTCCTAAATATTAGTTGAAGTTAAGAGAATTATTAAAGCAAATGGTCAACTAGCAATTAAAAAATATATGTATGATGTCAAACATCCCTGTGGAATAGCTGCAGTAGTCTTGCCTGTTATGAAACTTCAAGTAGACAGGAAATGTAAGCTATTTTCTATAAAATGGGCCAGAATAGTAGCATCTGTGATGACACTGTTATAATTCATGTATTCTATCTAAAAATGCCACCTCTGTGATAACTCCACAAAAATATATTCTGGTTAGAATGTCAATGACCACTTAAAATTTATATAACTCTTTAAATATCTTTAAAAATCAATTTTGGATACTGCAAGTCCTTTCTGAAACAAACAAAACACCAATTATCATTCATTCCCCAGGAAAGAAGGACAAATTCCCTGTAATCATTCCTGGAAGGAATTCTACCCCAGGATTACTAGTCTTGTATACAATTGATAGGTTAGAGCTTTTAAGCACTCAGAGACAAAAATCTTAACTGCAAGAGCCTTAGACTTTCCAGGTTTCTCATTTAAAAAATAACAGCATTATTTTATACATGTCTGGATTTTTTTCTCCATCAGGGACGTATCCATGTGCTGTGGCCACAATACAGACATAGGTATCAGGCAAGAAAATCCACAAGTCTTACACAAGGCAAGGCTAAACCAGCCTTCAAGAAACAGAGTTAGAGTTCCAACAAAAAATATTATTTCTCTGCATAATGATATAACATGGAGGCCACAGGCAATTCCTTTCCTCCACTAATATGTTAAAGTCCATATACAGCAAAAGACTTCAAATATGTAGGAAAATCCCTAACTTCTCACAAGTGTCTGAACAGACAAGGACTAATAGCAACATTTAGCAATTACTGTGCTGCACTCTTATTAGACCTAAAAAGTACCCCAAGAAAACTAAATTATGCACTAAGTACAATTAAGGAAGTTAAGTATCCTCAAAACATAATGCAGACACCCTAAATCTGACAAATAAGCTTTACAGATCTAGCCAGCAGAAAGATAAGGACACTATTCTTCTGAATTTCAGTCTTTTCCATAAATTTGGGTGCCTGACTGAAGCCTCTCCACATGTATGAACTTTTAAATTATGTGCAATAGTACCACAGATTATCTTTTACAGAATATTCTTGTAGAAGTCAATATTTAACTGAAAAAATTAATTTGTTTTATAAATATGGTATTGATCCTTTCGCTAATAGCTTCTCTGGCCAGAAATAAAATTAATGGGATAGAAATCCAGATTGTTTTGCCCTCTCAGATGAAGTCTGTACCTGTAGGACTACAGAGCTTGCTTTCCTGTCAGCCTCTGCATTTTCTTCATAATGTCATAGGTTCAACACCTGGAGAATGAAGGTGCTATCAGACATCCATGGAAGGTTATGGGACATGTCCTGGTGGATGCCATTTCCAAGCACAGGAGAGTGCAAACATGTTTGAATTATCTGATTGCCACCTCTGACAAAATGACAGGCTGTGTGAGGGGAATGTAAAGCCTCATGACCTGGTCTTCTCCCATGGCATCCTCCTAGACAAACTGGGAACACATGGACAGGACAAGCAGATGAAAAATTGACTGGACTTCCAGGCTCAGGGTGTAGTGCACAGACATTGAAGTCTAACTGGTAGCCCAGAACTAGTGATGTTCTCCCAGGACCTTTTGCTGTCTGGGCTTGTACTCTGGTCACTTTCTTTCATTTACTTATTAAAATACCTTTTATGACAGACTCAAAACCATAGGTTTTCATAAGGTGAGCCTTCTGTATGTCTGATGATGCTCAGACAGAGTTTAGGAATTTTCTGGCTGTTTTTTGATTGTGACAAGCTGCATCTCCTGTTTCTTCCCATTAAGACACATCTGTGCACATGCTAAGGCCCAAACTTAGACATGCAAGGCTCTCTAGGGCAAATACCAGGTTGCATGGTGATAGGTAGGCATAGGTCAGAAGATAAATTTCTTAGACATCCTGATCTTGCAAATATTCCAAAGACTGTGAGTAACCTTAGCAGTTTTGGAGATTATTCACTTTTCTCAAGTTAAGTGTGGCTGTTTAGGGCAAAGTGTACATCATTGTTCACTGCTAGTATCAGCATTGTTTTCGTTCTATTTCAAACAGAAATGGCTCATTCCACAAACAAGTATCAGCTCCACTTTTTAAATTACATTTTATTCTGTCATCATTCATTACACTACCTATCCATTTCCAAATATTATTGCAGTCTACAAAACTAAATACTTGAAGGAGGATTCAAAGAAGCTTCTAGAAAAATAAGATTGACCATTTTTCTAAATGATAGATAAGTACTAATGTAAAAAAATAGTTATTGTGCTTTTCAATTAAGTACCTACTGCCAAAAAGAAAGAGTTGAAGTATCACCTTAGCTTTGTCATCTAAAAAGCTGAAACAGCAAAATCTATGGAAGTTCCATTTTTTTGATTGTTGGAACTTATTACAAAATGTACTAGCTGTAAAAAAATTAAATAGGGTAATGAATATTTGTGCTGAAATGTGCAAACACAGTTCCTGTAATTGTTCTTACCTAAAGCAAAACACATCTAACAAATAGTTATATCCAGTAACGTGACAGGTGGGTACTAACAGACGCCACTGATCCTTTTTTGTTTAATACAGAGCAAGTTATCACTATCTGACAAAGTGAACATAACATTCTTAGAATAATTTAGGTTGGAAAAGACCTTTAAAATAATCCAGTACAACCATTAATTTAACTCTCTCAAGTCCACCACTAAACCAAATTCCTAACCTTTGCTTTGCAAAGGATTCACTGCAACTGACAAGAAGTGGACTGGCTACTTCCATTTTTTATTTTTATTTTCAAAACATGCTGTACAAAAGGGATGAATTCATCATCTTGATGTTATGGATATCAAACAGGCATGTCATCTTTGACTGTTCACAGAAGTTCACACAGGTTATCTAAGGTGTTTCAATGAGTTGATATGTAAAAGACATCTTCCTTTCTAATAGAAAACAAGAGATTTAGAACTCCAACAGTTGTCCCACTATGAAAAGTTGCTCAAACATAAGGATTAAAATAAGAACACAAATGAAACATGCTCAGGAGATCTGGACAAATTTTTAAAGACTATGTTTCATGATTTTTCCAATTGACCAAATATGTTTAAAGTATGGGCTTACACTAATACCCATTTGGAAGACAAGAGATCCTGTGATGTGTATTCATAAAAGTATGAGTACTGGCTTTTATCAGTATTTCTTTTTAGTTTTACAATGAAAGGACACAAATTCTGCTAGCAATCAAACCACAAATTTGAATATGCAAAAATAAGGTGAAGATGTAGAAGACTACCTACATAATTTTTAACGAGGTCTCATAGCCAAAGTTTTTATCACAAACTACTACAAAAATTCTGCAATATGTTATACAGAAGCTAGACCATATGGTCATAGAGACACCTCTTTAGGAGGAGCTTCTCATAGCTGTAAAATCGATGACCAAACAGTTTAACTATGAAATGTTAGGATGCATGCTGAATTAAGTTTACAGCAGCTTGACACCTTTTGCGTAGAGCTGACTAGTGACAGCAATTTTGTATCTCTTTCTGAAGAGGAAGCCTAAGGTATCACATGAAAAAAAACTATGTCCAACAATAACTATTGCTTCAATAGCAATTTTTTTTTTTTAAATAAAGCACAAAAAAATCAATTCTCTCCTACAACAGAAGTCATTCTTAATTTTCATGATGACTTAGTTATGACCCACAAAGATACTGATTTTTCACTATGAATTTAATATAGAAGTGAATTTTGAAGTAATGACACTGATAAGCAGAATATTTAAAAGTTATCCTAAATAAATCAGTACAACTATTTGCCTCTAAATTTTGTTTGAATTAACTTATTTCTATCAAATGTTTTTATTTCCACTAAAATGTATTTCTTTTTGCTTTGTAATTTTTCATTAAATAAGAATGGAAATCAGCAAAAAAATTGAGCCCCACTCTAATTAAGTAATAATTACACTATACATAATTAATGTATACATTATTTTGTTCTTCTTTTACATTAACTGGTACAAAAATAAAAAGAAGGAACTCTGAAGCATGAAAAAGGTCTGCTTACACTGGTGCAAGCATGCAGTTTTCTCTGTCTTGAGTAGAAGGTTTATGTGACAACCGATTCAATGATAACTGTAGAGGTATCAAAAAATACCAAAAAGAATTCTAGGTGTAAGAGCAGTGTACATATGAATGTGACAAGATTTGAAGACCTAAATTTCAATTTAAAATAACCAGTTAGGTTATTGTATTGGAACTGTGTTTCTTGAAGTCTCAGCTGTTCTGTGGCTGTGCTTCATTCCTGATCAACTCAGGACATGAAGATACTGTACAAGAAGGCATCCTACGTTTGCAATAAATCATAAGTCTTTCATCTTGAATTACTCTTAAAATTTCAACTGTCTTAGAACAATTAATATTGACAGGAAAAGATACAGTAGGCAGAAAAAGCAAGATAGCAACTGAAAAGAACTTTTATTTCAAAATATACTTCTATCACCAAAGGACAATTTGTTAATGATTCATGGTAAACTAAACAGAAGATCAGAAGCTAGCCTTAAATGATGGGAAAATACCAACTGAAGAATGGGCTATGTTGGATTATGTCTTTAGCCATCATTTGCCAGAAGGACTATTTGCATCCCTTCATCTCCTGCAACCCACTAGCCAAAGCATCAGTAACAAGCACACATTGGACTGATCCTAAGAAATATCCCAGCCAGTCCAAAATTGTCATCAAAGGCATCTCAAACACCTGTTCATAAGTCACAGAAAAAACTTGGAGGAAAGATATATAACCTGTCCATCTCTCCTTTGCCTTTTACTTCCTCTTTCATTTCCCTGCCATTGGCACCAGGTCAGAAACCTCCTGCAGAGCCCCAGACTCATGACTGGAGCACCCCCATGAGCCAGCACTGAGTACAACAGCGAGTACAGACACTCCAGGCCAAGACGTTGTGCTCTGCTCTTCTGTTAAATTATTTGCTAAACCCATTTATCCCCTCAAAACTGACTGAATATCACTCCTCTATTGCAGCTCAGCTAGTCTATTATTATTATTAACCTGAGCTCTGGCAGCCTCCTGAGTGTTGAATGTTGTATGAAGTATAAGACAGAATGACACCTCCTACACCAAATCACAATTTTCAATCACTAAACAGGAAACAAAGACAGGGGAAAATAATCCACTATTCAGTAATTTAGTAATTCCATATACAGACAGGGTGGGTAACCACCATCAGATCAGAAACACAACTTGCTAACAAGCAGCAAATTGATTGGTTTCATAATTCTATTTGAGAAAATCGACACAATTTAATGAACAAAAAAGTGAAATGGAATTTATTCCTTCTGTCAATTACATTATGATGTAGAAGTTATTGGTTTTCTGCAAAGACAGAAAGGCCCATGAACTACAGTTATTTAAGGCTTCCATTTTATCAACAACTACAATATTAATAAAGTATTCAAATGATCTATTTTTACACTGATATAAGAGAGTGTAAATACAAAATATATAATATTATTTAATTTTTATATAAATATTACATATTATTCAGAAGACAAAGTCCTTTAAATAAAAGTTTCCATCCCAGAAAAAAAATATACCTTAATACACTGCAAAAACTTTTCAATAAAATTTCAGGATTATTTAAAATCTTAGAAAGTAAATCTAGAAATACATTTATCTGGACATTCTTTCTGTGCTTGAAACAGGCCATGTGCATCACAGCTGAGATACAGCACTGCCCTTCTAACCAGGAGCCATCCATGGGAAGTGACCATTCCTGGTCCACATTCCATCATGCACGTGAACACGTGCCAGGTAAAACAGAACCTCTCTAAGCACAGGCTGCTGTGGAGAGTGACACTGGTTTGTGTTTTAAGAGTCAGCAAGTCAATTATTTTATTCCATGATTACACCAATGAAGCTACGTGTTCTTTTAACATCAAATCTGATTATACCTGCCTCACTTAGTATTCTCTAAAAATCTGGCACTCTTTCTTGCTTAGTTCTCCTTAATAAAATGAGAAAATTTTATATAAACATAAAGAATTAATGTATGTAATACAGACATTTAAGTGTACTATCCTACCTATTCTCCATAAAAACTAATTTCATTGTGTAAAAGGTTTTCTTCAATGCACAATTGAAAACAAATGGCAATCCTCTTTTTACAAATGTATATTTCAATTCTGTGATATGTGAGGCATAGCATGTTTGTAGTATAAGTGTACATTCACAGACAACAACCTCCCACAAATACATTTACAGTGGGAAAAAAAAATCTTCCTTTACAGTTGTGAGTTGTTCTAGAGTTCTCCAAGCATTGTCAGAGACTATAAAAAGGGCAAATTTTTGTTGATAATGTATATCTTTTTAAAATTTAAAATTACTGCCTTAATGTCTTCTCTCTGTGTTTTAAGTCACTTTCCTATATTAATAAATACATTTTCATGAATTTTTTACCTCCACTTATTTATCCAGCATTGTTCTGACAATGAAATAAATTCTATTTCAATTTACAGCCTAATTTTTCACTGTGCTACATTCTATAACCTATATATTTTATAACTGTGCTATATTTTATATATTTTAACCTCTATTCATTTTTGGAAAATTAACTACTGACATTCCTTTTCCTGATATATGAATTTGCATATGATAAAGAACATAAGTGAAAAAAGCCATGGGTTTACTTTAAAATTTCCAGGATTTAAAGTCTAGCAACTATGAAGCACTAAGCTTTTGTTTCAGAGTTTTGTTTTGTCATTTTTCTGCTTTCTTAAAGGTGATAGACTCTGCCACACGTACGCGGAACTCCATGCTGTCATTTTCACTTAGCCATTTTTAAAACATACCCCCATGACCAGTTCCTTTAGCCTCTCCTGTTCTCATACACTGTACAAAAGAGATACTATTTAATACAGAAAACATTGGCCCCTACATCCTACCAAATGTAAAATTAATTTTATTGAGTTTTCAGAGTAGATCATGGACCCTTTCTTTTTTTGCGATATCTGTGCCCTGCTCCTAAATTATTTTTTTATGTTAAGAAACCAAAAATAATACATTCTGATTTTAAAGGGAAAAAAAGGTATATGCACACATATGAATTCAGGTATGTTTAATTTAACAAATATTCTTCATTATTAATAGACAAGATTGATCATGCACTTCCTGTTATAAAATACTGTTTTTAATTGCATAAAATTTTGTCACTTTCCGACCATTCAATCCGAAAGTCTTCATCACAGGTTTTAATTCACTCTTTCTCTAAATACCTCTATGATGGTCTGTATTTACATAAATAAAGCTGCAAGAGAATGAATGGCTTTATTAAAAAAAAATTAAAAATATTATGTCATATTGAACAACAATCTCTTGTGGAAGGTCTTAATATTTAACAAAGGATGGACATTGGAGATCACACAGAAACCAGAAAAAAAAAAGTTACTCTGCAAATGACTTCAGATCACACATACTAAAGAGAATTCTTATATTTTAGAAGACTAATCCTCCTGACATTTCATCTGCAAGGAGTCTTCTAACCTGGGCTGAACACAACCATATCCATAATGATAGGTCTGAGCTTCTGTGAGTCATATCAGGTTTTGATCCAGACAGTTGAAATAAGAATAGAGAGACTCTTTTCCTGAGCTCCCTGCTGTGTTCAGACATCTTACAGGAGATGCATTATAATCCCCTATAAATCCTAAATATGTGTTACACTTATTTCCCAGCTCAGCTAAACCCAGAACCCACAGCCCAGAGCATTCCTTTGCTAATACTGTTGACAGTCACTGGCAACATCACATACTTCCTATGCATTCAGGAGGAATCAGGAACAGTCAATGCTAATTCATTATTAGCTCCTGTAACAGAGATCAGAGTTGTCATTATAAAGGTTCCATCCTTATGAGGACCAGTGCAAGGCAACCTGATGTAGTATCTTTGTACACCTTCACTTCTGTTTATAAAAGGAGGACCTGAAGAATTAGAAGACATATTAGAAAATTGGTGTTTTTCCTGTGTTCTTAGTGCTTTCATACCAGTCAAGAATTTTTACGTGCTTTACTGTGAGGGTCTTTGTTTGCCTCTGATTCAGAGACAGAAGGGCAAAATGGTTTCGTTTAATACACATAAAATGTAAATCATTCTAGACAATCCATATGGAAAGTGACATTCAAGATGTGAAGCCATGTTTCAGTTTCAGAACAATATACAATTTTCAATAATCCTAATTGAGAAAACACTTTAGAACTTATCTTGGATCTATTTCTAAGTGAAATCTTATTGAGAAAAAACTATAGAGATAATCTTCCACAAGACTCTTTCTATATTTCAGGCAAAAATGGCAGCCAAAACCAAAAAAAAAAAGTAGTGTTGGTCCAGAGATGAAAGAATGACTGTATTGCCAGAGAATAAAACACAGTGAGGCACACAGGCACCAAATGAACCTACCATCACTGATATAATTTATCAATGTCTGTATGGAAGAGAAAGGTCACCTCAGGGTATAGTAAGGAAAAAACAACTGTTGGGGAACTGGAAGTAGAACAAAGGAATGTTTCTTCAACCTCCAAACCACTGAACAGCTGTGTGTCACACATAAAAGGTACAACTTTGTTCTACACAACACTACTAGATTCCAAATAATCCCCTATTCTCCTGTTCCTGTTGTGGAGTGTCTTTAGACAGGTTCTCTGCAGGTATACTGCATTTGGCTGGGATGGAGTCAATTTTCTTCACAGCAGCCTGTATGATCCTGAGGTTTTTTGCATTTGTGACTAACACTGTTGATAACACACCAGAATTCTGTTATTGCTGAACAGGGCTTGCACAGTGCTAAGGCTTTTTCCCAGTCTATCACTCCAGAATTAGGCTGGTGTTGGCAAGAAACTGGAAGAACACACAGCTGGAAGAGCTGATCCTATTGACCAAAAGGATGCTCCATACCATATGATATTTTGCTGAGCAATAACAACTCAAGAAAGGGAAGCAGGGAAAGTCATGGTTACACTCTGAGGCCAACCTTATCAGAAATTGGTTAAATATCTGGCTGCTAGTGGAAAGCAGTGAATAAATTCCTTTACTTTGCTTGCAAGTATAGCTTTTGCTTCACCTATTAAACTGCCTTTATCTTGATTCACAAATCTTTATGCCTTTCTTTTATTTTTCCCCCCATTTCACAGGAGAGGGGAAGGAGTGAGCAGCTGTGTTTAGCTGCTGGCCAGGGTCAAACCACCAAAGCAAAAGAGGAAGAGTATCTACTAATGACTATGTGCAGTGGGAAAGAGCATGTTAACAGGGTCAAAATTATGTTCTAAAGACTAATTCTGTAGATGAAACACACTAGGTATTAAACTAATTTTGAAAATTCCTCACTTGCTCAAGCATAAGTCCAGAGAGAAGCCCATATGACATTCCAATTAATGAATTCATTTCCATTCTGACCTAAGCTGCCAGAGTGGAAAATATCTACTGAAACTCTCAGACAAGTAGTTTTGAGACTTTTTTGCAGTTCCTTCCTATTTCTGAGCTCAAACATCTGGCAATCACAATTCTTCCAAACATGTCTTCTCCCAGACACACATCCAAGAAGGTAAGAATGGCTGCCTGACAGAAGGTTCCTGTACTGCATGCCAAGCAAGGCCAGAAGCCAGAGCACTTTTTTAAGAAGCAGATTTGTGAAGAAAATAAACTAAAGTCCAGGGAAAAGTTGTAAGAAATGAACTTTCCCACTGTCTATGAACAGTCAGGAAAGGAAAAAAGAGGAAATAAAACATAAGTACATAAACTAAATGGCGGGGGGGGGGGGGAGGAAGTAATAAAAAAATACAATAAAAAATCAAAATTAGAATAAGTTACAACTTATAACAACTGTTACAACTTAAGTACATGGCATCCAGGATGTGGTTCATTTATTTGGATTTCTGAGGAAAGTACATAAGTCTGAAGAGGAGTATGCTGCACATAAGTCACTAAGGATAACAAAGTTCTTGAGACCATTATCAAAATCACTCATGGCCAGGGACACCTTCCACTAGTCTAGGCCACTCAAAACCCCAACCAGCCTGGCCTTCAAGTCTTCCAGGTGTGGGGCATTTACAGGTTTTGTGAGCAACCTATTCCAGCGTCTCACTGCC
Organism: Pyrgilauda ruficollis; assembly: GCF_017590135.1. NCBI lineage: Eukaryota > Metazoa > Chordata > Aves > Passeriformes > Passeridae > Pyrgilauda > Pyrgilauda ruficollis. The sequence continues at coordinate 9,921,628 of NW_024523822.1, read as the reverse complement.
CACACAGTAAGAATTTCTTCTTAATATATAATCTAAATCTGCCCTCTTTCAGTTTAGACCCATTCCCCCTTGTCCTCTCACTATATGTCCTTGTAAAAAGTCCTTCTCCCTCTTTTTTGTGAGCGTCATTCAGATACTGGAACGTTCTTTAAGGTGTCCCTGGAGCTTTCTCTTCTCCAGTTTGAACTACCTCACATCTCTCAGCCTGTCTTCCGGCTCCAGAGGTGCTCCAGCCCTCTGAGCATCTCTGTGGCCGTTCTCTGGACTCAGCCCAGCACGCCCATGTCCTTCATATGCTGGGAACACCAGAACTGGTTGCAATAATCCAAGTGGGTCTCACAAGACACGAGTAGAGGTATTGAATTACCTCCCTGGACATGCAGGCCACACTTCTTTAGTCTCAGCCCAGGATACAGCTGGCTTTCTGCTCTGCCAGAACACATCGCCAGGTCATGTCCAGCTTTCCATGCAGCAACACCTCAAAGTCTCCTCACAGTTTCTCTCAATCTATTCCCTGCCCAGTCTGCATCTTTGCATGGGGTTTCCCTGACCCAGAGGCAGGATCTTGCACCTGGACTTGTTGAATGTCATGAGTTTAGGAACTATAGAATCACAAACTAAAAGGAAATAATTGTTTCCTCAGTCATCAGTACTATTCTGATGTGGAGCTGCTGGAGCAAGTCCACAGGAGGGCCACAAAGATGATTAGAGGGATGGAGGGCTTCTCTCTCAGACAGGCTGAGAGAGTTTGGATTTTTCAGCTTGAAGAAGAAGAGAAGGGTCCAGGGAGACCCCATTGCAGCCTTTCAGTATTAAAGGAAATTTGTAAAACAAGGAGAGTGACTTTTTGCACAGTAAGACAAGGGGACAGTTTTAAAGTAAAAGGTGAAATATTTAGATGTTAGGAAGAAGTGTGTTAGTGTATGAGTGATGAGACACAACAACAGGTTTCCCATAGAAATTGTAGATGCCCCACTCTTGGAATTGTTCAAGGTGAGGTTTGATGGGGCCCTGGGCAACCTCATGTAGTAGGTGGCACTCCAGCTCTTGGCAAGGGGGTTAGAACAATATACCAGTGATTTGAAGGTCCCTTCCAAACCAAAACATTCATGACTCTATAATCTCTGCTCACAGAGGGTCATGTAAGGAATTGTAGTGCTGACCCCCAGCTTTGCTCCTAGGCCTTGCCCTCTACTCAGTGGAGCAGGGAGGTCTCATAACTCATTAACATCAAATATATCTGTGATTAAGTGTGCTGCTGGTATACAAGATCATTTAGTGTCCATGCTCCTAGTTCCTTCTCAAAGTGCTACAGGCAGTGGTACCCAATACAAAATTAAGTCTTTGGAAGCCCAAGTACAAAAGTCATTCATACCAGAGAGCAAGTAGGAATGGCAAATAATTTGCAGAATAAAAGAGGAGAGCAACTGGAGAAAGAGAACTAATCCAGCCACTTATGGTAAAGAAAGAAGCGTTAATGCCAACACAGTGGTCCTGTAAAAACTTTGCCTTGAACACCACATACAGTCCTGTTTATCCATCTTCAAGAAAAATGAACTTTACACCTGGAGAGTTAGCAGGATGATTAGGGGATACAGAACATGATTTAAGAAGTAGGAGGAGACATCTGAATTGTAGTAAAATAAGAAATAAAAAGTTGGAGTAAAGGTACAGCCAAATATCAGAGAAAGAAGAAAAACAATAAAGAACAAGCATAAATTGTCTGGGACTGGTTTAAGCAGGAAATTAGAAGATGGCTTCTAGCTGTAAAGAGAATGGTATAATAATACATCTTCAAATAAGAGTAGTGAGGGCAAAATACAGTTAAACTAATCAAGCCCTACCTATAAAATAGTTATGAAAGAAGCTATTAAGACTGCTTGACTGAGAGCTAGGGTTTGGACCCTATGACCTAAGAATCATCCATCCTGTCTAGGGATTCATCTTCCATTCATTCCATACATACTAAAAGAACAGAAATAAAAAATAATTGTCATGTTTCCTCTTAAAATCAAAAGAATCAATGAAATTTTTGTTTGGTACTAAATATGTGTATACCAGTAGAAACTTGGCATTTCTCCCTTTTTCCTCAAACACTTCCAGATATTTTTAAGTACACATGCCCCCACCCACCCACCCCAAAAAAAATTTACATTTTTAAGAGTCAGCTATAAAGGTGCTTTGGATATTTAAACATACTGGTGAGACTTAGGGAATAGCCTTCAATAGGTATTTCTGTGTTATGTGGAATCCTCTGGTTGTAGGAGCCTTGTACATTTCACAAGCACTGCTCTCACAGAATACAGTGCAAATGCAACACAGTAAGTACATTAGAACCTTCCCAAAACTATCGGAAAGCAGTGTAATGCCAAATTTTCTAAATGTTACCAAAACAAACCAACAAACCAACCAACCAATTAAAAAAAAATCCATGAAAACCCAGAGATGAAAATGGATATTAAATAAATAAATTTTAAAACCTTAAAATGAAAAAAAATCAGCACTCCATCTGTTCTGTTATCTAAATTACAGTCACATATATCATTTTAACAGGATTTCCAGCTAAGTAAATAAATCTTGTACTATGACCGTATACACATATGTCTATATTCTCTAAATTGTTCCACTTAGTAAAGCTTTGCTCTTTTTAAGGCAAACCAAATACTTTACAAAAATTCTAAACAAAAAAGGGGTAAGTTTTACTGCATAAAGTCATATTTATGTTTAGACCACATTTTTCAGAATTTCTCTTACATTTACATATATAACTATTACAGTCTAACACTAATAAGAAAATAAAATGTCTTGTAGTTCTGAAGTACAAAAAGATTTAAGTTCAGTAACTGGAGCATCAGAAGGCAAGTGAGTAATATTTGTATTCAAATCTACTTCAGATTTTATCAATTTAATTAAATCATCAAACTACAGGAATATCTCATCCAGACTGTACCTAGGACAAGAAAAACCTGAGAAAACCTTCATTGGGAGCATTACAAAGTTCTTAATTAAATATATGTGTTTAATTCCATATCTAGTGCATTCTCACTTCAAGAGGGCAGTTCTCAAAGCCTGAATATTGTCATCTAAACACAAGGCAAACATGAAAATACAAACTTGGGTGAAAGAATTCCCCAATGGCACAGACTTGCTGTAATCTTACAACTAAATGCTAGATAAAAGTCAGTGTGGATATGTAAAAAAGTAATGCACATGACAAAAATAACCCTAGTAACAGATGTAAAGCTCTCTGATAAATTAGCTATTATATTTCAGGAAAAAAAATCAGTTTCTAGTAATAATCAAGAAAAGCAAAAGCAATAACTTTGTACTTTATTATGAAAGACAATATACTATTATATTACTTGATAAATATGTGTTATTCTCATATCTTTAACCTTTCAGATCTAGTTACCACCCCTCAGAAAGAAAAAAATTTATTTAAAAAAAACTTACAAGAAGAACAGTAAGGGTGATCAGAATGATTGGAAAAATCTATGCACGGTACTTTAAAGAACCCAAGATCAAACTGAATAATACCTAAACTGAAAATGCCTGAACTGTAAAATCAAACAGTTCAGGGGACATGTAGAAAATTCTATTTAAACACAATGAATTTGGTCAAGGTGAATTTGCTTTCATCTAGAGCAAAAAAAGGCTATAAAACTGCCTAGTGAGATATTCTTTCCTACATATTTATGCCTAGCCCCTGTCAAATATATCAGACTGTATATGGGTGCAGGGGGCCAATTTGGTAGTTTGTACATTATAATCATTTAGTCTGTCATTGTACATATTAATCTTTTAGTCTCTCATTCACAAATAAAATTATTTTGTCTGTCTTTTGCGTTATTGACAAGGTGAGACAAAAAAAGGCATTTATTACAAAAATTCAAAGAGATTTACAATCCACAGGGCAATCCAGATCATTCTCCACTCTGCAATGGACTGTAACACCAGTGTAGATCAGCCTCATTAGCAGTCAAGATGGACTAAATGATATTTCATTCTAGCTCTTACAGAAAAACTAGAAAAACATTGGAAAAATATTTTTATTCCTGTTCCATGGAGAGAGGGGGGAAAAGACAGGTCTCCTCTAGTATTTAAAGATTTGTTCCCGAATTCCACTGTAGGTTCTTACTACATCAGGTTATTAAAAATCAGGGAAATTGGGGTTTCTCTTACTATTTCAACTCCTGATGTCTCCGACCTTTGCAAAATGTGCATTCAGAAGACTGAGAAAGGCACAGTGCACCATTTCTTTCCCAGCATATTTATCAATGAATAATCAATAATTACTTAGCACAGGACTCCAGATATTTATCTACAGAAATCACATCTATATTAACCTCATTTTACTATTGCCCATCCATTATTCTCTCGAGAGAATGGCTAACTTAGCACCTCACATTCCTGCAGAAGTTGACAAATTCTATTATTTTTTCACCACTATTTGAGGTGAAAATATTAAAAGTCTGAGGATGCTCTCACATGACATCCCTCATGTTGAAGGTTGTTTATCTTGGTGCACATGACTGTATCATTTACTGAATTAGTGAAAGCCTCCTTTGGCCCCAAGCCAAAACAAAGTCATATCTGATTCTTCTGCAAAACCCCACTTTCTTCCCCAATACATCAGTAATATTCTCTTACATTTCTCTTGAATAAAATATCATTCCATAGCAAATAGCATCCCACTATGAATACACTATGTGTTTCAAAAATCATAAACAGATATCTATATTCCCAGCTGCAATCAAGAGGTTTCGCATTCTTTTTAATTCCATTCCTCACCAACCAGGGGAACAAGAGGGCCTACTGTTACAGACCTGTTACCAAATGATATTGCAAACTACATGACTCGTGCCCAGAAAAGAGATCTGTTGATAGGCATTACCAAACATAATTGGGTTAGAAACCCCTTCAGTTGTAGTGACAAATTGTAAAGCACTGTAGGAAGTGAAAATAGCAGTCTGGAATGAGCAAACTTTTTCTCAGCAAGCATTTACACATCTGTGACTATTTTGCCTCATAAATTAGTTTTTTTAATCTCTTCCACATTAGCTTCTTCTATGCCCTTTACCATAGCATATCCTTCAAAGTTTGAGAGATGTCATAATATTTCTTTGGTGACATGTTCCTCAAAACAATGGCCTATAGCTTTCCCCTTAGATTTTTCAATCTCTGGTTTTACTATATCCCTTTTCACTATATTTTCTAACACACTCCTGGCAATATTAAATCAAATTCCTAGCTGTGACAGCTGTCTTGGGAGTGCATAGTAGCAAATGTGACTGCTTTCTCTATCACACTTATCTTGGAAAAATAATTACTTACAAAAAATAGAAACTGAAATTCCTGATGTTCCTGAGACACAGGAGCCTCATTAATTGACAATTTTGAAGTTATAATTATTTTAGCAATTGGGGAAAAATTAATAGCTTCATTTTTTACAGGTATTACAAGCCTATGAAAGCAATCCCAACTCCTACACTGTGCATTTGGCAAACAGAAAGGCTTTTCTGGTTCCGTAGTCAGACAGAGGTAAAACAACACACCCAGTCTGTCAAGGCTAAAACTTACAAGTGAAGCTAGGTCCATAGGGATCCCAGAAGTGGCAAAATAGCATTTAGGAAAGACCCACAGAGTCATTCAAACACCACTGGCAATAATATGCCAGTTGAGCTTTGGATCAATAATGTAACAAAAAACAGATGAAAATGGGCTAAATATAGGCATAACTATAGCAAATAATAAAAAAATTATAAAACAGGCTTGGTGATTTTACATGGCCAGACTTTCTAATCTATGCCACTTCAAAACACAACAAAACAAAACAATCAAAAACTAACAATCTCTCTAAAAGCCTATGTTCTGAGAAGTTCTTTAAAATATTTGTGCATAACATAGCACAAAATATTCCTTGTAGGTGGTTATGACCATAACCTTTTGGGTGGTCTCTTTTCTAAATGTTCTGTAGATGAAATAGAAGACACCAGATGAACATAAAATTGAATAGAAATCCTGATTTGAATAGATGTTCTCAAAAAGTAAGCCTATAAAATTTTATTATGCTACCATTTGATAATGATTGGATATCCTCAATTTCTTCATTCTCTTCCTGGAAATGGGCAGACACTAGACTCTGCAAAGGTTTTTGGTGGAAAGCCAGAGATTTCCCACTGCTCTTCTATTACCTTCTAACTTGTACCTGGAGGAAAACCACCTCCTTTCCAAAACAGTGGAATCACAGAATCATTAAAATTGTAAAAGATGTCCAAGATCATCAAGTTCAACCTTAGACTGAATACCACCATATCCACAAAACCACATCATGATAATATCCAAACTGAGCCTTCCCTGGTGCAACTTGAGGCCATTTTCCCTTGTCCTGTCCCTTGTTGCCTGGGAGAAGAGAGACAACCCCCATCTCATCACAATCTCCCACCTCATTGCAACAAAAAAAGACACAAGGAAGTTTCAAATTTTTTACTTCAAATTCTCAAAATGTCTCTTTGTTCAGCCTAATCTTCTGACATTTACTCCTTCAGACTTTTTGTTTGGCAGGCCATTTTATAATAGAAACTGAAGAAAAAGGAGGAATTTAAATAACCAAAACTTCTGAAGGACAGAAAGAACATGATTTCATTTCCATCACTACGTTGTAGTCTAGAAAGAAGCCCTGAAAATCTTCTTGACAGATTTTCCATCACAGAAGACACCATCAGGACACATAACCCTTCCCAGAAAATCCAGCTCTTATTTAGAATGAGCAAGGAACTCCAGATGTGAATTAAGTGCCAGGCTGAAAGGTGAAAAGTGCAGTCTGATCCAAAATTTCTTTGTATGTTTTCAGTCTGCTATGGATATCAGGTAAAGAGATTAAAGGCAAAAACTTTCAGAACATCCAAACAGATCACCACACCGCAAATTAATTCCAAGATAATAAAAAATTCCTCCTAAGTTTCAAAAAGCCACTTTTTTTCTAAGAAAATTGTTTCTATATGTATGAAACGATCTGGCAACAGCACCACAGCACTCCAGCCTTTCATGCAGATTTGCATGTGTAGCCTGCAACAAGGAATAAAGACAATTCTGGATAAACATGTCATAAAGTCACTCAGGCTTAAAGCAAGAATGGTGAAAAGCAGAGGGAATTAGTTATATTCTTCCAAGTGTAGATGAGCACTTCACCCACAAGTCAAGCTTCACTGGAATGTTAAATAAACTCAGGGGGGAAAAAAAATGAAAATAAACTCTTCCAGTTTTTTAGGATGTTGTGATAATTTTCTCAATGGAAAAAGTCAAGTAGACTGTAATTTATTCTTATCCTATAGATGTAAGACCACACTCTCAGCATCTTCCAAAGCATTTTTCTCACTAGAACACTTGCTCTTCATCATTTAGAAAAAATTCTAAAGATAGTACAGAAGAAATCTCATTTTTCTCCAAACTGTCTATCTGTGAATACCTCAGAGATCTTCCCCTTATTCTCTTATTCTTTTGCCTCTTCTTGTGCAGCTACCTGTTCTTTTTTCAGAGATTGACCCCTGACTAAAAGGGCAGCTGTCTGAGTCTGGAACTGCTCCAGTAAAGTAGTCCCAGGAGAATAACCCAACATGAAATTCAGATGGTAGAGGAATTTACAAACCAGGAAAAAGAACGGTGTTATTCTTTGGCCCCAACCTTCTTTGGAAAACCCTTTTAAATTTTTTCAAATTCAGGTGGTGACAGTGAACAAACAAACAAAAGAAACCCCCCCCCCCAAAAAAAAGAAAAAAAAAGGAACAAAAAAACACCCTAAAAACAGGTGAAAGTGTGAAACTACATACTTTTTATCTTAATGTCTTTGAATATCTGATGATAAATAGAAAAGGAAGAAAAATCCACCATGTGTCTGACTTAGCAGTTTGCCTCAATTATATTTAAAAAAAACTATTAACATGGATTCAGCCTTCAAATAAATTTTAGGCTGAAATTTGTGTTAGTTCTGTTTACTGTTCTCCTATTACATTTATAAATTTTTATTCTTATCTCTTTGTATGTTTTCAGCATGAGATCTTTTCCAGATTGTCCAAAAATTAATGAAAGCAGAGGCTTATTTAAAATTAGATCCTTTGGGGAATGTCAATCACAATTATGTTTTTAAAAAAAAAAAACCTTAAAGGCAAATGGTTACCACAAATTTTAGCATAACCCTGAGTAGCCATAAAAATCTAAAATAATAAAAACTCCTGTGAGCTACCCACAAATGCTAACGACATAAATTAGACAAGGAAAAATATGGAAAGGTAGGCAATTAAATTTGTTATGTGCTATTCTATAAGGATGGGACTAATATAGTTTTCTGAGGAGTTAAAAAAGTTTCTTGTTCTAAATTAGACAACAGAAGGCTACTTGTTGAGTGATAATAATAATTAGAAGTATGGTTTTTTTTGCTGTCTGTGTTGAATACACAGAAAAGTATATTTAAATACTATACGGTATAGATAATATCAAAGTTTTCATAGCAGAGGTTTACCCTACTATGCTGCCAGATTAATATAAGAATGAAGCATTGGTTCATTTTAACCAAATAATAGAACAAAACCAATTTGACATTTTATGCCTATTCAGGGTGAAAACTTAGTTGGTTTATGCAGTTTCAGTGGTTATTTCAGAGACTTCAGTCCCCAGTAAAGAGAGAGGCAGTCAAACTTAATAAGAATCTCTCACTGCATAGACTAACTGGGCTGAAATTTTCATCTTACCTGAAAAACATGTCAGATCATACATTCTTATCATTTCAATATTTCATTTGTGAAAGTATTCTTTAACCATAAACATTGTTCTGTCACTGACAGAAGAGAGAAAGGTAAACGAGAGAAAGGCATTACATTCATTTGAGAGACCAAAAAATCCAGAGAGGAGAGCATTCAAAATTCACATAAGGAAAGGAATATACAAGCTGCAAACCTAGCAGTGATTCTGTTTTATGGAAGAATGAAGACCACGTATTTAGAATTTTTCCACAAACTGGAATTACTTTTTTTGACCCACTTTAATCAGGAGTTTGGGTTTTGCAGAAAGCTGCCTGATATGCTGCCCAGAATTAAGGGTCCTGGAAGCTCCAGCTGTCTCTGTTGCTGAAGAACCAGGGACTGAACAAGTCAAAGGATGCAGAATATGGCTTCCCACCAGCCTGCCAGTGAGGCTGCCAAAGAGCTGGGGAAAGGACCTGGCAGAAATTCAGGTTTCTTCCACCAGAATCCAGATATCAAAACCTGTCTGGCTTTTAGCATCACATGAAAAGTTCTGTCAAAAAAATTCCTGGCAAAAATTGAAAATAATTCTTCGTTACCTCAATGAACATGCAAAATCCCAAAAAAGTTGAGAAGGTGTAATGAAGCTTTAAGTACATCAAGACCTTACTGAGGACCTGAAAAGATCCCAATGAGCTTAGAAGAACATGCACAATAAACTGCAGTAGAAAAATCTGTCGGTAGAATTTGAAGACAAATAAAACCCTGAAAGCTCTACACAAAAGGTGCTTTCTCCTCTTAAAAACTTCCTAATATCACTTTTTGCCTGGAACTGCCTTTCAGTGGTTGCACTGAACAAAACCCAAACACTTTTCCTCCTGCCTTCCTTCTCCTGACATCTCCCAAATGCCATACCTGATGCTGAATTCCTTGTCATTGTAGGAGTGGAGTAACAGCTGCACTAGACAAAACCCAACTGTACCATAAAAAGCTCTTACAAGGAATAAGCACAGCAGGAGAAAGAAAAAAATTAATATGAGAAAGAAAACAAGTGCTACCAAATTCTTTTGAAGTCTAAATAGACATACTTAATCCTTAAATATTATGCATCAAATAAAATCTTGTGTTTATCCCATTTAAAAAGTATAAAAGGAATTTTTGTTCCTGTTTTAACCAGACAGACTTAGAAAAATAATATAGATTGAAATTGAGTGTTAGACCATAAAAGAAATTGAAAAATACATGGAAGATTCTGAGGCTCACTGGTGAGATCAGTAAAGAGTAATACTTTGTCACAGATCACTTCTTTAATCACTTCAAATGAAACCTGAGGAATTAATAGCAGCTGTGGTTTCTCCTTTCCTTGCCCTTTTTTTCTTTATTTTTTTCCATTTTATTTCCTCCAATGTTATATTACCTTTATTTCTGAACCAAGGAAATTTATGACAGCAAGCTAAATTCATCTATCAAAAATGTCCTTGCAACAGATTTCCTGACATATAAAAGCATTTTTTTCCTGCAATGTAAAAGGCCTGACAGGACAGGTCAAATAAACCCACCTAATAGTATTCAACAGCAAAACTGTTGAAACAAGAATAAATGTCATTATTCACTCTTAGATTACAGCTAGGGACACAGCAAGCTGATTGCTTCATTAGAATGGACAGATTAGATTATTAAGAGTGAAATGATTATCCAGTGCAATATCATGGGGTTATACTGGATTCCTCATTTCTCCTGGTGGCACAGTTGTTCTGATGGTAAAATAGTGGTTTTTTTAAACCTTAAGTATCCAGGAGGCTGAAATTTCTGTTTTCAAATGAGGACATTTTCATGCTATAATCATTTTCTATGTAGAGTATTTCAAGTTTTCCTTAAAAAATATGCAAAAACATAACTTATATAAAACTCAGCAACCTCCATGTCCAACAAGAAACAAGAATACCTGGGAGAAACACATCACTACACACTACAACTAAAAACATGACTGCAGGGCAAGCTACAGGTTTTGCTGCAATAGATACTTCCATATTACATGGGCAGTAGATACTACAATGCCATGCACCCTGCAGTTAATGGAATTTAGGAGGGGACCAAAAGTAAATCTAAACAAGTCCTTTGTGATGCATCAGGACTCAGATATCCTCACCTCTGTGATCAGCTATTTCTTATAGTATACTATAACTGTCACAGAGAGGCTTCCTTTTTGTGGAAACCAAGACACAGGAAAGCTGGAGAGACTTGATAGACACTTTAATTTTGTGCTTTTATGGAGCCATACGTCAAAGTTGAGTTGCATATCTGAATCCAGAGAAAAAGGAACATGTACCATACTGCAGATACTGCAGAGAAATGTGCAAAAGAAACTCTTGGATTCTCAGTACTCAGTAAAGAATAATATTCTACCTGAAACACAAGTTTCTCAACTTTATTTTCAATCACTAGACTTCCCAATGAAAACTTTTGCAATAATAACATCCTTTCTCAAGGACAGGAAATAAAAGAAGCAGCAAGAGAGAGACAAAGATGAGCACACTAAGATATGAGTCTCGTGGATGATGCGCTTTTGCTCTATTTTTACCAAAAGCCCAAAGAAAGGAACAAAACCTACTTGTGCTGCTTCAGGGGCAACATTTGTTCAAGGCAGTAAAAATGTATTTTGGGAGTGCAAAAGGATAATCTAAGTCAGATTTGTTCTTGTTTCTAATCACTTCCTTCTTTGTGAGAGTGCAGACAATTCCAAAACTTGCTAACAAATGTTAAGGTCAATTCCCTCTCTACTTGTGCCCAGGAAACACCCACATAACAGCTGGAGATGGAAAGCAGCAGTCCTCAAAAAAGCTTTGCATTCCTCTCCAGTACGGGCAGAAAGAGGGTTGGGAGATTTCACTGTACATTCAGCATCTTGGTGTCATTCTTACAAGCACTTTGACTCAATCTATCCATCCTCCAAAGAATGTAGATCAATCTGCACTAACTAAAACTGGATAAAACAGATTGTTAAAATAAAGAAACATGAGGAAACAAAACTAGGGTAGAAATGTAGACTACAACTTCCTTTAAGTGTATCTCACAGACTGAGAAAGCACAAGTAGGTTGTAGCAAAGCAAGGAAGTGAATAAGCAAATGAACAGAAACTGATAGGAACCAGGCTCGCGCATTTTGACTGGCGCGGCTGTCTGTCAGAAGCAAATTAAAAACAGTACTTCAGCTGGAAATGGTGCAGCTGACAGCGCAAAAAAAACCTTCAACTATCAGATGCCAGCTCTTAGAAATAACATTAAATAAATATGCCCTTTTAGAATTTCGTTACTTTGATGCTTACTTGACAAAACTGGATGCATTTCTCAGGACAGCAGTTAATTTTGTTAGCACCCATTTCTTTAGCAAGAGAAACATAGGGATTTTCCATCAAAGAGCTAGTAGAAAGCTGTAGGTACAAAGATTATTCTAGGCAATATGACAGCTATATTTACATATTGCCTACTACAGATAAAATAGTGCTAAGGCATTTTAAAAGGCAAAGTAAAAAACTTTGGATCAGAAAGATTTTCTTAATGAGACCCCAAAGGATATCGAGTAGCTATTGTTTATTTTTCAAAAAGACCTGTAGTTTTTTATTAAAATCATATGTACACCCATACAGAGGATATTTCAGATTTTTAGTAATAGTCAAGTGCATTCATAACTTCTACTTTGCACTTTATTATTGAAATAGCTTTCTTTTAGCTTTAAATCAGAAATGTTCTTCAAGTACTTTTTTTTATTTCCAGAAAAATTTGTATAAAAATTGATTCATGTAACTCAAATAGTGTGCGTGCTTTCAAAGGTGAGCTGTCTGTAGAGAGAGAACAAGAACCACTGAAAGCCCTACTGTCCTCCCTTTATCTACTATAAACAAAAAAAACCTAAAGCTGTATCTCTATAAAAGCTGATGTCATAAGTGAAAATATCAATTTGTAATTTCCTTCAGCTCCTTTACTTTCTATTACTGTAAGCAGAATACTTACTACATATGTGATTATTCTTGAACTTTAACCCAAAGTTTTATCATGTTTGTGAAACACACACTAATTTCAGTTTATTAAAATGTGAAGATTTACATTGTGTGTATTGCACAAATTGATGTTACACAAAAATATCCAGAGGTAGCAGAGTAGTAAAAGATGTATGAGGTTAATCAAGTAATTAAGTTTAAAAAATTAAAAGGAGCATGCTCTAGTGAAACCATTCAACATCAAAAACCATTGAGTGCTGATACAACAAGGCTTGGTAACTTCTTCACCTTTTCCAGGTACAGTGAATAGATGGATTAATTTCAGTAGTTATAACAAATAACTGTGATTTTACTCTTGCTAGGATATTTCTGGACAAAGCAGTTCAATTTTCTACATTTATTTTACATATTTTATCTATTCGTCTACATTTGGTGGAACACTAGACATTATGATGTTCATCCACTTCTTAGAAGGGAAAATAATATCAATCTTTACAGAAACTACCAGAAAACGCCTTATTGTGTAAGAAAAATAAAGACATCTGCAAAATATTAGGAGTCAATCTACAGTCAATGCTTTCACTACATGCACCTCCTGCTCAAGCAATGGTAACAGTAAATGTTAATTTACTGCTAACAGGAAATTTGGAAGCCTGTGCAGTGAATAAGAAAATAAAATAAGTGTCCTTTTTATCAAGTAAGAAAGCAAAAAATCTCACAAAACCAAATAATACAATTCCAATATGACAGACTGTGTTTTCATTTGTTTCTAGATTTCACCAGGATGGGCACTACACATCACTTCAGATTGCTGTTCTCTTCACTCTTCCTCAGGCAGCAAAGACAGTTCAGGAATACAAATTCATGGCTTAAATTCTACAGGGCTGGAGCAAGGTGGTCTGTAGTCTCTCACTCCCACATGGCTCTTATAGATTTTGACATAAATGATGGGAAATGATGGGTGTAATTTCTTTTCTTTCACAATAAGATTAAATCAGAAGTGATCTAATGACATTAGTAGCCTTTTAACAGAATAAAAGAATTCAAGTTAAACAAAAATTCAGCTCTATTGTTTCATTATGGAAACAAAATTTTCAGGAAAGCAAAACAAGAAAGCCATGAAGGGTTTTATTTCCCAGTGAGAGCGTCTAAAGCAAACATTTTCTTACAAGCTTCATCATATCTCTAGAAAATTAGTTGGGGGAAGTGAACAACTTCAAATAAGTCTGTATTAAAATACAAAGGACTGACAGACTTAAATGGTCATCTCCCATAATACTTGTACATACAAAATGGATTTAAAATTTAAAAATTTGGAAATCCTATCTTATATAACTTAAAGTAAAATAAAAAAATTAAACTAGAATTTACTTGATTTAAAACTTATTTGGAGCATTGGAAGAAATATATAACTTCTTGTGTAGAAAAAAAATTCTTGTTAAACATGAACATGTCTTTCACAATATCTTTTATTTTTCAGAATAATTCCATTATCATCTTAGGTAGATCTCTACGGAAGTTCTATTCTCGTCTTCTAGAGAGAGAAACATCTAATATAAGTGCTCCTTCTTTACACACAGCATTAGGAGGAAAGACCTTTTGGTATTTCATTTTACACTAACACAGACATTCTAGGCACCAGTACTACAAACCAGTAATGGAGTCACCACACAGTCAGGCACTGAAATTTTTAACCAGCCACTGAAACAGTCCAAATATTAACCTGTGAGAAGGTAAAAGCTCACTATATCCTCCACAAATGTGTGTCTGACATTGATAGGAAGAAGTTCAAAACAAAGTTGTAACGAAATTACTGGCTTCTGAATGAATATAACATTTTTAAAATGTATCATTTATTCAGCTTTGAGGGCAGCAAATCTTTCCAGGAGAGTGAGCTTTGATCGTGAAAGGAGGACCATCACAGTCATTTGGGGATATTACACATGTTAACATGTTAAAATATTGCTTTTGTAGTAATTTTTACCAGCTCTCTAGAGGAGAGACATAAGAAAGGGGACAGCTGTTTTATTTTTCAATACAATGCAAATCAAAGATGAAAGTTACAGCAATCCAAGAGAAAAAAATTCTAACCAATAGTAGAATGTAGGTCCTTATGAATACTGGGCTAATATTAGCAACCAAGTAGTACAAAATATGTGAATATTTAATATTCCTACATAATAGCCCTAGTCCTGATAGATTCATTTCTCTTTTGAGAGAATGAAATGTCCTTCTAAATATAGCATTGCTTAAAAATAAGAATGCTAGGTAGGCATTCAGAAAATTGCTACTAGCATGGCAATATTTTTAATTGCTACATTTCTCAGTCATTTTTTAAAATTCAATTAAGCCAATGAGGCTACATCTCATGCAAGTAAGTCTACAAGCCTGCAACTTAGGAGAATCAATTACTTTTACTGCAATTATAAAAAAATTAAATGCTTTGATGAAAGGTCTATCTTTTTCTTTTGTGTTGGCATAGACAGGAGGAATGATAAGTTCACACTTTATATTTCTCTACATAATCTTAAAAACATTCAGTAGTTAATGAATTCATGATCCCAGCATATTGAAAGTCAATCATAATTTTCGTAATCCACAAGATCTCTATTTAAAATTATGTTTCAGTAACAGATTAAATTAGAACAAAACTATTTCTTATTAGAACACACTATTTCTGTGTCCTCTTTTTAAAAATATTGATGTAGCCTATATTTCAAGTAAATTGCAAACTTAGAGCCAAAGCCATCACACAGTTTAAATAATCAGAAGATCTTCCCATACAAAATCTGAAATACTAGGGGTGAAGCAGCTCTCCCAGTATTATACACAACAAAAAGACTCTCCAGTCACCTGTGAAAATACAAGTGTGCATGTGTGCAGCAATTACACAACTACAGCCTTTGCTACACACCTTTCATTATTTATGTCCCAGATCACATTGGAAAATGCAACAATACAGCTTTACAGAGCTCATTCACTTAACCCAAGTCATCTGAGGTATTTCATCTTGCCTTTTTGTCTTCATTCTATGAGCTGAACTAACTTATGTCTGAAAATCAGAGCTTTAAAAGTGTCAAAGAAGAAAACCTGCTGTTTAATATGGAGACACAAAACCTAGTTCTATCTAAAGTAACAACACTAGTGACTTTCCAGCTCCAGTTATCCAGCAGAAAAATTTTATGAGCATTTTGTTTTCTTCACCAAAAATTTTTTCAACACTAATTTTGGTGGCATTGATCCACAGACCTTAAACAGCAACTTCAAAATCAAAAATTAATTTGTACATGTTTGACCGCTGGTTTTCTCAATGACTGCAACACAACCAGTCTTTGCAGACTATGGAAATAGTGGTGGAATAATTCCACTGCTCTCAGAGACTCCAAAAGTGCTGTAGCTAATCTCTCTCAGCCCCTCAGCTGTGCTCGCTCAGCATTTTGTAGGACTGTATAGTAAATCAGATGAGTTCCTTTCTGTAGTTTAAAAAGACACTCTGCCAAAGTGATGAAGGGGGAAAATATTTTTTCATTAGTTTAACCTCCCTGAAATAGTTTCACTAGGCAGTTCAACAGATACTTGCACCAGGGCCATGATGGTGTCATGCAGGCAGGAAGGAGCAGCTGGGCTGGCAATGGAGCTGCGGGTGCTGCACTGACAGCACGGAATTGCCTGGGGCTCTGGAGCTGAATTTAGCCTCTCCGATCTGCCTTCTAGAGAAGCCTCTTTTTTTCTTACTGTATTGATTCCACAGGGACCCAGGAAGAGTAGTATCTCTATGCTCAAGTTAGACTTTGCAAATATAATTGTGGTGGATTAACCTTGGATGGCTGCCAGACACCCAACAAGTTATTCTTTCACTCCCCTTCCTCAGCAAGACAGGGCAGAGAATATGATGGAAAAGCTCATAGGTCAAGATAAGGACAGAGACTACTCAGCCATTACCAGACTGTAATTTTGGAAGATTAATTCAAATTATTTCCACTTAATAACAGGGTAGAACAGTGAAAAAAAAAAAAAAAAAATCTAAAAACAGTTTTCCCCCCTGCCTCTTCCTTCTTTTCAGGCTCAGCTTCACTTATGAACATTCTACCTCCACACTTGGAGCAGTGCATGTGGAGGGGGCCGGGACATTGTGGTCAGTTGAGAGCTCTTCATCTCTGTGACTCCTTTTTTCCTCATACTTGTCCCCTGATCCAATGTGGGGTCCTTCCCATGGGATACAGTCCTTACTGAACTGCTCCAACATGGTCCTTCCCACAGCCTAGAGTTCCTCAATAACTTCTCCAGATCTCTTCCACGGGGCGCAGTCCTTCAAGAACATCCTGCTCCAGCACTGGGCCCCTGGAGAATCAGCAGTCTTGCCCAAAAACCTTCTTCAGTGTGGGCGCCTCTCTCCATGGGCTGCAGTGCCTGCCAGTACCTGCTCCAGAGTGGGCTCTCCATGAGGTCCCAGCTTCATACAAGGTGCACCCACCTGCCCTGGCAGGAGGTCCTCCAGAGGCTGCAGGGGCACAGCTGCCCCACCACACTCTTCACCATGGGCTGCAGGGCAGTCTCTGCTCTGCTGCCTGGAGGCACCTCCTACCCCTCCTGCCTCACTGACTTTGGCATCTTCAGGGCTGTTTCTCCCATATTTTTCTCACTCCCTCTCTCTCACAGGATTATTTATCTTCTCTTACACATTATCCACAGAGATAATGTGTGACTGTCCAGCAGTGTCACTGATGGATAATATAGCCAGTGTCAGATCTATTTTGGAGCTGGGGAAAACCAGTTTTTTCTGACATGAGGGCAGGTCTTGGTGTCTTCTGCCACCCCTGCAGCTTCACCCCAACACCTGGGCATGTAAATGCAGCATGAATACTTCCTTCACACCAGAAGAAATTATACCATTTTTAGTTATGAATCTAGTGAGTTACATGCTTCCATATAAGTTTTTATGTAAGTTTCCATTTATTACGGCAATATAAACTTAATTGTGAATTAAAAGGCTAAGAATAGTTGGGTTGGTGGGCATCAGTTCAATAACTCCTTTCCTTCCTTTTTTTCACATACTGAGAAAATTTTTGAAGAAAGTCTTTATTAAACTTAAACTAAGGGTAGAATACGTTTTGGTGATGTAGTTACAAAAACTATTATGCAGACATTCAAACAGTCCCTAAAAAGATACTAATGATGTCCAAACATACCAAGCAATAGAAAGGCACAGTAGAGTTTAAACCTTCTTCCACATCCTCATACCATTCATGAACTAAATAAAATATACTTATGTCCAAGAAAGAAGATTTTTAATGGCAATTTCCCTCTTTTAACACAAACTGACATCTTTCTTTTAGCAGCTTTACTGAAAATCCAGCAGTTTCAATGGCAGGCAAGAGCTGTTTTAAAATAGGTCATCATGCTTAGTCTTATTCATGTTAGGACCAGCAGTCCCTTTGAAATACAAATTTTTTGTGGATTACTATAATAAAACTCTCTTAAGCCCTCATCAAAGAAAAACCTTGTGGCTATGAAGAGTGACAAAACATGTTACCAATTCTAAACTGGTCTTTCTTATTTAACCTAAAAACAAAATCAGGAGTATATCATTAATTATTTCAATAATAACAAGAAAAAATATGCATTGGTGCTTTTACTTGTTATAATGACCACATGATCAACACCCATTGAACTACGACTTAGTTTCCATAGTGAAACTGCAGATTCAGTGAATGATTTTTGATTATTGAAGTTTTATTAGGAAAAGTTATAAATCTAAAGAAAGGCACTATTTTAACCCATATTCCTTTCAATAAACAAACTTCTTACTTGTAATTAACTGGTCTTACTTCACTAAGAAATAGTTATTTATAGCTGAGACATTAAGTTAGTACATGGTGTTATCATTAACTAATTCTAATCTATCACTCTTCTTTGTGCAGAACAAATATGACCATTCATAGTAAAAGTTAAAAATGTAACTAAATGTTTATTTTGTCTTTCTCCAAATAAAACCTTCTTCTATATATGAGAATATTCGTGTTCTAGAAAGCTCAGGAATATATAACTCAGACCAAACTTTAGACAAGAACACTGAAAATTTCGCAGAAGACAAGTTCATGTAAACTCTACAAAGTAGCTAAAAAGTAGCACCTTTTCTTGGCCCAGTGCCTTCAGAGCATCCTCTACAGCAATTTTTCAGACGAACCATAAACATGGCAGGAAAAAAATAGATTTGGATTTTTTATACATATTTTTAAACTTGGAAGATAGAGTTTTTTAAGAGAAATATGGATACTAGAAAGAAAAATACAGTTTCTTTCAATCATCATTGGGATTTTGCTTAACTTTAAAATCTGGTGGAATCTTTGGTAAAGTTCCACAAAGAAATAAGAATTACTGCTTCACTTGAAATATCTTCTGATGTAATATGTATTAGCATGGAAGTAATATCAACACTTCAGAAATATTTACCATTCACTTAAACTTAGCTCATCAGACTTACTACATATATGTAAATCAGACTATCATCAAAATATCAACAGTCATAACCTTACTACCAATCCAAAAAGCTAATATATTAATAAAAACCAGAACAAGCTGCTTCTTTCTATCCATAGAATAAAATTAAGTTCTTAATTGTAAATAGTTCATAGTGTTTGCTGTGATATTTCATCACTTGATTACTGCAATGTTACAAGTAGTTTGAAAAAATATTATATTTTCCTGAAGCATTTTAACTTTAGTAAAAAACACGTTTGATAAAAGCATAATCCTCAGCCTTCTAAAGTGGCAGTGATGTTATTTTTCTAGCTGTTAGATAATAAATGGTTCAGCTGTCACTTACTGTGCAGCAGTCAGATATACAAAATGAAATGAATCATAATCGCAATGACTAGCCAAATTAATGAAAGCATGCTGAATCAAAACTCATGCTCCCAAACTGTCTTAGGGCCTGATTCAGCAAAAAGGTATTTGATTTAAATACCATACAGCATATTCCATAGATACCTGTTTATCAAGACTTTCAAAGCAGGAAAATGCTGAATCCAGAATGCATAGCAGGACAACAGTATGTTTTTAACAGACTACCATCAAAAGTGACCTATTGGCTTGTAGCTAAACACACAGTAGCTAAACAAATCCCATTAAAACAATACATAGCAAAAGAGAGATGGTGTGTGAGTTAAGGAAAGAAACTGTCAAACTGAGTTTATAGAGCTTTCTTTGGGTCTTAATGTTACATTGTTTTAATCCTACAAGTAGTAGACAAATCCTGTTTGTGACTTCCCATCTAGCAATCTGACTAGCTTCATCTATGAGATTCTGCCTTAAAATATCTGCTAGTCATTCTTATTGGGGAATGGCATAGGAAGGTTTTCTTTGCAATGTTCTTTTGATGATGGGCATGCTTAATCCCACATGATGGAAAGATTTTATATTCCAAGGTCTTCTTTTAGAACTCATTCTTCAAAGGCTTTCTGAATTCAGTATAAAAAATATACCAAATCCTAAGAATAACCATGGACTAGAAGGGAAGCACATTCAGGTTCCCAGCAGTGAGTCTCAAATAGTAAAGTTATGGATAAATAAGCACATCCTAATTAATAATTGATAGAAATATAAGCAAAATATGCAAACAGCTTCTAGGGAACCATAAACATCAGTGTCAGCTGGCAAAGTATCCATAGTATTCTTACAAGACCAAATAGTGAAGAGTTACTCTCAAAGGCAGAACTCTGCAAGGCAGATTCAACTTACCTTGTTCCAGAAGTCTGTGAGATAGACCTCTACTTCTGACATATTCACTCTATCTTCTTTTTAAGTCCACAGCCAGAAATAGGCTCTGCAATTCATCTGGCCTATTTGAAATGTCTAATTTAAGATGAGATGGATCACATTCTAAAGGCACCTCTTTATTTCCATTTGCTTCAAATTGAACCTAAATGATTTCAGAAATGGATGTCTTCCTCTGTAGGTATCCAGATCTGGTAAGAAGAATTCCAAAGAATTTCTGGGCTCAGATACTGTAATCCAAGCTCTAAATGATGTAATGTGGGAATGAAAAAGATACCAAAACTGAGGCAATGATGTTCATTAACCAAACAGTTCTATGCATGCTGAATTTAAAGAAGTCCGATTTTGTGAGGACTCACACCTCATGATGGATTTATTTTGATGCCAGTGTTGGTTCTCCCCTATAAGAACTCCTCAGTATATAGGATGGTGTGAGTAGACTTTTTCAACCAGGACTATGGACAATCCATCCAGGAGATGGGACTTCCACTACCCATCTTCTTATTTTCATTAAACCCCTAATAATTATGTATTTTTGGGACCTCACATTTTTGTCAAATTTTTTGTAAGTCAACCAACTTCTTGCACCTACTGAATGAATATGGCAGCAGATGCAACTGTTTCCCTTAAAATAATGTAGAATTTGTGTATTTCCAAGTTGGTGAAAGACCTCCTTTATCAGGAAGAGATTTGAACACAGCTCTCACTTCCCAAATGAACAAGTTATGGGTAAAAGTGCAAAAGTTTATTCTGCATCCTAATAATGAAGGCATACAAGCATGCAGACAGGAATGAGAACGGACAGATAAGACGAAGTCAAAATACCTCTCTGATTAGGATACTCTCTCTCCAGAGGCAAGCCCTCATTCCTGCTCCAAGGTCTGGTGTGTATTTTATTTAAGCACTTGGATGCAAAATTCATAAGAGGCATCTGATATAGACAGAATAAAACTCAATGGCACTAAAGACAAACACTGAATAGCTGAGGTAAACAAATTCAAAATACAAAATGAGGAATGACTGATTCAACAAGAGTTCTGCAGAAAAGCATGGTGAAGGGATAGTAGATCACAAGCTGGCCATGAATCCCTAAGTGCTATACCACAATAAAGCCCCAAACACATGTAACATTGTCTACACAAGGAAAGAGTTCCGTGCAAGACAGTTTTGTCTTCATGCTCTCCCCATACTTTTGAAATATGTGTCTGGGTTTGGACACTGTATTACAAAAAAAAATCAGTCAAAAATATGTATAAAGACCAGCAGCAAGAATGGTAAGAAGTCTAGAAAATATGACCTGTTGAATCCACAGAAAGGAGTGATGAAAATACACAGGAGGAGATGTGATCACATTTGTGAAATACATAAAAGGTTGCTGCAAACAGAAAAATAACAGATTTCATTGCATTTCCATTGTGGAAATAGAGAAAGTAGCAAATGGCAGAAAAGAGATTTATGTTTAACAGTAAGGGGAAAATTCTAGTGCTAAGGATAAGGACTTTGAGTACCTGAGACAAATTATCTAGGGAATTCAAGAAATCTCCATGCCTGGTTGAGTCAGTAGTGGAGTCACTATTCTCATAGTGACTTTCAGTAGTAATCTATCATTTGAAAAACTGTAAAATTTTCATACTCTATACAAGAGCTATACCCTGAGATCTGCTTGGCCCACTCTTCACTTTATGCTACACAGGATACACAGCACTTGCAGAGATGATTAGCTTGAATTCAGTGCATTGTCTGCTGTGTCCCCTTGCCTCAGCCAGGAAGGCTATTTATTTCACTGGTTAGGTGTGGTCTCACAATTGCAAATCACTAGTTTATATTAATAAGTGTCAGAAACTGCAGTCTTAAGAGCTGGTCATGCCTTGAGGCAGAGGAGGAGTTGGAAGGCCTCTTGAGGTCACAACCAGCAATGTTTTCTATTATTCTGTGTGTTCGTGGGCTTTAAACAGCTTTAAAATCATTTCTTCTCACTCATTCTTTCTGTAATCAGAAAAATGTATGAATGCACCAAGAGTTAGATAAACACTATATGGAAGAAGATTCTTGCTAACATGCTGGAGTACACATTTCTGAGAAGTTATATGAAAGATGGTTGTGAACCACAAAACAGGTTAACTGCTTCTAACTCACAATTTTATTTAAAGGTGAAAAAATGTTATGTCCTTCATATGCTTAAGATAGTACACATTCTAAAGTAAGTCTGCCCTCAAAAATACACAGAACCAAAATGCCACGTTATATCGAATACCTAGTAATGTTATGACCTGTCAAATATTCTGAGTACAAATACAATATTATATTTGCTATAAGAAATGATTCACCTTAAAAATATTAATGTCAAATAAAGAATAGGTCATCAGGAAGTATTTAAGCAACGTCATATGAGATTTAAAAAGAAAGAACCCACCCCACAGAGACAGTAAACAAAGAAGATAATAGGCTTTATGTGTTGTTTAAAGTTTAAAGATTTTCTTATGAATTTTCAAAATAGAAGGACTCAGACTTGTTTGAAACACGAGTTCAACTCTTTCTCCTACTAGAACAAACAGGATATCTCACTATATTTTTAATAAAAACTTTCAAGTTTAAATCAAAGATATTCTTTATGGCCTCACATCAAAACTTAGAAACTCCTAAAGATACAGATACATAAAGTCAACTATTATGACAATTACTTTTCCTCTATCAAAATGAATGAGTTTGATTTCTTTGTCAAAATGCAACTGAGATCACTCTGCAAGCATGTAATGTGATGACAGCTGAAACTTAAATTCAAGACTATAAAAATACTGTCTTCTGCCTTCAATGACAGAAACCAGCAGAAATTGCTTTGAACTCTTACTCTCCAAAAATTACATGTATTTACTTCTTATATGCTCTGCTATTCCCCTATACAGTCTCTTACTGTTTGTCGCATTAACTCTTACAGTCTCAGTCCTTACTGACCTCTTTGCAGCTTCAAGACCATAGCTTGGAAAAACTACATGAGGACACAATCACCACATGATATCATGCAGAGGCAGCTGTTCAGCACAGCACTGATTTTGCAATGTTACTGGCTCACCAGAAGTATAAATAACTCCTGAGATGAAGTTGTTGGAGTTTACTGAGTTTACATATGCACTACCAGATTTGGTGTAAACCATTTTTATTAATAAACCATAAGCTACCCTCAAGAGAGTTACTTCAAGGATGTAACAGTTCCTCCTGTTACACCATACAGTCCTGCAAAAGAGATCTAAACTCAGTAAGCATTGAAAACAATATAGGCCAATACGAACTTCAGATTGATAATATGAATAACTTTGCCTGAACAATGACTGCTTTTGAATGCCATTTGTAGACAACTAGTACTTCAAGACATTCTTCCTGCTTATGAGTTTAAATTAAAACAAAGACTTGTCCACTCCTAGAGAGATGAGGTTGTCTAAGGTAAATTGTAGCCAATAACCTTGATATAGTAAAACATATTATTAAAACAGCCCATGTCATCTAAACTTAACTTAAAAAATCATCCCCACCTCAAAGCTCATTCTTAATGTATAATGTCTGTTGCAGTAAAACAGGTATAAATGAGATCACTTGATGAGATAACTCATCACTCAGTGTGTTCTTGGGATTTTATCTCCCCAAGTTTCTGTCAAAATGCATCATCAGTGAAAACGCTGGGGGAAAAGGAAAGATCACACCAAAATAATTCTTCTTGGAAAAGGTTGATCTAATGGTCTTAGAAACCGCCCTAGCATTCTGACTGACTGTAAATATGATAACAAAATTTGAAGGAAGCCACTAAAGCATTATTATTTGAGTGGCATTAAGCTGAAGAAAATCCCATTCCACTGGATTAAAATTGCAAGTTCAAACAATTAATTTACTTTTTCCTCCCTATTATGGAACTTTGAATATGTTGCAAGTGTTTTAAAACTTCACTGGCAGGGTAAAACCACACTTTACACCAGTTCTGCAGTAACCTATCACTTCTGTGTATTTTGACACTTACAATATATACACTAATTAGCCATTGTTTCAATGGAAAAATCAATTATTTGACATTCTCAGTTATTTAAATGTTACCCAACTCAGAGACGCATGCAGACAAAACCCAGGATGGACCATCCACCCCCAGAGACCACTGCATGTCACCCAGTCACTGCTTTCTAGTATACAGTCCCAGCACCTTAAAATTATGATCTCCACTCCTCTCTTTTAGACTTAAAATTAAGTGGTTTTTTATCTTTTTTTTTTTTTCAAAGAAGTGCAGAAAGATATTTATTTGACAAGACTGCAGTAAGCACATACTATCTGGGGTTGAATGTCTATTTTGGGAGTTCTTTTTTAACTAAAACCTGTGTCTGTTAGATGACTTCTCAGCCCCATATGATGTCAAGCCTTTCTACATCCAACCAATCCTACTTGTACTTCTTGAATGTGGAAACATCAGCACTATTGTGGTCTTCTAAAACTTTACTCAACATAAAATTTATCAAGCCAAATAATTAGTGTAACTGCCACCCTGTATAATCTCCAAATATATTCTGCTTAGTCACTAAGAGGAAGTACTACTAATCATTTGTAGACAGTGTCTAAAAGTGAGTTAGGTTCTTTAGAGAACAATTGTAAACACTGAGTCTTCTTGAAGAGAAAATTGTACAAGCCATAACAACCTGACAAGTATTATCTATAGTATAAAATGTTTAAGCATGTGATAAGAGTGAAGAGCAAGGAACAATGACAACTTTGAGAGAGGCCCAAAAAGCAGTACAAATTATTAAAAGAAAGGGGAGACTATAAAGAATATTACAAGGGAGGGGAATGAGGTGGTAGGAAGGGAAGAGCACATGGCAGGGCAGGAAAGAGGGCAAGTATTCTCCTCAGCTATAGATATATATATATGTCTGTGTAACTTCCACTATCACTTATTTTATACTGCATAAAGTTATTACTTTTAAAGTCACTTGGACCATATTTGATTTTATAATACATAGAAACAAGAGCAAAATTATGAGTAGTGTAGCAATGAACTGTTCTAATCAGCACTCCAAATTCAGACAAAATGCAGTGTAAAATTATGGAAGCATAACATCACTAACATTGTCTGGAGTCCTAGTTTACTGTTTAGTCAAAAGCAAATCTTTTTGCCTTTTACTCTAGAAACTTTAGGAATTCTTATACATATCTCCATTTTCCAAAAGTAAAATCAATAATCGCCACATATATCTCCCTGAAATCCAAACCCAAAATATACAATGCTTTTAAGACAGTGTAAATCAGAGCTGATTATTTATAAAGTGGGATAATTATTTTAAAAATGGTACAATAGCTTTGTGAGTCTGATATTTACATTTCTGTGAGTCATGGCCATCAACTTATTGCTACCTCTTCCCCAGGTAAGCATCCTGCCCCACACCTCACTCATTCACAGTGTCATACAGAGCTCACAAAGCATGAGGTTTGCTTGACAGAGATTTTGCTTCATTCAGTGTAGCTATCCCATTTTTATCACCTCTCTGCAATCACTACCCCAGCAACTGAGCCTGCAGTCAGTTGTACCTTCCTAAAGTTCACTCTGGACTTGACAGTGGTGGTTCACAGAGAGCCACCATCCTCTAGCTAGCCCACTATGTTTCCACCTTTCTTAGGTAAATCAGCTGACAAAGACACACACTTTTAAAAGAAATCTTTTACAAGGACCTCATGATAAACCTGCAATGCTTTGCAAATATATGAAAAGTTGGATGATTCTACAAAAAAAAATTTCTTGGGAAAATTTCTCTACTACTTTCGTGAAAAGTTGAAATGCATGTCTTTTCAGAGCTGAGTCTGACTTTATGAGGAGAGCATTTTATCTTTAGAATTGCTCAGCAAAGGAGATGGAAACTAGTGACATTTCAAGTAGGAACGTGTAGATGCACATCATACAGACTGAAACAGAAGTCTTAATAAATAATGGCAGCGTCCTAACATCTATTCTTTTTCCTGTGTGCATTCTCTCAATGCAGTTCTTTGATACAGAAATAAAGTACAAATTAAAAGTAAAAAGGCACAAGACTGATCCCATAAATCAGTCTGTATAGAGGAAATGTGCTGTCTAAAATCTGTTTAAAAGCTTACACACACAAAACCAGATTTTATAAGAGGAAGGATACGCATAACTTAAAGGAAAAGTGATCATCAAAAATTCTATCCTCTGTCCAAGTCAGTAAAATATCCACAAAGAAAAAAGTTGTAAATATGCAAATATTCTTTAAACAGCAAAGACTTACACCCAGAGTACAGACATAAATTCATTCTGTCACGCATTACGCATATTAAATATTATGCAAAATATATATTCAATAACCTTGTCAAAAAGACAACTTCTTAGCCATAACACTCAAAATGCACTCCAAGGGTCCCAAAAATTCCAGAAGAGAGACAGTCAAAGCAGCAGAGTTTGCCACCCATCCTTTTTAAAGCAGAAGCTCCACCTCAGGAACACAGTGCACAACTGTAGCTCAGCGTATTTCACAGACCAAACCAGGCCAAAGGACAGAGCAAATCTGGAAGGCTTCTGCTTTCCATGCCATCATGTTCCATCAAATCCTGGCAAGAATTCATGCTGACCCGATCACTATTAGTTGCTACAGATTACAACTCAATACCATCTGTATTTCCTCTCCCCAAAAAGAGTAAAACAAGCATAAGGAGAAATTATGTATCTATTTTAAACCCACACATCTTTACCCCAGGGAGTGAAAGGAAAAGAATAAATAGTCCACATTACAGATGTGAGTCACACTACTTAATGCTCTTTTGGAAAATGCTCAAATACCACAGTGATGGGAGCAGCATAAGAATTTGAAAAGCACAAGACAGAAACAGAATGGAAAAGGAAAGGAGAGCCCAGGGAATAGCCATTCATATTGACACTCAATCACCATAAATTATTTTAAAAATAAATAGAGGGAATACATGCTTGCTGCTTTCTTCAACATTCAAACAGTCCTTGTGTTAATATCTCTAAATGTCAACTCTTGTTTTCAGCATTTTTTTTTAATCCTCCTATATTTCTCCACGGAATGAAATGACACAATTTTATTGCTGAGGCAAAAATACCTTCCACTTCAAAAGAAGCTTGCCTTCGAGGAGAATTACACTTGAACAAAGACTGCAGGATTTAGCTCTATATTTATCTCTATGCAATAACAGTAGTTCATTCATATAAACATGGAGGGGGGGGGGGTTTCTTTTTTATTCTTTCTCAGAAGGAAAAGATCTCCCAAGAGAATTAAACTCAGTAATATCTACATAAAGATTCTGGTAGGACTTTGGTGGAGGGTTGTGCTTGATAAATCTGTAGATATTTTTAAAATAAACATGTACCTGATGGTTCAAGGAAACACTTCATTTTCAGAAAAATGAAACTGATGAGTTATTCATTTGACACCAGCTCACTTCTCACTACCCTCTAAAATATTGTGGGCCATCTATTCAAATTCCATTGACAACAGCGTTTTCCTAATAGCACTGCTTTAGGCTATCCTTTATAGGCTATATCCTTTAGGCTATCCTTTAGGCCATATCCTATATACAGACTTTACACCTTACCATCTCCCTCACGGCTTACACAGAACTCAAGAGGACACTTTTAGTGAGACATAATGAGAAACCAAACCCCACATAAATTTTGTCCTTAGATTTGATCAAGACCTTTTCTTTTTCCATTGTCTGCTTACAAGATTCTCAACATTACAAATTAAAACAATTCTGCTTCATTTCTTAAGTTACTTTTACCTTACCATTACTTGAGAACAGTTTATTCTTCATTTGCAAGTTTAACCATTTAAGCTGATCTTAGTACTGTACTGATATTTTACTTTATATTTGACCATAAATATTACTCTCCACAGCAAAAGTTGGCAGGAACCCTTTTTAAAACCTTAATGCTATTATTATATATTTAAAATGTAACCTTAATTCCTTTAATTCCTGCAGCTTCCAACTTGAACTTCTATTTTTGTTAGTGATTTTTAAGAGTGCAGGAATTTGAGACAAAAATTTGCATTTATTTTGGTATATCACGCAACTTAATAAAATAGTCTAAATTGTTTCAAAATAAAGTATCCCAATAGCAAACAAACTGTAGCACAAGAGACTAAGATGTGGTGACAAAAGAAGATATGGTACTTTATTTCCAGTGCTCACATTACACTGACGTGCTTCAGAATGTTCATCCAACAAAAAAAACCTTTTTAAACAGACTTTGAAATGTTTTTAGGAGATCTCCTCAACTTTTAGGAGCTGTCACACAAAGTATATTTGAAGTTTTTGGTATGATGCAGTGAATCTTGGAAACAGACTTCCAAAGTTACAACTAAAGCCCAGACAGCTTCCAGGTGCTGAGTGTGAAAGGCCAGCTGCAATTAACATGTCCAAGACACAACGCTAATTTTGGTACAAAAAAAAAAAAAAAAAACACTTAGAGCTTAGAGCTTCAGCTTCACCACACTCATAAAAGTCACGTTCACGACAGCAGCAGCTTTGCTTATTTTTAAGCCACTAGAAGTCAGCGAAGGGAGAACAATTTTCTCGACTTTACTCAGTGTCTGCCAGCCGACTGGGGCAGGGCGTGACCTACGCCGTGCACGGCAGCGGGACCCCCGGGCCTGCAAGGAGACCGGTGTCACCCCGGGAACGGGGCACGGCGCACGGGGAAAGCTCGCCCTTCCCCGGGCCCCGAGCTCGTTCCCGGACACTCCCGGCGCCGAGCAGGGGGGCCGCGGACAGCTCCCGGTGCTGAGCCGGGATGGGTGGCCATGGACAGCTCCCGGTGCTGAGCCGGGATGGGTGGCCATGGACAGCTCCCGGTGCTGAGCCGGGATGGGCGGCCATGGACAGCTCCCGGTGCTGAGCCGGGATGGGTGGCCATGGACAGCTCCCGGTGCTGAGCTGGGCTGGGCGGCTATGGACAGCTCCCGGTGCTGAGCCGGGATGGGAGGCTGTGAACAGCTAGCTCCAAGTGCTGAGCCGGGTCGCTCCGGACAGCTCCCGGTGCCGGGGCCGGGACCGGGGCCGCCCCCCCACGCCCGCGCCGGGCAGGCGGAAGGCGTCCCGCTTTCCCCGGCGCCGGGGCTCACGCTTGGAAAGAGCAGCGGGGCGGGGGCGGGCGGCAGACACGTTGTCGGGGGAAGATGGCGGCTGTGGCAAACCCACCCAGCCAGGCGGCCGGAGCCCAGGCCCCGGCGGTGCCGCTCCGCTCGGCAGGGCCGCCGCCGCCAGCGCAGAGCCCGCCGCGCCCCCGGCACCGGGCCCGATGCTGCCGGTCCGCCCCCTCCGGCGGCGCCGACCGCCGCCCCGACCCACCCCCGTCCTCCCGATGGAACACGCCGGGTGAGGACGGCACCTGTGCGGCCATGTTGGGCGCCTGGTTCCCGCCGGCGCCGGGGCGTGCGGAGCCGGAGCCGCCCCGCGGAGCGCGACTAAGGCGGGCGCCGAGCGTTGCCGCGTCCCTGGCCGCTCCCGCGGGTCCCTCCCGCCGTGCCCCACACTCGCCCGGCGCCGAGCACCCCTGCCCGACCCCGGCCACCCGACTCCTCTCTCCCGCCCTGGCCGTGCCGCCCCCGGGGCCAAAGGAGAGACTTCCGCGGCCGCGGGCCCGGGAGGACGAGAAAGGGATGCGCCCGCCCTTACTTGAGCACGGATTGCTCCTTCTCCTCTTCCTTCTTCTGGCGGTCCATGACGGCCAAGATGATCTTCCGCTCTTCCTCCGTGAGGTGGCTGAGGTCCGGCATCTCGGGCTGCGGGGCCGGAGGAGGCTGAGGGGCGGCGGGGCCGCTCCGGGGCCCGGCGGGAGCCGACATGTTTGGTAGGAGCTGCCGCCGCCGCTACGAGAAGCGCTGCCCGAACTCCAGCAGCACCAGCGGGAGCGGCCGGCGCCGGGAGAAGCACATACAAATCAATACCCTGTAATCAACCGGCAGCCTAATGACGGCCCCGCCGGGGAGGGGCGGGGTGCCCGGCAGCCCCGACCTCGCACCCACCCGCCGGGCCGCCGGCGGCAGCGGGAGGACGGGGATGGAGGGGCCCCGGGGGGCGAGCAGGGGGAGCGGGGAGGGGAGAGGGCAGCGCCGGGAGAGGAAGGGCCGGGGGCGGGGTGGGGAGGGAGAGGGGAGAGGGCAGGATTAGCCTCGGGAGCGCTGTGGTTTGGGTGCGAGCGAGATTATCCCAACCCCGAGCGCCAGGCAGGGAGAGAGGGGACGGAGCAAGCGTCGGGGGGTCAGGAGACGGGGGCAGCGACTGCCGAGGGGGCCGAGCGGGGTGCCGTATGAGAGCGGAGCCCCGGCGCCCCGGGGCGCGCAGCGGGGAAAGCCCCAGCGGGCGAGCGCCAGTCCCGGCCGCCGGCCGCGGCTCATAATTCCTCGCCGCCGTCCATGGAAGGGGCCGCGGGGCGCCGCGCTCGCCTCCCGCCGCCGCCGCCTCCCGCCGCTCCTCTGCCGGACCGCGCCGCTTCCTGCCGCCGCCTCGCTTGGCTGGTGCCCTCTCGGCTGCGGGATGGAGTCCGCCTAACCCATGGCATGGCGGAGAGCCGGAGTCACGGGAGGGGGCTCCGCATCGCCCCGCTGCCTCCCTCTCCTGAGCCGAGCGGCGCGGGGCGATGCGGGGCCCGGCTGCCGCCCCTAGCGGCGCCGCGCGGGCTCGCGGCGGGGGGCGGCGGGCGGCAGCTGCCCTTATTTATTTATTTATCCCCGCACAAAAAATGGACGCGATAAAAATCACGCGAGGAAGGACAAGGAGGAGCCAAGGCGCCGGCGACGCGCTGGGAGGACCGAGCCCGGCGGCCGCGGGGGGGCAAGGGGGAGGGCGGGGAGACGCTGCGCGGCCGCCGCTCCCGCGTCTCCCGCCGCTCCCGCTGCTCCTGCCGCCCGCACGGCGGCCGGAGAGGGGCACCCGCTCTGCCGGCCCGGTCCCCGAGTGCTGCCCTGGGGAGGAGGATGTGGCGCGGGGAAGCGCCGGCCCCGGGAGGAGGAAATGGAGGCAGAGGGAAAGGCGAGGGGGAGAGGGCGGCAGAGCACCCATATCCCCGTCCCCTCATAGGCCCCACGGCACGGTTCGCAGTTCGGGCAGAGAACCGCAGAGCAACATCAAGGGAACGGCGGGGTGTGCGCCGGGCTGGCCTCCGGTTCCCCCGAGCATCGCTGTTCAGCCGTGCGCATCCAGCCCAACAGACCTGCTGCTCCACGATCGCCCACATAAGGTCCTGCTGGAGTGTCCTTCACCTCACGCAAGGTGTGAAATCTACCCCAGCCTCTGTCTGGACAGATTCCTCTAACCCAGAAAAGTAAGAATGTGACACCCATTAGAGAAGCGTGGAGAAGAAAGTCCTCCTCCTACACGGGCACCAGGTAGTGGTGAAATAAACCTCTCAAAACTCTTTTGCTACCTATAAATCCCCCACCTGAGCAGTCATTTTGTGGCAAGAAATAATTTCTGAAAAAAGCATCCCAAGATGCCATTCAGACCAAATAAATGGGAAATACCCTATCCAAGAACGCCAAAGAAACAATATAATCTAAATCTGTAGGTCTTTACTTTGTAAGAGACAATAGAGTTCTGCTTGCTGTTCTCTCACTTTATGAGACATAACATCAGTGCTGGATAACATGGAAGTGTATACGGCAATAATAAAGTGATTTTTAAAGGTTTGATTTGAGCAGTTTGAAATCTCATCCCAGATCATATAGTCTTGGAGATGGTGTTATTTGTTATCTGCCATGACATCAATTTATAACCAGGTGCAAAGACATGGGGAAAAAAGTCATCTACCAGAACCTGTTGTGGTCCTCATTAGCTGTATTTCCAGAAAATAAATTCTAGGATGCAGGCCCACAAACCAAAGACTTCTGCCTGCATGTGAAAACACCATTCATTTGTGGAAACAAATTCTGGAGGAACAGATTGTCAGAAGGACATGAGAGGTTTGCTGCGGTAAAGCAGGTCTTAACAATAATCTCTACCTATTATCAAGCACATATATTCATTGTATTTTAATTTTTTCTAAGAAATGTCACTAGCATCCTTAGCTAATGGAGACTCTTCCATTTCTTGATGCAAACTTGTTTATAATAGACCCTGTGGTAAGAACCATAAACCATTGTGTAAGACACTGAGCGTATTATATTTAAGTAGATATCCTTGTAAAATAAACTGTATGATTTTTCATTCAGTCCTGAAAGCATTCTGCTCCTCTAGTTCACATCACCTTCACCTTTCAGACTGGATTCCAGCCAGCTGGCTCTCATCGAATTCCTTGTTTCTTCCAGGCACTAGATAAATCTGGCATCGAAGTCAAAAAGAGGAAATTTAGAACCATGTGTCATCAGTTTCCCAAAGATAGTAGATTCTTTAGCAATCTATGAATGTTGAATGGAAGAATTAACTGTAGAGAAGCCTTTGGAAAATATATTTTATCCCAGGGAAGTGAAGAACAAGAGAAATCACTCAATCACTTCTGAGAATGATTACAAAGAACCAGACCAATTGAAAGTAGTCACTCCTGTCAGGCTACACAGTTGGTTCAAGAATATTTCATGCCATGCCTCAACCATAAACACAAGCAGTATTCAGGCTGTAGTTTTGGTTGCAAGACACCACTACAGTTTTTTTGTGCATTGCCCCATTCAGCTGAGATTCTTTCCAATGGATATTTACCTTTGAACTCTCTGGAATTACAGTGCCTGCTTCATTTCAATGTGCCTGTGATGTTTCATCCACAAATGACAAATACTTGCTCTCAGCATTACTGTAGAATTTCAAGCGCTTTCTTTTCTCTTGGTATGTGTATTGTTTCCACTAAATCCTCTGCCATTACTGGGTAACAGTAAACAAACAAATACAGGGACAGGAACTGTAATCCCCATATGTTATCTAGCTATTTGTTTGGAAAAGAGAGAGCAGATTCAGAGTAGAAGACATCCTATCTTGATGACAATGAAAAAATTATTCAACTTGACCTTTCTAAGCTTCTATCTTCATTTCTCACAATCAGTTTCACCTATCATTCCTCACATTTTTCTGCAATTGGAAACAAACATTATTTGTTCATGTTCCTGTCAGCCTGCACAGGATTGTCTCATGTTGTTACTGTTATTTACATTACTCAGGTGATATATTAATGAAAACATACAGCACAGACTTCCCTACCCACTCCAGTGTAATGGGGTCAACAGTAGTCTATAATCAACCAACAAATGATCACGCTATCATGTAGTATGATCATTTACAAAAATTATTTTTAAGGAGCATTCATTTTTAATTCTGACCTTCCCATTCATGTGTCTCCAGTTTCCTGCCCTTCCTGTTCTTTTCAGTTCTCATTCTGAACTCACAACCACCCTCCAAAAAAACAGATTCCCATTCCTGGTTTACAATCCTCTGCTGAAATTGTTCTTCACTGCAAAATCTGTAAATGAAAATTCACTCTAATTGTATATCAAAGGCATGTGATACTTTATTTTAGTGGCTTCTGTAAGTCATCTAAATGTACTGACACCAGCAGTGTTATTAATATAATTTTTCTGATACCCTTTTTTCATCTGTTCCTTTTCAGTTCTGCTAGACATGAGGGGTTCCCAAGGAAACAGTGATATTGTAACCTAGTTTTATATATCACCACAAAATGTCTTTCTCTAAGGGTCTCATTATACTTACTCCCATTTCCTTCCTCATAGCAACTACAAGAGTAAATGAGCTGGTAGATTCATTGTTTAATCATGTCAAGTATAAGTCTTCTCTGAAAAAGAAGTGCTAACATCTGCTTTATAATGTTTTGTATAAGGGGGAAAAATCCAGTGTAACTAATTATTTATTATTTCTGTCCCAGTTTGAAGCTCAGAAAACAGTTTTATGTAGCTGCCATGAAGGGAACTTTAAAGTATTCTATTATGGATCAGTGAATGGAGGAAATTAAAGACATATTCTTGGTTGAAAATGACCATACTCAGACTCTCAGTGGATCAAATCAGATGTATAACCAGCAAGAAATGTTTCCTGCAGGACACTTCATGGAAGCAATCTGCAAAGGACTCCTCATATTCCCATACAGGAAGGAAAAACTACATTGCAACAAATTGTGTTTTCTAGGTCCTGTACTAAGTGCTACCCAACCATCATGAACTGGTTTTCTGGTGCAGTCTTGGATCTTTCCCAGCTTTCTCCTGTCTAAATTGAGGAAACATATTATATAATGTCATCAAATTGTCATTTGATCGCTTTCAGGAGGATTTTGCTACTCTCTATGCATTTTTTTTTTATGATCCAAGCAAATTTCTATTAGTTGGATACTTCCCCACAAGTGATTTGAATAATACTAGATATTTATGGGTAGAAGTTAGATTTTTTTGTTTGTTAATCTCATTCCCTATAAAAGAGGGTCATCCATAGTATACATAGTACTAACCATAACCAACTATATCAGTGAAATAGTTCCTCCCAATTTAACTGGTGTTAAGTATCTGTCTGCTGGTCTTTTATCTAGAGAACACATTTTTTTCCTCCACTCTACGCATATGATCAGTACCTTCACTGAGTCAGAAGGGTGAATTTCTTAAGTTGTACTTAAATATGTAACTTAATTTTTACCCACTTCCAAATCCTTTCCTGCTCAAGCAGAACCATTAACAAAAACCTTTTGGATTAGAGGACTGGAGGCTCTTCATGGGCATCATGAGAACTGCTTGGGTTATGGAGAATGTCCAACCTTATTTCTAAATTAGTTTTGCTAGGAAGAGATTGATTTGCCTTCTCTCAGTGGACTGAGGAGCTGGGATCCAGGCTGTACTTTGAAATACAATATGGTAGAGGCCATAGCACGTAGGTTTTCTCCAAGCACAGCTGGCTGAAAACTCAAGAGAGGCTCAGATCCATTAGATAATTTTCTGCTTTAAGGTTGGGAGAGTTGGGGTAGTTCAGCCTGGAGAAGAGAAGGCTCTGGTAACCTTAGTGAGGCCTGTAAATACCTAAAGCGGGTCTGTAAGTTAGATGGGGAAGTATGTTTTAGCCTGTTGCAGACTAACGTAGATATATAGCAGGAAGAAATTTTTTTATCATAGGGGTAGTAAAACTGGAATGTGTTGCTCAGACAGGTGGTGGACTAGATGACCTGTAAAGGTTCCTTCCAACCTGAACTATTCTATGAATGGGATACTTGCTAAACATGATTTCTGCAGCTTGCATATTTTGTCCAGAGCAGTTAGACACAGGGTACATAAGTTTGCAAATATGATCAATGCTATAAACTTTATTATGTCTCATTCCTGCAGTTCTGTTTCCATGCTCAGTTTGAAACATTCTGTCATATTTGTGACATAAAACATGCTGAATTAAAGGTGCACGCTAAAATCTTTACAGGCTCTTAAACTCAGTATTTTCTCTCTGAATTTGACAGTTCAATTTTGATTGTTCAGCTAGTTTATTGAAAGACAAAGGAGAAAGTTTTGAAAGAACCTAGAAGTTCCCATGTAATGACAGTTCTTTATACATTTTATTTATACATTTCTATTTGATTCTCTACCTGTACCAGCAATGTTTCTAAGTAACTGGGCAGCAAGTTTATTCTTATAATCTAACAATCCTGATAGTAATAAATCAACAGTGTTGCAATTGTCCAGCTAAAAGACTTGTAGAATCAAGAATCCTACCAAAACCATACAAGTCTGTTTCTTTTGGTAACTTACAGACCATTCCTTGGTATTTAATACCTTTATTGGTATTAAAAATTGTCCCCAGCTTGAGCACTCTAGTTTCTTTTTAATTGTTTGGAGTTTTCAGATACTACACTGGTTTCTAAATGATGAAAAGCACAGGCTTACATTAGCACAGTTGGTGCTTAAAACATTATCATATGTTCCTGTAAGTTATGGATGCAGCGTTGTCTTCCCTCTTTGCTGCCTTCTAATCCCTCTTCCCTGACCCCTCCTGCATTTATGAAACTCAAGCTGTTTCAGAAGAAACACCAGTATTCTTAAGTCCCATGTGATTGTTTTTAATTCAGTCATAAGATTGTCCTCCAGAGCTTGTACAGAATATCCTGTTCCAGATCTCAGGAATATATTCATTCCTATTGTAGTGACATCTTGAAAGTCCCAAATCTCCTGATTTTATACAAGAGAGAAATGACTGTTTGCTCTTTTTCTTTTCGTTTTTTTTTCTTTTTTTTTTTTTAGTAGACCGCACTATGTGATTCTGTCTCTCAATTTATTTTTTTTTTTTTTTAGTAGACTGCACTATGTAATTCTGTCTCTCAATTTATTATTCATTATTAAAAGTATTAATAATATCCTGAATTATTATTGTTATTATTATTGTTACAGTCACGCTTAGAAAGCCTAGTCATGTATGAAGAGTCTAGTGCCCTTGAAATCAATAGAAAAAAATGGCACAGGCAACAGCCTATTGCCACAGAAAACACAGAGAGCCACAGACAAAACACAATACATGGGTAACTCAGACAAATGCAATTGAAACGATAAGACAGCAGTAAGATAGAGGTAGCAACACTAGAGAAGTGGAAGATGACTATTGTTTCATAGACGTTATTAGGAGATGGTGTTAAATTGATCTTCGAAGAAAAATGAGACACAATTTGGGAGACAGAGCATCATTGCTTCAGTAGAACTGTTTAGAATTTTCCCAAAGTAGCATTTGAGTGGAAAGTTCTCAAGGTAACATCTATACAAAACCAGCCCATTACAGAGGTTCCTTTTTTACTGCATAGAGTTTAAGTTCTGACCATTGGCAAGAGGTAGAAAATACTGGTTTGACTCTTTGCCTTCCTCGAAATCCAAAGGCAGCATGGCTTTAGCTGTTTGGATTTTCAACTACAGTATATTCTCATAGATCCGGACTATAGTAGCTCTGATAATGAAAACATGCTTGAAAGGGATGATAATTAAAGTTTAGCATCTGGTATTTTCTATCTAGAAATCTACCTTTCTAGGTTGTACATCTGTCAAATGACAAAAAATTATCAGGAAGTTCAATTAATTCAAATAATATATAAAGGCAGAAGTGGTAGCATTGTGAAACTTTTCCTAAAAGCACAATGGCAGTACTTTAGACTATCAGCTGCTAAAGTCTGCCTTGTCTCTTAGAAAAGGGACTACATCCACTATAAAATTAGTGGATGGCACTTTCAAAAACAGAGGATTTATGAGTTGGAAAAGAAACGAACAAGACCAGTAACTACCCTAATAACAACAAAGTATGAAACACTGAGTTAACACAGCTCCTTAGCCTAAATGTCATTAACCACCGTACCACAGTTCAGATTAGTGCTACAGAATTGATATACTACAAAGCCAAAGAGGATACACTTGCGCAGAAAGACTTCCCAGCCTTGTTTCACTTTTCCATAGGAAATATTTTCACAGCAATTGTACATGCTCTCCCATAGAGCAAACTGAGCAGATATTGGTAAGTACTGAGCTGCACTGAGGGGCACATGTTTATAGTTGCTTCAGGAAAGCAGTCCTGTCCTTACAATGCTTGTCTCACTACTGCTGTGCTTCTCTTCATAACAGCGGGCAGATTAATAACCTTTTTTACTTCCCACTGTATGTGTTAACATTAAATATCCAAATAAACTTTTCTAGTTATCTGGGTGCATTCTTTCCTATGTTTCTGTCTTGAATATGAGCTGGTCTGATGAGTAGCCATATTCTGTGTTCATAGTCTCCCCTGTGCTAGCTATTTCAAAAGATACCAAGATAAAACATCATTAACAGCTGATGGCATTTTGTTGGTGATACTGTGAATTTCATAGTTATTCATCCATTATTCACAGTTGTTTTCAAAAGTATTCATGGCCGTCAAGAGCTCAAAACGTATAAAAAGAGTCTGTAACACACTCAGCCATAAAAATACAGAAAACTGAGTTATACACTAAAATAAAGCATTGCTTCTTATGTACAAATCACTGCAGTCCTCAAGGTGTGTAGGACAGATCAACATTTGACAATTCTGGATGCAGAGGGAAACAGTGACATAGGATGAGAACAAGGCTGAGGTACTTAATGGCTCCTTTGTTTCAGTCTTTGACAGCGAGACCAGTTATTTTCTGGATATCCAGTCCTCTGAGCTGGAAGACAGAGATGGGGAGCAGAATGAAGCTCCCTCAATCCAAGAGGAAATAACCAGCAACCTGCTATGTGATTTAGACATCCACAGGTCTATGGGGCTAGATGGGATCCAACTAAGTGTACTGATGGAGCTGGCAGAAGAGCTTGCCATGCTGCTTTCAGTCACCACCAGTAGTCCTGGGTAACTGGAGAGGTTGTGGTTGACTGGAAATTAGCAAATGTGTACAAGAAAGGCTGGAACGAGGTTTCAGACTGACCTCAGTGCCAGAGAAAGTCATGGAGCAGATCATCTTGAGTGCCAACACGGGGCGTGTACAGAACAACCAGGCAATCAGGCCTGGCAAGGTTGGTTTTATGAAAGGCAGGTCCTGACCGACCTGATCTCCTTCTGTGATGGTGTGACCTGCTTTGTAGATGAGGGAAAGGTTGTGGATCTTGTCTGCCTGGACTTCAGTAAAGCCTTTTAGCTTAGCCCCTAAATGCAGTAGCAGATGACTGCAAACAACTCCAACACTGCTGACTCACATCCTGAGAGCAAAGAGCACATGTTGGACACATGGCTGTTTGCTTCTCTCACAAGGAACTACTTCTCATTTCTAGTCAGAAAGTTGCTTCCTGTGACTTTGTCCACCTGATGTAACATCTTTGGCTTTCATAGAGTTACCTGCTATTGCCCTACACTGTTACTGTCCATAATTCCATATCCAGCAAGCATTTAATTCCATTGTTTTATGTCACATTTCTTTCTATCAGTTCATAGGATGAGAAGGACATATAAAGATGTCTCAGCTTTGCTTTATTCCCTCACAGAATATCTTAAAAAGAGGAAAAGGTAAACCTGTTCACTAGCTGAGGAGAAGTACATTGTCTCCCTAGTGGATGATATCCACATGTCCTTCAAAATGACATTTTGTTGTGATCAGACCTTTGAAGCAGGAAAAAGGTAACATGAAGAAAGCAGCACAAATTATTCAGCTTGTGTACACTTTTTTTTTTTCATATTTAGTTCTACATCATGTATATACTGTTTGCCTCTTGTACTTCTCCAATTTTGGTACAACGAATTCTACACTATTTTTGAAAAAGAAAAATTAGCACAGTATCTTTTCCCCAACATGGTGAAGTTAGATGAAGTAAAAAATATATGACAACAGTGTAGGGTGAAACAGAGCTTGTCACTCAAGAAAGCAATATCTACAGTGATAGGAGACAACATTTGCATGACTCAAGAAGGTATAGAAATTTCTACAGGGCATGGATTCATGAGTCAGAATCACATATTTAAAATAAGCAATGCACAAATTTTGATTTATAGAGGTATTATTCCATTAAAGGTTTCTGTTAAGTGGACCATAAATTATCTGAACTTTACTCCTGTGCTTTATAACACCACTGAAACCGCCTGTTATAGTCCATTATGTGTCTTTATTTTCTCTTATATTCTCACACACACAAATGTAGCAGTCAGCATGACCTGAAGGATTACTTAAGTACTGAAAGGATTTAATTTATCAGATTTCTAATCATATGTCATTTAGAAGTATTTTACTTCAAGACATCATGTGAAGAAAAAAATTCAAAAAAGAAACCAATCATAAAATAGTCCATCAGACAACATGAAACAGTTGCAGTATGTTCTATGTAATTAGCTGATGGCTGAGAATAGGATTTTCCAAATCCTCTGAGCACCAGATATGAACAAATAGAGGAAAAGCTAAATTAACCTGCTTAATTCTAAGCACAGTGGAATACAAATTGCCAGAATTACGCAAACACACACACACACGTGCATGCGTGTACACCCCACACAGAGGCAAACCCACATTTTCCCCCATTTCTGAACCTGGTACCTTGCTGTGTTGGGTTGCTTAGGAGACTCTGATCCAAAGTTATATCAGCAGGATTATGGAAGCTCCCAACAGGTCTACCAAGGCTGGGTAAATCAAAGACAGAGGCCAGACAGAATTTCTCTCTTGATTCTTCAATCATGGGAGCTGGATGCAAGGCTGACCACCTTCCTCTTCAGAAATATTACTGGCTAAGCCTTCACTTTGTCTCCATGACATTATCCATCTCAGTTCCTTGGCTTAGTGGATAGCCCCAAACGAATCTGTGCAACAAGCATCAGTCCAATCCCATCTCAGCAAGGAGCTCAAACCTTGAAGTATCTGCTGCTCCATGTTATGTACAAGATCCTGGCATGTACATCCAATGCTGCAAGCTGGAAAAATCAGCTCAAGTTATGAGGGAGATGGAAAATTACAGTATCGATATTCTCAGGATGAGTGGGTACAGATGGTCAGGAACAGATTGTATCAAATTGAAGAACAATAATAAAATCATGAAGTACTGAGGTTCCCCTGCTGGAGGAAAACAGAGGAGTTGCACTGATTGTGAGTGACACCACACAAAGAGCCCTGTGAGACTGATGAGGAACCAATTAGCAGCGAAGCAGCAGGTACACAGTTCAAGTAAGTGAGGATGACAACCCTCCAAATGGTACCATGATACAAAACCACTTCCCAAAACATCTTACAGAACCTTATCAACAGTAGCACACCCTCACTGCCATGGCTGGGCATAAATGGGAAAGTAGGGAGAACTAATTATGGACAGAACATGACTGGGTATCTGGAATCTGTTCACACAGCAGCACCAATAAAGACATTATCCAACTTTGATAACTAAGTTATCTCTTAATGGTGAGAGCATGTTCTTCTGCCCATAAAATCACATCAGATGGTGATAATAAAATATGGGCACAGCATGGTTTTAACTTATACTCATTTGTTCCTCTGAATGTTTGGGCACATAAGTTTTAGGTGCCAACAGTGAGTGTGACATATATATTGCCATTGTGGAAAATAAATTTAAATAAAATACTTACAGAAGTGAACAAAAAATAGCCACTCAAATATATGTTGTTTAAATGTAGTTCTTTAAAAAGCAATTTTTTCACTGAAAGGCATAATTTTCAGGTTTTACAAAAACAAAACTTGAGTATCTTCAGCAAAATATGTTAATAGAACTAAGACTTCTCTGGTATTTTTCAATAAAAATAGGAGGGCTCGGTCACTGTAATGCTGTGTAATGGCAGTGTCAGAAAGGGACCAGCAAAGCAGAACTTCCCAAATGGCCAGGACAAAATCCCATTAAAATGGAAAAAGGGAATAAATGTTTATGAAGAAAAGACAATCACACTGGCAGACAGCAAAAAGGGGGCTCCTGATTTTTATAATAGCTAGAATTAACTAATAAAAAACAAAGGAGGAAATACCACTACCATAAAAGAAACCCTACCCCAAATTAAGGAGGAGACTTCAACTTCATACTGAAACTGTCCTATAAATCGAAAAATAATCTATTTGGCTAATTTAAATAAGACAATAACTGTGAGAAAATAATTTTGCATTAATACAAAAATAGCTTAAAAGTGAAGAACTGGAAGGCATGCCACAATATAGGATAAAACAGATCAGATCTGCTCAAAGGCAGCAAAAAGAATCACAAAATGATGCTCTAAATCTTGAACTGAGCACAAGAGAATGGATCCACTTTAGAAGAAAGTAGAAGAAAAACCTACAAAACTACCTGAAAGACAATTTTAGTGACTGTGACACTGACATAGACACATCACAGTCCTCTCCAGAAAATTATTCTACATACTTACACTGAATTGGATTTGTAACATCACTGTATCTTGAGGTACCTTAAGAATAGCAGATTACCTCTGGCAGCTGCTCTTGCACTGACTGTATTTTCAGGCTGTGCTCTGTCACTGAACAACCAGTGCACAGTGGGACACAGGGCACATACCAAATATACCTATACTGTGGTCCTTGATACTGACTTTCAGAAAACTTTCAAGAGGATCTCTGAATTTTTTTAGTGAATCTGTACAATACCCAGAAAATGTTATGGTTTTCATTAGGACACCAGATTGATGGACCAAGATCTCTAACTGACTGGCTTGAAGTTAATACTGAATTTACTGTATTTGGAGGTAACACATCTTCAAGACAGTGAAATTCTGTGGTCAGGTCACGCACATGTAGGTCTGGACATTGCTGATGGTATCTGCTTCCTGGAGACATTGATAAAAAACATGCTGCTTAAGAACTGTCAGAACTGAATAAAATGTCCTGAAGTCAGAAAGTCAATAAACAAAGGTGATAAAAACCAGTGTGACCTCAGAGAATTGCATTGCTCCATAAGAGCGAAGTCTAAAGTATCATTACCTCACTAAAACAGCAACTTTTGCACAATTTCAAGTGTGAGCAAATGACTCAAGTGGAAAGCTTTGCTTTGCCATGGCCGGCCTCCAGCAGGGAAATCTAACGCCCTC
Source organism: Pyrgilauda ruficollis (assembly GCF_017590135.1). NCBI lineage: Eukaryota > Metazoa > Chordata > Aves > Passeriformes > Passeridae > Pyrgilauda > Pyrgilauda ruficollis. The sequence continues at coordinate 9,878,653 of NW_024523822.1, read as the reverse complement.
CATGACAAGCTGAGAGTCTTTTGTAGCTATGCATTAAACATATATCTGCAGGTCAGGAAGGAACAGATGGAAAACTGCTGTCAGCATTGGTATTCCCCTTGGCTACTCAGAAACAGTTGCACAGAATAAAGCAGGCCCTGATCTTGGACTGGACACTGTGGCTCAAAACACCTGACCTTTGGCATCCCCAAACACAAGAAAACCAGAGAGACATTTTCAGCACAGTATTCACTAAAGCAGCAGTTTTGCAAGAAAATTTGGGAAACTGTGATGGCATTGGCTTCTGATAGTACTTCCTCAAGGCAGTCTTATACTTCTGGTGATATGAAAAGTAGGTTGAATTAAGACAGATAAAATGAGAACCTGACAGATTTGCAGTTTCTTCCTTCATTTCTCTCACTGAAATATGTAACTAGTTAGTTTAGCAATCTACTGCATCCTATTTTAGCTTTTCCCATCTTATGAATAAAATCTTTGGTTACTAAACATTTTAACGAAACTCATTTTAATAGATTTTTTGAGAATTTAGTTCTGATCTGTTCTGCCACATTTTTCCGTGTCTGCTACTGTGACTGCATGCTTTAGTGTGACCATCCCTTTGAATTTTGGCTCTGTCCAAAATTCACTATGACATTTCTTCAACATACAGAGCTCTGTCAAAATCTCTGTCTAGGGCTGTTCACACAAAAGATTCTCCACAGAGTAAGGCACAAAACACAAAGGTATTTGTCTTTTGAAGCAAATTACTACACATTGTCCATAATTTAAGGAATTGTCACTAAGCCAGATTTCTGGTTTTATTCCTTTATTCCTGGAGTGGAAAAAAACCCCTCTTCTGACTAAACCTGAGTTTTAAATCACATTTAGACACCCAATTACTGAATTAAGTTTATTTCACAGTTTGACATCAGTGTCATAATCCAGTTACCTATCCCATGCTGCTTTAACTTGTGATTGTGAACATTTTCTGTTTGAGATATTGGACCTCAGCTACTGGACAGCCATAACTGATAGGATTATGTAAAAACAGCAGCTTATCATGAATGTCCTAACGTTTTCTGATGTGAAATACTCACTTGAGAATGATGCAACTGCAAATATTGCCAGTGGTTTTGTTTGCCAAGGTTATATTTTGCCTTAAGTGATGCAAAAGAACACAGGCTCTATTCCTGAAATAACTGGTCTATAAATATGATACCTTTAGATACCCAGCTGAGCCAATGATTCTTTTGCCTTCAGACTTAAATGCTGGATTATCCCATTTGTGAAGGGAAAAAAAATAGGCATTTTTGATATTTCACCTTACATTCTTATAGCATAAGAGGGATTGAATTTTCCCTTTATTCTTCACTCAAACTGAGCAAGAAAACTGCTGACATAACCCTTTCTTTTTCATCTGTGCCTTATAGCTCCCCCATCTCCTGCCATGCCAAACTGCACCCCTTTGGTCAGTTTGCAATTATATTCTGGTAATAATCTTTCCCCTTTGGCTCTCCTGGCTTCTCATCCTCCATGAATTTTTGAGTCCAGGTTTCATTTCCCTTAATGCATCCCAAATACTGTGCACACCATAGTGTAGACTCACAGGCATCTGCAAATGATTAAAGCAACCATAGGTCTTTCAAAGCAAAACTATCCTCATTTTTGGAGGGATCAGGGGTAATATTGCCCCAGATATTATACAGTAGAAATAACCTCAAGAAATATTTCTATTTTCTGATTAGCAAAACCTAAGTCATTCAGCCAAGTCAATGATGACCACAGAGAAAGCAAGAATTTCTGAAGTGTTATTTTGGGAAGCAGGGATGTGAAGAGAACAAAAACAGAAGATAAAGAAAACCATAATGCTGGAAAATCTGGAATCCTCAGATCAAAACAGTTTTACAAATAGGAAGAAGTGATTTCATCCTCAGGTACTGTTCGATCTCTACCCTAGATCTCAAAGTGCAGAAAAACAGCAGACAGCTGTTCTCACAGCACTGAGTGAAAGGGAAATGAGTAATGACGAATGCTGCTGCTTAGCTACCCAGGGATGTTTGCCCCAGATAGCAAAAGCAGGAGTGCCCAGAGTGGGACTCTGCAGCTGTTGATAAGGCTTGGCTCTGTCATGAATGGTGGAGTGGTTTCAGGCAGTTGTTTGATGCAGTGGCCTCTCTTAGCAGGTGTAACAGATCCCCTATGCCTTGCTACACCCCACAGCCCACTTGTACCTTATGCCACCACAGCTTTCATATACTGTTTTGTAAATAATTGGCATTTTTCAGGTTGCTGAAATAATACAATACTACATATTCTACAATAAGGCTCTTAGGAAAAAAGCCACCTCTTCAAATAATTCCACTCTGACTGAATACAAGTTAGAGGCTTGGATGTCAGTATTGTAATAAATACATGAACACAATATGTCTACTGAATCTATATTAAATCTGTGGGTTTCTATCATATTATGTTTTTTAATCACATTTTTACAATGACAGACAAAATACCATCTCCATCCATTTATCTTCTTAATAATCAGCAATGCTCTTTTGTCTACTGAAAGATCTTTGGTTTTGCTCACACAAGCCATAAAAGTAGACGTGATGCAACATGCTATAAGCTCACATTTTTTGTATCTGCTGAAACTGCTCCAGCCCTGGACAAAATGAAATCATTAAGTATTCTAATATTCATTAATATTAAAAAAATTAATCTCAAGGCATTCCACTTTATATTCTAGAAACTTCAGAGATAATAGATCAAACTTTGAAGGCACTGGAAAACATCAGCTCTGCCTTAAGTTAGTCTAACAGTAATTACTCACTACCTTTGAAAATAAGTCCTTAAGGTTGTTTCAAACTGTGTATAAAGTACACGATCTTCAACTGAGAGGAAGTGTGTATTTTTTTCATTTAATATAGTAAGCCATTACACTTTCAGCAGTTTTTAGTTGGTGGTATTTGAACTGTGATCTTTGATTTTGTGCTAGAATTCTTCACATACCTTCTAAAGCCCCAGAAGTCTTGGGCGAGCACATCACAGTCTTTTCTTTCCAATTAAAGTCCCTCTTCTTCAAACACCTTTCCATCTTTCTCTACTTTAACACTGAGCTTGTTTCCCACAAACCATTATACATAGAAATTTGTCTTCAGGTACAAAACCTCATTCATCCCTCTTCAAACATTTTTAGACTTTTAGGTGCAGAATTACAGAAGGGGCACAAGGTATTCGCTTGTCACTGGTTTTGCTCATCTTAAACCTCATTGCCTCTGTGTGCAATTCTGTCCAAACCTAGACAGACAGTCGTAAGTTAACTAGTCATATTTCATATCATAATATCAAGTATAAAAATAAAGTTTTAACTAAAATATAAATGTCTGAAGCATGGGATAAACACTTCCTGAAATAAATATTTAGCCCCAGCAAGTACAGATGGGGTATGCAAAGCTGTGCACTGGGCCTGCACTGTAGACATCTAAGGTTAAGCAAGATGAAATCTACTGCCTCCACCACATTCTTGGTCCAGTCACTGGGAAAGATGCAGAGATACTTCCATATAACAGAGCATGTTACCTGACTGAAGGTTACCAATTAAACACAAAGCCATGGCAAGGATCAGAACAATTAGCAAAAATCAAGTGCAAAGACTCACCAATCCAAAAAACAAGGAAGGGGAACGACAGATATGACTGCTTAGTGCAAAACCCACTAAACAAGTGCAGGAAACTCCCTAGAAAACCTGACAAACTGAGGGATTACCTAAAGATTATAAGACTTCAGAGGAATAAGAACTTAGGGAATGGGTAAAATTTATTAGAGGATTATTTTTTTAGTGGATTGCAGCAGTGTGCCAAACTTCCTCTGGGATGTTTAAGGTAACCATGAAAAGTGTGTAAAAGGAGTGACTAAAGTAGACTGGAGAGAAAGAGGCACAGGAAAACCAAGGACAAAGAGGATAAAGGGGACCAGTCCCATGTAGACAGCTTACCAATTACACTGCACTGCTGCAGTCCATCCCATATTACTGTTGCACCCTAACCAGTCTTGTGTGCATGTACCTGTCAAGGCTAGCAAACCTCAAGTGAGACTAGCCCACAAGCAGGACAAGAGGAGTGTGATCCACTGGAGCAGCACCACATGGCCAAGGCACCTGAAAGTCCAGGGGCCTGCAAAGGGGAAACATGCCAGGCACTCCTGGAGGGGCTCCCAGAGCCCCACTGCCGCTGTGTGCACAGCCACAGGTGAGGCTCAGCCTGGCCAGCGGGAGAAGGAAGAGGGAGGAGCAGCAATACCCAGCCCAGCCTCTGTTTACACAGGTGCCAATACAGGCACTGCACTCTGCCCCTGGGGTTTGTGGCTGGCAGTGATTATTGTTTGTATTGTGTGTAGGTGTGCACACAGGTATTGTTTTGTATTGTTACAAGCTTGATGATACAGGGATCACAGCAGCCTGGGATCCTTTGGCTTGGGAGGGGAAACTAAAAAAAGTCCTCATCCCAAAAGCCAGGGTATCCTCCATCATGAGCAAAGTGAAGAAGGGTACACAGACACTGGCAAAAAACCCTCTGGTTGAAATTTTCAGTTGGTCTACAAGGTTTATATATTTCCACATATCTGAGTGGTCATTTAGTTTGTTTTAGGTATCTGTAACATAGGAAGAGTAAAAAGAAATTACTTTATTCAAATATCTGTTTCATTATATAGTTTGACTATGATAAAACAGAAATAAAACATTGATGACTCCATAGCTGCTGTATCATGAAACAGCTAAATTCACCAAGGCTATGAATACTGTTCTAAGTATTTATGCAATAAAGACATTATTTTTCTTTCAAACCACTCCTTAGGTATCTTCCCAAAGAAAGAACATACACGGAAGTTTGCGGGTTTTTTTAATCAGCAGGTCTGTAGGCAATGCATTGGGTTAGAAAATAATCTGTCATCTTCCCTTTTTTTCTTTAACCAACAATACCAAAATCTTGAAAGGAAACATTACCAGTTTCCTTCGATTTTCAGTATTTTATGGGGTACTAAGGATTTTATTTTGCATACACTTGGGTACACATACATGCAGATTCATGTATCCATAGTCTTTTTACATATAATCATTTTGATAAATCTAGGTAGTTCCATTAAGGTAATTAAGATGAGGTCTGATTACACCCCTCAAATCACTGAGGGGGAAAAAATAATAAAAACCCCAGCCAAATAAAAACTGATTAAGGGCTCCAGCTCCTTTATTTTAATTTCTAAACCATTTCAGCAATGGCCTGTAACAGACTTAGAGGAGCACTTCTTGCAAGCACAGCTACCACCTGGCAACTACTGCATTTAAATAAATGTTTTTGAGTGTTGTGGCATTATGTACTTCAGGTGGATGACCACAAAAAGCACCAGAGACAAACTGTAAAGGTTTCCAAAAGGGATAAATCAACAGCAGCTAGCCCAACAGCATACAAATCCATGGCCAGGGATCCTCTGACCTGACAGACTGCAACCACCACCTGCAAAATTCCAAATAACTGATTTACAAGCAGAAAGCCCCAGCTCAGACTTACACTGATTTTACAACTAGCATGTTTCTAGAAGTCACACCAAGACTTGACTTTGAAAAACAGACTTTTTCCTGGAATGATAAGAGGTGCCCCACTTGATGCCAAGACAAATCTCTGTGTAAAACTACATCCACAGATTTTGGAGAAGGAATTCACAACCGAATGCACAGACTGGGTACTCTCCTAACATTAAAATTCCTTTTTTCAGCACAGTTACAATCTTTCTAGCAATTTTTAGCCAATCCTGATCCTTTCAGTTGCACCACTTGAATTCTCTCTGAAAGCAACAGTTCACAAAGGTGTTAGAACATGAGAAGATCCTTTGGACATGGCTCACACCCACTGCTCCACACCAATGCCACACGACAACCTAACCAACTTCACAGCTGAAAACTCTCTTTACATTCAGAGTTCTGCAGCAAAGCTAATAAATTCCAAGCAGCAGGGCTTGTTCACACCAGAGGTTACCATGACTCAACAAATCAATAATCAACAGCTTCAACTCACGCAAAACTGACAAGGCTGAAAATTTTTAATCACATTTCAGGAGATTAGTCTGGTTTTGCAAATCGTGCAAGACTTGACTACAGCTGTGTCACAAGCCACATTTTGAACTGCATATTCTCCCTCAAATTTTTCAGTATTTCAGGAAGAAAATAAACTGTATTTGGCACAGAGTGCACTGTATTAGTACAACAGGCACACAGCCAGCAGCAGCCTATTTCCTGATCTGTTCCACTTCTTCTCATCATCCTACTTATAGCTCTTCAGATCTGCTTCTCTTCCTGCATCACCCCATAAAGGTAAGTGATCCAGAGAGTAAAAGATACATTATGGCCTCTTATCACCAAAGAGCCATAATTTTGCCATGATGATTCAGGAATCTTGCCCAAACAGTACTGCAAGAGACAAGTTAAAGAGTAAGAACCAGAAATGCATATGGATTAGTGTCAGCAGAAACATTAAACAGGATACTATATGAAGGCAAGTGCTCAAAGTGCTCAATTTCCAGAATAAAAAAAAAAAAAAAAAGTATTAAGTTTACTCTAATTGAGCTCATCTTTTTTTTTTTTTTTTTTTGGTGCATAAGCTCAGGACAAGAGGAGTGTCGTTACACAATGTTGTGTTAAGACTTAAAAAGAGGTTTTTGTACAGATGATGTTAAGCAACATTATAGTTATTACATATCTCATATCTCTCTTCAGTCTAGACAGCTTTGTTTAATTCCAGCAGAGTTTTCTCATCACCTTGGTAATTTCAGTAAAAGCCTGTTTATTGCACGGGAAGAAAAACAGTGTTTCCCAGGCAAACTGTAAAGGAACTTACGGATACAGACACCTTGTAAAGTGTGAAACTTGCATTTTTCTTCTATAAATGTAAAATAGAAAGCTTATAATAAATATCAAAAAGAGTTTCTGTGCTTTATAAAATTTATGTAATTTTTTCATCCAGATTTTGCAAGTTTTAAAGAGAAAAAATTATTCAACTAAGTAATTATCAATATTAGCAACTTAACAGTCTGAAGTTTGGTCAGCTTATATAACAATAGTTAAAAAGACAGAGCAAAATTATAAATGTTTACAGATGTCTGAAAATCCTGTTGAATTTTTTTCTGGATAAAAGAAAAATAATACATTGTACTGTAAGAAGTATAATGCAGACATTTGGAATAATCAGTCGAAATAATCAAAATCTAGTCCATTGCTTAAGGTCACTTTATTAAATTTGTTTAAATAAAAAATTTTAAAAAGGACAGCATATAAGGACAATTTTTGTAACTCCGTATGGAGCAGTTTTTTTTGCTTTGACAAGTATTAACCTATTTTATAATTTTTTGTTATTAACAGTACCAAGGAACAGAACTGGAATTACAGATATTCTCCACCAAGTTATCTGCTTGTATCAAAAGGGTCAAACTCCACGGCAATATGCAGTGTTGGGCCAGTACCATCAGACAAATGGCAAAAAAACATTACAGGGGAAATTCTCATAACTACTCAAAACAGATGATGGCTTGAGAAGTCAGAGGATGCACAAACTTGGAAGAGAAGTCTTGTTTCTGGAACCACATGCTGTCTTACCAAAGTCCATCCAATTTTGTACAGTGTATTCTTTTAATAGTGACGTTTTTCTTTCATTGTGGCATTTTGTACACGTGAAAACAATTATTTCACTACTGCCACAATATGCTTCTTCCTCTCTGGCACCAATGGCACAGATCCTGGCTTGCTGTGCTTACGACGATTCAGTTCCCTAGAAACAAAACAGAAAAATGAAACTCAGTAGTCAGCACAAATGTTTAAGAAATACTGCCTTCCTCCTCAAGCTACTAACGAAGTTATCCTACAAAGAAAGCCAAAAAAGTTAAGAATTGCTGTTTCTAATAACCAAAAGCCACATACTCCTTTGGGAAGAAGGACCATCCCTTTTGAAAGTAACTTTAAAGTTGGCTAATTTAGAAAGGTTTCAAATGAGCCTTTCCTTGGGAGCTCAGCTTGGTTTTCATGTCAACACAATCAGCTACTCAAGTTTGAGGAGGTTTTAGCTAATAAAGATGACTACAACCCACCACTTTACTGTTAATTCAATGGCTACAGCAAAGTATGCCACCTTCTACTCCTAGAAATTCCAATATGGCAATGATCCAGGTGGCATAAAACATTCATCCTGGAATCTGGCATTATCAAGAAAACCAAAACCACAAACCCACAAAAAACCAAACAACCCTCCACACACCCCATAACAGCCCATCCTATTTCCACTGCAATGGAGCATCATGCCATGCTTAACTCAGCACTGTGGCTCCTTCCAACACGGCATCTGTTGCCATGTCTTCACTGTACTTTTGGGAAGCAGCCAGCCCTCTCTGCCACTGGCACTCATCTGCGTTATCCTTACAATCAATCCAGTAGCTCATGATCCCTCATTTAGGTGCTCAGAGGAGCTCTACCACTCCCACAGGCCACTGCCACAGCAGCACTGCAGGGATGGGTTTTGTTCAGAGGAAGAGAAAGTAGAGACAAAGAGGAACACGCACTTGCGCCGCCGAGCCTCCCTCATGATGCGCTGCTCCTTGATCTGGCAATAAATGCTCTTGGGCAAGTGTCGGTGCTGAGCTATGCGCCGGATCTGGGGGTGAAACTGGAACTTCTCCTTCAGCTTCTGATTGTAATTCATAGCTGCCTTCTCTCGGGGTGCAAGCTACAGGGAAAATAACACAGACAAGCACGTTATAAAGGAACAGGGATTTAACTGTCAATCTGCTCTACAAAACAAAATTTTTACTTTTCATTCAAATGGCTTATTTCTAGTACATTCCTTCAGAGTACGGGTAGGTAAGTATTAAAAAACCTAAAATTCCAACAATACCCCAATGCTCAAGCACAAAACATTATCATTTTAAAGCTGAGTGAAGTAACCAAATTTAATTCTCGAGAATCAGATTTTAATGTGCTGTAGAGTGACAAATGACAACACAAATAGCTGACAGTAAACACTCTTTGATTAGTCTTTCCTAACCTCGGGTGAGGACCAACTTTCCCTGTAAACCAAAAATTTTCAGGCATTTTAATCACTAGCCAGTGTAATTACAAATGCTGCAGAGGAACTGTCTTCATGAACAGCTTTACAGAATCTTACCCAGTACCCTGATCCCTTGGGAAGCACAAAGCATGGATCAGATTTCAAGTATCAGCTTGACTAAATGGCACACAGAGAGTTCCAACTTTCATCAGGCAGCAGAAAAGTCTTAGTATCACAATCATATGAAATACAGGAGAGCTGGTATTGCCATAAAAGACTAATTTTTAATTAATGTTTAAAATTCTGTCCACCAACAACACCATAAGTAAGAAAAACCTACTCCTGACAGCCAATCCACAGAAATTTTTTTTTTCAACACGGCTTTTTTCCTTTGGTCCTAATGTTTATTTATCAAAAAGAAAAAAATGTGTTTCCTGTGGTTTTGTTTAAAGCATGCATTGCTTTGTGAGGAAGAGCAATCTCTATGTATTGTGGATTTACTTGGATCTTTGGGAATTTCAGCCTAGTGAGTTTTCATATCAAATTTATACTAGCAGATTTTATATTTATATGATTTTAATCCCATCCTCTTTTTCCTAACGTCCTGCCCAAACTCTGTAATTCCAATATTTCAGACATCTTAAAAACCCTTCATATTTTCAATTAAACCACGGCACTAGACATTTGCCATCTCACATTTATATCACACTATCTCCACCTGTAAAACAATAGTTCAGGCAACTTCTGTTTATTCAGCTTTGCAAATGACTCAGTGTCACTAACTTCTCACTTTCAAGAAAAGACAGAAACTGATGCTAACCAAAAAAAAAGGCAGTAACAAAATCAACAATTTTATTACACACACAGTTGGAAATTTCACTTACAATGTAATGAAACACCTATTTCCCTCCCCTTGAAATCAGCAATTGGCTATTTATTCTCCACTATGGAGATCACTTTTGTGTGTGAATTCTGGTAGAATTTCTCATGAATTCCAAATAAATAAATATCGCACTCAGATGATTTTGGTCCAGAATACCATAAATGGTCTGAAAACAAGTATTGATAAAAATTACCCCAAAGGAGCTTCAGATTTGGGACAATAAAGAAACCAGGTATCAGATACAGAGTTCCTCATGGCTCAAAAAATTCTTATTCAGACAAAGATACATGATGCTCTTAACCTGTTTCTCCACACCCTCTTGCTCATAAAATCCACATGCTTCTGCTTTACTTACATTCATTGTGGACTCTGAAATTGAAATTGAGTATATTTTACAGTCTTAGCCCACTAAAGCTACCCTCCCCCTTTCACTGAAATTCCTTCTTGTGAGCCAGCCTGTGAATAGCTGGTTCACTCTCAGTAAATCCCAGGTGTTCCCACTTTGCAGAAAACTGCAACCATAATCCAAATTAAAGAGCTTTATTTTAATTAAATGCAATGATTTTCCTTTAATTTTAGAAGAGCAAATTGCTGCTGATTTAGTATAACCTTGATGATTCTACAGACAAGAGGTGAATCTGTAAATTAAAGACACAACCAGGACATCTTATTTTAAAAAATAACATAGATTAAGAGGTGGTGGAGCCTGACTCCATTTTTATGGGTAATGTGGTACAGAGAAAGGGACACATGGTGACTTTCAACCCAACTACCAGATGCCAGTGGCCAATACACCTGGCTGTGCTAAGTGCACCCTCATCCACACCATGGGAAAAGAAAATTTTGCAGTAATGACAAGTTTCCTTCATGAGAGGTAGCAGATAGCTAAGAAGGCACATAGCAGTAAAACACTGAATTTTACCTCTCTCTTGCAAGTCATTTTACAAAGGTCAATGTGAACAGCCCAAGAGAACAGTGTTACTTCCCTTTCTGTTTTGGGCTGGAGAAGATGCACAGCACGATTTGCTTGATTAGAGATCTCATTTATAGGGACTAGAACACTCTCCAATTTAATATATGTAATAGATTAGGATTTATGTGACATCATGAGGGGAAGACATGCTTAAAGGTGACATGTAACTGTTTTTTCGTATGTTCAAACAATAAATGTGCAATTTCTTTCTTACATGAGGAAAATGAAGATTATTGGCAGAAACATAGCTGATTTGTGTCACTTACACAGGAGGACTTCACAGCAAATACTGAGGGTGAAAAAAGGGGAAAAAGAACTCTTTAAATGCAACCAAGTTGTCACCAATAGGAAAATGCCTCCTCGAGTAAACTGCCCATGCCTCTTCTCCCTCCTGATGACACAGACTGCTTATTTTTCCATCTAAGCAGAAGGAAAGTAAGCATTTTTGCAGAGCCCTGATTAGAAGCTAAAACCACCCTTAAAAGATTCTTCTCTTCAAGAGGGCTGTATTTAAAACTCCACACTATTAAGACTTCTGTACTTCAGCATGAGAATATGAAATGAATGTTTATCTGTCCTCTTCAGGTTGCCCTTCTACGTTAGGGCAGGCAAGAGCACAGATGCAATATATTTTTAGAATCCAGATATATCCCAGCAATTTTCTAGACCATAGCTTGTCTTTATTTGTTTTTCTATTGCTCTGCTGAAAGCATCTTCTAAATTTATAGCCATGAAGTTCATTATTCATTCTTTCCTGGACCAAAAATTTTGATCTCTTTACATCTAAACGGATGACAAAAGCAAAAAACCAGAAAGGTAATGTAGGGCAATGTAGATATACATATAAGGTAATAAAATCATAGCTACAGGGCTGAAGTTGCAGGTGCACTGAATCACAAGCTGAAAATCACTATGAAAAGAATGCCATGACCCACAGGATCTGGTACTGCTTGTTATCAGCATTATCTCAGACAATGGAACCACATACTAGAAACAGACTGAAAGGATAAACAATTGCTTAAGACAGTTTTGACGTGCTCCTGCTAATGCACTTTGCTAGATCAAAAACAAGATTTCTAACAGCACTTTCCCCTCTCTCTACTAGCCCATACTCAAAATCTGGTATTTCTACATTTTTTAAGAAAGCAGTAAACCTAGGCTCCACTACTGTCCACTCACTCATCAGTAGTTTCACTAAAATTCTAAGCATCCTAACCCACTGCTCGGTTCTAATTCATAAAAGTAACAGACAAAATTTTGCAGCCGTTACTCACAGAAGTAAAGTTACTAAGAATTCACACTCTAAGAAGTGAAGTTATAGCTTCTTTTTTAATGTGGCAGTAGACTGAAGAGCAATACAGCTTTTACAAGTTTTACTGATGGTTCATTACTTTCAGTACAATTCAGAAAAACCTAGTCTATCCCTTTCTATCAATTACATTAATTGTACTATTAACTGAAATCCACTATATGACTGCTGCTTTTTCAGCCTTTCCACTCAGACCAGGCTTTATTTTCCTCCTCAAAAGTCAAAATCAATATCTTTTCATAAACCCCAAACTTCTTCAAAAGCACAGGTAAAAAAAGCAACAAACATACTTAACAAGCCATATTTTATGTATTTGAACAGTCTAGAGTTTCTCAAGTCTTAACTGAGTCTTTTGCTTCTGGGCATGCAGAGATAGATGTTCATTGCTTTAAAAATAACACCTGTTACATCCTATTTAATAATACATATTACTCAATTAATGAAAATTTATTAAAAGCTAAATGTAGAAAATTATTTTGAAGCAACCTCTGCAGTAGCTCCAACACAGATATTTGGGTTTTGTTACCCCTATGTAAAACCTGTGCAGACTTAATTGTCGGTGGAGTAGAGACACAAGATGCCTCTGGCTCCTCCAGAAACTTTCCCTCTTTCTTTCATGTTTCACTGATTTTGAATAATGAGTGCAGTGCCAAATACATTAAAACCCAAAAGAAACATGCATGTCAGAACTGATGACTGCTAGGGAACAGCTCAGAAAGTACAACTTTCCAAGTGGATAAATGTTCACCAGCTACAACATGAGTATCATATATTCACTATAACTTCCTTTGAACTCAGCAATGTGAAAAAACAACTAAGTACTCGAAAAAGGAAAAAAAAAAATTTGATTACTATTTTTCTTTCTCTTTCGGGATGTTGATTTCTACCCACCCCCAGCACAAAAAATATCCATCTTAAAATACAATGTATTGCAAGATTTTAGCATTATATCAGAAATACAGTGACCTTTGGATGAGTCATTCAATCAAATCTTCTCAGCAAAGAAAAACAGCAGACCAAGCAACTAAGCATTTAAGACATATTTTGACACTTCTGACAGAATTACTGAATGTTCAGCTTTGAATATTCAAAACATTCAAAAAATAGCCACAGACTGTGGAATGACTGGACACTTATAAAATAAGCAAGCATATGCCTGTGAAGATAAGAACACCAACACTCTAAAAAATAAGCAGATACTAAAAAAACATCAGTGGAACCTGCTAAATAGCCATTAACAGTTGCATTCTTAAGAATCACAGGAACTACCTGGCTGGATCAAACAGGGATTTGCACTGAATCCAAGCAACATTCCCAAGATCTATCCAAGAGCGTGATAAGCCATGAGGCCTCCTGAGTCCTATTAGCTACAACTGCTCTCTAAACCTCTGAAAAATAAAACTTCATAGTGCTTCTAAAAAAATTTTAAATAACTATAGCTACTTCAGACAGCTTCAAATTCTGTGTCGTGCTAAATTCACAGCTTCAACACCATGCTTGAACACATTTCCATATAAGACACAGGGATGTGAAATGTTTTTTTCTCATTATAATGTAATTCTTCACAAGTTCATCTCTATCCTGTGAAGTGAGAGCAATTTTTCTATGCCCCTTTTAAGTTCTTCCTGTATTTCTAAATAGTTTTGCCTCTTAAGATGACTTTTGGTGTTGTGAGGTGTTTTCTTTAAGATAGGATGATAAATTATGGGAGGATTTTAATTTATTTCACTTTTTACTGACAGTAAAAAAAAAAAAAACCTATAAAAAACAGCCCCACAGAAAAAAAATCCCGCCAAGAACAACTCAAAAAACAGGGGGGAAAAAATAGACCACATGTCCCTTGACCTGTGTCATAGATAGTTATCGATTTGGTTCTCTTGGGAGCCGACAGCGCAAGTGCTGTGACAGAAATACACACCCTTACACACCTTACAAAAACTTCACTGGAATGATCCCACAAGAGCAGAACCATATTGTGGGTGCAGCCTCCAAGGGGCACATCAAGCAACAGCGCTGTAGTCACAAAGAAAAAGAACAAAGGCTGTTTTGTGTAGGATTCCTGCCAGGTCAAGGAACACAGGAGTATTAACATGCAGACCATATCCAATAGCCAGTAGTCACAACTAAGTAGTGTCTTTTTTTAGGCCCATCCATGGCCAGTTTTCACTGACTACAGAAAACAGCAGAATGTCATTTACCAGTCTATGTTCTGAACACTTAAACGATAGCTAGGTTGTCCTCTTGGTATGCAATATTTATGCTATATAGGAGTAGCTGTGTTTGCCTATTACTTCCCAGAGTCAATTATCCTTACTCTTTCATAAGAAAAGGAGCCAATGCCATCTAGTAGTCAGTACAGTGAACTTTTTGAACACATCTGGAAACATTAGGAACCCTTCTACATGAAAAGGTATTTGTGACATTCTTGTTACCCACTTGTCCTTCACAAGAAGGGCTCAGAGTAAAGATGCACGTCAAAAATACCAGATAATTCTGTTACAGAACAGCATCTTAAAGAGAAACATCGTGATCTCTTGCTAAAAACATAGTGAGCAAACAGAGAAAGCTTCAGCTAATATAATAAAATTAGGTGAAAAGGGTGTTGCCATGGGCATATGGATATAACAGAAGGAACACAGATAATATTTCTACCCAACACTGCACTATCTAAACAAATTCAACACAAACGTTAAATCCAAAAATAAAGTATTTAATGAGCTTTGTGGAATCCCCAAAATTAGCAACTATGGAACTGATATTTAAGTGTTTGACCAAAGCACCACATGGGAAAATACCAATAATCAATACAGAAGAGCAGGGGAAAAAAGAAAAAAAAGAAAAAAAAAGGTATCTGTTAAAAAATTAAAGTAAAAAAAAAATCAACCTAAACAGTAATTTGTAATCACAGTTACTGCAGAGACCACAAAGCTGTGGGATTTTTTAATCTACTGCTCAGTAGCAAAATTGAGAATACTAACAGGACTTCCCAATACCTATGGTGGGTCATGACTGAAGATAGACAAGCTGTTTTAACTGTGCTACTCCACATCCAGTGCTTCAGAGTGCACAGCAGTCCATGAATTATCCTGTTTCCAGTGTAGCCCTAAGTACTCCTCCACTCCCTCCACCTGCCACCTCTCCCAGCTCTGCTTCACTTCCCTCCTACAGATGCAAGTTGATGGAGCTTCAGGTAATCACAAGCAGTCTTCAACATTAGTATGCAACAGATCCAGCACCTCAGCTGTATCACATTCTTCCATAAATCACAGCTTCCCTTTCCTCTCCCCACCACCCTTCACAAGATCAAGCAGAAACTCCACCAGACATTATTTGACAGCTCTGCTGATGGGCTCAGAAAAGGCAATGTAAGCACATGCAAAATACCATAACAATATAAAGCTACATAAAGGGATTACTTCCAGCACACAAAGTGCCAAATTCATTCTCCAAAGTCACTCAATACTTTGACACAACTGTGCAGATTAATCTATGCAATTGGTAACTGAAAGGGAACATTTGGGCTTTGTCGGTACACAAACATTTGAACAAGTATAACTGATTTGTATTTTCTACATTTCTCTAATGAGGCTGGTGATCGTTCACACCAGGAACACCTCGACCAAACAGACTTACACTGAATTAAGCAGACTTCAGATACCACCCTAGTTTGCCCAGCTGGTATCTGAGTTACACAGGTTAGGGACAATCTCGTTGTCTAACTACACATCAGTGCAAATAGTCTACTTTACAGTGCATATGCTTATCACAGCATAATTTTTTTATACTTTTTTTTTTTTACAAACAAACTGCATGAATGAACACAAACTAATCACATGCCAGTCAAAATCTTTAAAAGCAGTAACTCTAAACTTCAATAGAATTACTTAAGTATGGCTAAACAGAATTTATTACCTTTTTCCCAGTGGTAAAGGATGAATTCTAACCATTAGCACACAGGTAAAAAATTCAAATCTAGTTTAGACAGAACTGATGATTAACACTAAACAAGACCAAAAGAAGTCATCTTGTGTAACAGTAATGAGGTATCTCATAATAATATATGATGTAATAATAATAAGAATTATTATTATTATATAATAATAATTATTATTATAAGCTGCAGTAAATGCAATGAGCTGTACTGCACATGTCAATCTACAAATTAAACACAAATGTCAAACCATAATTTTACAGCTTCCCTTCATAAAGGAGTTTTTAAATATTGAAGAGGCTAACTGGTTGTAATAACAATAAAAACCCCCAAACGTCTTGTGATAAAAAAAAGCAAAATGCAACTCTTACCACTCCCAGTTTTTCAGAGGCATTAGCAATAGAATTACTTAAGTATGGCTAAACAGAATTTATTACCTTTTTCCCAGTGGTAAAGGATGAATTCTAACCATTAGCACACAGGTAAAAAATTCAAATCTAGTTTAGACAGAACTGATGATTAACACTAAACAAGACCAAAAGAAGTCATCTTGTGTAACAGTAATGAGGTATCTCATCCTCTTCTTATTATTATAAGCTGCAGTAAATGCAATGAGCTGTACTGCACATGTCAATCTACAAATTAAACACAAATGTCAAACCATAATTTTACAGCTTCCCTTCATAAAGGAGTTTTTAAATATTGAAGAGGCTAACTGGTTGTAATAACAATAAAAACCCCCAAACGTCTTGTGATAAAAAAAAGCAAAATGCAACTCTTACCACTCCCAGTTTTTCAGAGGCATTAGCTTTCCACAGGCGAATATTCATCTCATCTGAGCCACACAGAATGTATTTGTTATCTGAAGTCCATTTTACAGTGATGACGTGCTGCATTCGTTTGGTATGATAAACCTCCCTAGAGCAAAGAGAAACATTTTAAAACGATCTATCATCACTTTTCTCACCATTACCTTTCAAACAGCAGAAAGCATTCTGTTCAAGGCAAAATATTTTTGTATTTTCTTGCTGTTGTTTTTTAAAAAACTGACTTTTTTAAACACTGCTGATCTTACCTTTCTATAGACAGAGATACAAAGGAAGTGTGATAGACTGATAAAGGACCACCTAGGATAACATGCTTTTTAAACCAGTGCTTTCACAGAAATTATAGTAAAGAGTTAAATAATAACTCTTTTTGCAAAACGTGCTAAGGGTATACAGTATGAAATGTATACTCTTCTTGAAATAATTTTGATTCATATGCTTTTACACTGAGAATTGTATTCTCAATGTAAAAGCATTGAGAATTGTATTACATTGAGAACTGTATTCTGTATTACAGAATGGGAATGCAGAAAAATAGGTGCCAAAGAATCCGACACCAAACAGGCAAGGAAACATCTCCCAGCTGTCCACTTATGATACGGCAATGGATTTGCTACTCTTCACTGTGATTTCCCTCCTTTACCTAAAAATGGATTCCATTTCTTTTTTAATTTCTGCTGATCAGACTCCTGCTCAACAAGTGCTGTTGAAAAATGTTTCTGCATGCTGCAGTTAAACTAATATTTAAGTTGAACTTTTGTCTATTTTTCATAAAGTGTGTATAAAATTTATTATTTTATTTCTGCTGTAAAAATAAAGGACTAAATACATTTTTTGGGAGTTTTAGCTATTTATTAGCATTCTGAAAAGAAGGAAAAAGTAAGACCTATTTATTGTCTACCAATAACCACTCCTTTGATGCATCAGTCATGCACTACAGCTTATTCTCTTTCTCCCACTCAGTTATTTTTGCAAGGAAAACCCAAGTAATAATGTAAAAGAAACATGTAAGCAACACCTTGAAGTGGTGAGGAAAAACTAAAGTGGGATTGAGCTGAAGTGGTTGTGAGAAAAAGAAAAGTAATCAATACATCAGAATAAATAAGCTTTAATGAGCTTAATCACCTCTTTTAATTCACCAGCAAGCAACTCTACAAGAACAACTACGTGGAAGACTGAGCACAACTACCATCAGAAAGTATTAATACTCACATCAGTTTTCCACTGTTTAATGACACGTGTGCCCATCTGCACTTTCACAAGAATTTCTGTGTTTTACTTTCCTTCTATCACATGACTCAGTAACAAAGCTTTTCTTCACCCATCTTTGGGGAACTAAGTCCTTTTCCTTTTCACACTTTGAATTTGCAACCTTTGCCTATCCTGTGACTGTATTAAATGTAATTTTTCAGGGACAGGAAAAAGAGGAAACATGGCCAAATAACCTGGATTTGTCATTTAGAAGTTTGAACAGAAATACAGTTCTGTTTACTAAGCATTTACTAAATTTAATCAACTTCATAAAAAACCTTATTTCTTAGGGCTAAACAATTTCACTATTTAAATTTTCATTTTAAAATAAAATAGAAAGCAATTGAAGTTAGGAGTTTTTCAGATTGGCAGGACATCAGAAGTAAAAACTAGAATAGCACCAGGATCCTTATTTACAGGTATTCCTAACTGCCCTCTCAGTTTTCCAAGCAGGATCAGATCTTCTATTTAGAGACTTTCTCCATTCCATGAGATTAATATCAACTGTGCAATTCTAAAGAAGCCCAGCTTCTAAAAAATTTTAAGTGTGCCAGAACACTCTAATCAGCTTACATAAGGCAAAGTTTTTCATTTGTAAAGCTTCTCCTCACTAGATTTATGGCTACAACACAAAAGGGGGAAAAGTGTGTACAAAGAAAAACTCCTTCCACAGGCCTTGGCAACAATCTGCTAAAATGTGAAATAAAGCCTTTTACTGTTGTGTTACGGGGTCTGCAAACTTCTCCTCAGTGATGTGTATTAACTTTACATATCACCACTTCTGTGAATGTTATTAATTCCTACAAAGAAGCTGCTAACCACATTGTTTAATAATGCAAGTCAGAAAAAAACCCCAAACCTACAAAGAAAATGCACCGCCTAATTACATTTAAAGTATTATTGCAAGACAAAGAGAACACGAAAACTATCTGTAGATTAGATATAGAGGGAATGTAAATAGCCCCTCCCATTATTTAATGCAGCATAGGAGCACAAACAGTTACACAGCATGCACAATTTCATCAATCAATAATACAAATATACTCCTTCACCAACCAGTATTTCAACATTTGCACCCTCAAACCACCCAGAACTTGACTTAGTAACAACCTTCTGGGAGGACAAGGCTGGAGAGAGGAAGTCAAGCAGAAGTAAAATAAAGTTAAGAATAAAGAAAAAGCAGGAAGAACTGACAAGAAAGAATAATGAAGGCAGGTTTATGAAGATCAAATGATACCAGAAAGATCAGATAACTTGCTCCAGTTTTCATCAAACTGAAAGAAAACCAAAAAATAATGGAGACACAGTAGATTCAATCTGAACTCCAGCAAAATATTTCATATACTGACTTATGAAACCTTACATGAAAAACAAACTCCATGTGAATTGTATTCAAAACACTGTATTACAAATCAAAGTCAGGTTAACAAAATATGAACAAAAGGCAGTAAGTGAACTGAAACAGATCACAAAAGGGTCCCAAACTGATCCTCAGGAATTCACACAGCAATCTATTTTTACATAATGCCTTTAGCAATCATCCACACAGGATGAAGACAATCCCTAAAAACCAAATGCTTCAATGCTGTAATACACTGCAACTTAAGTGGTGACAGAAACAGAAGAAAGCAACCTAAAAACATTAAAGATGCATCGACAGGGAAATCCAACGGGATTCACCATGGTGAAATACAAATGACATGGGCACAGTAATCCAGTCTAATTTTAATTCCATGTTGTGGAAATACTGCTACTTGTTAAGTAGTTCTACTCTTCATCCATACTCCTGAATTAAGCCAACTACACAGCCTGTCAGTTTCAAGCTACCGACAGAATAAGACTTCAACACTCAAAGGAAGCAAATGGCCCAATGAAGATGTTAATGAATGAATTAGTAATTTTGAGGATTTGGGAGGATGTCACTGGAATGAATGATGGCAAGAGAGAAAGGTGTAAAACTACTCACCTGCTGTGACCTTTGTCTACAGGAAAAATGCGGATGGACTTATCAAAGCTGGCAGATACAAATTCTTTCCCAGTGGGTGAATAATCCACATCAAGAACAGCAGACACGTGATCCATGTGCACCATCACGGGTGATTCAAGAAAGCGCATATCAAAAGTATATAAGCTTTAAAATAAACACATCAGCAGCTTAATATCATAACAAGTCCTAAGTAAACAGTACATTTTACATAAACCACACTAAAGGACAGAGCCATATTGCAGAGGGAACTCCTTAAAACAGCTCATAATACGTGAAAAGAAAGAAAACTACATTGTTTAGGGTTTGAAAGAAGCTTGTTAATCAGAGGATTTAGTTATTGGATCAGGTTTCTTGCTCCCTATCAAAGGACAGATAAGCTCCACTTCATTATCTGTCCATGGGTCAGACTCCAGGTATCACACTGGCCTCCTTTACTCCATCTGCCCATATACGTATGCACCCTGAACTTGTAAAAGCATCTCTTAATCATTACAGCAAGTCTATCAGTTCTGAGAGGTTTCTTCATATTCCCATGCTGTGAACTCCTAGTAATTCAGAGTCTACTGTAAAGTTCCATTTGGTTGGCACCCTTTGTTACTGCCTAATTATCTTAGGCAGACAAGTGCAAGGAAAGCTTGGTGTAGCAAGTCTAGGAGCGCAGGGAAAGCTTGGTCTTTACCCACGGAGACGCTCGTTCGCAGAGCACACTATCTATAGAAAAACATTATGTTAAAAGTAAACACCCAGCTGCTGGACCACAGCTGGTTTGCTCTTAAGGACTTTAAAGCTCAGATAAGGCCTACCTCTACTCCCTTTGAATAAAGAAGCTAGGCATAATCATTGTGTAGATCATCAAATAAGCATATGTGCTTTACAGACAATGCATTTACTGGAATCTGATTAAGATATACTATTTAGTAGAACTATCAGGTTAAAAAATTTAATTCAACAGGTTTCTCACCTTCCCTTCTGCAGATGAATGCATAACTGAAATTAAATACATCTTACTGAATACTATAATGGTGATTATTGATTTTTCCTTCTAAATTCCCCAAGAGAAAGTATGCAGCATCTTATTCAAAACTGCTACTCCATATAATCAGCAAATACTTGCATATGCATTGATGTGTGCATTTGCCTTTGCATACTAAATGCTTTAGGCTGCCAGAGGACAGTTGTCCCTGACAGCAACAGCTATAGTTTTTAGTTTAGCCAGAGGAAGAAAACAAAAATTAAAAAAAACCAAACCAGCCAAAACCCAAATTCATAAACAAGAAACCCAAACTTATAAACAAACAGATTAGGATGTCTAATAGTTTTACCATAACATAACATAAATACAAGAAAAACAGCACATTAAATTTAACACCATTTTCAAGGTCTGAGCCAGATTCCATTTCCTTAGAAAAACAGCCTTAAGATAAGTGATAAAATTCCTATGTTCTAGAAGAAAACAGTGATCTATTGTTAGATCACTGACTTCCTGGAAAAAAGGATATGGAGCATATTTGCAATGGCCTAGTTTTGAAGAGACAGCTTTTTCAATATCAGATTAGCTGTTCACATGAATAGTATTGTTCAAAAGTAAAAAACTGCTCTGAGACATTGAAAGGATAAGTACTGCAGTCTCCAGAACTGTCTCACAAAAGATTAAATTTTTTTTTTTAAGAAATGTTCTCATGAAAATAGCTGATCAGTACAATGTATCAAGCTTCACAAGAGCTGGCAAGAAAATAAACACTTATATTGCCTCAGACTGGACCAACAGTACTTATTTTCCAGGACCCATCTCTAGTTATACTTGCATTGGTTCAGCTGCATTTATTCTAAATTACACTGCTCTTTACCCCTCAAGTACTGAGACACACAGAGAGAGGCAGTCTACTATCAATTCATATTTCTTAAAATCTGTATATAATTCTCTAGGTTATAAAGCAATTCAAATTTAGAGTCTGAGTAGTCTTTTAAAAATTTATTTCAGCATGATCATAAATAACCAAGATACAGATGAAAAATATAACCTGTCCAGGATTATCAAAAATCAAGGTTACACTTACTTGTAATCTTCATTTGCTGCAGTAAAAATGAAAGCTTCCATAGGGTTCCAACACAGTGTGTTTGTCCTCATGTTCAAGATAACCTGAAATATATTTACACGTTGCTACCTTGTTAAAGGCAGTAAAATACTCACTGCAGTTCAAAACATCCCCTGAAGACAAGCACTTAGTAGATAGATAACTATGGCAGAGGAATAGTACATGACAGAATGTTTCCTCAATAGTGTTAAAGTGAAACCCAAGAACCTCCTGTCCCTCATTACATGTTTACTGCTTTGGGCTACACAACAATTAAATTTTCCTCTGTATATCACCTTAGAACTAATTCTTCTAAGTGGTCATTTAACATGGCAACCTGCTAGTGGTCAACAAGTAAATCTGGAACTTCCAAAAATTTCACTTCTCTGTCCTATTTACAGGAACCTTTAGTTAAGTAATCTATAGAAACACCTAATTAAGTGGTTACTTCAAGGGATATAGTCATTCACTGAAGCTGTGAACCAGCATTTGCAAAGCAATTGTAACATGTTTATGTTCCCCCAGTTATTACCCCTTCATTATTTTATGTCTAAAATTGCAGTTCACCAATTCTCCTGGCCAGTTGCCATTTCCTGAGGAAGTGCCAACCAAGGCACACAGAAGTTACTGTGTTGTCAGGTACCCAGCACTCTCACTGTATCAGCAGTGAATCATTCCTCACACGTTTGTAAGATTTGCTTGCTGCTTGTAAGCATATGGCCAACAAAGAGGCCAGCTGGCCCTGAAGTGGGAGGAAGGCAGCTGATAACAGACTAATAAAACCCTTTTACTTTCTAACTGCAGACTAGACAGGAGGCACTAGCAAGCTGTATGTTGGATGTCCCCACCTTGGAGGACAGCTGGGCCCCTGTGGGACAAGACATGGCAGGGAGAAAATCATCTGACACACCAGACACTGCAGCTTTGGCTTCTGCCGAGCCTGAGAGGAACTTCCAACCATTTATTTGAAAATAAGAACTACACAGTATGCCTGACACAAAGTGGATGTGTAATTACAGAGCAACTGATTAACAAACTGAACAACTCTAAACAGGATTTTCTACAATGCTCCAGGCCAGCTATAATCCTACCTAAAAATCCTGAAATTTGGGTGCTTAACACTATGGTACTCAAACCCCATTTTTGTTCTTGGCTTACTACACTGAAAACCATAAATTTACACACATATTTCAGAATATAGTTGCACAATTATAACCCTTCCAGTAATTAACACAGTCTCAAAACAAGTTTATAGTGATGATTTTACTGAACACCCCTCCAAAAGACTGCATTGAATGTGTGTCTATTCCTCTCATTCTCCCTAAATCCTAATTTCCTAGGTGACACCATCAAGTTCATTATAAAGTCTGTGTTGCAGAACACTGCTTATTTTCAGGAACTGCATGCAACCAGAAGTGAATGTAATCATCAGATCTCTAAAGTGATCTCTAGTGTAAAAAGTAGACACTGAGATGTCTCCTGTTTACACTAATGCGACAACCAGAATCTGCTCAGATCTCAGTATTGTCCTAGTTATAAAACTTGCACAAAACTGGGAAGTTAATAATCAAGGACTGTTCTTAATTCCTTCAAGTTTATCAACCACTGCAAAATGAGCACACAATGTTAACCCACTGTATGTATAGTAAGTACTTTAAGTCATGTTACAAAATAACTTCAATATTGCTAAAAATCCAGCTCTTTCCAAAGGAGTCAAGTTCTGTCATGCTCCGAATCTCTTATTTTTTCACCAAAATTTACAAGCCTTCAGTTGATTTCAGCAGTGGCTTTTGGAATTAAAATAGTGCCTAAGAAATAAGATTGTCTGTACAGTTCTAGCATAAGGTTTAGTAAAAACTATGTAAGGCAGCCTGGGCTGGAAGTGATTTAAGTTGCTGTAAATACATTAATAATGGCATTTCAGAACTATCTAAACCCACACCAGAACCATTTTTAACTGCTATTTTTAATCTATTGTACATCTTCTTAGAAAATGGGTGAGTTTAAGTCCCCATTAAGACAAGTCCAAATTGTGAAGTCCCTGAAGACTTGATTCTCTGGGTTTAATTATTTTAACTGTGAACAGTTGATTACAAAGAATGTCAGCCTGGAAATGTTGAGATGACTTTAACACAGAAACATTACCCAAATAATTAACCTGTTTTCCTTTACTACCTACAAGGTTTCTAGTTGAGAAACCTAAGAATGCATCAAGCAAGAGAAAACACAGTTCCTGTCAGCTGTTAAAATGCTAGTCTATCTTTAAAACACCCTAAGCTTTCCTGATCCCACAGGTTGCACAAGAATGACTTTTGAAGAGTACCAATTCCTACCAAAACATTTTCCTCTTGTCTTTCAACAGAATTGCTTTCACTCATCTTTCCCAGCTTTTTTTAGACTAGTTCCTCTTTTGAACCTAGGTAGCATCTCACTATCTCATCCCTCCCTTTTTAAAACTTAAGGCTTTGAAACTCACACTCAGGACAAAAGGGCAACAGAGCTATTGCTTCATGATGTGAAAAGCTGTACTCCTATTTCCATTAATGAAGGGACTCCCACTGAGCTCCAACTGCTTTGCTGATCAAGTCCCAGGAACATAGCAGTGCCAGAAACCAGCGCCCATGCATCAGTAAGGTACCACTAATAAGCAAAACCCTTCTCTTAGGAGTTCCAGAGCTCTTAGCTCTCAATGCAGAAATGGATATTTCACCTACTCTCCACAGCAGAATCATCCCTGTCGCAGGAAGAAAGCCAGTACTGTGCCCATGGAAGCAAGGAAGTACTAGCCAGTGTTTTATTCCTACAGCAGGAAATGCACCTCAGCACGCTGCTTACATGAGATACACATATACAAACACAGTCTACAACAGTGCACACAGTCTACAATAATTCTATATGCACATGTATGTACAGTCATATATTTAGCATATATGTAAAATTCTGTTAGATTCAAACTTAGCTCACAAAGGATCAAGCTGCATCCTTTGACCAGATGCTGCAGCTCTACAGCACTGGCTGGGTTCATTTCAACATTCAGCTCTTTAGCTGGCATCACTTACAAGTTTCTATAAGCACTGCCTCAGTGGCCCAAATGAAACTTCACTAAAAATTGTTGGGGCACAATTGGGAGAGAAACAAATATTGCTATGCCAACAACATTCCTTTTTATAACTAAGTACCATTTCAATGATGTAGTGTGTATCAGCTCAGTGATGCTGCAGACAGTATGTAACACAGGAGAACACTGAGTGCACATTCACAAGCCAGAATACTGCATTTCAAGAAGAATATTTTTAAGATAGTTCTGGGGCTCAGAACTACTGAACTTGATTGAGGTTTGATATGTGTGTATGAATTACCAGCCTCTTATCTAAATAAATACAAATATTCTGTTAAATAGGAACCTTTAGGTCATCGGTACGTTCCACATACAAATATTTTGAGTACACTGCACAGGATTTCTGAATATTTATAGTAGGTGTATAGGGAAGGGTTTATCTTCCTTTGAAGGAGAAACCCCTTTTCAAACACACAGCAAGGCTCTCCAGTGGTGAAGCTACCTTGCTTCCTTCTGGCAAGGAAGTGAAAAAAAAAATTTTAAAAAAATCACATAGACAGAATGCAATATAGGAACATAAAGTTCTTATTATGAAATTGCTGTCAGCTCAGGCACTTGATCAAGAATTACAACAGAGTGAGCATGACAGCCTGTCTGAATGCAGAAAAAGGCTCTTCCAACTCTGTATTGTTTAAATCCCAACATTAATTGAAACTCAAGACTGAGACAATGAAAACTCAGTGAACTCAGATTTCAGAGCTCCCCGATCTCTACTGTCACCAACAGTTACATGCCATTAATATATTCAGTATGATTATCAGCAACAGTAATTAATCTTAAAAAGAAAAATATTACCTTCTTTAATGGAGTTGATTTTCTCATATCATATAGCACAATATTTCTGTCAGAAGCACAGCTTCCCAAAAGGTAAGTCTGAAAAAAAAAAACCACCAAAACCAGTGTGTATGGCCTTTTGAATATTTCTAGAGTGTGGTTAACAACTTACATCAGATACCTCAGCTATTTCACAAAGCTGGTCATGAGTTTCCTTTTCAGTCAAGAAAATACATTCATTAATTTTTCTGTACAGCTAATTACCCAGCACAAACTTTTAAATAGCTTTCCTTGTAAGATTCAGAATCCATGCAGTGCCCTCTACTTTAAAACTAACAGACAATTCCTCATAAACACTTTTCCCATGAGCACAGCCCAGTCAAGGGGTATAACAGAAGTGCTGTAAAAGATGAAATGAAATTGTTTTGCCATGGGGAGGGTGGGAAGTCTCAGTCACAGGGAGTAGAATACTGGAACAGATGAACTGGCAGCCACTTAACTGCTACACTGTATGACTGAGGTACCAGGGATGTATTGTTGTGGGCAGAATGGAGACTGCCCTGCTTTTGTTTCTCCTCTCCCACACTAACAGAGACAAAAGATAAAATTATATGGTACTACATTCCAAAATAATATAACCATCAAAATCTATGTATACATCCCCCTATATATTCCATTGAAACATAAAATCTAAATTTGGAAGAAAAAAAATAATCAAGATGGTGTAAACAGAGTTTATATCTCATACTGCTCAAGAAAAATACTAATTTCCAATATATTACACAATCATTACCTCAATGGGATTAAATTTTACACTGCTTATGCTATCAAAACCCCAAGTCAGAGAACACTTAGGGCTTGTCCTTTGTTCATCCCAAATGTCCACTTGATGGCCACAGGTAGCAAAAACAGGCTCCTTCCAGTGGTGATCAATTCCTGTATACACTGTCTTTAAGGGAAAAAAAACAAAAAACAAAGCAAAAATTTTAAAACCCAATTGTATGCCTAAATACTCAAGTATGTCCTGTTAGAAAAAAAAAAAAATCAACAAACCTTAGCATGTGGAGTCTCACATGGTTTTTCTCATTCATATTACTGAAAATTAACTCACCATTGCTACTAGAAACTAAGCCTTATCAGATGTACCCCTTCCAGTAGGCAAGCTTTCTTTTCCATTTAAAGTGCATGTATGCATTTCTTGTGAATTTACAATGGAGTTGGCACTGAAGGCATATTTACAAAATCCTGGCTGATTTTAAAGCAAATGAAAATTTTAAGAGTGCAACTGTATTTTCAGTGGGGACTTGAATTCCACAGACACTGCAATAACTAAAGAGTCTCAAACTATCTATTTGAAAAAAGCATTTAATGTTTTTCTTAACACAAGCTTTTCATAAATTCAAAGTGCCAAAATATCTATTTTTAGATTGCTTTTGTCAATAAGGAAGATGTAAAGTTAGTATTTTGTATTGAATGGCTGTGAGATATTGGTAGGAAAAGTAAGTAATGCAGACTAAGCACTGACAATACACATCTGAAAAGACTACAGAGAAATGTGACCAGTTTGCAGGAAAGGGATAATTAGTACAGACAGAGCTAAGCAGTCTCTGTTGGCATTTGAAGAGTCCTTTCTGGTTACATGTAAAGTAAGTGTAATAAAAACATGATATTTTAAAAGTGCCATTATAAAATTTGCCAGCAAATTACAACCAATTATGATAACAGGTGATATCAAATTATTTCTCTCTCCTTCAAAAGCTAGATAAGAAATGATTCAAACTTAATTCAAAAGAAGAGATGTGGGAAAATCAAAACTCAGATTTACTACCTTTCCAAGAATTGTATGAATAGGTTCTTCTTCTTCTCCATATTCTGGGCTCTCCATTTTCCACTGCTTCACGGTTTTGTCATCACCAACCTGGAAATATTAGAGAAATCATGTACAGTTTTATGTAAATATATTCCCTTTTATTTTGCTAGATGTGCTTTGCAATTAAATACAGGCATCCTTTAAAAAAATATTCTGATATACACATGCTTCCTCCTGCCTGTTCATTGTTCCATTTTACACCTCCAAGCTACAGATTAGCTCTCCTGGCCATAACATGTCATTAAAACATGTACATGGTCTGACTGCAGTGAACATTCTTTGTATCAGCCCACCTGGCACTGTTTTTGATGTGTGGCTGAAACAGCCCTGATGCAGCACCCAAGCCCTGGCTGTGCATTTCCCCTGCTCCCTCTCTGTGTCCATCATCCCTGCTTCACCCACCAGCAAACAGGCTTGGGGTGGGCAGCAGACTGCGAGGGGACACGGGCGTGACAGATGTCCTGAACTGGCCAAAGGAGTATCCCATAGCACAGAACAATGCTCTGCAATAAAAGCTGCAGTACTGGGAGCAGAAAGAGCAGGTGGGGGCTGCTCAGAGATTGTCTGGGGATCTGTCGGCTTCTGAGAGCAGGCGATTGATTCCCAGTTTGTCACTTGTTTCCCACCACAACTTTCCTTCATCTATTCCACTGTCCATCTTGATCCACGAGGCTTTTCCAGTTTCCAAAATAGATAGCTGAACAGGAAAATGGTGAGCTGGAATGATAGCTATTTTGTAAGGCTACATTTTGTGATTTTTAATCAACTGGCACCCTAAGCTGCAAATTATCTTCTGGAAGTCACTTTGGTGAACCTGTAATCAGTTAAAAGGCACTTTCCACCTCAGTTGCTCTGGTTACCTGCTCCAAATTTTGTTCTACCTCTTGCACTAATGCCAGCACAAGCTTTTGCAGGGCTGTACAGTGCCTGGATCACGAAAACAGGCCTAAAATTGTTAACTTTACAAGTTTATCTTCCCCTCCCTGACTGCACTACTGCTGTTTCTCTCCCTCTCTCAATTTTCAGGCAGATTGTCAAAAGGGGAGTAACTAACCTGGAGTCACTTAAGATTTTTTACTGTGGCTTTCCCTATATCCTAACTACATCCCTGTGACCTAGTATGTACCTTAGAAAAAATAAATATACTGTAGGGAAAATGGCTCTTCTATGACCACTTCAAACAAAACACAAACTCATGACACTTCCTGTTTTCAAAAACAACTTCTTGTTGTGTTGTCTTCGAACTGTTTTAATGCCAACAGGAAGACACACTATTTCAAAGCAGTTTACATGCAACTGAACCTGTTGTGGTTTTTTATAAAACAATAAAAAATGATCTTAACTTAATCAGATTAATCATAATATATGCAAATGGTCACTTTTTTACATGGTATATGTATATGCAAACGGTTACTTTTTAACTTTTTTACATCTTGCAATGAACACAATCCATTTACTACTTTAACAAAAACTAGTTTACTGGAGTTTTAATTACATGACCATCTGTTAGCTCTTTGCTGGTATTTATCCCTTTGATGGTCTTGAATGACATCCATATCACAGCATCAGAAAAAACTTCATCCTAAATAGAACTGTCGCGTTCACCGACACATTTAATAAGTGTAGTCATACAATATTTAAATGTTCTATGGCAGAGAGCAAGGTTCTCAGTGGAAAACAGATGGTGAGCAGGTACTCTGTGCTGCTGCACTGCTAAGGAGACACAGAATACTTACAGTGAAGAATGATGTACCACAGAAACGGGCACACATGCCTCGAACAAAGCCTTCGTGGGCTTGTATCGTGCGGATGCACTGTCGTTTGGTCAAGTTCCAAATTTTAACCTGATAAAAACAAAAAGCAATTATTCTGTAAGCTTTCTACAGCCCACAGCGGCAGTTCATAATTCAAGTATAAGAAACCACATATGCTGTAATGAAATGGCAGAGTTGGCTTGGACATAGGTCAGATTTGATCATGTTAAAAATTAATAATTTCTTTCTTGAAAATAATTTTAAAAGTGATGTTCTTTCATTCCTACCCTCCATCCTGACTTAAGCTGTATACTTTCTGCATTTTGCACTCCCCTATTTTTGAACTGGAATTCTTGCTAAAAAACAGAAGCAGTTATAAAATTAGCAGAAAGTGGTCTTTAAAGACAAAAGCACAAAGAAATTGGAACCAACAGATTTTTTTCTGTCCAGCTGCTGTACTACATTGTGTGTGGATGTCCACCTCTCACAGAGGTTTCTGTTTCAAAGCTTTTGGGCTCATTTAAAAACCAACAACAAAGAAATGGAGGTCACTTTTTATATTTTTATGTATTTACGGTACCAAGTACTTTACTTGCTCTATCAGTGGATAAGAAATTTGGATAAGAACTTTCACAGAAATGTGTTCCACTTCTCTCTGAAAAGGTTAACTTCCCTTATACTACTGCATGACATGTGTACTTTCTATAAAAAAGCAGAAAGCAACCAACTGCCTAGAAGACCTTTAAACTGCCCTTGAATACCTTCAGAGTATTCAAGTACTATCAAATGAGCAATGTAAGGGTGAGAAAAGACAGGTAATTCAGAAAAGACAGGCAGTTTTTTCTGCAACTAGTTCCAATTAAAGTGTCCTTGACCGCTATTTACAATAGCTATGTAAATCAAATATATACAGGGTTAGCCTTCTTTACGCAGTACAAAACCCTGTTATTCCAAAAAATTTTTGGTTGTGTGCCCCTTCACCCTAGCTAATCTGGCAGTTTAACTTCTTTAGGGGGAGGAGTGGAGAAGGGGGGTCATGTAGGCAGCAAAAAGCAACCACAATGTGTATTGGCTTTGCATGGCTAGGTTTTGGTAGTGGGAGTTGACAGGGGTGGCTTCTGTGAGAAGCTGCTGGAATCTTTCTCCACATCCAGCAGAGCCAATGCCAGCCAGCTCCCACACAGACCCACCCCTGGACAAGGCCAAGCTAAGGAGAAATGGTGGTAACAACTCTGTGATAACACTTTTAAAAAGGAATAAAAGTTAGTGGGCAAACGTAACTGCACTCAGAGAAGAGAGGAGAGAGAATACATGAGAGAATAACTCTGCAGACACCAAGGTGAGGGAAGAAGGAGGAGGAGGAACTGAGGTTCCTCTGCAGCCTGTTGTGAAGACCACGATGAGGCAGCAGTGCCCCTGGTGCCCATGGAGGAGGTTAATGGAAGTGCAGAGATCCACCTGCACCTGTGGAGAAGACTGAGGCCAGATGCACCCAAAGCAGGCTGTGATCCATGGCAAGCCCTTACTGGAGAAGTCTCCTGGCAGGGACCTCGGGACCCATGGAGAGAGAAGCCCACACTGGAGCAGGTTTCCTAGGACTTGTGACCCTGTGGGGGACCCACACTGGAGCAGCCTCTGCTTGAAGGATTATACAATGTTGAACAGCCACCCACAGAGCAGCAACTCGTGAAAAGCTGCAGCCTGTGGAAAGGACTCACACTGGAGAAGTCATGGAGAACTGTCTCCCACGGGAGGACCCAAGTGGAGCAGCAGAGCACCTCCTCTCCCTGAGTAGAGGCAGGAAGAACTTGTAATGAACTGACTGTAACCCACTTCACCCACTTCCCTGTGCTGCTGGGGAGGAGAAGGGAGAGCCTGGGAAGGAGGGAGGGGTGGGGGGCAGGTATTTTTAAGGTTTTATTTTACTTCTCATTATTCTGTTCTCAGTTTGTTAACAGTAAATTCAATTAATAACCCCAAGCTCAGTCTGTCTTGTCCCTGGTGGTAATAGGGGAGTCACCCAAAGCAGGCTGTGATCCATGGCAAGCCCTTACTGGAGAAGTCTCCTGGCAGGGACCTCGGGACCCATGGAGAGAGAAGCCCACACTGGAGCAGGTTTCCTAGGACTTGTGACCCTGTGGGGGACCCACACTGGAGCAGCCTCTGCTTGAAGGATTATACAATGTTGAACAGCCACCCACAGAGCAGCAACTCGTGAAAAGCTGCAGCCTGTGGAAAGGACTCACACTGGAGAAGTCATGGAGAACTGTCTCCCACGGGAGGACCCAAGTGGAGCAGCAGAGCACCTCCTCTCCCTGAGTAGAGGCAGGAAGAACTTGTAATGAACTGACTGTAACCCACTTCACCCACTTCCCTGTGCTGCTGGGGAATGGAGAACTGTCTCCCACGGGAGGACCCACAGTGGAGCAGCAGAGCACCTCCTCCCCCTGAGTAGAGGCAGGAAGAACTTGTAATAAACTGACTGTAACTCACTTCCCCCACTTCCCTGTGCTGCTGGGGAGAAGGGAGAGCCTGGGAAGGAGGGAGGGTGGGGAAAAAGGTAGTTTTAAGGTCTTATTTTACTTCTCATTATTCTGTTCTCAGTTTGTTAACAGTAAATTCAATTAATAACCCCAAGTTCAGTCTGTTTTGTCCCTGGTGGTAATAGGTGAGGGATCCCTCGCTGTCCTTATCTCAGCCCATGAGCCTTTCCTACAATCTGTCTCCCCAGTTTCTCCCCTGTACAGTGGCAGAGCTACAGAGCAGCAAAAAGTTTCACCTTCCGAGTGAGGATGAAGGCAACAGGCCAAACAGAGACAGAAAAGTAAGGTGTGACAAAACCAACCAAACAACCCAACAAAACACAAAAGAGAAAAACAAAAATAAGAAAAGATACCTTCTTTGATGTGGATTGTAAGCTTACCTCTCCATCACAAGCTCCAGACAGCACAGTAGACAAACTTTTTGGATGTTTGGCCATGCAATTAACTCCATCTCTGTGGCCATCAAGTGAACTAAGAAAGGGTTTTGCAAACACACGTTCTAGTTTTGTGGCATTCAGAGCTCTTGTGTACTCTCGTGCAACCTCAAATGGATGCAATGCAGGGTCATAGTTCCTTGGAACTGCAACAGGAAGAACACAAATTAGAAACCCCTGCTGGAGCAGGTCCAGAGAAGAGATGAGCTGAGGGATGGACTACCTCTCCCATGAGGAAAGGCTGTGAGAGCTGGGGTTGTTCAGCCTGGAGAAGAGACAGTTCCAGGCAGACCCCACTGTGACCTTTCAGTACTTAATGGGGGCTATGCAACCTCAAATGGATGCAATGCAGGGTCATAGTTCCTTGGAACTGCAACAGGAAGAACACAAATTAGAAACCCCTGCTGGAGCAGGTCCAGAGAAGAGATGAGCTGAGGGATGGACTACCTCTCCCATGAGGAAAGGCTGTGAGAGCTGGGGTTGTTCAGCCTGGAGAAGAGACAGTTCCAGGCAGACCCCACTGTGACCTTTCAGTACTTAACGGGGGCTATAAGAAAGATGGGGACAGACTTTTTAGACAGTCTGTTATGACATGACAATGAGTAACAGTTTTAAACTTAAAGAGGTCAATTTAGACTAGGCAGTAGTAATAAGCTTTTTACAATGAGATGGCACATGCCCCATCAAGGTTCTGAGCAGCCTGATCTAGCTGAAGATGTCTCTGCTCACCACAGGGAAGGGTGTGGGGGGTTGGACTAGACAACCTTTAGAGTTCCCTTCCAAAACTCTATTATTCTGTGTGCAAAACCAACACAATTTTTGGCAGTTTTAAGAATGAACGTGCAAGAAGCAGAACGCGACATACCAGGAATGAAACAGCATTAAGAGCAAAAAACTGCAAAGGGTAACCTAGGAAATACTAAGCGCAATCTGGGGGTACCAGACCAGTGATTAAACCCCCAGCCTCGCCCTCCTGCTGTGACGCCGCTTCCAGACCAGGCTGTGGCAGCTCCAGGCTCCGCCACCCCGAGCTGCGGCTCCGGCAGCCGCGGCCTGGGCCCGGCACGGCAAGGTCTGCCCGGCGATCCCCGCCACGGACCGGCACCCGCAAGGAGGGAAGCCCAAAGCGCACTGCCCGATTCTCGCTGCTAGCGGGCAGCGGCAGGGGACGGGAGGGGGCCGGAGCGGAGCGGGGCGCGGACGACGGGCGCCCGAACGCCTTCCTGCGCCGCCGGCCTCACGCCTTCCGGGCGGGCCGTGCCGTGCCATGCCGTGCCGTTTCCGGCCGGGCCGGGCCGGGCCGTGCCGGGGGCCGATGCCGGAGCCCCGCTCACCGCGCTGCAGGTCCAGCTTGGTGTCCCGCACGTAGTCATCGGGGTTGCGGCTCAGCACCTTCACCCGCATCCCGCCGCCGCCGCGCGCACACGTGACCGGATGCGCCGCTCGGGCCGTTCTCGCGCGAGGCCGCGAGCCCCTCCGCGGCCCCGCCCCCCTGCGCGCGCGCGGCCGGCGATGGGCGCCGCGGGGCCCGCGTGCGCGGCGCGCGAGCCGCTGTCGGGGGAGCCGGCGCTGCGCTCCGTGCTGCGGCACGTGCGGCTGGAGAACCTGGCGGCGGGAATGAGCGGCGGCGTCCTGGCCACCCTGGCGCTGCACCCGCTGGACCTCGTCAAGATCCGCTTCGCAGGTGAGGCCGGACCGGCCGCCCGCCGCCGTCCTGCGCTCAGGGCGCACCGACGTGCCCGAGCTCGCCGAGCCCGGGCTCCGTGCCCCAAGCCCGCGCCGCTCTCTCTGGCCCGGCTCCGTGCCCCAAGCCCGCTCTCTCTGGCCCGGCTCCGTGCCCCAAGCCCGCGCTCTCTGGCCCGGCTCCGTGCCCCAAGCCCGCGCTCTCTGGCCCGGCTCCGTGCCCCAAGCCCGCTCTCTCTGGCCCGGCTCCCTGCCCCAAGCCCGCTCTCTCTGGCCCGGCTCCCTGCCCCAGGCCCGCTCTCTCTGGCCCGGCTCCCTGCCCCAAGCCCGCTCTCTCTGGCCCGGCTCCCTGCCCCAGGCCCGCTCTCTCTGGCCCGGCTCCCTGCCCCAAGCCCGTTCTCTCTGCAGCCCCACGGCTGGGAACAAATAGCCGTAAGCCTAAAGGGACGGTCTCCCATTCTCTTCCCGCTATCCCAAAGCTGCTTCTTGTCTCTTGTAGGGGCTGTATCGTGTGCGGTGTGCCCCGAGGTGTTTGCAGGCAGGTGGGAGAGCTGCCGGCCTCTTCCCCCGCCGTTCCCCCGGTGGCCGCCGGTGCCAGAGGCAGCGGAGCGCTGCCCGCTTTCAGCAGGCGGCTTGCCCAAACCCACGTTCAAAGTTCACCTCTATGCCAAAGATTCTCAGCACTCAGAGTGTAGCGGTGGTTGTGGAATAACCTTGGTCCTTAACAATAGTGGTGGTGTTTTGCACAAAACTCTGTAACTGATTTGTTTTTTCCAAGGAAACATGGCAACTTTTCTTGACTTTTCTGCGTATTTGAGAAACTTGTCCATATCATATTTTCTTTCAGAGGTTGAAACATTTTCCTGTATCTTTGGGTTGTTTTCATAAATAGATACATGGTTTTTTTAAGATCTCAAAACCAAACTATCCCAGAGACATTTTATGAAGTTCAAAACGTTGGACACATCCTGGGCTGCGTTACAAAAAGCACAACCAGCAGAAGGGCTCTTTTCTCTCTGTTTTCCATTTGTAAGACTACATCAGAAGTACTGTGTTTACCAGGACAAGGAAGGAAGACAATGACACACTGGTGTGACTTCGGTGGAAGCCACCAGACCGGTGAAGGGGCTGGAGCACATGGCATAGAACAGGCTGACAGAACAGCATCCCTTTGGCTCTGAAAGGAAGGGCTGAGGGATTGCAAAATTGCGGTCTATGACAATGTTATTGGAAGGTAAAGTCAGATTCTTGGAGATAGTAGGCTGAAAAAGAACAGGCACAAGCGTGAACATGGAAAGTTCCAGTTATTTTACTGTGAGAATGGTTAAATACTGGAAAAGTTTACCCAGACAGGCTGTAATCTCTTCAACCATGGAAACATTCAGTAGTCAGCTGGTCATGTCCCTAAGTAGCCAGGTCTAATTAGGTCTGGTTAATTCTGTGAAGATTCTTGGCAGTATCATTGACAGAAAGACTTGCATTCGTGTGTCTGATTTCCGATGTTGTTTAATATGGTTATAAACTTGATCTGGTGTCTGCATGGTAAAAATTTCACAAGTATCTGTGGGAAAGGTCTAGCAACACTTATTCAGGAAGGAGAAAAGAGGTGTTTGTATTCTAGTTTTCAGTGTTGTCAAGGTGTTGAGGCATTGTCCCACTGTGCTCAGCAAAGCATTTTGTCTTCAATGCTGAAGTCTGTCACAATTATTACACAATTATTATACAGAGTCTGTCCCATACACGGAGTTCAAGGGGAATTAATAATAAATGTGGCACCAAACAGAAAATGCCTGTTTACCAGGATTAATTTTGATGGGGACACAAAAACTACACTTGTAAAACTTTGAGATCAGTTTTCAGTGCAGTTGCAGTCTAGCCATACGTCTGTAGGAAGAATGAAAACTGCTGCTCTGTTGGCAGCACAGAGTCATTTAGCTCAGAAGAGAGCCAAGGAGTTCACCCCCTACTCAGATAAGCTCTGCTTAGATCAGTTTGTTCAGTCTTGTGTATTGGAGTTTTGAGTAGCTCCAAAGATGCTCTTCAGGCAACTTGTTCAATTATTTGGCCATTCTGCTGGATAAAAAGTGCTAGTCAAAATTCCCTGTATTTCAGCTTGCGTTTGTTACCTTTTGTCTTCTCACCATGGACTGCATCACATATCTCATCAGTAATCAACTTACTCCTTTGTTGTTGTGGTAGGAGCAATAGTAATTTCAAGTTTTGTGACATCCATGTTCTACATGATCTGTCAGACAAAAACTTGTGTGTTTTCTATGTTTTTGAAGTGGTATTTTCTGAACATGTGGACAACCGGCTGTTAGGTTATTAGGTGAGAGAAGAAACCTTTGAGTATTCTGGTAAAAACTGACTTGGGAATCAGTAAGACGTGACCCATTGCTTTATAGAACATTTTAAAGAGAAAATTTGAATTTAAGGGTTGTTACTTGGGACTTGTCTAAACAGCTTAGAGAAACATGTCAAGGATGCCATCCGTATCACCTGAAATATGATGCAAAATCGCTGGAGTGCTAAAAAGAAGAAACAGAAAACTTCAGATCTGCTGCTTATCAAAAATGTACTAAAGTGCATTTATTTAGCTTTGTCAGATTAATAGGAACTTTCCTCTTATTGAACTAAGTAGTTTCACTCTTTTTTATTTCCTTTCCCCCCTTTTTCCCCTAAGTTCTTGAGCTCTAAGCTTATAAAGCTGTAAACCCCAACTCTTGCATACTTGTGAAATAACATTCATGTAATACAGTTGATCAGTTACCTTTCATGTTCATTTATTGCTTGCTTTAGAGGCTGTGGGCTCCTGTGTTGGCTTGGAGGCAGTTGAACTTTATGCTTCCTGAAATGTTTTCCAATATCATTTCTTTCTTTTGTAGTAAGCGATGGGTTGGAGCTGAGGCCAAAGTACAATGGAATTCTTCACTGTATGAGCACAGTCTGGAAGCATGAAGGGCTTCGAGGCTTGTACCAAGGGGTGACTCCAAACATGGTGGGAGCAGGGGCCTCCTGGGGACTTTACTTCTTCTTGTAAGTAGAACTGTAAAATGTGTCACTGCCTGCACAATGTAGTGTTCAGATATACACTGCATCTTCTTTGTGGGGTATAAAAATGTGCTAAGGGACTTACAAACTTGTAATTTTCTTAGCTAGTCCAGGTTTGTTAAGGTTTATTATGGTTTACCATTTTAGAATTTAAGCAGTTTGAGTCAGAGACCTGATCCTTTGTCAGGTACAGTGCATTCTCTTGATGCTGTGAAAATACTAAGGAATTTGAGAGGTGATGATACTGTTCATAAAGAATTCTCTAAAAGTGCCAATACACTGTTCTTAAAACCTCATGAAAAACAAGAACCTAAATTGATTTCTTAAAAATTAAAGAGCGTGAAGTTTTCTACTGAAACTAAACGTTTGATTGTTTTTAATCATTTTAGTGACAGTTTTTTTCATTGTTTTTGTCAGTTTATGGGCTTTGCTTTTAAAGCCCATCTTTTAATATTCTACTTTATTAACTCTGTTACTGCTTATCCCTATTAATTGAAACATTTTAGGGACTAGTTAGCTGGTATGCCTATGCAAGCTCACTTATCAGTTGTCTAGAGTGTTATTGTTGTACTTCAGTCCTTAAGCTTTGCTGTAGACTGCTATTGACACTTCATCTTCTGTTGGCAATTCCTTAATTAACAAAGATTGCAAACTTTGCAAGAGAATCAAGAGGATCAAGAGAATAATTCTCAGTGTATTTCTGAGCTAGAAGGTACATACCTAGCACTGTGGGTCCCAATAAACTTCTTTTAGAGTTAATTCTGGATATCTGGTAATTTTCAAGATGCAGTCCCATTGATACTGACACTTTAATTGTACAATTTAAATATATATTTCCATGGTTCACTTTAAGAGCGAACTGCTCAGAGACAATTAATCAATTAAATAACAGTAGTTTGGATGCCTTTTCTTCAAAGGCTGTGTACCACCATGATCTTAAGCCAGGTATGTCATTCTGGATTGGGTTTTTTGTGATGTAGGTCTGTTTTCACCTTCACTAAACTACGTTGTTTATTTTCCAGTTACAATGCCATCAAAGCTTACAAGAAGGAGGGGAAGATGGAAAGTCTCAGTGCGAGCGAACATCTGGTGTCAGCTGCAGAGGCTGGTGAGGTTAAATGCAAAAATTAATGTTCACTTGTACCCTTCCCATATGCTGCTACCTGCCTTTCTGTGTCAGTGCAGCTTTTTCTTACAGGTGGCAAGTGCAAGTGTTCCATCCCAGATGCAATAGTTTGTTGTCTGTAAATAAAACAAAGATGTCTAGCACAAATAGGTGGATCACTGTGGTCCTTCAGTTTTGTGCAGAATTAACAGTTGTCAAAATGTCTTTTGTCCTGGTTTTCATTCTGTATAAGTACTTCCCATATTTAGTACGGTATTGGGTCCCAAAATGTAACTACAGAAATCTGCTGCTATCAGATTGTTAGCCTGTTAAATGTTTACACTTGGACCTGGAAAGGAGGTGGCCTATTGAATCATGGAATGCTTTGGGTTGGATGCTTTGGGTTGGAAGGGACCTTAAAATAATCTAGTTCCAGCCCCCTGTCTTTGGCTGGGACACCTCCCACTGGACCAGGGTGCTCAAAGCCCCATCCAGCCTGGCCTTGAACACTCCCAGAGGTGGAGCATCCACAGCTTCTCTGGGCAACGTGTTCCAGTGCCTCACCACTGTCACAGTAAAGAATTTCTGCCTCATACTTAATCTAAACCTGCTCTCTTTCAGTTTGAATCATTCCCCCTTGTTCCTGTCACTACATGGTGTACAGGCAATTTGGAAGACTTCATTAGGATTTTGAAGCATTCATTTAACGTTGAAATATAGGGCATATTGTATGACATGAAATACAGTAATGGATTCTGCTACAATGGTATTTTCAATAACCTATAAAGCTATAACAGGTTCTTGCTATTAACCTGTCAAAATTATTAAGCAAATTTCGCATCAGGGAGGTGTCCATTAAATTTTGAATTATTGTATACTGAAGAATAACTCAGATAATCAGTGGTGCATTAAGAAATTACATTTACTGTCTACTTCAGATTATACTACTGACTGTGGAAAGGTGAAAGAAAAAAGGGGCTGTACTAGGAATGTGCAAAAATACATGTACCCTACAAAAGTACCACAGCAGGAGTGAATTGGACTTGACTGTGAGCTTTGAAGGGAGAGAGAGGGAGCAGTGGAGGGCATAAACTTCACCTGTTTTGAGCAATATGAGTACTCTGGTAGGAAAAGCAGTTTTGTCATTGTAGAAGTTACGTGGGACTGAACAAACTGGACAATCTGTGGAGCTGGCATAGCAATGAGTGTAAATTCTGTCTGTCCTCAGGAGCCATGACCCTCTGCATTACAAACCCAATATGGGTAACCAAGACCCGACTTGTGCTACAATATAACGCTGGCGTGGATCCATCCAAGCGGCAGTACAGAGGAATGTTTGATGCTCTTATAAAGATATACAAGACAGAGGGCATACGTGGCTTATATAAGGTAATCACATTTCAGAAAAATTCCATGATTGCCTGGCACCACCCGGTAGCATGGTGAGACTTCTAAATATTTGTCTGCAAAAAGAATAAATTGTGATAGCTCACTTTCATTCTGTGAGTCTTTCCCGCTGAAGAACTGCAGCAAAAAGGCTTAGTCAGAAGAAAAGCCATTATACTGGTGATAAACTGCTCTGTAATTTTTTTGAATCTTCCTATAATTAGGATTTGGATAAGCAGGACAGCAAAAATGTAACCTATGTTGCTGGTAGTACTTCCTTGCGTTTTATCCCTTATCTCTGTGTTTCTGACCTCTTCTGGAAGATAACATGACTTAATTTTTACTTCTATAATGAATATAAACTATAATGGATAGTTTCACAATTGCTTACTTGCCCTCTGGTTATTGATGTCTGTAATCTGTCAGCTCTAGATGTATTAAGTTTGCAGACTTCTAAATATGGTCTGCATATGTGTGGGGTTTTTTGTTCCCTTTAATTTAGGGAAACAGATGGCAACAAGATTAGAACTTTTTGCCTCCTCCTCCCTTCAGGTCATGACATCAAGATGCGTTCATCAGTGCCTGGAAGTTGTGAAGAAACCTATTTTAGTTCAGTCTGGCTCTTCTCCTGCAAGTAATGCTGCAGAATCATAGAATCATAGGATGGTTTGGGTTTTAAGGGATCTTAAAGATATTCTTGTTCCAACACCCCTGTGATGGGCAGGTGTACCTTCCACTAGCCCAAGCTGCTCAGAGCCCATCCAGCCTGGCCTTGAGCACTGCCAGGGATAGGGAACAAGACCACTTTCTCTTAGAAATTATTCTGATTACTGAACATTAGCTTATTTTATTTTCAGTGAAAAATGTGATCCTTCCTATTCTGTAAGACTTGTGTGCTTCGTGGCAATGAATGCCAAATTCTAACACTAGGATCAAGGCACCTTACTTATTCCTAAATTGAAATTGTCAGTATTTCTGGTTTGCCTGCCTGGATGTCTGCTCTGTTCCATGTAGATAAGTTCTGATTTCTTGGATCTGTTAGGTTTTAAGATATCCTTCCCCCCCTTCTTTTCAGATTATTTGTGCATGTAGCATGTGTCGCCTTTGGCACTAGACACTTCTTTGTAGTGTTAATCTGCAAGTGTGGGACTAAAGCAGCTACTTCCTTTGAAAGAGCAAATTACTTGCTTAAATCTGCAAAGAAGGTGACCTAAATAGGTCCTAAGTGACCTACATAAGTGTGCACACTGAGCAACTTCCATTTGACGTCAAGACTCTCTCAGCCTTGTCTATACTGGGGGAAAAGGCACCTCTTCAGATGGCTCTTTGACTTGAACATGATTTAGCCTTCCTCCATTTCAGTGTTTGGGGAAGCTTTTCTTTTTCTTGCTCTGTTTGAAATTGTACAGCTAAAGCTTTGTTTTTGCCCTGAGTCAGGAGTTGCAATACACACAATTGTCTTCTTTTTCCTCATAATCTTCATTTCAGATAGCATTCCTTATAGCAGATACGGGGATCTCAGATAGTACCACCTTATAGTAAATGAAGGGATCTCAAATAGAGCAACTGTCTCAGATAGAATGGGAAATAAAATCTGGAAGGAGTTTCTTGCTGTTTGAGATTTGTCTTCTAAAGAGTGGTATTTCTGACCAAGCAATTTGATATGGCTCTTTATTGCATAGATGCTGTTCCTGGTCTGAGCAAATCCCTTCAGTCCTTTGAGGTACACACTGGTAATGTCAGGCTACATCAATCTTTCTAGCAGGGATCAAAGCTGTCTTTATTAGCTCTGCTGGGTATTGATTGTTCATCAAATATAGTTTGCCTGAATCTGGGTTTCTCAGTAAGTTGTTCCTCTTGGACTTGGCCTGGTTCTGAAAAGGCAGGAGGAGTCTCCTTCGCTCATTATCCCAGTACTCATCCAGTCAGTGATCTTCCACACCCTCCATCCACTGGGCTTTGTTTTCTGGTCCCCTGATGACTGGGGACAGAGCTGCTCTGCTGCACACCAGGCTGAATTAAAAAACAGCTTGGGGTTATGTACTTTGAACACACCTATGGATCTGCTGGAGATTTGAGCTCTAAAGATTGCTTTGCCATTAATAGATGTCGTGCAACCATCTTCATGTTATGAGTGCTGTGGTGTTCTTTTCAAGCATAAGGTAGGAGTGCCCAAACATGGTAAAATAGTTGTAAGATTGTAGGATTGGTGCTTTTAGGAAACCATAAAATATCTCTGAGCTGTTGAGAAACTGTTAGATGTTTCTCTGTTAGATGAGGTGTTTAACTGTTAGATGTTAGATGTCTCTCTCTAGAGACTGCGACTGCTAAGACACCAGTCAGGAATGCATGGCCTCCATATTTCTATATGTGCATTTTTTATTCTCCTTTGTTGATGATATAGAAGCAGCAGTTGGAAATAGAGCAATGCTTAATAAACAAGAGTAAAATACACAGGAAATGTAGAATATTTAAGGAGATTAAAGTAAAATCCAGGTTCATCAAGACTGAGAATAAAAATGTAGCATGCTGACAACAACAAAAGCCATAACAGTAATGTGTGCAAGTGAAATATATTTGGATACTTCTGTGTTGGCATTTCACTTTTGGTAGGCAAGGATAAAGTACTTTTCCTGGTCCCTCAACGGCTAAGGCACTTAGCTCTCTTTATTTTGCAATGCTTTTGCTTCTGTTATTTTTCTTCTTATAAATATGAAGCTTGTAAGCTTTCTATATCTTTGTACTTGTAACCCA
Organism: Pyrgilauda ruficollis; assembly: GCF_017590135.1. Lineage (NCBI taxonomy): Eukaryota > Metazoa > Chordata > Aves > Passeriformes > Passeridae > Pyrgilauda > Pyrgilauda ruficollis. Next base: position 9,835,889 of record NW_024523822.1, on the reverse strand, counting down.
TTGAGATTTGGCCATCTTGATTTTAACTTAAGTTGCAGGTTCTACACAGAGACATAAGCAAAAGTGGCTTTCACATAAAAGATGGCAACATTTTTCACCATGAGGGAATCAAGATAATAATGAGGACTTCAGTGTTTTATCTGCACAAGTTGTCAGAGCAGGGCACTGAGATGCTGCAGGTCTTGGACACACTAGAGCCCAAATGAAGGCAGCACTGGAGAGATTACAAGGGGTATTTGCTGCATTCTTTTGAAACAGACAGCAGAGGCTGTTCTGGCTTGCGTGCTGTCAAACACTTCAGGCAGTGATGTGAGTACCACATCACCAGATGAACCTTGTTCCCTTCTTTCTAAGAAGCACAGGTTTTCCAGTGTGTACATTTGCCTGTGTTTCTTTTTATTGTGGTGGGTAACCTTTGAAACACCAACCAACAGGACATTTTCTCCTTGTCATGGATTTTCAGCACTTAAAGCACTTTGAGCCAACTTTAAAATATTTCTTTATTCCCTGTCTGCTGCTCAGAATTATATGCCATTTAAGTTTCTAATTATAGAATATAAATATAGAACTATATTTAATTTTGTCTATTGTTCTAATCCTTTGAAAGAGAATTCAAGCAGGACTTCTTTGAGGAAGCATTCATCTTGTCATTCCTTCATGGCAAAAATCTTCTAAAGATATATTTCAAATATTAAAGTAAAAAATAACAAGAAATACATGAAGTTATTATAAAATTTCTCTTTGAAGTCATATTTTGGATAAAAATAAATATGAAATTCTATCAAATTTTGTGGCAAGAAAGAATTTTGAATTAAATTATTCTAAGAATAAGAAAATAGAATATGTTTCAAAAACTTCCCCGGCCAAGATATTTCAGTGCTGTGAAGAAATCAGTTTTGCTTTGAAACGTTTTTCCATAAGAATGCATTGTTTTCTATGATCAATAAAAGCCTGGGTCAGCTCCTATTTTACCGAGGCACATTGGCTGACAGTTGCCTCACTCCCTTCTTGGATTTTTTAATATTGGCCCAACATTAAAGGTCCCTCAGTCTTTGGAAGCTCAGCACAGGACTTTAAGCATGCTGGTGTTTGTGTATGAAGTACTACCAGTGGATGCTTTAGGACTCAAGGGTGCGAGTTATCCAAATCTTCTGGCTTAAGTTTAAGAGTTTAGCTCTCTTAAAGGTTGTTTAATGTTCTTCTTTTGTTGGCAGAGAAAGCATTACCTCATTTTTCTATGATATAAATACATTGTTCTAATTCTTTCCAAGTGGAGAACAATTACTTCCACTGTCTTTTAGTTGTTTTACTGATTAATCACCGGGAAATGTTTGTGAAGATTTTCCCTGCTATCACTGTCCATAAGTTTCGTACTGGGTTTTGGTTGGTTTTTTTTGCTGACCCAGATAATTTTTTTTTACATTTTTGCACAAATTTTTTTTCTGCTCCTGTTTTTATATTGCATTCATTTTTTTTCTCTGATGCAGGATTTCTGAAGACCAAAGTTGTCTTTTTCCCTCTTTTGGGGCCCTTTGGCTTCAAACTTCACTTTGTGCTTACAGCTGACAAAATAGAGATATGTGGTTTAATTCCTCTTGTTCTTATTTGGGGAAGTTTTTTTTCTGGGACTTTGACTAGCCCTTAATGCATTTCATCACTTTGTGGTCACTGATGGAGAGTTCATGACCATTATTTCTTACTGTGAAAAGAAATTTATCCTCATGTATTAAAGAAATTCTAAAAAATCATTTCCTGAATGACTGAAAAACTTTAGAAATCTATAAGTAGCATTTGGAAAGCTGATCCCTGAAGTGGTATTTTGTGTATTATCCGTGCAACTTTTCTTCCTGCTGTAGTTTTAGTTGTTGAGGTTTTTTCTGCAATTTAGGAGTTTTATTATTTTGTCTTGTTAACACCAATTCAGTGGACTCCTTCAGAGATCTATTCTCCTTTTCACCTTCTCCAGGTTTTTATTCGTATTCTGATAAGTCTTCAACATTTTGGGCTTCCCTTTTAGTGTAACACAGTTTGGCATCTGAGCACATTTTTAAATTCTTTTTTCTTGTCTGAATGGATCATAGGAAAAACTGGGGTTTTTTTGGTTGTTTGGTTGGTTTTTTTAAAACTTTGGTTCTTTGAGTGCTTTTAACCATATTTTGTTCACTTACTCTGTTGTACCCCAACAGTTTGCAGCAAGCTTTTGAGTCCCTTTCTGTCCAAGATGATTAATCCTCCATTTATTTGTGGTTTTCAATGTAAATTACCAACTCTTCAAAAAGAATTAGTGCTTTTCAGAGCCCCTGCAGCTGACAGCTCATTTTAATGGAGCTAGTCCTGCTCCTGGGGGAACTCCTGTCTTCTCTTTCTTGTGGAGACAGTTCAGAAAGTACCTGTTTTCCCCCTTCATTTCAACTTTTTTGAACCTAAAGATTGATGTGTATTGTATTGTGTTTGTGTAAGAAATACAGTGCTGGAGCAGCTCACTCTCTTCTGCCACAGGGACATGTTATGGTGGTGGACATGGCAGTGTCAGGTTTATGGTTAGATTTGATCATCCTAAAGATTTTTTCCAACTGAAATGATTCTATATAGACACAAACATTTTTAGTATAGAAATATATATATCTGTATATCTCATAGACACACATTTTTGTAGGGACACAAGTGCAAGCACATGCATATCTATTTCCTGGGCTCAATCACAATAACGTTTAGTACCTCTGCTCCTGGTGGCTCTTCTCTGAGTTGCCAGCATGTGTTACCAGTCTCGGGTGGGACCCAAACCCCTCAGTGCCAGTCTCTGGAGGCACATTTGCAAGACCACAGCCTGATTTGTGATCTTGCAATCCTAATCTGTGTTTCCAGCTTGTGCTCTGTGAGGTGGAGTCCCTGGGCCACTTGTTTTATCTCAGTGACTCAGTGGGTGACTTTAGGCTGTGTGTCAGAAAAGTAGCATTTATTAAGTGTTGGTGTGATGCCTGCCTTAAGGACACCTGGGTCAGACTGCAGCTGCTGTGCAGCACAGTCTGTACATTAAGGGAGGACAAATGTAGGGGTGTGAGCTGTGCTCTGTCAATTTGTTTAGGTTTGTGCATTACCCTTTAACCTTGTTTTGCCCTTCTTTTAGGGATTTGTGCCTGGCCTGTTCGGAACATCACATGGAGCACTTCAGTTCATGGCCTACGAGGATTTGAAAGAGAGATACAACAAGTATAGAAACAGAGTATCAGATACAAAATTGGTAGGATGCTTGAGAATAAAATTATGTTGTGGCATGTAAATAAATACAAGTGGATTCCATTTATCAGGTTGTACAGCGGCCAAATGTACAAAGTATTGGTACATTAATTGAGTGCAGAATATACAGAAGGAGATAATACTTTGTCACTTTTTAGGAACAAGCAACTGGTTTTCACTGGTTTTGAAAACCAACTTCTTACTTTGGCAAGTGTTTTGAGAATTTTAGAGGATGGAATGAGGGTTTTTCCTTACTTGTGGAACCAGAGGGGGTGGTATTAAACCCTGGAAAACTGTTGGGGTGCAAGCTGGGCAAAGGTAGCTACCTTTGGAAGAAGTGTTTGTCTTGATGGGAATGAGAAGGCACAACACATGTTTTACATTGTAGCACTGCATGTAGTAAACGCTGACATTTCTCTTAATGTGTTGTATTATAAGAGGGAAAAATCTAGAGTATTGTTTGGTTGTACATTTAAAAATCAAATAAGATTTTGGGAACTGGCTAATTTAAACCATACCTAAGACAAGCCTGACCATTTTTGTTGCTTTTAGAACACTGTGGAATACATAATGATGGCAGCTGTATCCAAAATATTTGCTGTGGTAGCGACATATCCCTATCAAGTTGTGCGAGCTCGTCTTCAAGACCAGCATAACACATATTCCGGGGTGTTTGATGTGATCCGCAGGACGTGGAGGTAGGTGTGCAAAATTAAAGGCCTACACGTTGGAAACTGAGTTTTACAGAATCAGAGCTACCTTTACTGGCTTCTGTGCTGACTTGCAGAACCAGTACAGTTCAGAGCAAACAAAGTGTTAGTTGTACAAAGTCATATTGTGCAAGATGCCACCAACAGCAGTAAGCCCAGGAGATAGGAGAGAGTCAATGCCCCCTGCAGGTTTCTGCTGTTTATTCTGTCTCCCTTCTCTCTTCTCCAGCAAATTTCACAGGCCAAAAAATAACATTGTCATGGCTGGTTTGGGACACTGAATGAAGTCTCACTTGAACTGCTTTGGGTTGTCACATAGGACAGGAGCATTGTGCTGCTGGGAGTTGTGGCTAATCCAAATTCCTGGCAAGGTGAAGTGAGCTAGCCAGAGCTGCTTATACTGATGTCCCTGGGTTACCCTGGGGCCTGACTGCACTTGTAGTCTGGTCCCAGCTTCCTGTAGGACCTTGAGAGACCTGTGACCTCACACCTATTCGTATCTTCTCACAAACCTTCCCTGAGCTGCACAGTGCAGGGGAGTTTTCACACAGCCCTGTGTAGTTATTGAGGGTGGCCACCTCTGCATGTGCATCCGTGGCTTTGGGCAGTGCTTCTGGCTTGGCCCATATTGCTGGAGAGCTGGGAATGGGCTCCTGGGCTGTGAAGAGGGGCCAGCTCAGTAGGTGACCGAGGCTCTGTTGTTCCAGGAGCTCCCCTGGTTCAGATGCTGTGCAACCATTTTGACTGGAGGCAATTCAGAGCAGAAGTAGCTCTGATGTGTCAGTGCTGAGCCCTTCAGTGCTGCAGGCTACAGGAAGGCTTTTTAGTTCTGGTGAAGTGGAGTGCAGCCATTCTGGAGCCACTGCTGAGCTCATGATGAAACAAATGGGACTTAGGGAGGGTTGTGTAAACCACACCCAAACATTTCTCAGGATCTGTTTTCTCATCCTCCAAGGTGTCCTGTGCCTGTGAGGCCTGCACCTAAAGAGCTGGGATTTAATGTCTCTAAAACTTTTTAATAGCCCTAGCATGACACACTGATTCAAATTGGGTGAAATTAGATTCTCATTTATTGGCCAGTAGAATCAAAATTCTGGAAGGGGTGCTTAAATTCTCAAAACATGAATGCTGGCTTTTCTTAGTTATTTAGCCAGTTCTTGTAGCATGAAGCAAGATGGTAAATTGCCTTACTTGGACAATACCCACAAAAAACACTCAAAGTCTAGGCTAAATAACTGATCTACATAATGCTATTATATGTTCAGAAGAAAAAACAATGGGTTAATACTTGATGCACTTTAAACACTGTCTGAAATTGTTATTTCTAACCTGAAGTACATCTCTCAATGGGAGTGTGAGAAATAAAATGCCAGGCTTTGTTTTATGTCTGATTTTTTTCTTTAAAGGAAAGAAGGTGTTCATGGATTTTACAAAGGAATTATACCTAATGTAATCAGAGTGACTCCTGCCTGCTGTATTACCTTTGTAGTTTATGAAAATGTGTCTGGCTTTTTACTTGGTTTTAGGAAAGAAAATAATTAAAAGGTATGAACTTGTGTTCCTAGGAAGGAATCTATCCTTTATTTTTTATATTTATGATCTGGGAGAAATTTAGTTCAGCAGTCTTCTTTGACACTGTGACTTGATCTGTTATTTTGAGGAAAGAATGTAGAGACAATAAACCCTGCCAACATCTCTCCTGTTGAATGCTCCTGCATTGCTGCCTTCCTCTCTGAGTCAGCTGTGCCTGCTTGAGGCAGATGTCTGCAACTGTGAAATAAGAGTGCTGTGACTGGGTGAAGGCAGCTGCACAGCAATCCATTCATCCTGGCCTGCCTGGAATAACCCACTAAGCAGTTTCAGCAAGTCTCAAGATAACAGTTGGTGAGATTCTGCTCCTGCACAAGTGGAAAACTTTATATGAAAGCAGCCCTGGGCCCTGTCAAAACTTTCACAAATCTCTGAGTCTCATTAAAACAAGGAATGTCGTCTGAATCCACCTCTGTGTTACTCATCAGATTTTAGGATATGGAATGCTTCACACTCCATTGTTCATCCAACATAAAAATGCTGCCTCAGTGGGGTGCAGTTTGGAAACTGAAATTGTTTTTTTTAAAACAGCTGTCCATTCTTGTGTTTGAATAATTTCAAGTCTGGTGAAGCTCAGTTCTTGTCTCATACCAGGCCAGACTTGCACTGTGGTTTTTGACTTGGTTTTAGCAGCAGACCGATGTGCTAAAAGTGCATGACTTGCTGGCCACTTAATTCATTTTCTCTCTTTCACTCTCTCTCCATCTCCCTCTGTGTCAGAGTCTGTCTCCATTAATGATACAGCTGACCAGATATTACTAACAAAATGCATATTTGAAAGTGGGCTTACATTTTAAAGATGAGGATTTTTTTCTAGTAATCCCATAGTGATGCAGTGTTCAAGCCAGTGTAGTAACAAATAAGACCACATTTACTTTCAATAATATTCTCTGGAAAAAAAAGTGTTTCTAGTCTAAAACAATCCTGTGCACAGGACTTTCTTAAAAAAAAAACCAGAACAATCTGTTAATGTCTTCTGGTTTGGTTTAAGGAAAAGATTGTTAATATATTGATTGCTAATTTACTGATAAATTAAATTCCCTTCTCAGTAAATTTCTATAATAATGATGGGTTTTTTCCACACCAATAATTGCCATCAAGGATATGTACTTTTTAGAGTTCTGGGTTTGGGTTTTTTACTTCTTTAAGAAAAAACATTACTGACCCTAACATCTGCCTCTTGCTGTTGGTAAGAAGATATTAAGTATCTAGTATATATAATTTAACTAGGAAATAAGTTAGCAAAGGCTATCCAACAGTTAGGGAGAAATCATCAGTTTCGTAGGGAGCAGAATAATCACTTTGAGAAGTTTCCTGTTTACCAGATTAACCTAAAGCAGAAAGAACCATTTTTAACAAAAATTTAACAGATTAGGGACTTTGTTTAAATTGTAACCTAAAAACTGGAAAGCTATTTTGCATCTTCATTCAGCAATCCACTTGCTTGTCTTTGTAGCTACTGTTGCCACACACCACATTTTGTGTAACTAAATTTATTAATAATTTACACTTTGTCTTCCACAATCCCTGACAGAGTTGATAATCTCATTGGAAAGAATAATCTCATCTGGGGCCAGCATGGCTGGCTTTGGTTTTTATTACGGAAGGTTCCGTGTGTATTTAGCTGAAGATAAATTTACTGGAAGTTTACCATGTAAATAATGTAGATCCAAACCAGCAGCCTCTGCCTTTGGAGGGTGCTTACTGGCCTTTGTGTGTTTTGTGGTACACAGAATGAAGTTAATGGAACACTGAGTTCACTCTACCACCCAGCGTCCAAAATACATTGTGAAGACATATGAAAACATCATAAAAGAGAAAAAGCTGTGCACGTACTAGCCTGGATTAGTGTTCTCTGGGTGCAGAACAGCTTCCTCGTGCTTCAGGATAAATGCAAGGGCAGGCTGTGAGCATGTGCACAATCACTCCCTGTGTGTTAGCTGACGTTCTGTAAGTTCACAGCTCAGCTCAGCTCATAGTAACTTGTTTGTGTTCAGGTACCTTAAAACCATCGTCCAAGCCAGTGAAAACACTGCAGTTCTTCAGAGACAAAATACCAGCTGTGTAACTTGCTGGCTTGCAGCAAATCTCACACACCATCCTGCAGTCGGGCAAGCCCAAGTGCTCCCCTCACTGCAGGTGTCCTCCCCTGGTATCTGCAACAACAGCTACAGGCAAGAGCGACCCATCTGAGAGGTGCCTGGGGGAAATCTTACAGCTTGTTCAGAAAAGAAAATGAGATTTAATTAATAGCTAAATAGCTAAAATAAATTCATTATCTCAGATTTAATGGGGTTTTTTTCCTTTTAATTTCTAGGAAGAGTGGATATTTTTGCATGTTGTACATGCTTTTCATGAGTTCTTTATTTCATTAATGTAAAATTGGTTTTGTAATACAAACATGACTGTTGTTTCTCTTTAGAATGTGTACAGTTTTAAAAAATATTTGAGTATGTCACTTGCAGCCTTTGGAAGAAAATATTTAAAACACTGAAGCTTGTGGTCTGTTGGCGTGATCAGTGTTGTCACTTGTCAAACAGCTCTGACATCATTGTTTCACTTTACAAGGTCAATTTTGGAAAGCCTAGGCATTTCAACCTGTCTTATGTCTGTATCTTCTAAAATGCTTAATATATCTAGCTTTTAACCAACACCAAAGTGATTCTGTATAAGTGAAAGGCTAAATCCAGGAGAATTATTTTATTGCAGCAATGAAATTAAGTGTTGTAACTGTAAAATTATTTCATGTCTGCATCTTAGTATTGGAGACCAGTCATAGATATTAGACTGAAATCCAGCCTATCGAGAAGCAAGAGAGGGAAGAAGAGCTCAGACAGTCTGGTTTTGCTCAGTTATTCATGATGAGGTATTTAACACTTACCATGTTGTCTAGGTCACAGTTAAGTCACCAGGAGTTCCTTGAGACAAGACTGTAACAGCAGAGCATCCTATTCTGCAGTCAGGTTTACAGGAGTGCATTTTATGTTTTCTGAAGGCTAAAGCCAACCTGATTTTACTTTCTTAGAACTTTATCTGTAAAGCCTTCTAAAAAAATCGTGTATCATAACACCATGTAAAATACCTTAAACAGATTAATGTTCAATAAAATAACCCGGATTTCTTTTTTGTAAAAGGTCTTATTTATTTGATACAAAAAGTTAAGGTTAATTCTAAAAACAGTGGTGGTATTACATCAAAAAAGAAATTAAAACGTTAATGAACTTGGTTTTGATATTTGTATTCTAAAATGATTATTATAAAAAGCCTCTGCCATGTGCAAAACAAGACAAAGGCTACAGATGCAAGGCTTTGGTGCCTTTCAGTCCAGTACTTGCATCCAACTCTATTGAAATAAATTCTGAAAAAAATAGTACAAAAGTTTTAAAAAAAGGTATTATAAAAAGGGAGGGAAGTCATTTTGGCAGTTCTTCAATGATGATTCGGGAGACTGAATTCCATCCAGTAGAAGCATCTCCCCGTGGATAATCTGAGCACGTCCCAACCCAGATGGCAATATCCACCAAGCCAGCATTGATCCCTTCACACAGACCTTCCACTGGTTAAAGACAAAAATCAGGTTACCTCAGCAGACACAATCCCTTTGTATTTCACAAATTAAGGTGGACTCAAGAACAGCAGCTTGTTGCAAGCTTGTGCTATTTAGTTAAATGTAAAAAGTTCTTAGAATTTTAAAACAATTTCAGAAATAAAAACTATTATGTAGAGGTGTGGCAACATCAGTTACAGCCATGCAGTGCCTCTGTGCTGCTGATTGACTGATTCACTACCTGAAGCAGATCACCAGCCGCAGGATGCCTAAATGGGAGATATACCTGCTGCTTTAAATACCCAAATTTACACACTGGGATTTGGAATATGGCTTCATACCCTTCCAGACACCTTCCTAGCAGTGATGGGGGCACAGCCAGGCCTGGTTTACAGCTCAGCTCTGTAAAGGTGATTGCCACCCTCTAAGCTTTTCCACACTTTTCCACACTGCTTCTACATGCAGTTGCCCTCCTGATACTCCACTGGCACCACTGGATGGAGGTGGGGTAGTGAAGTACAAGTCAGCTCTACCCCTATGCTGAAAAAATCCTAAAACAACTCTAGACCTTAGGCTTCATGTAGTCATACAGTACAAGGAGGAAAATGGAGAAAGGACACAGACTTTACATTCCTTTTTCTTAATATCACTAAGTGAATGAACTCACTAATTTGCCTCTGCTAAGCAAATGAATAATTGCTCCCAGATATTTCACTATGGAGGTACTTTTGCGTTCCACCTGAAATCAGAGTAGAAATTGCAGGAGGAAAGTCTCACTTTTGCACAGATAATGTGCAAATACCAGTATTTTAAGCCAGGATGGCACTGTCTACTTGTCAGTAAGGCTGCTTCTCCACAGGTTAATACAGCACAGAATGTCTCTGTAATCATGTTGTGGCAGAGATCAGTAGACCTGCCTGGACAGAAATCTCTTCCATTTCTAAAACTCAGGATATAAGTACCATGAAAAGTACCTCAGCAAGAAAGTACCACTTAATAAATAATTATAATACTGTTACTTATCAACAGCCCACTCTGAGACAGCAGAGTAAGAGAACAAGTGTGAGTTGGCCACTCTGAGTTTGCTGCTGCTGCCTTCTGCTCCATCTCCGCTCTCCCGGCATACATACCTGAGGAAGTTCTGTGTATGTTAATAGTAGAATTCAGCTCTGGGCTTCCTTGATCTAGGTATATTATGGCTTCAATGGGCAGCGGGCCAGCGCACTCTGCCCCGTTGAAGGTGAAGTACCAGCGCTGACAGCAGGCGCTCCGGCACTTGAGCCGCAGGGAGCCGCTGAAGAGCACGCGGAGCGCGCTGTTGGAGCGCATCTTGGTAAACGTGCATTCCTGACAGGAGACAAACGTGCTTTGGTACAAACCTCTGGGCTTGAGCCCATTCTTTTTCTATACATTTATATTTAGGACACCGATTTAGGAATATATTTATTTCAAAATGTTTTGGCTATTCTCTTTCAGCCCCTCTGGGGGGAAAAAAAAATTACAGCCTGGGAAATCCCTTGTGGTGCAAAGATGCAAATCAGAACAGCTCCTCATAGATGGTAAAGGAGAAACGGATTATGGAAATTCTTAACTTTATTTAGATAACACCTGCTGTTAAGCTGGTAGCCCAGTTACCTTCTGGGATTTATGAAAAGGGATATAAGCTCTCTGAAAGCTGCACTCAAGCCACAGAATCACACAATCATAAGGACTGGAAGGGACCTCTGAAGATCATCTAGTCCAACCCCCAAGTCCTTGCATGACCAAACAGCACAGTTTCTGTCTCTGCTAACAGAAATCCTGGACTTAACGATTATCACAAGACTTCTGAGCAGTTTATACCCAATAAAAGCTAAATAATAAATAAAAATAAATACTTTCAGGTTTTTAAGTGATCATTAACCTGTCTTCAAAATGCTTGATATCATGGGGAAAAAAAAAAAAGAAATTAAAGGAAAAGAAAATTAAAAAAAAAAGAAGCTAGGGACAGTTCTGCAAGTACAAGGCAGGCAGTAAGAAAAGTCTACTGAAAAAGTTGATTTTCCCTCTAGCCACAGCACAGCAGTTAAACCACTCTAATTATTCTGGGCTTTGCTTCATAGCTGGGATTGAGCAGGGATTTTTTCTAGAAGTTTTACACCCAGGGCTGCAGTGGAGGACAGACTGTTTGTGTCAGTCTGGGTGACACTGGCAATTCTGCTCCTGAGCAATGCTGATCCTTTGCAGTAGCATCCTGCAACTGCAGCTGTGTTTCAGTGAATAACCACTATGAAGCAAGAGTTATAAAGATGAGTACAATTAACAGATTAAAGATGTTCACCCCTTCTTAGGATTGAAATGGTGAAACTTGCCCTGTTTTGGGCAAGCTAGAGGTACTGTTTTGGTACTGTGACTTTCAGCCTTACAGTTACATATCTGGTCTACTGAACGTACTATTACACCAGTTACAAAATTCTTCCGAAACCCTGTTCCAGGAATGAAATAGGCACATAGCTGAAACACAGCTGAGAGCAATCCAAAGTAGCTAATCCTTTGAGAAGTTCACCCTTGCATGCAGAATAAGGCCCCAGCAGGAAATCTGTGGGGCTGGTGCAGCCCAGCTCCCAGAGCAGCCCCGGAGCCCGCCGTGCTTGGTGCAGCCCCTCGGTGCAGAGCCAGCTTACCGCGATCTTCCCGAGGTCGATGCCGTAATTCAGCGCGCTCCACGAGCACTGCTTGAAGTTGGGTGTCCAGGACTCCTCGATGCTCTCACGCATGCACTCGCCCTTCTCCCCTTTCAGCCCGTCCCGTCCCGGGATCCCAGGTGTCCCAGGGATCCCATTGGCTCCTGGGTTTCCATCCCGTCCAGGAACGCCACTGGGGCCTTGTAAGCACATGCCATTATACTGGAAGACAGAACAGATTTTGCTGCTTCCATCCCTCAACTCTGAGGCTAACCAAGCCAAACACAAGTGAATAACAACAAAACACAAACCCCCTCCTGTGCCACAATGGGCTATTTCTGTATCTCTGAGAAAACGGTTCCACAGAGGGAAAAAAAGAAAGGAAGAACAAATTTTCAAAGATAAGCAGTGCCAGCAGAATTTGCTGTAAAACAAGATGCCTTTTTTTAATGAAAAGATACATAATCCTAGCATTAAAAATTTACCTAGTCCAAGAATTAAAATCTATTGGAAAACCTCACAAGAGTCAAAACATTTCAATACAGAAAAAAAAAAAAAAAGAAGTCACATGTTAATTGTTACTTTCTCCTAACCCATCATTACTTGTATAACTCTCTATGCTAATACGTGTTCAGTATTTTTTTTTTTAAAGAAGATTTTCCATTTCATAGAGAGCAAAGGTTAATGCCACTTTTCTTCTGTCACTGCTCCTCTGGTGAGGAGGTGACAACCACATTGTGATAATGAAGCCCCACAATTCAGACTCCAATATGCACACAAATGGATGGTGATATGGGTGTGGGAAGCTGCACCTTGGAATAAAGCTGAACAGGAATCCTGTTTGTAACAGTGGGAAGGCACATGTGGGAGGAGGAAGGCACACTAACATCCTTCCTAACATCGCAGTATTAGGAAAGGTCAAATGTTGCTCTCCCAAACTCCATGTTAACACACATTGACTTCTCACCTTCTGAGACCTGGGATTGCCCACCTTGGAGAGCAGGTCTGTGAAGCCCAGAGCTCCTTCCCCCAGCAGCCTGAGTGCTGGGATGTGGGAGGAGCACTGGGCATGGGAATGCTGAGCAGGAACCTGCAGGGGCTGGCCATGGCTTTTTCTTCGTGTGCTCTGTCCTGTCTGGTGACTGACTGCTTCCTCCAGTCTTCATCCCAAATCCTCACAGATAGCTGTATTCTGCTCTTCCACTTTCTCACATTTTTTTTGTCTTCATCTAGTTTAAACCACCTAATCCCCATCTGTTTCAAAAACAAACAGTGCTGCAGCTGTTCCCCCTTGTGCCAGCCATGCCCCTCTCTGCACTGCAGGAGCTGTAAACTACAGCCCCTGCCCTCTTTCCCTTGTCAGACCGGTGAATTCTTCACTGAGGCTGTGCCTTTTCACAGGCTCTGGTGCAAAAACCAGCAGAGCCATCACAGCCTTAGATGGAGCCACACCAAAAGTAAAATCAGTGACTATATGGAGAGGTCTGGTAAGAATTCAGATGAGGGTTTGACTAATGGTTGTTAGCTTTCCCTTACTACCTTCACAAAGAAAACCCTGCTGGCTAAAGGCAGTGGAAATATTGGAATATTTTCATGAAGAAAATCATGTTTTAGAAAAGTTAGCTGAGAGAAGGCTGGTTGGCAAAGCACACACCAAGCCAGGAGAACAATGCAAGGTCATTTCTATTTCACACACCAACAGCTATCTGGTTTTGCTGTTGCTTTCCCACTGGACTCTGTTTGTAACGATGACTGGCTCTGGCTTTTGCGTGTGGTTACTCACCACAGAAATCCTACATGTGGAAATAGGCAAGAGCTGGGGCAGGCCAAAGCTCTGGCCTATTGCCCCCCACCCCCAGAGACACCAAGAAGGGCTGATCTGCCTTCACACAGGAGCTGCCACCCACAGCCAGACAGGGAGAGCACCTCAGCCATGGCACATCCCAAAAAATAAATGGGAGCACAAGAATCACCTGGGCTTTGGGCTCCACTCCAACTAAAACTGTCTGTCTTGCCAAGTCAAGTCTTTTTCATGTTTTCTTAAGCTGGAAATGCATAAAACATACTTTAAACATCCACTGAAGGCAGGATCCCCCCTCGGTCCTGCCTCCACTCTGCCCTGGCAGGGCTTCTGCTGAAGCAGTCTGTACAGCTGGGCTGTGCATGAGTCAGCTGCCATTGATTTATCCGCACTTTGCTGCTCACTCTGCTGCACCCAAAAAGCACCGAGCAATTTCAAAGAAATGAGGGACCCTGAAACACTGCTCAGAAAATGTTAGCTCATCCATGTGTACAGACTCCTGATTCTCAATGCAATTCATTTTGCACAATAAAAGTGAAAAGGCAATGAAGTAGTGTGAAAGGGAAAGGAGCTTTGCTAGCAGTGGTGCTTCCAGCACACCACTTTAGGGGATCTCTCTGGAGATCATGGAAGAAATGGTCATACCACTGATTTTCTACAGAAGATGAACGGCAGTCCAGCAACTCACAGAAATACCTTCACATCTGCTTTCTACATTCCAAGGACTGGAAAATTTCTCTCCTGTCATCTATCCCTGAGATGGGATAGTCCCAATGCTTTCAGGTTTCTAGTAGCAATGGAATTGCAAACAATGGTGTGCAGTCCCTGCCGCCAAAGGAAATAATGCATTCATGCGACTCCAAGGAAAAGGGTGTTCGGCGAGCATGCAGATAATTTTCAGAGCAGGCAGATAGTTTTTCTCATTACTATTTATCCACTAGCATTTTAGGAGCTAAACAGCAGCTAAGTGCTTATGTTGGAAGGCACTAAGCAGCATTTACTACTCATGTTGGAAGGGCTGTAGGATTGCTGCGCTGCCCAGCCCAGGGCGCTGCCCCGGCTGCCCCGCGGCGTCCCCCGGCTCCGGGCACGGCGGGGAGTGCGGGCTCCGCCGGCTCCCGCCGCCATCCCGGGCCCTGGCCCGACGGGAAAGCTCCCAAACACACTCCGGGCCGCCGAAACCCTGCGGCTTGTGTCAAAGCCCGTGCAGCGCCTTCTCCGCATTTCCCCGATTCAGCACAACAAGGGCGTCATTAACTGACCCCAGAGATGCCCAGCGGCGCGGGACCGGCGCTGCCCCGCCTGGAGCGGCCGCGAGGTTTTCCGAAAGCCTCGGATCTTTGGCGTTTTTCAGATCTTTGCAATAACAAAGCGGCTGCGTGGCTCCTCCAGCCACCCCCCGTCCGCACGGCTCCCCCAGCCCCTCCGCCCGCCCCGCTGCCGGCCCCGGCCCCGCCGCTCTCACCACGTCCACCACCTCCCGCTGGCGGAGCGCCTTCTGCTTCCCCTTGGGGCTCTCGGAGCCGCCGTGCGGCGGGGCCGCCGCCAGCAGCAGCAGCAGCAGCAGCAGCAGCGGGGCCCGGGCGCGGGGCATGGTGCGGGGCGGGATGCGCCGGGGCCGGCGGCAGCAGCAGCCCGGGTCCCGGCTCTGGGCGGCAGCGCGGCGATAAATGAGCCTTTCAGAGCGCGCAGCCCCAGCTCCCTCCCCGGGGAGGCCGGGAATTTCCATCCTGTAACCGAGCGAGACGGCCGGCAGAGCCACCCCCCCTCAGCCATTGGCACGGGCCGGGGGCTCCCGCCCCCTCGGGCCGGCCCCGCCGAGCTGTCCCCGGGCCAGGCCGGAGCCCCCGGCCGGGCCGAGCCGGGCGGCGGCAGCGCTGCGGGGCCATGCCCGGCTCTCCCGGAGCCCCAGGCAGTTCCCTTCCACGTCTTCAGGTGTTTGCTCGGCACTCGGTGGCTCCTTTCCCATGAAGGAGCTGTGTCTGCAAGAAACCGCCCAGCGGGACAGCGGGATGCTGGTGCACCGCGAGGGGAAACTGTGATCAAGTATCAGCTGGGCATCGGTCGCAGATTTCGCTTTAACAAAAGTCAAGGTAAGGACACAAAATCCTTCTGAACAATAGAGGATTTTGGACTTTTTCGAAAAACTTGGTATTGCCAGGCTGAACATTGCCAATTTAGCAAGAGAAGTGAAGTTCTTGGCCACCCAGTGTAAACCATCCCATACTGCTTTCATTCGAAATCATACTTTGCTTTTCATCATTCTAGACTTGAAAAGCACTGTGAAATAAAGGATGTGATATGACCTCAAGAATTCAAGATAGAAATAACAAGTGTTTGAGAGGTAGCTTCTGTATACTGCAAGCCACGTGGAATTTATAGAGGTAGAATTTCCAGAAGGGGGAGATAAGCTTTAACACTTTTTTTTTTTTCCTGAAGTATTTAACAAAACCACACATTTCTCCTGCAGGAAAGAATGCTACAAGAAGTTGAGTCATTCAAACAGGCTGCGTGGAACCACATTTTTGTGTAGACTGAACCCCTTCATGTGGCTCTGCACTTTAAGCCACTTCTGCCTTTCTCCCCTTTCCACGTCTGTGCTGGTGGAACAATAGCAGTGAAGTGAGAGCTACACCACAGGTCAGTCCCACTGCTGCCATCAGCCCCGTCACACGCTGTCCTGAGAGCTGGGACTGACGTCAGCCACATTGCTGAGGTGAGGGCTCCTACCTTGCGAAGAAGGGCAGCGTTGCACCCTGCCAACTTCAAAAAAACAGCTGCTAAATAATAATGGTTCCCTAAACCAGCTGGGAAAATTTATGGAATGATGTAAACCCTTAATTGTAACAATTGCTTTGGTGACAGCCTCAGTCAGCATCCACAAACACACACAGGCAGAGGCTTCATTGAGCAACTGCTCAGTGCTGCCAGCAAACCCTGCTGCCTCTGGGCTGGTGGCAGTGCTGTGAAGGCGGTAATGTTTGATTTCTGTGTCACCTGCATGTTCACACAAGCGTCCTTACCAAGGGCTGGGGATCCTCAGCATCAACACAGCCTGTTGCTAAGGTGTGTCCCTTCACAGAGTGCCAAACTTCTGCATTACAGAATTAATTTCCTCAGGCAAGGTGCAGCAGCTGAAGTACACAGTGCAGCAGCACTGCACACCTTCCTAAGGCAATCACTCAGGGTTTTAGAGAACAAAATTTGCATGGATGTTCACAATTATTTCCCCACCTGGGTTAGCTCACCGTATGTTTGAGTGTGGTTTAGAAGCTTTGAAAACCCAAATGGCTTTGCCAGAGGAAGCAAACTGAGGAGCACTGTAAGAGAAGGTCTTAGCAAACAACAGTGGGACATCTGCTTTGAGCTCTGGTGAGTGCATTGTGCAGCTCCTAGCACTCATTTGACTTGCAGTGTGCGTTTCCATCTGGAAAACAGAAATGTCAACATCCTCCTTAGCCTTCTTCAGCCCAAGCAAGCCTTGCCATCTGTTAGGATTATGCTCTGTGGTCTTCTAATACATTTAAATGCTTCTGAGGGCACCAACCACTGCCAAATGCTGGTGAGATACTGAAACTGAATCAGAACTACTGATCTACTTTGTCTTAACTACTTAGCAGCTCAAAGGAATGATAATAAACTTGCCTGAGCATCCTCTGACCATGATCCGTATTACATCAACTAGTGATTCTTTCATTTTATCCATCCTGCCATATGATATAGGGTTTATCTTTTATGTGTGGCCTCACAAACATATCAGCACATATTATGAGTTGTTATTAATGTCACTAAAATCTCCCAGATGGCCAGTCTGCTCCTGCACAGCCTGGGCAGGCTCACACAAGGTCACTGTGGCACAGCCAATGCATCTTGAACCACAGATTCCCATAGATGAGGCTGATGGCATGAGTGCAGTCTCTCTGCTGCAGCTTGAGCTGCTTTCCCCCTCACACAGCCTCTCAGCATCCCAAAAATCCAGACACACAAGTCTGGAGAGGAGGATGTTCCCATACACACATGTGTTTCCATTCACCTCAGCTATAACATATTTAAATTCAAGGGACTGCCCATGGGGTCACTGGGTCTCTCTGCCTTTCCTGTCCAAACTATTCCAGTTTATGAATACTGTTTGTTAGCACACTGGTTTGAATTCAGCCAGTGAGTGTTTGTTATTCAATCCAATTGTTATTCAGTCCTTAGTCTTTCCAGTGTGAGATAACTGCAGGGAACCAGGAGCACCAGACTTAGGTGTCTAAACATTACAGAAAGTTTGAGGCTGAGGATCCTGAGACAAAAGAGGCCCAGTAAGGTAAGTGCCAAGACTTGGACTTTTCATCTGCCTTTAACTCTTATTGCTTCATACATTTCCCTGTTCTGAGGATGTCTGGGGATTTTGACTTTGGCTGGCAGCCTGATCTCTGCATCACTCTGGGGAGCATGTTGTTGTACCGTGGGTAACAGCAGAGCACTCGAGGTTAGCACTGCAGTGCTCAGCATCACAACACTCAGCCTCCTTGCCAACCTGTCCTTGGTGCTTTTAACTGTGGAGGTCATCATTTTAGATCTTGTTCACTTTATTACTGACATTTTAGGGTGAGCTGTAAGTTGGTGTAAAAGGCTGAGATCAGAGAAAACTGTTGAATTTTTCAAATGGCTCTTTGCAGGCTGCCTGTCTGATCAAGGAGACAAAGAGCTGTCTGTACTGCTGTGGAAGAAAACCAAAGTACGAGCTCTTTGGTAATTTATTACAGATTTAAGAAATTGATTCCAACTTCTTCCACCAAAAAAACCTTTGGAACTGCATAAAAATCAGTGGGATTGTGGTCTTAGTCCCTTCTAACACATCTTAATTTAAATATATTATTCATATAGCATGAATAATATTTTAAAAAATCCAAAACATCTCTTCCTCTATTTTATTACTTTACTAGCACAGATACACCTATTAAAAAAAAAATATATTCCAGTAGCTTCTCAATAAAATTATAAAAGCATTATAGCCACAGCAGTACTTTGCAGGTACACATATTAATATTTGAATCTTAAAATCTAATTTGGGGCATGTGCTCACCCTTCAGAGACTTGTCTGCAGAAGAGAATTCCCGTGTTCACATACATGAGGACAGCATTTTTTGAGCCTGAGAAAAAAAAATCCTGACGGTAAATGTTAATTCTATGTTTCTGAATAAGCACATGGCAGTTCTTAATGTTACTATAGGAAATGTATTTTTACACAATGGAAACAGAGAATCAACAGAGAATAGAACATGAGAGAATCAACACTTTTTGTTATTCATAATGATTATGTTTTCTATGGAGAGAAATATTTAACGTTGTCTCTGACAAGCCAAGACCAGGATATAGGTCAGATACCAGTGAAAACTTAGGGAAACAGTTCCTTCCATTGCCTGCTGAGGTTCCAGGCAAATCTGGTTTTTTTCTGTCCAAGTCATCAGTTGATTTATAGTTGCATTTGCTTATAGCTGTGTTTCTACAGTAATAATGGAGGCACTGACTATTTTAAACTAAACACTATTCACAAACAGTCAGAGAGAGATAAACTTTAATAAAACTATTTGGGAGAACTGTCTGCTTCACTGATAAAGGATAAATCAGGACATCCAGATGTTTCCATAGTGCAAAATTTATTATGAAAAGCCCATACTGTTTCCCTTAACTGCTAGTTGCAAATTTCAGACCCTGAAGGGGTCTGGTCTGTGCCTCTGCAAGTCTGCTCCCAAGAGCAGCTGGAGCAATCCCAGCTGCAGTCATGGAAACATTTGGGTCTGCAAGGACATCAGGAGAACATCTGGTTAAAGCAGGTCCACTTAGATTGGGTTGTTCAAGGACTTGTAGAAAGATAAAATTATTTCAGTCCAGTTCAGAATTAAATTCACTGGGTGTCCAGTGAATCATCACGTGCAAGGGGAGAGCTGAGTCTCAGGAGGAGCATTTGCTCATTAGAGCAGCTGGGAATCAGTCAGTGGTAGAAAAATCACTTGGCTACCTCATGAAACCTCAATGAATAGAAAGGCTTATACAGAACCGAAAAGCTAACTTTCCTTAAATCCTGTGCTAATAAATGGTTATTAGGATGTGAAATACAGTGCTCCATTCAGACAGGAAGGCTTCTTCAAATGAAAGGCACAATCCGCATTTTTCTACACCATTCATCAAATGCACTGCCAGAAGTTTGTCCTTCCAGTTTTGGAAGACAGTAGCTCGAATTAGTGATAATCCTGAAATTAAAGGAATAGACTTGAACTTTAAAAGTTTTATTTTATTTGTGTCCAGTAAACCCTTTGAAAAGGAGTTGCTCAGGATAAGCAAGCTATGAGCAGGGCTGAGGCAGGGCTCTGCAACCCTTACAGGTGGCTTACAGAAACCAGAGGTCTATAGCCACCATAACAGGTACACACAAAATGCACAGAAGCCTGTAGATGAAAGATTTGGCCAAAGAAAAAAAACTACTTTGCCCATTTGCACAACTCAGAGCAGAGACAGATGAGCAGAGCCAAAAAACAATGACAGATGGGAACACACGTGATCACTGCAGCTCTGCTTCTTGGATGTAGTGGTGGAGCTTGAAGCCTGTGGCATTCCTGTTACCTGGCTCCCCATGCCCACACTGACCTCAGTGAAAAAGTGCCATGGCTTGAGGCAAGCAGGGCTCTGGAGCCTCTGGGCACCACCTCCAGCATCTGCTCACACATGACCCACTGTCACTGAAAGGGCAAAGCATGGACAGGGGCTGCTGGGTCAGGCGCGGTGAGGTTCACCACAAGTGGCTCAGTGGGGTCATCCTTCAGCCCTGAGGATACTGAAACAGGTAAACTCTTGCATTTAATTTGTTTTATGTGCCAATATAGGAATCATATTAGACTTGCATCAACAAGTGACTGGTACAAGGGCATTGGAAAGGATCAAACACCTGAATCCCTGGCTCATGTGGAGACGAATTGTGTTTGGCCAGAACAGCAAAAGACCCACCAGGTTCCTGTGAAGAAAAATGTGATTTTGAGCAATTCTTTAATATTTTTACAGCAGGTGCTCATCTTTTGTGAGGCATAACTTAGTGTTGATTTCCTTGCTTCTATCCTTGTAACTTTGCTGTAATTACAGCACCTCTTGGTTAATTACAGATCTTATTTATGAGTTCAACATTTCTCATTGTCAAGTAGAGGAAGTTTCAGGATGTGTACCCTAAAAATGCTGTTGAAGTAATATTAATTTAAAAGGCAAATTCCCTTTTCCTGCTGGTTTGGTGACTGTCCTTTTCTCTCCATAGAGAACCTCATCACAGCTATCAGCAGATTTAGATGTCTTTCTCAGGATAATCTTGCCTACTAAAATTTTAAGAAAAAATTTAATGATTTTAAGAAAAATAAATTAATTTGCATGGTGAGCCCTGACATCAGCCAGACCACCACATTTGCATCTCACCCACCCAGTGGCACATCACACAGGTCAGTGCCACGTCCCCACATTTCACAGATTCACGTGTCTAGATTATTTATCGCTGCAGTGCATCCACTTGTTCTTTACTTGGAAGTCTGGATCACAGCCATGCCTGTAGGAATCTGGAAGGAGGAGAGCAAGTCCCAGACAGGACCAGTGGGCAACACCAGTGACTCAAACCTAGCACTCAACTGCTTCAGCTTCTTCTGCTCCATCTTTGGTCATTCAGGACTTACCTGAACTCCTGGATAGTAGGTATGATACCACTAGATTTGGGTCTGGAGGGAATGCTTCCCAGATAGCTTAAGCCTTCAACTAATAAATAATTTACTATTAACTTCTTGTGATCTAGTTTCATGTGGTAATGTAGAACATCAGGAAGATAAACTGGGACACACATTCTCTTCTTAGTCCTTCATACACAACCAGCATGGAACATCCTTTTTCCTGTTAAGACCCCTTTGGTGGCCATGCCTAATCATCCTCCCCTCACCTCTCTGACAAACCTACCCAATGGCAACAAAACACCTTCTTGCTATTTCTCTTCACCTTGTATGGCAAAAATGAGTCCTAAAATACCTTTCCCCTTAAAATACCTGATGTTCTCTCATGACTATCCTGCAGTACCTGAGTGTGCTCTCTGGGAGGGAGGTCAGTGTCCCTCCACATCACCTCCACCCACTACTGAGTGCCTGTTTAGCACTGCCCTTCCACAAAAAGTGCTTTCTTCCAAACAGCAGAAACTACTCCCCTCTCCAGCTCCTGTCTGTGCTAAGAAACTGGCTCTGACCCATTTAATGAAGGCAGATCATTATTTGTTTAAAGAGCTCATTGGCCATTACTTTATTTCAACTAGTAAAACCTGAAAAAAGCAAACTTTTATTTCACATTTTGTTTCAGTGATCAAAGTTTGAAATGCGGGGAATAAACCTTAACAAAGAGCTCAGATATAAATGTCCTGGCATGTTTTTAATTGTAACTTAAATTATATATTTTTTAATAATTTTAAGACTAATTATAATTTTAATCTCAAGTGCTTTTTAATAGGAAGTAAAATCCAGTTAATAAATAGAAGTGGATTCCGTAGACATACATCAGAAATACATTCTGAGCTCCATTTCTAGGTACACAAAGCAGAAAGCTCATGAATGCATGCTATAAGTTGCTTTGATTAAACTCCAGTCTATTAAAAAATACAAGTATGATAAGTGTAAAGGCATGAAGGAATAAGTGCAAAAAAAAGGTAACGTGCAGGAAATAACATCTATACTCATGAGACTGTGAAACAGCCTTGGTGCCAGCCATCTCAATTACTGCAAATACCACTGGTTAATACTGGCAGGGAGCTTTACCAGTGAACAGGCAGGCAGAGAGCAGCCAGATGCCTTCAAAGACTGATCCAACAAGTGGCCAGTGTGAAGGGAAGGATGCAGAATTTGTCCTTTGATGTGCAGCCTTCTGAAACAGCACGTTGAGACTGGGTGGTCAAACTCCACAGCAAAAGAGGATTCCTTATTCTCTTCAGCTACTGCACTTTTCAGTGTTTTGCAGAATGCTAAACTTATTTTTATTAAAGAAGTTCAACTTTTAATATTTTTTTTTTTTCTATTTTGCTTCAGAATTTCAACTGGATTTGACTGTTTAAATCAAATATATTCTGTATCCTGTAAGGAAAAAGGAGCTACAGTTCTCTGTAAACCAGCTGAACAGTTGTCAAAGAAAATAGTGTGATACTTCAGCTTGTTAGTGCTCCATCGCTGAATTGTTGGGGTTTTTGCTCTAAAAAAACCAGGATTTAAACAGGTTTTAAATACTGCAGGGGTTTTGGGTTTTTTTAGGTTTTTTTTTCCCTCTGGTAATAGCACATTTTAAATGTTACAAATATTATTTTGTTTATATTTTCAAACTCAGACTTATTTTTTCAACTATGTGCATAGATTTACCCTCTAGGCAAAGTCTACCCTGGTTTTCACTAAATACATTTAGCAAAATAGAGCAGTAAGATACAGTACAAACAACATGCACCATAAAAGTACCATATTGGTAATTTCAGGTGCTGTTTGTTTCACAAATCAAATATTATTTGATATGCTAAATTTATCTTGTCCTTTGAAAGATTTTCTATGCAACCTGAAAACTCAGTGCTATGCATAATTTGAACTGATTTATGACATCTTCATTCAGAGAAAGACTATTGGCACACGTAATTCCAGCTTTGGAGAAGCTGTCAGTATCCTGTAGTCTAGCTTCTTGCAAACAGTGGCACCAAATAAGACTAAAATGGCTGTATCAATGTAAATAGCTGGATTTACAGTATATCTTCCAGAAGACTGCCAGCCTCCATTAAACACTTCAGCTGATGGAGATCAGCTCCCCTTTTCCCAGGGAGAAGTTATTCTCACAGGCTCAGAAACGCCTTTTGAACATGAATGGTTTAACTTCATTCAAACACGAATGGTTTAACTTCATTCAGATAACAAGAGGAAAGCAAATAAATAAATACCTTTTGTAAGAGAAGCTGCTTATGAGATTCTGCACTGCCCCTCACCATAAGGGAGTCAGTCTTCCAGGCCCTGACTCATCTCTGTGCCCCTTTTCTCTGAGTTTCCTTCTCCTCATCACTGCTGTGAGCATTCAAACAGCACTTCAACTTCCTATTCACTGCTTGGGTACTTGGTGGTTAAGCACCCAGAGAGGTCACAGCCTCTTTGCCTGCAAGGATCACCCTGGGAATTCTCTTTTTCCTGGTGCAGCTGCCCTGGAACATACAAAGTGCTACAGTCTCAATCTGCCACTGATGCGTTTCACTGCCAGTCAATGTTTTGATTATTGCTTCGTATTTCACACTTTGATAATTTACCGATTTTTAAGCCCACAGTATTGCTGTAACTTCAAAATTACTTTGCATTTATCTTTTGTAGAGCAGTTACCACAAAAGCAATTTTTTCCAGAGGTTCCTGAAAAGGAGGAACAGCACTAAAAAATTAAAAATCAATATTTTAAGAAGGTGGCAGCATGAGCAGTCTGGAAATACACATTCTACATAACCTAAAGGAAGTCTTTAGAGGTCATGAAAGAAAAGATGCTGTAAACATTAGGATGAAAGAACTAGTTCAAGTTCCTCACTCCTGTATAAGTCTGTGTTCATGTGAACAATTCCCAGCATTGTTCTGTCTCAGCTTCTCACACAGGAGAAATAAAAACATTGCAATACTTACTAACTCACAGAGCCCTACTAAAAAATACTTGTGTTTTAGGTGCAAAAATACTACACTAGTGGGTAGAGCAACAAACATGCCACATCTAGTTACTGAGAAATATCCACTCAGAAGCTCTTACTATACAACAGCATATTTTATTACTAACAAATACAGTAATAACAAAACTACTGAACATGGGTATAAAGTTACCTGGTTACAAACAGAACTAGAAAAATGAAGGGTATTTAGTGCACCTTTTCATATCTTTCTTACTGTCCACTCAGTAGCAAGAATTCTGTGTACTTTTAATGGGAAAATTATAAAAGAAAGAGCATATCCCATTGAAGGCAATAAATTACAAATGCTAAAATGCAGATACTATAATATAAAGAAATTTCATTTTTAATGCATGATGGATAAAACAAATAACTTTGGTTTATCAGAACCATAGTTCCTGTTGTTCCAGCATTTACATGTCCTTTGTACCATGCAATTTTCATTGTTCAATGCATCACCATGAATGCTGCCCCAATTCACAGTAAATTTTCTGCATAATACCATAACATTGAGACATATCCTTATTAGTGGTCAAATGCAAGATGCTGGACAGTTTCACAAAATGCACGGACATTCAGGTTTAGAAAACAGCAAAATCTGTCTCCAAATTATCTCAAGTAATAAATCCCATTGGCTCTTAAAAAAATTATGACTTAAATGAATCAGACAACGAAATTGTTATCCACATCAGCAGTACTTGCTCCTGAGAGCCACCTAGCATAAGAAAGGCTATATGTATTGAGGCCTTTTTGATTTAAAGAAAATATATTGCTGTAGAAAATTAGGCTTTGTAGAAAATTAGGCTTTGGAGGAAAAGTACTAAGCCTGTCTTCTCAGTAAATAGATTGTTAAAGAAGCCTGCACATTAATAACTCACCAGTTATTTGCAGCAGTTATCTGCAAGATATTTCTTTATAGCATTTTTTAAAAAATGAAGTTACTCATGTAGAAACAGCACGAGACGAGCTGTCGCTGCAGCTCAGGACAAAAGCCCCAAGCCTGCACGTCAGGCTGTGCCCATGGAGCCCAGGAGTCTGAGGTGTTCCCTTTGGCACCATGCCCTGGAACACCAGGCCAGGAGAGGCTCCAAGAGGCATTTTCTGAGACAGTGCTGCACCTTCTGCAGCATCCCTGCAGCAGGACCCATCTCACCCCAAATATCAGTGCATGCTGTGGATAAAGGTCCAGCCTGCTCTTCTCAGAACTGTGTCACGTTGGCTGATCACCAGGGGACTGCTGGCTTCAGCAACACCCCAAGGGAAGCACAGAACTTTACCAAGTTTGTACAATACATACAAAACAGTAGTTCTAAAGATTGACCTTATGCAGTCACTTATTTACAAAATTCATTTTTATGTACAAAATAAACTGCTGTAATTTCAGATTCCCTTTCATATTCAGTGTACCAGCTACCATAAACCAGTGCTATAATTGCTACAGCATGATGCATAATTTAGAGTATTTAGAAATTTGTGCATCACTTACTTAACTGATACTGTTGTTTAAGAGACAGTAAAAAACAAAAAATTAACAAGTTTTGAAAAATATTGAAGAGACAGACAGAATTTCATACCTTGAGAAGTAACAGTGCTTTCAAAGCATTATTTTAATGCAATTCATTACGAAGTGTTCTTTATATAAGGAATAATATATGTCTCTCACCTTTTTCTTACATTATTGCCATGTCCTACAGAACTTCAATTTCCTTTAGTCCTGGATAGGATTAAATACAGTACATTATTGCTAGCTGTCCCCTCAACAAAACATACATTTTTTTAAGTGCAAAGCAGGATATATGTGTTTTTTAATAAGGCACAGAATATCCATTATTTCCAGTGTAACAAAGAACTCATGTCAGTTTTATACAATGCAAATGTTCATACAAATTTCCAATCTTTCAGTTTTATGCAATACAAATGTTCATGCACATTTTCAATCTTTCAAGGGTTAGAACTGTTTCCTGAATCCAACTCTCTTCTGGCGTCTGAAGCTGAGTAGACGAGTAGTGATACGGAAGGTGACTGGGGGACATCAGGTATTTGGGAACAGCTCCTTTGCAGTGAAGGAGATTCACTAAAATCATTTTTAGGAGTTATTCTGTAAGTAATGAAAAATAAAACACAGACAGTAAATTTAAGCACAGTTTAATTTCCATTACACTGGAAAAAACTGAGTAGTGAAATCATAAAATATATTCAGCTGTA
Organism: Pyrgilauda ruficollis; assembly: GCF_017590135.1. Taxonomy (NCBI): domain Eukaryota; kingdom Metazoa; phylum Chordata; class Aves; order Passeriformes; family Passeridae; genus Pyrgilauda; species Pyrgilauda ruficollis. The sequence continues at coordinate 9,809,422 of NW_024523822.1, read as the reverse complement.
TTATTTTCAAAAGAATGTAGTACAGTTCTGTACACTTTTTCAAGCCTACAGTCACCATTGTTCTTTTTCAGACCCATCACCTCTCAAAGTGATTGCAGTGCAGACACAGGTTTCTTGAGGGTCACTGTTCAGCAAGGCAAGAATATCCTACAAGCTATGGCTCAAGCACACAATGCTTAAAAGAAAAAGTAGAGTCCTACAAAAATACAAAACAGCCCAGAAACTAAACATATATGGCCACAGTCTGCAAGTTCTCTTGACAGCTACTGAAGGTCAAGTGCATCCTGAGAGTACCCTGATTCTTCAGAGAGAAGAAACAGAACACTTACAAAACCAGTGGTACTATGTAGACACAAAGAAAATACTGAGTTAGGAGCCTTACCTTCCTTCACCTACTCTCTTAATACTCTCGGCCAAAGCACTCATATGGCAGGTGCTGTCAGCTTTGTTTCTCCTTTCCCCCTGATCCACGGTCAGTTTAGCACTGCGTAGCGTCTGATCTCCGCTGTTTTCACCTTCCTCCACTCTTCGGGCAGATGCTCCATCTGCCTCCATCTCCTTCTCAGACGTCTCTGGAGAGCTTTTAATTTCTGCCACAGTTTCTTGGCTCAAGTAATCATGATTAGTGATTGCTACTGCAGAAGTTCCATGATTTGTTGTGCCACCTGTACTGGTCCCCATTGACTTTGAAATGACTTTCAGTCTGTGTGAAGTTGACTTGTAGTGCTTCTTTTTATGTTTAACTTTGGAATTGTGCCTCAAGAAAAATTCACATGATTCTTGCAGCACTCTTCGACTCTCACTGATTGGACTGGAAGAGAGTACAAGCACATCAGTGAACAAAGAGGATAAGTTTAGCCATAATACAAAAAAGAGTACACAAAACCTTGAAAGAACAGCAACCAGTGACGCAATCTGAGCTGGGTGTTAATGAACACAGGGAAAAAATTGTATGTGAAAAGAGGAGGAAAAATCATAATGGCTCCAAAGTAACTGTCTGTGGAACAAATAAATAAAGCAGATTTCTACATTTCTTACTTCTGCAAATAGGTTCAATGACTACAGTGAATTAATGATGTACTAGAGAGAAAAGAAGAAGTAGCTCATAAGCAACTGCATTAACAACTTTATATAGAGTCAACTTCCTCCAAATGAAAAAATATAAGCACTGTAAATATGACTTCATTATTTTTAAATCCTTGTAGCTAAAAGCAATTAACATCTGAAACACAAGCAAAAATTATACAGGAAATGGAAAAAGAAGGGAGAGGGAAAGGAAGTATAAATTCACCATTGAGGAATGGAGATGTAAAATAAAAAGAGCTTAGAGACTGTTGCCTTGGGAAATCCAAAGAAACAAAATTATCTAAAACCACAGTTATCATTTATAAGTAACAAATAATCTGAAAAGAAATAATCAAGACATACAAAAGAATTGAAAAAAATGACAACTACAAGAAATGGAGACAAAATTTATAAGCTATTTAAATCCACTAGGTAATAAAACTGAATTCTTCTGTTTAATTAAAAAAAAAAAAAGGAACACTAGATTAATGCAATAAAAGTGATAGTAAGGAGGGTTCAATGAATATTAATTTTAAAAGAAGACAAGCCTGGCAGAGGAGAAAAGAGGATATTATTATTGCATACCAGTAAACGCAGTACTAAGTACTGTGTCAAATGAAGTGGTCACAACACCTGAAAAGAACTAAACTGATGGCTGAAATTATCTTTCCTCCTTTGACTGTGAACCAGAGATGTATTAGCCAATGCTAAACACAGCAACACACCCTCTGCTCTACAAAAGAGAAATCAGCAAAGGAAAATATGTTCTGTCTTCTTGAGACTGGTGCTAAAAAGTCACTGCATATTTAAAACATCCCCATATTACAGTGGAATTCTGCTGTGCCCAAAGCAGCTTTTATAGTCTGAGGACAACATTTTGGTTACCTGAGCTATATATAAAATAAACATGTTTGAAAGCCAAATTTAAGTATACACTTTAAAAAACAGAGGAAAAAAAATTTCTTACTCTCTTTTGCGGTTTCTGTTGAAGAAATTGGCCCATTCGGAGCAGGTCTTTTTACTTCCCACCCAGAACACGGGAGATATGCCAACAATTAATGTCAGCAAATATTTCATCAGAAACAAAAATATTTCTGGTCTTGCTAGTGCCTTCGCCTAGAAGATAACAAAATTTAATAAATGCAAAGAAGAAAATGTACTCATTGATTTATTTTTCTAAATGAAGAAAACAAATACATTTCTTAAATGAGAGACTTTCTCCTTACGACTGTTGCTCTTTGTTGAGGCTTGTACTGTGGACAAACATCAGACATGTAAAGACAAGTCAGATGTGGTTTAGCTGAATATACACACAGAAGAGATCTGTCAGAAGGAATTGTTTTTCTTGTAAATTGAAAGGAAAGGTAACTTTGGGAGTAATAGTATTAGTAAAAATGTTCTCCAGAGGCACGTGTGAAAGATTTATCCCTTCAACTTAAAAGGAACAGCAAGTGGATCACGGAATCACAGAATGGCTTGAGTTGGAAGGGACCTTAAAGATCATCAACTTCCACCCCAGCTGCTACAGGCAAGGACACCTCCCACTAGACCAGGTTGATCAAAGCCCCATCCAGCCTGGTCTTGAACACTTCAGGGATGAGGCATCCTTAACTTCTCTGGCAAACCCATTTCAGTGCCTCTTCACCTTCAAAGTAAAGGATTTCTTCCTAATATCTTCCTAATTTAAACTTACTCTCTTTTCAGTTCAAAGCTATTCCCCCTTGTCCTGTCACTACATGCCCTTGTAAAAAGCCTCTCTTCCTCTTTCTTGTAGGCTCCCTTCAGGTAATGGAAGGATTAGTTGGGAGTTAATCTGATTAGAGAGCATCTTCAAGGAGCTGCAGGGAACTACACAGTAGCTTTCTGTTTATTGCAAAATTAATCCACCTTTCTGCAGAGCTGTATCATAGGTGCTGAGACATTAAACTCAGTGAGAGATCATTATCTTCAGCTCTCATGCTGCAAATTTAATTTATGCCACTTGTCTTATCTGCAGCACCCATCTGTGAAAGTCACTATTTTTGTTGGCCAGGTAACATTAGCTGCTTCTGTTTGTTTTTATTTGGTTTTCATCTGGCAAATGCAACAAAAGTCTACAAGCCAGCTCAGGTAAGCCAAGGCCAAGCACACCACTTTGAGCTATTCCACAATTAGCACACACTGTCTATCAAAGGGACAGATCCCATAAAGTAGATCTTTGTGTAATATTTAATGTTGATATTTCTTCTTTCCAATGGGTTAAAGGCTAAAAATACATGCTCTGTGTTATTATGCCAAGCTGTTATATTTAAGCACTACAAAACAAATTTATTGATTATTTTTAAAGCATAGAAGTCTTGTTTTCAAACTTGTATATTCTGAAGCATTTAGGTTTATACAGAGCTCAGAATAAAACCACTGAAGTCAAAACACACTTGTTAAGAAACAGTATTGGAAACCAAAATTACCAAGTTGTCTGTGAGCTGTGCTACTCTCAGCCTACACTGACTTCAATCCAGAGGATAATAAATGATGTTTAAGAATGTGAAAAGATCAATCCTGATCATTCCATAATGCCTGTGTTTATATTCCTCATTTTTATTGATTGTTTATTGCAGCAAAAACACAGGTTGGAAGTGTAATGCAATGAAAGATGACACGAGACACTTGTATTTCTTAGTGATGTTGTCTTCTTATATATTTCTTCTTAAATGGAAAGAAACAATACTTGTCAGTATATAAAACTCCCTGCAACTGCAGCAGATTTAATCCACTGAACATAGGCAGATTTAATTTAAAAGTATTTCCAAGGAAGTTGGATCTTAAGAGGCAAATGTTAAACACAACCACCTCCACAATTTTAAGTTGAGGTTTTTTTCTTTTATTTGATTTTTTTGTTGGTTTTTTAATAAAGAATGCTTTGCACTTTGCAGTTCTGAAAATCAGCCTGCAAATGACAGCTATTGTGGAAAAAAAAAATACGGGAAATTCGTTCTGTAGTTTCACATGGTTTACACTTCTACACTTGAGAAAAAAGTAAAAAGTGATTCTAACTGTGTGGTTATACGCAGCATTTAAAATCCCATTTAGTCTAAATTTTTAAGAATCATTCTTTCAGCTTCAACTGAAATTGATGAAAATTCACTTATGTACTTTGATACTGAGCTTGGCACCAAAGTACTAAGCAAATACTTTTAGAAACAAATATCATAAAGAACAACCTTCCTCCATCACAATTTGTAACATGAAGTTCAAAGTTCACAAAAATGCTATATATATATTCTGTTAGAGCTGCAAGTTGGAATTAAATTGCTGAATGCCACCAATTAGATTAAAATTTTCAAAGCAAAAGTAATATTCCACTGTCTTTGACTTAAAGAGGAACTAATCACTCCATGTTTTTGAACTGATTACTTAACATGAAAATAATTTACTCATTGCATGGCAGATATGCATAAGGGTTTTTCCTAATTAACTTTACAGTATTATTTATAAAGGAAAACATTACTTGCCTGATAAGGGCAAGGAATATGGTACTGATCACAGTGGTCAAACACCCAAGTAGTTTCCCAGATTTTTCGGTTCACCAGTTCATAAACGTAACATCCAAGAAGAGCTACGAGAGGCACCAAGTACAGACCACTGAAAACTCCAATTCGGATCATGAACTTCTTGAGCTTCTCCTGGTTCCTGCCGTCGTGCTGAATGACCTGCCGCACGTGGTTTAGAGAAATGATGCCGGCTAAAAGGAGAGAGAGACCGAAAAAGACACAGAGGCACAGCGGCAAAAGCACGAAGTACAGGGAGGCGTCCAGGTCATAGAGACCCACAAAACAAACTCCACTGATATTGTCCCCTTCGACTTTGTTCATTGCAAGGAGCATAATGGTCAGAAAACCAGGTATTCCCCAGGCAACTGCATGGAACCACATGGCCTTTTGTGCAATAGCTTCACAGCTCCATTTTCTTCCCGCTGCAAGGAACCAAGTGATGGTCAGAATCACCCACCATATAGTTCCTGCCATAGTGAAAAAGTACAAAACCATGAAAAGGACAGTACAGGCTTTGTTTTGGGAGCCAAGAACAACCGTTTCACCAATTTCTAACTTCTCGTCTGCCTCATTACAGGCAGTTCTGTTCCCAAGTAAAAATCCAATAAAGTACATTAGGGAGACTATGCTGTAACAGACAGAATAATAGATGATTGGTCTCTCTGGGTACCTAAACCTTTTAACATCAATCAGAAAAGTAAGGAACGTGAAAAGCGTAGCACAAAGACAAAAGATTGAAACTATTCCAATAAAACTTTTTGCCACATCTAATTCATAATTCTTGAAGTACATATTGGGACATGGGGGTGCACACTGATCAATTCCTAGAAACTTGTAGCCTTGTCCATTGGTGGTGTGTAGGTGTCGGGGACACCAGAATCCATAATCCCTTCGGATCTGGCTTGGGGTCTTCTGAGTTCCATGTATGTTTGTGGTTACAGCAGCAGTGGCAGGAGCAGCCTCATCACAATTGATTAACCTGAGTAAGTAAAGAGAAGAGGAAATATCTCAATAGCCTTCATTTTCAACTAGAATTGATGCCTTAGGTTTTAAATTTTATATTTTTCAGACTCTGTACTGCTTTAGTGTGTAGTTCTGAGCTTCGTATTAAGGGATGGTAAGCTCTCTTCACAGAGCAGCTAGACAAAAACATTTCCTTTCCTAGCTTGGAACCAAGGACAACTACCCAAATTTCAGGCCTAAGAGCATAAACTGTGTGGACTGAAGAGAAAAAAACAACCTATGTAGAAAATCAAGCACTGTCAAAATTATTAGTATTTTAGCAATTTTCTAGTTCTGTGATATTAATTTAAAAACTGCTCAAGACTCAACTGCTCCAGGATTTAACTGGACACAGGATGTGATCTTTCTATAAGGATAATACCATATTAGCAGTGCTGGATGTATCTTCAAACAAGATCATATAACTCAAGCAGGTAAGCATTTACTCAAAATGGGATTTATGGTCACATGCATTCCAAGTTTAAGTGTATGTTAAGTAAAATTCTGTTACCTCGACATTCTTTGTCAAACACTATTACAAGAGCCTCTCAATTCAGTATCCAAGCTCAGTTCCAGCTAAAAACTCCTTCAGTTCTTTGTTTTACTGCACTACCATGCTGTCCAACTAAACCCAGACTGTTAAGAAAGCTGATTCTATGGCAGATTCTTTCATTAACCACAGGCTGGAGCAGTACATGTGGAAACAGAGTGAACTTCACTCACTCATTGTCTTAATCGGCTTCATGTTCATCTGTAAGAATACAGAAGTGTGAACCTCAGTATTCCAATTACTGCCCACGCTCTCCCTCAGCCCCATCACAGATTAGCAACTGCATGTGGGGTAGAAAAACTGAGTTTCCAGTCTCTGCTCCTTTCCTGTACCTCCTGACCTGATGTGTGTTAACAACAACAAAAAAAAAAAATGGCCTTAATAATTTATAAATATTCACAGCTGGAGGTCATAATCACAAAAAGATTGCACTGGAGTGCTTCCAGTGGTTTCCATTTAAAATATATAGACATCTTTTCCCCAAATGAAGTATTAATTGTCCTCTATCTGAAACAGACATGTGAACACCTTTGAGGAAAAGGTGACACTTCAAAAAAAGGAGTTTTGGCAGGCAGTAGAGGAAAAGCAACACAAGACTAGGTTGGCACATTTAAACAGTTAGGACCAACATAAGGTTTCTGCTATGCAATGTTCTGGGTCTGCTGAAATACAGAATATTCTATATGTCATTATCTTATGAGCAGTTACTTCTACAACCCCTAATAAAGTAAACATGATCATCCCTAGTTTAGAGATCAGAAACCAAAGCAAAATCTATGCTGTAACATATAATATTTTAAACTTTTAGAAATGAACAGTGAAAAGGCTACCTCTTACAAGGATCTGATTATTGAAAAGAACTGCTGCAGAGCTTTGTTGCAAAAACTGTCACAGGCAGAAAATGCAGGTGATAATTTGAATAACAAAAAAGTTTTAAAAAGAAATGGTCCCATGCAAAAGCACTGCAGGGTCAGCATACTAAGCAAGTTACTGCGAGGTGACACTAAACATTCTGCCTCAGATTTTCACCTCAGTCTGTGTCAAACATGAAGATACCACTCCCACCACCTGTCAGTATGAAAAATACCTGGTACATTCCAGCTCTTCAGGCCATGCAATTCCAAAAGTGTCCATCAGCTGCTTACAGTCAGAATACACTTTCTCACAGAGGCTTCGACAGGGGTGAATCACGTGAATCTGATCTAGGCAGGCTGGGACAAAGGCTCTGCACAGAAATGTGTGGACGTCTGGCGAACAGTGAAGATTCATAAGAATAAGGAAAGGCTACGGGGAAGAAAAAGGCTTTGGTCAGCAATTTTTAAAAGATAATTCAAAGCATCAAAACTAACTTTCATCACTAGGGCTTACATTTAATCCTATGTAGGTTTGAAAAGATACTAGAAAATAGTGTTTGTTCAGCAGTTCTGAAAAAGCAAAACCCACTGGCCTGAGTGGTAAGAGGCTCCGTTGGCACTTCCAGCCCAGCCCTTGTCCCAGGATCTTGGACAACCTTTGGCTATCCAAACCTCATTTTTCCTATCTGACAATGTTAGAAATCTGAAAGGTATTATGAATGCCCAAGATATTCAAAAATAAAGTAAAACATTGAGTTTCTCTGTACACTAATCAGCTTCTAAACAAATGCCCTGGGGTCTTCCAAGGTGTGTCTGTTCCTGTAGTTCCTGTTAGATTACATTTTCAGTCCTAAGTGGTGTAATGTAGTCATCTCTCACACTAAAGAAATTTAGGGCTTTTTTTGTTGTTGTTAATGAGGTCTAAACATTATTTCTCATTTTTAAACATCTCATTTAAAATCTCTCTCAACACTGAGAATTTCTTTGCCTGAATTACCACGTACCAAGCAGTGAGTAACTGATGACTGTTCTTACTAGAGAATTCACAGAATGAAGTTTAACTTTTTCTGCTCAATGCATTCAATTGCTTATTCACAGTCAGACAGGCTTTTAAGTAAAAAAAACCCCAGCCTTTCTGGTCTACAGTTTCTCAGCTTTATTGTTAAGGTAAATTATTTTGCCCAAAATACTATCGTGTGTGCAAATGTTATGTGTAATGTTAAACAGGGAGAATGCATGCAATTTTCAAAGTAGGCCAAGATTTTAGTAAGATTTTTATTTAGTAAGAATTTTATGTCATTATTTGCCATCAATATTTATGTCTCAAACATTCAACCAATGGCTGTAAAAGGAAAGATTAGATTCTGAGTCCAGAAGAGTATCCTTACTTTTTTCAGCTTTTAAGTACCCCATATCTATCTACCTACCTACCTACATCTCCTTACCCAAGAAACAAGTCTTACTACTGAACATGAGTTTACTCATGAGTTTAAAAGAAAAGACATTGCTAAGTAATTTTCCCTTAAAAAATGGAATATCTATAAGTCCTTAAAGGACCTTGATAATACAGGAATGTGTGGGGAGGAAGGAAGAAGATAAGGCAGAGAAGAATAACATACAAGTGCTTTATGATAAACCAAAAAAGTGCTGGCAGTACTCTTCACAGCACTCCAGCTGTGTGCTGCATCTACACATGCCATTAAAATAGGCACACATTAGTTTGATCCCCTCTCTGAATGTCTCCTCTCGAGCTGCCTTGGTTGGAACCCAAGATTTGAGTATTTTGTGACAAGAACAGAAATGCAGTTCTGGTATACTGTGTTCCAGTTCTATAAGTTGGATTATTTCCTAAAGGCTGCACAGCTTCAGATGAAAAAAGCAGTCAGTTTACCTTAAATGAATCAAATTCCTTTTGCATGATTATAATGCTTCTTTTCTTCTCAATTGTTAATTCATATTTGCTCTGTTTTTCCCGGAACTTAGGATAAACAAAATAGCCTGGGTAGTTCATATTCAATTGTTACAGAAATTGAGTTTATTTTTGACATTGTCTTGTAGAATTTGTCTTGATTGTTCTGAATTCTTCCTTTTTGTCACCCACAGTTCATCTCATTCAATAAAAAGTAAAATTAATTTTCTAGAGCAAGTTTTGGACTACCAGCCAAAAACTTCTTCATCAATCTTATCTAGGAAAGTAAAGATTTTTTTAAATCTCAGTATTTATATCAATGAAACTGAGTTTACCTACAGAGATATTTTACCAACTATTTTTATAAGCAACTTGACAGTTTTTAAATAGCATTTTCCAATACAGATAATAATCTTGCATATTTTAAGCCTGCTCCTTTGATACAGAAAATGAGCATAAATAAAACATCCGGAGAAGAAAGTCAGGACATAAAACCAACCCCTACCACTCTAACAGAGTTTCTGTCATCTGAAGCTACCTAAAAGCTAAAATAGCACAAAAATCACAATATGTATAATGGCACTGTATATTAGAGGCAGATAACGAATGACAAGCAAAAACAAAATGTTTGCAAGAGTTTTACTAAAGCATCTTATCATCGTCTAAACACTCGTTTAAAGAGCATATTTTATTTAAATGCAAAACCACCCTAAAAGATAAATTTAAAAATTTTTAGGAAGAATGCTATGTTCAGCCTATAATGTAATCAGAGTAGGATTCCAAGAACTTGGCTGCCAAGAGTAACTGTCCTTACAATATTTCTTTTATTTCTTTCAGCTTGCTAAAAATATTTACCTTCTGACACCTGAAAGTATGAGCAAAAGAGCAAGAAGTTTGATGCTCTGAAAACACAAGCTGACCTCCTGGACACCTATTCCACCCTGGCTGGTAGCAAGGGGGCTGTAATAAGACAAGGTGACATCTGTTCCAGTTTCCTGCTATCAATGGTTTAGGAAACCATTGAAAGCTGCACATTGTAACACAACTACTGTGTTGAGAAGACAGTGAAAAACCTTTCTTCCTAAAATGCAGCTTACCCCTTTTTCAATCATTTAAGTTTGAACCCTTTGTAAAATACTACAGCAGTAAGTTGTCCTGCATAATTTAAGCAGTCATTGGTGAGAAAATACTGCATTTTACCTGTTTATTGTAACTCCTGGTTTTGCAGCCTAATATGTGTTTTGAAAAACAGCTAACAGATTGCACTATGCTTTTTCCACATAATTTTGTCTTCTTGTTATAATTTTTACATTATATTTATATATTAATATAGTAATGCTTTATATTTTGATTTCTGCTCCTTTCATAATATACTGTGTCTTCTATTTGCCTTGACTAAATTTTAAGACTGACATCACATTTCCAGTGACAACAAAGACTTTCTAAGTGACAGTAACTGATAAAAATACTGTGCCCACCCACTTGTACAGATAGAGGGCGTTACTCTTCCCCCACATTTATTACTCTGGGGGTTGTTTTCCCCCAAACTTATTACTCTGCATTTCCTTACCCTAAATCACACCTACCATGTTATTGTCCAGTTGCTTCTAGCACATGATCTCTCTACAATTCTTTCATCCCATTTGTTTAAATTTGATAGCAAATTTAGTTCCTATCCTTCTTCTAGATCCATTTATGAATTAATTTGTTATCAGAGGTTTTAGTACAAGTAACTAAGGGAAACCACTCTACTTGGTATAGCATGAAACTATCAGCTCAGGATTTAATCCCTCTTAATGGGGAAAAAAATATCTATTTATTTATACCTACTTTTCTTCTTGTTCTTTAGGCAGGCATTGGAAAACAAAGTCTACAATGGGTTACCAGCACAGTTTCTTAAAAAAATATAGGCTGTGACCATGTGTTTGGAAACTGAAAGTATATATAATCTGAATTTTCCCTTTCAACAGAAGTATGGAGTCCCTCAAAAAACTAATTGATTTTACAGTCAATGAGTTTTCTCAAAAAAAAAAAAAAAACCTCTATAAAATGTAAAACTTTGCCTCTAGCACACACAAATGGGATTTGTAAAACACTGATTTATTTTCAGCAACTGCCTACTTTTACCATTTAAGAACATCTGAAGTGCCTGGAACTCTGCTAAAATGAGGTATCTTTAAATGTGGGCTTCACTTCCAGCTAGCCAAAATGGAAAAGTTTGCTCATAGAAAATAGTATGTCTGCATTTCCTGATGGACCATAAAAGCAAAATCTTACCAAAACCGAAGTATTTGCTCCTCCAGCTTCATAGCCTGGAAGCACAAAGTAAAGCCAAGATCTCAAGCTCACTGACAGTAAAATTCAGCTCCTTCAAGGGCACTTTATCTGAACTGTGGATGTCCCAGCCACAAACCACATTTTACCCACATGGGCAGCTGGGTAAATTGCATGCCTGTACATACTGGTGTCCTAAGCATGCAAGTCTGGGATTAAACTCACAATCTTACACCATAATTCTCCTCTCTTCAGGAAGTTCACGGTCTGCATGTGGCACAAACAAACAAAATTCGCTCTTCCAGGAAACTAAGGCATTTCAAGCATTAGCAACCACTGCCCTGTCACATGAAGAAGAGATGAAAATCTGCACACTGGGTGATGAGAACATTAAAAATAGAGTGAAACCACACTCTTGAAAAAACAGAAAAGGAGCCTCACACAGCCAATATAAGTTATAAAATATAAATTCTCATCTTCTTGACAATGGGAAATAAAAGTCAGTAAATATAAGGCAAGCTAGAATACAGTAACAATCTTTAAAAAAAAACAACAACACAAAAAAACCCAAACCAACAAACTAATAGCAGCTGTAAAGTGAAAGATGATGTAGCCTGCAACAGCAAGAGGGGCACTGCCTCAAGCACTATCAGTGAAGAACCAAGGATTGTGGGATGCAAACTTTGCACTAACAAACATGAACACGTTATTAAGTCCTAGATTCCTTACAAGGTGTGTCTATGTTATATTTTCTCCAACGGCAAAGACAAGCTACCTCAGAAATCCAGTTATGGTGTGGTTCTACAAACAGTAACACAACAGAGACAAGTGAAAACAAATGGTGCAAAACAAAGAAAAAATGTCTAAGTGCAAACATGTTCTTAAATGTGTTTTGCCAACAAATAAATTGCAACCTAGAACTATATATGGATCCTGTGCTCACCATGCTTCTCTGTTTTGTGCTGAGCAGGCTTACAACTCCAAGACACAAGAGAAACAAGTTCATTATTCCATGCAGACATTTCAAATGCTCTGTTGTACCTCACCTCCGTCTGACCCTAGAGATGATCAGTCTCTGAGGTTCTGATGTATGATAACTACCAGCATATACCAAAACAAGTGAAAACACTCTCCTGTACTCTGCTGATTAGTGTCACAGAGACACTTTCAAAACAGAGAAAACTGTGGACTGAAATATCAAGGTCTTTTTTACAATCATCTGTGGCAAACCTTTGTAAGAGACAGGAAGTACCTTGAATTGCTGAGACACACAGAGGACTTGAGCTTTTGTTCAGCCGCTGGAATCAGATACCTAAGACAGTAACAACCTGCTCTCCTACCCACTGGGCTCTACCTACCATGTGGGAGCATTTAGCCCCATTAATCTAGTTAACACTGAGGTTAACTGAGTTAAACAATGACAAACACTAACTGTTTCAGTGTTAAGCCATATCACCTCTTTGATACAGATCTTGTGACTAAAGGAACAACATTACAACCTTGTTGCTTACAGAACTCTGTATTTCAGTCACAGAAGCAAAGGCAGGCTTAAATCTGTATTTCTACAATTGTACTACACTGTGTACCTCAGATTCCTACCTGTATTAAAGATACACATTGCTATTCATGTAACTATGTATCTGCTTTACAGGAAATAACATCTACCTAAATAATGAATAATTAGAGTCATAGAATACTTCAAATTGGAAAGGACCCAGAAGGATCACCAACTCCCTTGCTTCTTGCAGGACATCTTAATGATTAATAATTAAAAATTAATTTTTAATAATTTACAGTACCATACAAACAAACCTACTATCCAGTCACTACAGAACTGAAGTACAGCCCCAAACCCTAAACAAAATATATTTATAAACATATAAGTTTTCAGATGTGATTGTCAGGAAATATAGCCACTGTCAATCACAGTGCATATAAACTATCTCAGAAGAGGTGACAGTAATTACTCTTGACACTCACACAGCTACACTAACAATCTTCACAGAATCTTTAGCCACTTTTACAATGATAATCTGTTTCAATTAAAAACAGTGGAGCAAGTATGGCACTGCTGATTTAATTCTACACTATTGTTACAATTGAGTTATTCTCGACTGGATGCAAACAAGATTAGCATCACACCCAGAGAGATTAATGCCTTCATGCAATTCCTAGACAGGCTGGCACGGGTGGCAATTTGCTGATGGCCACAGTGAATCAGCTGCCAAGAATCTCCGACTTCTAGTTCATGCACAATTAACTAAGTCATGATAAATAAATGTCCCAACACATGAAACTAAATGAAGGATGAAATTTACAAGTTCAATAGATTCAAAGCAACATCGAGAAAAGACTAGGTTTTTCCCATTGGAAGTTACATTGATGAATTTAGATCAAAGGCAAGTTAAATACACTTAATTTGGTATGTAAGGATTTTGCAGGAAGCTGCAAAAGTGTCAGTGTCTTGTTGCTACATGCCTGCTAAAAGCTGCTACTTAACAGAACTGCAAAACAGGAACATGGGAATGCCCAGAAACATTAGGGCAATGCCAACCACCCTTTAAGCCAGCAAGGAACATGGTATGAGCTCATTTGAGAGCCCATATACACCATGTCTCTACCTGAGCTGTGAGTAATGATCAACTACTGCTGCCAGCAGCAAGTATCAGCTGTAATCTGTATTTTCCCAATTCAGTTAAAATTACATGGGTAAACCAACAAAAGTTTTTCAGGACTAAAAGTCACCATTTATATTTTAGCTATAAATGTATGTAAGATATATACTATAAATCTGAATACTTTTAAGTTTAATATGCATTATTAGTGCATCTTGATTTAACAGAGGTAAAAAGAAAACCATCAAACACACATTAACTTGATTTCTATTTTAATAAGCTGCTTTAAAAAAATTAGCATTACCTTCTGCAGCTTCCACAATAAACAAAAAGTACATGAAGTTGTGTTTAATCTAAAAGCTTTTCAAACATTTCTAAAATGTAATCAACTTAACATTTACATAGATAAGAATGAAGTATTTTGTCAGAGTACAAAGTAGGTTTCCCCCGTAGCTTAAAAGACAATAGTTTAAGTTTCCTACTCCAGGAAATCTGAAGTTCAAAGAGCTGGTAGAGGCTAGGGGTGGTGCAGAGAAAGAAATGGGTAATAAATAAGCAGTGGTACAAATGATGCTGTTCTGCCGAAAGACGTTTGCCAAGATACAAGCTTATTTTTGTCCTTCGACCGAACAGCAAAGGCAACACATGCACTTAGACTGTCAAAGGGCTGTGAACAAAGCCTGGGGACAGCCCAGCGTGCAGTGGCTGATAAGCTGGACTGTGCCCAGCAGCGCTCTTCCCACAGCCGGACGGGCCAGGAGCTGCCTGCCGCTCAGCGCCTGAAGATCAGTGTTTACTCATCTTCAAAGGATGGCAAAGGATGGCAGCTGATCCCAAAAACCCCTGTGCTGTGAAGTGCCCAGGGACCGGCTGGCAGGCAGCCAGGTGTCCGTGGGGGCGGGCTCGGCGGGACTGAGCTTCATCACCCGTGCAGGCAAGAGTTCAGATGCCGGGCTGTGCAACTGCGCAGGGAGCCGAATCGCCCAGCAGCGAAACGTTCAGAGCATCTGCAACAAGAACCAGTCTGTCCAAAAACTCTTCACCATCACTCCCCCAACACATGCAATATACATACACACACACATCTATGTGTCTGCATACATAGTCTAGTCTGAACTTTCATATTAGCTATTCAAAGGTTATGGGAATATAAATCAAAAATCCTAGCAGGGCAAGGTTAAGGCACATGGGGGAATGTTTTCAAAGGTCAATAGGACAGCAAGGCACTCATGCACCTTCCAAAAAAGGTAAAACAAACTCCATAAAACTACTCCAATATCACACCTTGGCACTAAGGTTGTCATTGATGCCCACTATAAATGGGCACAGACACAGAAGGATAAAGCAGGCTATTCTGCTTTTTTACTTTTATACACTCTGAATGGTTTTGTACTAACTACACAGAGCTGCAAGATATTCTGAGTTGAAAGGGACTCACTAGGACCAAGTCCAACTCAAGAGAACGGCCCACGCAGGGATCTAACAACAAAATTTCTTTCTGTAGTAAAACAACTTAATTCCATATTTTCTCTTTAAGTATTTTCACATGCAAAATAAAAATACATATATACCTATATTTTTAATTATAGCAAAGGTTATAAACAATATAAACAGGAATATTACATCTCGCTATCTGAAGCAAACTAAAGTACAAGTATTTCAAATACTTTTCAAATATCTTTATGACCAAAATCCACTGCATTTTTTTGTTCTAACCTAAATTATAGCTTGACCTAAATTATAGATATTCCAGCCTCTGCAATTTACAGTCCTTAACAAACATGAGAGCTTTTTCCCAAGTGTTACAGAACTGAACTATTTTTACAAAGATTTTCAGTTATACATTGTATCTGGTTTAGGTTTTGTGTAAACTAGACAGCATAAAAGACAGACAACTATAAGTTAACTGAAGGAAGGTATACTGCAGGCCCTCAGACATATGAAGTCTAGACAGAGCTTCATTACATTTGGACTGTATTAGCATAAGTATCACAAATCTTAAATTCTCCTTGTATTTGCCATGTGTTACAGGAGTACATGGATTTATTGCTAAACTTTTTGTGTAGCACTGAATGTAAAGGATTACCTGTAATAATGTTGATAGACAGTCTTATCTTTAAAAAGGCCCCCCATTTCTAAGAAATTCCAGCAGAAGCCATCACTGCTCTGGTTCCAAAAGTCATCCAGATTTATGCTTCCCCCTCTCTCTGTGAGTGTGGAGACACACTTCAGCATAACAGCACCACCCAAGTCACCAGAGTAGTAAACCTGCACCATTTATTTCTTGCCTACTTCATTTATTTTTAAGCAGTCTTAAATGAAAACTTTAGTAGTCTTAAAAAAACAACTTTGTTATGATGCAGGGGATGTCAGTCAGGCATGCACAAGTCGTTTGACCAAGCTGAAGCCCGTGAAGCTGCAGTCACCTACCTCAGCATCTGCAATCATTACCTCTGTCTTCTGCTTTCACTACTTCCAGTTGGTCATACTTTGAGACACTCCCCAGTTTTGAATGCCTGCACTAGACACTGTTTCCTTACTGTTAGCCCACAGCGCTCATCTTGGTGACATTCCCCTCATTATCCTCCCTATTTCTCCTGTTCTAAAAACTTAAGGCTATCTTTTCTTTTTCCCTGTCACATTATGATTTGTGGGCCACGTTAGCCTTCGACATTTAATGTTCTGTTTGTAGCTCTGTGTACAATTCCCAGCAAGATCCCCCACCCAAATGGATTCTTAGAATGGTGCACCTTGTACCTTCCTTGCAAGAGCATTAGCTCATGTGAAACAGTATGCAGCTGGGACAAGGCATCCTAGCAAACAGGTATTGCTGGGTCACCATGAGGCTGGATGGGTACAGCTCCTCACCAGAAAAGTAATGCTTTTAATTTTGTGTGCAGGACAACTGTGTGGAGAGTTTGGCCACTAAATGTTTTGTGGCAGTAGCTACTGAGTCTAAAGAAATCTGGTTATGCAGGCCCTCTGGGGAATACAGCATGAGCCAAACTTGGAAGGATGTGGTTATTCTCTGAAATAACTTGATCTACCAGAAGTTTAAGTACAGAAAAGGTGGATTTTTTTTTCCCCTTCCCAGATAGCTCTTGTCTAGAGGAGAGGTATCTTCAGGTATCCTTACTATCCTACAAAGACTGATTGTCCAGGCCTCTCTCCCCCCATATACAGTAGCTACTTACACAGCTCTTACACACCCCTGCACACCTCTCCCAATAGCTAAGCAGAAATCTATCAAGTCTCCACTCGTCTGCACTACACAGCTCAGAAGAAGAGGGCAGATATACACATCTTTTACTCTGGCAGACAAATTACCAATATGTTACAGCAATCACAGACACACACAAATACACAGATAAAACCCAAAAAGGCAAACATGTGAAAAAGGAACTATGTTTGCCCCTAAGGGCTGGTGAATCAACAGTCAGCACTGAGAGACAGAAAAAGGCAGCAAATTTTGTGGCACAGCTACTCCCACCCCCTCCTTTGGAATACAGTAAAGAACTAAAGAGATGACACAACAGTAGTTTTAGAAACTGTCAGCTTTAATCACTGCACTGTCAAACTAGAAAAGAAACCATGGACAAACAAATTCCCCATCCAATGTGGTTATTTTCTGGACCGTTTGCTTTTTACAGTCTTTATCAAGGATGGCATAGGTAACATCTTGTAGCCAATTTGTCACCCTGAACACCCATCCTGCAAATGGAAAACTAAGCCTGCATTCCAGCTCCACCAGCACACAACAAGGGCCTGAGCTCCATCCAGCCTCCTGACCCATGCAGCACTGTGGGCAAAAAGCATCTTGCAGCCAAACACCACAAAGCTTGCTTCAGAAAGACATCAGGATCCTCTGCCATTCTTAGGCTAGATTTGTAAAAGACAAACATCAGGAGCTTTGCAAAGATGTCCCACTATGTACGTGGGTTCATCAAATCCTTCAAGACAATCCAGTTGCTGTTGCCAGAGCTGCTGGGCCAATGCACTGGGTGTGAGTTGTTACCCAGTTGTTGATCCCACAGTTTGACAGCTCATGGACAGCAGAGGGCAAACAGTGTGGACCACCAGCACATAACAGTATACAATTTTGTCCTACTTGCCTACTATTCAAAGAAAATACGTGAAGATGACCTTCAAAATCATGGTCACCACATCACCCTCAGCAGACCTATCCTACCTAATCTAATGACAGGTTTTACTAATGACCAGGTGAAGTTCACAAGGTTCCACTGGGCAGCAGCCACTTCCATACAAACACTAAGAAAACATGGAAATTGCGCCTGTGTCTCAAAGCTTTGTACCCACTGCTGACTCTCCCCAGCTCCAAGGATGATGTGTTCCCAGCAGACAGTTCAGCTCTCAGTCCCTAACTGCCTCCTATAAGTGAAGGCAAAGTAGTTACAAACTCAGTAGCTCTGTTCCTGTTTTCCTTCTCTATATAAAGAGTTTCAGGGAAGAAGTTCCATTCTTCTACAGGTGTCCTCCAGGAGTAGGATAGAGCCACAGGTCTAAGTCCATCACTGCCTTGATTTAGCCAGTAATTGCAGATTTGAGTGTGGAGAAGAGGGAATTGGAGACAAGGCTGCACAGCAGGACTAAAAAACCACCAACAGCTTGCAGCTACACTTGAACACTAACCAGGGCACTGCGGAAGGGAGAGACATCTGCAGGAGACAAACAACAAGATTCCATGGTATTTCTCAGAAGACTAGAAGTCTGTTGTTGGCAAAGATCTGCAAGACAGCCTTCCATAGGCCAGCTTCAGACCCCATGCACAGTGAGACTGGCCAAAATCTAACCCAGAGTAGAACTCCTCTGTCTCAGGCAGGTAAGAAGTGTGCTGACAACTTCACCTAGTGATCCACTCCTGTAACACCAAATTACTTGCTAGAGTAGGCATAACCTCTGAAGATGGAGAAAGAGGAGGCTCTTGGAATCACACTGTCAACACCATCTCCAAGAACCCCAGCCACCATCTCTTTGCCAAGCAAGGAGTACTTTGGACCCCCATGCATTCTGAACAGCATCCTTGCAGAACAAAGAGCAAGGCAGTGCTATTCACATTATCAAGTGGGCAAGTCCTGCTGCTCAGAGAAAGCAGCAGCAGATTTTGCAGATGACTGATATGCTTAGTGCCAGGGTAATGGGATTACACAGATTCGCCTGTCTGCTTTCAGACAATCTGCACAAGCCAATCACACTTGAAGGGCCTCAGTTCTACAGGTAACAAACACTTTTTAGTGGCTGTAATTTACTGTACCCATAGGAATCAGCAAAAATGGTTTATGAATGTTGCTATAAGCACCACTCTAAGAACTAAACATGATGTATGTTTCTTTGGAATACCTGAGAGCAAGAGAGCACAAAAAATGAACACACATCCCAAATTTTTATGTTATTTTACAAACACAGATAATTCACATGTTTTCCAACCCTTAGTCAACACTTTTCTGCAACTTCCATGGTGATGCTCAAAAGAATTACTCATGTCCAACTATTCCATATTTCTTGACACATAAACAGCAGAGAAGTCAGTTGTTCTGTCTTGTATTTCCTTTGATCCATATGAAGTATGTATAAAAAAGACTTTGGTATCTGCCAACTTCCATTTAACAAGTATCAATTTAGCTGTTTCATTACCACAATCTTTTGTGACATCCACTACATTCTGAGACACTAGAAAAGTTACCTTAGTTAGTAAACAGTAACGCATGATGTTCTAAATTTACCACTTTTTACAAAAGCCTTCCCTACTCTTTAGTACCACGGTAAAGAGACAACAAAAATGTTACAATCAAAATATTAATTAAAGACTCCTTTGTGCTTGTTCCATTGGGTCAATGTCCACACCTCTGCACACATTTCTCCACTTTAGGGTCTGAGGCAGCATCAGGGACAAAACATAACCCCAAGCAGATCAAGAATACTGACTGTTTTCCTAAAAGATGCTGAGATTTAAGCTTCAAGATTTAATTACTAGTGGTTCATGTATTACACCAAGCACTGCTCATATTAGTGTACAATCCAGAAGCAAAGACAGCTGTCTCTAGAGATTAAGTAAATTCACACCTGTGCTACTTTGCAGGCTATACCAGTAATAACCTTTTCACAAAACAGCACTTATTTCTCCAAAACTCCCAACCTGCAGTGGTAGACAGCTTTTTTCTTCCAATGTGTATACACACATGTACCAATTTAAGCTTGCAGACACCAGGTTTGCAGGTTTTTGTAAGTATCATTATATTAAATTAACTGTAAATTTGGGGTTAGTGGAAGCAAATGAAGCCATTACATTACTAATTTTAACTCATGCAACTTCAGTATTAAACTCTGGAAGGTACTTTTTAACCCCCTCTAAATGGCTTTGTTTAAACTGACCCCAGTTCTCACACAATTTCTGCCACTGCTGCAGCCAGCTGCATTTAACCTTCCATAGACATGCACACACATATTCTGGCACATGGCCATGAACTCAGAAGTGAATGGAAAACTCACTACTGAATAATTTTTTTGGTCTCTCTAAGGTACTTCATTGTTCTCTGCGCAACATTTTCCAGTGTTTTCTATAGTCTGCTCTAAAAGCTCACTGGCAAGCCTTTTCCCTTTGTACTTCTACAGATCTGTGGATCTTGCCCACATCAGGAAGTCTTAAGGGCTTGTCTTCTGTGGACACATTCCAGAACTGCAGCAGAAGAGATTAAGAGATATGAATGTAAGTTACAACACAGTAACCCTCTGCCTTGATGGAATAATGCCTTCAGTTGACAACCTATTCCAGGACAGTTAAAGTAGGATTACTTTGGAATTAGAAGTGACTTGTTTTTGTGGATGACCACGAGGGGGTGTTACACCTATTTAAGTGCAGCTGTAGTGAACCAGATCTCCTGTTATGTCCACTTATTTTCCTCATCAGACAAACCCTAGATCTTCCACCTCCCAATGTGAACTAGTAGTAACAAGAACACTTACTGATAAACTGCTTTGAGATACAGAGATGGCAGGCATCTGCAAATAATCACATTCCACAGTCATGCAGCTGTTTAGCAAACATACACAAAACTCCACACCACAAATCCATGTGGTTTTACTTTCCTAAAGCCACCATTTGTTGTGTAAACAAAATGAACTCAAATATAAAGTAAAATTCAAGAAACCAAAACTCAGTCTGTCAAGTTGAAAGCTCAAAATTAAACTAAATAAGTAAGTATGTGAATGGAGGAAGCAACTGTAAATTACTTATTTTTTATTGCAGAAAACAAGATCCCAGAGGGACTGTCCTCACTAGCCAGAACATCCATAACAGAGGCCCTAGGACTGAGTTAGTCATCTTCCTGCTCTAGTGCTTCAGTGTTCTGGTTTATAGCACATCATTATGAACACCTGATACATGAGGCAGGATTGTAAAACCATGTATCAGCTGCTTTCCTCAAAGACAACCACTACCTGTGACAGTAGCTCCAGATCATCCTCTTCTGGAGGATTACTGTGAAGACACCATCCAGAAATACCAATTTAATACATTCCCAGCACAGATCTTCTTGCGACACAACACTCCCTTGCAGAAGAACATACCTGTAGAGTCTTCAGAGTGGGGCATTGTGAGTTACCATTGTTTCGGAGAGTGAACTTTACCTTGAGGTGAGACTTGCCCCCTTGACAAATCTTTTTGGGGAGTAAACACTCCCCAAAAATTCTTAGAGGGAATAGAACATAAACCTGGATTAACACTAGGGCCCTCTGCACAAAATATTTGTGATTTCTAGAAGAAGTCCCTACCTTGTTCCTTAGGATTGCATGATCCTACTGGAAGTCAGTTATGATACAGGGAGCAAATTACTGCAGGCCTCAACCTCAAAACCCTGTGAGATCTTACATGCAAATACATAAATCTCATGCCCAATTTTGAGAACAGGCAGAGGGAAGGGAGGGGGAAGAGCAAGACAGTATTAAAAAATAAAGCCTTTAAGCATTCCTACTGAGGATCAAAGGAAAGCACTTCTATAGAGTGAAAGCATGCCATTAAAATTCTTTCTTTGGTATTGAATGAAGGTCCGACTGAAAATTACAAAAAAATTTAAGCTCTTAAAACAACAGAAGTCTCCTCCACCTCCTAACCCACTGCCTTGTTATGGTTGCAAACTGAAATTAAATATTATTCCAGAAGTGAGTGACTCCTCCTCCCCTGCTGCAACACTGAAAATCTCCTGAAAAGCAGAACCCTTTGACAATCCTGAGAAGGTTCTCTGTTGCAATCAACTATGGACAAACTGGCACCATTACTGAATGACATGAAGAATGAATGACATCAAAATATACGACACTGATACACACTGATCCCTCTCAGAAAGAAGGCCCAGCAATGAACCACCATAAGCTTTTACCATATTAATTCCAAATCTAACTGTTAGCAGTGGATTCAACATGAACTTCATACAGAATGGGAGCAAAGACCCTTTCACCTGTAAGCAGCTGTCTTAAAAAATCACTTGACCAAGTAATCCACCATCACTGCTGGACCACAATAAAGGCAAGCAGACCACCACACAAGAGGCAGTTCAGAAACGTCTGCACAGCACCACAGTAGTTAGGACTACCAAATTAGAGACCAGGCAGTGGGAATGACAGGAGACTAGGAAGCAAATCAAAGAGGGTAGGCAAATTAAATTCTAATAGACACTGTTGTTCCCTGCAGCCACCCAGCCGAGTAGTAATCCAACACTAGTAGCCAGGTTATAAGGGTGACAGGATGGAAAAAAGAGAGAAAACAAGAAAACTTCTCACTACCACACAATTTTTAATAAAATATACAAGCTATACAAGAGGTAGGTAGCTAAACGTAAGGCAAGCCATGAATACTTTCCAGGAGGAACTCCCTCCACACAGGCAATAGGTACAAGTTACTGACAGTTAAAAAAAGTCAGTCATAGCAACCAAATAAAAATGGCACTGTGGTGTCTCTGCCCTGACAGCAGCGTGACTGGAAGGCACAAATAATGACAAGTGCTGGCTCAACGGCTGCAGTGAACACACACCAAGCAGCAGCAGCGTACCTGAGGAGATAAAGTGGCAGACACTGCAGGAAGCATTCCTGGGAAGTGATGGCTAGAGAAGCACTGCACAGCTCACAGCTGAAGCCTACCACCTGCCTTCCAACTAAAAAGCCCTCAATTTGTCAGAGATCTGCAGCCAAACTCAGTTGCTTGCATAAGATAGCTTAACATGTGATACCAGAATTTCCCACACATCTACACCGAGCTGACAAAACCAATGTGAGACCAAAGCCTGTGCTATTCCAGGCTGGCAACTGGCAGCCAAACAGGGAATCCTGATTATCCCCAGCAACACTAAAAACATGTTTCGGCAACTGAACCAAGCTCCTCCTCCAAGCTCAGTAAACAGTATGCAAATAAGATTTTAGTAGCAGTACCTCCAACACCACACATTTTTTCTAAAACAGAAACTTAATATTCACCTCACTTCTGTTGCACTCTGTGCATAGTACAAGACACTGAGCTTTTCAAGACCTGTGTTAAGATTTTCCCCCTCCTCATACCACTGAAAAGCCATTATTAAAACAGGTTTAAAACTTGTTTTACAAGCCTCTCACCCAGAGAGGCTCTCGCCCTTTACAGGTATTGCTATGGGCAAAGCCTTTCCACAACATGGCATATTCTAAGGGGAGCCACACTTACAGTCAGTTCAGGTAAGGAAAGTGCTTATTTTCAGCCTCCTTAGTAGATGTAAGGTGAGACAGGAGCAAAGAGCATCTTCTAAATATGATTTTTGCACTGAGTTCAGGCAGGCCAAGATATCATAAACTACTTCTCCTGAGAATTTCAACAATTGTTCTGTATAACAGTAAGGTGCCTGAGCTATTCGTGATCAGCTCTGCCAAAATGCTCTGAATAGCCACATTGCTGTGCTACACCCATTCCTCTTTCCACTCTAATACAGGATCCAAGGCAGGGTGGAGGGAGGAAGTTGGTAGCTCCCTTGCATA
The DNA here is from genome assembly GCF_017590135.1 of Pyrgilauda ruficollis. Lineage (NCBI taxonomy): Eukaryota > Metazoa > Chordata > Aves > Passeriformes > Passeridae > Pyrgilauda > Pyrgilauda ruficollis. The sequence continues at coordinate 9,785,611 of NW_024523822.1, read as the reverse complement.
GTGCTTATACAACTAAGGAGCTCTAGAACACTGTCTGAAGAAACATCTACTCACTAAATATTATCGGTCTTGTAATTCAGTGCAACAGGTATCCCAAATAACTTCTTAGTGACAAATTTGTTACATACAATTTAGGGTGGAGGGAGACAGGGGTGAGAAACTTACGTCCATTTTGCGAGCAGCCGTGTCCTGATCATAGTGTCCCATGAGGTTTGGGAAAAAAGTCATATTGTAAGGCATTCCTGAACATCTGGAAATAGTAATTGGCTCACATGTGAATAAACTGTGCCCTTGCACCAGAGCTAGAAGTAAACTGCAGGTCACAGACAACACAAGCGCTCCCATTTTGTCAGGATCTCCAACTTCAGCACATTGCTCTGTTCAGTAGTTAGACAGACCGGCGTTGCACAAGGATAAAAACACGCATCTTCCTCTGCTAGCTCCAGCGCAAGGCAGTAAGGCACACAATCAGACTCCTCAGAGCTGCTTTAGCTATTGCCCCATTTTAGCTGAGCGCGACTTTACTAAATCCTTTCTTCTTCGAGCCTGTACGTGCAAAGACGGGACAGAGAAGTGAACAGCAGAATCAACTCGACCGCGACCACCCGTCCGAAGGCCGAGCTCAGCCTCCCGGCCGGCCTGCAGGCGAGAGGGCGGCTCCGGCCGGGCCGGGTGCCCCCGCGGCGCCTCCCCGACCCCACACACCCGCCGGGGCCGCGGCTCGGCGCAGCCGCGCTCCAGGAGCGGCGCGTTCGTCCCCCGCTCCCGCCCGAGCCCCGGAGCCGCCGCCGCTCCCAACGCCCCGTTCCCAGCCCCGCCCTGGGAAGCGGCGCCCGCGGGCTCGGCAGCGCAGTCGGCCCAGGACCCGGGGCTCGCCGGGCGCGGCCCCGGCGCCGCATCCCCGCCACGCCCGGGCCGCGCCCCCGCCGCCCCCTCACCGGGACCCGCCCCCCGGCGGCACCCCGCGGCAACGCTCCGAGTTGGAGTCGCTGCTCTCCGGGACGAGACGGGACGGGGCCCGACCCGCTGCCCGCCGCACTCACCGGTGGCGGCCCCTCCGCGATGGCCGCCCCGCGGCACCTGCAGGATGTGGCGTCTGGCGGGCGGGGCGGGGCGGCTGCACCTTCCCGCCCCGGCGGGGCTGCGGGCCGGTGGCGGCGGGCGGGGCCCCGGCCGGGGCTGCCCGGGCTGTGGGGAGCAGTGAGCCGGCCGTGCGGCCGCGGCCCCAAAGCCGTCCGTGTTGTCCCAGCGCGCCTCGTGTGCCGGGGGAGCCCCGGCTGAGAAGGGCTCCGGGACTGCAGCACAGACGAAAACGGCGTGAAAATCCCTTCAAGCGGACTCGGCACTGGGGTTTTCGTAAAATCTGTAATACACTATAAATTCTGAAGGCAATTTACAGACATTCGAGAGTCGGGCCATGAACCTGTCCCGCCACTGGAAGCGATCTCAAGGATTGTTTTCAAATGCACCTCGGCCTCTGCCAGGCGGGAGGGCTCCGCGACACAGGGCGGCCGGCACCGCGCTGCCGCCTTCGCTGCCACCTTCACTGCCTCTTCACTGACACCTTGACTGCCGCCTTCACTGCCACCTTCACTGACACCCTTGCTGCCACCTTCACTGCCAACTTCACTGCTAACTTGACTGCCACCTTCACTGACACCCGTGCTGCGACCTTCACTGCCACCTTGGTTTCTACATTCACTGCCACGTTTGCTGGCCCCCCAGCTGCCACCGTCCTGCAAAAGGCCCAACTCCTCGGGAGATGACGGGTGCAGACACTCAGTAGATGAGGCTACAGCTGAGGAAGAGATTGATATTAGAAGTCGATGTTCAGCAATTGAATTTGATGAAGGAAAGGGAAGTAATCAGAAATATTTGCTGAGGAAAGAGACGCTGTGGTGAGAACAAAGGGAAATGACTGTTCAAGTGAAGGAGGAGCATTGTGGTGACTTTGGTGCTCAGACTACTGCTGTCTTCCAGGAACGCGGCTCGAGGATGTATGAACTGTCCTCCCACTGCTCCCGCTCCTGCTGCTGGCTGAGACCACACATACCAGACAAGTACTGGCCAGTAGTGCTCAGCTGTGTTCACAAATACAGGCCTGAGCTAATGAGACCTGACTACAGAAATTCGGAAGGTTACTAAGTAGAGGTGACCAAATTTCTCAGCATGGAGCCATCCAAGGTCTCATCAGGCTGTTGTTCAGCCATGCAAGTTGCTCCATGCTCCAGGACTGGAACAGGAAACACCAGATGCCGAGACATGCAAACCAGATTTAGGCATGGTTTGATGATGTTCAGGCCGCACTGCCTCTCTTCTAATGAGCCCCTAGATAGTCCGTGCAGTCTGGCACATTCATCCAGAGAACCCCTCCATGGATTGTGTGTGGAGAGTATGAACCTGCATGTGGTTCAGAAGACAATAAGTATCTAGAAGCTCTCTATTCGTGCAGATATTTTGTGTGTCATTGCCTGTGTCACCCTAAAGAAACATAAAACCGCTCCAGATTCCCTTACACCAAACCACTTTAGCACTCCTGTGAATCATGAGGAGGATTATACCTACCTGCTGCATATCCACATAGCTCTGGCACTGGAGCACATGGAGTAACTTGATAGTTGGAATTAAATTTGCTGTACAAACAAGCAAATGATACTAAATTAAATGCTATTTGCAGGTTGTGGAGGTTAATGTACTTTACTGTATGATAACCCCTATCTACATTATCCTTTGTCATTGCTCCATTTCTCATCTTCCAGCTGTCTTCTGTCCTAGTCTCTCTCAGTAGCTCTTCCTATCCTAGAAATACTATCTTTTTCTTTTCATGAGCTCTGAGAGGCCATATACTCTAGGGGTCTGGAAGTGAGAGTCTCAGGAGCATGCAAGGGACAGTTTCCCCACTCTACTTCTGCAGAAGTTCTTCTTGGGAAGTCTTGATCAGGCCTTGCTGAAGTTGCAGTGCTGCTCTCAGCTCTGGGAACACCATCAGACATATTGAGACCTTGCACTGAGACAAAGCATGTTCAGTGCAGATTCACACTTCACCAGATTTCTAATGAACTGTTTGCCCTCAGCTCTGGGAACACCATCAGACACATTGAAACCTTGCAGAGACAAAGCATGTTCAGTGCAGATTCACACTCCACCAGATTTCTAATGAACTCTTTTTCCTTTCTAGTTCCATTGACTAAGGCATTATATAAAGTCGTGGCTTAGTTTGTTCCATCAGAATGCATTTTTTAACATAAATCTCTGAAAAACAGATATGGTTAAGAAACATTCTTTTCCTTCCCTAAAGACTCTCATATTTTTATTAGATGACAGGAAAAGGCAGAGAACAGGAAGCATGAACCCTATCTTCAGCCACTTTATTAATATACTTTCTTTGCTCAGAACCTAGTTGTTAAGCAAGTTATTCCAGAGGTTGGTTCTCAGAGTGTGATCTAAATATATTTGTTTCTGGCTCTATTAAGGTCTTGACTAACCAGAGTGGGGAATGTGAGCACTCTCTTTGGTATCTAGCAAAGCATTTTTAAGTATGATTAAGTATTTTAAGCATGTGCTCAGCTGTATTGCTGATTAGGGATGCAGCTACTCAGATGTGTAAATACTTCTCTTACCTGGTACTGAAGATATTGTTAACATTCTAGTTAATATTGATTTGCTGATCTTCCCTGGCACTGCCTCAAATAATTATAGTTTAGCAATTTTTACTGCAATGAGTATAAGTTATTTAAAGCCTTATTTAAATCCTAGGTCATCTCAGATGTCTTTCAACAAGTTTAGCAGAAGGAAATTCAGCAGTCACGCACAGCAGGTCCTTTCCAAGCTCTGCTTGCTCCCACCATCTTTGCAATGGATGTGCTGGAACAGGCTTTGTGCCATCCTCTCCAAGCCCATGCTCCCTCCAGCTTGCTTAAACCCACCCTCAGCAGAAACATTCACAACTTGCTTGGGCTATGAGCTAAACCATTTTCTCCATCCAGTTTTTTGTGGTGACATCCCTCCAGCCAAGGCAAACAGCAAGGTGACCATGTTTACCTGCTGCATGAACATGTTAGTGTCCCACGTGCTCATGCTTTATGAAGGAGGGTTCTCAAGCTGTGGCAGTTGTCAGGAAGAAACCTTCCTCTGACACACAGGAGGATGTGTGTGGTGGTAATGCTTGGAGTCTGCACACGAGTACTTGTACATGAGCTTTCTCCTCTTGACACATCTAAAAGCTTCATAATTGAATTGCACTGTTGGAACATGGTACCATAGCTTCACCTAATGCAATTTAAGCGTTACAGATTTTACAATTACATAGTTTGATGTTGGCTGATCCAGTTATAAGGCTCATAATGTTCTTATTATTCTGTATTTAGAATACATTATTCATAATTTGTTGGAATTTAAAAGGACTAAATAGCCAGCAGATGGCACCAATAAATCCTGTTGTGAGACTTAGAATGAAAAAGTGTAGTTCTTGTCTTTTTCTCAAATGCATTTTGGAAATGAAAAAAACTAGACATAACAGCATTACTGACAAAATTTTACTTTTTAGTTTACAGTAATAGTAATTTCCCACTTATTTAGAAAATCCAGTCATTGATGAGTTTGTGCCTTCTGAGTACTTCTGCGGTCTCATATAGCTGTGTCAGCTTAAACCTTATTTATAACATTTTCTTCCATAAAACTTTAAAGTCACCCACCTCAACTCACTACAGCAATGAAGACTAGAGAAGGAATCATATAGAGAAAGATAGAATGTTGGTGCATTGCTGTGTATTAACCTCATTACTGGGTACTTGGAACCCATGTCATGTTCCTCCCTGAACAAAGTATGTTATTTAGACTTTAGTCCTTCAAAATATTACAGCTGTGTGGGTTGTGGCACCCACACACAAGAACATGCTGATTTCTTTGATGTAAGAAGGATCTCAAGAAAGATTTCATCTTTCATTTGTCTGTAAATGACAACACCATGCCTTCACAGCATTGCTTTAATAAAACAGTGATTATGCTAATAGTATTTCTTTCCAAACAGGTTACCTCACCTACCCTCGGATATTAAGCACAATGCAAACTAAACAGGAAGTACTCTTGTAAAGAGTAAACTGTCCTAACAGTTTAAGGCCAAGGACACTTCATTCCTTGTGGACCTTTAGCAACTGCCTTCACTCCTGATAAATCTGAAGCCTGTCTGGGTGGGTGACAGTAATGGTAGCAGCAGTAGCCAGCATTTTTCATGGCAGAGCCCCTCTTGTCCCATTGTTTCTGTGGCTGGAGTGGAACTCACCTTAGACAATGTCACACAGGCTGGGGAAAAAGAAACCTATGTTTTAGAGCATGAGTAATTTCCTATGGAAAAGACTGATACAAACCAAATTATCTGTTAGACAAGGTCCACTTGCAGGTAATTCTGACAGCAAAGCAGAAAATCCTGGTTTAATGAGGTATATTGTAGCTTTGGGTTTTACTCCCTCCAAAACATCGACCCATTGGGGTGAACTGTCCATTTCAATACAATCAAAGCAGGAGTGTCACATATAGGTAAAACCTTACAAAAGAAAGTCTTTGTAAAACTATGGTTCAGGCCTTGTTACTTCAGCTAAGTATAGCTAACAGCTAGCCTGTCCCATGAGAACCTGCAAGCACATCAACCATTGCTCATGAAAACTATCTGACACCTTTGAAAACAAGAAGTCTCTCCTGTGAGAATCCATGAAGAAAAAATGTGAACATCTGTTGAACAAGAGGGCCTTATCACGTGCCCACACAAGCACCTATGAACCAATGAATTGAGTGGTAAGAAAGTTACTAACCAATTAGAATTAAACACAAAGCTTTTGAAAACCGTCTAAAAATAGGCTGTGAACATTAAAGTGCAGCTTTTGCTGCTTGACTTTGAAAGTGTTATGTCCGTCTTTATCCTCCTCACAGCGACACAGGAGTGACTTCACACAGATTTCAAATTTAAGTTGGTAGTTCAAGATATTTATTGAAACATGAGCATGCTGGAGATACAAGAAAACAATAGCTTTGGAAGTTCAGAGGCACCTACTACGAGGTGATTCATGTCAGCCTGTTAAAGGCAGACTAATGAGCATCCACAGCAGTGTTTCAGGACATTGATAATTATATCCGTCCCTTAAGCAGCTACTGTATCATCTCTCCTCATCATAACAATCCTGTGCTGCAGGGATTTCCCAGGTTCTGATGAACTACATAACAGAGTACCTTGTAAAAATAAAACAGATCTGCCTGTAAATACATCCTCTCATAACCTCCTCCCGGTGGGAATTCTGGAGTAACAGATTCACTGTTTGCTAAACCATGAAGGAAGAAGTTCAGATAAGAAGCACAAATTTTTCATTATTATTGCTTCTCAATTTCTTTAATAACACTTCTTTTAAATCCTGTGGAATAAGGTTACTGTTAATGTGTGAAAATGTATTAGAAAGTGTCATGATCACTGTATGCATTACCTTTACAAACAGAACAGCAAGTCATTTTCTGTCTTTTTTTGGTCACTGTTTATGACAACAAAAACTTATTTTAATAATGGTTTTAATGCTCAAAAATAATGCTTCTCCTAAGCCTGTTTGCAGGTGCTCCTAAGCTATTATAAATAGAAGCATCATGCAGAATACTAAGTGTGTTTTCAGCTGAGACATACAGTTTTGCCTGAGATCAATGCACAATACAAAAATGAGTCACTCTTTAGATCTTATAGTAAGTATAACCACGTGAGAACTAATTTCTCAGGTTAATAAAACCTGCTACACTCCAGGACTTGTGTCAGCATAACTGTTTTAAATTAGGATTTGCAAAATAGGGTTCTGGAACCAGTTATACCATGTCCTGGGAGATAGTGCTGACCACTTTTAAGGCTTCCAAATTATATAAACCTCATATGCTTGGCTTCCTTCCGTGTTTTTTCATCCTTGATGTTTAAGATCAACCATTGTATAACCAGTCAGTGTCTGGAAACTAAGCCTTTCCATCCAGGCATTTGTAGTCAGATGATGGAGACAACTGTGTGAGTGTGAAAGCATCTCAAATACAAATTATAGCAGAAAATAAAATAATGGAATTATAGAATGGTTTGAGTTGTACATGGATCTTAAAGATCATCTCATTTCAGTTTCCTTGCCATGGGCAGGGACATCTCCAAATAGATCAGGTTGCCTAGATCCCCATCCCACCTGGCCTTAAACACCTGCAAGGGTAAGGCAAGTGGAACATGGAATATTGTCAGGAGAAAAAATTAAAATAGACAAAGCCAATAATGAATGAGATAGGAAGATTTTAGTATGCATCAGTAGTAATCACAGTAGGTCATAAACAGAAAAAAAAAAAGCTTCATTAGCAAGGGATTGAGTCTAACCATAAAAATGCTTTTTTTCTGACTACATCTAGTTAACATTCAAATTTGTCTTCCCACCTGGCATGCCAGAGTTTCAGTAATTCACAGATGTCATCAACTGTGACAGTAGACAATTTGGGACACAAGGATGCAGACAAGGGGCTAACCACTACTCTCATGTATTTTTACATTACTTTTGTACAAAGTGTACTGATTTCATGTTTGTGCCTTTATTTCCCTTCTTGGACTTTCTGACATATAGCTGAGTGTGTTCAACTTGAGGGTGAAAGAGGAGGCCAAAAGTCAGAAATTAAAGCTTCAGATAGAGAAGGAAGGCCAGGATCCAACGGGGACAGAGGGGCAGGATTCTCCAAAGTATATGTATGAGAAGCAGAGGAGAAAGGCCAGGAGGTTCTTTGCTTCTCTGAGAGGAGTGTATGGGACGCTGGGTGAGAGTTTACTTGCTGTATGGGGATAGAAATTATAAAGCTCAGCTGTGAGCAATTGCTCAGGATCTTACAAAGCATCCAAAATGGCAAAGCAAAGCAGAAATGTGGCATATAAGCAAGAAGAAAAGGGAAGCCTGAGATACCAGGTGGGATTTATGCCTCTGTGTGACACAGGAATCCTAACCCACCCTTCTCAGAGCACTGGGTCATAAAGGCCTATGGTCTTGTTTTCCAAACAGGGTATATGGCAGAGAAGCATCCATAAAGCATTCCCTATTACAAACAGAAAGTGAAAGACACTCATGCCATCAGCTCCTGGATCCTAGAGGCCTTCTGAGAAACAGAGACACTTAGGATTCATGGAAAAGTTCTCAGGCCTTCCTTGCTAATGGCAGCCTCATCACCATCGTTGTCTTTGTCCTCAGAGGACCCAAACTGCCCTTGAATTATAGAGATGTCCATGTCCTCTTCCATGGAGCATGAGGTGATGCCCTTGTCCTGCAACAGAACAGAATTTCAGAGCCTTCCAGTAGCAGAGGACAATGACTTAGCAATGGATAACTGCTCATTGTTGTATTTAACTGTTTTCCAAGTCCAACTCAGGGCTTTAATGTTAGTCCTGCATGGCAATAAGTTGCATTTCTACCTGTGCTGGGCCATATGGGCACAAAAGACCACAGTGAGTCATCCTGTGCCACCAATTGTCACCTCATGCACTGATGATCCTTTGCTCAAACTTTCAGGCAGTTTAAGAACCATCCAAAAGGTTAAATTTGGATCATGATATGCTGGAAGTACACATTCTTCTGGAACATTGTTTTTCATGGTTGCATTTAGGGGTAAGTTTGGAACTACGTTCTATGTCTGATCTAATTTCAGAGTGGTATCATTCTGTAGAGCTGATACTTTCTTGGTGGAAAGTGAAGAAAGGCAAAACAATCCCAGTATAGTAGCAGAGGCTATAGGTCTGCTGAGCAGCAAGATGGAAAGGTTGATCATGGCTGGGAGCCACTCCAGACCTAAGGATACTGACAACACTTAAGGGAATAGGCCAACCAATCCATGTAAAGAGGAGCACGGACATCCAGAGATGGCAACCCTGTTTACAGAGGTCAGAAAGAGAAAGATATTCCATACCAAAGGTATTGTAATGCGCCTTCTGGGACCCTTTCAAAATGTCAGTAGAGCAAAATCAATAGACAAGAAAAAATCAGTTTAACTCACCTAATTCAATTTCTGATGGAAATGCAATTGGAATACTGTTACTAGAATTTGTCAGTTTGGCCCTTGGATTCATAAATCCTTCATAAATTCAATTGTCCTGTGTCTTCTTTGTGCATCAGATGTCACAACAGCTAGCATAAGTACTTAGAAACTTCATTCTTCACCACTCAAGCAGTTATTTGCTCTTGATAAAAGGGACTGAAATTAAACAACAAAGACAGCGTAAGACAGCGTTTTTTCTATTCTCTTTGTACTTGCATGCCTCATTATATTTTGCACCAAATTAATTCCACTTCGTTAGAAAAACTCAGATGAAGCTGTTTAAGGAAGTGTTGTGGAGTAATTTATTCTGAAAACAGAAACAATTTTAATAGAAGTTAATATCAAGTTCTGTTATCATATAAAAATGTTAATGTATTCATTGATTTATACAGGTATAACTAGAACAATGATTTTATCCAATGGACTGACATTCCCATAATTTCATAATTTGCATGTTTCCCTTGTTCCATTCTTCTCTCTGTGCCTTTTCTGGCAAGATATACTTGTTTCTGCATCTCTGCCAATTGCATTGTGTCTTTTCCTCAGCCACTAGCAAATACAAGGTTTCTACACACCTGTGAGTAAAGTGAATAATTTAGCTAAGCTTTTGTTTGAGCTCTACAAGAACTGTGTAAGTGAAACTGTTGAATGCCAGGAACAAGTTCTCAAATCTCTACCAATTTGGAAAAATCTAAAGTTGCTTTATATTCAGAAGCTCTAGCTGTGTCAGTTGAAGTGCTGGTTTTAATCTGTTTCTGAATTTGAAAGCAATTAAAAGGAAAGAAAATCAAACCTGCACTACTAGAGCTTTCTACTTTCATACTAATTTGTAGTAAAATAACATGGTTTCTTCTATTGTGGGAGAACAGCAGCAGCATAATCCACGTTGAATGAATGAAGCCAGAAGCACACTAATGTATACAGGAAAGCAATTTTTTGGTATTAAAAATGTTTATAAAGTATTGTCTAAAATGATAGAAAAGTTATTTTCATGTTGTATAAAATTATATAAGCAAAACTGTAGGAAAAGATACAAATGCACTGATTTGAGCCCACAGTTAAGTCACTTTATATGACAATGCCAATGTAAAGTGTGTAGAGTGTGCAAGCCATACTCACTTTAAAGTTTTTATGCTAACAAAATAGACAATGTCGTATGCAATGGCCTTAGTAGTAGTGAAAATCAGTGTCTCTTGAATCAGAACTTACCTTTGCTAAATGCAACCAGAATGGTCAGTTAATGGAAGGAGAAAGATGTTATGTAGACCTATTGCCACAGAGATTTAGATATATGGAAGAAAATAATAGAGCAGAATTTATACTAAATAGTACTAAAGTGTAAGCAAAGCTTAAACTTGTCTGTCATGTGAAGACACAAATCATTATTTCTTTTGATCCCAAAGACATCCCAAATACCCAGCAGAGGTGGAAGGTGCTATTACTTTTCTAAGAATACAGCAGGCAGTGTGAGAGCATTGTCAAGATATATTTTATTATAATACACATGTGAAAAAAGTGGTCACCTGGACTTGCTCAAGCAAATCTCCAACAGGTTCTTGAGAGCACAGAAATATATCTGAGTGGCACTGACTGTTCAACTATGTGGGATAAACCCCACATGAATTTGAAGAGAAAAAGTCCAAAGAGCTGAGCAGACATAAGTGAGGATATCCTGAGCTAATAAGATCATAAATTTGCATCTGAAGATGTCCTGGACCAAGACAGTTTTATTGCAAGAGGGAACTGGTTGTTTTGTTCCTGTGTGTTCACCAGAGGTGAATTTGCACATGTGCCATGTGTGCAACACAGATGGTCTGGGACTAGGACCCGGGAGCAGGTATTGGAGCTAAGAGATTTGGCAGCATAAATTCACCCTGTCATAAAAATACATCTGTAACATGAAATACCAGCAAGAGCTTATTAGACAGAAATTAAAAATACGTAAATGGTGAAGACATAAGAAATTATTTCTCACCATGGATTCAAGTAATCAATACATTGTAAGAAAATACAGCATGCAGACAGATGTGCAGCAGTGATGGCAGCAATTTTGTGCTGGAAAAAAATATATATATATCAGTGTATATTCTGGAAGTTATTCTGTTATACTTGTTAATTATTCTTCTAAATTGTCAAAAGATGTCAAGCACAGACCAGGGACAGAAAATCCTTATCAGATATTAAATCCCAGCTAGAGCAGGAATGGGCGTAAAGTATTGGCTTCCACAATGATTTTAAACATGTTAGTTCATCTGAAAGATGGTTTTGAATCAGAAATATGAATAATGAATATCATTTGCGTAGGACACTGTACATGTACATTAATATTGAACTCCCTACATCCCAACAGTTCCCAGAGACGATGATACTGCTTGGGTGGGTCGTGGCTATGAGTTAATGAGAATTAATTTTGCCCCTGTTCTTGGCAGTTGTGATCATGAGCTTTAGTTTTCAGGCCCATGTCTGAATTGGTAAAATTATACTCCCAATAATATAATAATGTATCTAATAATGTGCTACAAAAATATGTCATATTAGTAGTAAAGTGGAAAATAATAAGGTGGAAAAAATTTTCTAGGAGGGAACTAATTTGACGGCAAAGGAGGTGCTACTGCATTGCAGAAAGGCTGGTTTAGGGACTTGGACAGGCCACAAATCCAGTGTTTTAGGTTCAAATCAGTCTTTGAGTCAGGCAAACAACATTAAAACCACTTATTAAATGTGACCTGGAAAGCTCTACCTGCCTTGCATGAACAAGCCCAATATTTAATTTCCTGGTAAAACCAAATACAGATGAACATGAATAATTTCATGCCTTTTGTATTTGACAGCTCTTCATAGCTGATAAAGAATAGCCTGCTGCTTAGCTATGGTGCCATTTCTTCAGCTGCTTTTTTACTGTGAGCAAACTGGTTTTTCTATCCATGCAGTAATACCCCAGACATGTTTCCCTGTATCCAAACATGTGGGTGTTTTGCAGAGGTTAATGGAAATTAAATTAAAGCTGAATAATACTGATTATAATGCAAGAGTGTGCAAGCAAAACTAATTAATACAACTGGCAGCATAGCTCAATCTTGCCCTGTGACACCACTCTCTCTTTCCTTCTCCTTCAATCCCATTTTTTTTCCTAAGCAGGGACCCAAAGCTACTTGTTTTATACAGTCTTGAATGGATAGATATACATCAGCATCTCACTTTTTGCACTCAGGACTTAAGTTATATTCAATCCTCCGGAAAGAAGTGAAAAGCTATTATGTTCTCCCTTTTTCCTCCTTGCTTATGAACGTCCTAGTTCTACCATTAGGATTACAGTATTTGCTAGATTTTAGTGTTTTTCTGTGCAAGGAGATGTTACAAATAAACTTGGGCTTTATCTTGATTAAGTGGCATATGTCAACAAATGTAATTTCTGGTGGACCAGCTCACTTTTTATCTTATATTAATGATCCAACTTTGCCATTAGTTTACCAAAGGGGAGAAGAATGGCTTTTAACTATGGATAGTATGCACAGGCTACCTGAAAAAAAATTGAAAATCAGAAGGAAAGATTTGAAAACTGGAGGGTGGTAACAGGACAGAATGAAATCTTGCATCCCTGCATCTTAGAGTATATCTTATTTCTTGCTAGCACCTTTTCCACATGCTTCACTGAGCCAGTCTGGAAAGAAGGGATTGGTGCAATGAGGGATGCTTGGCCTGAGGACAATGAAGGTTTAGTGTTCCAAAACTAAACAATGTATTGAGTTCAAAAGCTCCTCTTGCAAGGTACTGTCTGATCCCAGATTTTGAAGCATCCTGTTTGTAGGGTTCCCTTGGGCTGTTACATGCCTGACTGCTGGACTGTGGTTTCCTTGTGTCCTTAAATCCTTCTTCTTTTTTGGCACATCTGAAAGCCATTCCTTTGATACTACTCTTCTTTTTCCACAGGAAACAAACCAGTTGTTGTGTCAGCATCCTGGCCAGGAATCAAAGAGAACAAGCAACTTGTCAGGCAACAGCCAGGGCACATACAGTTAGGATGGGGATGATATTTCAGCAAGAGCCTTTCTGGTAGTGAGGAAAAATATAATGAAAATTTAATGCAATTTTGGAAGACATAAGAAGCATTATCTGTAAAAGTTATGAGTTTATTTCTATGGCAGAGTCAAACAACACCACAGCTACTTTTTCATCCTTTGCTCTCCAGTTCAGTCAGCAATAAGAGCTTTTTTTATCTATGTATTCTAGCTGCCTCATAGCTGCCTCATGGCATCTTAGTAGAGAAAGTGTCTCAGATTCCCAGTGTCTTCCACTTTAGCCATGACAGCAACCACAAACTCTCCCATTTAGAATTACAGAAGTATGACTGTATTTTGACCTCATAATCCCTCTTTGGCAAATACACTGATTTCTTATAGGAATATATATATTTTACCTTCTTTCATATGACCAAGCAGTCCAAAAGCCACAACCTGAGGACATCAGATACAGAAACATTCTGATTCCATGAATAGCAGATGTGGGAACCATTCATTACACCTTTGCCCTCTTTAAACTCAGTTTTAAAAGCAAACCCAACCACACACACAGAAATGTGAAATAAGTGGAGTAATAAATAGACAGTTTAAAAATGTTCTTTATTTTTATTTTCAAATTTAAGGTCAATCTTCATTAGTTTGCAGAGTACAAAAATGTTCCCATTAGTCTAGTTTGAATTTAGATGTATTTGTAAATAAAACTAAGCCTGCTTTTTCAAATACCATTTTTGTGCACAAATTATATATCTCATTCTTTTCATGAAGCATGTAAAACAAACTTCAGTTCAAATATTAAAATATTTTACACTTGGGTATCAGAATTACAAACAGAAATTAAAGGTTCTCAAAAAAAAAGTGCCTGAACTGCAGAAGTACACACTAAAGACATTACAATATACACATGCAGAGACATGCACAAATAATATCTATGTATATGAACATACTATGAAGATCAAAAATACCTGTGTCCTGGTTTTTATGAAATCTCAGTAATTCAACTAACAAGAATGCATGTTTAATGTAGTACTCATATATTGCTTATGCAATAATTAGTGTTTCCTCTTTATGTCAGTACAAAATCATTTCAGTCACACATTAAAATTGTGTGTCTTCCAGTCAATGTCCTACAGTGATGCTGAAATGATGAAATACATTAAGGAATCATAAGGGAGAAGATGAAGGAATAGTGCAAGATAAAGGTGTACTGAGTCTTTGAAAAGATTAATTTGCCTCATGATGAATTGGTAACTGTAAATCCTCTCTCTTCTTTGGACAATATCCTCTTTCTTTTGGATTATTCCATTTCTCATATGGTGGAAGAAGATATACCAAGATATATAGGAAAATCTGATGTATATACTGTGTTGGAATTGTGGAAACATGACAAAGTTCCTTTCTGTTTAAAATCTGGACTTAGGTAAATCATAAGAACTCACCATCTGTTGGCAAATCATTCCAGCAGAAAGTGTGTTGTTTCAGTGTGCCTGTAGAAATCTTCAGGTGCATCCGAGAGACATCAAACAAATTATGTCTTTTTGGGGAAAATTACATTTTAAAAATCCTGGCATATAAGACAGAGATCCCCACAGGTCCTTCATCTGAAAGTCCATGTCTTTTAACATGGTTATTTTATTTGATGTCTTTGAGCCATTTGTATTTGAAAGATGATGCTCAAAGAACAGACCCTGTAAATAAGACTCCTCATTTCTAGGGAGGCCACCTGGAGTGAAAATGTCCAGGTGATTCTTTGGGCTTGCTTCTTCCACTAAAACCAACATGGGAATCTATTATGAGGATGTTAAATTGTCTAACGTGGTATAGACTAGATTCTGTCACCCTAATTGTACAGAGTGGGGTATTATTTTATAAATTGGTTGTTTCTACTTGTGGTTATCTCTAGTAGAAGGAAAGTAAACATAAGTATATTCCAATCTGTGTACAGAGACAAGATCTACATCTCCACAACTTGCTCTTAGTTTTATTAAGGTCATTGGAAGTTTGCACATCAAACACTAAGAAGCCACCCAGGACATAATGTAATTTCTTTTCAGTTACTAATGCCTAATGAATAAGAACAGTAATGTATTACTTGAGAAGTGTGTATAAAATTGCTTGCTACTAAACATGGCTTTTACCACAGAAGTTGGATCCAAACTTTGAATGCCATAAAGTTAAGTTTCAGGATATAAGTAGGTTTAGGGGATCTTGGAGTAGCTCAGGAGCATTATCATGAGCAGTCCAGAGCAGGCAGCATCCAGCACTCTCCAGCTGCCACCCTGACGTGGGATGTGCTCAGCATGAGCAAGGTCTGTGCTGTTGCCCAGACAATTGTGTACCAAGGCCATCTCCTGCAAACCATCCTGTCACATCTCATGCCTGGAATACAAGACTCAAGAGCTCAGGATCATTAATCACTTTCTGTAGCTTTCTTGTATCATACAAGTTTATACTGCACTCTCTCTGCCAGTAAATCCCTTTAGAATATGCTATGGTATGCAAAATTCTGTCTCTAACTCTGGATTCCAGTTTGCCTTTTTGTTGGAGTAATTAATAAACAATTCCTATTGCATAGACTTGTTGTACAGCAAGGAAAGTAACTCACACACCTAAGCAGCAAGCTATTAAAATGATCCTAATACAGAATAAACTAGGGTTCAGTTCACAATACTATTCTTGTATGCCTGTTTTGAATAGTTCTTTTAAATGACCCTTTAAGGATACTAATATACATCCACATAAATATATGGATGTATATTATGGATATATGGATATGTGTCTGATAGGGGAGGCAAATAAATTTACCTCTTTTATCTTCATAAACATGGAAACTCACAGAGAATATATATTATTACTTCCATATTAAGAAGTAATATGTTGAATTAATTCCTGGACTTCATTATACTGAACACTTATATTCCTTTTAGATATATATTTACTATAATCGTTGAGTACTGTGGTACAGGATGCTCACAATGTATTAAATAAATTCTGCACAGTGAATTAATTATGTCTTATCAAAGAAAGTTAACTTTTTGAACTGACATTAGAATATGACTTTAAAAATTGTGGTTATTTTCTTGTAATGTTAATGGTAACTTTTTTCCTGGTCAGACTGGCCTTGAACATAATCAAAGGGGCATTTATAAAACAACCAAGTAGCCACAACTCTACTTGCTCATTGAGACTAGGACCTTCAAGTAAGGCTGACCAATATGAAAGCTACTGTTTTTAAGACCAAAATTGTGTCAATATGAACAATAAATTAAAACTAAGTAATTGAACATTTAATATATAAAAACATTACTGTATGACTTAACTATATATAACCTATACATCTAGTTGAAAAGAGATTTAGTGGAAGACTAGACTTTAGTCTCACTTTCTTGATATGTCTGGGTTTGTGTTTTAAAATATGTGACTGCTTTAAATTAACTCGGTGGGTTTGAATGTGCACACTCAAAACCGCTTTATGACTAAAAATGCAGATTCATTTGTTCATTTCCTGATTTTAATTGTGATGAGCTGTACCCCTTATTATTCAGCCTCATCTTAATAGCAATGTGGAACAGGACATACACATGGGATAACATGGAAGTCAGTAAAAAACAAATATCATGAATTTCTGTGTATGTCTGTGTAGTGCCACTGCTTTAGACAAAAGATGTCTACAGGGCTTGCAGCTGCTTTCCACAAGACCTGATTCTGGAGGCACTCAGTAGCAGCTGCCTGCTGTATTCAACCTGGAACACCTAGAGATCTTCATGTCTTCAGTGACTGACATTTAAAGGGCAGTGAAGCTTTGTTAAGTCCATCCTCACCTGCAATTTTCTTCATTAATTGGCACAATTCTTTGTTTTTCTTCTTTCACTTTGTCTGATGCCTTTTGTAACATTAATGGTGACTTCTTGCGTGGACGTTTTCTGTGTGTCCCATTTACTCTGTGAGAGTTTTAAACAGTACAGTGAGTTCCATGATGACAGCAGAAAGAGTCACTGATGATTAACCCCTAATTTACAAAAACAGTTCTATGTAATAAACAGAACATCTCCAGCGTCCTTCACACAGCACTGTGATGCAGAGCAACTGTCTCATTCAGCATGGACACAAGCTTTTATTTGCTGCAAAGGCAGCGGATGTCAGTAGGCTTTGGATCAACCTTCTTGCCTATAATTATCATCTCTGCAGGTGTGTACTGTAAAGGCAGAGCAAATAAATCTGTTTTCAGTCCAAAAGTGAAAATTAGAGATTCCTTTTGATGTCACTGTGAATTGTACATCACTAGCCTGAGCTGGAATTTTCTGTACTTGATTTTATACTTCTGATGTGAAAATATAGTTTTAAAGTAACACTTACTTCTGCCTGCATACAAGATCCAAGCACAATATATACCTTTCAGAGATTCATCAGTTTATGTTCAATATTCAAAAAAGTCAGTCTGTCTGAGGCATGCAAGTGCATCCCTAATTTAAATTTATACTTTTCCATCTCCCAGACTGTCTGCTTGTTGCCATAAGCAACGCACCATAATGCACAGGAAGCTGGATAGGTCTAATAAAGTGTACCCAGATCTGGGCTGATAGAGGCACATAGCTGGGTTAGTTGGGTTTGCTTATTGCATTGCCAGTGTTCCATGAGACTATTTGTTAGTGTGAGGAATGCCAGGTAAATTAGGCATTATTTACATGGTAAGAGTGCCAGGTAAAATAATGTCTGATAAAGTTCAGACACTGACATACTGGAAGGTTCATACATATCACAGAGAAACACCTAGAATTAATTTGTTGCTGTGTATTATTTCACATTTCTGCAGCCTGAATACACCAGCTCCTTTCCTATTTGCTCCTCCAGTGCTACTGCTCATGCAACTTCTTGCCAAAGACTAAAATGAGAATCCAACCAGATTATTGTCAGTCAGGGTCATTATCTGGATACCACCTTTTCTTAGGAGAGGTACCTGACTAACCTGTTACCTTCACTGGTATTAGCACTCCTTTCTTTATTACCATCTTCATCATCATCATCATCTTTTACTTCTAAATTGTTTTGACACTATGGTCATGAGAGGATAATAAAAATTCCCAGACACGGTGTCAAACCTTTTCCCTTTGAACAGCACAAGATGTACCCTGTCATAACCAAGTATCATGGGATAAGGCAGATGGCTGCTTTAGAGCTTGATACAGGAGAAAGTGTGAAACAGAGAGGTGACATGATTTATCCCCTGCTAGCCCACGGGATGATGGCACAACCCAAGCCCTGCAAGAGCACCATGTGCTGCATTGCACTGTATTCTACAGCATGTCGAGACAAAAGAAAAACTGTAACAATGTGACTGTTCAGGTAAATAAAATGGGTACGTCTTGAGCTGCAGGCAATAATCACCTTTTCAACTCTGGGCATCTAAACTTAAGGTGTTCACATTATATGCTCACCTTATGGTTCCCTAAACAGTGGAAAAACAGAGATGCAGAATAGCAGACCAGAGCTGCTGCCTACATTGGATACTACACTTTCTCTCTGGGCATATATATTTCTTTTCTGACTATAAGAAGTTTAGAGAGCTTCTTATGTACCTGCATTGGATGTGGAGAATAATGTAAAGGCTTTATCATCAGAATTTTTTTGCACTGAGCTGCAACAGCACAGATACATGTTATTGAATGTATCTCAGCTAGAAAATGCAGGGGGGTATCTTCAGTTATGGGGCCTCAGGGCAGGAACCCACAGTTCACTGAGTAGTACCATTACAGTCAACACTCACGTTATTAATATGTTGTGGGAATTTGCCCTTACTTCCTACTAAGTGCAATACAGAAGTAATTTTCCATTCAATTGCAAAATTAGACAATTTTCTCTAACAGTAGGACAGGTACACATTGTAATTATAAATTGTGACCAAGTCTTTTTCAAATTGGATTAATAATTATGTTGTTCTATTCGACCATATCCAACCTCACTAATTAAAATTTCTCTGTGGGCTAGTGGCGATGACAAGCATTTGGGCTTTTCATTTACAGAAATCCCATGGCTCTAGATGTCATGCTGCTGTGGAATGTGTCCCGTCCACCTGGAGGTGCAGTATCTCATGAAAAGATACAGCAGTATCTTTTATGTCACCTGGGAATATCTTTGTACTATAGCAATACAAAAGATAATAATACGATGGAGGTATAAACTGATGTGCTGTGTGTTGGCAAATGCAAGATGAAGTTCAAACCAAATTCCCTTTTTCATTTGCTCAGACCCCTTGGTTTAAGTATGTGACTATGAAGATGGGACATCTTCTGATGGAGTGGGTGTAGCTGTTCTGCCACATGCTGTGCTGAGGCACTTTCTGTGGAAAAATGTCAAAAGACAAAGCTCAGCAAGGAGGAGTGCTCACACTGGCAGTAATTCAGCAGGAACAAACTGTGCATGCCTGAGCAGCAGGGACACCAGAGGAGCTTGTTTCATGTCTGAGAGAGGCAAGAATCAAAGGCTGGAATTGCACAGAGGTGTTGCAGTCATTCTCTGTTTAAAACAATGCAACTGACAGGAATTAAGCCAAAAGAATGACCCAAATAGTGACCAAAAGCTGAAATTTGCTTGAATATGTGAAAACACATATTCCTTTTCATGCACCAAGTAGAATGCTAACAAAGCAAAACCTGTACAATCTTTACATGTATATAAAGTCACTCAAACTCCATTTAAGTGTGAAATTGTGTCAAATGAAACTTTTTTTTCCCCCATTCTCAAAGAGAACAATAAAATATGACTTAACAGGGGAGCGAGGTCAGAGGAGACTCTTCCTTTGTGTCCTGGGATGCTCAACAGGCTGTACTCTCTCCTCCCCCATGGGGACACCCATCAGGTAAGCTTTATTCCACAGTAATACTATTGCTTATGCATTCTGATACCAGTGTTTTTATCAACAGCAGTTTGTGGACCTTACTCTGTCCAAGAGGCAAGAAATTGCACTATTTTTGAATGTGGAGTCTCACTGAATTTGCCCAGACTTTCAGTGCAATGCATGCCGGTTTTGCATCAGGGCTTGTGGTCCTGACGAGAATTACTGCACCTCTGGCACCTCACAAGACTCGGAGTGTCAGATTGCTTACTCTGAAATGTTGTCTGTGAAGGTCTTCCAGGATCTCAGACAGGCAGACAATACTGAGTGAGAAAAGGAAGGCCTCCAGGCCCACTTACATCTGCAGACAACAGAGAAAGCAAGGTGGGGGTCTCCCTTCCCTAATTTTTTATGTGACAGAAGAACTGGTGTAGTCAACAGGATTGCCATGGAGAAACAGTTACAGAAGTATGAATGTGCTCCTTCCCAGGCAGGCAAGGAATGGGCTCAAAAATTCTGGAAAGACAGAGCAATTATTTGTGCAGTATTGGAGGCTCACTTATCTTACATGCAAAAAGGAATCAAAGAGTCCTTCTTCCCTCAAATATACAGGACATGCTGCTTTATCATGAAATCAGAAAATGAAGTATTAAAGTCATCATTGGCTGTTGAGAGGGAAATAAAAGAAAGATTGGAAACCCAAAAACGAGCTTATTACTGAGGAAGAAAATTTTAAGATTTTACGCGCTTCGATAGAGCACAGGGAAAAACAATTATTGTAGAAATTAGGTAGAAAAAAACCATAGCAGTGTGAAACTAAATCTGTGAGAGGAAATAGAGGGCAGGAAAACAACTGAATTGTTACTATCTTTGGAAACTGAGCAGCTGCACAAACAGTTACAGAAAGAAAAGGAGATAAAGCAAAAACTGGAAGAAAAGGTAAAAATTATGCTTAAGAATGCTGCCAATCCAGCCAGCATTGTACAGATAAGAAAACCAATTGTATCCTTTGGAGAATGGTGAAGAAGATGAGAGGACAGTGGCCACTCACCATTGTCTGCAGGAGACTGAATGCCAATATTACACCTTTAACTACTGCTGTGCCAAATTTTGTGGTACTGTAATGCAAATTCAGGGAGCAACCTATTCACAGAGGGCAAAACTAGACATAAAAGATGTTATTTATGATTCCACTCTGGGAATACCTCAAGGCTCAATTCACCCAGAAGGAAGTGCAGTGTACCTTTGACACATTCCCACAGGGATGTAAACATTCACCCATGACTGCACATTTTGTGATTGCCAAACTTTTACAGTCTCACTCTCCCCAGATGTGAAATTAGATGATATTGTAGTAAGAGGAGACTCCCCTGAAAAAGTAGAAGCAGCAACAACAGCATGGCAAGCACTTCTCAAAGTAGAAATTGAGATTCCCCCAGAAATGCCAAGGACCATGTAAAGGACTTTATCTGCTACATCTGCAGATAACCCAGAAGACAAGGAAGTCTCCCTTCCTCAAATTATTACCTAACACCTTCTCATATAAGAAACCAAGGAAGCAGTAAGCCAGCCAGAGATTTTGGCTTTCTTTAATCTGCAGCAGCTCAGCAGCTGCTATGCAAACAGGGCAGCAAGTGGAAGGCTGTAGGAGGCAGGTGGGTGGGCAGGCAGCTGTGACAGGAGGAGGCTGGTCTTTGGTATAGCCCCAAAGCCTTGTTCTTACAACGTATACAATGTACACAACACGTATGTGAGGGGGAAAAGGGAGGAAGGATCCAATCCAAAACCCACTGAACTTATTGAAAAGATACCCATTGACTTTTTCAAGCTTCATGTCCAGCTTTGAATGAACCAGGGTTCATGCAGTGCACATATTTTAAGCAGAACAGCAATTAAGGGAAAACATGTAATTATCCTTTTTGGATAATTAATCTAAGTAGTTTGCACGATACATGCTACAGCTGGACTGAGTTGGAAACAAATGAGTGTGGGGGCTGTTTTTCACTGTAGCATGTGTGTGTGTGTTACTCTGATTGACAAATAAATCATCAATTCTGTGGCTGTTCAGGCATGAAGCATTTCCAGAGGTGCTCAGCTCAATCATGCCATGCCTGTAGTGCAGCCTGGCACAAATTTCTCATATTTCAAGACATTGAATACAGTTTCACTGCAAAGAGAAAAGCTGTCACAAAAGTAATTTAGACCTGGTTGAAGCTAGTGCTGGGCATTAGGGAACATAATTATGCTCATACCTCTGTGGTCCTGAAGCCATTCTGTCTCTGTGTTGCAGTTCCAATGCTGTGAACTATGGGGTTTGCACACTGAGAGCCACAGTTGCTCCTCTTCTCAGGGTTCAGCATTCCAGCTGTGGCTGATGCTGTAGATACACCTGTGTGAGCCAATTTCCCATCCTCCAGAAGACCTAGTAGGGACACATGAGATAGGGCATTTAATACTGAGCAGCAATTTGCAGCTGGCTCTGGTGTCCCTCTATTTTGCCTCATTTTGTGATCGTGTCAGTGATGCAAGGTATGGTACAGTACCACAGTGAGAGCAGTCTACCTTCCTGTGGCATCTTCATCCTCACATTTGACATCATTTGGCCTTTTTCCTATGGTCCACTGCTCTGAGAAACATTGGCTCAGGAAATCTTGGGAAAAAGTCAATGAGTGCAGCATGTCAGTAGATTTTTGTCACCTGCAGGTCTCCACTGACTTCTCTACACACACGCCTCAACTCAACCAAGAGTTGAACGTAGGATCCAGAGAAGACCCCCTTAAATCTGTTCCAGTTCTGGGAAATGAAGAGGTTAGATGTGAGCATAACAGATGAGACCAATATGGATGGAAAGGGTGCTCTATGCATGGCCTTGCCTTGAATATTTTTTTCATTTGAAGTTGAGAAATTAAAAAAAAAATTATTTCATGCTGTTTTGTCTATCAGCAATCAAATAAATGAGTAATTTGCTTTTTGGTCTAGCTGTGTGGATACACATGATCATACAATATGATATTGGACAGCATAGATGAATTTTCCCATCTTAATGCATTAACAAAAATTACATTTATGGTGGGTGCAGAGCACTCAACATCTGGTTGCAACAATGGGTCTGAAATCCAAATATAAGGAGTAAGTGGGATGCATGACTGTTGCTCTCAATTTAGTTTTTGTCAAAGCTTATTTATGAAGAGCTTTATGTTAAAAAGATAAACAAAGAAGGCAAATTTACTAACTGGTAATGCAGGTGTCAAACCTAGAAAAATTAAGGAGTCACAGACACTAAAGGAGAAAAAAAGTATGTGAAAAACCAATGACAAGCCATTGCTGTATGAAGTGACATTGTGTCATCAAAATCTTCTATATTAATCAGGTAGGAATTCAAGAGCTGTATTAAAGATATTTACAAGGAAGCAAAGTCCTGAATTCTTTTTCAGAAATGTGTAAGAAAATATGATTTGTCAGTAGAAAGCAACATTTGTCAGTATTAGCTAGCAAAGGCAATGACTGGACTCAATAAAGTTTCACCCAAATATTCAAAGCCTTGGTCTTGAAAATATATAAAATTTTGTGAAACTAGAAGGTCTTTAAGATGTCTTCTGACACAAGCCATTCTATGATTCTGTGATTTAAGAAGTCTGAATACAAACTAGTCACTGCATTTCCCTCAGCAGTCAGAAGATGGAGGCAGAGTATTCCAAAGACACTTTAACTTGTACTGGTGGTTACTAATAGTGATGTCGTCTAGTTTTTGATAGAAAAAAAATTGAGCTGAAACTTGAAAATATTATATTATAATTTATTTTTAAAAAAATACTTCTGTCTTTGGAAACTGCCTTTTCTGCTAGATATAAAAACTGATGTTGTTCCTGTGTCTAAGTTTAGATGCAACTTCAGTAAGGCAACAGCAAACTTCACCTCTCCTGCATCTCCCAGAATTCCCCACCCAGTTATGTTTTAGGTCTTACCTCTCCCTATCAGTCCACAGGACCAGAGGAGAGGCAAAAAAATGCCTGGTGCAGAGCAGTAAGTGGCACAGGCTGATGTTGTAGACAAAAGCAGCTGTCAGGAAGGGAGATGAGAGGCAGTGAGCCACGTGTGAGTCAGAGCTCTCAGCCAGGAGTCCACTGCTTCACTTTGCAGTGGAGCTCTGAGAAAAAGCTTGAGCACAGCTTTCAACAGGCAAACTGCAGGAATCACACACTAATTCCATTAATTGAGCCTTTGACATTTCAAACATCCAAATGATGAGTTTTTCCTTCTGTGGGGTCATCATATGAAATTGCTTTCCACCATGTATCTCTTTGGCCATCTGGCCTCTGACTAAATTGTTTGGTAAATGATCTGTCAGCTAAAAAGCCATTTTGTTATTAAGTCCAATTGTTCATTTATCAGATTGTGTTGCATCTTTTGGTCTTGAACAGAAAACTTTTTCTTACATTAATCCGTTTCCAGAGGCAGATGGAAAATCTCAATCCTGAAAATGGTATATCTGGATCATTTTTGTCGCTGTTACTTTGCAGCCTGAGCATACTTGCTGCATCCTGCATTGCAAGGATGTGCCCTTTTTTGCAACACTTGTCAAATATAAACCAGGTGTCAGTATTTGAGCCTTCCAGTATCACTACTATATTTTTATATGGATGACCTAGTGGTCACCAATACTAGACAAAAAGATTTTTTATTTTATCCTGTAATATGTTTGCTATTCTGAAATTAAGAAACTATTTTAGAATTCATTTTCATTAGCAAATAGATGATTTAGACAGTGGGCAACAGTTTAATGGCTTTGGTGACTTGCCCTTTATGTATGAACACCAAGAAGAAATTACAGTGAGAATACATAAGCAGTGGTGTTCAGAGCACGAGATTTGTTGGCAATCCATAAAGCAACACCTATTTTATAGACTAGATATATAACACAAAATGACGATTGCAAAACAGATATTATGTTTAAAAAGGATTAGGAACACAGGGTTGCTTTTAAAATAGCAAATATTTTTGCATTGCTATTTGGGATTTGCCTCAGTACACAAAAATGGAGTTAACTCAATTAAGAGTTAATTCAAAAGCCAGCAGGGTGGCAATACTGAGGGTCTTGTCTCAGTGTGGTTTAAAACAAGCAAACTGTTGAGGTATTTATGCCATCCTCACAACAGGGGTTTGGTAAATAATCTCCTTGGTCTTTCATGGTAGAACTTCAGTTTATATCAGTGTTGTTAAATCACTGTAGACATTTAAATTAATGTTGTTCAGTAATGTTTTCATTCTCATCTTCTCATTCATGGCACCCCTGCCAAAAGTCTGTGGGCCTCTTTAGGCCAGGGGAAACAGCAGATCCCACCTCAATGCTCTGTCAAATACATGTTTTACTTTCAAATGAACTGGCAAGGCTCCAATATTCTAAAGGCTCCATTCCCAAAACCTGGGTTTCTGGGTGGTTATTAAATGCCCATGAATGCGATGGGGACCCTTCCCTCAGGAATGGCTGGTTGGGGTTTGGGGACTGCCAGGCTGCTCCCTCTGTGGGGAGGAATGGATGACCAGTGGCAGGTATTTCACTGCGTGTAATCAGGTTTATTTGTAAGGAGCACACACGAGTTGTCTCTCAATGGCCACAGGGAGAATACCCCTGCCATAGCCCCACTGCTCATAAATTCATAAATCCAAGTCTACTTTTCCAATACAAAGTCTGCTTAAAAAACTTGTTCTCCCGTGGCAGCATTTACCACCTTCCTCTTTGCTTGCTGGGCTGCACAGGCTCGCTAAGTCTTGCCTTTCTTACCATGCCAATAGAAATCCCTTAGGCTGGAACTTGACAAATGCATTTTTCAGCACCCTCAGGGGGAAAAAAGGGTTATTTTAAACTGAAATCAATCCTAGACTTCATTCTTCCCCCAGTGACGCAAGCATTCAGACTGGCACAACTTGGGAGGTAGCACAGGAATCAGAACAAGCAGCTGAAAGCAGCTTAGCTTGGTGTGTTTTTCAATAAAACAAAACAAACACAATAATTTCAAAATTTTGAATGGGTTTTCATAAATTGTCAGACAGCATCGTCCCGGTTTTGTAGTTTAGGAGACAGATATTTAAAATTGCAGTCTGAATAATTGCTCACAGACTTGCAAGCTTATGTCCATTCAAAATGCTTAAATCATATAGCTCTAGACTTCCACCCTTCCCCCCACCCCGCCCCCAACATTTACCTGGGGAGGGAGCTGTCTAAGAAAGCTTTAAAAATATTTATTTTAGTAAACAGGGTGTTCAACACAGAGAAGTCACTGAAAATGTAAAATACAGAATGAAAATTTAAGACATTAGACCTGTATTTCTTATTTTTTCTGGTTTCTTTTATTATAAAGACAACACTAATGTAAACAAAGCTAAACATTGCATACATGCTGCTCTAGTTCTTCATATAGCCTGGTTACACTAAGAATTCAAATTATTCTTAATAACAGTATTTCATAAAGAGGAGAGGAAATTTTTACTCTTTCTAACCAGATTTTTGTATCACCTTTGTATAAAGATGACGTAAAAAGGGGGGAAATAATCTAATTTTTTTCAGTTTGTGAATGTAAAACTAGTCTTAAAAGCAAAGTTGTGTCATGGATTGACATCTAGCACAGAGAGACAGAAAAGAGATCTAGGAGGGACAATTCTGTAGCCCTTAACTGTCAGGACCATAGGAAACTTCTCAAACCACAAATAACACACAGGTAGCTCTGCCTGGATCTCCT
Organism: Pyrgilauda ruficollis; assembly: GCF_017590135.1. Lineage (NCBI taxonomy): Eukaryota > Metazoa > Chordata > Aves > Passeriformes > Passeridae > Pyrgilauda > Pyrgilauda ruficollis. The sequence goes on along the minus strand of NW_024523822.1, from coordinate 9,758,960 downwards.
GCACAGGCTTAATCCAAAGAGTAAATCTTAGCAAGGTTCAAGATGACCTGAAAATTTCTGTGACTAAGAAAATCAGCAATGCTGCAGTAGCTAATGCTGTCAAGAAGTTTGGGCAGCATATGAAACCTTGTAGTGAGGAGACAAAGTTAATCTTAGCCAAAATAATCAACTATTTGTGGAGAAAATTATTCCATGTGTGTTTGCCACGGTATTCTCCCAATTCATTTTAAAGCAACAGGTAGTGAACGAAGCAGGACATGAATTCTGACCCAAACATGCTCTAGATCTGACCCAGTACCCATGAGACCCGTGCTGTCAGGTGTTCTGTTATGGAGTAACAAGCATACGTTTGTTTAGAGAAGGTAGCTGTTGATTAGCTAAATTTATACCTTTGGAACTGACAATTAACAAACCAGTAGGGTTCCATTTTCTAGTTCAGCAACACCCTTTTTTATTTATCATGGCTGTTATCTCATGTATAATGCATAAGATGCTGGTTTAGAAAATGCCTGCCTAAAAAGATGCTGCACTGTAAAGATGGACTCCTCTGAGAAAGCTCACAGGGAAGACAAATGGCAAGTGTTGTCACCACATACAGGTGCTTCCAGAGGAAATATGTGTTTGCAATCATCACTGAGTTTCTTGTATTTAATGCTAGAGTGATAATAAGAACAGAAAGCACTGAAACATCTGTTTTCTCCATCTATTTTCCTGATTTGAAACTATATATTTTTGGGAAAGCCACACATCTGCAGGCCTGAGGGCTGGTGCACATTTTGGCTGAAACAGCCAGACATAGCAAGGATCCAATAAAAAATTGAGTGGGGGCTGTGGCAAAAGTCAGATTTAAGTCATTTCCTCCAAAGCAATAGCCTCGGGGATGAGACCAGATGCTCAGGAAATATGCAATAGCTCTTTTACCTATCAAGAAACAATTTAAAAACTTTGAGGCATAGCAGAGAGTAGGTTTGTGAGCTAGGATGAAGGATCCAGATTTACAGAGGGATGACCTGCTGCAGCAGGAAAATATTATCAGAAACAATGTTTTGTATCTGTAAATATAATTATGCAATAAATATTCTTCCCAGACATTCAGAGAAGCCAGAATGATTTCTCTGAACTCTAATGTGATATGAATTTTAGACACTGAAGCAAAATACAACAAACACATTTTCACTTTCCACACATTTTGGAGGTCTCTCCAAAACTGTCTCCAGGCAGGCAGGGCTGAGCCATGCCCAGGCACACCACTGGTGTGGGGAGGCAGCCAGGAGCTCTGTGCCTTCCTCCAACTTACAGGGGAATGCTTATTTGAAGGGAGCTCCTCCTAAAGCACAAACAAACTCTCAAGCTGCAAACCTTGATATCACTTGCATGGCCTAAATTCACAAGTACATGCTAAATCTTTGCATATTGGTATATTTCAATTTCAAATGGGGATACAGGATCACAGAATAACTATCTTGTAAACAAATTTAACAGTGTTGCAACCATGTCTGTGAAATAAAGGTGAATATAAAATTTATATTTATCCCAAATAAGAAAAGCATGATGCAACATTCTTTAACAAATGTGTGATCATTTCAAAGCTCCAGACAAAGGGTTCTTCATGGCAAATAGAGTCCAGAAGATTAATTAAATTAAATGGCATTGGCCTGACCACCAAGGGAAGATACAAAAGGTAAACTTGAAAGAGTTGTAATCATGGTGCTAGGCAAGGACTTAAAACCAGAAAGACAAGAGTTTAATGCATGAAGATACGAATTTTGATAACTGGTACAAGATAGAATAACCAAATTTTCACTATATTTTGGAATAAGCATCAGCAACATTTTAGAAGACCTTGACAGCTGAGTACATCTTTTGCTTGGGAAAATGACACAGAATGGATTAAGAACTAACCAGTGCCACATGGTATGCCAGAAACAGATCACTCCTTCCTCCAACCTGAAAACCTAACACACAAATAGCAAAGGTCTGACGTGCTTTTTATGGTACTGGATTTTAGAAGGATAGAGATGGGAGCATTTGCTTTTCCACATGCAAATATACTAGCTGTGTTTCAATAAAGCCCGTGCAAAATACATGTTAAAAATTATACACTCCATGCATAATACCTTACATCATGGATCCAAATTATGGCAAATCATCCTGTTTTCCCAAAGTGCTGGCTTTTGGCTCAGTTCCTGTCTAAACCTGTCCTTAAAATGCCAAGAAAGAATTTTGCCTTGCAGGAGAGCACTGTGTGAGATGGAAAACAAGCAGCAGGCTGCTGGCTCTCTCTCAGTCATCCTTCCCACAGCAGTGCCCACCCTGTTCTGAGCAGTGCCTTACAGCTGTAGGTGTTCACATGCTCTTTCCCTCCCTCCCCATTACCTGGGCTTTCCTTCTCCTTTGGGATATGGTAATAAAACATCTCTCATTATGATATAGACTAATTTCCAACATAGATATGGAAAGCATTATTATTAGTCTTATTACTTAGCCAGTTACATGTGGAGTTTTAAGATGAGCAAAATGAATCATTTCACTTAATCACACTGAGGAGCAGCAAAAATATTTAGGCAGACTAAATATAAATCCTCATGAAAAGCATTTAAAGGTACATGAAATGTGAGCTGAAATGACTCCTCACTTTTGATTACCATGGTTCAACAGCTGGAATTGAAGTTAAACGTTCCAAGTAGTACATTGCACATTTATTTTTTAAAAATAGTAATTGACTACTGGGATAATTTGCAAAGGCTTAAGCAAAATGTCAACCCCTGGAAAGCTGTAAATTCAGTCTCAATGTCCCAAAGGCATGTTCCTTGTGGGAATTAACTCAGGAAACTCCAGTGGGCTGGTGGCATTCCCAGCCTTACAGTATGAATATACAGAAGGATACTGCTGACTTAACCAGTGTAACTATAATCATGAAGTTCTTTGGCTTTAAGGTGTCTGTATGTGAAAAAGGCATCACTCACATTTAGTGCTCACCCTAAAATGATGGCAGTAACTACATTAAAACTTAAGGCTGTCAGCCATCAACCATCTTCTAGATAAATCTATTGCATTTTTTCCGTATTTTCCACACATGGTGTAAACGCTCAGAAAGCACTCAGGCATCAGCATTGTGCAAATGTCAGATGCTTTTAGTACTGCAAGTGCTTTTAGTACTGCAAATGCTTGAAACAACTCTGATGGCCCACTTGGGGAACGCTAGCAGTTTACAAAATTGAAAATTGCAACATGAGGACAATATCCAGACAGAATGTATGGAGACAAAAACACAACTATATACGCTGTTTGGAAACTGGTAAAAAAACCCACAATCAAAATATTTTAGTCAGTTAATAAAGAATGGGCTGGTTATTTTTCTCTTCGGTAGCTAGCATGCACCTGAACCAGCTAGCATAAATCTTCCATCTCCCAGGAGGAATGAGACTCAACATTGCTTCATTTTAATCAGCTGCTTAAAATGTTATGCTCAGTTAAGCAAACAGTGATGCAGAGGGGCTCAGTGAACTCAGGAAAAACTTAAAATGTAAAGTCCTGCCTCACAGCCTCCAGCTGCCCATGTTAATGGATAAAACACCACTCCTTCATCTACCTCTTTGACTTACTTTTAACCTGTATTTTTCCTAAACAGAACAGAAAAGCCATTGTGGCAGTTTAGGGAAGCAGACTGGTGTTTTATTTTCTAATGTATTCATCAAGATAAAATTGCCTTATTGCATTATTTCTTTGTGCACAGCAAAGGACCAAGGCACTTGGTTCATGTGAGACAGCTGCTGAAAAATGTACACACTCACCACACAGCCAGAGATCTCGTCCTGTACTCCAGAAAAGAGGGGTGCTGGGTGCAGGTCAGAGAGAAAGCCTTTCAAAAAACTGCTGGCTTTGATCATTCTGTTCCTAAGTATTACAGATTCAATTGAAGATAAAACCCAACTTTCAACCCCAGATTTCTTTTAGCTGCAATCTGTTTTAAACTGCAGGAACATCTGAGGGAAAAATGTTAGAACTAGCAATATCATTTCTGCTTCTATGAAGACATATTTTTCTAGAACTGATTACAGTTAAAGAAAAGAGAGATTTTGGCCACTTCAATGCTGAATTACTGCAATATGTGTTTTATGTTGAAACCTTGGAAACTTTAATCACTGAACAAGAAGGTAAACTGCATTCTTAACTGTGTTTCCTGTATGCAATACATTGCTCTTCTGCTTTGAGATTGGCAGGAATCTTCGCTTAAATCTAATTAAATTTTTAATTGTTTGCTGTGAATGCTACATTCCTAAACTGGAAAATGCAGAATTAGAATTGGCTGGAAAGTGTAAATACATTCCCAAGGAAAAGAAAAAAGAATTTTTAAATGTCCTGAATCAGGATATAAAGGCTAGGATGGGGCAAAGAGTGCTATTTCCACAAAAAGAGTAATTTTGCAGAGCAATTTCCTTCTCAGCATTTTGCAGGCAGGATCTGCCATTGACAAAATCACGACTCAGGTTTCCTGCTCAAACCCTTTCAGACACTCTCCCTCTCTCACCATTCCTCCTCCCCACCACTTGCTGCAGAGACAGTGTAAAACCTCTTCCTTTAGTTAATGACAGACCTTTGGCTCTCAATAACTAGGAATATTTTTGTCTTAAAGATTCCAATGCTGCAAAAAAGAGGTTTTTTTCACAGGGAAGTCATTTGGAGAGATGGTTCCAGTTCATCTTCCTGCAAATCATCTCTATTGATGCTCAACAGCCCTTTGGCTTTCTGGTACTGTGACAGCTGGGAAAGCCTTTCATGTAATTCAAGTGCTCCTGTATGTGACATTTTTTAGCAAATTTACTTTATCAGAGGGTAAATTATTGTGGGGTCAACTGTGGGTGATCAGTCCTAGCAGGTCTGCTTTAACTGTGGGGAGAGTTTATCAAGGCTGTTGGCCACTAACTAAATGGATACTAATCAAAGCCTGAGAGGTTTTGTGGTAAGATTATCACAGTTTGGGTTGACTGGCATTACAGCTCTTGCAGTGTTTTGAGAAAATCCCAGAGGCAATGAAGAGGCTGCTGGGGAAGGAGGGAGCATCTGGAGGATCCTGTCCAGCCCCTGCCCTCCCTTCCTGTCACAGGGCCGAGAGGTGGCTGCTCCCACCTGAGACAGGAGGACCGGTCAGGAGGCTCCATGCAGTATCTGAACCACCTACTCTCAAACAAGATTGAAGTTTCCCCAGCAATTGGGTTGATACATCTCACAGAATAGCAAGCTGAAGGGTCATAATAGAAAAAAAATTCTCATCTCTCAATTGCCTCTGACACTTTTACTTAAGTTCTGATATCTATGGATGCATCCTTTTTTTAATGGCAGTGGATATTTATTAAAAACCAATTAATTTAAAAATACTTCCAGAGGTGGTGGGGTAGATTTCTTAGCATGATCTGATGGGCTAAATAAGTATTGATGCCAATTTTTAACTGAAATGTGAAATTACACTATTATTGCACTATCAAATGACAGCAAAGGTGAAAATGTATAGAATGGAAGAATTAACAGCTAGGGTTCAGCTGAAAAATATGGTCATTACAAAAAGTTGTATTTATCATCTGAGTCTGATTTTTTCCAACAATTTCAATGCTCTCTTGTGGAGCAATACATAGTGGTTTAGTCCAATACTGTAATCCTTGATTGGCTTCTACGCCAAGCAAACCCCAAGTACTGTATTGTGCAAGAAAATCCAAACAAAGGTTGTAGTGTAGTGGTAATTTTCCTGCCAGAGAAGAGCACAGTGAGGATATGTGAGAGGAACAACCCTGCAGACACCAAGGTCAGCGGAGATAGAGGGGAAGGAGGTGCTCCAGGCACTGGAGCTGAGATTCCCCTGCAGCCCTTGGTGCAGCCTGTGGTGAGGCAGCACTGCCCTGCAGCCCACTGAGGTCCAAAGGGATGCAGGGGTCACTCACACCTGTAGATGAGACCCACACTGGAGCAGGTGGATGCCTGGAGGAGGCTGTGACCCTGTGGAAGAGCCAGTGGAGAGAGAGCCCTGCCCCCAGGCTGGAGCAGCCTGTACTTGGAGCACTGCACCCATGGAAGGGTGACCCACACTGCAGCAGCTGTGGGAGGACTGTTGCCCATGGATGGATGGACTCACACTGCAGCTGTTCACAGAGAGCTGTTGCTAGTGAGATGGACTCACATTGGAGAAGTTCAATGGAGAACTGTCTCCTGTGAGAGGGACCCCATGGTGCAGCAGGGGAAGGACTCCTCTCCCTGAGCAGCAGGGGAAGCCTTCGATGATGAACTGACCATAACCCCCATTCCCTGCATCCTTGAGCCACTGGGGGAGGAGGTAGAGCTGGGAAGGAGGGCTTATTTTCCTTCTCATTATCCTGCTCTGATTTTGTTAGTGCAGTAAACTCACTTCATATTGCTAAGCTGAGCCTGTTTTGCTAGTGACAGTATTTAACGAGTGATCTCTCTCCCAGTCCTTATCTCAACCCATGAACCTTTTATTCAGTTTTCTCTCCTCTGTCCAGCTGTGGAGGGGAGTGAGTGAGTGCTTTGGTAGGAGCCTGCCATCTGGCCCAGGTGAACCCACAACAGAGTGTTGAATGGGAAATGGTAAAAGCACTGCTCTCACATATTCTCACCCCTCTCTCCAGCTGCTCTTCTGCAGGTTCTTCCCCCACCTTACTTCTTAAATATGTTATCCCAAAGGTGTCACAACTATTGATGATGAGCTAAGCTTTGGCCAGTGGTGGCTCCATCTTGGAGCTGCCTGGCTCCTCGGGATGCGGGGAAAGCTTCTAGCAGCTTCTCACAGAAACCAACCCTGTACCCTGCTCCTCGCTACAAAATATTGCCATGCAAACACAATACATTATTATACCCAAGGTCTGGACTAAGATGGAAAGAAAATTGCTACAATATGTCTACAGTCCAGAAGAGCTGCATTTATTCACTCTTACTGTAATTCTGAACTGTAATAAGGCTATGTCCTGAAAATATGACATCAGAATCACTGTTATAGTTGTTTATTAAACATAGCAGATTTTGAAACAACTCATTAATAAAAGAACATAAGGACATAAGAGCACAAAGAGATCCTGATATACCTATGTAATGCACTGATTCATCTTTACCTCTTGACCTAAAAGAGATGGTTTATTAAACATTTCTCTGCAGCCCAATTCACGAAAAACACTCTGCTGCACCGGGTTCTCAATTTACAACCTGATGCTTGTTTACTTATGTCTGTGAAGCTCTTGACTTTGCGTATACCAGGTGAAGGACGGAGCGGTGACGGCAGCGCGGTCCGAGCCAGCCTCGGTCCCTGTTGTCACGGAAACCGGAGCCCGCTCAGCGCGGCCCTCGGCTGCGGCTGCTCACAGCCCTCACAGCCCTCACAGCTCTCACAGCCCTCACAGTCCTCACAGCCCTCACAGCCCTCACAACGTTCACAGTCCTCACAGCCCTCACAACGTTCACAGCCCTCACAGTCCTCACAGTCCTCACAACGTTCACAGCCCTCACAGCGCCCGCAGCCTTCACAGCCCTCACAGTCTTCACAGCCCTCACAGCCCGCACAACCCTCACAACCTTCACAGCTCTCACAGCCCTCACAACCTTCACAGCCCTCACAGCCCTCACAGTCCTCACAGCCCTCACAGCCCTCAGAACCTTCACAGTCCTCACAGCCCTCACAGCCCTTACAGTCCTCACAGCTCACAGCCTCTGCCACACACGATGCAAAACCGACTGTCCCGTAGAAGGTTACCTCTGAAACGCCGTGTTTGGCATACTGAGACTTGACCAAAGCAAATGATGAGCCTGGTCCTTAAAACATCCCATGGCTGTCAGCGACAAGAAACCAGTGGAGCAGCAACATGAGCCAGGCATTGAGCCCCGGAGAGCAGGGCAGGAATCACTCATAAACACATGAGCATATTAGGGCAATTATGCAAGATAAACTGTAAGCCAGCCAGATTGCTAGACAGTGATAAAATTTCTCCTGTATTCCTCTGATTATCTCTATTTATTTTACAAAGGACTCGATTGACCTCCCATTTCATAGCTGTTTTGCAAATGTCTTCACTGATCCTAAATTGCAGGTTTCATTCCTGGCAGACCACTTAGTGCAGTTTTGTTTGCTGATGCCATGGGCAGGTTTTCCTTCTGAGTAGATCAGGTGAGTCTGTGTGATATATGGATAATATTTTCTTTAATATGCTTCAGAAAAAAAAATTCTTCACTAAGGAAAAAGTGTAAAGTTCAAAGACTAAAAAGCAATTTTTTAGCTGACACTGTGAGTCACATCATGATAAAAAAATCAACAAATAATTTAATAGCTGAGGAACAAGTCAGCCCTCAGGCAATCAGTATTCAACTTTTCCATTCTGAGACAAGAGAATTATTTTTTAATTGGTTGCTACATCATTTGAAAATTAATTATTTTTATTTGCATTTCATAACAATCCCTATTAGAGACTGGGCTCTTACTGCACTGATTGCTGTGGGAAAACAGAGAGAGATCCTGTCCTAAGTTACTTGCAGCCCACGGGTTAAATTGATTGTAAAGTCTCTAACCACAAGACAACAAGCCATATCCACTCTGAGGCACTTTCAGGTATAATAAAGAAAAAATAATTGAATACAGCAGCTAACTTCGTCAGTGAAAATAGAAAGAAGTAGAAATAAAATTGCTTTAAACCTGCTTTAAAACAAACAAAATTAATTTTTGTTAGTTTATATTGAATGTGTTTATAGAGTACATTTATGGTTCTGGTTTCTGGCAGTAAATTGTACATCTTAAATTTCTAGGATATACATATACATATACATATACATTTCAGCAAGTTGTCCCAATATAACATAATAGGTTGTGCAAACGTGTTCCAAAATACTTGACAGTTTTTTGTGCTTTTTGTGAATTCAACCTTTTCCCCATGGTTTGCGTGCAACCCATGGTGACCTCCCTGGGGACTCATCTGTACCCACAGATTATTACTTCCTCCGAAAGTCATTACTTTGCTAACAGTTCTACTTAGCTGAATCAGACCCTCTAAAGAGAAAGCAATTTGTGCAAAGAGTTGCAAGGATCAAGGAATGGTTACAAAGCAGAAATGTAGTCCATTATTTCCCCCAGCTATAGCCTACGCAGTAGCTCAGTCCTGTGAAAAGTTCTTTGCTCACATAGCAATGGATGTTCTTCCAAGAAATTGCTTTATTGTAAGGGTTCATTGTGATTCTTTCCTTTTTTTCTCCCTCACAGAAGCCACTCATCCTATGAACAGTACGTACACTTATTTTCCAGAAAATGCCTTTCAATTCCAGCACCTGCAGTGCTGCATGAAGTTATTACTTGTTATTTCAATTCCAGCACCTGCAGTGCTTCATGAAGTTATTACTTTTCTATCCCTCTTCACCCATACTTTGTTGCCCTGTTCCTCATTGCCAAAGCCTCAGCAGTGTACTGCAACACCATCAAGTTACATAATATAAATTACTATATAAGTTCCAACCACCTATATTTGTATCTGTTCATGACTTCTCATCACCTAAGTCACTTCTCACGAACCTAAGACCATCTCTCTTATTTTAGGTATGTTATAGCAACTAATACTGGCCTCTATGTCTTCCTGTAAAAGTTGGGAGATTACAGTACACTTTATAAAAATGGATGTAAAAAATCAAGTAGGGAAATTAACAAATAGTCTAAGAAGGGATCAATTGAAATTGGAAAAATAGAAATGCAAGTTAGAAAATTTAAAAACCTCAATACTTTCCTATTAATTTAATAATATTTAAACTTTCAAAATGCTTTGGTAAAGGTACAAACATTTGGCTACAGAAATACATATAGTTCCAATGAGAGCAGGCACAGATAGCTGAATGCAATGGCTGAAAAAAGAGAAGCATATGATGAAATTTGTGGTGGTATGAAATTACTAAGATTAATGTATGGTAGTTACTAACCCTTTCCTCACTGGCACACACTCTGATTCTGTATACACGACATTCTTTCATCCCTGAGTGATTTACTCCTCTTTATATTTTGATGTCAAATTCTGCTGTTTTTTCTACAACTGAGACTTGTTGGCAATCACAACCACATCTTACTGCTTTTGTCTTTTCCCAAACAATATTTTTTCACAAAATATTTCTTTCATCCTATCTCTATGTCTCTCTCTTCACAGAATTTCACCAATTTATTCCAAATGAAAAATGACAGAGAAGATCTTCATCCTCTTTCCCAACCTCGTTTGGCTGGTGCCCCCTTCCCTGGCTGCCTCCTCCTTTCTGTGCCCCAATTACAGCTCCTTCCCACCTTGCCTTGTGCCAGTGTCATCTCCCATTTTCCCATCTCTCCCATCCTGCTCTTGTCCCCTCCTTTACCCTTCCTTTTTGTCTCTCACTCTAAGGTAGTTTTCAGTTCTCACAATAAAGTCATGTATTCCTCTTCATGTCTTAAACCCATATTTGACCTCATTTGCCTCTTCAATTGCTCCTTCCTCTCCCTTTCATCTGTAAATTCATTTAAAGTACTGTTATAGTCCCTGGAGTGCCTCTCCTTATCCCTATTCTTTCCCTACCTCAAACCTTACCCTACAAAAGCTCTCCCTGAAGTACTTTATGACTTTTGAGGCACTAACTGGGAGCAGTGTGTGTTCCTCAGGCTCCTTAAACTGCTGCCACCACAGCTCTGTTGAAGAGTGAACCTTGCCCTAACTGAAGTCCTACTCATCGTTTTTGCTTATACTCTGTCCTTTCCTCCTCACCTTCCTTCTAATTTCTTCTGCAAGGTTGTCTTATAAAGCTTTTCATGTCCTCATCAGTCTTTGCTGGTCTTGTGTTGTTCTCCTCTCCTTATCTCTGGTATTCTCATCTCCAAACACAAAGTCAATTACCACACGTTTCTAGAAAGAATACTTACTGATCTACCTCTTTATTACCTCCTATTCAGAGTCAGATCTTGGACTGTCTAGCTTCTGTTTATGATTAGGCACCAACTCAAAGTAAACATGGCTAAGATAATGGTAAGTGTGGGTAAAAAGCTAACACTCTGTTTAGCTTTCACTGCTGGAGACAACACTGTCACCTATAATTTGAACTTACTCAGCATCATCTTGATCCTCTTTAAATTCCTTATCTAATCTTCTTTAATATGGTATTCATAGACCCATTCGCCTTCAAATTCTCATAGTTTCCCATGTGACCACTACAGAGTCTTTCTTGAGCCTTTAGGAGTACAACATGGACCCTTTGTGACTTCTCCCTCCCTATCATATTTTGGTCAGCAGAGAGTTGTGATATCCTGTTCCAGCCGGCCTGTGATGCCCACCTTTGTGAATTTTCACTCCTGCACTTTCATAATTTCTTCCTGGTACTTTGTTACTTTCTACAAAAGTCTGTAAAGCTACTTATTTACATCTGAACCTGCCTATAGGCATTTACTGCTTTACATGGAAATTGTAATTATTCTGTGCAGCAACCATTTGTACAATATCTAGCACAATGAATTTCTGGACTTAAGCTGAGCTTTCTAGATACTGCTGCAATACACAATAATTCTTTAATCAATTTAAACTGCACATCAGATCAGAGCTCCTCAATCCCTTTCCCATACCTGTCGCTTCTGTAACACCTCAGGTGCACAGCTGAGGAGGTAGCATGCTGACAAGAACTGGGAAATTCAAACTTGATGATCTGTTCTTGTCCAACCCCTCTGGTCAACTTTCTGTATGAAAGAAGGCATCAGAGGTAGTGTGGAAGAAAGCTACCTCTTCTCTAATTTCAATTTACTTTCTAAATTACTTGCCATGCAAAAGAAAAAGCCATGTATTCCACAGCAAGAGCCTCAAGGACCGAGTTCTTGTCCCTTCTGATAACATTGTTTCACAGTTGACGGCGTCTGTACGCTCTCGCTCGTAGCCGAGTACCGCCGCGAGAGGGTCTCTAGAGCCCGAACCGGCTCCGGTAGCCCAGAGCCCGGAGCGCGGCGGGGCCGCTCCTGGCACTGCCCGGTCCCGGGGCTGCTCTCGGCGGGGCTGGCCGGGCAGGGCAGACGCTCAGAGCGCTCCGAGGCGCCGCGGCATCAGAGCAGACTCGGGTGCCTGCATTTCTTGGCGGGGGGGCTGGAGTGGCGGAGGGCGTTCTTCTCACAGCAGGAACACGGGGGGATCGGCGCACACCCCCTCCATGCACACACAGCGTGTGTGTACGTGTACATGCAGCGGGTGTCCGTGCACACACAGCGTGTGTGTGTACGTGTGCATTCAGCGGCTGTCGGTGCACACACAGGATCTGTAGGTGCACACACAGGGTGTGTATGTGTATGCACAGCGTGTGTGGGTGCACACACAGGATGTGTAGGTGTACACGCGCGGTGTGTAGGTGCACACACAGCGTGTGTAGGTGCACACACAGGATATGTAGGTGCACACACACGGTGTGTAGGAGCACACACAGGGTGTCGCCGCCGTTCCCCTCCCCGCGGTGCCCGCTCGCGTCTCCCGCACTCACCGGGGCGCGGGCCGCTCTGCTCCCGGCCGGGGCCCTCGGCGCTGCCGCCGTCCTGCGGCGGGCTCTCGGAGTCCGTGTTGGTCAGCCAGGTGGACTCGGTCTCCCGCGTCCAGCTCTCGTAGTAGCGGGGCTCGATAGCGTCGGCCCGGCTGCCCCCGCAGCCCATGGCGACGCCCCGCTCACAGCCGCCGTCGCCGCCGCCGCCCGGGCACCATCGCCCCGCCGGGCACGACCGCCCCGCCGGCCCCGCTCACGCCCTCAGCACCATCGCCGCTCGTCCAGCTCTCCCCGGCTCCGCTCTTCCTTCTCCCTCTTCTCCCCGGCTTTATTATCTCTGCTGTCACCCCCCCGCAGCCCACCCCGACTCCTGGCTGTCCCCTCCCTTTCTCCTCCCGCAACCCTCTTCCCTCCCCTCCCGCTTCTCTCCGCTCTCCCATCCCACCGCCTCCCGGCTCGTCCCCGATCTTTCCCCATCCGCCGGTGTCTCCCAGAAGGGGGACGCGGCTGCCGCCGCGGCGCTGGCTCTGCCCTGCCGAGCCCCTCCGGCTGCCCGCTGCCGGGGACAGACACACACCGCGGGCGGGCAGCAGCTCCCTCCTCCCCGGGTTAGGGTCTGGACGGGCAGGATTTACATGTACATGCACAGCAGCCCCTCGGCCTGTACAAATTCGTTTGCCCTGACTGGGTCTTTCACTGAACCGTCTGTCCCTTCCCTGTTTCAGCCGGGAGAGCCTTGCTCCCGCTTCGGTGTTGCAGTTTGCTGCTGTATAATTGGGAACTGAAGGTGCAATACTGAGTGCTCAACTCTTCCACTCTTTCTTCTTGAATACTCACTTTGGGAAACAACCAAAAACATGAGACTCCTGCAAAACAGATTATAATTTAAACTGATGCTCGGGTAATCTAAGTGGCAGACAGAGAATCGGCACTGAGTCGTATTGATGGTGATTGCAGTTTGTATTGCAAGAGCTGCTTCACAGGTCCCTGCTGGTTTGGAACCAACCCCATGAACACTAGACACTGTGGATCATATCCTGAGGGGGGACTTTATCCCAGATAAATGTTTCTCTCCTGGAGTAGTTTCGCAGTAGAGCAGCAGGAATGAGTCTTTCCCCTATGAGAACTTACAGAGCAATGCAGATGTTTTGCACTTCATGCTGTTACCCAGCATGGCTGTTGGCTATAAAGGATTCATCCTCTGAAATCCAAAATCAAGCTGTCCAGCATTATGGGAGCTGCAAGTAGGAACACAAAGTCTCTGGAGTAAAAGCTCTGGTCCCTAAGGTTGGCTCGAGATCTTTACCAGGATCCCATAAGGCCTTAGCTTTGCACCCCAGGCAGTAGGTCCCGTGTTCTTGTTCTGAAGGGACCCAGGTCAGATACTGCTCAACAAGCAGCCAGATCACCCATTGTGCCTCCCAAAACAGATGACCACTGAGGTGTTTCTAAGCAGCTTCCCAGCCAAATACTGACTCCCAGCAATCTTACTTTCTGACTGAGTTTTGCTGAGATCCCTTACTCACGTGGGTGCTGCCCGTGCTCTGATCCCCATGCTACCAAGATCCCAGGGTGACTGGGACAGTGGTCTGAGCCACTTTTTCATTGCTGTGGTAATGTTTTGGTAGATTAAAAATACTTTACTTTTATAAAAAGAGAGTTTCAAAAGATATTGTATTTCAATCAAACTGCTCCCCAGCAAATAGTCCCCAGGGCAATGGGATATAATGGTGTCTGAAGCCAATAAAGAAGCCTGACACACATCTGCCTTCCCAGGAGTTGTGTGTCCCCTAGGTGAACATAGTGCATGGCCTAGGAAAAACTGCCAGACATCCCTGAGTCTTCAAATGAAAACATGACCAACACATCAGTGGCTCACACTGCAATTGTGCAAAACTTCCTAGACTGTAGCCATGATATTATGAGAAATCCTTTGCCAGGATTTTTCCTCTCCTGAGAAGCTGAGGAGCCTCAGGAGAGAAATGTAAACAATTACTATCTGCTGCTGTGGAATGCAACAGGTGCATCTGTGATTGGTCCATGTGGATTGTTTTCCATTGATGACCAATCACAGCCACCTGTGCCAAGGCTGTGAGCAGTCACAGGATTTTGTTATTCTATTCGATTCTTGTTGGTTGCCTTCTGATCTCTCTGTTCTCTCTGTTCTTTTAGTATAGTTTTAATGTAGCATTTTAATATAATATTTAACATAATAAATCAGCCTTCTGAGAAACATGGAGTCAAGCCTTGTGTCTCCACACACAGAGAGTTCGCAGCAACACTAGACCAAGAGCTCTAAATGAAGAACACACTGGAGCAGAACCTTGGGGGAGCCTTTGTATTTTGTTTCATTTTAACTTAAAAGTTTAAGGGGCTCTGGCAGGCTGCTCCCTGCTGACATGCATGCTTTGACATCACTTCGATTTCAGTTCTAGCTCTACTTACAGAAACTCTGTCTTCTGACACTTATTTTTCCTAGCAGTTTTCAAACCCTTGAAAAACCAATGGTGAGAGAGCAACAAAGGGCTTCTCTTTCTTTCCTGTTGTTACTACTACCACTAGAGAGGAATTAGACCATAAATGTGGAGTGGGGTCTTAAAGCATTATATTGAACCATGTCCATTTTCCTTGCACTAGTATTTCACATCATCTTTCAAATTTCCACTTTTGGTGGAACATTGAGAAAATTACTGCAGAAAAATAATAATGTAATTATTACAGATTTAATGTTTAGACTTCTGGTGTCATTTTGATTTTGAATTTTAAAACATACTTTCAAATAAGACTTTCTTGTATGACTAAAATAAAATGTTTGTTAACTCTAGTAAGTAAATGATTTTGTTTTATTTTCATCAGCTCCTAGAGGAACTGAGAACTACTTTTTGAAACTGGAAATTTTTTTTCCATAGCTAAAGGAAGTTTCATTCTTTGGTGTGTTTAAAATAAATTTAAGAGACTAGGAGAAAAAAAGACATTTACATTGTTTTATTAAAAGTGCCAAATACAATTGTGGGTACCCTTTTATCATAATTCATTCTGAATTATCGAAAATTACTCCTCACTACTAAGCGTGCAGGCCACAATGTTGATGGATCTGCACCATTCTGATCCCCTCCTGAGCTAAGAGCAAACTCTGAGGCACAGAGGCACACAGCCATGGTGTAGAGGGCGTGTGCTGTAGCTATGAAATACCACAGCCTGTGGCAGGGAAGAGCATGTTGGCTGGCATGAAATGGTGATGGCATCTGTAATACAGCAAGGTAACAGTACAAGGGTAGGAATTTGATAATGTTAGTTTTGTACTGAGAGTTGTATTGGGAAAGAAAGTGGACAGACAAGGAGATCTGCCTCCAGAAACAGAAAATCCCCAGGATCAGTTGAATCCTTGGCCTGATTCCGTCTCTTCCAGAAGTGTAATCATATGGGAACTACTCAGCCTGTGAAGCTGGGTGGAGAGCAATTGATGCAGGGCAGGAAGAGGTTGATGGCAATGTGCAAGTGAAGAATTAAAATCTGCAGAGCACTGCAGAGAGGGGAAAAATGTTACAATTTGTTTTTCTTCCTTTACTTCATCATCTGAGGTGGTGTAGCCTAGCAGGAAAGGGATTAAAAATGCAATTTTTTTGGATCAAGTTTAATTTGTCATGCTGCTACCCTCACACTGGGAGATGATTAAGGCATTAAAATCTGACCTCTCTTCATTAATTGCTAAAAAAGGGTGGTCTCCCACAGATCCTATTAGTGGAGCTTGGACTGTGTTTTAGTTGCTCCGGTTTTGTGCTGCCTGGTGCGCACTGCAGTGATGCTTTTCCTCCTCATGCTGCCAGTGATGTCTGCCCTGTGTATGCTGGTTTCAAAATATGCTACTTGAAATAATGGGAGTAGAAAATAAAAGGACAGGGTGGGCAGGGATGAACAAGGGAGGGGGATTTCAGGGAATTTACATTTACCTCTAAAATAGGTTTAAAATAATGAAAAGAAACTCTTACTCATAAAATCTTTGTGTAATTGTTGTAGGATCCATTATTAATTTTCCTTTTGGTGGTACTGGGTCAGTTAATTTTTTGCATCCCAATGACCATTTCAGTGTTAGGTGCAGAAGAAGCAACAGGAGGTTTAGGAGATGTCCTGCCTCTCTTCATTTTTATGTGTGGCATCTCGGCTTGTTTTATTAGATGGTATTAAATCCAGTTTCAGATCCCAGCTTTTCTCACAAGTCTGTTCTCTTCACCTCAGTAAGTAGACAGGAGATCATTTTACTGACCTACCCAGGATCCCTGTGGTTCAAGAACATTATTAGAGGGGGGAGAAGAATTTGAATTTAAAACTTTTTCTTTCTAGTAATATATTCTGTGTATGTGAGGACAAATAGAATTATTTAGCTGTCTTATACCCATTTGACATCATCACTCCAAGCTTGCAATATGCCTGGAAGCAAGATTGCTTCTGCAGCTTTCATCTGTTTGTATGAGTAAATGATTAAGCATTCTTCTTTACTGCTGTGAACACTTGAAAAATATAATTTGCTTGCCTTGATTTCTCAAATAATTGTCTTTAAAAGTTTTCAAATTTATACCATATAATTTCCAAATTGCATTAATTATGCATTTCTTTCAACAAGGAAATAGTAGCCTTCATTTATCTGATACAGCCATTCAAACAAGGAAAGTTTTCAGTTTAGATTCACAGCTTCCTGGACATGGGTGGGTGATACTCAATATTAGCTACATGTGAAGGTTTGCTAAGATATCTCCAAACAGCTCATAGAGAGAAGTAAATTAACTCACTCTTCCACTGCATCTATTTCACGTTTGAAAATTACTCTGAAACAGAACCTCAAATTCCAATTTCACAGAGTCAGAGAGCAAGGCCTTGAATTCCCCCATCTGAAACTTTCAATTTAGTTTGAAAATAATAATTTACTAGATTCTCAATTGTGAATAACTGTAGCCTGGCAGCACAGAAGTTTCCTGTGATGGAGTACTACCAAGGAAATTTTGTGGTCATTCCTTTTCAGTTTTCTCAGCCTTTGAACCACAGCTGGAGTTCAATGCTGACCTGAACTTGCCATGGTCCAGTCTCCTTCCCTTGTGAATAGTGAATGCTTCCCAGTGAACAAACCATAAGCTTTGCATAAGTGGGAAGTTTAGGATCAGTATAATCATACTCACTTTCCCAGCAAATAGTGAGAAACCAATACACAGCAGGCATCAAAGTATCCTCACTGCATGGCATCTCTCTGATACCTTGTGGCTGAAAATTGGGGCAGATGTGCCTGTTTGTACAAGGTGCATCATGCCTTTTCTGTGAGTTTTGTGAACAGAAATCTTCAAAATCAGTATGTGGAAAGACAAAACCTTAGATTTGCCTCATCTGACACATTGGAAGTTCAAACATTCCAAAGTTCATGAGGATATTTGCTGCATTTGTGACTTGAGAAGCAGTGCCCTTTGCTGCTCTTGGAATGCAGAGTTACCCCATTTGCAGTCAAGGATAGAAAGTAGACTGCAACCACTGCACAGAAGCAGAGACTGGCTGATGGTGGAGCCTGGGTTTTCAGGAAAGGGGGGTGCTTGGGGGATAGCATGCTTGCTAATGGCTAGCTGTGTTTGTCCTCATGAAAAATATCTCTTACTTTCCTGTGAGTTCAAATAGTTCAAAGGAATAAAAGGAAAGGAGGTAGGAAAAAGATCATAATGGAGAAGCTGCTGGTTGTTCTAAACAATCCTTCCCTTCATCAGGCTATTTAGAGGGTGCAATAGCCACCAATGGAAACACATCCTACAAAGTATTGCTAGGCTGTGACAGCCCAGCTGAGGTCTCTTTCTTAAAGAAGGTCTGAGGTCTTCCTCCAGTCCTTTTGGGTGTCCCAGGCTTGTTCAAATAAACAGGTAGCTAGTAAAATAAAATTATTTTCTGGGAAAAAACAATTGTCAGCTGTGCACTAGGCCTCATTTGAGAATGTTTAAATATCTATTGATTGAGGTGCCTGAATAAAGGACATCAAGTGTAATATCCAGCAAGGATATTAAGTGTAAGTAAGAAAGGATAATGTAGAGAAAAGCTCAAAGTACTTGGGTGGTGCTCCCCAGCAGAAAGAGCCATTGAGTTTGTCCCTAAAAGGCTGCAAATCAGTCACTGCTGCCTTGCAGAAGCTGACATGGGCACTAACTGTGATGTCCCTGGAAAATTCAGACTGCCAACAGAGCTGTAGCACAGAGCAGTGATGGATTTATTCTCATTTATCCAAGTCTCTGCAGAGCTCCTCCACATAAAATCTGTTTACCTTGTGCTCTGTTCCAAGACTACATTTTGTTCCTAATTAAGAAGGTAAATCATAAAACCTAGTTATGAAACCAGTATTTTATGTAACTAAGTATCATACTGGGTAAACATTTAGCACTTCAGTTGTTCCTGGCAGAGCGAGCCTGAAATTTTACGGCTCTAATACCCAAGTCTTAATTAAAATATCTTTGACTTTTTCCTTTGGATGCATTTTTCTCTCTGGGTATTACAAAATTAAGCATGTAAGCATGTACTGCCATATTTTAATTGTTTACAGGTTTTGAAATAGACTAGATGCTCTATCAGCCTAATGCAACAGTGCAGGAAAATCTAAATGCAATTAAAAAGGAAGTAGTCAGACACTCCATTAGTTGTGTTCTACATTAGGAAAGCTCTGTAAGTTGAGGAATTTCTAATTCTACATATACAGGGTCTACTCAGTCAGCTACAAACCTAGTAAATACAGTATTTTGCTGTATTCTTTTCCTAGGCTTTTTTTCTGTTCCCTACAGTGCCAGGAGGACAGGAAAAAGGAGATGGAAACTGGCTGGACTTAATTACATTTGTGTTATAAGTGTGTAAGAGTCCAATTAAGAGCAATCATGCTGAATTTTAAACCATATTTTGTCATCTAAAAAATGAAATGTTCAAAAAAAGGAGAAAAACACCTCCATTCAATAAGTACTTGTGAATATTTCTAAGTTTCAGCACAACCTTTTGTACATGTGTCTTCCTTTGAGCTCCACTGCTTCTACTGAGCTTATTTGAAAGTGCCACAGAAAATTTACCACAGTATAATTATTCTGAATTCAGCCTCACTCTTTATAAACGCTAATTCTGAAATTCCTGTCCTCCTGTCCATGTCTCTCCTCTTTTATTCTGTCGAAACACTATGGAGCCTAGAGCAGCATCTTCCTAAGATTCCTCCAAAGTTTTGACTCCTGGGTTGGATGTGGTCAGTCCAGGGGAAACCAGAATAGCTGTGCACCACCCGTGCCCACTCCCAATACCTTTTAGCACTGAGATGTGAAATGCAACTGTAAATATTTTGAGGTTTCCCCCTTTTAGGTTGGTACACAGCATATGACTCACTGGCTGCTGCACAGAGCCTGTGTTTGCTCTTGCGGAAAGCAGATGATACTGTTATTATGCAAAATCACTTCCACCTACCCTGGTGACTCACCAGCACGTCACCAAACAGGATTTACATCAGTTTCAAAATATATCTTCATTCCCATTCCCACCTCAGCAGATTACTTATTTCTTCCTTCCACTCCTTCTCTGAATGATGACAACGCATTTTGCTGCGTTTTCCTCTCAGAAGCAGAGCAGGGCCGGAGGCTCCTCCTGCCTGGTTGAGCTCAGTTTGCCAGAAGGTTTCACTTACAGATGGAGCAGAAATGCTGGCAAGGGCTGCCTCTCCATCAAATGACCAAGCCCTTTTCCTATGATGGAGGCTTCCCTTTCCAGCTAAGATTTTTCCTGCTCTCTTAAGATCAGTTCCATTCATTTGTATCTTAAAGAGTTGATTCATCTGTGAATTAACGTAAGGTAGCACTGATCTCAGCTTGCTGTGATGTGACAGTCTGGAAATGGTGTCTGAAAATGGTGACAGTTGAAGGGCTGCTTGACTTAAACAGGATCATTTGCCTCAGTGTAAAATTGTTACACTTTTTAACTCCATAGTCCAATAAACTGCAGTGGGAAGTCCGTCGATTCAGGAAAGGAAAACGAAGATAATCTTCTTTTAGAAATGTTAGTTTTTCTCCTGTTGTAAGACACTACCTCAGTCTTGTGGAAGCACCTGGTGATGATAGTAAATAACTAATGCATTCTTATTTAAGAAATTCTATTAAATTATGAATTTCATGGTTCTCTGTCTGGCATGTTTTGTGTCTCTCCTGAGTTGACTATATGGTGCTTTTATCCCCAATCATCTTGTTCCCTTTTCTAGAGGAGCCCCTTTGAGGGTTATCTCCCAAATTTGCCCTGAATCAGGACAGTGTCTCAACGTGAGTAGATAACATTTAAGTGTCATTGAATATTTGGGCTTAAATTTAATTGAGATTGGATGGATTTGCAAACCTGAACATATTTGGAAATTTGGAAGTTTAGCTCTCTCCCTCATTTACAAACCTGCAAAAAGGGAATATTCCAGCCCTTGTTTGCTGGCAAAATAAATGAACACATTGTATGGGATACCATGCCAGTACACCAACCAGGACATATGTGTAAAAGCTAGGATATGTATAAAAGCAAAGAGGTCTCTCAGGAAGATCTATCCTGAGGAGTATCCCAGCTGCTTTTGAGGAGACATGGGCTCATTCAGGTTCAGAACATTCTCTGAATTTTTGATTCACCCAGCTGCTCTTTTCAGAAGGAGCTGTTCTGTGGACCAAAACACTGCTGGAGGGTATCACCTCTTTGTCCATTAGGTCTATCCATGACATCCTTTCAGTGCCCAGGTGTTCATTCAGCTTCACTCTATCCCTGCTGTGTGCTACGGCTGCATTGTGCTACACTTGTGCAAGCAGAACAGCCCGAGTCAGCTGGCCCCAGAGGAGACCAGCAGCTGGGAGGGCACCAAGTGCACACCTGATGGTTGAGACCAAACCATGAGCCTGAAGCTGCTGTGTCAGACCACAGCTGGATCGCTGATACAATCCCAGTGCACTCAATGCTTGGCTGGGTTCACACTTGGCAGCACCTTTTTTTCATGTTCTGTGTGTGATTCACCATAAAGACAGGGAAAACCCCCACAAATTTAAACAGCTTCAAGAAAGGTTAAAAGCAACAGAAAAAAAACAAACAAACAACCAACCAAACAAACAAAATACACCCAAAAAGCCCCACAAAAAATAAAGCAGCTTAGCAAAACAGTGATTTGCAGAGAGCTCCAGGTAAGAGCTGCAGCTTGAGGAAGCTGGAGACATCACAGTGTGGAAATGAAGCCCTTGGGATTCAGTTAGAGATGAAGATGTGTAACCCTATCTGTGGCCCACTACAGTCCATGGGGATCTAAAGAACAGAGTTCAGCTGCTCAGCCGGAGGGGATTCGGCAGACAAGCAAAGCATTTCATGATCCAGGTAGGATCCAGATGGATATAGGCCTCCCACTGGCCCCATGTCTTACCTATCATCCTACCCTTTATGATCTTAAAGATCTTTTCCAATCTAAACAATTCTGTGATTCTACCAGCAGATCTCAGCTGCCTTATGGTGTTTGAAACAGCACTGGCCACCCCTGCTCGCACAGCACTGACAAAGTGCTGCTCAGGCTGTCTATGCTGAGAGCTGAGCCAGCCAGCTTACACACAGACATCACCACTTTTGCTGTATAGAGCTGAATTTCACACTTTGGTTAAGCTGCCTTCTGTTTGCTAACCCTGCTCCTCCCACTCTTTCGCAGGAAATGCTTCACATCCTGGTTCCCTTGCCAGGTTATGCAAAAAGGTTGGCTGCTTCAGAATGTATTGCTTTTAGATATTGTCCTTTGCCAATATTAGCTTAAGATAAGACAAGGTGTAATTACATTTAAAAAATAGTTCTGTAAAGCAGCTGATCCACTTCCAGAGGCTGCTGTGAAATTCACAATTACCTTCTGAAACTTGAATTTCATTGTTGTGGAGGACCACTTGTTGTGGGTTTGTTGGTTTTGGTTTGGTTTTTTTTTTGGTTGTTGTTACTTTGTTTGTGGGTTTTGGGGTTTTTTGTGGAGAGAGTTTTTGTGGGTTTCATTTTTGGGTTTTTTGTTGTTTGTTTTTGGTTTTTTAAAAATTTTAATTAGGAAATAGTTTAAGAGGAACAATGTATCCACATAGTTATTTTAAACAAAAATGGATTTTGTATTATTATTTTCATTTGACTATTACATTTCTTGGGGTCAGCTGTGTGAGAGCCAATGAGAGATGCAAAGGCCTGAATTAGGAGCCTGAATTGTCATCCAGCAAAGCAGAACAACAGGAAAATTATAGCATTTTGAGTGCAATCCAAGTCTGACAGAAACAAGTGGCAAGAGATCATTAACTGAAATGGGGATGGCATGTAACCTGCTCATTTTAGCTCCAAGTTTTGAAGCTCTGAAATTTGAAGTGCTTGAATGAAAAATGTACTTTTTTATTACAACAGCTTTTTTTCACAGAAACAAAAGAGAACCCCTATCTGTCTTAAGTAATACCTCTTAATAAGGCCAGCTGAAATATTTAATAACTCTAAACCTGATTTTTAAGAATTAGAAGTGGGGTTTTTTAAAAGAATGTAAAGTTATTTTTACCTAATTACTGTATTAATATGTTTTCCATTAGGAAATGTACTAAAATAATTTTAAACCACTACTTTACAGCACTAACCACAGTAATTTTTAGAAAAATACCAAGATGCAGGTACCATAACCCATTCTGGTATCAGCTGGGCTAATTCTTCCTAAATAGTTTAATTATCAATTTTCCACTGAGTTTGGTCCCACTGAAAAACACTGAGTATTAGGCTCGAAACTGTTATTTGCAGTACTAATGACTGCCACAGCAGTCACAATGTTGAACATGGTGTCAGTAAATGTCTACTTAGAATCTACAAAAAATACACCCAAGCCCATGAGGTGTGTTGGTGTTTCAAGATGGCTTTAGTGCTGTCCCCTCAGAGACACAATTCCAAAAGGTTTGGTTCTTTCATCCATCTTCTTTCATCTACAGTGCCATTGGAACACCTCAAATCTTCAGAGGAGGAAAAAGTCCTTTGCAGAAGAGTCAGCCAAAGCTCTCTCTGCCAAAGCTGGGCAAAGATGTTTTTCTAAACCACATTTCCACAGGGTGACAATGCCAGGTGAAGACCAGAGGGAAAGTGGATTAAAAGCACCTCTAGCTGGCAACAAAGATGCCCATGGATATTTACTTACAAGCATTTTTCTACATTCTTATGAAAATTTAGCCACTACAGGTGTGTGTCACATTTTTAGAAACTAACCCTTTTGGACAGTTTAAGTGAGTATATTACACCAGTTTGGTATTTGGCAAGAAACTTGCTATTTCTATTTCATCCTGATGAAGTAAAATTGATATAAGCTTTATTCTTCAAACTTATGTACCCCAGTTAAAAATATAATTGATTTACTATTTAGCACAAAATTGTTCATCATTATTAATTTCATATTTTGTTGCCACCAGGAATTAAAACCTGATATTTTACAGTTTCTCTGGAAGCGCAGACACAGGGACCCTTACAACACTCTGCTGACACAATAGCTTCACTGGTGTAGAGCCAGGATCCATCAGCACAGCAATGGTGTCAGAATAATCCTTTTCAGATGGGGAAATACACTCAGCAAGTGCTACAATGGCATGTGAAGGCAGACCCTGCCACCTCACACCAGGCTGTGTGCAGGTAACAGCAGTGGCAGAGTAACAGCATCCCACTGGTTCAACACTGTTTTAAATGGAGAGTTATCTGCTGGGGGAAGAAAGAACCAAAAATACTTATTAGTTTAGAGCAAATGACAGTAAGAAATTCCTACAGGCTGGGGCACTGCATGGCCCATATTCCTCTCTGTGCACAGATTACTCATCATGGTCTGAAAAAGTACATTTAAATTTGCCCCTACAGTGTCTCTAAAGGTGCTGAGCACTTCTAAGCCATCTGAATGCCCAGTGTATCAGTGACAGGCTAGCAAAGCCTCCGTGGTGCCACAGTGGCACTAACACCCCTCCCACAGTCCCAGAAGCAGTACAGGCCTGCCAGCTGGGGATAAACTCTCTCTGGCTGTACCTGCTGTGTACTCCTATTGCATTCATCTAAGCTCATGATGCTTGTTTTTTTGGGGTTTTTTTGACACCTATTCAACTTTGAATTAAGTTGAAAGAACACTGACATAGGTAACTCTGATCCACAGTTTCACAAAGGGAAAGTGGAATTTTTTATGGATAGTTTGACTCCAATAGCTGGTGAAAACAGTGTATTTTCATCTTGAATACTTGCTGTACCATTAGTAGCCAAAAATCCATATGTAATTTAGTATTTCCAGACCCTTAATCAAAGGAGCATAATGAGCAGATTACAGCCTGTCCTTTGCTTCACAAATGCCCCTACTTTGGGGCATTGATGATGGCTGCAGCATGATGGGCTTCAAGTCACAAGCTCCAGAGCCTGGTCCAGGTTGGATAATCCCTTATGAGGAGGTTGCAAGTCTCTTGTAACAACACACAATACAGTCAACAAATACATTGTGAAATAGAACCAATTCTGAAACAGTATTGTCCAAGAAAACAGTTTTAGTAATGACTACAAGCTTTCACAAGGGTGAATGTGGCAAGGTAAGATAAACAAGACAAGTTGTTTAGCTATGGGAGATAAACACAAAAATGCATCTGAATTTAGGGCAGCTAAGTGGGAACTGCAGGTACTAAACACTTCTAAGAAAACCAGGCTGTTGAGAAGAGAGGAAAAACATCATTTAGTAACATGAAAACATTAAAAAATGCAGCCTCTGGTAGCGTGGCAGTTTATAAATACAAGAGGAACAAGGAAAGGGAGAAGTAGAATAGTGTAAAAAAGTGGGGAAAAGGGGAAAACTGGAGAGTTGTAGCTGCAGGAGGACAGAGAATTAAGAGATTCAGTAAGGAACATGCAAGGAGTGACAGAGTAATGTAACCAAGGTGATGTGGCAGCAGAACAGACTGGGAAGCTAGCAGGGCTGAGGCCCTGCTCTTGGCTGCTCTGCTGTGGGAAAGCAGGGCCTTACCACATGAGACTGTCCCATGTAAGCCAGACTGACACTTCTTACAGCTGCTTTCTCCATCGTGTTTACAGGTGAAGTTTGGTTGAAAACAGCTTTTCTGTTTTCTCTTAGCCAAAGGAGGTAACCAGGACATGGGAAAACACAAGGGGTTCAGCTGGCAGATCTGCTGTAGACTGATGCCGCTGATCTGAAGGCAGAGAATGGCAAAACAGACAGGTGCAAGATAAAGTAACTGTCTCTTGGTTCCCACATGTCCCCAGAGACCAGGAATTCCTCCTGAAGAGTCTGAAAGGAAAAGACCAGGCTCTACTAGAAGTTATCAAAGTCCTGTATTTTGAGTATTTGATTTTAAAAATCTAAGTTTGTTATGGAAATAAAATTTAGTAGCTCAGGAACTACAGGAATATTTTCACACAAAATTATTTTCACACCAAAAACCTCACAAATCTGTTTAAAAGATTAAAAGACCTGCATTAAAGTTCTACAGCGTTCAGCTGCAGGATCTCTCCCGCTGCTATGGGTGTGGAGCAGAGTTGAACATTGCAAAAGGAGAAGAAAAAACCAGAAGGTTGGAAGCTGAAGATTTTTGCTTTGATGGAAAATACATGTGATGCCTCAAATTCCTTCATTTAATATTTGGTAAAATAAACAGTACTAGTAAACAGTGTAGTAAAAGAAGCTACTTTTAAAATATTGAAATCTTATAATGTACCTTAAATTAGACATATACCATTTTAAGTAGCAATTTTGAGTCCACCAGAATTCTCTTCCAACATTGGGACATGCCAATTGCTTCAGGCTCTTCAGAGAGAAGCTGGATATGTGCATGGCACCACATGAAGGGAGTACGGGGAAGTAAAACATAGGAATTATGGACAATATTAAAAACTTCCTTGGTACTATGAGACCAGGAGGCCATTCAAAGACCAAACATTTCAGTTCAAACTCAAATCATTCAGCAAAGGCTTCGTGAGAGCTTTACCCCGGCAGTTATTTGAGAGCAGCTCGAGGTTGCTCTCTAGAGGTGGAAAAGACAGATTTCACTTCTGCAGATGATGCAACCAAAGTAATTCATCAAGAACACGTGACAACACGCACCCGGACAGAGTTAGACAGGAGAGGTCCTTGATGAGCCTACAGACGACAAAAGCTAAACCTATTACATTTTCAGAAAAGTGATAGTGAGGCCAAAACCAAGCGATCAGTCCTACGATGGTGTGCGCACACATTGCTCTTAGTAACTCTTTAGCATGACAGTGCTGTCATCTGCTCAAAGCTGGCTCTCCACCACCTCCTTTCACCTAACATAGTTTTCCCTGTAGTTTTCTCACTGGCTCTGTCCAATGTAGGACTGTCCAGAAGTGTCCACACAGCCATAGATTCCCAGGTGCCACCACCACCATCTCACCCAGTGTTTCAGGGAAATACAGCATTGCAACAACCTACTTACAGACTCCAAAGAACCTCAGGAAAACCACATTCCACTCAGTGAAGCTGCAGGAATACAAACATTACACTTGGATTTCCCCAGAGTCTACAAAATGTGAGCTTCTTAGTGAAACACAAACCCCAGACCTCTGCAAGAGGAAACATTCATGACTTAGTCTATCCATGGTTCTTGCCATTAATGTCACAGTACAGAGAGTGACATAGTTCATTTGTTTATGAACTGAAGCACCATTAAATGATCCCAGGCAGGGATTCTATTCCCATGAAGTGAAGCGTGATATCATTTGCTTCTGACTCATCTCACCAATTGTGTTCTTAAAGATATTTAAGTCAGTATAAGATAAACTACACACTGTCTGCCTGGAAACAAATACTAAGCTACTGGCAAATACTGGAGTCTTTCACTCTAAGAATCCAGTCCTGGTTGGGCGGAAGACAAACACTGCAATTGTTGACACAAGTGATGGAGCACAATTCAAACATTCCTTCTGCAGTGGGAATTCTGCCAGAAAACCACAATTAAAGTACAAAGATATCTGGGAAGAAGTTACTTTCTAATCACTTCTCAGAAACCAGTCACTGCCTGGACTATATCTAATAGTTCAGCAGATCATAGATACATTTATCTTTCGGAAAGCTTTCAAAATCGTCTTTATGAAAACTGAATTAATACAGAGGTTTAAATGCTAAGCATTTCAGACTATTATATATTAAAAAGAAACTGAAACAAATCTGCTGGTCACTGTGCATTGCGATATCCAAGAGCTATACTAACAGAAATAGCCCCAGAAAACAAGTGCTTGAACACTGCAGAGGCCTCCAGTACCCTCTGCTCAAGAAAATAATTAGTCTCAAGAACACCTTATCAATGTTTATTTATACTGATGGGAGGGTGTAAAAAGGGAGCCTGACCTCTCAGTGGTGCCCAAACAGAGACAACGGGCACAGAGACACATCTTATCCTGTCTAAACAGAGCACAGTTTTACTACCTGGATGTTTGAACACCAGGGAAGATTGCACTGAGAGGGTTGTGGAGGATCCAATCTTGGACATTTTCAACCCCTTCTTGGACACAGTATTGAGCAATCTGTTCTTCCTGACCTTGCTTGAGGAGGGAGGACTAGATGATGGTGTCCAGTGGTGCCTGCCAACCTCAGCCACTGCCAAGCTGTGGTGTGTCTCCTTAGTGCTGAGGTGAAGGGACTAACCACCCTCCTCTACCCATTGGCAGTGCCCTTCCTAAGGTGTGCTGTTGGCCTTCTCCACTACAAAACACATTGCTGCCTCATGCTCAGCTTTTCCAAATGGAGCCCTGGGTCCTTTTTATGCAAAAATGCTTCCTGGCCAGTTGGCTACCAGTGTGTACTGGTATGTGGCCAATCTGGTATTCTTCCTCACATGTGGGACTTGACTTTTCCCTCTGTTGAACTTCATAAAGTTCCCATGTTCCAACTTCTGCAGTGTATTGAGTGCCCCTGAACTTGGACCATTTGGCATATGAACCTCTCCTCCCAGTTTTGTGTCACCAGCAAACTTGGTGAAGGTGCACTGTCCCATCATTCAGGTCACTAATAAAAATGTTTAAAAATACTGGCCCCAGTATTGAACCCTGGGATATACCAGTAATAGCTAAGGGCTTCTGCATGGACTTTGTGTCACTGATTACAAACCTCCACAAATTCACCTCCTTTTCAGTCCACCTCACCATGCATTTAACCTAGTCTGTAGCTAGTCTGTATTCCATCAGATTGCCAGTGATGCTACAGGAGACAGCATCAAGGGCCAAGATACACAAACAGCTACTGCTGTGCTCTCATCCACTGATCCAATAATCCCATTGCCGAAGTCCATCAGGTCACTAAAGCACAAATCCAGGCTGACTACCCTTAATCACCTTCCTGTCCTTGGCACAGTTTGCTCCTTCATCCTTCTCAGAGATGGAGGTCAGACTGCCCTGACCTCATCAGTAGATCTGGATCAGTAGTTTCCCCAGATCCTCTTCTTGCCCTTCTTCAAGACAGAGTGATGCCTGGTTTCTTCCAACAAGTTTGTCATGGTTCATTTTCCTTAAAATTCACTGAAATCCTCTCCTGCTCTGACCTCAGCTTCTGTGATGCTTCACCACACCCTCTCCTGTTCAGTAAGGAGTTACTAGGTCTGCTTAACTGCCCCTCCTACAAGCTCCTGGCTGCCACCTTCCTACTGCCTCTCCCCAGTTCTCTGCTGCTTCTTCTTCCCAGTCCTGGTGATCCTGGAACACACTGCAGGTATTGCTTTGTCACATAATTTCATTACTAAGTTTTATTTGTGAGCTTTCAAATGGCATCCATCAGCATTTCAAGATCTAAGTTAAATTTACTCAAAGACTAGTGTATTGCTATTTTAGATACTTCTGCTGCGCAGCAGCTATCTCCCCTTCTCAGACTTTGATTACAGACACGTAAATTGTAACAATCCAGTTATGTCTGCTTTTCCTATTAAGACATAAATCATCTGTTGTTACTTAATTATAAGAAAAATAACATTCCCATACTCCTCACATTCCAGAGTATACTATGTTTTTCATTTCTTACACAAATTACTCTCTAACCTAATCACTTGCTGTACTTCTTGGAAACAAAATGAAAAATCTGCACAGTTTTAGTTTTGTTTCAGTTGCCAGAAATCTTTGAAGAACCACAGATATACAATAAACAGTAAAATTCTGTGGGTCTGGTTCTAGCTCTCCCCTATAAATCAAATCTAACAGACTGACTAACTAATCTAACTGACTCCCAGCTCCTGTATCCAAAGAATCTCTCTTCATCACTAGAAAGGCCCAACAATATCCAGACATCAGCTATTCCAGGCTGGTTACTAATATTTAATACCCTGCAATTTTCCCTTCTTTTAAACAGCAATTTTGAGTCTACTCAGCCAGAGGTAATGCCAGACTAGATAAATCATTGGAAGGAAATACACTGCAGGTTATTTATTTCCCTATGGCCTACAGAGGGGACCACAGTGGAGCAGGAACAGTCCTGCAGCCTCATTAGAGGTGTGTGCCAGAGCACATATCCACACTGCAGCTCTGGAGAACCCAAATCAGACCAGGGGGACAAGCCCTGAAGGAAACGTGACTCAAGAGGATCTGTGCTAGACTAGGTTTACTGTGAGGGACTTCAGCCAGTGGAAGGAGCCATGCTGGAGCAGGGGAAACATGTGAGGGGGAAGATAAAGCAGAGAGGAATTATTATGAACATATGATCATAACCTCTCTTCCCCATCCCGCTAAGCTGCTGGACAGAAGGACAGAGGTTAGAAGTAAAGGAGTTAAGCTGAGCCTCAGGAAAAAAAAAGGGGATAAGGTGTTTCACTTTTTGTCTGCTTCTCACAAATCAAATCTTCTTGAACTGCCAGTAAACTTCTGCAACACCAACTCTCCCATCTTCCCAAAGCCTAGCCTCTTTTGCCAGCGACAGTAACTGGTAAGCAATCTCTACATTTTTATCTCATCTCAGGAGCTTTAGCACCCTGTTTTCTCCCCTGTCCCATCAAGCAGGAGTAGTCAGAGAGCAGCTGGTGGGTAACTGGCCACCAGCTAAGATCAACCCACCACAGCCTCCAGTGAGCATTTCCCACGTTCAAACTTGCATCCTTTGCCTCTCCTTATTGTCACGTACCTCTGAGAAGTGCTCAGGCACATCAGAAGGCTCCATCTTCTCTGTATCCTCTGTTCAGGCAGTTGGAAATATCAGTAAAATCTGCTCTTTGCTTTTCCCATCTCTTCCCCAGCATGGAGAGATACGATTCTCCTAGTCAGTGTCACATGCTCCATCTCCCTGACAAGCTTGGGTAGCTTCCACTGGACTTCCTCTACTGTGGTACCCCATTTTCTTGCATTATAGAGCCCAGACAGGACTTTACAAGTACCAAACAGTGGGGAAGGATGGCTACCCTCTTGCTAGCAGCCATCCCAGGAGATGGCTGGCCACAAGCAAAACTAGTTTCCCATGAGCAATCCCAGCTCCTTTTCTGCAGTGTTGCTTCCTGGCTACCATGACCAACCCAGACTGGGGCATAAGAGTTATTCATCCCCCAGCACTGGACTTGGCAATTCTCTTTGCTGCATTCCATGTAGGGCCTGTCAGCCCATTTCTCCAGCATTTCCACATCTCTGTTTTTCAGCATATTGACTGCTTCCCTCACTTTGGATGGTGGTGTCATTCTATTGTCCACCTGCCCTTTGCTTCCATTCATCCCAGAAGGATCTAAGGCTGGTTGAGCAGGGACCAGTATCTTGAACAGGGTGAAATACACAGCAAAGCATTTTATACAGCACTTACTGGAAACCTAAGCCCTTACCTGCACTTGTTTGTAGAACAGCTTTGAAAACAAAATCAAAAGAGGACTCAGGTGAAGAACAGAGACAACAGTTTAGCCCGATTCCTCCTGTGATTAGAGAGGCAGGACAAAAAACCCTCTTTACCTTTAAGCAGTGTACACGTTATAGTGGGCTCAGAACCAAGATGACAACCTTGTGAGCAGCAGTAACAAAAGCTAGTGGAAGAGGCAGAGCTGGGTGATAAAAGGGAAAACTTCTTCCACTTGGGCACACTTTTAACAACCTGGACAACAGACTAAACAGCTGTTATCTTCTGTAAGGAACTGAGAAGTGGGAGAAGCAGAAATGTGACCACAACAGGACACTTGATCTCACTATTTCCCTTTTTGTCTATAAAAATAGGAAGAAAAGCAAACAAATTTACACAGAAAATATTTTCATAGATGTCAAACCCTGTCAAAATCAATAGCTAGATGCAACTCTTGCACTCAAAACCTAGACTTCCCTTTTAATAATTAGAGATATCAATGTAGGCTTACAAAGTTAGCCAATTCCTCAAAGGTGCTGCTGGGTTATGATTAGAGATCCCACTAAAAAATAGCACTGAAAGCTCTATAGTGCTTGTGGAGCTCTGATATTTTCAGTTAGGGACTAAATGAGAAAACAATACAGTGGTTACAGTACTTCAAATATGAATTCTGATAAATCAGCACTCCTCCAGTCTCACTCTTGATTCAAGTCAATTTTAAACAATACTGCAGCTTTTACTGCATATTTAGCTACTCAGGTAGAATACTTGTAATAGCTGCTACTGAAATAAACAACTCCTCTCTATCCACATTAGAAGGAAGCCATCATATTCCCTGTGTGGAGAATAGATGTGGCAAAAAAAAAAGCGAGCACCTAATAGTACAGTATTCAAAGCTATAAAATTGTCTCAAGCTTCAACTGACTGTAAAGAAAGAATTATCAAAATCCCAGCTTGCCATCATCTTCCCAGTAATTGTCTCACATATTTTCTTTAGAGTCAAAAAGATATAAACATGAAAAACATTCATACATGTGTGTGGTGGCCAAACAACATACTTGAGACTTTCTGCACAAAGCAAAATTAGTTCCCGCATCACCTAAAAGTACTTGTGCTGAAGCCAATTGCATTTCTGTACCAGTGCATGCAGGATGCAGCACTATTAAAGGCTTAACATATTGCTTCAGTTTAGACACAAGTATCTGCAATTTCATGTGGCAGAAGAAAGTGACACATTTGCACAGGTAAGTTTATTTTCCCTGTGTTTACAGTGCATCAATTGTAATTTTAAACCATTCAGAAAGCACGATTTCATACCAATTTTACATACTTTACATCACAGTTCAACAACGTTAACACAGTTGTATCTACTAAATCAAATGAACAAAATGGCCATGAACATTTACACTAGTCTTCTGTAAACAAGTTTTTTTTTATAAACAACAGTAAATGGAATTAACACAGACCACCATAGGAAAGAGGGATAAGCTTTTCCTTAAATAAATCACTCTGTTTATAAATACTTCAATTCTCTCAATATACATTTACAGACATAGTCGATTAAAAGCTGGTTACCTACACCGCTCTTTATAAAGAAAATGTCTAGAGATGGACCACAGTGTGTTCAATTCACCTAACATAAGAAGCAAGCATATGATTAGTAGAATGTTAAAAGTATTACTATACTTCAACCTCACTTCTGTTTGTTTACACCAACACTGAGAAGATTGTCATGTTAGGGAACTTTTACTTGAATTCCAGCAAATTACAATCGATCTTGTAGTACACATATGGGTAGTACTCCTGTTGGCTGAGGTTTAAACCTGGAATATCCATAGTTGCCTGCAAATAAAGTTTTGAAACCAGTTATACTCTTACAATTCAGACTCTATTAAGAAGTAGATGAAATATTCATGTTTTAGAAGAAAATAGGCCAGGTAAGACTTCAAGCTTAAATTTTCACATTCAAGTGACTCTTTAAATAACAGGTAAAGTTAGAACTTTTACAAATGACTAACAGTATTTTTCAAAAGTAAATACAAAGTGCTTTTTCAAAATTTAAGTAGTTCTGTATCAGTAATTCACATCCATTGCTATAGCAAACACATCATCACTACTACATCTAAACACTGTCAGTTTCTGATGAGAATGTTATAGGGTGCTGAACGATCCAGGACGTTATATAGGTTCAGCATCTTTCATTTTCACCTAAACTGTCTCACATCCTCTTTCCACAAAAAGGCCTGGAAATACATTACATTCAATATAACGTTAAGAATCTTTTTTTAATTCCACTAAACTCATGGTATCTCCAGTTAACCTTTAACTACAAACATCATCGCTTTTCAATACAAAGCAAATTAGTAGAATAAGCTTCCCAACAAACCAGTTTTTACACAAGAAAATGAGACCTCTACAGATGGAAAGGCTGATTCCATTTTGACAATGATTCAGCCTTCTTCCCTCGAGGACTACAGAGGACTGCTATGCTAACTTGCAGTCTGTATCTTTCCATCAGTAGTAGGAAAGAATGCAGTAAGAAGAAATTACATGTGACTTTTAAACCAGACAGCTCTTCAGATATATTGATTGCAACTTTAAACACCATCTGCCTTGCAAAAGTGTAAAACAGAAGCAGCATTTTTTTAAGGAGACAAAATTCTCTGTACTGTAAGAAAATGAAGAATATGAAGAGGTATAGCTTTTTAATGATGCCAGCAGACTTTGTTTAAACATGCTAGTAGCAGTTAAAAAGTACTTACATCAATGATAGCTGCTGCACTGCTGTCAAGATGTTTGTATAAGTCATACAGGACTTCCCTCAGTTTCTTCATTGTTTTCTTATTAGGCTGAAGCAGCATTGCCTGGAAGTTAACTGGCAAACCGTACCTGAGGAAGTCAAGTAGAAAACCATGGAAATGCTGAAATAAACCTTCCTTCATAATTCAAAGCAGAATTTTATTTTGAGAAAGGATCCTATTGCTGAAGATGAAATTCTGATAATTTCCATTTTTGCAAAAAACCATTCTTGTCTACAATTCATAAGGCATCAAAAAAGTAGAACTTCAAGCTTAAAATAACAAATCAGAAGCCTAAATATTTTTTAAATTATTTTAAATGCTTGAGTATTTAGCATAATTCTCAATGTTACCTGAACATAGACTAAATTTTGAACACTCCATTAGTTTACGTTGCTTATGACACTTGGTGGACAGGGTACTTAATCCTTTCTAGGAGTGTGGAAACAGCTGCCACCATTCCAGTCAGGTTCAGTTTTCCTCTTTACTCAAGTTTTGTCTTCACAATAAGGCCATAGCAGCAAGAATGCAAGTTCATGTGATTTGTTTTCTTTTTCTCCTCTGCTTTTCTCCATTATGACAACTGATCAACAAGGCTAAAAACACCTTGCCCTTTACTGACCACAGTAGGAATGTCTTCAGCTATAAAAAATAAAGGTCTTTGCAGAACAACTACAGCTGTTCTTGACTAGTAACAACACTTGTGGATAGTATGAAGAAAAAAAGCAGGTAAATTTTCTAGTTGGAATATTGAATTGAAAAATTTAGACTACAAAAGGCATGTCTCAAAAAAAAGCATAGATTTCATGATGCCAAGCTATGTTACTGAAAGTCCAAATAGTTGTTATTCTGAACTATCCAAATTTGCCATTTAAATATAAGATGTAGTTAGCTCTTGTTACAAGCAGCTCATAAAGTAACCTAAAAACCAGCAAATATGTCTCCCTGCTATGTACAGAGTATCTGTAACTCCTAAAGCAATAGTGAAAAGACTATCCAAGGGGAAGATACACAATTATCTACCTCAGATATTTCACAACTGGCAACAAGAGCTATTGCCATCAGCTATTCTTACTGCCCTACTTTTTGCTTCCTCCTTCCCAGAAGAGCAGCATTCACATGCTTCAGTTTGGTAAACCCAAGCTAGATGTGAATTCTTACGAAGTCTAGGAAAAAAAATCACTATTCAAGTCTGCCTCATTACCTTAAAACAGATTCAACAAAAACACGCAATGCTTTCACATGAATCCACGCAATGAAAGCTTCACTGAAATTAACTTTCAGCCACCGAACCAGAGGTCCCTGTGAAAGAGGGAAAAAATAAAAGCTATTCAAACATCAGAAAAAGACTCAGCCCATTATGCAAGTTTGAGCAGCTACTCAATATCTGTACCATAAAAAAGACAAGCTAAAGACAGAGTTCACTATGGACATAATGGCTTGAGAGTGTTTTGATACAAAGTAAAGAGACATTTAATGACACTTCCCATTGTCCTTTCAGTTCCCCATCTCAGTTGTCATGATCTAACTATACTAAAGATCCTTTTAGTAATATCTGATTATGTAATTCAAACACTTGTCCATTTTCAAACTTCAAACATTTTCAGCTGCAATACCAGCCCTTGGTTCAATGCATTGAGGAGCACATGTGCTGCATGAAATTCAATTATCCCAGAGCAGATTAGCTGGGTGGCTACATCATGTCATCCCTACAATGCTTTATCTGAATCACAACTTCATTAAAATTTTATGTAGCAACAACAAGTCTTAGATGTCTCACATTTCTGTAATGACCACTTTATTAAGACTTACAAACTGTTTCTTCTTGTCAGTTGACAGTCTATTCATTTCTTCTTTATCAGCTTTCATCTCTTCTTCATTGTACTGGAAGTCACGGACCATAAATCTGCATTTGGAAGTGAATAAAATCAACAGTGCCTATCTAGAGATCCTTCAAAGTATGAGAGACAGAATGCACACAAAATAAACCTTACTTATATTCTCTGGCTTTGTGCTTGAAGTCATCCACTGCCTTCCTGAACAAGGTGACATTACAAAGGTAGCTGTCTTGGTCCTCAAAGAGTACACTACACAGAAGGAAAACAAACCAAGTGTCAGAATTAACCAGGTTCAAGTCAGCACAGATCAGTCACACAGTACCACATGTTGTGCTTTATTGCTACAAGACAAGACATAAATGTAGATAATTATACAAGATTTAGTTCCCAAATTAAGCACCTCATACAGAATGTAACTGACTGCTCTTAATTGCTCCCTTCATAAACGATGGCAGCTTACAGTTCACATTCAGAGACTTCATCACACAAAACCACTTCATACAATACTTGTTCAAATTAAAACATTTTCAACAAAAAGGGCAACTGAGGCTGGTTTAGTAGTGAAACGTTTGGACTACAGATTTATTAGAAATGTGTATTATAAAGAAAAATTAAATGGATATGAAATAGAAAAATACACAAATTAAAAATATATAGGTTGGCAAAACAAAATGTTTCTTAAGCTGCAAAGATGATCCCTAGATTTACTATTTTATAATTAAAAATAATATTGCTTATTTTGAGGCTTTACCTTAGGGGAAAAAAAAGCTTGCACAGATTAAGACTGTTCCTCAATGTCATAGTGTCTTCAACACAAGCATTATCCAACAGTTTAACAAGTTGCCTTTTCTTAAGCTGGCCCTAGGCCATGGTTTCCCAATAATTAAATAAGAAGCACTAGCAGGACTTCCAAATGTGAAACTATCCAGAGCAAGTTCAGATTTTTAAAGTGGCACAGAACTGGTAATATCAGATTTTCCTGATCAAAACCTCAGTCTGCCCGATAAATTAACCACAAATCGATGCTTTGTGCTACACATGGACTTTTTCTTCAATGTGGTTACAAGGTTGTTAAAGTGGTTTAATCTTGCCCACCACAGCTTGATACCAGGGACCCAAAGAGACAAGCTACCTTTCTTTGTACACAAGAAAACCATTTACACTTCCAGCTGTGCATTCTTTGGAAGTCTTCAAAGAGTTCATACAACTTGTTTCAAGTCCTGTGAATACAGACCTAAAGCTTACAGGCCAGCAGCCAGCATTTGCTGCTTATCTCCACCACACTCCAGCTAGAGGCTGAATATATCTGACCAGAACTAGATTAACTTTTCAATCCTCTTACTCTTCTCACATAAGTTAAGTTTGATAACTTTGTAACCCTAGAGTTCATTTAAATCTTTCCTCAATTATTTGATTGATCAGATAAAGCTATAAAGCTAGACATATTGACAAGTTTTTGACCAATCTTTAAAGTTGCAAGTCTTTCCAGATAAAGAACACCCCAGAAACATAGCACATGCAAATATGAGATTTAGCATTTCACAACTTACTTGCTGGAACGTGGTACAACCATCTCTGCTAGTGTTTCATACTGCTTGACCCAGTCATTGTAATTTAACCTAGAGAATACACAGGTTATTGTTAGACTTTTAATCTGAGATTAATGGATCAAGTTTTTTTTTAAAGGTAAAAACATTTCATCACCACATCTTCCATCTCAGGTGTAGGTTGTCAGAAATATGCAAGACTCAAGAAACACTCAGTTCTCCTCATACTGCTTTTATAATTATTGATAAATAAACTATAGTGATTGCCAAAGTAACATATTTTCAGTTTTCATGTCAGTTTAAAAGTGCAACATTTTTTAAACCAAAGAAATTAAATCATTACTAATCAGGGGACCAAATGGAATTAACTGTCAAGGTTAATCAGAAACTCCTCATGCAACTCTGCTCTTTTGAGCGGAGGAATACTTCCACAATTATAAACAGGCTCCCTAGAGTTCTGCACTTGCCTGAAGGAATTTTGGAAGACCTGCCTTTCTGTAGTTAGTTGTGAAGAGGTTTCATCCTTTCAACAGCAAAGACAAGACAAAGAAAAATAACAGCTGAGATATTCTAACCACCTGCTTTCTGCTAAAGCCACTGCAAAACTGGTTTTCCTTCACTAGAGTTTGACATTCGACAGACTCTAATGGCTCCTGTGGTAAAGAGAGCCAGTGGGCTTTTCATAAATTAGCAGCTTTCTTTGCTTGCAGCTCCAGCCAAGGGCCATTTTTTCATTTTACAACAGTTTTGAGGGTATCTGTATCACCACTTTCCTTGGTCAGGGGAAATTATGAGGTTTCTGTTGTTCAAACATTTCAACTAAGAACAACCTGTTCCCCCAGCAAGTCTTTGACAGGACATAAGCAGGGTTCCAATGGCACAGACTTAGTTAAGTAAAAAAAACCCAAAAAAACAGTGTCCAGGCAATCTAAAAACGTGCAGAGCAAAGCAATAAAGAGTTCACTCACTAAGTGTGCAAGTTGGCATAGTCCTAACCAGGATAATTTAATGATTAAGCCTTTTAATGTAAAACAAGTCATATTTTTACTCAGCACTTATTTTCATAAGGACACCATCTGGAACATGACTAGTCATAGCAAACAATGGATAAGAGACATAAATCTAATTTCCATTTTCTTTAAGAAATTCACGAGCACTCAGCAGTCCTTATGAGAAGTTTTTGTTAACAAAGGAACGCCAGCACAGACGCTCACTTATCTCTCCTGAGCATCTTAACAGTTCTGTTTGCTCATCCAGGAAAGCCCCAAGTAAATTCAGATGTCATTCTGACAGTATTATAGAGTTGTGAGATCTATGATTTATATTTCTTACTGTATTCTACTCTTAGGATGAATAAACTTACTTCGGCACAATCACTAATAATGTGACCAAATATTCTGAATCAAGTACAAAGTCCTCTTTCTTTACAATATCAGCAAGACTTCTGGTTAGCAAGCTTCCCCTGCAGAGAAACAGAGACAGCCAGAACAGTAACATGTTTAAGAATTGAATTTGTCTGCATAACAGTTTCCAGTGCTTAATAATACAGCATTCTCAAAAATACATTTTACCTACACAGTTGCTATTAGCAGAGCAAACAAAATGTCCTTATATGCATTCTATATCTCACTGTCCAAAGTCACAGACATTTTTATCAGTATCTCCACTGCTGTGCATCATTTCCATATTCCAAATAGGTCACACGCTTAAATGGCCAACTTGTCTTTTTAAAAGTGATTTAAAATTACAAGAACCATTAA
This sequence comes from Pyrgilauda ruficollis, assembly GCF_017590135.1. NCBI lineage: Eukaryota > Metazoa > Chordata > Aves > Passeriformes > Passeridae > Pyrgilauda > Pyrgilauda ruficollis. The sequence continues at coordinate 9,719,705 of NW_024523822.1, read as the reverse complement.
AACCATTAACTGTGGATTCTAGCCCATGAACCCTCAGAGTTATAACTAACGTGGTACAGACCTACATGCAGAACATCAATAAAAACTTACAGCAGTGTATTTCCTTGTATTCACAAAAGACCAAGAGCGCACACAGGGTTAATGGCGTTCAGCTGGCAAACTGCCATGGCTTAGCACAGAACTTATGTCTCACTCCTAAAACAGCTTGTCACCTACTGTCATTGGCATGATCATGGCTCTGAATCAGCCAGCAGGCTTGTGCCATTCACAGTAATGGCAGGGTTCAGGCACATTAATCAACCCCATGTGCACAGAAGAACTACTGTACCTCAACTGTACTTCAGATAATCATCACACGTACGTGACAAGACAACACACAGTCCTCGTTTAATTTAATGTCTGTGTGTACCCAACAGCTGTCTCTGCTGGTAAATTCTGAGGGAAGAAAACCAGTTAAGATGGTGTGAAGGAAAGATTTTCTTATTTAGACAAGACACCTAAGTAGCAGCATTATCACTAACAGCAAGCTCCTCTCAGAAGTTCCAGCAATTTATGCTATTTGTACATGCTTTTGTGATTTCTTAATTGCTTTTCAGTCACAGCTAAGTTAACACCAACCAGACGGCTGGTAATAAATGTTCTTTTATGACAGCTGCTCTTCAAGACTGATAAACACCTCAAAAACACATTAAGCTTAGAGTTAACATTTTCTTACGTTTTCATGATGAGATAATGTTCCTGCACTACATTAGAAAAAATAATACAACTTACGCATTCTTTCTTTCCAGATTCTGAAGATTCCCTTTCAGATTATTGTATGCCGAGGCTCTTGCTTTTAGATCATTGTCAATCTGGTTTACTCCCTTAAAAACAAAAAGGAAAGGAACTGCGTCTGAAGAACTAGAATAGAACTTATGGTCAGCTTGCCACTGCTGCTCAAGTAATCCTGGAGGATGGATTTGAGAAGGATGGCTTAATTAGCATGATTACCAAAAATGATGCATTCCCAGCTTAGATAACTTGGCAGCCAGTGGAAGAACACAAAACAAATGAAGGACTTTAGTACATGTTAAACTGCCAACCATACTCATATCAGCATGTACCCTATACTAGGAAGTGTCACTAATTTCAAATTCAAAGAATAACTCGATTAAGTGACAGCTCTCACATAGCACAGATGCCATCTCAAATGTCTTCTGTATTGACGCTGGCGTTCGCAAAACTTCTGGAAGTTAAAAGCTGAAAAAACCTGATGGATAGTTTCAGCAGATATAATTTTATTTTAAATGTTTCTAACACTGCTGTAATTTCTTCTCAACTGACAAACCCCCCACTGCAATTGCCATTACTCATTTTGACAGACATCAGAATCTGCTGCCTGTGTGAGTGAGGATGACATAAAACCAAACAGGAAAAGTAGTAATTCATTATTTGCAAACTTTTCAAATTATTTAACATCAACCTGTCGAGAGGCTTCCTAGATTTTAATTAATGTAGCTCTATCCATTTTCCTATATCTTCACTTTGGCACGTGATCACATGAAGACTTCATCTCTGTCAGGACTCTTTCTGCCTTGGGACAAAACTGTTTCAATTCCTGTGATATGATCTCCTTGGGGTCATTTCTATGGAACATAAGGCATCTTCAGTCATCTTCCTTCTCTTCTCTACTTTATGGACACACATCTGTGGCTCACAGTTAAAAATATTTTATAAACTATTTGAAATCAGATTTATGACACAGATGTCCTAAAGCTGTCCCTACAGAATACAAGCACAGCTAAACATGAAGCAAAATGGAAACCCCCAACAGGATGACTCAGGCTGAACTCCAGCAGACTTGTTTCTCTACATTTACTATCCAATAAAACAGGTCAGTGAGGACCCTAAAGTAGATGAAGAATGTAAGACAGTTGAAGTTCAGGTTCTAGAGCTTTGTTGAAGCAGATTATTTATCTAGCAGACTCTGGGACACAGAATAACATGTACTGAATATTTGATCATTTTCAACAAAGGGCATATCTCTTCATGTCCTATGTTTCTTTTCCAACAAATTTAATTTCTGCAAAAACAAGTGCTGTACTAAAAGAGCTGTAAAAAGTTCAGTGCTTCATTTTGGTACCTTCTTCTGAAGAAGCAAATACTATGTGCTAGCATCAGATATTAAGATTATTATTTTATATCTTTGAGACATTTTTTAATGTGCAAATCTTCAGAGCCATAAGACAGCCAGTCATCCTTTAACAAAAGGCCACACTGCAGGTATTTTCCAGGAATACTTACTAAATGTAATTTGTAAAATAAATTCAAGATACAGGAATAGTCCCAAAGAAAATATCAAAAATGGAAGTACTAATTGCATTCTCAGTCAGCTTTGTAGCACTTATTAAGATTTTGTAATCTCTGCAAAAAAATAATGTAATACTTTCAGGAATCTGCAGTTATAGCAAAGCACAAGTCTGCCAGCACTTACCCCCATCCCAACCCCATTATAGTCCCTACCCATCCCCCACCTAAGACTCTTTCTACACCTGAAAAATCTCTTCTTTTTTGCAAGTTATGTATTTCCAGTTAATAACACAGGCAGTTCCAAGAGCCAGGCTGCAGATTACAGAAAACAGGGAAGGGAAAAAAACAACCTGAAGAGGCTGGGAAGATCTTAAAGCAAGGATTTTCTACAGGGAACTCTCTCACTGTCTAAATCAGTCAGCCACTGCTGAGGAACCTGTATAGGCTCACAAGCAAGCTAAAAAATAAAACCCTCCATGTATGAAACACTTTGCCAAAGTAAAGATAAGGAAAATGCATGATAACTCTCAACTGAGCTTTCTTTACATCTAACAATGAAGGCTTATTTCTCCCCTCACAAGTGAGTGCCACAGCTTTCAGAATGTAAATAAGTCCCTGGTTCACTGCTAACAGCCCACAAGGTTTGACAACATCACACAAACAATACGCTAGTACAGCAAAACTGAAATGTAAACATCATTTCCTGGCAATTTGTTAGTTCAGTGATCCTAGGAAACAAAAATCAGCAAAGACATCATGATGGCCTTCAGGGAGCACTCTGCAAACCCTAGCCACATCCTAACGTATTTCTTTGGTTACTAACCGCATTGTTAGCTGACAAAACAGACAAATTGCTTTGAGAACAAGTTTTGTGCATAAATATCTCAAGTTCAAATAGGGAAGTTTTACTAAACAAGTTACCTTACCTTTGCAATAATTTCTGAAATATTCTTCAAGGATTGCTTGATTGGGTATTTGGCCATATCCCACTGGAACCTTGTTATATAGGTGACCAAGTCAACTAAAATTTTAAAGAACTTCGTTAAGATTGACAATAAAAAGACCACTGTATTATATTCTATGTAGAACTGCTCTAACAGAAGAGAACTGTAACAGACTGGACCTTCCCATGTGTGGACCCTGTTGCTTAAGAAATTTGAAAATAAACAAGCTGTAAATTATCCATGACCTCTGCCTTCAGATATTGGTTTCACCACCTCTGTAGACCATAAATGACATTTACTACCAAGTCAAGGATGGTTGGAGAACTACAGACAAGTGCAACTACTTTTTGCTCTGTGTGAAAAATGCGTGGGAGAAGGGAAGGTTATGATGGCAAAAAAGGCAGCAATGACCATGTGGCCCTCCTGAAGTGACAGGTTTGTACAGCTGTCTACAAAAGACATTATTCCAAGCCCTTCTCCACTCAATACTAGCCTCTCTTGCATCCATACAAGCTGTGATAATTCTATTAAACTGCTCTGAAAATAAAGTATTGGTTCAGAGAACAGTGCAGCTCTTTACTGAAATAAAATGCACACTGGCACCCCCAAGTCCTTCTCAGCAGGGCTGCTCTTGAACTGTTCATGCCCCACATGCCCTGACCCAAGTGCAACCCCTTGCACTTGGCTTCCTTGTACCTCAGTAAGTTTCAGGATCGTTGCCTTCCCTTCTACAGTTTTAGAATACATTAGGATATCATGGTTAACACTTTACCTCCATTGGCCAGAAGATTCTCCTGAACTTTATCTTTACTGTCTTCTAGAACATCAGCCATATATTGGGCCACCTTCTTTACAACACTGAAAATTGGAAGATAAAGATAAAAATATATTTTTTTAAAAACCAACAAAACCCCAAACCTGCCATTTGAGAAATACCATTCATAAAACTCATTTTAAATTGCCTGAGATTGGATGAAAAGTGACTGGATCAAACAAGGATGATGACTGCTCTACATCCAAACTTTCTGAGAGCACAAGCTGGGCTCAGTATCTGAAGGAGACCAATTTCTCAGTACTCCACAACTTTATTTAAAATCTCTACTGTTGCTACTCACCAGTTCTCAACAAGGTGAGGCTAGCTCCCTCACACTGGTGTTGAATTTAAGTGTAATGTCACTATATTGCAATTTTTTTTAAATTCTGTTGTACTTCCAAAACATTAAGCCCTTTTTAGAAACAGGTAGAGAGGCAGAAGTCAACAGTAATACAAACTAAACACAGGGTAACCCTGCTAATGCAATCTGACACTCAAGACTTCCTAACTGAAAAGCCAGGTATAATATTATTCACATGTGCCAGGCCAAATAGTTTCCTTTTCTGTTCAAAAATGTCTATTTAAGATTGCTCTCTTTGAAACAGAAGAGGGCTCCATGAGTTCTGGTTATGTGAAATTTTGCTACTTTTGCTTAAAATCACTTTCAAAAGGTCATTAGTTTCTTCAAAATGAATCGTTTTTGCATTTTAATATTAATATTTTTAAGTATTTCTATGGATTAGGAAATTACATTATTACTTTCTCAAAGTGTGTAAACAGTATTTCTGCTAGAATTACAAGCTTTTACTTAATTTCCTCACCACTTCCTGCACCTTTCAGGCTCAATTTTTAAAATTTTTAACAGTTCTCCAGGACCCAGCACCACACAGCACTACTGTAGAGAGAATCATCATTCATCAATGCATAATGTTTGACTATTTCATAAGAAATCCAGATTATTTTTCTTTTTTCAAGAACAGATACTGTGAAAACCAGCATCCTTAGCTTTCTTAAATCTGAGCTTGCTGACTGCCTGCAGAGGATCACTGTGATACAAAAAATGCTGAAAATAACCTGTGTATTATCAGGACTCAGCAAACCATCACATCATTATTCTAATATTTGCATCCTGGTAAAAATAAATTGTTACCTCTCCACAAATGCATCCAGTTTAGCCAGCTCATCTGACAAACCAACCAAAACATCCAGTGTCCCAACCTAGAAGCAAAGATCAAAATGCATTAGCAGATGTATGTAAACACAGAAAGACAAAACCAGCTAACAGTAAAAGCTACATCTCCCAACAAGTATCTCTCCAGAACTACATAAAATGCTGGACTCTAAGATTTCAGACATCCTGATTTACCAAAGTCACACTCTGTTTCACTTGTCAGATACCACACCCCCTCAAAGCACCACAGGATCAGATCTAACTCACTAGTTTGGTGCTCAGTTGCAGTTCTGCAATCCAGCCATCCAAAACATGTTAAAACAATGTCTATGCTAAGAATTTATTGCATTTTTCACAAAGCAGTTGCTTCAGCACTTAATTCGCTACTTTAGATCAAATGTGCAATTTCACTGATCAGGTGTCTCAGCCCTGGAGGCAACCTGGACATCAAAAACTTTGACAATACAACAGTACTGCAGCAGTAAGATCAACAAGAGTCTGGACTTTTTGCATCTTGGGTAATAAAATATCTAGCTTGTCTACAAACTTTCACTCTTTCTTCCTTTCTCCTCCAGAAAAACACTTTATTCCCTAATCTCATTTATCTAGAGTACACATTTCTTACTGAAATATTACAGGGTATAAATGAATCTTCTGTCTACCCAAGATGTTATTAACATTTAACATATTTGTAACCTAGCAACTACTTTCTATATATCTGACCACTCAAATTCACATTAGTCCTTTTCTGTTTAGCTCTGAAGCAGAAAGGAGAATTACCTAAGAAACGTCACATGAAATGACTTTCCATGCCTCACCTTCTTGTGGGCCACAAGCAGAATAAAGAAGCTCATTTTAACTAGTCACTTAAAAGCCTCAGGACAAGCAAATCCTTTAAGCAATAAGATTGCTGTCCAGTGGAGACTAAACCGCTGTTTAAATGAGCTTCAACTAAAGGATCTCACTGCTTAAACAGTTTTACTAGGACCACAGAAACCAGACTATTTCCCACTGTATATACGGTATCTTCAGCTTCTGCCCCTTTTAGGAAGCACAGTAGAAGCAAAACAAATGGCTTCTAACCCTGATGGGCCCCAACAGTTTTCAGCAATAACTCCTCTAAATGCTGCAGGCACCCTACAGTTTGAAAGCCATCCTGACTCATGTCCAAGGATATCCTGGGAGGAGACAGACATTTGGTCTAGTCCCTATTCTAACTCAGGACAATCCAAATGTGAATACAAGTTAAGGGAGTTTGAAGATCTTAAGAGGCACACTGAAGTACTCTGTGTCCTGGGCTCATTCCTTAGCAGAGACAGGAAAAAGGCATTATGCCACCTGAACTTGATCCACTCTGCAGACCAAGACCGATGACATTTTTCTCTTCAATTTTGTAAGCTTTGATGGGCTTTCACTACATTAAACTGAGCTCCAAATTCTTGTTCAAGAAACATTGAGGCATCAGGAAAGACTTTTTCTAAATGAATATACTGGGTCATAATTTTTCCATACCCTGATGATTGTATTAAACCAAGATTAAATACTTTCAGATTTTGTTACTATTTGCTTCTCACGGAATAGTTCAAATAGTTTTTTTTCCATTTTCCACAACACACTGGCAGGCCACACTAGAATGCTCAGTCAGAGATAAACCTCTTCTCTTATAGAAGAATGCTACTTCTGGACAGAGAAAAGGCAGTGCAGCTCTTTGATCAACTCCTGTACTTTGACTTGAACCTTTTCACTGTATCTCAGACAGAGAAAAGGAGCAGACAATTCAGAAGGGGAAAAAATTAAAATAATTTCTTAAAAAGGCAAAACAAAACAGTCAAAGGAAACTCTCAATAATCAGATCATAAGTTCCTATTTTTCTTCTCCAAGTAACTCCTACCATCATGAGATCAAGACGACTACTGTCGGAAAAAAATGCTTTATTTGCTGAAAGAACACAGGTTGCTGAATCTTGAAAACTTACAGAGTGAACACCTAACTTAGAAGTTCAGAAAAAAAGATAACCATTGTCTGAATGATTTCTTAGATCCACACATAAACATCAAGAGAAGTCAGCTGTTCTCTCTAAAACATCTGCAGGTTTTAATCTAGAGAAATAAAGATGGTGCAAAACAAACACCCTTCTTAGGACACGACACAGGGTTCACATACCTTCAAGTCCGGAATATTGAACTTTGAATTAGTGGAAAGGTTGTTATGTTTTGTAGTTGCTGCATGGAGCTTCTCCCATGTCTGTTGACAGGTCTTTTCCCCAGGAGCAGAAATCAGCCAAAACTCTGTCATTTTTGTGCCTTTATCTTGATGGTTGTTGATTCTGAGGATAAAGGCAAGATGCTAGCAGAAGGGAAGGAAGAGAAAGAAGAAAAAATATCTGCCATTAATACAGCAGTCAAAGCTTTGCCTGAAGAAAAACATCTCATTCCATATTACTAAAGTGCAGCTCCAGTCACTGCGAGAGATTTTACCAGAAGTATCATGTGGTTTCAAATTCATTTTTTCTTATCTTTCAAATCACATTTACACAGTTTGAATTTTTTTTAACTGCCTATCCTGTATGTTAAAGTGGGCTGAGTTTACAATATTAGCACCTTTCAACTGCAATTTCATAGAAAGACAACAAGCAAACAATCTAACTGAAAAGAAATCAACTAAACCCACATTATATTTTCACAGCTATATATATTTTCCAGCATCTGTACAACAGACAACTTTTTCTGAAAACACCAGAAAAAAACAAGAAAAATCAGACAAATCTCAACTCTGACATCTCTTTTCTAATAACTTTTCAGATTAGGACAGTGTTTTAAAGTAAATAAATGCCTAAAATTATTTAAATGCAATAAAATCTACTTTATTCTTTCAAGTAAGGAAGCTTCTCCTGGCAGCTAAAAATTTCATCCAAAAGGAGAACACTTTCCAGTCTTGATATCTCTGTTACAACTGCAAACCATCAATAAGATTACACGTACATGAGTCAAGAAAGTGTTGGTACTAAATACAAATGATGTTGGTTTACTTTGCAGACAAGCTCAGGAAGTTAAGAGTACATATGTTCTTCTGTCACCAAGAAGCAGAAACAGCTGGTTGAGAGCTACTGGATATTTTTAATAAGAGAATGAAGAACAAAATCAAAGTGTACCTTGACAGAATCTAGATGTCAAATTTTGATATCTGCAATGTCTTCTGTAGCAGCTTTGAATGAGTAGAGACTTAGCTATGTTTCATGAGCACAGACTACAGCACTCAAGTTTTTTGAGGGAGAACAAACCAAATGTTGTATTTGCTAGACCTAGTATGTGGTAGCAAACTTTGCCCAAAACAACACACATAGGTGCTTCACCTGTGTATTCATTCTAGGGGTGGCAAGTTATCAAGGGTGTTGAAATTCCAGGTAAGATACAGGCCTGGTTGCTGATTCTTTTGCTCAGCTACTTCGGAAGCCTAAAGCAGAAGTTTACCAGCCATTAAATCACTAGCATGAAGCACGGCCTGGCACAGCAGTCATCCATCCCCTTGGACTTCAGGGGCCTCATTTCCAGCAGGAGATGACACCCAGCTCCTGAGGCCCTGGACAGCACACACTCTGTGACACCTGGCACTGCACAGCAGTGCCACAAACCCAAAGGCAGACAACGCCAAGGCAGGTACAGGTAGCTGAGAAATCACAATATTTACAAGACCAGACACACAACATCAGTTATCATCATGCTACAGGGCTCCTTTGGTTAGCACCAGCTGCAGCATCTCACATAACAGGTATCCACAGGAGGTCTAGTAATTACTGATGATTTGGAACAAAACAAATTTTCCTCTTATTCAGACTACTATGATGCATTATCTTCCTCAATGCCTGCCAGACTTGGCACAAGAGAGGTTTTCCTGCACTCCACTGAACTCTGGCCCTATAAAAGCACAGCCAAGGTTACAGTAAACTTCACCTACTCAGGGAGAGACCACTACAGCTGACACACTCTCAACACTCTCAAAGTGTTGAAGCTTTTAAATTGTTTTTGTCTGGATTTCACTAGACTAGGACCAGAAAAAGTTGTGGAATAAATGTTGGATAAACTAAGTGGTGGCAGCAGCAACTTGCAAATATCCAAGTAAAAGACAGAAAAGCAGTAACACAGAAATCCAGGATCCTGCTCAGGGAAGACAAAGGGAACATTGCATTCTCATGTTTTCCACAAACATCAATACTCTCCAAAGAATATTTATAGTTTCCAGAAGTGGCACAGTTGTAGCTGCCAGGAATCATTAAGTCACTGGACTTCCCTTTCTCCCTCACCATTTTTTGTCTGTGTGATTGGTTTTCCTGAAGCTCTGCTCCATTTCTAACAGTTATGTGAAGAAACATGATTTCCCATTTCAGGTAAAATGGAGGTATTATCAAATACACACAATGGAACACAAAGCTTGGTAGAAGAATTTTAAGTGTTTTTTACATGAGGGGCCGTGAAAGCAGAACAATGGAGAATACCAAACAAGAACTGAAGAAAGGAGAAGTGCTACAGAATGGTTCGAAAAACAGATACAAATGCTGGTCAGAGAAAAAATACATACAGACCGATTGTAAAATGAAAGCCAAGCAAATTAACGAAAAGAATCACAGGATAAAGCAGGAAATACCAAGTGTTCAAAATAAAACCTAGAATAAGCAGTAAGAATGGGTCGTTTATTCACACCTCTATGACCAGGACTTTTTTTTTAATGTACACTGCTTCATCCCTATGAAAATGGATTTCCAAAAAAAAAAAATCTTTCATGCAGTATATTACAATCTAAAATAAAACTTACGAACAAGTGTTTTCAGCGCTGTACCCAGAAAAACATAGAGCGATGTCAAAAGAGAACCTCAACTACAGCATTGCATTTTTCGAAAAACAAACAGGGCAAGGAGCAGGGGACAACTGCTTCCATTTAGCTCAGTAGGAAACCTCAGTTTACTGATGCTCCTCAGCACTAAGTCCCTAGAGCGTCACTTCTTCCAGCTCCTTTTCAGAAATCACTACTGGTGCTTGGCCTCCGCGTTCCCTAAGCATAAGCGGCCACAACGAGGCAGCCGGGGAGGCTGCGCCGTGGGGAGCCCCCGCGCTTGTGCGGAGGCGACCTGGGGCTGGCACCGGGAGCGGGGGGCGCTGCCCTCGCTCCCCCGGAGCCGCCGACCCGGATCACGGGGATTCGATGTCAGCTTCCCCAGCCCGGCACCGCCGGCTCGGGCTCCCGGGCCGCGCTGTCCCTTCGCCCTCCCGCAGGTAAACGCCCCCCGCAGCGGCAGAGCGGGGGCCCGGCGGCCCCGAGGCCCGGCAGAGCCCCTGGAACCGCGGTACCGCCGGGCCCGGCCGGCGTTGCCCTTCGTGCCAGGCCCTGCGCGGCCCGGCGCCGGGGGAGGCCCTACGCCAGGGAAGGCCGGGGCGCTGCGGTAGCCGCTCGGGATAGCCCAGACACTCGTCCTTCCTTCCGTGTTTCCCTCGTTCCCTGCCCCTGCCCGCTCCCGGGCCCGGCCCCGCCGTTACCGTCACTGCTCCATCCCCGGCGCCGCCGCCCGCTCACCCGCCGCTGGGTCACGTGACCCGCGGTCAGCTGACGCCGCCGCAGCGCCGGGCACGAGGGGCGGGAGGCGGCGCTGTGACGCGGCTGCGCAGTGACTGCCGGGTGCGCTGGGGCCGCGGGTTCGAGCCCCGCCCCGGCGGCATGGCTGCGCTGCTGCGCGCCTCGCTGCCGGGGCGCCCCCGGGCACCGCTCTCGCCACAGGCACCTCAGGGCACCGACTGCCTCAGGGCCCGGGCCACTTCTGATTAATCTGGGCTTGATTAGGGAATTGGTGTGAAAACTACCAATGGCTCAGGGCGGCCCTGTGTCAAGAAGGCTTTGTACGATTCTGCCCTTTGGGCAGAGAAGGATGGTTGCGTTTGAAAGCATGTGTGTTTGTTCTTGCTGCGGCCAGTAGATTTTCCTCAGATTATAGAAACACAGAGTCAAGGAAACATTTAGACTGGAAAAGACCTCTAGGATCATCGAATCCACCGCGTTGAAGACTACTGTGTAAACCAGACTGCCACTGAGAGCCGCATCCAGTCTATCTTTAAACACCTCTGGGGATGGCGACTCCACCACCTCCCTAGGCATGGACAATCCATTCCAGTGTTTAATCACTCCTCCAGTAAAGAAATTCTGCCTGATGTCCAACCTAAACCTCCCCTGGCACAGTTTGAGGCCATGTCCTCTTATTCTACTGCCTGTTCCATATGGGGAGAGCCCGACCCCCGCCCGGCCTCAGCCTCCTCAGGGCTCTGTGGGGAGCGGTGAGGGCACAGCCGAGCCTCCTTTGCTCCGGGCAAACAGCCCCAGCGCCATCAGCTGCTGCGCCCCGGACCTGTGCTCCAGACCCTGCCCCAGCTCCGCTGGACCCGCTCCAGCTCCTGAATGTCCTTCCTGAACTGAAGGGCCCGGAATTGCACATAGCACTCGAGATACGTCCTCACAAGCGCCCTGTAGAGGGGAAAAGATCAGCTTTGGGAAAACACACAGTGCTGGAAAAGAGTGTACTTCAGGGATCACAACTATAGGAGCGGGTGCTGGCGTGCTTTACTGCTGTCAGTCTGCCGTGAAGGGCTTGAGAAAAGAGGAGGCTTGCATGCAGGTGACAGTGGGAAAACATGCACTTGAGAATAAAACTGCTGTTTTATTTTGGCACCTAAGCCCATTTGTCTTAGCTCAGAGTAGAAATGCTGAGTGAAAAAGAGCAGATTGTAAATTGCTCTATTGCTAGCTAAGTTGCGTGAAACTGCCTGTCATGGTAATTCACAACATTATCTGAAGAAAGCAGAAACTGTACACAAAAGGCAACTATTTTGGTTTGCTGGTTTTAGGGAAACAAATAGTTTGTTCCTATTTTTCTTCAATTGTTTGTGGTTTTTTTTTTTTCTCTTTTTCCAAATAAGCAAGAGTTGGAGCCATTATATAGCCGTGCGTGGCTTGTGGGGAAGTGCAGCAGAGAGAAGGCACAAATGTGACCAGAGATATCAGAAAGGTGACTTCACACAGTTCCAACCCAGCCAAGGATGCAGCTTTGTGACTCTGGGAGCCACTTCAGGCCTCCAGTCCTGTGCTCTTCTGCCTTTAGGCATTTAAAGATGCAGAAGCTCCAAACTCTGTTTAGTTGAAGTGTGAATGTTGTTAAACAAGACCTGATCTGACAAATCCGTTTTCCTTCAGCCATTTATGTTGTCCTTCAACCACCAGAGGCTGCTGAAAATGTTCCCATTGTCGAAATGCCCACAGCCCTTTAAAATGCTCTTACACACTCCTACTGGTACAGTTTTGTTAGAGGCTTTTCTCATATCAGTATAAAAAGACTTACCCTAAACTAACATAGTAAAACAGAAACTTGCCTACCTTAAAAGTGGGCAAGCTTATTTTTAAATCCCAAATTAACAATTACAGCGAGAATAATTTCTTAATATATGCATTATTGAGTTTTCAATGAAAAATCCTATACAATTTCACAATAAGCACATTTTCACATTAGTATTGCAAGCCATTTCCTCAAAATGTGGCAATATGTGCCATATTCAAACACTAACCAGCAAATGCAAGACATTATCTGTGTTATTTTTGGAACAAGATAAGATTTTTTTGAGTGATCCATAGCTCCAAGCTATCAGACGGAAACTTGGCATTGACATCTATAAATAAACAGAGTGGTTAGTAAATGATACTCTAAAAGTCTTTAAGAGACTAACAGCAAGCATTTCTCACCTGCAAAATGACAACATGCCTGTAAAACTGCAGAAGGGGATTCTGAGAATAAGGACCTATGATCTGCTAAAGTCCACTGCCTAATTGTGATTGGTTTTATAATGATATTTGCCATTTGATTAACTGATATCAATGAGGTACAAAGCAAGGCTGTAGGCAATCAATAACTCTTCACTAGAAGACAAAAAAAAAAAAAAGGAAAAAGTGATTAGCACAAATCAAACAAGCAGGATATTAGCACCCATGGAATAAATGCACAATACCAGTGAGCTGCATTATGGTCATTAAATGAGCTGTTGGTGGGAAACCCAAGCCAGATGTGTAATCATTATAAATGCTGTTAGGGAGAAATCTGTAAGTAGCACTTAAAACCACAGCTGCTACAATAGGAGTAGATATATGGTAGATTAAACAGATATGTTCACTAATATTTTTATAATAATATTTCCCTGTACTATTGCTCCATCTGGCCTGACAGGGATATTTTGTATGAAGACTCTGAAGCCTGGAAAAAAAATAGACACTTCTTCTTTTTTTATGTATTGAGAAATCTATTTGTTGAAATTTCATTCAGGGAGGAGGGAACTGTTATGTGTCTTTTTGACCTCAGTTATTTTCTGTTGTATTTTTTAAAAAGTAATTATCTATTTAAATCATTGCATAGAAGTTTTGTTCTATAATAAAAATATATGTCAAGAATTACTTTGGGTCAGGTCTCTGTGAAGGCCTGTATTCAGCTTTGAATATCTATCTGAATGACTCGTTTTTGTTGAATACTCTTATTATGCACAGGCTAAACACAGATTGGCTTGAGTGTGCACCGGGCTGCACAGAGGTATTTGAGATAAAACTACTTAGGATTGAGAAAGCTTACCTGGGAGTTAGCAAGGAGTGCTGGGGGCAGGGCTGCCCTCAGACACCGTCTTTTACCAGCTGCATGAAGTGGTTGCTCTTTTAGATCTCTAGAGCAGAAACTAGAACACATGAGATAGGTTATGAAAGTAGCTGCTGCTGTTTGAAAATCCTGGTGATGAAAGTAACCCTACTCAGGTTTTTTATACGACCCCAAGCACGTGTGCTGCACTGGGCAGCGGTGGGGAGTCCCCAGTGAGGAGCCCAGGGCAGCTGGGCAGGAGCCTCGGCCACAGAGCCGATTGCAGGCAGCTGCCAGGAGCCATCCAAGGGCTCTGTCCTGCAGAAACCTCTGAGCTGTGAGCCGGGACTGACATTCCACATCCCCTCACTGCAAGGAATGAACGTGGTGAAAAGATTTTAGCTTTTCATTCTACTGTGATGGGTCTTGACATCTCTGGTCATTTTTGAGGGAAATACGAATTTTATTTGAATTCTGATTATTCACCTATTCTGAATTTATTTATTTGATTCGTAGCCAAGTTTCCTCCAATTATTATTGCAGAGCTGTGTGTTCTTCTTTGATATGTGGACAAATACAGCAGAGATCATCAGAGATGGTACATATTTCCCTTGCTTCTTGGTGTCCTCTGAGGCTTCTCCTATACTAAGAAAAGCTGACAAACTAACTTGCTGAAGACAATGGGAATATTATCATCAGTTCTAACGTGATCATAATTTTAAATTATTTTTTATTGATATATCAGTGGGATTTTTTTTTGTTCTGGTAATAAAGGTGGTAAAATAAGGATGCTATACAATTTGCAAAACTAAAGCTCTAAAAATAGAAAGTTATAATTTTACAGCTGAATAATATCTGTAGATCAAAAGGTAGGGAAGAATAATATTGCTGTAGTTATATTCCAGTATCATGTTGTGCAGTATTCAAATATCTGAAAAACAAATACAATTAGGTAAGGTCATAATGTTCTCTGTAACATGGGTAAACTGCAATATAAGACCCCATCCTGCAGCTTCCATCAGTTTGGCTGATATGAGAATGAAATAAAAAATACTATTGTTTTCCCAAAATTATTCAAAGAAAGTGGAGAAAAAAAAAATTCTATTACTTTGTTATTTATTTTTCCTGGAGGTGCTCTTTTGAAAGCATTTTAATAAAAAATACCTATCAAAGCACACTGCAGTTTAATCTTTCCTGATGTTGCCTGGGAGACACAAGCCTAAAGATTGAAATGTAAGTCTTTGAAAAAAGACGTTTGCAAACTGTAGAAAATATTTTTTTCTTCAGGTAAGCTTTGTGCCAGAGACAGAATGTCACTTTCCTAGCTGCTTCTGTGTTTTAAAACTTCATCCCTGACTTTCAGCTTCAGTTCAAGTACTTGAGGCAGGTAATAAATCTGAATTTTACAAAGTTTTTAAAATTCCTAAAGTACCACAATTGACATTGAAGTCACCATTTATATGTATTTATGCATATGAGCATAAATTTAATTATTCCATACAATGTGGGCAGCGTGTTCAGGACAGGTGCAGAAAGATTTAAACCATCATGCCGGAAAAGCTGTGGGGCAGGCTGTACTCTGACAGAGCTGAAATCCATGTCCCAAGCCTTGTTCCAAATCAAGCTGAAGGAAGCTATGAACAGCATTTGTGATCCCAGTTTGTACTCCGCATGGACAGCATTGACCCTGCCTCCCTCATTCCAAACAGAACAGAGTTCTCATATACTCTGCTGTTATTTGGGAGAGCACCTGATTTATGGAAGGGAGCACTGGGAAGCTCACTATTGCCATGGATCTGTGTTTCAGAGCCCCTCATTGAGAGTCCTGGTGTAGAGACAAGCTGATGGGGGCTTCTTGTGGGGCCCTAACTCCAGGCTTGCGTTGATAGAAGGGGCTGGGAAGGCTGTAGCCCTGTACAGTGTGCAACACCTGGGGACACATTCAGCTTTGTGGCTGCACAGCGCTTCCATCCACACCCTGCTGCATCCAGATCTCGTGTTAGTCCCATTCCCAAATAATCCAAAGTCAGGCAGTTCCCTCTTTGTCCAGTACACCTGTATCTTCAACAGAGCCCAGCTGGCTGGGCTCAGGCAGCAGGACTTTGCAGGGTGCACAGCAAAGCAGTGCACAGTTACTAATCTGTACAGTAGGAGAAATCTCCAAGTCCAGAGGGGTCTGTCAGCAGAATGGTTGGATGCTTTAGGAGCTGAGGGAGAAACCATGAACAAGGTCTCGGAACACCAGTGGTGCCAGGTATCACTTCCCTGGAGTTAAATGCCTGAACCCTACTGGGAACCTACACTGAATTACAATTCCATTTAGGTAATTTCATTATCACAGAGTAGTATTAAGTGAGTTATATGGCTGTATATTCTGAAAAATGGAAGCTATATATAATCACATCAGTAATAGCAATAATGGGTTGGCAATTTATGTTTTATGACAGATTCAGAAGATACGAGTGACAATAAAATACCAGCTGTTATAACTTGGCACCCAGCTCTGGAAGCGCTCATTCAGCCTAGCAGGATGTGTGTCCCTTGTGCCTTTGTAGATGACACATTGGAACACAGATGTCGCTGACTGAAGAAGACATAGTACAGACTACCACCACATTAGTTTTGACAGGAAAGGCAAAATCCCTGTATTGCTACTGTAAAACTGTCCTAGACAGTTTTCCTTTAAAATTATTTTTTTAAAACCAATTTGAGTAATTCATTGTATTCTTGTAAGTTCTCAGTTTCCTCTCATTTAAATCCTTTGGTTATAATCCTGGCCAAATATTTTCCTCATCACAGCATTATGTTAGAAAATGTTTTAGGGTATGTTTTGATAATTAACTGCTTGATATCAGATTGCAAAGACAGCTTATAATGTCATCATCTACCTTCTGTGTTCTTGTCTGCTGGTCCTGTCCCACATTACCTCTCTTTTTGCCCATCAGGGGCAATCTGCAACCACATAGTGGACTCATGTGGCTGGAAAACAACCTTTTTCCATCCCCTTAGTTATTTTTCAGTGGAATTGGTTCTTTAACCTAATCTACTTGGTAGCTGTAAGTGTGCCAGTTCTTGAAGGACAGAGCAAGAGGCTGATCCATGCAGCACTTCCTCTGAATCTTGTCATCACATAAATAAAATTACGTATATGTTTGTGGTTTATGTGATGTTATATGTTTATTTTGCTAACTACAACAATAACATCTGCTACATACAGAATTAATAAGTCATGTAAATTTTGTCTTTACTTCAAATTTCTGATAGAGGGCAATGTTAGAACAGCTTATCTTCTGTCCTTGTTTTTCACAGTCTATAAACGATGGTATGTCTGGCTCTTCACAGACGTGCAGCAGAGCTAATAATTCACTCAAGGTTCCTGGGAGCTGAAGTCTCATTTTGTCACACAAACTTCCAAGGTAATCACATGGACTTTGTGACACTTATCACTGCCAGTTTATTTTTAATTTGCCAAAAGGGCAGTGATTTACCTGCTGGTAAATTTAGATCTTTGAGTATATTCCCCATTTCTTTATCAAAATGAAATGATCTCACAGGAGGCACTAAAGTTTATGGTAGCACTTACTCCTTATTTATGAGGATGAGTGATCACCAGCAGTGGCATTTTGGCTATTTTATCTCTGAGTCTATTCTACAAGTGTATCCCAAAGTTCAGACAAGCAGTACATTTCATTCTGTCTGACACCTGGAATGCAGAAACACAATAAACATTTTTCAGTTAATTCCATCACATCCCTTGCATCTTTTTGCCTTTTGTTTATTCTGGCACTAAAAATGTTGAAAGTCTCTCTTTTTAGCAGGCTCTTCTGGAGTTGGGCTAAATAACATACTAGATTCTTCCATGTCAAATTCCTTTCAATCACATTTTTTCTGCTTGGGTGAATTACTAATGAGATCAACAGTGTTTCAATTAAACAATGAAGATAGACACGAACTTGCTCTGAATTCCCTGGGTTTGGAAAATACAATGTGAAACACCACCTTCTGAAGAGAAGGCATGCATTGAGAAGAAAAGGGATAGCTGGAAGAACTGTTGACACTTGTTACATGTATTTGAGACAGCACTAAGATATGGAGGCACCTTTTCTTGCCTAAAGCACAATTTGGATGGCACAAAACCAAATTTGGTAGATGCAGTTCCAAACTTCATGTAAGGTAATGCCTAACACATTGCAGGTGAGAAAGGACATGTAAAAGTGTGAATAATAATAAATTACAATAGCAAAGATATGTCTTTAACATTAACTCTTAAATCTCAAATATAGATCTCTCATATATGTTTATCTTATGAAAGAGGAGAACGAAGCATTGGGAAGGGATCTGACTTGCTCTCATTCAAGCAGTGTTTGAGTGAAGATTGAATCCAGGCTTCCAGCCCCTAGCTGGAAGAATGGCCCCACTGTGGAAATTGCCTTCTCCAGGCTGTCTTTTCTCATCAACAGCAGGAATTTAGATTTGCATTTGAGGATGTACCTCTACTAATAGGACTGCTGGTTCTTACCATGCAAAGGCTGGCTGAAAGGATGCACTTCCCAGAAAGGAAAATGAGCACAGAAGAGCTTCAAAAAGGACAGAAATGGTGCAGTTCAACTTGGGATCATTATATTTGAAATCAACTGTCTAAATGCTGTATTTTACCTGTGTTTCAGGTAAAAATGTATTTAAGTAGGGCATAATTGCCAAAGGAAAGAAATGGCCTTCTCTGGCTGTGACAGAGGGAAAGGTCATCTAGCTGGACAGCAATTAATGGAAAACCTTATTTCTTCACATTATATACGTGTTTAAAGAGACATTTTGGCAGACAATGCTTGTGGCAATGCAGAACACATACTGCTCACAGAAGTACTTGGTGGATCACTTCCCTTCCGGTGCAACTGAATAAGATCCCTATGCTAACCTCAGCAACTGCTTTGGTTTATAACTACTATTGGGATAGTAACTACTTTTTTTCTTTCTTTAAGGGTGTTTTGCATGTTCTATTTCTTCTTTGAGCAAGTTAATTTATCTTGACTTCTTCACTCTCATATGCTTTTCTTCTTCTCACGGTGTTTTTGCTATATGCCCATTCTTCCTCACGTTTTGCACACTGATCTGCTCCTCCCCTCCATGAGCCCTCCAGGGCAATGCTGTCCTGCAAGTGAGGGACCACTATGATTGCTGTGATGTGGTAGCCATGATTTGGAGGTAGCTCTTGAGTTTCTGTCACCCCTCTTCTTTAATAACAGCAACTCCTGAGATCTTTTGGCCCAGAGGCTCACAGGTTTCCAGGCTACCATGAGCAAGAGTTTATTCTGATCTGATCTGATCTGATCTGATCTGATCTGATCTTCTAGTTGCATCACTGGAGTTTGAGGAGTCATTGTCTGCTAATATCTGGAGTTACATTTATACTGTAGATTGGTAGGAGCTACTGTATGCTGTGGTCATGAGGACAGAGTGCCTTGAGAAAGCCTGGATGTGCCACTAATGCATTCCCAGATAAAATGCTGCAGCTGCGGGACCCACGCGTAGCAGCACAGCTCTGCAAGATGGAGCAGGTTGCTCACAGAAGTTGTGGATGCCCTCTTCCTGAAAGTGTTCAAGGCCAGGCTGCATGGGGCTTTGAACAACCTGGTTGAGTGAAAGGTGTCTCTGCCTATGACATGGGGTTGAAAACAGGTGGTCATTGATGTCCTTTCTAACCCAAATCATGCTGTGATTCTCTGGTTCCATTTATATCTCCATGGTGAAGTAGATCTCGTGTCTGTGTGAAGGATACACAGCTGAGCAAGGGCTGGCTGGCAGAAAGAGTAGGTGCCATGTCTGTGCTTCATTGCTCTGCACCAAAATAGTGATAATAATGTACAATTTGCCGCCTGTAAGCTACAGAAACTACAAAATAAGTAATTTTTAAACATCCCTTATGATTACATTTTATTGATATTTGCTCCTTTCTGATGCCACTAACAATCCCCACATTTGAGTTTTTCTACACAGCCCATTATTTTTTTCTTTTAGTGAACATGCAGTAACTGGGCAAAAACCAATGCAATACTGTAGGCTCTTCCAGTCCCTGTTGCAAGCATTGTGACACCGCCTCTGTCTCACCACATTTGCAGAGAGACCTTTTGCCTTGGTAGCTTGCACATCCCATTGGTCTTAATGGCACACAGCCAGTCTGAAGGATTAATCCAGACTGTGACAACTGATAAGAGCTGGTGCTTGCAGGGAACCCAGGGTATTGGAGATCTAATACTTGATATGTCCTTTGCTGAGCTGGAGATGTGCACAGACTGCTGGATATTTCCGCTAGTGTGATTATATTTTAAATTTGACTTCTAAGTACTCAAAGTAGGCTATTTTTACAGAGTTATATATATTTAAATAGGTTTCTTTAAAGTGCCCCTTTATGGAAAGGAAGTGTGCATGGGCTAATTATGGTTGAGCACTAGCCTCATATATCCAAGGCCATAACATACCTGTAATCTAACCCATGTATCTGATTTTTAAGGGCAGCAAACACAGGCTCCTGGCAGCTTCCACCTCCCATCCAGTCACTAGGTAGTTAATTTTCCAGATTTTACATTTCTGTCATTTTCATTTTCAAGTTCTTAATGAATTTATACAAGACATAGAATACACAAATGGGTGAGATACTCCTTAAAAGGAAAGCCACTGCACCAAGGCCTCTAACTATTACAAAGTCATGCTGTTTTTAATGCAACATTCATGTGTATGTCACACCAGCTGTTTTGCTGGATTAGCCACATGACTCACATAGCATTATATTCTTTCCCTGACAGTATTCAGCAGAGGAAGGGGCAAGAACTATCCTAATCATGTTTAGTTGAGGATTGGGGTAAACCATGACTGATTTCAAAATTTCAGTGTGTTGCAACTCTGAACACTGGTGTTGGTGTTCATACCCTTACCAACTCCTATGGAGTTCTGGCCATGGGTAATATCTATCAGCTGGCAGTCCCACAGCTGAACTGTCTCTCATGAGAAAGAGCCTAAATGCACATCATGCCTAAATGGGTCACGTTTTGATTTCTTCAGTTCTCCGTTCCTCCTGGTATCAGGAGAGAGAATAGAAATCCACACTACACATTTTCTGTATTGTTATCATATGATGCATTTCTGTTGCTCGTGTTTCTGTGCTAAAGCAGACTTTTCCATCTTCAGGCTTATCCACCCTAGAAATAAGCTGTTATTAAGGAAGTTAGAGTGTGAAATTGAAGGTCAATATTATTTTGCACAAACTTTTTTGCAGCTACCCCTTCTCTGCACTTGGAGGGCTTTTAAAAGTGTCTTCCAGATTGCTTCTACTGCATACTGAGAGCACATTGTGAAGGTGCCAGCTTACTCCCCACAGCTCAGATCCTTTCCCACTATACCTCAATAAGCAGGGCAGATGTGCTGAGCCAGGTGCAGTGCACAGCAACACCATCTGGGCAGGACAACCGTGTCCCCAGGCAAGCTCCACTGCTACCCCTGTGCAAGCAGCCCCTCCAGAAGGTTGTTGATGACCTTCCCCAAAGCCTCTTTTAAGCCCCTCTGACTCTATTGTTCCTGAAATAGGGCGAACTGCTGTCATTGCGTGCATAGACATGGCTGGGCACAGTGCAAAGGAAAGGGCAGGGAGGGTTGTAGGTAAATAACTTGGCTGTTATTTCACAAATTCTGCATAATATGGAAGATTAAAGTGATTAAAAAAAGAAGTAGAAAAAAAATAAGATTAAAAAGCAGAAATGTCCCTCCATTTTTCATGTCTGCATTTGCTGTGCAGTCACAAATGCTTTGGTGCTCTGATTCAAGGAGAATTTTGTCATATGGGTGAGTATGGAGGTAATCTTGGTATAATTCCTTAGCTTGTAGAGCAATAGTATGTCCCAGGTGGAGCTCTGCAGAGCTGTCAGTTTCATTTGTTTGTTGTTGTCTTGTGTGTGTTTTTTTTATTTATTTACAGAATATCTGTAATATTTGAGCTACAAGAGCAATGTGGACACCATTTATTCTGTAAGGACTTTTCCCTTAAAGGCAAGCTCACAGCCTAAGAGGTCTCCCAGGCTCTGTGGAGGGCTGGCAGGAGTTTCTGAGAGAAGGCCAAAAATATGTTCTTGCAGCAGTGTTTCCAAACTGATGGCACTACAACAGAGGCAGCTCCACCAGAGACGAAGAAAGCAAGCCCACGCTTTGGCAGGATGGGGAGTTCTGCCTGCCTAGACGTAAGGGTAGCTGTCATCTTTTCAGTTTTATTTGTCTTTGCCTAAGGCACTGGGAGGAATTATGTTCATATGGTAAATAAAAATAGTCCAGGTAAAAATATCCTGTGTCTTTATCCTCTCACTTTTATCTTACCCAAGAGTTATCTGCATCACTTGGGAAAGCTGATACTCCCTGAACACAGCACAAGCCCTATATAGTGTTGGGTGCTGTGACTAATTACTGGGTAGTTACAAGTGCTGAAAAGAGCAAAGAAGAAGACAGACCCCCTGAACTTTCCACTGTTTTTGTCTTGCTTTAGCTGCCATGGGCTTAGCACTCCTTTCAGCTGGGGCCAAGAAGAGGTTTCAAATGACTGGTGCAAATGTACTAAAATTTCAGGATAGCACATGCCTGGGAGGACATTCTCTCCTACCTAGCTAATTCCCAAAATATAATCAGCAGGCATGGGCTGAGCTGAGGGAGCCTCTCACTTGTACGGTGCTTTACCCTGCTGGTTGACCTAGTTGCTGATGCAGAGAGTTACACACAATGCCAAGTCTGTTAAGTGACTGCAGCTTTCTTGCACAAACAAGCAAACAAGAAATTAAAGAAAAGCTTCAGCAATGCTGATAAGCTTGTAGGGGCACTTAGGGCTTGTTTGTTTGGTTTGGGATTCAGTTTGGCCTTTCTCTGAACCCAGCTAAGATGGAAAGCTGTAGTAAGCTTCAGTGCAGCACACGGGACCGGAGGAGGGCAGAGGTGGCTCCAGGTCCCTGGCCATTTGGGGCTTGCAAGAGCATACACAGCATCAGTCCTGCTCTGTGTGTCAGGTTCCCCAACGCCCTGGAAGTGTTTGCTCTGTCATGCTGGCGTCAAATAGATAAAAGAAAAGATTGAAACCATCTGTGCTATAACACACCCTAGGCAAAGGTGTCTCAGGGCTCCTGGAGACGAGCAGCGTCAGTGACGTTGCCATGCCTGCTTGCTCATGATTATCATATCACTGAACATTAAAGAGACTTTGAGGAACTTCGAAGGGGCCTGAATTGCAGTGCAAAAGTGTGTAGCAATTTGTGCACAGTAGCTCGGTAAGGACTGTATCATCCTTAAAGGATTGTTTAACTGCTGGTCTAAATCCTTTTCACTCCTAAAAGCACACAAATATGGAAATGCAAATACAGTTTGTACTAGCCACATGTGTTTTAGGACTATATTTAAATGCCATGTAAATGTTCTGAGGTAGCAGTTAAAAATAATTTCAGTAATTTTAGAATTTTTTTTTCAGTAATTAAACTTTGTTTTTAGTACCAAGCATTTAGTACCACAAAGTGTAGGAGATTATGGTGAAACATGATGATGGTGGAAAAGTGAGGCTTGCTCCTGTAGGAGGCCCTTATCCCTGTAACACAGATATGCAGGAACTGTTTTTATATTCTGCTTTGAAAGATTATTTGTGAACAATTTAAGAATTGAAGATGGGATTTATGATGCACAAAGAGAAGATAGCTCTTTGCTCAGTGGTATTGGTGCTCAAAGAGCCAGACACTTTACTGGGTCATTTGTTGCTCTGCCTTTTTCAGAATATTTTCATCAGGTGTTTTTCTTATTTTTAATATGTCTTCAGGCAGGGAGAAGTGACCACAAAATTTTGTTTTATTGAAAAGAAGGACCATGAATTTTCCTTCTCAGTTTGACTGTATCTGTGAGGTTAGTGGTATGTATGCACTGTGGTACTGGGTAGAAGACTACAACTCGTGGATAACATTCAGGGCTGTGATGCTTTAGATGTGTAACTGCAATAAGCTGGAGGTAAATGGATCTGATCTGCATATAAAATATTCTCTTAATGAAAAAGCACACAAAGGTAGATAGATCTTGACATTACATCTACATTTTTAGGAACCTGATGACGATCACAGACTCTTTCAGCAACATTTTCACGAGACATGCATGATCTAGAAACCATTCTTCCTACTAAAGATGAAACTGTGGAAAGAATCTTCTCATCACCAGCAGCACAAAGGACCCCCCCAGAACTGCTTTTCATTTATAATATATTACACTGCATAAACATTAATGGGCCACGTGTGCTAGAGCCAAACCTTCTGAACCTGATCCAACAACCGCAGGCGTTACCATGGCAGTGTCTCCACCAGCTTCTAGGCAGTCTTGAGCAGCTCCACCATGCTGGCTCTTGTTCAGAGCCTGAGGCCTAAACTCAGTCCCACAGACCTTCTCTTCCTATACAGCTAATTACTATCCTCTCGTACCCTTGCTGCACAATTGCACAACCACAGCTAAGGTTTGCACTCTCCATGACAGTGCTGTCAACAAAAGGTCTCTTTGCACGGTTTTTGGGCTGAGTGCTCAGAGATCTGTACTGCAACAAGGTCCCCAGGGATGTGATCATAGCTCCAGGGCTGACAGTGGGCAAGAAGACTTTGTACAATGCTTTTAGATATATGGTTTATGTTTTAGTCTGCCCTTTGGCAGGAGTTGGATTGAATGATCTTCTTGAGTCTCTCCCAACTCAGAATACTGCATGATTCTAAGTTTCTAGTGTTCTCTACTTTTCCGGCTTCTTGATATGTGAATATTAGCACAACTCTTTGGTGAAAACTTTTGAGATAGTTAGCTGCAAGAAATAAGAATAGAAGAGGACTTAGCTTTCCTAGCTTTTAATTAAAGCCATAAAACCAAATAATGTTGCTCACTTACTATGCAATAGAAGTATCATCTGTTGGAGAAGGACAAACAAAGAAGCTAATATGCAAACTCAAGCTGTCCTTCAGTGCATGTTACTATGGCTGGTAGGATTTTTACAATCTGCCTCCCCTGCTATTGTCACTTTATCCTGCCATGGAAGTCTTACTCAGCTGAAAGTGTCAGTAACTGATCAATGGCCTGCTAGAGCCTGGATGTGAGCCCCTGTTTGCTGGATGAACACAAAGTGCCAGGAGCAGCAGCTGGCCTAGGGCTGGCAGCAGGGAGAGGTGTCCCTCCATCAGTAAAGAAAATCCTTAGTCATAAATGAATCAAACCAGAACTATTTCACTATCTTATGCAATGTTTTTAGAAGGACATTTATTCTAATATATTGTGAACCTGGAAATCTCTTTTTCTCTCCTCCCACTCCCCCGAAGATATGTATTAAACATAAAAAAATGTGGCTGCTTGTACTTTTTTATTTGCAGAGTTAATTTCTAAAGCAGAGTGATTCTTTCTACTGCAAGATCTAACTAGAGGGTACGTAACTCTGCACCTCCAGTAATGAAAAAGGCACTGTTTGATTTATGAGAGGAAGCAACTGCAAGGTTTATGTTTCTTCCTAACATCTCAGTAGCTGCATTACAAAAGACCATCGCTTATACTGTCCATATTTCCATAGTCTAAATATCACCAAAGCATGTAGACTACAAGAATCTGGACCTAACAATGTCAGAGAATCTCCTTTATCTCACTTTTTGCAATGCATAAGAAAAGCCCAGTCATGGTAAAATGCTCGTTGCTGCAAATTACATTTTAAGCACAATTGACATTCCAGGCTCAAATCTGGAACATGGTTCAAGGAAGGATTCCTGTCCAGGGGTTCTTTGAATTAATTCTTTGTGCATCATTGTAGCCATTAAGTCCTTACTATTGGTCTTGTATATGTATGAAATTGTGATTACCCCCTTGTGAACCAAAGTACTGTTTTCACACAACATAAAGGATTGAGATGATATCCATTATCATTTTGGTGCTGATTGTGGGTAACACTGAAGTAGCTTTTATTAAATTGACCACTTCAGAAAACAGGTAATAGGTCACTGAATTTACCAAAATGAGTTATTTCTTCAGGATTTATTTGAAACCTGATGGCTTGCAAGAGATGAAGCTGAAAAATAAGACAAATGTCTGCAACTAAGACCACATATCTGAAGCATAGTTTGACCTTGGGCTTCTATTATATCTGGAGTTGTTATGACAAGTTTAAGGGATGTGTGGCCTTCTGGGCCAAATCCTATTTTAATAATGCTGATGTGTCTGAATCTTCTGTAAAATTACTGTGCTGAATTTGAGCAACTAGGATCACCTATGCTTGAGTATGGTTTTTTTTAAATGTTTCTTTTGCTTGAGGAGCACAAGTATTCCCACTAAATATATTTGCAAACTTTCCTGGCTGATATTTTTCTCCCAGTGAGCTGTAATTCTCACCTAGTTGAAGGAACAGATTTGTATTTTCAGAGGTCTGGACAGCTTATATGCCACGTTTAGGACTTTTTAACTTACATCATTGAAAAAAGATAAATTTAAAGGTTTCTAGTGTCATCACATCCAACTGTAATTTCAGGGTGACTTCGATCTTTCCCAGCCTCCCAAAATATAATGTAGTGCCATGAAACTTGGTGTACTTCTTTTCAAAGAGCCCCCCTGGTGATGGGAGGATATGAATGACTGCTAAATCATTTTCTGCTTCATATTTTATCCCCTAAAATACTGCATATAATTTGGTTGATTTTGCAATTACTGCAGTGGATACTAAACTGAGATACTGAGAGATGGGGATGTATTATCATTTAAATACTGTTATTTCTAATAGTGTACCAACATATCAAACTTCAAGCATATTCCAGACAAGGAGCCTCTGTAACCAGTAGTTCCTCATCTCACAGCTTAGTTGCTCCAGTTGGCGCTGTGACTGCCGTTACAGTGACACTTTCAGAGCATCAGTCAAGCATTAATGCAGCTTTAATTACTGATACAGTTACTCTACCAGTATATAAACCTCACTGTACCAGCCATTTAATTCTTTGTGGGCATTTATGCTTATGATTTAACCCACAGCCCAAAATCACTCGCCCTTTAATTAAGTTTGTTGTTTTATCTCTCTGTATCATGCCCTATGCAAGCCTTTCAAAATTTATTCCTCACAGGTTTAGAAGTCATCACTTCCACTATATTATTAAGAAAACTTGAACTTCTTATCTGGGGTTTGGGTTGAATTTTTTATTTTTATCTTCCCCCACAGCTTCTTTGGAATATCAGGTCTCTGATCTGCCTGCAAACCCCAAGCAGTTAAATACTACTTTGGGCAGCTTTTCTGCTTAAGGGCATGATTTCAGATTGCTTGCTATGACAGCCTTGCAGTACCAGTTGTTATCTGGCATAGGTAAGTATTTAACTTTGTATTTTCATTGGAATCACACTCATTTATTCTCTGTTCAGTGAGTACTGGAAGTTTAACATGTCATTTGTATTCTCTGTGGTATTTTGAAAAATATCAGCTGAATCATTATGATACAAGGAAAATAGGTGCCTCACAAATTTTTCTCCAATTTTCCTCCTCTTAGGGCATGCAAACTATGTGAAAACTTCATTTTTGGCTTGGCACAAAAGCAGTTCCAAGTGGAGTCTGAACATTACTGAAAACTAATTACACCATCCTCGGCTTCCCAGCAGTGAAAGAAAAGAGGAGTTATCAGAGGAGGATGAGCCAAGAGAATGACCTGGTTTTCCAACACTGTGCACAGGGAGACATAAGCCGTGGCTGATGAGGAATGCTAATGGTATCGTGCAGCTGGCATCCTGTGCTGAAGCAAGCAGTGAGAGCTTGGGCTGCCATCGGAGGAAATCAGTGCCTGTCTTGCAGGAAGCAGAGCTGCCTGCTTTTTCAGCAGTGTCCTGAGGGATTTCACTGCAGCTCTTTATCATTACCTTTATTTTATACTTCACTCATGGGGTCATTAAGCATGCCATGTGAACATGTGATTTAATCTCCCCTAGGGGCTCTGGCACAGGTAATGGTACATGAACTGCATGGCTTTGTGGTGTCATTGGCCTATAGAAGCTCATCTGAGGTGTGGGAGGAGGAGACAATTTGCCCCATGGGCAGCAACAGTAACCACATCTGCTTCCCACGATTTGTGCAGAAATCCTATCTCACCTCATCCCATCCTTGTCTCCCTCCTCCTCCACAGCCCCAGGTTCCCTCCATATCTCCTAACATCCTTTTCCCGCAGTAGCCTGCCAAGGACTGGCCAGGGAGAAGACAGTGTATGCTGAGGTTGGTCCAAGCCAGTGCTGTTTGGCTAAACAGAGCAGATGATCACTGAGCTCCTGCTGATGCCTCATCTCAGTGCAAGCAGCCACTCGGCTGCAGAAAAAAATTATGAGCAGAATGTGTTTACCCAGTGCCTGCTCCCCAAAAGAAGAGGATTCTATTAGCTAAATAAATCCTTTTTACTTGGAAGAAAAATCTGGAAACAAAACCTTCTGCAGGTGGGTTATTTTAACATGACTCCCTAGAAAAAGATGACTGCTACTCTGGAGAAATGCAGAGACTTTGTAGTGCTAAAACCACAGAGCCATATCTGACTGGAGCTGAGTGGAAGGTATAGCAAATATGATGGACTGCCTTTGCTGCAATGACAGGCTGCTACTATTGGTGTCTGCAGTTTTCCTCAAACTGAAAAAGAAGCAGCTCTCTGCCTCTTTCTGATATTTCTGTTGGAAAACCAAAGTTTAGAAGGTATATATTGTCTGTCAAAAATCTTTATGAATTTTATTAAAATAAAGATGAATAAAGATGATAAATAAAGATGCAGGGGAGATGAATACATACTATGGAGTGTAGGGGCAGAGTTAAGCAGAGCTTGCAGCTTCAGGCAGCCCTAGGCCAGTCATGCAGAATTTGTGGAAGTCTCTTTTATCTAGATGGAGAGCCTCAAGGGAAATGTTATCCCAGCCAAAATGTTGGCAGGAGACAGAATGTCATTTGGATGATGGGAATTTACTTCTGATCAGAATTTAGAGACCAGACAGTTTACAGAGAAAATAATGAGGCAGAGCCTTAAAGTAAAGGCTCCCAAACACAGCAGTCTATTGGCTGTGGGCCTGCAAGTGGAATTTCCCAAGTCAAATCTCCCTGTTGCAGCTGTTTTTATTCAAGATTAACAGATTTATGAAGACATTGTATGGACAACAAAATTGGAAGGATGATTTTAATGTCTAGGGCACTTCTTTTTCTTCTAAGAAAAAATGCCAAGATGCCCTTTTCATTTCTATGTAATCCTTGGCAGAAGGGGCAATCCATGTTGCAAATTTTTAAGATTTTACTGAGACCAGTATGATATTTGTGATGTTTTTAAGTGTTCCTCATGAAACACTGGTATATTTTCTAAGTTTCCCTTCATCCCTAGTGTCAGCTCTTCCTATCATCTTCAGTGGGATTGAACTGTTGAGAATAACCTCTGCACACAAGGAGCAAGAAGACATGGAGCTCAGAAAATGGGAGAAAGTACTAGGGTGAGAAAAAATCTCTGAGGAATTAGATAAATAGAAGGAAGAACATTAAGGAAATGGCAGAAGAGTGTAAGATTTAAGGGTGTGCCTGGAGGGGCTGCAGCCAGGTGTGGGTGGAAGGAAAGGAGGAAGAACAGGGAGAGCAGGAGGTGTTTGAGAGGGGGCAGACAAGTGTGTGCAGGGTGACTGGGGCAGAGCAATCTGGTGTAGGCCTGGCTTGCTGTTATTAAGGTAACCACAGAAATAGGAATTACTTATCCATTTCTGTAACCCCTCATGTTATGGAAGTATTTTCTCTAACAACAACCAGAATTTGCTGCCTGCATTATTTTGAGACTTTGAATAATATAAATCAAGATGGGACAGACCTGCCTTTTGAAGATAGAAGAAAATTTGGAAATAAGTGTGCTGTGGTTTGACACTGGCCAAATGCCAGGCACCCATGAAAGCTGCTCACTCACCATCCTCTGCTACAGCTGGACAGAGGAGAGTAAAATTTAACAGAGGAATCATGAGCTAAGGACCCAGAGAAAACACTCCAAGAGCTAAACAGGCTCACCATAGAGGTACAGCGTGAGTTTATTACTAACAAAATCAGAGGAGGATAATGACAAGTAAAATATGCCCTTAAAAACACCTTTTCCTACCCCAGTGCCTCCCTCCTTCCCACCAGTGCAGGGAGACAGGGCATGGGGGTTTTGATCAGTTCATCAAAAAAAAAAAAAAAAAAAAACTGAGGTTTTCTTCCACTCCTCAGGGAGAGAAGTTTTTCCCCTTGAGACCATGGGGTCCCTTCCCACAGGAGACAGTTCTCCATGAACCTCTCCAATGTGGATCCACTCTCATGAGCAGCAGTCCTCTCAAAACTGCTGCAACATGAGTCCCTCCCACAGGCACATAGTCCTCCCAAAATTTCTATGGTCTTGGTCACTTCCTTGGGTACAGTCCTCCAAGGAAGGCTGCTCCAACCTGGAAGCAAGGGCCCTCTGTCTCTATTTGGATTCTATATACTGGATCACAGGCAGAAGTGTATCAGGCATCCACCTGCTCTGGAATGGGCACCTCCCCCATGGGCTGCGGGTGGATCTCTGCATCCCCCCGTGGATCCCCAGGGGCTGCGGGTGGATCTCTGCATCCCCCGTGGATGCCCACAGGCTGCAGGGGCACAGCTGCTTCACCATGGTCTGCACCATGGTTATCACCACGGCCTGCAGAGGAATCTCAGCTCTGGCACCTGGAGCACCTCCTCCCCCTCTTTCTCCACTGACCTTAATGTCCCCGTGTTGTTTCCCTCACATGTTCTCACCTCCTCCTCTTCTCTGGCTGGAATTAGAACTGCAACTCCCACCTTTGTTTTGATTTCTTCTTAAATCTGTTATCACAGAGGTATTACCATCCTTTCTAATTGGCCCAGCCTTGGCCAGCAGCATGTCCATCTTCAGAGCCATCAGGGATTGGCTCTGCCAGACAGGGTGGAAGCTTCCAGCAGCTTCTCACAGATGCCACCTCTGTGGTCCCCCTGCTACCAAAAACCAGGCCATGCAAAACCAACACAAAGTGAAAAATTAGGAAATTACTTTTGTCTTTTGAAATACTACACTCTCTGTTAATTTTTCAATTATCACGGTAAGCTCATAATAAATTTCTGGAGGGAAATAATTTTCTTGTTAACAATTAGAAGATGCATTATGTTAAAAATGCCATAAGAACATTTAAATGTGAACATTTTCCTTGAGATTAAATATCCATTAAATGACTGCAAATCACTAAGAGGCAACATAATTATTTTTTTTATTTGTGCAATTATGAGAAATATATACAAAACTCTTCCAATTTAAGGTTTTATTACTTGAGCATTGACAAGGATTTATTAAATGAAACTCATTCATGGAATCACTTTTTTCTAGCCTTTAGTATCTAATTTTGAAGCTTATCAGTTTGCTACGGTTTAATATATATTAGATTTGTTAAATGCAAAAGTATAACCATTAGCTTTGGATAATAAATGGTCTGTTGTAAGAAATAATTTAGCATATCATCAAAGCAAATAGTAGAACTAATTGCATTCCATTTATCACTGACCGTGTCAAATCTGGTGTGGTATTTAAAAGCAAACTTTGTCTGAGAATTAAATGGAAGTCATTGACATTGATTACACTTATGATTGTGTTTACATGTAGTAAAACCTCAGAAACAGTTATTATTATAACTGTTATTATTATATATTATTATCTGCAGTTATTATTATAATCATTCATTTAAACTCTGCTGCTATCACAGAAAATGGTAAGCACGCCTTTGGTTTCTCACAATAAACCTAAGCCCAAAGCCCTGCTCCATAACTAACAACATATTGGGATGATCTGAGTAAAGGGCCATCTGGGAGATGGCAACCTTAAATACACACTGCTTTGGGCATTTTTTCCCATGATGGATGACATGGGGGCAGCCGTCTCTCATTCCAGCTCCTGTGGCACCTGATGATCCAGCTCAGCCATGGGACTACAGCAGCTTCTCAGATGCTGTGTTAGGTCCCTACCCCACATTTCCCATCAGGAGAAAAGAGAGGAAACAAATTCTAAATCATGCAAGAAAATTACACATGCAAGAAAGTTGATGGTGACTTTGTTTGGTTTTTTTGTTTTAGTTTCAAGATGGAACAGCAATTATCTGTCCCTTTGGAAAACTGTATCTAATAAAAAGAAACAAATCCCAGTGTAAGAGCACCAGGCAAAGCTAATGGCCCAAGTCCAGTTTAGGTAGTATTTTTCATGAGCAGATGCAGACTAAGTATGCAGGAAACGGCCACTACAGTGTGCTTACTGGTACCAGTAATAGCTCCTAAAATCAGACCATCTCCCTGCTCCTTGCAGCAGTGGAGCTTGCAGGGACTATCCCTTGGCCTGGGAGCTCTCTGCAGGGAGGTAAACAGCAGAGACATGGCAGAACACCATGGCAGGGAGAGGGCCAGGACCCCTGAGGACTGGCTGGGGCTGAATGCTCAGCTCAGCTCAGCTCATCTCAGCAGCTCTTTGCCCTTTGGTCTTCCTGCTCTGCAGCCACCCAGCGGGGCCCTGGCTACAGCCCCCACTGTCCTTGGGCTTCCTGGCTGGTGTGACCCCATTGTCCTGCACAATATCCTCCTTGGGTCTTGCCCTGGGGTTTGGGATACGTTAAAAATAGGTGAGACCTCCTGGCTTTGCACTTACATCTTCTGGTGTGAGTGTGCACAAAAGGCTGCTCACTCTTGCTGATGAAACAGGGCAGGACAAAGGGCATCAAACACAATACACTGCTCCAGGCTTGTCTGGTGCTCACTTCAAGTTCAGTTTTCACTTGCATTTCTATCTGGTCAGATTTGGAAGGTACTGAGCACTTTGACCAGCTGCAAGGAAACAGAATGTAACAAAAATAACCCAGCACTGTTTGCCTTGCTTTGCTAACTTTCCTGTTGCTTCTGCAAATCTGGCTGGAAATAGCAAAGCCGGGGGATAGCACTGACACAGTACCCCGAGCAGAGGATATCCACAGCTACTGTTTCACCTCCAACAATGTATCTGAGCCAGGACATAGCTCCACATTCTTGAGCCAAGGATGTCTCGGGTCCCAAACACGATCAGGGATCTTAATGGCAACAAAATTAAAAAGGGGTTTCCTTCCTCATTTTTGAGGACCACAAAAAAGACTGAGGCTGGGAAAACAATTTGCAAGCTACAAATCTTAGCGTTAAGGCCCAGGCCCTAGAGAGAATGAGTAGAAGGTACACAGGCACAATTTCTTGAGGTGAAGATCAAATTTGGTTGAGTACAATTAGGGACTCAAAAGCATGTTGACAAACAACTTATTTGAAGACCCTGAGTACCAGAAGCATCATTTCTGCAGTGCTCTGACAACCAAATGGACACGACAACACCCTGTTCCTTCCTGTATGCAGGTGACACAGATGTGACAGATCCTTCTGTATCTCTGAGCTGTGTTAAAGAGGTAACTATTCCATGCTGGTCACTACTGACAACCAATAACCTGTGGTTTTTCTGGTTTTTTTTTTTATGTGGAAGAAAAAATAATTCATTTTTTAAAAAGCCTTCAATTTCTAAGAGGAAAATGTATATGTCACAGAAAATTCAAACACAGAGGGAAGTGAATAGTGCTACATGCTGCTCATCTTCCTCCTGCTAACACAACAACTCTAATCATGCAAGCAAAGTAAACAAGATTTACAGGATTTATATTAAATGGGTCAATTTTACTTTTCAAATGTGTTGTTACTTGCTTTTGAAACAGCAGAGGAATTTGCTTGAGTTTTGTGTAAGAGTCCTGCTCCTTTCATGCTAGTGGGAAAGGCCTCTGTCTTGACTTGTGGTTCTCTCAACCCCAAAATGTGTGAGACAGCATTGTCAGTGAGAGAGAAAATGCAGGCACACATTTGGAGGCATCTCCAATGGCACTGGAGTGCAATCTCAAGAGACCACTTCCCTTCTTGCTGCTCTTGGATAACAAGGAGGAGATCATCACCACCTCTCAGAGCTGGGAGGGTGATGAAAGACATTGACAAGTAGAAAGTGCTTCTCCAGGGGTTAGCTGGAAATCTTTCTTTTGAAGACTGTGCGTCTTCACTCTTAACAAAATGCCCTAGCAGCCTGGGGAAGCTCAGCAAAACTGAAGGCTATCAGGGGATGCTGTTACTAAAAATCATGAGACAAACATGTGCATGTTCAGAAAGCTGAAACGTGACTGTCAAGAACAACTAGCAAGCCAAGCAGCCTGAAAAAACTCTTAATCTTTGCATAAAGCTAGGATCACATTTGAGGAAGACTACTTACACAAGAAATACAGGACTGAGAATAAACATCTGGGAACAAAAACTTCTTGCAAATGCAACCAATGACAACATTCCAAAAAAAGTTAGTAAGAAGAATCTCCCCATTCAGTAACCATCAGTCACAGCACATGATATGCATACTTTTAACCTCCTTGCATGGCACACACACCACTTCATCCTGCTTACTGTTTGGACTGTTGCATTTTAAAGTTGATTTATTGCTGCTGACCATTCACTCTTCTGGGAACCAGCGCCTCCTGTTTATCTGCAGAGGGGAACTCCATGCCACTTCTCCATTTCAGAGATATTTGCAATGAGAAATGATAAATTCCACAGAGGCATAACCTTTGGTCTTCAGCTGACCCTTCAGGTATTAGTGATGATCCATTGCACCTGGATAACAGGAACTGGAATGGGTGTGATTAATAGACAGCTCAAAATCTATCACACAATGAACCCAATGAACTCAAGCAATTTCTAATCTGTTTTCAACTTGGGAACATTTTCTACAGTAAAAAGTCCATATCATGTTGCAGATACTTGAATATTTCAAGTTTTCTTTACCAGTTAATGTGGAGTAGGCATGCAGGTGGCTAGACCCTTAAGTAATGCTCATAGCTGAATATTCTCTTAAATGGCCCTTATTTAGTAGCTTGGATGGTGCTGGTTTTGGCTAGGGTAGAGTTAGTTTTCTTCACCATGGCTGATATGGGGCTATGATTTGGAAATTTTTTGGATTGCTGAACAGGGCTTACACAGAGCCAAGGGCTTTTCTGCTTTTCATGCTGCCATGCTGGCAGGGAGGCTGGGGGTGCATGGGAGATTGAGAGAAGACACAGCCAGGACAGGTGACTCAAACTGACCAAAGGGATAGTCCAGACCACATGACATCATGCTCAGTAAAAAAAAGTGGAGGGAAGAAAGAGGGAGGGGGGCACATTTGGAGTGACAGCATTTGCCTTCCCAAGTAACTGTTACACCTGATGGAGCCTTGCTGTTCTGGACACAGCTGAACACCTGCCTGCCCCTGGGAAGCAGTGATTCATTCTTTTCTTGTTTTGCTTTACTTTTGTGAGTGGCATTTGCTTTACCTAGTAAACTGTCTTTATCTCAGCCCAGGAGTTCTCCAGCTTTTACCCTACTGATTCTCTCCCAGTCCTGCTGGTGAGGGAGTGAGTGAGCAGTAATGTGATACTTGGTTTCTGGCTGTTTCTTTTCTCTTAGTTTCTGCCCATCCAGTCTAGATTTTTTTGAGCTGACATTGTTCTAGCACTGAACTGCAATCACCTTATGGTAAATCACTGAATACTTCTAAACCAAAACTGACTTTTCTCTTGCCCTTTCCCTCTTTTTATTTGACTTTGTAAAACAACCCAAATTTAATTTTAATTACTTGTGATGTCTTTATGTAGTGCTTTGAGCTGATGTTTCCATTAACTTTGTGTAAACTACTTGGTTTGAGTATGAGATCTATTCTGTTACTATTCTCCATAGAAATTACACTCTTTTGAAACCAATAGAAAGGTAGAACCCTATTTTTGCCCCAGTTGTTTTGATCCAGAAAAATAGTCAGTAAATATAGGTGAAAGGTGACTGTCCCTGTGAGTTAAGGCAGAGATGTCTTTCCTCCCATTGCCTCTGAGCTTTTAATAATTATGAATCATCCTCCAACTGGTTATCAGCATTTCTGTCTTCTGGCTGGAACAGTGATAGCTCCAAAGTATGCAGCAATAAAAAAGGTCCAAAGATCAGAGTATGAATTGATACTACTACTACAAGGTCCTATTTATACAGATTATTTTACTAAAAAGAGGAACTACTGAAGTTCTAGTATTTCTATGTCATTGTTGGTATGAGGAATCCAGAGCTATCACAGCCTTCATTTTCTTTTTCTCATAAGTCTTCCCTTTGCACACGCATTCCTGCCCTGAGAAGCTCAGACAAAAATGCACTTTGGACTGATTCTTTCCTCCCACCCCAAGAGCTGAGTGCTCCAGCTGGATGGCTACAGATTTTTAACTATACCCAGTGTCAACTATACCAAGTGCCACTACATGTGAAAGGAGATGGAACAGGGAACAGACTCTCAAGTCCGAGCACTCAGAAACTGAAGCAACCTTTTCCCTAGTTTGAAAGGTGGATCATTATTTATATTTGCCTTCTGTTGCACTGAGTTTGCAGTAGCTAGGAACATTTTATTTTCAATGGAAGATGAAATTCCTGCATAATCACGTAATTCCTGCACCTGAGGCTTTAAGAAAAAACACTGACCGCTGCAGGAGTTGGCAGCAGTGGGGGAAGAGGAAGAGGAGATGGAGGAGGAAATAATCTCATTCTCTCACTGCAGGAGTGGAATCCGACCCTGCTGCTGATGAGTGGCGATAGAGGCAGCATCTGAGAGGGAGAGGAAATGGGAGAACCAGAGGAGAAAAGAGCCCTTAGGAAGACATCCTTAAGAGAAGGAAATACTTGGGATTAGCAGGGAAGGTCATCAGGCTGTGCAGCCTTCAGACATCTGTCCAAACCAATCTGGAGCTCCTGGCCATTGGGTTGCCTCATTAGTATTTTTTGCACTCCAAAAGATGAGGTGGGGAAGGATGTCTTTCCTGCTCCTGTTTATCTGCGTCATAGGGATAACACCTGATTTTGACTATATCCAACTGTGAACCATACTGAAAAGAAAGTGTGGAGGCGAAAAAAAAAAAAAAAAAAATAGAAGTGCCTCACAGCTGGAAGCAAGGGAACTCAGAGCTGGAGATGCATTTTGTACTTTGTTCACTTTGTCTCTTTGGAGCAGAAAATGTAAATTTTTACTCTACTAACCTACAAAATGTGGATATGGAGCCATACAATGTTAGGAATCCAAGTATTAAAACTGAGTGCAGAGAAATGAGGCAGAAGGAAATTTTATGTAAGCTTTTTTTTATATTTTGCCTCTCCAGACAAAACAGGACTGCTAAAATATGTACATATACATTGAGCTGTGGCATCAGTTTTCTAGTTCTGCATTAATATCATCTGTAGTAGCAGAAACACTGTATAAAGCATTCATCCATAATTTTTTTCTTATTTTGTGTAAAGTTACTACACAGTTCAGTCTTATACTCTCCCTAATAGTGTGCCACTCTTCTTTTTCCAGTAGATTTGAGAGGATGAAGTTTATGTTTCTGTTTTCAAGTGTTGCTTCCTTCACGAGCAGGAAATCCTCCCTCCCTCCATGCATTTTTAAAATAGTTGACAGATCCCCCAATTAATTGCATATCAAACTGAAGTTCTTTTTCCTGTCCTACGTGACTATGCACTCCTCTTAAATAGTCCATCTGTTTTCTTACTCCCAATAAGAATATTGAAAACATCCCCTACCTACCAAAACAAAAACTCTCCTGGGAAGATGAATGTGGCAGCAACACGTGCCAGTGAGATCACTCATATATCACTGGGATATCTTTAAGTATTACCAACAGGAGACCTCTAAGAACATATATAAAATACATAGTAACATCTCCAAACTAGTCCAGTCCTTTTCCTAGTTTATATCCCTTCCAAAGATGTGTTTTGAAAAATCGACCTTCCTAATGAATACAGCTTTCTGGGTTGCTCTTCTGTATATATCACGATAACCTTTGTCCTTCCCTCTACCCCTTCCTCCTTTCTTTGCCTGTTAATAATTCACAATTACTGTACCATAACCAAGCTCTGCCCAAATTTCTCTTCCTATCTCTCTATAGCTTTTTCTAGTTTGGTTTTGTTTGTTTGTTGGTTGGTTGGTTTTGTTTTTAAATATAATCTGATCCCTCCTCTTGTAATTACATTCTGGAATGGCAACTCAAAAAACAAGTAAGTCACTGATGAAGGGTGTAATACAGAACACACCTGAAAAAACAGCAATGTAAACTGTTATATTGAATTTTTGGTCTTCAATACAGGGTTTGTTGCAAGTGTGTGTAAGAGGTTTTCTGACTTCCTAATCAATGTACCTGCTTTTACTAACTTCATCTATAACCTACTAGTGCTTTTATCACAAAAAAAAGGAGACATGATAATGGGACTACATATATTTGTGAGTTCACTTCCTCCTCATTTAAAATTATTTGCAAAAGAGAATGTGGTAACAGATGAAAAGAGTAAACAAATTCCATCTCTGTGTGCTGTGAAACCTCAGTCCCGTTCTTTTTCTGATGATATGACAGGTGTGTATCTCTTCACTCCTTTTCTTAATTCTCTCTGCTATACAACTAAACAAACCCAAATTTGCTTTAGAAAAAAGCAAATTTGTGCTAACCTTTTAAAAAGAAAATAAATGTGCCTTGAGAGAAAGAAGTACTTTCCTGAACAAGTATATCTTTTGGTGGGTTTCAGTGAACTGCATACCTACATATTTAGGTATCTGGAAAGAATTGTGATTGCTGGAATTAATGTTTTAAAAAGCAGCCCTGTGTGGTTTAGTAAAATTGACATGGCAGAGCCAGGCTGGTATATCAGGGTTCATCCACAGCTCCAACATGAAACAGTTTTGTGACTTTTAACTGAGGCACCTCAACATAGGGTGGCTCTTTTCTACTTGCAGCTGAGCAGCGCTCCCTCATAAGGGTGTTAAGAAAGAAGTACAGGCTTTGAGGTGTGCCGAAGATGTCCCAGAGCTTCAGTGAAACTGTGTGAATTGCATGGGTCAGCTAAAGCCTTCCATTCATGTATTTACTTACAGGATTCTTGAAGGGCTGAAATTGCTGGGAGACTGAGGCTGCCAGCTATGCAGTGTAATTAGTTTCCTCTGGTGAGCATTATGAGCAGCTTCTCAATGCCCAGGGAATCAGGGCGAGCTGTCAGGCTGCTGTTAACTCGGTGAACGAGGCCTCTGGCTGACCATTGAACCCTGGGTTCTTTTTCCACCTGCTTAAAGTCGTAGTGACACAGAATAGGTCTCGGGTTAGTGGAAACCATGACAGAAGCACAGATCCCAGATGCCATGTGAAGACACGTATGGTAACCACCTGCCCGGGATCGCGGGGGGATGCTGACGGCGGCTTGTGTCAGGAACTAACCAAAGACTTGACGGCTCCTGCAGCACTCTCGGTGCCAGCCAGGGCGGGCGGCCCGCCGGGGACACCCCAGCCCCGCCGGGGACACGCGCCTCACTCCCCCGGCCCAGCGCGCCCCGGCCGCCGCGGCGGGGAAAGGCGGTGGATCCCGCCCCCGGTGCGGTGACGACGGCCCGGATCCCGCCCCACCCTCCCGCTCTATAAAAGCACTGCCGGCGACGGCTCCTTCTTCTCGTCTTGTGTCTCCGCTCGCTCGCTTTCAGCTCATCGGCCGCGCTCCCGTCTCCGCTCTCCGCTACCGCAGCCCCCGGCCCGCTCCGGTTCTGTCTCTCTTCGCCTGTGCCCTCTGGTCCCAGCGCTGCGCTGCGCTTTCCCCGCCGGCCGCCCCCGCAGCCTATGGCCCTGGAAGGCGCCGTTGCCGCCGCCTGTATTTCTGC
This sequence comes from Pyrgilauda ruficollis, assembly GCF_017590135.1. Classification (NCBI taxonomy): domain Eukaryota; kingdom Metazoa; phylum Chordata; class Aves; order Passeriformes; family Passeridae; genus Pyrgilauda; species Pyrgilauda ruficollis. The sequence continues at coordinate 9,680,053 of NW_024523822.1, read as the reverse complement.
TGTAGGTTCCCACATCCCTCTTTAAAAATTCCGCCTAAAAAGAGAAGACGATTTACCAAATCTTTCGGGCCGTTATCTCACGTGAGTACCGGAGCGGGAGTCCTGGGGCTCTCGCCCGTGGGGGAGGTGGTGGGAGTGAGGGAGGGGAGCAGTGGCGACGCCCACCCCAAGCTCCGAACCGGGCCGGAGCGTCCATGGTCACCGGCTACCGGTGGTAGCGTTAGGGGCTTCCCTCTGCCCGGGGCTTGAGGCAGTGCAGGGAAGGACGGACAGCGGTGGTCGTGGTGCCCGGAAAGGGCGGAGGGGCAGCCGGCGGGCAGTACCGTGGCGGTGACTGCCGGGCAGGTTTGGGGATGGAGCCGGTTCCTCCCGCTGCCCTTTCTCCGCCCGGCGGCGTGGGGCGAGACCGGCTGCCACCGGCAGCGGCAGATGGAGAGCGGCGGAATGAGTCAGAGCCGGAGCTCCCCTGTCCCCCGGCGCGCCGGGCGGTGCGGGGCCGCAGTGCGGGGACCGAGCGGGCGGGCAGCGGGACCCCCGCACCCGGCAGGGTGGTGGCGGCGGCGGGCGGAGGGTCAACGGCCGCCGCGCTAACATGGCGGACAGCGCTGCGTGCGAGCGGTGACGGGGCGGGAGCGGAGGCCGGGCACCGGGGTGAACGCTGCGGCGCTGCCGCCGGTCCCCTTCTCCCGCAGTCCTCGGGACGCGGAAGGGCGGCGAGGCCGCCGGCTTCGCGACCAGCGGGGGCTCGGCGGCCGCCCTAACATGGCGGATTCCTGCGGAGGGGGGCTGTACGGTGTCTTCCCCCTCGCAGCCGGGGCAGTGCCCGCGGCTGGAGACACGCGTCCACCGGGCGCTGCTGCCTCTCGTACGGCGCCCCTGCCTGGGAGCGGGGGCCGAGGGGCGTCCTCGCCTGGATCCCGCAGGGTGAGGGGCTGCCCAATGTCCTGTGGCAGTAGCCTGTGCTGGCAGTACGGGCTGCCGTGCGGGTGCTGCAAAGGTCCCTTTACACGTGTGACCCACACGCCATAAGCTCCTCTGAGCCCCCGGGGGCAGCCGTGTGTGACGGGCTTCAGGGCTGGGCAGCCTGACGGGGGCAAAGGCAGGAGAAGTGCTGGTGGCATGGCCGCGGCGTCTCCTCGCCTGCTTCTCAGGGGCCATGTTGTGCTTCTGTGAGCGTGATTATCCATCCGGGCTCCCACTGCCATGCTCCACTTTTCCCCTCACCTGAGCTGCGCCTGCACGAGGCCTCCTCACCTGTCCCCCTCGGCATGGACAGCAAGGGCCGCGCCGAAGAGCGGGGTGGCAGCGCCGGCTGTCAGAGCAACGCACGAGTTGTGAGGCCATTGCACAAGTGACGCTTTCCGGGACTGCCCTCACGGAGAAGGGCCGTGGGGTCACCCGGCATGTGGAAAGGGAGTCCTTCCCTCCCATTAGCAGTCCCCTCCCTTTGCCCGGGGAGTAGTTCTCTGCTCATTTCACGGGTGCACTCTTTACCCTTCCCCTTGGTCAGACCCTTAGTGTAGCAGTAGCAGGTTTGGTGCTGCTGGTCCTTTTGGAGGTCTCTTGGTTGAGCTCATCCTTCTTGGCTTGGCTGCCTCTGCCAACCATATTGTGGTCCATTTGGCCACTGGTGTACTAGTGGCTTTTGGAAAGCATGGAGAAGAGATTCTGGTTCCTGCTCAGCTGACAGCTGAATTCACGTGTGTAAAGTGTGTGTATCTGAATGTTGGGGTAGCCGAAGTGTTTGCGTGTCGGCTGCCGTGCCGTCCTGTGTGGTAGGAGGTCAGCAGAGTTACAGTGGTGGGAGATCAGTAGAGGTGTCTGTCTGTTCCTGGTGGTAGGGGAGCTGAAGGCATGGTGACCGAGCGGGCTCGTGCGTGCGTAAGTGGGACAGTGCAAGTGCGGGATCGTGGTGTGGCTGAAAAGGATGCTCTTATGGCTGGGTATTAGACAGCACTGCAGATCTTTTCCAGTAATCCGTCTGAGCCCATGAAGATGTCTGTGTGTGCTGGGGGTTACCTGGTTGTGGTGAAGAGGGAAGAAAGTGAGCTTAAACCTTTTGAGCCTTTCTGAAGTGCATCTCCTGCAGTACAAAATCCAGCACAGCTGCCTTGTGCCTGTAGGCAGGAGAAGCACTGCGTTTCAGACCTCTGCAGCAGTCTCCGGTGACTAACCAGGATACAATTGTGTAGTCCCAGTCGGTTATAGGCACCCTGAATGAAAACACGGTGTGAAGGCCAATAAAACAGCGTAGAAATGCCTACCATCTAGTCAGATGCGCGATTGGGTCTCTTGTGTGCGAGTGGGTTGGGGGGTGGTCCTGCCTTGCTTCTTCTGCCCTCCCCGGCTGCCGGATTTTTGTCTCTGAAGACACTGCACTTGCCCATTATTCTTCCTTGGATAAACGTGGGAGGCAGTGGTGCTGGGGGGAGGTGGGGGTTGTGAATAATGGTGATGGTAGGAGGGGTTTGTTCCAGTCTGGACTGGTCCAGTCTAGTTCTTTCCTTCCTGTCACCGTGTGAACAATGCTGCTGTGGCTGATGCCTGTGACAAGGCAGCCCCTTGCCCGTGTGCCTCTGGCTGTGCCGAGCTCCCTTCTCTGCCTCCTAGGCCAAGACCCCCGGCCTGCTCTCCCCATCCCTCCCGCTGGGCATTGAGCTCCAGGGGAAGGCTGTTAAACCCCAGAAAAAGGAGGGTCTTTGGGAGGGGGGCGGGTGTTGTTTGGTGGTGAGCAGCTGTGGGAATGTTTCTCCTGTGGGCACAGTTTTACTGGAGGCAGCATTACTGCCTTTCAGCTCTGCAGCCGGCCCCGGGACCCACACACAGCTTGTGCCTCTCGCTGCTCCCTGGAAGGCTGCTGCAGGTGTGCGATTGCAGCAGTGCTGCTGGAAATGATTCCATCCCTCCAAGTTAAAGGGGAGACAGAGTGCTCTGGAGGAGAATTAAGACTGTCCCTTCCTAGAAGCGAGGCGTAATTGTGCAGTGCGCTAATTTAGGTATAATGGTAGATTTCAGCTCTAGATGCTGTTGATGTAGCACAGGAGCAAGAGTGTGGTTCGTGGGAGAACTCCTCAGGGACCTGTGCTTCCTTCAGGACCTGCTCCCCCGCCCGGGATCTCCTTGCCACAGTGTCCTCTCCCTGCTCTGGAAGAGGCTTGTTGTAGCTCAAAAATACCTAGGTTTTTCTGTGAACCAGAGTAACTTTGGTGCCTTTGAGTCCGCCACTTGGTGTAAATGTGCAAGGTCATTGTAATTCTAGATTTTTAGGGTTTGGTTAATGGACATTTTAGCTCAAGCCACTAAAGGGTCTCTTCTCAGAAACAGATGCAGTGGATTTTTTTTTTTTTTTAAGAAAATGGATTGATTCCTGGTTTTGTAGGCCTGTTGGCATCACACATGGGGACGTGAGGGGGGCCAGTGAGCTGGAAAAAGCCCAGCCCTGCTGGCCACTTACAGGGCTTGCTGCAGGAATGCAGGTGTTCTGACAAAACTGTGTGCTGTGGACTGCTGGGGGGTGATTTGGATCCTCAGGTGAGTTGTGACTGTTGTTGCTTGAGCTGTAGACAAACTTCAGGAACCTGCTAGTAGAGTATACCAACAGATGGGAGATAAACACATGCATCTAGGTGCCACTTGAATATTAAAAGGTGGAGCTACATTGCTGGCTATTCCCACAACTCAAAGCTCACTGCTTAGCAAAGAGTACTTTTATACCTACTTTAAAACCCTTAAACAAGGAATGTTTCGTTGTGGTTGATAACGTGCAATTTTTGTAAAACTGGGTTTGCCCATATGGGTTATGGGCATCTAATACACTTCTTAAAGTGGTAGCCCAGCTCTGCCACTTGACAGCAAATTCCCTTTCTGCTGGTTAAAATAGACTAAAATTACTGCAATTGGAAAGGCTCAAATTGTTCCATTTTCCTCTGAATGTTTAGAGGTGGCAAAGCTGCACAAAAAGAGCAGTCAGACTATTACATATGTTTATGTAGATCCTTTACATAAATAATTCTAATTTAAAAGAATTTCTGAAAGGTAGTTACATCTCAGCACAGCTCAAAGTTTACTGTTGCTACAGAAAATTGTTGGGTTTCATTTCTGCTCCACAGGAATTTTCACTGTAAACTTTCCTCCTTGGGACATGGGAGAATATTCATGGGCATAATATTGCAGGTGATATTTGGCTGAAGCATTGCATTTTAAGTTTTGCACTGAAGGTCATGTGCTCTACCTAGAAGCACTTGTGTTTAATGGCTTGTTTGGCTAGAAAGGTAAACTTAATTCCTATCCTGGAAAATTTGTATGAATTCTTGAGTATAATCAGAACAGCAGTAGGAAGTATTGTAACTACCAGTTAATTTTAAATGTTGGCAACACCTTCCTTTTGTAAAACTGTTGTGTGCAGAACTAATACTGACTTCTTGCTGTAGTGAAAGAAAAGGATAAGGTTAAATGTAATACATATGCATTAATTCTAGCTAGCAAAATTCTGTTATATCTCAGTTTTGAAGCACTGAGTTTTGTTTTTAATGTTGCATGCTAGTAAATGCTAATTTATGTAGTAAAGCTGCAGGGATTGCTCTCTGGGAGTTGCTGTGAAACAGTTACCCTCGAGTTGCATTACCTCTGTGTGTTATGCAGTACTTTATGCAGTGTACTAGTTTAGTTTTCCAATAGCAAGAATAAGTGGAAAAGTATATTTCAGGAGTTTAACTAACGTGGCTGTGAAGATGACCTTTTGTATTGGGTGATTCCTAGAAGTCAGGCTTTTGTAGTCAGCCCATGTAGTATTACTTAAATAATGGAAGTAGCAAAGGTTCATTTTCACAATAGGTTGGTATGTTTCATGCCATATATCACAGCGAATTTGTAGAAACCATGTTGTATGTTGGGCTTACATGTGACCAGTTTGGTAGTGTTTTTAATTCCATGAAAATTATTGTTGCTTTTAGGAGGAGTAACTTCTCAACAGGCCTAATGAATGTTTCCTTGACTGCTTTTACACTCATTTTTCTGTTTGTGTGATTGCTTTACCTTGAGTAACTTTAAAATGCTGCTTTGGTGGTGTGTGTAATAGCCTTTAAGGGCCAGCGCTCATTGTTCTGTTTGTGTGATTACTTTACCTTGAGTAAGCTAGCCTTGTACTTTAAAATGCTGCTTTGGTGGTGTGTGTAATAGCCTTTAAGGGCCAGCTGAAATGTTTCCTCATTCCTGAAGGCAAGCATAAGTTTCTTTGTTTTTGCTGTCTTGCTCATTTCTGGATTTGTCTGTGTGGTGTTCAGTTTCACTATATAAAGCACTATTTTTCACCCACATAGCTTTTTCACCCACATGCCGTGTTCATTCACAGCAGAGGGAGAAGGAACATGGCAAGGGAATTCTAAAATAGAAAGGAAGTGGGGAGGGGAAGAATGCAGTGGTTACAGGGTTAAAAACACTTCTGGGAGAGTAATCCAGTGTTAAGGCATACTGCCCTACAGCAGGATCATGTAGAGATCTTTGCCATTAGTTTTGAAAACCTTCTCACTCGGACTGTGAAAAGTAGAATAAGTAGTCTCGTGTTTTAGCAGTTCTTTGTACATCTGGCTTGTTCTGGTCAGAGTTTACATTAACTCATGAAAACTGGGTGTTTGATGTAATTATAAACTTTCATGGTGGGGTGTTGCAAGCCTCTTTAAAGGCACTACTGAAAAGACATTTGTTACATGTTTTATCATAAAGCTTTTATTCTGTTCTGGCTATGAATTTTATTTTTGTGTGCATTTTTCTCCCTACAGGGCAAAATCTCTGATCAAGTTTACAACTATCCAGAGGGCTTAGGAGAAGTGCTTTATAGAGAGCAGTTCGACTTCAACGCTGAGCCACCTTGGGAACCTAGCTGATGATAGTAGGGTTCCATCTCCTAACTTGTCCATGTAAGTCTCTCTTCATCTGTGTGCAGGAAGATAAGCACTTGCAAAAATACAGCTTGTTTTTTGATAAGCAAGGTCTGGATGTAGATTAACAAAATTGCATAGGACTTTCATTCAGGATGATGAGAGGGACTAAACTAAACATTTTACTCACCTGTTTCTCAGTACAATTATCTGATGAAATTCTGCAGTAAACTTGGTAAATAAAGCTACTTTTCTGAATTAGGGGTGTTGGCTGCAGAAATCCTGAAATAATCCTGAAATGCTGTAACTTTAGTCTCTCAGTGATAATTCTGAAGTCAGGAATTGGACTGCATGGCTGTTAATATCAACTCATGACTTGCTGAGTACAGTACCGTTTTAGAGTAGTTTATACTGAAATAGTTAAGATTTGCTATTGTAAACAGTAACTAAGGCTGATCATGAAGGGTGTGCCTTCCCAAATGCCCGTCTCCATTATTTGTTAATTGCTATCCATTTCCACAAATAGTTGTAGTGGGGTTACAGTAGAATGTGGAATTTAATGTTGGAAGGAAAATGTGTACCAATTATAAATGCCTTTATATTTTGAAGTGGCAGGTATTAAAGAAAAACAAGACCATGATAATGGAAAACAAATGAATGCACTTAGCTGATCTTAAGGAGCACAGAAAACATGAAATGTATGTGGTTATCATGTTCTGCTAACTTAAAATAGCTTTATGTGGTTTTTAACAATAGTCTTAACTCAGATATTACAAATGCATTTATACAGTATTTGTACAGTGTTACTTTTTCCTGTCTAGCTGAAGGCGGTTTTGTTTGGTTTACTACCTATAAATTATGGAACGCTTTTTAATGTAGAACTTGCAAATGGTTAAGTACATCTTACTGAGCCAGGTACTTTTTAAAGACCACAAAGATTCCAAATGCCAGTTGTGTTAGTATGCATCCTAATAAGGTACTTAATGTAGATAAACTCATTCTTTGAAAAAACCACAATTGCTGAGGCACAGGATGAGCTTGGTTTATTCTGATTTCTGGCTATATCTCCAGAGGTTATGTTCTTTGTTTTGTTTGAGACTTACTGAATTAACTACATATATCTGGTTCTTTGTAGTTGAATAGTCTAGTCAAGTGAATTCAGTCAACACTGAGAATTTTCTGAATATCACTGTTATGTTTAGTGTGGTTTTTACAAGCAAAATAGCTGAGAAAAATGCTTCTCCTGTTCAGTTTAAGTTTTGGTTTGCTCTTCTATGTGGCTAGAACTCTTGCATGACATTTTGCACTTGAACAGGAATAAAGTAAAGTAGTAAAAAGCTAGGAAAGACAGAAGAATTGTTACAAAGGAGTGAATAAAGTATACAATCTTAAGGTACTATACATGCATCTTAATTTCTAAAACTGTTCTGAAGAGAATTTTGGCTGTGACAGAAGTGCTTACTCTTGAGGTGAAGGCTGTTCTGGTACCTTCTTTGAGATATTCCTTCTCTAACTGGTAGATCCTGTGCTGTGACAAATGATATGAGATATAAGTTGCCCTAGAATGGAAATGCCACTGGATTTGCTTTATTTGCAGCTGAATGTTCAGATGATGTGTATTTATTTTGAGGTTGGATCTATTACATGTTCAGCAACAATGAATTGTACACAAATTGAAGTATTTCTGTATTGAGTCTAGTGGTGTTGTAGGTAGCGGTGGTGTTTGCCAGGAAATCTGTATCTGTTTTGATGTGCTGAAGCACAAGTCATTGCCTCAAAAGCAGCTAAGACGCAAGGTAGAGAGCTAATTGGTACTTTGAGTCTTGTTCAACTTGCAAAGTGATTTAATGGGAAAAAGGTCAACTGAGCTTTTAAATATAACTGTAATGTTATATGTTAATGTTCCAGTGGAACTAAAAGAAAAATCTTCTGTCTGAAGGTGTACTTACATTTCCATTAAACTCACTTCCTTTTTATCATTTTCTCCATCTCACTTTTTCCTTGTGGTACACTGGCAGGGAAAGACTTGGGGTTTAGTTCTGTCTGTTCTTCAAGCTCTCACTCCCTGAGCAGTCCAGCAACTGTGGCCTGAAGTCTTGTTCCTTTAAAATCTTTTCTCTTTATTGCCCCATCTGGTTGGTCAGAAATGATGGGAATCAGCAATGGAACTCTGATATATTAACAAGTTCTGTCTATGCCAAGTGGAAGCAGTAGCTATCTGGACTGGCTAACTTTGAAAGCCTTCATGACTTAGTGTAGGTAGAGGTGGTGGCATTCAGGGAACAGGAGGGCTGGGAGTTGGGAGTCAAAGGGGGCAGTGGGGAGGCCAGATACTAACACTGAGCGAGTAAGGAGATAGAATAGGGAAGTGACTGTTGGCACTGTTGTAAAAGAGAAGTGCTGGTCAGCTACCACGGAAGTATATGTGCACTTAGAAGAGTAACCATTCTTTTGGAAGTTTTGTGAGCTTATTGGGTCTGAATAATGTATTCAGACTTCAAGAATGCAGAAGGTTTTTGTTCCTGTACAAGATGCTGGATGGGCCATTGTTTTTTCGGTGTCAATCCCGGTTCCTTGCTTCAGCAGAATTGTTCTTTCTACATTGCTCACTTAACTGTGTGGAGCACTGCTGAGAGAATAGCGTAGGCTGCAACTTACCTAAGCTGTACAGGTACCCTACTTATGGCCTTCCGTGGATTTGTGCTGAGAGGTAACTTGAGTAATGCAAAAAAAGACACCTGTTTCAGCATTTCCATCAGCTGGTTAGTGGCTACATTCAGCTAATTGAATTACAGGGATGCAAGTTGGTGAAATGGCATCTTGGAATTTTTTTAAAAAGATACTCCCATTATAAGTAGGCATTCCCTACACTGAAAGCAGAGGATTCATGTATAGTGAGTATATATAGAATATATATACTTTTCTAGTATACCTGTTCTGTGCTGAATTGCCGGTGTCAGTGACAAAATGTTTCTTTTTTTGATTTGTTACCCCTGAAGAACCAGTATTGCAAGGAATGAGAGAATAATTTGTTTTTAGCCCTTTATGATTTTTGCATCAGCATAATTGTTATAGGTCATAAATACTTTTGTTTGATAAGATGTGGTTGAAAGGCATTATTTGGAGCCCATTTCATTTGCAGAGACTTTTTTTGCAGAGGAAGTTTTTTATGAAAGATCCAAACCTATAGGTGGGGTTTTTAAAGTTCTTTTCTTAGGCCAAACAATACATAGTTTGGACAACGTAAAGAAAAGAAATGAAAATTGTGTGTGTTGTGGATGCTTACATGTGACAAGCATGTGTTTAGACTCTGTTCAGAGAATTTTCATTTTCTTTTATTCCAGATGTCTGCAGTAATTGCAGTGTTTAAATATGTACACTTTTATCTTAGAGTTCTTCATCTGGGAAGTCATTGTGTTAAAGAGCCTGAGGATGTAATGCTTACTTCAAAGAAAGCAATTACATGCCTATGTAGAAGTCTCATACCACTTGACAGCTTTTGTTTGACTTAAAATATATGTCCTGGAGCATTGTGGAGACTAACATTTCAGGTGTGAAAATGGGTGGTGTTACCACACTAAGTCTGTCAAATAATGACTTGCAGCAAGTCAGCATTTCCAGCAAGGAGTGAGCTCTGCACTCTAATGAGTTCTGACTCATCTTACAGACATCAAAAAAAGTCCTAAACCATCATTTAGATTTCCTTCTGCAAATTTTATCACTGATTCTCCTTCCCCCCTCAGGAGGGAACCAGTCAGGACAGAATAAGGTGACAGCGGAATCCCAAATCCTACTGTAAGGTATTAACCCCTTAAAGAATTGTTTCTCTAGCCACTGTCTTGTAGTGGTGTTGTAGTACTGCTTCTAGGAATTTGTTTTTCCTTTGTAGAATTTCCTTCCTATCAAGACTGAAGAGATGTGATTTATTCCAAAAAGGGGAAATTGGACAGTAGTCAAACATTAGGGTTTTTTTCTACTGGATTAATTTTGTTAAATGGAAAAGCTTTCATGTCTTGGATGTGCTTAGAGAAAGCAATCACTGTTTAGCATCCTGGGAAAGGTTTTATCAGGTTGTTTAGGGTTTGTTGCAATTTGTCATTGAATCTGTACTAGCATATATTCCTTTTGGTACCTGCCTTCTGATCATAAGATGATTTTTGATGAATGGACAAGAGACAAGTCTTGTTTAGGAAATCTTTATCAAAACTAACTTACTAGATAATTGTTCTTTTTGTTCATAGTGGCTTTGGGAGTTGGTGGTAAAGAGGCCTCCCCCCATGCTTTACTTGAACTGAGTCTCCCCAAAATTAAAGGGGCAGCTTGTCAAGGAAAGTATGCTTCTACACCATCTGTCTGAAAGCTGTAGACACCACAGTCATTAACTATGGGGAAAAAAAAGCCTGTCTTTTAAGACTATAAAACAACTAGCTTAAATCTACTCCACTGTAACTCAGATGAACATCCACACTCGAAGATGAAAGTGTGCAGTTGGTTAGATTGAGCTGCTTCATTTGAAATAGAAGGTACAAGCAACTAGCTCTGTGTGTCTGGGGAGTCTAAAAATCATTCAGGGCTGTGACTGCTTCCAGTGGGTGTGCTGAGACCTTCAAGTAGGGTAGATCTGGGGTGGAAGGGACTCTTGACTGTCTGCAAGCTTTAGAGTGTAGGAAGTGGCTTGTAGCATGAAAAAAAAAAAAAAAACCCAACATTTTAAAATCTAGCTAAATAGTACCCTTATATATACAGTAATTCCTTAAAAAAAAAATCAGTGAAAAGTTGATGCCAGCATTTCTTTCTGTGGGGGAAAAAGATAACTCAGCCTTTTTGTTCCTCTGCCTCTGGAAACCATGAGTATTTTATGAAGATGACTGTGGTGTTCATCTTTATTGGACTGATTCTAAGGCAAGCTTAGTTCACAAGCTTCTTTTGTTTAGTGGTGGTATTTTTTTAAGGAGTTTTAGTTGTTAGTCTCTTACTGAGATATGACTGACTAAAGACTTTTCTGGTTATTATAGTCTACCACCTAGTCATTGTTTTTATAACTCATTAAATCCTTTCATCAATGTGATAATTATCTTGCTCTTCTGTGATTGTTTTGGATCTTCAGGATTCCCTTAAATAATCATAGGACTCGCTGTTTATGTGTGAAACAACTATTTCTTACCCAGTGTACTTGTCTTTATCATTCTGCTTCTGAACAGAACTGGATATTCATGCTGCCACTGACTTAGCTCACCTGGCAGTAAATTCCTCTTGTAACAAACACAGGGGGCATGTTTGAGTTGTGCAGAAAGCATATAAAAGCCCTGCTGGCTCCTTTCCCATTATTTGGCATAATGACAAGCAGGAGCCAACTGCTGCTTAGTTGTGGTAGTATTAAACTACAGCAAAGTAACTTTGTTCATGTTGTTGACAACATTAACCAAACCTATGTTGCAAATTGTGTATGTTTTTTTTACTGTATGAAGGTGGTGGATGAAACATGAGACTGAGTTAATACCATGGCCCTGTGATGATTTGAAGCCAAAATTATCTTAATTTTTGTAGTACTAATGAAGTATTTTTGGCTTTCAGCTGTAATGTTTGTGGTTTCTACAAACACTTTGAATTAGAAAAATAATTCTGCTATTGTAAATCTAAGTGCAGGTGGCTTTAGAAAACAACCGTCACTTTTTTTGCAAGTACTATGCAACTTCTGTTGAGATATTAAAAAAAAAAACCTTAGGTCTTCATTTAGAGAAGGAATCTATTTAGTTGGCTGGTTTTAATCTATCTTGTGTTAGTCATAAAGATGACAGTTGAAACAAAAATCTGGTCAGTGGGTTGATGTAAGCTAATAAGCTGCTTTTAAACGAGACCCACAACTAATGGAATGTAAACTGCAGATTGTTCTATTCATCAAGTAAGGCAAATGAAGGTGTATATAGTCAGCCGTTTGTCATTTTCTGCTGTCTGCTGACTTTTACTTGTGATTAAATAGTCAATCTGTATTCTAAGACTATATTTAACAGTTTTTTCAGTGTTTGGACTTTGTTGATTTAGAATGTCTTTTGGAAAACACTGTATAAACTACTAACTACTAAGCTAATTTGCAGTGAAGATCTGAGGATAAGCAAGATGCAAATAAAGTTAGACTGTAACTGTTACTTTATTTTTATGACAAATCTTCTTGCTAAGATTATCACTTTGAAAATTACTTCTAGCCTAGTGGCTTCTTTATATTAACCTCTGTTGCAATTAACCTTTGTGAGTGTTGTAGGTAATGTTATGAACAGAACAACAAAATGTCTAATAAATGCAGTGGTTATAAATTAGCACCAAAAGAACTAGAACATTAGCACAAATATCACTGGTAACATTTAATCAATAAGCTGCAAGTTTTCCATAACAATTTTAGGAACGTTCTATTACAGGCAGTCTTCCAGTTGCACACTTGAATGCTAGCATTGCTTAAGATGCTGTACTTGAGAAGAACTGAGCTGAGGTATTTGTACAATTATGCTGCCCTTGCAGTATTTTAATAGTTTGCATAAACTCAGTGCAGATCAGTGTGCATACAGTCTGGAATTCTTCTCAAGACCAGCCTTGCATCAGTTGTTTTTGGAAGTCAGATTTAAAGTACCCAGCTTCTGTTTTATTCTTGGCTTCAGTAGAATTGTTCTATCCATGTCTCTGACAAAATGTAGGGTGAGCAGAGTAGAAACATCTTTGGTCTTTGCGGAGGGTGTGTTAGTGTCTGTAGGACATCAGGTATAGAAAGCTGATTTTTAAACAGCAGCATGGTATGCTTTGTGCCTCTTTTTCCATTGACACGTTTTCTTTCTACAGTTTGTTGCATAATTTAAGGACCCGGATATAAGGCTTGGAAGCCCATCCCTTGTGTTTCTTGGTTTATGACTGTCGGCTTTGTGGAATACGGCTGAGATGAAAGGATTTCTTGAGGATGCAAATTACTCCATTGGTCTGTTGGATGAAGGAGCAACTCTTGCAGATGTTATTGACAACTGTATTTATGAACATACTCATGTAAGTTTGCTTTCCAGATCTTTTCATTTAGTTCCCTAAGTCTTCAAACAAGGTCGAAGTATTTTAGAGCTGATGAGCTGACAGCAACAGAGAAACAGTCAGCTAAGCCTCACTCACCTTATTTATAAAGTAGTTTCCTCTTCTAATTCTGCTTCTTTGCTGTTTTCTTGCTTTGGGCAGAATTCTGTTGGGGAAATTTGGTGATCAACTCTTACTGCCCTGAGTGTGACTAGCAGGAAAGTAGTCTGGCTGATGTAATTAAATACAGGTTCCCATCTCATTGTTTGAAGAGATTTTATTAGCAATGAGGCACCTGCAATTATGCAAGTGGATATATTCAGTTAGAATGTTTTTGTTCTTGTTATTTCCCTGAAAATATGGCAGAGTTCTGACAAATGTGTATGCTGAGCCTTTTTAAAGCCATGTTTAAATTTTCTGTGGGCCATCATGGTTAATATTCATACATCTTCCTGTTAACCCTTCTCCCCACTGGAAACTCTGGTACAAGCACATTGTGAGGTGCTATCTTTCAAGCAAAACTGGTGTAAAAGCTGAAGTTTAGCAGCCAACTAGAAAGAAAGTTGAATAATTCTGTGTATACAATAGTCATTTTTTAATAAGGCTTCACTCATCTCTTAAGAAGAGGCAGGAAGATGTAGACAAAACTGTAGAAAGAGCAAACTTTAGAAAAAGTTTCATTAAGCAAAATCCTGTGTTCTTCATATGCCATACTGTGAGTTGCTTACTTTTCTCTTGGTTTATCAGAACTAATATTCATGTGCAAGTGGTCAACTATAGTACAGCAAATAGCTAAATTCCATGGCCTTCTGAACTCAGGTGTAGGATTCCCAAATCCTGATTCCTAATATTCTTTTTCTGTCTAGCAAATAAATAGGTAAACTACTGGCAACATGTCATGTCTCCAACCACTGGCTGGCTCACAGAGGATAGCTGCCTCCTGCTGCTTTCATTTACTCCTTTAGCTCAAGGGGTAGAGGCCTGTGCCATGGATCTAAAGCTCCAGATCCCATTCCTGCTGGTGACCCGTACAGGGGGTCAGTATGCTTCCACCCGATGGAATTTCTATTTGTGTTTTTTAAACAGAAATAAAGACTTTGTATAAAATAAGCCACAACCTGTAGAGTTTCATATCTGCAAAAGTCAAGTGCTAGAATTAACATTTGATGTACAGTCTCTATTCAGATCCATCATATATTTTGTGATGGTCTTTAATTGATTTACAGTAGGGCATTCACCTACAGTACTTTTACTGAGCGCACATTATGAACAAATCTAGAAAAATCTGTTTGCAGTTTGATCCACTACACCTGCATCATGACCTGATAGTGAGAAAGACTATATTGTAACAGATGTGCAGAACTTAACAGTTCCAGAAAAGTCTGTGCATTTTCTTAAAAAATGTACTTGATTCTGTCATCTTTAACATGGAGTCTAGTTCTAAAAATTCCTTTTGAACTTCATTCTTCACAAGATGTGGAGAACAGTCTCAAACTTGACTTCCTGAACTAAAATACCATCAGACAAATTTTTAGCAAAACGAGCTATTAGATGTTAAAATAATGTTAGTGCATCAGATTTTATTCCTTGTATAGTAAGATATAAATTACATTGAGACTGTGGAAGCTTTCATCCCAGTGGATCTTCTTCCTATAAATAGCTGCAGACTTCTGAAAATAAAAAGTTGAAAGAAGTGTGTAACTTAATCTGTGTTTCTTGATAAAATCAGCATTTGGTATTTAAGTAGAATCTTTTATTCAGGAATCTCAGAATATTGTCAATAGCAATCATAATATCTTTGAAGTGGTAGGTATTCCCTTTGGTTTTTTTACACTAGTTCAAATTGCTAGGTGAACAGAAAAACATTATTCAAGGTCAAATCTAAAAGTTAAGAGCAGGGTAAAAAAAGGTACCTAGTTCTTTAAGACTTGGGGTTGTTTGTCTTGACAGCAAACCTACAATTTCAGACATTTTATTTTCCTATTCTTCCTTTTGCAGACCGGAAAAAAGGCATTTTATGTTGGAGATCTTGGAAAGCTTGTAAGGAATAACATGCAATGGCAGAATGTGATGGCACCAATAAAGCCATTTTATCCTGTAAAATGCAATTCTACTCCAGGTGTACTCGAAATTCTGGGAACCCTTGGTGTTGGTTTTGCATGTTCCAGTAAAGTAAGTTTTTCTTGCCTATGTGCTTTATTTTCTTTCATATGTCTGCTGGTTTAAATTCATCTCTTTGGTGCTAAGTGCCACAATTATAAATAAAATTTGAACTGTGAATTCATTTGTAACTGGCTGTTGAAAATCTGTACTTCTGCCTTAGAAGCAGTAGATAGTTTTCTCTTTACTGTGGTGGTAGAGCACATCTAATAATAATTCAGGAAAGATGGTGCTGTGCACTTTGTCAAACTCTGGTATGCGCCTGTTTTTCAGTCTGAAATGGCATTGGTACAAGACCTGGGCATTTCTCCTGAAAACATCATATACACAAACCCTTGCAAGCAAGCCTCTCAGATCAAGTATGCAGCGAAAGCAGGGATAAACATCATGACTTGTGACAATGATATTGAGCTGAAGAAAATTTCACGTAACCATCCAAATGCCAAGTAAGTGTCAAAATCCTGGTTTTGCTTTTAATGTGGGGGAAACTTTTTGCCTGTCTTCTGGGTGGTTTGAGTTGCAAGCAAAGTACATGGCTTCTTTAGTACAAATCACTTGTATCTGTTCTTCTTCTGTCTCCTTTGTAAGTAGCTTTTTGCATCTTTTCCTACTGAGTCTTGGCTTCCTAATACAATGGCCCTTGGTTTGGGAAAAATCTTGGGAGAAAGTTATTTTTTTAGGGCAATCTTCACAGAAAGGTTTCAGTGCTTAAAGTTCAGAAGTCTAGTATTTCATCATCTGCAAATAACATCTTCCTCCTGCTCTGTTTTGGCTTCAGTGTTATCTTCCAGGCAGTTGTATTTGGATATTAGTGGCTCTGGCTGAAGTCAGGGCTGAGCTACCAGCGAATGACCGTGTGCATTGGATCCCACCTGGGGTTTGGGCACACTCTGCAGGTCTATTAAATACACCTACAGGTATTTCCACACAAAACAGTGAGAAACTTTTTCAGTCACTTTGGTATTAGCTCAGCTGCTCTCTGTAGAAAAGTGGTCAAATCTGGCTGTTAAATATGGCAACTTTATTGCTGGCAATGTATAATGGTCTCTTGGACTGATAGGCACTCCTTTCATTTAATATCACATCCCTCACATATGAATGCTTTAGCTTTGGGCCATGCCTTTAAGAAATGTGGAGCCAGAGCCTAAGTGACTCTTACAGTGCTTTGCAGTGATTCAAGATACAGCTTTCCATAAATGTCATTGGAGAAACTGAATTCCTGATATGCCTGACAAATTCCTTGGTTCTGAAGTCATTATTAAAGTATTGTGTCTTCTCCCAAAACTGTGACTTCTTTTGGTTTTGGTGTTTTTTTGGGGGCATGGTGGTGTTTGAGAGAGCTTTTTTGTTTGTTCAAGACTACAAGATTTAATGTTGTTGCTGGTGATTACACTTCATCCTCCTGGAAGTCTGTCTGTGGTGTGCATACTGGAGAGAAGTTTCTGTAAAAATTTCTGTGGCTTTTGCTTGAAAAATATCTTGATTCCCTTAAAATGCTGCTATAACAATTTGTTGGTTTAACATTGGATGTCTTTAAGGAGGGGTTTTGACTAATCTTAATATGAGGTTACAAATCATAATATGGATTTTAATTTTTCTATTACATTTTAAAGAGTTTGATTTGTAGCAATTTTTTGCTACAGTTAGCATATTTTTCCAAACGCTTCACAAAATATTGTCTGACTACAGATTTTTTTAACAGAATTTTCTCTGCTAGTGAGAAGCAGGAAATTGTCAGTTTTTCAAGACAAAATTCTATAAATTAACAAGGATTGCAGGGCAACCTGTTTGAGAACTTAGGACTTTTTTTCTCTTTACAAAATGCATGTTAAACACACCATGAAACATTTGGAAAGTACTTGTAGAAGTCATGCTAGATGTTAGGCCAGGCTGAGTTCTGTTTGTTGCCTGTCTTGTAACGAGCTGTTTCACTCTGAGTTTCTTCCACTCATTTGCACTCCCCATCCTGGTTAACTGCAGTGTGCTCTGCCAGTCTGCATGTATGTCATGACACCACCTCTGTTTAGTTTACTGGGTGACTAATTACGTGATCTTGTGGTGGTGTGACTTTCTCAGTGGACACCAGTTTGAGTTTGGGAGGTTTGGGGGTATGTCTCTAGAGGTTTGGATGTGACCGTGCCTTTGCCCCTCAAGTGTTGCTTTAACATAGAGAAAGGTCAGCATTGGCACTGCAGTTTGCCAAACCTACCCAAAATCAGGCTTTGACCAGACAGAGGAAGATGTCCCACTGCATAAGAATGTAAGAAATGGTACTTGCTGCTTCTCTGCTCTACAGTGTCCTGGAAGAAGGCGCAGGGAATGGACTGACTTCCATACCCCCTCATCCTGAGTCCATGTGCTCAGCCAGAAGAGGAGGTTATGTGATATGGCCAAGATGTGCTTTCAGCCTGGATGCTGAGTTTAACTAAATCTGATGCATGTCTGACTGAAGGGGAACCTCTAGGCTGGGGAGGAGTACAGAAATGGGAAAAATCATATTAGTCTTACTGATTTTATGAGGAACTATGCTTTATTAGAAGGTAACATTATTTTTTATTACAGCACTCAACAGACTCTTGCTGCTGCAAGAGTCTTAGTTGCTGCATTTCGAAATCCCTTGTCCTTGTTGGCTCCATGTTTTAGCCCCTAATTGCTAGTTTTTTCTCCGTACAGGATTGTTATTATTAGGTTGCCTTGATTCATCCATCGATGGAGCTGGAGTACTGACAACATAATCAACACACTTCTGACAATCTTCAGGCTTCACATGTGCTGATGATGTAAACCAACTGCCCCAATCATCTTCCCCTTCTCTTAGGCTCTTACTGCACATTGCCACAGAAGACATTACTGCTGGTGAGGAGATGAATATGAAGTTTGGCACCACTCTGAAGAACTGTAGGCACCTTATGGAATGTGCTAAGGAGCTGGGAGTCCAAATAGTTGGTGTCAAGTGAGTAACTTCATATTCCTCTGCTGGCTGATGTATTTAAGGTGGAAAATAGAATTTTTTCCCTGGTGACACTATTTTACAAGGTTAAAAAAAATCAAGAAAAACCCCAGACAAACAATATCACTTCAATGTAGAATCATGAGCTTTTGCTTGCAAGCACAAACTAGTATGAAACAAAGTAACTATTACGGACATCAAAACAATATGAAATGAAGTATCATAAATTCCTTCTGTCAGCATGAAAAGTAAGTTTAGAAGCCTCTCCTATTCTGTAACGGTACTCTGGAACTTCTGTGGTAACTCAATTTGTATTTTTCCAACAATAAACATCATAACAGAAGTGCTAGTACAGCATGGAATAGGTTGGCTAGTTAGAACAAGATGAACATGGGGTCAGGTTGTGTAAGAGTTAAGGTTCTATGTCACTCTTCGATCATTTTGAGACAAAATAAGTTTTTGACTTGTAGGTGGCAGGAATGAATCCTAGAGTTCCAAGTTTGTACAGATGATCTGTGGTATTTTAATTGGAAGCTTGATGGATGTTTTACTGTATCTGAGAAAAATGCATGCACAAGTCTGCTCTGTCTACCTTCAGCTACAAATCTCTCATATTCTCATGACTGTTTTAGGAAAGCAACCAAACAAATAAATGGGTCATCAAGACAATAAAAAAATGTTAACCCAGATTTTTATGATTTAAACCACAAATGTTTTGAATCTGTTTGAAAGGAATGTTAAAGCATAAGCTACAAATATCTTTAAGAATATACATACTGCTGAAAAAACGTTCCTCTTTGTATAATGTCTTAACCAACTTTTATAAAAACCATGTGGCTCTTGTGCATTTTTTTAAATTTAAATAATTTTTAAATTCACACATGGATTCATGCAGGTAACTTTGAAAAGTGACCTTTGCCTCAGAATGGCGTTCCTTAAATGAGTAGACTTGCAGTAAAGAATACTGTGGCTTGGGTGTGCGTTTGGTCTGTCTAGAACCAGTAGACCACACTCCTTTTGAGGAAGCCTATGGGAATGCTGGCACTTGTTTTAGCACCTCAGTGACTAAGTGCATGTGGCAGTACTTGAATCTTTTGGACATGGAACAAGAGGGGATTCAGGAGCTTGTGGTAGGCATCGGTACTTCTCTGCAGCTTTTTCTTCTGCTACTGAAAAACAACTTTCAGCCACTTTGACAGTGAAGACTGAAAAAGTCAGTAAATCTGTTGTTTCTTGAAGATGAGAATATTGTGGGACATTCTTAGGATTAAGAGGAAGACAATTCTCAAGTATAAATTTAGTGAAATAGAAGGCAGTAGTGGTCTGAGCTTTGCACAGCTGCTGTATATTATCATTTAAGTTCGTTTTGAGACACTTGGGAATGAATTGCTTCTGTTGCTGTTTTATATGGTGAAACAATTTGCTTGGTCTGAAAGCTGCATGGTTCAGTGCATTTACTGTGTTTTTATTTCTTTCAGATTTCATGTTTCAGGCTCTTGCAAGGATCTGCAAACATACATTCATGCTCTGTCTGATGCTCGGTGTGTGTTTGACATGGCTGTAAGTACATCTATACACACATGCAATTGCTACAGTAGAGGATCCATTCTATTCCAATCATATTAACAAACCAACTATGTTCTTTCCAGAATAAATCATTGGAAATGGAACTTTTAGTAAGGGACTAAATACTCCTTTGTGATGTGTGGTAGAGGTAAAACCAACTTTGTCCTAATTATGGTAATGAATACTGTCCCACTGACAGGCAGTAGCCTTACATGCTATTTAAATTAGTTTCCCACTTTGGGTCAAGGCTTTTTGATACTCAAATCTCAGTCCTGTAATACACAACTGATGCTTTTAGGTTACATTGAAATTGAACAACTGTATGCTGGCATCTATTGTGGTATGAGGAGTTTGTAAATTAAACAGAGAAGACTCCAAGTCTGTTCACTCTTATTACTGCAGTGCCTTAGCTGTAGCTGGTAGCATATGGGGGCAGTAAAATTGAGGATCTTGCTGATCTTTGTGCAAATTTGTTGCAGTGGTCTTGCCACAAAATTTGTGAAATCCTAAAACTGTCTTTTGTCAATACACCACCTGTTCAGCAAATACTGTGTGAATATAACAAAAGCCCCAAGATGGGAGTTGGTATTGCTGTGGGGCTTGCGGAGAATTGTGTAACCAGCCTCTATTGACGTCCCAGTGCTTTGCTTCTAGATTTAATGGAGCTGTACTAGGCCCTTACTCCCTCATTAGATGTACTCAGCTAAATAGTTTCAAAAGCTTAAATACCCAGAAAACAACCACAGTAAGCAGCAACAAAATAATTTTGCATTTACTGTTGTTCGTGTACTTACATTCTGCCTATGCATTTTAGGAAGAATTTGGCTTTAAGATGAACATGTTGGATATTGGTGGGGGCTTCACAGGTTCAGAACTTCAGCTGGAGGAGGTATGCAATGTGTTGGAAGTTGAAACTCTGACTTTTGAAGATGTTGAAGTGTTCAGCCTTCGAACTGCAGCTTGAATTGATAGCTGAAACTTAGTTAAGTTCCATGTTAGACTGTAACTCAGGATCCCACTAGTTGGGCTTGTATTCTTGATCATGGATAGTGTAATCTGTTTTTGGAGGTGATCATGACTTCTTTTTGATCCTGTTCATCCTGGGTGAATGCTCATTTAAGTGTGCTAGAGATTAAATTACTATCTGAAGCAGCCCTAGCAGTAATAATTCAAGGGTTTTTTTGACTGTTGTCCAGCTGGTGACTCTTGCATGGTTTGGGTCAGGGTGCCTTAGCATGCTTTGGATCATAAATCCTGTTGCTACTGGATGAAAATTTCCAGTATTTTGCTCTGGAACTGAAAGCTAAAGGTATTGATTTTACTGGCCTCTGATTTGGCCTAAACGCCATCTTTAGTATGAAGTGGCACGTAAAACAGGATACCCAGTTTACAATGTTATGTTGTCTTAAATGCAGGCTCCATGAATTCAGCACAGTGAAAGTGATGTAGTGAGGAGTTAGTAACTGCAATCAGGGCTTTTCTCTCAGTTCTAATGGTTCTGTTACTTGTCAAAATATCTGTAAATCTTCAAATATCTGTCCTAAGATATGAACATTAGTATTAAATAATTCTGTTTCTAATACGATACTATTCAGAACTGATCATGAAAAGGCCCTTTGCTCATTCTTGTGGGTTCATATGCAATTTTACATTACCTGTTGTGCTTGATGGGCACTGAAGTTGCTGGTGCAGTTATGAGTGTACCACAGCTTGAACTTTGGTTGTGAAAAGAGACTGTGTGGTACTCAGACTCATGGTTCTCAATCTTCAGTGTTTAGCAGAATGACCAGTTTTCTTACAGGTTTTTTTTATAAATTGTGGACCTCCGGTAAAGGCATTTCTCAGAGATTGGAGGAGCAGAGAAAGCATTTGGTGTGCTGACTAGACTTGCTGCTGAGTGGAAGTGTGTGTGATACATCTGTAAGCTGAGTTCATTGGCCTTACCTCTGACTTCAATTTCCTAGGTTAATCACGTCATCAGGCCATTGCTGGATGTCTACTTTCCTAAGGAATCTGGTGTTAATGTGATTGCAGAGCCTGGATGTTATTATGTTTCATCTGCATTTACACTGGCAGTGAATGTCATTGCAAAGAAGACTGTTGAGTATGATAAACTTCTTCCTTCTGGAGGTAAGGGTTGGATTTGTTTTCTGTGTTATGACTCAGTACAGGTGACTGCCCACTATTAGTTGGGATTGACTAGTTTGTTTATCTATTTAGTGCATCCCCTAGTTCTTGCACTGTAATATGCCTTCTGGATTCTGACCATATGTTACCTGTGTGTCTCACTTTTATGTGGCACTTCTTGTATCCTTACTAGGTTAAACCTATATTGGGTGCATCACAGGTGGTGTGTTAGAAGGTTCTGTATTAGAACATAAAAAATCATGTCCCAGAGCAAGCAAGCTACTTCTCTGCTTCTCTGGATTTATGTTCTTATCAGTGGTTACTACTGAAAGTATTAATTTTCTTAAGCCTCTCACTGTAACTATAAAGTTATAACTGAATTTATAATCTGGTCTCATACAGATTACTCTGCTTGTAATTCTCCTATTCCAGTATATATGGAACCCCTTGTCAGGAGAAAGCAGCTGACTTAAGTTAGATTGCAAAAGGACTACTTATGACAAAACATGCATGCAAGACAACTTCTTTTTTTACTTCCAGTGGAGCAAACCAGGAATGATGATGAACCGGTGTTTACATATTACATAAATGATGGTGTTTATGGTTCTTTTGCAAGTAAATTGTCTGAGAAACTGAATACTATCCCAGAGGTTCACAAGGTGAGTCCTTCTGTGTTCTTCAGAGGTAGTCCTTTCTATCCTTGTCTATTGAATATATATTTATCATTTCATATATATATAATTGCATATTATTTATTAAATTAACCTTCTGTATATTTGAAAATTCTTATTCAGTAAACTGAACCCTGAATTGCCTCAATCATTTCCATATAGAAATACAAGGAAGATGAGCCTCTGTTTGCAAGCAGCCTTTGGGGTCCATCCTGTGATGAGCTTGATCAAATTGTGGAAAACTGTCTTCTTCCCGAGTTGAGCGTTGGAGATTGGCTGATCTTTGACAATATGGGCTCTGGTACCTTGGGTGAACAGTCTGCCTTTAACGACTACCAGAGGCCACTGATTTACTACATGATGTCTTTCAGTGACTGGTAAGAAAACTATCTTGGTACTGGCAAGGTTGCTTTTGCTTCCTTCAGGAGTGTACACTTAAAAATTACATTCAGTGGCAAATACAGGAAAATGCTGAGTGCAAGAATGTGCCTTTTTAGTTTGTGGATTTTCTTTTTGTCTCTGTCTGATTGCTGAGACTAAGCTGAGATCTGTGATAAAATGCCTACTTTGCTTTAAGGCTGACAGAGGAAAGCAGAATACCTGACTGATCTCACCTGTGAGTTCAGTGGCAGTTGTAAAGTCTTCTACTGGCTTAACAAAAGCTGTTTAATTTCAACCTTTGAGCTTTCCTAATACATGTAACCGCAGCTTGTGTGCAGTGTTGGCACCATCGTGGGCAGGAAAGGCAGTCATGCTCTTGTGGTGATGGAGAGTGTGGTAACCCATTCCTGCACCCAGGCAGAGCCTTGCACTCCCACCCTGGTGAGTGGCAGCATTTCTGTGTGCCAGGCACTGGCACAGCTGGGCTCCCTTCTGCTGAGCCAGGGCCCAGCCACGCAGGGGCAATTGGCTTCAAATGCTGCATGGAGGCTGGTTTCTGAAGGGAAATTGAACCTGAAAACATGCTATTACATCTCTTGACCTTTTCTGCTGCAGGGATGAGATGCAAGATGCTGGAATTGCTTCAGACACATTGATGAAGAACTTCTTCTTTGTGCCTTCGTGCATTCAGCTGAGCCCGGAAGAACGCTTTTCCACTGCAGCTTAAACAGGCATTAACGCTTCATTTAGACCTGCAGTTGCAAGTCTGTAGTTTGTCTGGTCAACATTCCAATGTGGAAGAAATGGAACAATCTTGAATTCAATTCATTCTCCTCAAAACTTGAAAAAATAGTGATAGTAATGGGGACCAGGCAAAACAAGCTACAGCTACAATTCAGTGGGGGGTGGGAGGGTTAGATAACGGTGTCCAAATTCAAAATCAAGTTCATTCAACCCCTGAGCGTTAAATATGCAACAAAATGGATGACTTAGTGGAGATGGAAACCCATCACTTGGGTTCTTCAACAGTTTACATACAAGTACACAGTTTTTATACTAAGGATTCCTGTTAGAAAAGTCTTGTAAAGTTATTGTCTTTCGCCCAGATATATCAAATGTCAGTGGGAGACCAGTGTGACTTCATTAGATGTTTTAGTGTATTTAGAATGTGTAAATTTGTGCTTTGAACTGTAGTTTAATAAATGTAAAATTGCATCATAGTATTTGTTGTATTTGACCCGTGATGTATCCCTTGTATGATTGCAATAAAACTTTGTGTAGATTTTACTGTTTTTCAGGCTAACTTTGGGAGGAGCTAGGCAGATAGCTAGGCAGATAAAGTAGATGTATATGTGATTGATTTGAGAAGCTTTCTTTTCTCAAGCCCATTGGTTCAGCTTTGTGTTAAACAGTAAAAATGTTAAGATTGATCAATCTGTATGAAGTGAAAGTCATGTACGTTCCTGGAAGGCTAAAAGGCAATTTGTGGTGTGTTTTTAGAGCATGACCTTAGATTCAGTTCTTCACACCAACCAGCTAACCTGCACTAGGCATGGGTGTGCACGGAGAGATTGTCCCAGCTCGTGTGCATGCAGTGCCCTGAGGCAGCATGGGTTAGTCCAATTCTGCATGTTGTCACAGAACCTTTGGCTCCTTTTTTAATAGTGTTTATTTGAAAAGTCTTAACTTTCAACTTTAGCTAGTTCTGTATAGTGCTGACTCTAGGGTAGGGCTGCACAAGACTACAGAAACCTCAAATGCTCTCTTGCACTGGACTTCATTTAGCTGTATCCATAATGTAAAGGTAAATCAGACTGCTGCAAATATACGTGCATTGAGTAATGAACTGCCTGAACTGGTCAGAGAATTTCTTTATTGTGTTACTGCAGCCTCTTGATTTCTTCAAGGTCCTTTGCTTACTTTCTCACTTTGACTTTCCCTACTTGAAAACTGGGGGAAGGAGGAGAAGGGAGTTTTAGGGTTTTAAAATGATGCACTGAGGTCTGGATCCTACAGATAAAAGGGACTTTTTAAACCCTTTAGTTGGAGGTAAAATTTATACCCTTTGGCTGCAAGTGTACTTCACATGAGTGCCAGCTAGTAGGAAATTTTATTTTCTGACTCTGTAAAGCAAAAATTTTGTGAAACTTCATGGACTTGGACAGTAAATCCTCAGTTTGGATTTGTCAGGACAGTTTTACAGGCCAGTTAGGAGATACAAAATGGCTTATGCTTTGGGGATGTAGTCTAAGAAATGCTTATTACTGTAATTAAATGTAGAAGTGGAAAGGGAGTAAATTAAAGGGGGAAACTTGTGGTTTGGATTTGGTTTCCTGTTTGTTTTTGTTTTTTTTTACCTGAAGTTACTAGCTGACCCATGTCAAGCAGTGATAAGCTCTTCAGTTTACCTGTTGAGGTTTTTCTAGGCAAGACAGACTGCTGTGTGGTTTTTGACTAAATGCAACTTCAGTTGCCTAAAGTTCGATAACCCAACAGGATTCTGTCATACGGTCTTTAAAAGTTGTTTTATGTTAACTTACAGATAAGTAGAAAAGAATTTCTCTATAAATGCAGCAGTGGTCAGAGCAGAAATACTTGCTGTACTTGAAGACAGTCTGCCATTAAAGCCAACCTGGAGTCTGAACACAGTATGTATTTCAGTTTGATTTGCTGCGTGCTACTGTTTATGTTGTAATTGCAGTTCAGAATTTTTACAAAATATGAAAGCTGGATGATTTCTTCAGATTACTTGGAAATGATGTAGCCCTGTTGTGCTTGCTAGACAAGCTGCAGCCCCTCTTGCTTGCCGAGGCTGTGGCAGGAGCAGGGGTGTCTGACCCAGGCCTGCAGACGCTGCTGCCCTGTGTGATGTGATGGTTGTGCATGGCAAACAGCCCTGCCTGCTTTGGCCTGAACACTTCCCTGACCCAGCCCTGCAGCCTGCCTTCCATTTCCTAAGGAAGATCCAGGGCTGTGGGCCCAGACAAGGCTGTGGTACTGGTGTTGCCACTTACTTCTTAGGAACAGGAGAAAATGGTTCCAACTTTTCATTGTGTGCCCAAGCAGCTGCACAACTGGCTTACATTGGATCAGAATAAAAGTGGGTGCCCTGGATCCACCACTGGATATTTTGCTGCTTCCTATTGTGCTCTTGTTTTGCTTTTTTTTGTGGGGGGAGAGTGGAGGTGGGATGGGGTGTGTGGAGTTGTCTGTATCTCAGGTTTGAACCCTTAGGGTTTTTAAAATTAAAAAAAAACCCTAAAACCAAACTAAAACAAACAAAAAAAGCTGCCATCCAACCAAAAAAAACACCCCCCAAAAAAAAACCTTGGGCTGGAAAACAGCTTTTAATCCTTGATAGCTAAGCAACTGCCCTTGTTCTGGTCCAGGCTGATCATGCTGAACCAGGACTATACCTTGTTAGTCTCCTTTTCTGTGAGGAGAGGAGAACTCCTATGGCCTTGGGCAACAGCTGGAAAGCAAATGCAGCCCTAGGAAACAGCCTGGATGCCAGCAAGGGTGGCAGTGGCTGCCCGTAGGAGGGGCTCAGTGGGTGCTGGCAGTGCCAGCTGACTGCTGCAAGGAGCCAGGATAGGGTATGTACCAAAGATGGCTTAACTGGCCTGATCATAATTGAAGGAGAAAATATCTGTGACTGCCACATGTACTGCAGGAGGGTGTCAGATGTTACACACCAAATAATTCCTTTTGCTGGAAGTATTGCACTGACTGCGGACTTGCTTCTTCTCTGAGCTCTTATTTCATTCCTTTATTAAAACTTGAAGTAAGTAGTAGCATGTAATTCACTACACCAATTTATTGCTAGTTATTGCTTTACTGTGCAAGAGTCAGTACTTGTGCATACGTACTTGACCTGAGTTTTAGGGAAAAGCGTGATCTGTTGGATCCATTGCTGAGGGGAGTGGGGGTGTCGGTGGCACTGGCAGAGGGGCTGCCAAGAGAAGGCAGGTGAAGGTCTGTTTAACCCAGGACTCCGGGGCTATTCCCTAAGAGCTGGTCCTTTCACAGACCTGGGAAGCGTGGGGATCCTTCCTATTGCAGTCCTTATACTTGGAGTAGCACACATAGGCACTTCATTGGCGAGCTTTTTTCCCCTCTAGATTTCCATCTATTTGCAGCTGCACAGTCTCGGAGCTGAATTAGGGGCATTTAACAGGATTATTCTCTTGGCTCACAGGACAAAGCTAATTGTGTTTGTCAGCCAGAGTGCGGGTGTGGCAGCAGGGACTCCCTGCTGATCCGCCCCTCTTCAACCGGCTGCTTCCCATAAGTTCTGTTAAATATAATCTTTTATTTTAATGTTCTCTTGAAATGCTTGAATGCTGCAGTGGGCAGTAATGCAGAGCCCAATCTGTCACATGTTCATCCTATTGTGCCATGTCAGTACAGAGCAACTCCTTCGTATCAGTCAAATAGAGGGGAGAATGCAGACCCAAGAATTTGCATTTAGATCCTGACTGTATATTTTGCTCAGCTACCCTCTCTCTGAATTCCCTTCTTCAATTCCCTTAAACAAAGCACTTAGCTATGTGTCAGCAGCTTATTACACCTTTCCAATGGAAATCCCCGGGGTGAAGGTGATGAAGCAGAGAGGAGCTGTGCACCACAGGTCAGTTACTTGCTGCCGCCAGGGATGGCCGGGGGCTGTCCTGGGCAGCAGTGATGGGCTCCACGGTGGACACTCTCCTCCGGTAACTCCCTTTTGGAGCAATACCCAGCGAGCCCCAGTGCGAGTACTGCCTTGTGCGAGTTCGGAGCAGCCTTGGGGCACTGCTAGCCGCCCCAGCCCCTCTCCCTCCTCAGGCGGCCGGGAGCTGCGGCCAGCAGGGAGCTCCAGCGCCCGGGCGGAGGGAGAGCCCAGCCCGCTGCAGCCCGGGCCGTGCCCGGCCGCTCCGCGTCCCGGCGGCGCCGGGCAGGCACAGCCGCCCGCCGCACGCTCCGAGCCGCCACGTCACGCTCCAGCGCGCTCCTGAAATGCCCCTGGAACTGCGAACGGGGAAAGCCGTCTGGATGCGTGAGGCAGTGCCAAGGGCTGCCCAGACAGGCTGTCGGGATCCTGTCCCGCAGGCTTTCCCAGCCCCGACGGGACACAGCCCTGAGCGGCCTGGTCCGACCCAGTGGCTGAACCCGCCCAGAGCCAGCAGCTGAGCCTAGGACCTCCCGGGCCCTCTTCCCCACAGAATTTCCCGGTGAGTCTGACACCGCAGCACAAACCCCCTTTGCAGTTTGTGCTGCACCACCGCCCCGTGAGCGCTGCTGGCCCACACGGCTGGAGCCGTGCTGGCAGGTGCTGTGCGTAGGGCTGGCTGGAAAACCCATTATAAGGATCCAAAGCCTTTCTGTTTCATGTGAGATGGGGACTGACCTACCCACAGTAGTACCAGATAGAGAGGAAGGGTGGGAGATATCCAGGACACAGGACCAGGGGACTCGGTCTCTCATACACATACGAACATTCCCATTAAAAGTTGCAATTTCGACAAATTACTACTGCTTTCCAACAACGAACACCTGAACAGCAAGTTCCCAGCCTGCCCTAGGTTTTAAAGTGCGTGGTCCGGGCTATCAGCCCTGAGGGGAAGGATGAGGAGCGGACACTCCCTTCTCCAGCTGGGCTTGACCGCGAGGCGCTCGCCCCCGCCGGCTCCACGCCGCGGTCCCTGGCCCGAGGCGAGCTCCCGTGGCACGGTTTCAAGGCCGGTGCTCAAGGGCTCAAGGTGCTCAAGGGCTGTGCCGTCAGCAGGGCCGGTGACATGGCCCAAGTTATTCCCGCAGGACAGGGATTAGCTCCGCCAGCCACCGCACCCAGCGTCCCTGCCGCTGCGCCCGCTCCATGGGCTGCACCGCGGGGAGCGACTGCGGCTGGGAGACGGGGACGAGGAGGCAAGGGAGCCTCGCACCCGAGAGAGGCACGGTGTATGCCCAGGCGGGCACGGGTAACAGCGGCGGCAGCGGCCACGCCGCTTGAAGGCTGCATCCCAGCCCTGCGCTCCCCTGGGCTCAGGTTTCCTTTCTCCCCGCCGGAGCCGCTGCCAGACCCAGCCCTGCCCGCGTGGCAGGCACGGGCTCCAGTGGAGCCGTCCGTCAGTCCGTCCGTCCGTCCGTGCTGCAGAGCCAGCGGCAGCTGGGCCTCACCTCCCGTAACCCCGCCAGACGAAATCAGTTCAGATGAAATTTTCCACTTGAGAATCATGCGAGACCAGAATAGCTTTCCAGGGTATTATTTTTTTTCCCCTGCTAGCTAGAGGAAGGCCAGGCAATGCCTTGCAATGTTTGCTTTTAAAACACCCTCTAGATGGCTTTAGGAAGTCTCTACTGCATGGGCAGCCCCACCAGGAGAACCACTCAGGCTCAGCCGCTGTTCCCCTGGCAGTCCCAGCCCTCCATCCCTTGGGACCATCATGCCGAGTCCCATGGAGCCACAGTGCATTTTTCCACGGTGCTGCTGCAGTGCTGTGGGGGCCCTGTGAGATCCTGCAAGGAGCTGGACAAGTGTGGAATGGACAAGCGGGGGAAAGGCAGAAACAGAAGGGGCATTCCCAGCTTCTGTTCAGGCTCCAAGGTGGTGTTTGGTGGCTTGTGAGAAGAAAAACAAACAATCCACAAAGCAAAGCTGGTTTAGCCTAGCACATTTAGCATGCTGTGCTTCTGCTTCTGCCAAATGCATTTTGCAATCTCCTTGGAACAGGGGCTCTCCCATCACTGGTGCTTCCAAAGGGCTGGAATCCCTTTCCAGCAGCAGCAGGCACCCACAGCCCCAGCCCCACTGCACCCATGGCATGCACCCACCCACACCCACCTCCATGGGCCACTGCTGCTCTGCCTGCGTGGCTGGCATGCAGCTGCTCTCCCCTGAGCCTAAGGCCTTGGAGGATGCCACCTGCTTGGGCATTTCTGTGGAGTTCAGCCATTTCAAACCTCAAAGTCAGGATAAGGGGAGTCACCCGTAGCCTGGCCATGAAATGGCAGGCACATAAAACCCACAGCAGCCTTGCAGCCCACGGCTCACACACAGAGCTGGCTCCAGACCTTGGTGCTCTGGACAACCTTCTGGTGCCTCTCACCTGGCTGCAGGCATGTAGGGCTGTGGCTCCAGGCACTAGCTTGGCACAGCACACAAAGCTGCTACTGGCCCAAGCAGTCTCTGGCAACCACGAGGTAACGCCTCCAGCTCAGAGCAGGGAGTTTCTTTGACATTAAACCTATTAAACCATCAGACTGGTTATATTGGATGCACCTTGAGCAGGATGAGTCCTGCCCCAGTGCAAAACCCTGGAGGACACTGGAATTAGAGAAGTTTCAGAGGAGAGATGTCTGTCTCACGTGCCAAGTGCCCCATCACACATCCATGCAGGACTGAAGCGCTCAGGATGAGATGGTGGCCACCAGCCCCTGTGCAGGAATGCAGACAGCCTGCTTGCCACAGCAGGGCTGGCACTGCAGCCACAGCCAAGCAGTGTGCCTGGCTGCCGAGGCACTGGCACCCTCCACAGCCGCCAGCCAGAGCCTTGCACCTGCCAGGACGAGGCAGGAGACCACTTGGATGTGACATGGCTGGCAGGGGAGGAGGGAGGGGATATGGTGCCGTGCCACACCCTGTCACACCACAGCCCTCTGCAGTTTGTTACAGCCCCCTGCCCCCAGCAGCACTGGGATTCCTCGGAGCTGGTGCAGGCTCCCTGTGCCACAGACTGAGCCCGTCTGCCCAACATGCTGCTCTGGGCTTGGAGAGGGTGCAGCTGGGCTTGCTTCACCTGCCTGTTTCCATATGATCACATTTTCTTTCTACCCGTGACTTTCTATTGCCTCTCCAGTGACTAACAAGCCCCCAAACTCAGACTGACGTTGTCCCTTCAGGCTTCTGGGGTTTGTCTCACACTGCAGCAATTTCACCTTAAGACACGCTGTCTTGTAAGCTTCTACTTCCACACTGTGCGCGTTTTACACACACAGCATACTGGGCTTTCTGGAGCATGTCCTCAGGATATTCAATAAACCAAAAGTTGTTTCTTTACCCAGTACAGTTCTCAGCTTCCCACATAAATGAGATCTAAGGTGATTTGTTTCATTTTTAATTCCAAATGAATGATTGCAAGTCCCAGGAGCAGGGTTTCAGACAAGGTGCACAAGGTGAAGCTGAGGACATGCACCATGACATATAAAGCATCATGGTCTGGAATAAGCTACACTCAAACCAGCTGAAGGCCCTGACAGCTAGTCAGAAGGCATTGTTTCAGCATTAAGTAGATTGCTAACTTTTTTCCAGAGAAAATCAGTTTCTGCACTAGGCTCCCTTGCCCAGTTGAGCAAACTGATAAAAGCAAGAAGCAGAACTGTAGTGCTCCAGATGGAAGCACAGTGTTTGGCTTGGTATCTAGTCTGTAATTCACAGAGTGTCTGTACTGTCTACAAATGGCAGGACAGATCAGTAGAGACAGCTTATTAAATGATTGTGGCTTCTTTGGATGTTTTAAAATCAGTGATTGTGGGATTTCACAACAGATCTCCAAAAGGTCCTTTTGGATGGTTCACAGGCTGTCCTGTGCCCATGGAAAAACAGCAAAGGAGGAGGATGACACGGTGGTATGCCTGTCTCACTGTTAAGGAAGTTTCTCTGTCCATTTGGGAGCCACTCTGGGAGTCTCACTCACATCACCCCAAACTGGGCAGCTCCAGTGAACTGACAGGTGCCTCCCTGACTCCATACACACATCACTCACAGTCACCGTCCCCACCCTGGCTCTCCCGTAGCAGAATTTCAAACATCTGGCTCCTTTAAGTATTTTAACTGTGGTACAGCAACAACAGCTTGAGCGAGTGCCTCTGGGGAGGGAACCCCAAAAGAGATCCCCGAGGTTTTATGCCTTCACAGTGTATGCACCTGCTCTTCACACGCCTTGCACACATCTCGGTCTGGTGATGATGTTTGGTCTCAGCCGTGCTGTTCATCGGGCCGTGCAGTCCCCGGGTGACCGCCCACCGCCGGCTGCAGGCAAAGGCTCGGTGTCCACTCATGGCTCGTTGCCTGCAAGCAACTTATCCCCCAAGGCATGGTGAGCAGCTGGCACACCCAGCTACTGGCACTCTGTGTTCCTCAGGCCTCTCCCGAGCTGGCATGGGTTGTAGATGAGTAACTGAAGGATGATGGATGCAGCCAGAGCTGTCACTCCCTGCAGGTGCTGTAGGTGCTTTCAGCCCTCTCACCTGGAGTGGAGAGGAGCTGCTGGCCACTCCTCATGCCCCTGGCAGAACATGGGGCTGCTCTTGCTGCAGGCACCGAGGGAGCAGGGCCCTGGGGATGGGCTGATGCCTCCAGCCTGCTCTGTGGCCACTCCTGTTCAACCAGAGTCAAACCAGAGTGTGTCTGCAAGTGTGCAAAGGAGGCACACCCCGAGGCTGGCTGAGCAAGCCCTGCAGAGGGGATTACACTCATGGCAGGGACAGCCACATCCCCCCCCTCCTGAATGTCACCAGCTCCATGTGTCAGGCTACAATTAAAAAAACCAAAAAGGAGTGCAGGAGTGCAGGAGAAGGTGCTGGTGCTCCATGGGAGTTCTCAGCCCTTTTGATCACAGGCATAGCTGCAAGGCATGTGGTCCTTCCAGGGCTCAGAGTCTTAACTGTCAGCTCTCGTTCTTGGAGCTGGAGAGGAAATGGGAGGGGGGGGGGGGCACCTTTGATAAACTCCTGAGGACAAGTGAGTATTTTCTTTAACAAAACACCTGCACCATTTCCACCACTTGCAAGCAAACCAAAATCTGAGAGCTGAGGTCCATGGCATTTCAACATGTACAGGTAAGGCAAAGCAATGTTTAAAAACCGGTCTAAAACTATTGAGTTGCATCTTCTTTTGGGTGTGCCTAAAGCACAGCCAGTCCCTTGCTCACTCTGAGAATAAGCAAATTCCCAAGTTGTGTTTATTTTGACATGTTACTCCCAATGAAATCCTCTCCTTGCTGGGAGTGAAAGAGGAAAATGTTGCCCTAAACTAGAAATCAAACCCAACAGAGTGCCATCCAAAAGACTGGCAACAAGATCCAGGTCAGGTCTGGGGATGGGCTGGTTTTCCCCACACTTGGGTTTGCTCCAGCACTCCGCAGTGCACCAGCTGATCTCCATCATCCAGGCAGCTCAGAGAGGCAGCAGTCACCCTGTGCAGCCTGGAACCGCGCTGGGTAGCCGCGCTGACAGCGCAAGGAGCCAGCCTGGTGTCCCTGCCCGCAGCCACTTCCACTGCTCGCCCTGGCCTGCCCCGAGCTGCGGGCCGGGGTTTTACTTGTGGCAGAGCAGCTGGGAAGGCACTGGGATGGATGGATGGGTGGATGGATGGATGGATGGATGGATGGATGGATGGATGGATGGATGGAACGCTCTGCGGCTGAGGCTCCTCCGAGCTTCAAGCAGCCCCTTGCCAGATATGGAGAGCGGCGCAACAAGGCTGTGCCTGGGGAGCAGCTGAGACAGGCTGTGCTTTCCCCTTCCTGCCCGGACAGAACTGCCTGTGCAACACGAGCGCTTCCCGCTCGGCACGCATGTAAACACAGCAGCGCAGCCTTTCACCTACTGCGCTCTGTTTACACATTCCAGGGCTCGCTTTTCCCACCGCGGCACACCAGCTCCTGCGCGCGTGGTGCTGCCCTTGGCAGGGCTGTGTGGTGTTCTCCTGACACACATCTGAGGCCAGATACGTAACTGTACTGCTGAGGGATTTTAGATGAGAAAACCTTTCCAGGACATTTAAGCTGTACAAATAATGATAATAAAAGGCCTTTATAGATGTGTAGGCTTAGTCCAGACAAACCCTTTGCTACTCTGCTCAGTACAAATTATAAACAGACAGTGATTTAAGAGCTTCCTCAGTAGAAAAAAAAAAAAAACAAAAAACCAAAAACAACAGCAAATGAGTAAAATCAACTAATATGTCTAGAAAAACAAATGCTTCTTAAAATTCCACTTAAACACATATTTATTTCATGGCAGCAAGAAAAGATCACTTAGAAATTATTTTAACGTGGAAAAGGTCTTACCCCAATATACTAAGATAAGCAAAGAATTATGGCTAAGATTTTCAAATCTACCTAAGGGATTCAAGTCTTCAATTAAAACAAACAAAGTGAGTACCCAAATCCTTTAAGCAGCCTTGAAAATCATCCTGTGTGCACAGGTCCATGCACATAAAAGTATATAGAGCTTCATGAGTAAATATCTAGCACAGACCAAAGCAAGCATTTCAAGGCATTCTGAGGATATAAATACATAAAAATGAACTCTGGAGAGTTGTGGTATTTGAAAGAGTGCTCTGTTGGATTGTCATATGATCTAATCAATACTCATTGTTTATTTAACAAGAGTAAATTTGATCCAAAAGTTTCTAAAACCTCAAGCTGTCCAACACCCAGTGTCAGCAGGATTATCCAAGGGCATTCACCCAGTGTTGCCAAATAGCTCTTCAGTAACCAAACAGACCCACACACCACTTGAATTTGGGCTGGTCAGATACTGTGCCAGTAACAGTCACCCCAAAGAGAGGAGAGGGGTCTGTGCATGCAGACCCACTTGTAGATCTGCACCTAAAAACATGTCTTTGCTGTATCATCTGTGTCATCCTAATTTGGATCCAAAAAGCTTCCTTCCGCATGGGTTGCTATATTTCTTTAATTTAGGAAATGCTTTCCAGACATGGTTTTATTTCACATACATGTACTTTAGTGTCTCAGCTTTGCTTTCCATGGATGTGCTGACCAGGAGGGAACAGCACTGATTTCTCTATGACAGCAACTCCTCCAGTTGCTCTTAAATGACAACTGAGCTTCTAATTCACTGAGCCTAAGGAAACAGACCCAACCTGTGGCAGGCTGACAATATGTGATAATGCAGCTCACACAAAACACTGGGGTGGAGGAGAAGGAGGTGTCACACCAGCTTTAGGAGTTCCCAGGACTTCACCAGAAGCAGGAAGTCTTGGGAACCTGAAGCTCAAACAGCAGGCAAAGCTTTCTGGAGAATTGTATGGATATTACAGGTTCCAGATAAATTACAGCTTAGATCATTCACTGTCTCATGAGACTGACCTGGATTTGAGGTTAACATCAAAGCTTCCTGAGGACAAAGGAACCCAAAGGGCTTCCACCTTCCTCCTTTTTTTCTTACTCATGTTCCAGCACTGGTCCCAGACAGTTCTCACTGATTGTGAGCACGACCCCTGAGAGTGACACCCACCACTGGTGCACCCAGGTTTGTACAGTTGAAGGCTGAACACACAAGCAGAATAAAAGTGGGGAAAATGTGACCCACTTTATCTGACAAAGCCTTTTGCAGGCACAAGAACCCCCTGACCCTCACTTGCTGCTTTCTCTTCCACCCACACCCACACTGATGCTGGAAATGCCCTTTTTTGGGGGGCTCTGAAGACTGTTCCTGGTGAGTGCATGACCCTGATTGCACAGAGCAGGATATAACAGTTTTCTGATAGTTAAAACTGTTCTAGCTGCAAAACAAACACATGTACACACACAGATATTACGACATCAGTAATGGGGGGTTTTTACATCTGGTGCCATGAAATATACGAAGATGGTCTTCAGGACCATCTTGAAAACTTCTCAAAACTAAATGAGGTGTCTTTAAACTAACCAAAGCATCCTGTTCGCTTCTTGAAACTAGCAACTAGACGCAAGCTTTCTTCTGGTAGACACCTCTTTCCCATTGCCTTTTAGTCCTTGCTCTAAACAGTTCACTGTAGTGGCATCAAGAGCTGCAGAATCACACCCTCTTTATTTCTGTCCAGTATCTGCATTTTCAGTCCCTAAAAAAGGGAGATGAAACAGTATTTTGCAAGAATCATTTACTCCTTCCACTACTGCAAACCAGTAACTTTTCAACAGCACCTGTGACAAGGCTACCTGAAAGTCTGTGATGGAAATGAACACATCAGTCCATTTTCAGCCAATCCTCTTTGTGTAGAAATAGAGCTTACCTGCAAAACCCACCTTAAGCTAACTCAGAAACAGGAAGATACTAGAAAAATGTTGAAAGAAAAAAAAAGAACATTTTACAATACCAAACGTTCCTGGAAGTAGTGAGAAATTAATGTCAATTCTCTCCTGGAAGAATGGAGCCAGTTACACACAGACTGTCTCCTGACTTTTAAAATTATTTTTCAGTACAAGATATACTTGTAAAAACTAAATTGAAAACCAAAGGGATCACAAAGCCTTTTACATCAGTCCTTCAGCTTCACCCAAAGAGACAGAGCCAGGGACCAAAGAATAGATTCATGATGGACAAGCACGTTCCTGAAAAACCTGGAGGAACAGAGCCCCTCACCAGAGCAAACCTGCAAGCGGCAGCTGCCATGCTGTGCAGCACATCCAGGGGGAATGGGGCAAAATGGAGGCTTCTGGTGCAGGACAGAGGTAACCAAGCTTTCCCTGAGGCAGCTGCTCTGTGAGAGCCTGGTACACTACAGCATCTGAAACTCTCCTCTATGTACCCCGTCTCAACAGCTACACCATACCTTCTTCTCTGCTTCCTTGGCACCCTTGCAAGTCCCTCAGCCTTTTCACCTTCTCTAAATGTGAGTGCCCATCACGGTGTGTCCTCTCTCCCCTCAGTTTTTCCCCAGGTCTCTTGGCAGCAAAGGGCAGTGGGTGCAATGTTCGAGCTGCAGCCATGTGTGTAACACCGGCATGCCAACAGCCAGCAAACAGCCCGAACCCGCTCCCGCTGGAGCTGGACTCTGCTCTGCCCAGCTGATGGCTCTTGTGGGCACTTGTGGTGGCATCCACCTCACCCCACCTGCTTTCTAGAGTCACCCACTGTGGTTGCTGCCCAGGTTTCCATTATCATCAGGGAGATGGAGTCAACAGAGCTCAGAATGTAGTTCATTCCCCATCAGGGAAAAACATAACTTGCTTGGAACTGGTAGTTTATATTATTAGCACTTCATTGATGATAAAAAGAGTATAAAACCAGATGCTTGTGTTATAAACATCTAATCTTAAATGAACTTGGCCCATAGTGACTCTGGGCACATTTATATATGCTTTGCTGTTGAAACCAAGAACAATCGTGGGCCCAGGGTCAAACACTGCAAACTGGCTCAGTTCTCTGCTGCGGACAACAAGGATCCTTTGGAGTAGATGCTTTGCACCTACAGAGAAGATGAAAGGGAGCATGTCAGCACAAGGCCCAGCTGCCCAGGCCTCCTCGCCTTCCCATGGCTGTGTACTCTCCAGAGCCTTCCATAGGTGTTTTGTAACAGACACATGACTACATATCTACACCCTTTCAGACACTGACCTTCTTCCCCTCGTGGAGAGGAGACTTTGGACCAGGGCAACAGCAGTCATAGGCAGACTCAGATTGATGAGGTCTTTAGAAGGCTGCTTGCCAGCTCTTTAATGCCAACACAGCACTCACAGGCCCTGCAGAGTTGTGGGTACCATAACCAGCTACATGGACTCAGTCTGCACCACAGATCCAGTTGGAAAAATGTATCCTCTCTACTATAGACAAGACAGTGCCCTCTTCTAGAAAAGCTTCCATTAGGTCAGGATGCCACCGTGCATGTCACCTCAAACAAGGCTCATACTGTCCCTTTTCTTCTTACTGTTTGTTGTGGTTTAACCTCAGCTGGCAACTAAAGACCATGTAGCTGTTTGTTCACTGGTCCCTCCACCCCGTGGGATGAGGAAGAGAACTGGAAAAAAGGTAAAACCCATTAGTTGAGATAACAACAGTTTAATAATTGACATAAAATAAAAGATATTAATAATCATGAAATATATATTAATATAATGATAAGGGAGGAAACAAAAAGAGCTATAAATAAACCCAAGAAAGACAAGTGATCATAGTGCAACTGCTTACCACCCCTGTCCAACATCCATCCCATCCCTGGGCAGTGACTGGCAGATTCCAGACAATTCCCCACAGTTTATGTACCTAACATGGTATTCTATGGCATGGAATATCCCCTTGGCCAGTTCAGGTCAGCTGTTCTGTGCTCCCTACTGCTTCTTGTGCAACTCCTCATTAGCAGAACACAGAAAGCAGAACACAGAAAGAACAAAGAAAAACCCTTGATTTTTGGCAAGCCCCACTAGCAGCAACTAAACCATCAGTGTGTTATCAACATTATTCTTATCCTAAATTGAAAACATAGGACTGTACCAGCTCCTGGGAAGAAAATTAATTCTATACCAGCCAAAACCAGGATACTGTGGCTCCCACAGAGTGAATGTCTGTAGGACCAAGGATGAGCTGTGGGACAGAGGTGACTCTCCAACAGTGAGCTGCAAGACCAAAGTGCTTATGTCCCATGCAGAGCTGCAGGAATGAAGTGTGTGTCCCCAAAACTGAGCTGCAAGAGCCAAGTGAGACACACAGAGAAAAATTCAGGGAGCAGATGGATGCTGGCAGCCTGCTGCCATGCAGGGTTTGATATGCAGGCACATATGCACATTGTATATAACCTGCACAATCTCCAGCTACACCTGGGATCTTGCAGAATGATCAAAATCATTGGGCAAGTTTTTCTGGTCATGAGGGCAACCTCACTGACAGCAGTTCCCTCCCTGAAGTCTCTGACCAAGCCAACACCGTCCCTACACATTGTGCATTTGGAGAATAGAGATCTATCTCCTTGCAGCCCCACATGCCAGTCTGAGCTCATGGTGGAGATACTTGCACTGAGGAACATCAACGCTGGCTTTCAGAATTGTTTTAAGGATTTAAAGTAGAATTGCTTAGTCCTTATATTGCTGCTAAGGGACTATGTGAGCAGCAAAGGCGTGGGTCTTATGATGTCTCTTTAAATGAAACACAAGGCCTTGATCTCCACAGGTCTCACAAGTGTGCCCCTTGCCTTAATTCCTGCGAAATCTTAAGAAAAATAAGGAAATCAATTACTAATTGCAAGTGGGTGGCTTAACAGTGTGTTAGTGATGTGTTTTGTACCATGATGCCAAGGGTGTGGTATGTGAGGCAGGAATTTGGCAAGAGACAGCAGCAGGACATGGGAGAGCTCAAGCCCTGCTGACACTTACAGAAGGAGTGTATTGGCTGCAGGGGCCCAAACTAGATGCAGTTAATGTGTGTCAGATGAAGGACATGCTACCTGCCCTTTTTCACTTTAATTTTCCTATCTAGAGATTGTTTGTTTGAATATAAACTAAGACAGTGGGTTCAGGTATTACATTCATAAATTAGCACTGTGGGAGCTATTAACATCTCTATCTCACTTGTCATATGAAGATTAAATTAGTCAATTGTTCAAAAATAATTAAAGGTAGATTGAAAGGAAAGAAGATCCTTAGATCCCATGACTTCTATCAAAATACATGTCATGGCTAAAACCCTGCCAGCAACTAAGCATTACACAGCCACTTGCTTATTCCCTGGCAGTGGCATGGGAAGAGAATCAGAAAAATGAGAAAATTCAGGGGCTGAGATAAAGACAGTCTAATAGGAACACAAACAAAGCAAACCAAGGAATTTGGAATTCATTCACCCCTCCCCTGGACAGCCAGGTGTTCAGCCATCCTCAGGAAAGCAGGGCTCCATCACATGTAATGATGACTTCAGAAGACAAACATCATTGCCCCAAACATCTTCCCCTTCCTTCTTCTTCCCCCAGGTTTATTGCTGAGCATGATACCATAGGGAGTGGGATATCCCGCTGGGATATATACCTGGGATCAGCTATCCCAGCTCCTTGTCCTCCTCCACTCTCCTCACTGGGGGGATGAGGTGAGAAGCAGAAAAGGCTTTGACTCTGTATTAGTGCTGCTCAGTGATAATGAAAATGTTCCTCTGTTATCAACACTGTTTTCAGGACAAATCCCAAACATAGGTCCAAACCTGCTACCACAAAGAAAATGAACTCTACAGCAGCCAATGCCAGCACCTTCTCCACCCCTTATTCCACACCATTTATGTCAGCTCAGGTCCCACATGGTGTGGAGACCTGAGCATGACATTCTATGGTCTGGAATACCCCTTTGGCCAGTTTGGTTCAGCTGTCCTGGCTGTGCTCCCTCCAGGCTTCTGTGCAGCTCCTCACAGGCAGAGTATGGAAAACTGAAAAGTCTTTGACTTAGGGGAAGCACTACTTAGCAACAACTAAAATATCAGCATGTTATCAATGTTATTCTCATACTGAATCCATAACACAGCACTGTACCAGCTACTGGGAAGAAAATTAACTCTATACTAGCCAAAACCAGGA
Source organism: Pyrgilauda ruficollis (assembly GCF_017590135.1). Classification (NCBI taxonomy): domain Eukaryota; kingdom Metazoa; phylum Chordata; class Aves; order Passeriformes; family Passeridae; genus Pyrgilauda; species Pyrgilauda ruficollis. Next base: position 9,640,027 of record NW_024523822.1, on the reverse strand, counting down.
CAATACTTACAGTGGGAGGTATGGAAATGCTGTTACCTGTCTGAGGAGGAAAGGCAAAGCGTCCCTGCTGACTTTTATATTATAGTTCTATGTCCCATACCACCACCACCTCATCTCCTTCATACCTTTATGATGGTAATTTAGGATTTAGCCCATCAGATAATTTTAAAATGTAGCAGCCTTTAGGTCACAGTGTAACAAGCAAATTGTGTTTTGGTAGGAAAAGGACACAAATGTGTTTCTAACACTTCCATTGGGAAAAACATTTATTTGATCATAGCAGGAACAGGTGGCTTTGTTAGCTACACAAGCTTATTCTGTAACGTTTACAGGCTGTCTGCTTCTCATTTTATTGGCTGACAGTTCAGCTCCTAATTTTGGTAGCACAAATTCAAATTGATCAGTTAAGTTTTATACTGAATAGTTAAATCAATCATGACACTGAGAAAACTTGACATACATTAAATATACCTTTCCAAGTGGTGGAATGCACAGACCTGTATGTTATCCTCTCAAGCAGAAAACATTCTCTGTTGTGTTTTCTAATATTTTCCAAGCTCTGTCTGCAAAAAAAGCAATGCCACTTTGCCACACTCTTCCACAGCTCTCCAAAGGTACCTATATTGTTGTGAAATGACAAACTCCATGTGACACAGCAGTGTTGCACTTCACTGGAAGTATCAACAAACCCACCAGCTTTGCACAAGTGAAGAAAGATCACACAAGACACTAAACAAAAATAAACACATGGTCACACCATAGGAAGTAAAATAGGAGGCACTGAAGGAATCAACAAATCATTCCAGTATTAATTCCTGATTGCCACTGGATTCCCAGGATTTCTTGGGTCAAGACACCCAGTGAATATGTGACTTGGCTAGTTTGAGCTGACCAGACTCCTGTTTTGGTTGACCTTCCAAAAAGATGGAAGATGGGCTGTAGCTGTACAGGACCAACCATCCTGCACAGTGTCCTCAGAAGAAACAGCCACAGGACCCAAGGAAAGTTCTTGTTGGCATACAACCTAATCCTTCACTGAAACACTTGAGTATAAAACCTCTCACAATTTTTAGGATGTATTGAAGCAATCACTTACTTATCTGGGTTCTTTCTGTGCTGACTAAAATAGCCATCTATCCTACAGTCTTATGTGAAACATGTACTCATCAGAAGTAAAAAATACCCCTTGATGTCCTGTCATGAGAAGTAGAAAATTATTCTTGCATATTTGTAGGTAGAAATCAAAGATCTTAGGATAAAGGAACAACTTAAAACACCTTCTTAATTTTGCATGCCAAAGCCAAGATAAGCCACAGATAACAAAGCTGTTTTTCTTAAGTGAGGGGTGAGATTCAGGAGACTGTAGTTTCACCTGACTTAGCCTCAGCCCCTAGACCAGTTACAAAGCTAGCCAGTAAATTACTAGCTGTGTTCCCAATTCTCTTCTCTAATTTATTGTTCCAATCCCATGACAATTTAGCTTTTCACTCAGAAAAATAAGGTACTCTATCCCTGGAAGTGTTCACAGCCAGGCTGGATGGGTCTTTAAGCAACTGGTCTAGTGGAAGGTGTCCCTGCCTGTGGCAGGGAAGTTGGAACCAGATGATCTTTAAGGTCCCTTTCATCTCAAACCATTCTATGACGTGCAGGATGGACAAGTGGGTCTTTTTGAATTTTAAACTTGAGATATAATGTAAGAGGCATACATAATAGCCAACCAAGTGCTTAACAGTCAAAATCCTAAACATCTTCCTAAAGAAACACACATTTCCTCCTGGGTGGCATAAAACCACATCCCCAGCTTCTCTGGGAAACTGAATGGAAAATACTTGTGAATTGACAGTGATCCTTTAGCTGCTTCCAGTGCTGCCAGAGATCAACTTCACTGGAAACAGCTCACTTGCCAAAAAAGAAGTTTCTCTCACCTGCCCTTTGGCTTCACTAGGGATGTTTGAGGTTTCCCCTGACCCCACGAGGCTGTCTCCTATGGCAGCACTGCAAACATCAACACTGCCAACAGCCTCTGAAGCCTTCCACTGAGCAGGCACAGCAGGACTGGAACTGCAGTGACTCAGGCACAGCCACAAATGCTCCAGAGACAAAGGGCCACAAGCAATAATCTGTAAAATGCACGTACACAGAAACCAGAGTGAGTATCACATAGAGCTGGGGAGGAACATGGCACTGCCAGGCAAACAGGATTTGCTCCATCTGGCAATCAGACTGGTAAAGCAAAATAAAACCCATAAACTGAAATCTTAATGACAAGTTCTGTTTTTCACTCAGTACTCCAACAGGCAATTGAAGAACCAGGATGAAGCAGATTTTTCTTAAGGTTAGGATATGTGAGGAAAATGGGGCATGAAGAAGGAAAAAGGAGACGAAAAATGCACCAAGCTGTCTTGTTGCTGACTGTATGCTCCCTCTCCCCAGTTATCTGATATATCAAGCTTAGCAACTGCTGTCAGTAGCAGCAGAGATACTTTTCTAATTCAATAACTGAACAGGAACAGTAGAAGGACAGGGAAAAAAGAACAGCCCCACACTGTACACCCCTCTCATGCCCTGGACTTGCTGTCTGCTGCCTCCGGCCCTCTTTCCACCCCCTCCCCGTTCTTCATTTGCTCCCTTCCTTCCGTCCTTCCTCTCATGTTCCCCAGCTGCCATTTCAGAGCTGCCTTTCCCTGGCCACCCCCTCAGCCTCAGCTGCTTTCAGACACCCACTGCATCGTTCTGCATATGAAAATGAGCTGTCACATTTTCCAGCCTCTGAAGCAAGAGATTATTTTTGGGAGAGGTGGTTTTGACAGTTCTGCTCTGTAATTCAAAGGCAGAGCACAGAGCAGGGGAAGAACATACACGTATGAACACACACACAGGGCTCCCGACTGTGCATTTAGAAGGGACTGGAGGTCTCTGGGGGGACACAAAGCTCCTGTGGACTGTGGGAGCCAAGGAACAGGTATGTCTCCTCACTTCTGAGGACTGCTCTTTCCTGAGCCAAGGCCAGCTGCTACCAGCACAGCTACAGGGCATGCCACTGAGATGACAGTCGAGCCTGCTTGTGGAGGACAGGGACAGCAAACCCCCTCTCCACCTTCTCAAAAAGTCCTTCACCCCACTTGCATCCCGATCCAAGCAGTCTCTTTTTCAGAGCCCATAATCCCCGCCAAACCCAGAACTCATCTGAAGATCTGGCCTAAAGGAGGGGAAATGAAATAGGTTTTTGACCTACCAGTCCAACCCCAGTCTTTCTGTGTATTTTGACTGCAGCTGGTCAGTGCACAGTGCAAAACTTGCATGGTCCTGCACCTGGATGACAGCAGCAGCAGACAAGCATTGACATGGTGGGAACAGAGCCCAAGGGTGAGAAGAATCTCTCACACGGGAGAATGAGCAAGAGGCTTCCTGAGTAACCAGACAAGCAGACTGTAGAGAGGTGTGGCTGCAGAGGGCTGCTCTGGAAATTAAAGTTGAAAGAAACTGGTTTAAAGAAGCAAAGAGGGCAGTTGGGGAGGCAGGGCTGGAAACATCAGTGGCTGGAGGTGTCAGTGGAGGAGGAATACATTAAGGAGGATCCAGAAATGGTGGAGGAGGCAGCAGGATCTGAATGGCCATAAGTGATGGACAACAGGCTCTAGCAAGTGCAGCTTACTGAGAAAGGCCACAGGGAGAGGCTTTCATGGAGCAAAAGCAGTACAGACATCATGGAAAGGAAGGTGCATTAAGGGGTATTAAGAAACACTGTCTGTGCCAGGGGCACATGAGATTGGCAGCTGGGACAGGCAAGCCGAGAGGACCTGTGGAGAATCACTGCTGAAAGTGGTGCCAAGGGCAGTCCCACAGCACCCACAGCAACAAAGACCTGAAATGGCTTACTAGGAAACCAGCAGGAGCATGGGCAAGGAGGTAAAGCAAGGACAGGGGAGAGAGAAATAAGAGTGGGAAGAGAACAAAACAGAACAGGCCACCTGAAGCATGAGCTCCCATTGCAGGTCAGCCCTTTATTTTCTCATAGTCACACCATAGCAGAGTGGAGAAGTACCTGTCAATGTTGGGCCATAACTTACTTCACGTTACATAAACAAAGAGATATGGCCAAAACTCCAGAGTATTTAACAAAGCTGAAAGTCACCCTTATGACAAATCTGAAATGCATGTGATCAAGATTAAACATAACTATGCTAACTTCACCTTTTTTCACCTTTCCATTTTATATGAAAGTAATTGTATGCCCTCCAAAGAGCACTTTACTTATAGAAGATTACTGCAGAATCACTGTAACTTCTTCTGACAGTCCAGCACACACCTTTAACACGTTGCCATAGCAAGCAAACTAAAAATGGTGACAGTAGTTCATGTTACAGATCTTCTGTTCATGTTGGAAACTAGATTTTTAACACTAAGGTTCTTGCTGTATCAGTAAAATATTTGTATATATGCATTACATACAAGTAAGGGTGAAAAAGTGACAATTTTCTGCTGAATGTACAGAGAAACTATTAGTTTTATGAGTGAATTTATTATGTTGGCTGGTGCAACTTTTACAGATTTCATTTTAGTGGCAATAATTTGTTTCAAATGAGATTTTGGAATGTTTTAAATAAAACCGCTTACAATCACAAACACTATGACAGAACTTGCCATAAACAGCAAACACAGAATTTCACCAAGAACTATTGAGTATTTATTCCACCACCTTTATTTGAGCCAGGGCCTTTATTTGAGCCAGGGCAGTGTTGAGTGAGGCAGAAGCTCTCTCCCCAGCTGTGCCTTGTGTGACAGTAGCACCTTCTGGCAAAGGACAGCATGTTCTGGGAGCCAAGCAACATTTTATCAACATGTTTTCCCCGTTGATTTCAGTGTGAAGCACACAATAAACACACTTTCTCGTTTCTCCACCCAGAGACGTGGGATCCAATGGAGTAATTTGTAAACAACTGTTTGTTACTACAAGTGAAAGGAGTTTGGATGATCTTGAAGTGAATTCTCTTCTGGGAATTCCCTCTAGATAAGGCAGTCAAGCCAGTCTGTTTCCCTGCAGGTACTGCAGGGATCTTATAAAATCTGTCAGAAAGTCAGGCAGATACCCAGGCTGCAGAGACAGGAGATGGGAGATGCAGATTTCTCCCTATGGCATGTTTCCCTACAGGTGCCAAGTGTGGCAGCTGTAGGAGCAAGGAGAAAGGGATCCCACCACTGGCAGCCTGGTGCAAGGGGGCATAGTAGGAGAGCACAACCTACCAGATGTGTCTGGGGTACCACTGTGAAGCCAAATAACAGAGAGTCCCTCTGTACAATGTATCAGTTGAAATATTGGAATTAAAGCAATATATCTATTAAAAAAGTGTCTTCCTGGGAATAAAACTACCACTTTTTTGTCAATACGTGTCTGTGAAATGATTAAGTATTACTTTAAATTACTTACATCTATGGTCATGTTTTGCAATATTTATATCCTTTTTCTATTTTCAGGCTGAAGAAACTGCTCATTTCTTGCAGGATGGTTTTGGTTGGTTTGTTTGTTTTGGTGGGTTTTTTGGGGGTTTTTTTTGTTTGCTTGTTTTTGGTTTGGTTTGTTTTTTTTCCTCTTTTAGGCATAACTAAACTCTCTAGGACAGGTGTTTCTTGTTTCCTTGCTTTCCAGCAAGTTACAGGAACACATCACCTGCTGCCAGACCCCTTCTGCCAATTGGGATTGGCTGACATGGGGAAGAATTAAGCAGAATGAATAGGACCATGACACCATTGAAAAGGGGAAGGACAGGAAGAATGACATAATGACAGAACAATTAGGTTTGAAAAGGCATCTGAGACCTTTGACTGAACACCACCAATGCCAACTGGATCATGGCACTGAGTGCCACCTCCAGTCTTTCCTTAAACACCCTCAGGGACAATGACTCCAGGACCTCTCTGGGCAGCCCATTTCAGTGTCTAATCACCCTTTATGTGAAGAAATTCCTCCTAATGTCCGACCTAAACTGCCCCTGAGGCAGCTTGAGGCTGTCTTTTCATCCTGTTGCTTGTTGTCTGGGAAAAGAGCTCAGCCTGGCGACAGCCTCTAGTCGGAGTTACAGAGTGATAAGGTCACCCCCCAAGCCTCCTTTTCTCCAGGCTAAACACCCCAAGTTCCCTCAGCTGCTCCTCACAAGACTTGTGCTCCAGACCCTACATCAGCTCAGTTGTCCTTCTTTGGACTCTCTCCAGCACCTCCATGTCCTTCTTGAGTTGAGGGGCCTTGAACTGGACACAGCACTCAAGGTGTGGCCTCACCTTGGAGAGGGTCACTGCCCTGCTCCTGCTGGCCACACTTGCTGATACAGGCCAGGATGCCATTGGCCTTCTTGGCCACCTGGGCACACGCACTGGATGATGTTCAGTAGCTGTTGAGCAGCACTCCCAGGTACTTTTCTTCTGCGCAGCTTTCCAGACACTCTGCCCACAGCAGGTAGTGCTGCATGGACAAAAGTGTAGGACCAAGCAATTCTCCTTATTGAACCTCCTACCACTGGCTTTGGGGCACGGATTCAGCTTGTCCAGATCCCTCTGCAGAGAATTCCTACTCCACAGCAGACCAACACTCACACCCAACTTGGTGTCATCCACAAATTTACTGGATCCCCTCACTGAGATCATCAATGAAGACAGGAAACAGGACTGGGCCCAACACTCATCCCTGGGGGACACCACTGATGACTGGATGCCAAATGGATGTAGCACCACTCACCACCTCTCTCTGGGCCTGGCCATCCAGCCAGTTTTCAACCCAGTGAAGAGTTTCCTCTCCAAGCCATGGGCTGCCAGCTTTTTCAGAAGCATGCTATGGGACATGGAGTCAAAAGCTTTCTTGAAGTCCAGGTAGACTACACCCACAACCTTCCCCTCATCTACTAGGCAGATCACCTGGTCATAAAATGGCAATCAGGTTGGTAAGGCAAGACCTGGCTTTCCTAAACTATCCTGGCTGGGACTGATCCTGTGGTTGTCTTGTATGTGCCAAGTGACTGCACTCAAGAGGATCTGGTTCATAACCTTGCTGGGCAGTGACATTAGGCTGACAGGCCTGCAGTTCTCTGGATCCACCTTCTGCCCTTCCTGTGGATGGGTGTCACACTGGCCAGCTTCCAGTCATGTGGGACCTCCCTGGTTAGCCAGGACTCATGATAAATGATGAAGAGAGCCTTGGCGAGCTCTTCCACCAGCTCCCTCATCACCCTAGGATGAGTTCAATCCAGTCCCATGGACCTGTAAGCATCTAAGTGGCACAGCAGGTCTCTGACTGCTTCCTCCTGGATTACAGGGTGTCCATTCTGCTCCCTGTCCCTGTCTACCAGCTCAGGAGGCCCTGAGGATCTTACTGTGGAAGACTGAGGCAAAGAAGGTGTTAAAGGTGGTGTTAGAAAGAAAAAGAAAAAAAAAATGCTCTCACCAAATGACTGCTTAGGAGAAGAAGGAGGGTAAATCTCTTAAGTGAGGCTAAATAAGCAGGAGGAAAGACACTGAACCATAACGAAGCATCAATGGCATTTCTGGAGCCCAACACCAGTCACAGCTGCAGCCTGGCCTGGATCTGGCTTCTCAGGTCCTGACACACACAGTCGCTCTTTCAGCTTGCATTACAACTTTCTGACGGGAAAAAGAGCCCGCCTTAAACCCTGCATGGCGCAGAGCGGATCACACGGCTCTGGCCCTCCCGGCGGCCGCAGCCCGCGGGGTAACGCGATGAGCAGTGACCCAGCCAAGCCGCAGCTGCTCCCCAGCCGGCCGGGCGGCGGCAGCGGGCGAGGCAGCCACGGCCGGGCCCCGCGGGGCCGAGCGGCCCGGCCCGGGGTCTCCTCAGACTGCGGCTGCCTCGGACCTCCCGCCAACAGCAGCGCCTGGGCTGACACGGACAGACTGCACCCCGCTGCAGACTGGGGTGGTCCCGACGCGTGGCAGCGATTCCCCCACCCCGAGGGCGCTGCCAGGACACAGCAGCGGGTCCCGCGGGCGCGCCCAGCCACGGGGATGGGCCAGAAAGGCCCGAGGAGGTCGGAACGACCGCGCCGCTCTCTCCCTCTCCCCCCGCCCGCGGCCCCGCTTCACCTCAGCCCTGCGGGGAGCGGAGGCCGCACCGGGTAGGCTGCTCCCTCCCCCGCCGCCGTGTGACCTCATGCAGGAGGAAGCGCCGGGCCGCCCCCGCCGCTCCCACACGGATGCCGGGGAGGGGAGGGAAGGGCACGGCACGGCAGGGGGGGCGGGGGCGGCCGCCCTGACTCAGCCGCCGGCGGGGACACGCCGCGCTGACACTCCGGCCACGCCGCCGCGCGGCCGCCGATCACGCGCGGCCGCCCGGCGCCCATTGGCCGCCGCACCACACACCTTTGCCGGCGATTGGCCGGCGGGCGGCAGAGGCCCCGCCCACCCCCCCGCGCGCGGGTCCGGGGGCGCCGCCGCCCGAGTGGGGAGCGGCGAACAAAAAGAGGAAAACCAGGAGAGCGGCGGCGGCACCTCGGGGCGGGCTCGGCTCCTCCGGTGAGCGAACCGGGCATCCCGGGGGTCGGGGCGGGTGGGACGGAGGGAGTCCCCGGGGGTGATGCGGCACGGGGATCCCCGGGGCACGTGCGGGGGCGACCCTCGATAGGAGGGACAGCGGGCGGGAGGTCGGGCTGGGGCAGCGGCTGGAGGGGCTGAGTCGCGGTGGGGGACTGGAAGTGCTGGGGTGGGCTGTAGGAGCGCCGCCCGCGTGGAGAGCCCTCCGCGGGGCAAGCCGGCGAGGGAAGCCGCGGGAGGGACAGAAACCGCCGAGAACCTGTTGGCAGCGCCGGTCCGGCGCCGTGCAGCCTCTTGTGCCCGCGTTCCCGACCGGGTGCGGGCGCTGGCCTCGGCGGCTGCATGTACCAAGTGGCAGCGGTGAGGGAGGAGGAGAAAGCCGGGGAGATCCCGGCGCCACGAGGGATGGCTGGCGCGGCGGCAGGGAAGCGGAGCGGCGCTGCGGGAACGGCCGGCCGTCACCCCCGTAACCCGCTCCCCGCAGGGTCGCCGCTTCGTTTCGCTTCCCTTCCCCCGCGGCGGGAGGCGTCGGGTGTGGCGGCGCTGACCCCAGCCCGGCCCCCGCCCGCGGTGACGGCTCCTCCCGGCCGGGCTCCTTCCCCCGCCCTCCCTCACAGCCGGCCGCCGCCGCGCGCCGGAGGCGGGGGCGCCGCGCGGGGGAACTGGGGGAAAGGTCGGCGCGCGGCGGCGCCCGATCACGCTTTGTTCAGGTGCCCCGCCCCAGGCTGCGCTCTGCTCGGTGCGGACCAATAGGCGCCCGGCGCGGCTCCGGGGGAACCAATAGGAGAGGGCGGGGGCGGTGCGCGCGGGGGCGGCCGGCGGGGTGCGCTGAGGTGAGGGTGGCGCGCGCCCAACAGCCGGGGGCGGGGCCCGCGGCTGAGCCCCGCCCACAGCCCTGCGTGAGGGCCGGGCAGGGAGTGCACGGAGTGGGGGTGCGGACGCGTGTGTGTACGTGTGTATCTCGGTTCTCCAAGCAGGTGATTTCCCTTCAGTGCACGTGTGTGTGAGAGAGATCCTTTGAGTATTTTCTAGAACGTTTTTTATTGCTAATATCTTTCGAAGAAAATGTGAGTCAGCCCCAATGCGGTCCTTTCTCATGTGCCAAAATAAGTACAATCCAGAGGGCTGTGTGTTTCCAAAGCAAAAATAGAAGGAGGGTGGGATGGTGGAGGAAGCTCTGATTTAGTTTTTTTGGGGGGTGGGAAGATTTTTCTTAAGTTCTCAGACACAGCTCTTGCAGTGTGGAATAACTTTAGCATACTTAAGATCCAGAGTACTTCTTTTGTCTCAAGTAATTATAGAATTTTCATCTGATGGCCAGATTTCCTTGCTAACAACTTCAGGAAAATATTACATATATAAGGAAGAAGGCAGGAAAAGACAGGTACATTAAGTGTATTTATCTTGCACAGGTTGCCCTGTTTGTTTTTAGCAATGTCTTTTTACAAGCAGCTGCAAAATGCTCAAACTTAGCCTCAGGTTTAAAGTTTCTTTTTTTTTTTTTTTCTCTAAACAAAACAGGAGTAAGAAATGGAGATGATGACTGAAAAACAGAGAGATATGAGGTATTTCTGGAACAATACGCCTGAAAAAAGTGATTATGAGGCTGTAGAAGCCCTTATTTCTATGAGTTGCAACTGGAAATCAGATCTCAAGAGGCATGCAGAAATGAGACCTATAACTCCTGCATCTGACATGTCAGAAGAAAGTGACGAGGCTTTGCTTCCTGGAGCAGCGGACTTCAATGCAATACCAGCATTTGTAAGTTTTCCAATTTGTGTGTGTGGGCTTGTTTTTAACAATTAGTGGTGATGTCCTGTTAGCATCTCCCCCTTACTGTGCCTCTGTCTCCCTCACAGTGCCTGACCCCTCCCTACAGCCCTTCTGACTTGGAGATGTCGCAGGTGATCCATCCGCTCGGCAAGGCGCTGCCCGAGGCTGCCAAGCCTCCTCTGGCCACACCTCGGCGAGAAGCAGAGAGGTCTCCAGCAGCCAGGCCTCTGAAAGCTCGAGTGACAAGTGTTATCCGCCACACGGCTGACGCCCAGCTCTGTGATCACAAAACCTGCCCTGTGAGAACGGCCAGTGTGCTCAAATTTCAGGACAGTGCTTGGGGGGAAACAAACAGGAAACAGAACGCCAAGGAAGAGCACTCCGTGTGCTCTGCCCCGAGTGCAGCCAGTGCTGAAACCAGCGAACTGTCAGTGGCAGAAGGAAGAACTGCAGAGCCAGCTGCTGGTCCCGTGCCCTTGACAAAGCCCTCGGTGAGCAAGGAGGAGTCTGTCCCTGAACCAGCAGAGCAGCCGGCGGTGGCAGCACCGCTGTCCCCTGCCCAGGGCAGCGGAGCCCCCCCTGTGCCAGTGATTTGCCAGATGGTCCCGCTGCCCACAAACAACAACGTCGTGACGGCCGTGGTGCCCAACGCCGCTCCGAGCCAGCAGCCAGCTCTCTGCCAGCCCATGGTCTTCATGGGCACCCAGGTTCCCAAAGGTGCTGTCATGTTTGTTGTGCCCCAGCCAGTTGTGCAGGGCACAAAGGCTCCCATTGTTAGTCCAAATGGCACGAGACTCTCTCCCATTGCCCCTGCTCCTGGCTTTGTACCTTCTACAGCAAAAACCACTCCTCAGGCTGATTCTTCAAGAATAAGAAGTCACATTTGCGGCTACCCAGGATGTGGGAAAACGTACTTCAAGAGCTCCCATTTGAAGGCTCATGTCAGAACACACACAGGTTGGTTACTGCTGCTGCATGTTAAAATCTAACGTAGAAAAGACTGTGGTTGTATATACAGCTTGTTATAGTTGTAGTGATTTCTGGATCTGTTTATTGAACAAATTGTGGGCCAGCTATGAACTACTTTTTTTGCCAGCATGCATTATAATGCTGCCTAATCTCTGACGGGAATCTCCCCGAGGGGAAGTTGACTCAGCACTTTGTGCTGGACTCGCTTTGTGTCAGCAGGTGTTCAGTAATGCATCTCTGGAAGCAAGGCCTTGCCCAACGTGGAACATGCTTTCCAGAGTTAAAGATGCCTTAGTAGGCTTTTTCTCAGGAATGCCTTTGCCAGAAGTGGGTAAAACTTGGAGATTGTTTTATGAGAGGATGTGAGAATCCACTGCAAACTATCCCTGCCTTGGTTGTTCTAGAGTAACTTCTCCAGGTTCAGCCCTTAACTGCAGTAGCAGAAAGAGTCCATGTATTTTCACACAGGCTCGCAGTGCACTTCTAGAGCTCAGTTACATAAAGCATCATCGCAGGCTGTGCTTCAGAGGGGAATTTTGGGCATGCTGAGTCATCATTATCCGCAGTTTACACGGAGCTGAGTGTTAAAATCAGCTGTCTTGAGATGCGAAGAGCATTTCAAACAATTTGATTCCGGAGAATTTTTAACCTTTAACCCTTTTTAATCCTTTAACTCTCACTCATACTACTTAGCCTTTCAGATAGCGAGTCTGCATGCTTAAATATCAGTATATAAACAATTTTCCACATTTTGTATGTATAATGCTTACGTAGATTTTTGGCTCAGCTGCCTTAATAGAAACTTTCCTGCCAGTTAAGTGAAATCCTGCCAGTTAAGGCAGCACTGTTTATTGCTCAGTACTCACTGGGTTTTTTCCTTTGTAATTTCTTCCCTTCTAGGAGAAAAGCCGTTCAGTTGCAGTTGGAAAGGCTGTGAGAGGAGGTTTGCTCGGTCTGATGAACTGTCTCGGCACCGCAGGACGCACACTGGGGAGAAGAAGTTTGCCTGCCCGATGTGCGAGCGGCGGTTCATGCGCAGCGACCACCTCACGAAGCACGCGCGTCGCCACTTGTCGGCAAAGAAATTACCGAACTGGCAAATGGAAGTGAGCAAGCTCAGTGATGGTGCCGTGCCGCCAGCGTCTGCGACCGCCCAGTGAAAGGACTTGATCTGAAGACGCTGGAATTAACTGTTGTTGCTGGGATAGGCTGGCTGAAAAAAGGCTTTTTCTCCCGGTCTGTGGTTCTCCTGCACTGGCTGCTGACAGCAGTACAGAGAAGCGAAGGCAGCCTGCACTCAGTCACAAAAATGTTGCTGGGAGAACCAGTGGCTGACTGGAGTAGCGGGTGTCTTTTGCACTGGTGACGAGAGAAGGGGAAGGCTCTAGAGCAGAGCAACCACCTTGTGCCAGTTTTGAATTTTGCAAATCGCTTGTGTATGCTCTAGATCCAGTCCCGTGCAAGTGTTTCTGAGGGTTTGCTGCTCATGCCTGAGACCGGCTCCAGTTTTAGCTGTCGGTTGTCCATCTTCAGTAGGCGCGGACAAGGAAAGCGGCAATGTACAGGCGCAGGCTTGAAAGCCCAGAACCCACCTGCTTAAGATAATCTAAATCTGTTTTGCTACTTCTGCCACCTTTGCTTGGTAGGAGTCTTCTTCTCTTAACCGTTCTCCAGCCCCATCATAACTGATGATTTGGTGCCAGACTCCTGGAGATTTTAGACATCTCCTTCTGCATGGGGTGCTTAACGCACCCACCTTTACACTGCTGTGTCCAGAGGGGCTTGGGATGGGCATGCAGGGGCAATGCATGGGCAGCCAAAGGGCAGGAACATTTCCGAATCGTTATTAGCTTTGTAATGTTTTTCCAGCTGCTTTTCAAGCTTTGTGATTGTTACAGCTGGTTGTACCTGGGCATCGCATGATGCTTCTGCTTTTGTGTTGCTTATGGTTTCCTTTCCACCTTCTCACTGCGCTCGTCATGAGCGGATAACGGGGCACCTTGAAGACAAACTTGGTAGCTGTAAACTACTCTGGTTGATTAAAGAAGAAAACCAAGAATCTTAGGCTTCTTGATTGTGTTATTCTTTGAAAGGCAGTTGATGCTAAAATTGAAAGGGATATATTATATATTGTATTAAATTAGAAAATTGTGATCCAAAGTGGAAAACAAGGCAGCAAAGACACCGGCCTAGAATTTAAACCAGCTTTTGTGACAATGCATCAATTTTCACTATTTGTATTTTATCATATTATGTTGAGGACACATATCAGAAAGTGAATGGTTTGAAAATAGTGTATTAGATCTGCTTTTTGTGACTACTTTAAAGATTTGCACATTTCTTATGTTGTACTTTATACTTTGTTTACAATAAACCAGTTTTCTTTAATATTGACCTCTTCTTTTTTTTTTTAATTCATAGTGGAACTTACCCCTTTGCAAGGAACATTACCTCAAAATAAAACTGTCCTGACCAATGGAACACCATGTCTTAATTTTCTAATATTTTTCAAGCACTATAAAGCCCACAGGAATGGAATTTCAAGTCTGTGCTTACTACTCTGCATCTCTGTTTTGGTTTGATTTTGGGTTTTGTATTTTTTGTCCCAGCTTTTCATCCCCCCGCTTTTCTTCAGCACCCAAAGCTAATCATGCCTATGTGGGCCGTTATGACTCTGGTGAAAAGCATTTCCTTTATGTTGGTGATTGCACTGCCTTCCCCAGGAAGGAACCTGCTCGTGTTCCTGATGGCCTGGCCGTCGGGCAGGGCTGGTGGCTGCTGCCCCACAGTGTGGGATCTGTGGCCCTCCCCAGGGCCAGTGGGCATGTGGTGCTGGCACTGAGATGGGCTCCAGCCTGGAGGTGTGTCTGCCCTGTTAAAGGTGTCCCCTGCCAGGAGGAGAGCAGGGAATTGGGGTTCTCTATCTCAGCGCAGAGGCTGGGCAGTCTGGCTTCTCTGTCTGCTGCCCCTGCGTGCCATTGGCACTGCCCGTGTGGGCTCTCGTGCCTTCCGCTCAGATCCCTGCATGCCGGGATCCCCAAATTTCACAATCGCACGGATGCTGACTCAATGCCCTTCCCTGCTGTGGGTTTGGGGCAGAGGCACTCCTTACTTTATCCTGTGTGACACAGGGCCTGCGTAGGGAGCATCTGAGTCATTGCCCTTCTTGTTCCAGGTGGGATATGCCATCTTAGCCCAATGCAAAAGAGAGGCTCCTTCCCCAGAAAAGTGAGATATGAGTCCCATTCCACCATCTTGCTTCATGGTATTTCTCGTTTCATGGCAATGAGATAAAATATTTTAACAGCTCTGGGTCTGAGACTTTTCCACATCTGCAAGTAGTCACTGGACTAGGAACGAGGTCCCCTCACCAGCTCTGCCTGGCACGCTGCTCCTTGAATGCCATCTTCTGCTGCAGCCCTGCAGAAGAAGAGCATAAAGAAGGTGCCACCTCCGCACTGGCATTCTGCCTGTGCAATGGCCCTGTCCCTCTCCTCAGCAGTGCATGCAGTGGGCTTTGAAGTCCCTCTCTAAGCATGGAGCCGAACTTAAAATCTGACTTTCTAGGCAAGCGCTCTCATGCTGCCATGCAATAAGAGAGGAAGAAGGTGGGTTTCCATGCCGCGATCTCGGCTGCCTGTGTTTTCGGAAGTAAAAGCAGCTGCTGGTGCTTTTTGGGTAGCAAAACACTCTGTGGAGGTATGCAGGGGCTGTACCCTGGGACCACCCACTGGCTGCACTGCTGGGAGGCTGCTGAGGGAAGCTTGTTTCTGGCATGCTGTGAGCTAAATAAAATACAGCTTCTTCCTCTAAATACAGAACTTAGCAGCAAGAAGTGCACTTCTGGCTGGTTTCGGCTGAAGACAGAGTCATAGTTGTGAATTTACCTCATGCCATTTTTAAAGCTTAACCGTGAAGGCCAGCTGGAAATTACATCAGCTGTTTTGGGGTTTAATCCAAGGCTAACCTGAAAAATGTAGTTGAAAGGGCATTATTAAACACCTTTTCAATGCTAACTTTCTTGTGCAATCAAATTTGGCTGCATAGTAGGAAGATTGATTTTTATGAATTTTCTACAGATTGCTGTAAATAATTAGAACCTCCTTATTCCTTTATGTAAAACAAAGGCACACCTCATATTTTTTTCCTCCTGTTTGGGTTCAGTGATGAAGCCAAACAGAAATGCAAACCAAGACGCTCCCAGCAACGCCCACAATTAGTACTTGGATGCCAACACTGGCTGGCGCTGGCTGTGGCAGGGCTTGCCAGGGTGGCCACGGCTGTCATTTGCTGTGCAGACACCTGGCTCTGGGGAGCTAATCCAAAGGGATCCAAGAGATAGCATACATTCTTGGTAGAAGATTTTGGAAGTATCGATAAACCCTCCAGCTTGCTGCTTAGCACTGCACTCTGAAGTGATGCACACACAGAAAAGTTGATGCTGCAGTGCTGACATGGATTACAGGAGCTGGAGTGAGACACATTCCGTGTCTTGGCTTGCAGTAGGGAAGAGCAGTGGGGGTGTCACAACAAGTTGTCCTGGGAAAGGAGGAAGCTAGCCCGTGTCCAAAGCAAAGCAATACAGCCCCACGCTCGGTGTCCCTCCCTTGGCACTGGGGGAGAGCAGGAGAGGGAGGCTGAGGGTGCCTGCCTGCCCTGGGTGTAGCACAGGCAGCTCATTCTGGCCACAGGACTGGCATCAGCAGGATAGGTTAGGGGGCCTGAGGTCTGCTTATCCCACCCAACAGATCAGAAGTAGGGAACTACGGTGCCAGGGCACCCTGCATATGTCCAGAGCACTCTGCGAGTGTTCAGGGATTTTAGTCTCCAGAGAGGATGGAGAGAAGGCTGGAAAAAGCAAGCATTTTTCCTTGTGGTTTGGAAAAGAATGATTTCCATTACAGCAGGAGTATTTGTGGGAGACTTAGATGCTCTATGAGTGAACTAATATGTATTTTAAAAATAGAAGGGTCCTGAGCTGGGTCAGCTTGTCTGGACCCCCAGATGCAGCTGAGACAGGAACCAGGGCAGCCTGTCTACCCATCCTTCCTGGTGAGTGTGGCTTCCTGAGGCTTTTCCTCCTGAGATTTACCATTCAGCAGCACTATTTCAAGACACCTTTAACCAACCAGTCCTGTCATCCTGGCACAGGCTGTCTTCAGCCTCTGTGCCAGGGTGGGTGCCACAGTGCA
This sequence comes from Pyrgilauda ruficollis, assembly GCF_017590135.1. Classification (NCBI taxonomy): domain Eukaryota; kingdom Metazoa; phylum Chordata; class Aves; order Passeriformes; family Passeridae; genus Pyrgilauda; species Pyrgilauda ruficollis. Next base: position 9,623,558 of record NW_024523822.1, on the reverse strand, counting down.
GATGTGGCTTGTGCCCAAAATGCTGAGAGGAAAGAGTTTATCATCAGCTGGCCTGAGACTTGCATGCCACATGCAGCGACATCAGGTATTCCCTTGGCAGTTCCCCACTTTTACTGTAAATGGATGATTCATTTGTCTGCTTTGGAAACAAACTTGGATAACCAAGGAAACAATCTGTTAGAAAAGCTGGAGCACAAAATCAGGTCAAGAAAAATGATGAATGAATATGTGCTTTATGGGCTCAAGCTTTTAGTTCTGTATCGCATATTTTCTGCAGGAAACTTTGCTTCTCCTGGAACGTGTGGTCAGGGAGAGTAATATTAAGCTAGAACAACTGGGTTTGGGTCTTACATTATAATTTAACATATTACACAGAGCTTCCATGTGTAGGAATATGGGGATCTGGATCTTTCTGTTGTGCCCAAAAGAAAATGCGATACTTTGGCAGTAAGAGAACACGAGCAAAACACATCTTTAGCTATCTTGTTATATTAATGAGAGGACAGGAGATAAACTTTGTAACTCACGTCCTGTGCTGTGATATAAATCAGGTAATCATCATATAAAATGCATTAAATAATTGAGAAGGTTTTTTAGGATAACACAGTTTTGATGAAACTTCATACTTGATTGTGTAGTCTACTCTGAAAGTTATAGTTGTCTGAGGAAAACAAATTCTGCTGCTACCATGACTTCATTTCAACTACTCAGAAGGTTTTGATAGGTGTCAAGGTACTTGCATGGCAACAACTTCCTAAAAAATTGTACACAGCTGTGGTGGGGACTGCCCATGCACTAACAGCTGTGGAGAGGCACAAGCACACCCTGCCTCAGCTAATATTCCCCAGAGCCTCAGCAAAACTTATGTGGCTTTGAATAGCTAGGACATACAGAGTCTCCTCTGTGCCCACCTCATCTCCTGACATGTGCTTCCAGCACATGCAAAAGGATCTGACATTTGTCAAGTCTACCTTTAAAAACAAACAAACAAAACAAAACCAAAGAAACCCAAAAAAAAAAACCCAAAAAAAAAAACCCAAAAAAAAAAACCCAAAAAAAAAAACCCAAAAAAAAAAACCCAAAAAAAAAAACCCAAAAAAAAAAAAACAAAAAAAACCCCACAAACAAACAAACAAAACAAAACCAAAGAAACCCAAAAAAAAACACCCAAAAAACCAAAACCTTTCACAAACTTCTCTTTATTGCCATCTGGGCTGAATTCCATACAATTGTCTTTGTTTAATGGTGAAGGCTGGGATCTTCTCAGGGGTAGCCAGGAAACTGACATGGGGTACTTACTGTGAGCACCAACCTCAGGCAGTTAAAACCCTTTTGCTTGGGAAACAGAGCCTTTAATGTTTAATTGCCTGGCAGTCACTTGGAAAGAGCAATCCTCACCTCCCCTAAATCAAAAGAGAGAGTATCGCATGCAACCTGACTGGAATGAAAGAAAAACAAGATACAGAGAGTACCTTAATGGCCTAAAATGCAGGATTATCAAAATGTTAATGAAACTCCCATCCAGCAAACAACAAAGCAAGTCCCCTGACCACCCATCAGCTGTGATGTAACACTGCCAGTCCCTGCACAGCAGAGGAGCAGCTGCTAAATAAAAAGGCATTTAGGAGGCACAGTATAATAAGAGGACAGAGCATCCATCTTCAAACAAGCTGTGCAATCAGCTCAATGAAGACAAAACACTTGATCAGCTGCAATCAGTATTCCTCAAGTAATCCTGACTGAGGCAGTAGGGGCTGCAAATGCAGAAGTGAGGGCTAGGAAAACCAAAGGGATTCCCTTGTTTGCAGCTGAGCGTGTTGTGCTGCTGCTGGCATCTGGTTGTTACGCAGGTTTAGGGAGTAGCTGTCTCTAATACTCTTGGTTGAGCATAAGTGGTTTTACTTCCTTTTCTTATCCCCACCATGACCTCCCCTCACAGTGCCACGCAGGTGCTCTGAGATGTCAGGATTCCTGCCTTCCTGGAGATGAGAGCACCTGTTCCTACCTGCAAGTGGCTGCATGCAGTCCTAGGAAGAGGAGCCCCCCCACCCTTAGGCCGTGGGGCACCTTACCAGGAACTCCCACCACAGGGAATTAGGTTTCCCACTGGTACCACATTTCTTTCACCTGCAGGTGACAGTCACCCTGCCACCCCACCTTCTAGCACCACTCTGTTCCTGGTTCTTCACCAGCTTCGGCAGCCCAGAGCAGGGCTTGGGGAATAGGAAACCAGAAGCAGCCCTGTGCCATGGCAGCCTTTGCTGGGGGCACTTGGGCAGCTTCAACCTCTCATTGATGCTGCTGGCTGCATCCCTCACTGGCCCTGACTCATGGGCTCACCTTCCCTTCCAGCACTGGAATCCACCAAACACCCAGTCCAGCTTGGCAGCAGTCCAAAACTGGGGGCTCTTCTTCTCCTGAAGCCTGGGAGATGTTAGTGACTTTGGGTCCTCACCTCCTCAACTGGCTGCAGCTGAGGTGTCCCTGGAGCTTCCCAGGCTGCCAGCAAAGCTGTTGGCTGCTCAGGAGGGTGGTGTGAAATCTCCATGTGCTTTTGCTAGGAAAACCGTGCTGGCAAGAGAGTCATGCAATTTTTTTGAAATTAAAGGGAAAACTGTAGCATTCCTGTGAAATTCTCAATGCAGTACACGTGTCAAAAATGCCAATCATTGAGATAAGGAAAAGAAATTGTTACTGTCTGGAAGTACCCAGAGGGAAGCAGGGCGGGCAGAAAGGAGGAGCACTTACAGACTGGCTGGCCTACATAGCATTGCTCTGCCTCGCACTGATTCATCTTAGCATGAACCTCACAGCCATGGGACAGCAGGAATTACTTCAGGTCTTTCAGTATGAAGTGGTCAGTTGTTAATCTGCAGCTGGGGGATTTTTTTTTTTGGTTTTTTTTTTTTTTTTTTCCATTTAAGCAAGGGACTTTTCAATGCCCTATTTAAGTGAAGCAACAAGTATGATGAGTCGATGATGAGTCACCAGGCCAGGAAAAAAGCTGTAGGAAGGCTGGACTATTTATAAAATGTAAAAGAAAGAAAGGAAATATATTCTAGATGCAGTTAGATCTGGATGGTGACTCCAACTTCTCTTGCGGGATAGCATATTCCCAGGCGCCAGACGGCAAACCTCCCGGGAGGGAGGGCGGGCAAGCGCTGGCAGGGCGTGCACGGATTTTCGGAGAGGATTCATTGGCGCGGCAGGGAGCGAGGCTCTCCGAGTCTTCTCCGAGGGGCACGGCCGGCAGCCAGGCTGCGCGCATCCATCGGAGGGGACGGAGACCGGGCAGCCCGCTCCCCAGCGCCACGGCACCAGCGTGGGCTGCGTGTGCCGAGGCGGCTCCCGGCGAGCGCAGCCCGGTACCCCCGTGTGTGTCCCCGCCCGGCACTCCCCCGTGTGTCCCTTCCCGGTACCCCCGTGTGAGTCATCGCCGCGGCCGCGCAGGCGTCGCGCTCCGCTGGAGCGGCGGCGGAGGAGGCTGGAGGGGATTCCTCCTCCTGCTCCTCCTCCTCCTCCGCCGCCGCCGCTGTAGGAAGGCTGGACTATTTATAAAATGTAAAAGAAAGAAAGGAAATATATTCTAGATGCAGTTAGATCTGGATGGTGACTCCAACTTCTCTTGCGGGATAGCATATTCCCAGGCGCCAGACGGCAAACCTCCCGGGAGGGAGGGCGGGCAAGCGCTGGCAGGGCGTGCACGGATTTTCGGAGAGGATTCATTGGCGCGGCAGGGAGCGAGGCTCTCCGAGTCTTCTCCGAGGGGCACGGCCGGCAGCCAGGCTGCGCGCATCCATCGGAGGGGACGGAGACCGGGCAGCCCGCTCCCCAGCGCCACGGCACCAGCGTGGGCTGCGTGTGCCGAGGCGGCTCCCGGCGAGCGCAGCCCGGTACCCCCGTGTGTGTCCCCGCCCGGCACTCCCCCGTGTGTCCCTTCCCGGTACCCCCGTGTGAGTCATCGCCGCGGCCGCGCAGGCGTCGCGCTCCGCTGGAGCGGCGGCGGAGGAGGCTGGAGGGGATTCCTCCTCCTGCTCCTCCTCCTCCTCCGCCGCCGCCGGGAGCACCGGGCCCCGAGCCGGAAAGCTCTCCGTAGTTCAGCCCCTGCAGCTCGGCTCTCCAGCTCACACCATCGTACCACAGGGAGGGATGCGGAGGTGCCGCGGGAAGAAAAAACCGAACAAAAGAGCTCTTTGGCAGTAATTCTGCAGTGTTGGCATGGCTGGCAAAGGCATTAGTGCGTGTGCAAGCCGGCCCAGGGCATCCCCAGACGGGAGATACCGCTGCCTGACAGAAGGCTGAGCGGCGGAAAGCAACGAGAGCTTCACCTCCGGCAAGCACCGCCCGAGCTGATGCCAAGGGCAAACGTGGCATGGTCTCCTGATACAGCAGATATTTGTGTATAATATACACATTCCTCTGCGTTTTGACACTTAAATTCTGGATAGTTGTAGCTGCTCTGGAATACAGCTGGGCAGGGTCGGAGGGAAGGATCCATTGTCGGGAGGCAAAGAGCACCTGACAGCTTGAGAAGTCCCACTTGCAGAACAAGACCAGTACCTGTGGGAAGGGGTGGGACTGCATGAATACCTCATGCTTTGGGTGCAGAGGGGTCCTCAGCACGGTGGCTCACACAGCTTTGTCCTCACATCCCTGCCCTACGCTCACATCATCCCTACTTCTGGCACTGTGTCAAAATCCAAAAGCCTGTCACAAAACCGTGTCATGGCGCGGTCAAACAGGTGCTTAAACAGGACAGGGGGACTAGAAGGTCATGAGCTTCCTTTATCGCTTTAGACACGGATTATGTGCTGGTGGCTTGATCTAATGTTCACAGTTCTGATTTAAGACATGGCTTGGTGCTGATGTTCAGCACGCCCCAGTTTGTGGGACACCTGCACACCTAATGAGATTAATATCTTTAGGAGTTTATTTAGGCTCTAGTTTCATAAAGCACTGGATCTGGGGAAGAAGGAGGACGATCTTGAGAGTTTAGTTGACAGTGTCTCTTGATTGAGTGTACTCAAGGTGAAAATATGGTCAGTACTATTTGCACACCACTTCAGGCTTTGAATGGGCAGCAGCAGTCCAGTGAGTGAGCAGTGTGAGCTGTGTGGCAGCTCCTCACCTGGTGTATCTTTAAAGAAACCACCCAGATCAGCATGTTTCCAAAGGGAAATCAAGGTGATGCCTTACTGGGGAAAGTTAGTTTTGTTTGCCATAGTTAAGAAAGTTGGCTGCCTTTGTTAGCCACAGCCTTTAAGGAACAAAAAGAGGAACCCAATTTGATGTACTTACAATATTTTTGGTGTTAGTAAGTAGCAAAAAAAAAAAAAAAAAAGAAAAGTGTTCCTGTGAGGCTATTTCAGTGGCTTTTACCATCACCATCAATAAAAGCTTTGCAACAAAGTATTAACAGATTTAATTTTTCAGTGCTGCTGCTGGGGAGGAGAATTCCTCAGCAGTATGACAGTGCTGTCTTGGGTTCATTGCATCATGTCCAAAAAACACAGACTCTGCCTCCTGAAAAAACTTCAGCCTATGTTGAAGACCATTTCAACACTAAGGCAAACTTTTGTTTTGCCTTTTAACCTGAAAGATGTTGTTTTCTTAAATCACTTCAATTTTTTTTTTTTTTTTTTTTTTTTTTTTTACTTCCACAGTGAGGAAATTATCTGCTTTATTTTTGCATGTTGCTAATGTTGGTTTGCTCAAATAGGCTGTAAATAAACCATTTCTTTTGCTTGCATTGTTGCAGCATGCAGTCTGTGTTGGCTTGGAGCTCTGGGGAAGGCACTGCCTTATTCCACAGAGGCTCAGCAGGGCTTGCAGGGTTTGGCAGCTTCAAAGCAGGTTTTAGATGTTACAATATCTGCTGCTTCGGTTTAGTGCCAGGTGGGACAGCCTGAGGTGTCTGCAGGCTGGAGACACCTCTGAGTGTCAATATTTGGATGGCTGTATCTGGTTCTGGGTGTCTTTCTCCTGGACTCACTTTCCTGTCTGGAGCTCTGAGCCTTTGGTAGTTACTCTGTGAAAACTTTGATTCTTGTCTTACTGGCACCTGCCCTGGCTGTGCTTGGCAGGGGTGATTGCCTGTGCTGTGTTGGAGAGGAGTCAGGAGGGCCAAGCATCGCTTGGGCTCAAGGGCAAAGAGTGGTTTTCATTTCCCTTCTTTTTTCCTCTGCTGGGTGTTGATTGACTGGGGAAAGGGAGGTGCACTTTGCCCTCCCCATTGTGAGCCTCTGCATTAGTACAGATGGTATTGGTACCTCAGATGTGGGGTTTGGGGAGGAGGAGAAGAAAACCAGGCAGGAAGAGCGGAGGTTTGGGGCCACCCCTGCACCAGGAACCACAGCTGAGGCCTTGCCAGTGTGAGTGTAATTAATGCCCGTGTTACAGGAGCACTTTGCAACCCTGAGTACTGATTGCAGTGTCATTTCAGGGCTGGCTTTGACATCACAAGACTCCCTCTAAGTGTCACCAAAGTAAAATAAATTGTTGCTGTTAATTAACCCTTCTGCCTTTTGGCCTGTTTTTTCCCTGGTACTTTTTGTTTACACACTGATGTTCTCCTTGCTGTTTTCCTTGCTGCTGCTTACTTTTTTCTCTCTTTAACGTGTTTTGAGCAAATTTAATTTCCTATCCTCTCCACAGCTGATTTGCCATCATTGTAATTTGTCCCCAGCTTTGTGGGTGCACAAGTGGAAGTGGGATGCTTTGATACGCTGGGTTGGATTTTAAAGTTTTGACAAACACTGATATTTCCCATGGCAACAAGCTCCATACGACACTCAGCACAAACCTTGCTCTTGCAGAAACAAATGTAGCTCTGCAGTGTCAACTGCTTTCTGTTTAATTGAAGATGAGATATGAAATGGGGTTCTGTGGCTTGGGTAGGATGGGGGAAGCCCCAGGGCTATGCTGGATACAACAAAATTAACCACACCAATTTACTGGATGTGATCTGAAACTCTGCAAGATGAAGAGTTTTTGGCTTTTGCTAGGACAGTAGTTGGTGCACAAACCTCTTCCTGAAAGTCCCCTTTGCTCTGGCACCCTTCTGAGTCTCACAGACAGCAGGCACCACTGCCCGCAAAGCACATGGCAGAGTGTTCCAGACCCGGGCATTTGCTGACCTGTTGACATGTTAGTCTGACAAAGCATTTCCAAGGCAGCCCAGGACGTGCCACCATGGAGCCAGCTGGGCTTACCCAGCTGCTGCCCAGCTCTCTGGCCTTGTTTTTCCTCCTGGCTGGCCAGGCTTGGAAATTCCACTATGCCATGCTATTTCCTTTGCATCCAATTTCTAAGGACATCTAGGAAAACCCTCCTGATCCTGAGGCCACAAGAGGAAAATTAAATCCGTGGTGGAGTTCCTTTAAGCTCTCCTTTTTTGTACTCCCAGCATACCACAGCCAGGACTGAACTACCTTGTGTTTCAGAGAGAAGCATACAGAAGTGTGTGTGTACCCACTTTTTTTTCCTACCAATGTCCAAAATTGTTTATTCCTGACATTTTATTCTGAACCAGCACTTGTGCAGCTGCTTGCTGAGAGGTTCCTGAAAGGTACAGCTTTCCTACGTGACAGTGTAGGACACATCATGTGTCTTCTAAGGCCTCATAAACCTGCCTGAGCAGGGGGAGCATGTCACAGGGACTGCCAAGGCTTGAGCAGCGGGGGAGGCAGCAGTCAGGGGAAGGCTGTTGCAGAAGGACCATTTTGACAATGTGCTCCACTGGGCAGAGCCTCTGGGGCGAGCAGTGGCTGCTGGGGGTGGTGGCTGGACACAGCAGCCCCAGCTCCACAGCTGTTCGGCCACCGTGGTGCAGCAAATGGAGCTACAGGAGGAGGAGGTTGTCAGTGTAACAGGCCAGGACCGACTAATAAGCTACATAGACTTCATGCTTCTATAGAAGGCTGAATATTTTTATTAAGAAACCCAAGCTTTTATACCTTAGTTTGTTACAGGTTGACCTAATTGGTCCTCCAATCAAAACACCGTCACCATTGGTTAATTAAGAAACCACCCTTTGGTAAACAAAGCTCCATAACACATTCCACATGTTCACAATACCAGGTGCAGTAAGTTAAGAATTGTTTCTCATTCTTTTCGCTGATCTTCTCAGAACCATGCCTGGGAAAGTTTTCTGTTCCTCTCTGTAGCCAGACAGCTGCTGCCACAGGAGGCCACAGGGAGCTGCTGGGGGTGCCAGGGCTCTGCTTGTGGTACAGGGGCTTTGCTGCCCCGGATTGTGGGAATTGCAATGGGTCCCTGAGGGAGCACAGGGTGTGGGTGGGGCAGGGTGTCTCCGGGCACGCTGCTAGTTTGGAGTTATGGCTCACGGGGTTCAAAAATATGTTACCTTAGGACTGTGCAAAGCATAAAAACTGTAAAAATGACAAATTTAGTTGTAGCTCAGCTTCCCTTTCTAATTAGGGCATTTTTTTTTGAGCTTCCCACAAAAAAATAAGCCCAAGTAATGTTTTCCTTTTGCTGTTTTCTTCCCATTCTTAAGTACAGTGTGTTGGCATTCCTCACGCATTCCTCTCGTTGAGTCAGAGCCCGGGGGGAGAGAACGAAAGGGCCAGGCCAGGGCAGGGCTTCAGGATCCCCAGGTCTGCAGCCCCGAGGGCCAGGCCAGGCCAGGGCTGCAGGATACCCTGCTCGGCAACCCAGAGGGCCAGGCCAGGGCTGCAGGATACCCTGCTCGGCTACCTGAGGGGAGGCCAGGCCAGGCCAGGGCTGCAGGATCCCCAGCTTGGCAACCCGGAGGGCCAGGCCAGGGCAGGGCTGCAGGATTCCCAGCTCCGCAGCCCGAGAGCCAGGCCAGGCCAGGGCTGCAGGATCCCCAGCTTGGCAACCTGAGGGGAGGCCAGGCCAGGGCTGCAGGATCCCCAGCTTGACAACCCGGAGGGCCAGGCCAGGGCTGCAGGATACCCTGCTCAGCAGCCCGAGGGCCAGGCCAGGGCTGCAGGATCCCCAGTTCGGCAGCCCTGAGGTGCAGCTGCCGTGCCCATGTCCAGCACAGGCCAAGGCCAGCGCGACGCTGCAGGGTGGCAGCTCGGGAATGACGCGTAGGGAGCAATCGTTCGCGGGCTGTTTTTATTGTAGCTGTTCTCCTTTTTCCCCTTTCAGAGTTTTGAAATCAAGGGCATGAACTCTTCCAGCAGAGATCTAAGACCCTTTGACAGGAACACTGATGTCCCTGGCACAGGGAACGATGGGGAAGAAGGGCTGAATGTGCCTGTCAAGAAGGAAGCGGAGACCAGCAAAAGCAGAGGAAGCTCCTTTTCTGCTGTTGCTGAGCTGGGAGAGCTGTTGCCTGTGGCTCCTGTAACATCACCTGCAACCTCCTTTGAGGCAAGACCTGCAGGACCTGCAGAACCTGCAGCTGGGAGTTTCATCTTGGCAAGGTCTTCTATTTTATTTTTTTTTTTCCTGTCCTGAGGTAATTTATTTCCCCTTCCTCCAAGTAGTCCTAAAATTAGGCAAAAAGGGGTTGAGAGGGGTTTTGTAACACACAACATCCATGCAAAGCATGGATGACATTCTGTGCTGCCAAGGCTTTGCTTCCCATCCTTGCTGGAACTGCCTCTGCCTGCGTGTCAGTCCCCACGAGCCACCGTGGTGGGACAGAACAGCGCTTGGCACGTCCTGCACAGAAGGGGCCTCCCCGGGGCTCAGAGCTCCTCCCGCAGACTGAGCTGGGATGAAGGCGGCCACCCTTCCCCTTCTGCTGCCATGTGACGGCCCGTTTTGCAATTCAGGAGAAAAACAGAGAAAACCTGCTTCTATTAATTTTTATTTTGGCATTGGAAAGGCAAATTGCAGTTCTCAGCAGATTGGACTGATCTGATTAAATTCTAAGTTGTTCCTGTGCTGATGGCAGTGCTTCAGGTAACTCAGTAACAAGCCAAAAAAATACTGCTTTACTGAGAAATATGGGAGGTTTATTTTTCAGTCCCTGTAGCTGCTCTCAGAATTTTTTTTATTTTTTTTTAACAAACCAACCAACCAAACCAAAGTAGCAAAAATGCCACTCCCCTTTCCTGAATCTGAATATACTGATTTGGAAATGAAGCCATAAACTATGAAGTCCCCCATCCCCAGACCTTGGTGTCTGGGACATGGACACAGCAGTTTGGAAAGAAGGTCACTATGTTTCATTAAATGGGTTTTTCATTAGTCAAAGCTGACAAAAAGCCTCCAGCCTGATTCTTATCATTCTCCTGGTGTTTCCAAGGTCGTTTAGGGGATCATAAATACAATAAGGGCCTTTAGGAAAGTTTGTAACAAAGGAAGTTTCTAAGCTATGGTTGACTCCAGAGGTATGAAGAGCACTGGTGACTACATGGAAACCAGATTTTAGGAAGTTAGTTCTCTAGTAAAAGTCTGCAGTAGTGAAAGATAGAAACATAGAGCTTCGCACAATGACACTGCTCTCTCTGCCACTGCACTGCTGGAAGAAATTTAAGCCAGCACAGCAGGAGGTTGTTCAGCAAGTGGTGCCACCTGTGGGGATGTGGGTACCTCCAGAGCAACCCCACAGCAAGGGCTCCCCTCTCCCAGTGTACAGCCCAGGTCACTCCACTTGCTGTTTGCAGATCCTGGTGCTGAGCCTGAAGATGCTGAGGCAGTAGCACAGGTTGCCCAGAGACACTGTGCATGCTCCACCACTGGAAGTGTTCAAAGCCGTGTGGGACAGGGCCCTGAGCAACCTGATCTAGGGTGGCCCATGGCAATAGGGTTGGGATCAGAGGGACTTAAAGGTCTCTCTTCTCCAGAGATTTCCCCATGATTTTTCAGCAGGAACTGGTGTGGGGACATGCTGGCCCGAGTGTCAGGCACTTGTCAGGATCTGAGCTGGCTGGGCTAGGTCAGGGGTGAGCAGCATGGGGAACAGTCACATCCTGCCCAGGGAAAGAGCCTGGGACATTCCTCTGTGTCTGCCTGGACATTCGTCTGTGCCTACCTGTACTCCAGCCCGTGGATTGCATTGCCCAGGTAAATGCCAGAGCTTCTGGAGCAGCAGTGAGGAGGACAAGCTTGTTCTCTCCTGACATTGGTCACTGCATCCCTGGAAAGGTCAGCTTTGGATGGTGGGAGAGAACCCAACTCCTCAGCCACAACACCCTCCTGCGCATCTGGTGTAGATGCTCCTAATGGCAAACACAGGAGAGATGCTCACCCAAGGCTGCAGTCAGGAAGACTTTGCCCATTCCCTGCTGTGGGCTTTTCTTGCCCAGCTCTGCCTTTCCTGCCATGGAGAATTGATCTAGGCTTGCCCACTGTTTGCTGTTGCCTGGTGGGTTCCCTGAGAAGTGGTCCTTTGGGGGCAGGAGGTTGCCTAGGACCAAATCTGCAGCCTCCTCTGGGTGTGATATTGAGATGTTGCTGCAGAAAGAGCCCTGCCAGCACCTGCAATGGAATTTTGGAGAGAAAATTACTTTAGCTGGCTGGGCTCAGTGCTCAGCAGAGGCTGAAACAACCTCTCCAAGAATTTCAGCCCTGTCCAAGACATCTTCAAATCCTGGGAGAGCTGAGCTGGGAGCAGAGCTGGGAGCAGGGCATGACAAACTGTGGTGCTTCTGAGCAAACACTGGAGTTGGTGATGAGGCTGTGGTGAACCTGGTGTTCCCTGACACCACGTGGATGTTCCTGGTGCTCCCTGACACGTGGATGCCCTCGGTGTGCTGAGCGAGCACGTCGCTGCGGCGTGGGCAGCTGCCTTCAGCCTGCTGCAGTCTGGCTCTCTGCAGAGCAGGAATTGGAGCCAGGTGCAGCAGTGGCCCAGGGAAAAGACTTTTTTTTTTTCTTTTTAGGCCTGTAACTAAACAGAAAATAATTTTGTGCTGCAGATGTTTTTGAATGCTTCTTTTCTGTAAATATACCTGCATCCAAGATCCAAACTGCAGCTTCTCTGTGCCAAGAGTAGTCCATGAACAGCAACTGCTGCCCTTCTGTACCAGGAGTGAATGTCCTAAAATAAACAAGCAAAAAAGAGGGGAAAATAAAGTTTTATCAAAAGGAATGTCAGTTGATAAAGTAACAAATCCATTTGCTTATGTAACTTTTACAACCCCTTAGAACTGTGGCCAAAAATTGAGCAATTCCCTTACTTCTCTCTGATGCCAAGTGACTTTCAATCTGCACTATCTATATTAGCTCATATGAAACTCTTTTGCTACTGCTTTGTTGATTTTAAAGCCCAACTATCTTGGTGTTTTGAATTTGAATTACTGTGGCATTTACTGGTAGAAAACACAGTGAATTACTGTGGCTGGTGGAAAACACGAGCCTGTGTGGCTTGCTTTTGTTCTTTATTTTTCTTTATTCGGAAATTTTAATTTTATTTCTTTGCAGTCAATGACGCTGGTGATGGTCACTTTTATTTCAGCTGAAATGCGTCTTAAAACCTGCTGGAGAGTCTCTTTGGCAGCGTGAGTGTCTTGTCCTCTTGGGTCCTCTGAATGCCACATGCCCCAGCCTGGTGTCCCTATCCCACCTGGACGGGACAGGAGTCAAGGCTTATCTGGTCAGAAGAACCCAGCCTTATGTGGTCAGCATGGATGGATTTGTAATCCTGTGCCCTCTGTCTCAGCCCTTTGTGTGGAGCTGGGCACCTCTTGGCAAGCATTTATGTGCCTTCCTAGACATCGGGTAGGAACAAAAGAGCAGGTGGGGTATGTGCAAAAGGATTTACCAGCACTTTCTTTAAAATGTTAATGCTGCCTCGGGCATCTTGAGGGTGTTCAGCGATGTGCAATAAATTGCTTTTATATGGCTTTGTAAGCAGTTGTGAATTTAAGACTGTTTTCAAGGAGCAAGAAGTGTATCTATAATCACAGTCAGGGAAATGGCATAAAAACCTTTTCAGCAAGTGAACATGAAAATATCTGGCCTTTACATCTTAAGTCTTCTTGATAATGTTTGAAATCCAGTTAAACCTCTATACTCAGGAGAAAACTAGCACAAATAATGTCAGAGAGATTGATGCTAATGCTAAGCAAGGGACAGAGCCTCGGGCTCTTCAAACACATTCAGTTACCTTTCCTTCTGTAAAAATAAAAGGAATATTCTAAAAATGTTAGATTATAAGAGGTCAGCTCATCTCCCTACTTGTGATTTGTCATACTCTGCTCCAGCATAACAAACATAACTGATGAGCTGCTGTTTCTGCCAGATCTCTTGGGCCTTCCCACATGAATCATTGGAAGCTAACTGAACTTCATCTCTAATTGGAATTCAAAGAGGTTGATGGGTAGAAAGCTGTTAATAGGTCAGAAAGAATAATCTGAGTCCTAGAAAGGCACCTGAATTTAAGTGGAAAGTCTGGGTCTCCCTGAGGTGAAACAAAGTGGGTGAGAAGGGAATGCTGCGGAATGTTTCGCTTCCAAGCCAGCCCCCTCGATGGCATAGGTGAAGTCAGGTCTCTGGGTGCTGTCAGGAGACACTCCTGCACAGATCCCAAGCCTCAGATTTACATCTCCAAAACATGGATGGGCCAGGACTGACCTAATATTGCTAGAAGAAAAGAGGTTAAGGACCAAAATTCAAGTCCTGGAGAAACCAGAGGCTTTCTTGGAGCACTACAAGATGTATTGAGGTGATTTACAAACAAAGAACCAATTAAGCTTTCTTGTATGAAGATACCTGTTGTGCAAGAATGGGAGTGTTTAACTGGTAATTTCATCTATTTCTGGTTTGAAAGACAAAATTTCCCTTACAAAATACAAAATGTGCTGGGATTTGAGCTACTGCTGTCATTGGCAGGGGAGGTACAGGAGCTCCTTCCTACACCCTGTGGTGAGACTTCCCCAGGATGCTCTGTAGAAGCTAATGAGCCTTTCAGACCAGCAGGCACATCAGGCCATCTGCTCAGCACATTTTGCTTCAGACCATTACATCTCAGCTGACTACCCCTGAATTGAGCAAAACCTTGGGCTCTACCCCAGTTTTTGTTGAGGGGAATCCAGTATTGCCATGACACACCATCAGCAGGGGGAAATGCACCAAAGCTTTTGGCACGTCGGCCATATTCCAAAGCCTGTGCCTCTCCCTGCTTTTGGAGCAAGCTATTTGTGTAGCCATGCCTACTCTTTTCCTGTTTGCATTGCTCCAAAGTCAGCTTTCCTCCTAACATGCACTTTAATGCTCTTACTTTAAATTTGTCCCTCACTCTGATTCCTTCTGGTGTTGTTTGGAACCTATACTCTTTGCTCTTTTAATATTTCATCTATGTTTTTTTCACTCAGATGAGGTACAGACTCGAGCACTCTCTGTACCATACTGTGCCAAGTCTCAGACATAGAAGCTTTCTGCCAAAACATTTAGGTACTGGACATGGTTCCCAGGCAGTCTAAGGGTGCAGCATCTCCCAACACAATGATTCCAATGTCCTCAAGCTTGTGCTTATCTTGTCTATGGGAAATGTTACTTGGATTTTTTTTTCTGACACCATTGACTAACCTTATCCTTGTTCTGTCAGTAAAACATTCCCAGAGATATGGGCAGAAAACCAGAAAGGCCCCAGCACCACCAGGTCCACCAGATCCATAGGCACCACTGCTTCTCATCCTGGGTGACTCCTGTCTCCAGCAGCTGTGGACATGGCACAGAGAAGAGGGCTCAGTGATCTGGCTGCAAGCAAGGTTTTGCTTATAGCTTTTGCTTTAGGGTCACCAGCACCCAGAGGACAGTCTATGACTGATAAATTCCTGTCACATAGGCTACTAGAGGGGAAGTTTTGGTTGTGCTGCCTGCAGAGCTGCCTGCTGCTACTGACACCAAGAGGCAAGGCATCCCTTCGCTCCCCAGCTGCACGGTCCTCCATGGTTCATTTTTAAATGGCCTCTTTTAGAACAGATTTTACCTTGCATCTAAATCTTACCATCTCCTGGCTGGAGCCAAGCTCTGTTGCACTGGCTTTCCTGCTCCCTGGCAGCACATGGCCCTGAGGCCCAGGGCTGGCAGCTCAGCAGTGGGTGGGCAGCCCTGGTGAGCCGTGCATGTGTGTTTTCTCTTGTACAACTCAAGGGTTTATGCAAAATGAACCAAGTGTGCAAAACATCTAGCTGCACCCCATGCAGGGTGCCCCATGTGCTGTGGCTCCCAAGTGCACATGCTGACATCAAGTCCTGCATTGGCTTCTGGCTCAGTCCTCTCCATTTCTGTCAGGGTGATTGAACACCTCTTTAAGGGTTTGTGAGAAACAACTGCTCACTTTGAAAATTTAAAAAGATTTATTAACCCTTAACAAAAATACAGCAAAGGACTACATAAGAAAAAAGCTGCAGCACTGGGAACTGCTCGCATGCATACCACATGGCTGGTTCCTCTTCATGATGGATGCTCAGTCTTTTATACCCGTGGGGGTTACATCAGCCAGCCTTGGCCCCTCCCAAAGTCTGTCAGTCAGCTCTTCTTTGCCATTTAACGGTGGAGACTGCTTTCTTGTAAATTGATTGGAGATCAGGTGTTGCCATGCCGCACCCCCTCAGCAACAAGCTTTTCCATTCCCAACTGTCCCAGGTAAGGGACACGTGCACGCCTTCTTTCTATCTGGCCTAGACAACCCAGGCTGTCTGATGGTCACAATACAGGGGAGGAAAAGGGAACTATGGGGAGAACAGAGGACATCTAAACTACAATGACATAACTATACATCACTAAGGCTTTTCTTAATATTCACACAATAGTTATCCCTTAATTGCGAGAGCCAATCATCTCATTATCCATCTATAACAGGTTTGTTTGTGCTTTAGGAAATTTCCCCTCAAACACAGGTGGCACATTTGCCCTCACTAGATCCTCTCTGCAAGGGCTCTGGGTGCATGTGGTGGGATTGAGGTGGTTGATTCCATTTCCACAGCAGGCTGCAGGCACTCTGGGAGAAGAATTCAACCCTGGTGTGGTATTCAACCCTGCAAAAACACACAAAGTGGGGACCCAGGAGCGGGAAACTTGTTCTTCTCACTAATGTCCTTGGGTGGGCTGGTGCTGAAGGAGCTCAGCACCGAGGGTGCAGAACTTGCATCCCTGCACTGTGCCTGCCTAGGAGCCAGGAGGACAAGAGCCAGTTTCCAGGAGCTCCCATGAGGACAGGGCTCAAGCTGCAGGCAGCAGGACCCCAGCCTCCAGGGACCCCAGGCAGCCTGTGCAAGGCACTGCTGGGAGCCAGCAGGATGCCCAGCCCCCAGGGCCACTGTCTGGCCGGTGTTTACTGACCTATTTACTGCTGCTCCCTCCCTGCGTGCAGTAATCCTCTGCCATGTCAGGACTTGCTTTTCCTTTGTTTTCCAGATGAAGCAAGCACATATAAACGGCTGAATAGTACTACAGTACAAACATTGCTCCTGCTTCTCTAGTAGCTCTTCTAGTAGTAGGAAAGTAAACAGTGAGTGCTTCCATCCTCCAAGTTGTTTTGGTGCTTTAATCCAATATGAAGCATCATTCTCTGTGCACACTTTGCATACCCCTCCTAGGAGAAACCTACCATATTGTCATGGAGTCAGCTGCACCACATTAGAAATGTCCTGCTAACTGGGCACCCAGTCCAGACTGGATGGCTTGGAGTTTATGTAGGTCAGTCCCTTGGGCTATTTTTAAATATTGAGGTGAGGATTACATTACACTGGTGCACTACCATCCATAAATCTCTCTGGGTGCCAGCCCAGAATTTCAAGCTGAGTGCCTGGCTCTCCAGGCACACCAAGCAGCCAAGAATGGGTGGGTACCACATGGTCAGACAAGGTGGGATTTTGACCCTTTCCCCAAGATGATTGAATTTTACTCTTAGTTCTGTGTCCTGGTCATGTAAATATCTCAGTGTTTCTCCAAGGGTGCTAACTGTGTAGGTGTTCACAGTAATGGTAAAGTTCTGCTGTGTGCTGTTGTTGTCCAGAGGATTTAGTGGGAATAAAAAGTGCTCAAGACATGGCATGAGTGGGCTCCAAGTGCTGGAATTTTAATTTATTAATCTCTTTTCAGTGTCCTGGAGCTTTAATGAATTTGCAGTCAATAAAACCTCAGCAAGGCTGCATGACTTTTAGCGGCTACATTCAGCTATTACTGCCTGCTACAGTGCTGGTTTCCTTTTCTTCTGCTGCCTCTCTACCAAAAGATGCTCACTGATTTTAATTATTTATCTGCATGAGGTCCTTATGCCGAATTTGTTCTCAACTTCATGTCTCCTACCACAGTCATCTCTTCTGCATCCTGCAGATTCTGCTCATATTTAAACATTTCTAGCAGGTTTCCATAAGAGAGGGAAAAGCCAAGACACAAAGCAATGGTAGTCACAGCTTAGCATTGCTGTTGCAGCTGGCCTGAGCAGGAGGCAATGGCTCTGAAGCACCTTGGAGTTGTTCTGGTGGGCTGTGCTCAGGTTTGAGTGTCTTCAGTGCACCTTGCGTGACCCCAGCCTCTGCTCTTCCCCATTCCTCTTCTGCTCTAGCAGAGGACAGAGCCTTCCCTCCCTGCTGGGCTCTGGAGGAGTCTGTGCCAGTGGCTGCCCAAAGCTGGGCTCCAGTGCCTTGCCCGTGGCTGGTGTCAGGCTGCTGTCCTGGGCTGTGACCACACTGACAAGCTCTCCCAGGTCCCTCTGCCTTCCCACTGATGGGGCTTCTGCTCACACTCTCCTGGAGGTCCTCACTGGGCCATAGCCAGATGCTCTGGGTGATGTTCCTGGTTCTGTGCTTGCAGGAGCACAGCCCTGTGTCCCACAAGCACAGGCAGTGGTGGCTGGTGACCGTCCAGATGGCAGCCCCGGGGCAGGGGGTGGGAGGGGACAGCGTCGGGTGCTGTGGCTGTTGTGGGCCCTGCTCCTTTCTGTCGAGACTCAGGACTCTCCAGGGCTTTGGGGCCCAGACCCCAGCAGAGAGAGGATTTTGTTTTCTCTTTTGACATGTTGTAAAGTGCCACATGCACTTGCGTGACTGTGAGACAGAGCCCTGGCAGCTCTCCCTTTTGCAGGCTTTTCTGCACACACGTGTGGAGATGCAAAAAAACTATGGCAAAAAAGCCCCAAACCCAAACAAACGAAAAAGAGGAAGCTGTATTTTACTTTCCTAGCAAGTTAAAATCTGTTCTAGTGAGGTGTGGGTGCTGATGATTTTTAGTTTTCAGATTTTCAAATTATAGCATTATTGTCACTTGCAGGCCTTTAAAGACTATGTAACACCCCAAGACAGGGACCAGCACAAGCAATTACAGGGCAGAGAGACCTGCTATTATTTATAATTGATGTTGCAATTGAGAAAGACAACTGCATGGCAGGATTTCACACCACATAGCAGGGCAATTGAAAGGATAACCTCCAGGACAGCAAAGCTTTTTTCACGTAGAGTGGGATTTCAAGAGAAGAAGCAAATCCTCATACATCACTTGTCAAAAGAAAGGCCTGACCTACAGCAATTGGAGGGGCACAAATGGGATGGCAGAGGGAATTAGAAGACAGACAGAGATGGAAAACTTCCTTTTCATTCCAGAGACCAGGGAAAGGACCTGCAGGGTTAAAGAGGAGAAGCAAGGGCTGGTGTCCCATGCTTGTGGAGGTGGCAGCTTCACAACAGTCATGCCAAATGTGCTGGAAGGATCAGCTTACTCCTCACCTAAATTCAGTGCAGAGTTATTAATGAGGTGGCAAGTGCAGAGTCCAGAATGACAACAAATCTATGGAGTCTTTGGTACAAAGGCAGAGTTGAAGACATGGGTCCTGCTCTCTCTTATAAATTCTTAGGGCTTTCTCCAGGAGAGATGATGCAAAACAGGCTTGGAAAGTTTACCTAAGAGACTAAGATGCCAAAAAACTTAGCAAGGGCAATGGTTAAATTTAACTTTAAGCACAAACACGATGGATGGATGGATGGATGAAGCTTCTATACTCATGTGAAGGTGCAGTGGAGGGCAGCTGCACCAGCCCCACCTGGCTGGGGTGATGCCAAAAGCCTCGCCATGCTGCTGCTCTGAGGATGAGGACAGGAGGTGTGAACAGTGGAGCTGGGCCCTGTGACAGGCATTTAATTTAGTGCTTGGCAGAAAGAGCCCTGCCAAGTAGGCACTGCCCACTGGGAGCAGCAGCCCCCTGCCCGAGCAGTGCTGTGCCCTCAGGAGCAGCAGGGCACCGAGGCACCTGGGGAGAGGAAAGATGGGATCTTTTCACCTTCTCATGAAGGCACTGCTCTCCCCAGGTTTTCAATAGCAGGGAGAGAAATAACAGTTCAACACAGCCTAAGCCTGTGTAGAGCACAGCAGAGCACTGCCTGGCTGTAGGAAAACCCCTAGAAGCTGATGACTGAGGAAAGGTCTGGATTTAACATCCTCAGATGACCTCTCATTACAAATTCCTTGGCTATTTATAAATGCCCCCCATAAGACTAGAGTTCAAGAATGTACTAACATTTAGAACTACAGAGCAAATTCATCCTCTCTGATACCTTCCTCATGCTAGGGACTTCAGAGAGAGTATCTGCTGCATGAGGATGGTCAAGATTGACCCCAAAAATAATTTGTTGCGGCAACATGCTGAAGAATACATGAACCACTGGAAGCTCCTGTTGGGTTGATAACTGTGGCTGAGACAGGCTGCTGAAGCAAATGAAAGTGGCCTTAAACAGGAGCCTTATCTCCATGGGGGAGAGCTGCAGGATCAAAGGTCAATACAATCCAGTGTAGTAACCTAATGTGATGGTGGTCTGTCCTGAGAGCTCTTGCACACCCAGGATCACAAAACAGCCCTGTCTCTTGTCCTCCTCTTCACTTGCTATTAGTGTAACAGAAAAAAATGCCAGCTCCAGTGTGTGCCAACTTTATTGCTTTGTGATACCACCCTCAGTGTGCTTGCTCTGAATAAAAGAGTTGCACGGTGGTAAATTGTAAAAAATAGTATCTGCCACCTAGTGGTAAATGATTTTTTTTTTTAATGGGAGATGATGATGTTACAGCTTGCTGGGTTAATGGTGGCTTTCCAAAGGTATTTTCTCCTTGAAAACTCTCAGCATATGGTTATTATAGATTTTGACTAAGTTCCAAACTGTTAACAGCATGTAGGTATTAACAAAACTAAGTGACTATTTCAGTGATTTGCTTCTATTACAGAAAAGGTCTCCAAGATACTCCTACCAGCCTAGACTAGCAACTCACAGGATGTAATACGAATTCAGAATTTTCCTCAGAAAATTCCTTATATCTGTCAAGAAGTGCTCAAGAGTGTAATTTGGTTTTAGGAGCACAAGGAGCCTAATTTAGGAACAGCGTGTGAAGAGCATGTGTTGAAGGATGAGCAATAAGGATAAGAGCAGTCATAGCCAGCCCTGTGATTGCCGTGGGACTCGATGTATTCTGCAAGTCACGGGTAGAGGGGAGGTGTTGAAATATGTTTCCCTTCTGCATGCTTAGACAACTTCTGTAGAAATCATTATGAAGTGCAAAAACCCTATCACAGAGGGGTCTTGGTTTTATTACTTGGTGGGTTGCTTTGTAGGAAGATGGTCTTTCCCAGTCCATCTCCAGTCCCTATCCCTGCTGTGTGCTCTCACTGGAGGCTCCCTTGTGGCCTCCCAAGTGAGGGGTGCCTTAGGTCTAAACATCCTTGGCCAACACCAGCAGAATCAGACTACCTGTGCATGGGCACCCTCTCAGTATGTTAGGAACGTCTATAAGAATGGTGGAGAGACACTTGATACCAAGGCCTGTAGTGACTGGAGAAGCAGTTTTAAATGGAAAAAGATTAGATTTAAATGTGACATAAGGAACTTTTTTTTTTTAATGATGAGGGTGGTGAGACACTGTAATAGGTTGCCCAGAGGCCAGGCTGGATGGGTGCTTGAGCAGCCTGGAAGATGTTCCTGGTTATGGTAGGGGCATTAGACAAGGTCACCTTCCAAAACTATTCCATGGTTGTATGGTTCTATATTGACCCAGCTATACACTAAGCCCATAAAGTTTAATATTTCTTAACAGGTGTTATTTTAAATTTAAGCTGGATGCTAAAAGTATTCTAGAAGCAGTTAATTTCTTGCATCACAGTTAAATTACCAAGCTGTTTATAGCCAAGCTAAACTGATCCTCAACGATCTGCATGTAACATGTTTGGCTGGAGGAGCTCCCACGCAGAGGACAGGAGTGGGTGGTGATGGAGCCAAGGGCCTCCCCCAGCCATGGTGCTCCCAGCCATGGACTCACCGCTCTGTAACCCATCCCCTGTGATTCACCACCTTCATGAGGTGAAAGTCAACTGTGAAAGTGACTGTTTGCAGACTGTGCATAAAGGACTGGCTTTGTTTTCTTCAGGTGTCAGCGTTTCCAGGGGAATATTCCCTGCTGCAGCAGTGAGTGGGTGCTTATGGCACTGGGGGCCTCTTGGATGCTCTGAGACACATTGATCCAGTTGATGTGAGGGTCCTTTAGGAGTCAGGGTTCCCACAGGTGAAAGCAACCAACTGCATTTCTCACCAGGCTAATGGCAGGGACAGCACTCCACTCTGAAGAGTTTCAGCTGTGCAGCACACCTGCACAGCAGCAGCCCACAGGTGCTCACCCTCTCCCCCGGCAGGTTAGGGAACATCAGATTCTGTGCCAGCACAACCTAAAACATTGAGCTCCCTGTTAGGAAAGTCTGCTGCAGGGGAGTGCATCACATGAAGAGGTGGCAACCTTCCTCCCTCCAGCCCCAGGGGCTCATGAAGCCTGAACCAGGTGGTGCTCACTGGGGAGATGCTGGCCCAGGTGGCTGGTAAATGCAGGCACCAGGTATGTTCTGTTACACACCTTTTGGCAGTGGGAGGTAATGCTACTTCCCACAGGACTGCATACCCAAGTGCTGAGGCTAGGGCAGCAAAATTAAAATTGCCTTCAAGCAATTTTACTGATAATTCTCCCCCTCTCCCAACATGAAAAATGTTTTCTTATTATTTTGGAGCCATTGATTCAGCAGGAAATGCTGTCATTCCCTCCTCAGCTGGTAAGAGTTCTACCCTAATCCCAACTCTTCTAAGGAAAAGCTCTCTGTTCTTTATCCACAGCTTTTCCCAGCCAGGCACTCTGTGCAAGAACCAAGCCAAGGGAACAAAGGGTACAGCTTGATTTTTTGGGGAAAAGGCTCCTCCCCTCAATGTGTTTCTCTTCAAGATTTTCCTCCTAGAAATACCCTAGAGATCAAATGGAAGAGGTTGGATTGAGAGAAGTGTCCTTACAGAAATGTGACTGATCATAAGTGGTGCCTCTCAGCCTTTAAAAACCATGAGATTGTACGCCCTGAATCCGCCACCTCCAGCCCTGCCTTCAGTACCCAGCAAGTGACCACAGTCATGTATGCCCAAAAATATCTTTGTGTTTTCCTGATGGCACTCCCCTTTTTGCCCACTAACACCCTTCAAAATGAGGCTCACACAACCTGCTTAGAATGCTGTTTTCTTTAATGGAAAATGTAAGAGAAGCTCTGACACAGATCTAAATGCCATGGGGACAAGGCTTGAGGCAGAGGCATGGCTGTGGCTGGTCTGGCTTCCTGCTGCAGCTCAGTTGCAGAGATAAGGGCAACACTTGGGTGGCGCGAGGCACTTGGATTCCACTGAGTAGGTCACCTCCTTGTCACACACCCCTGGTGGCAGGCTGAATTCCTTCACGAACTTTTTGTAGTTGCTTGTCTTTGTACAGCCGGTGTTGCACTCCACCTTGCGCTCCGCTGACACAGTCACCTTCCCATCCTTCACCGTCACCGTGATGTCTTTGGGGTCAAAACCCTTCACATCGATCAAAGCCAAATTTTGACCACTGCATGAATTCAACATCATGCCAAGTCTTTTCGTTCTGGAATTAAAACAAGAGAACAATCTTTACTTTCCTGTATCCCTTTCAATTTATTTCTCCAAAATGGCTATTTCCCCCCCACCCTACTTACCTGTATCAACCTTTGCTCCCGATAGAAATGTCAAACCTCCCTTTATCCTAGCCTAAAGGTTGCCAATGTCTGTAAAAGCAGGCAGCTCTCTCTTACCTCTCGTTCCTTGCAGCGAGGCACCTTCTCCGGAAGCAGGGCTGGGCCAGGCAGCAGCAGGAAAAGGCGCACCTGTTGAAGCGGGCCGCGCACAGCCTCTCCCGGAGCAGCTGCAGGCGCAGGTCCAGCAGCCTCATCTGCCTGTTGATGTGCCGCAGGTTCTGCATGTTCTCCTCCTGGAAGTAACAGTGGGTCGACATCGTCAGGATGTAAGTGTGTCAGGGCAAGAGCGGTCTGGAGGGCCCGGAGAGCTTCATCTGCCGGTGAGTGCGGGGCAGGGCTGCCGTTGTTCCTGCAGCCTCCCAGCACCGCCTCCGACAGCGCGGCCCCGGGACGCCACCGTTCCACCGTCACCATGGGAACAACGGCCGGGCCCGCGCCCTGCCGCAGGCCTGCGAGGCCCAGCCCGGCCCGGCGGGCCCAGGGCAGCAGGACAGGCCGGGCTGGGCATGGCAGGGACATGGCGGGGCTGGACATGCAGGGACATGTGCACAAAGGCTGGGCTGCAGAGCCGTGGGCCATGGGAAGCACCACTTGCATGCAGTTTCGTACACAATGTTGCTTCGGTGTGGCTGCCCAAAATGCCCAACAATGATACTGACCATCAGCTTCCATCCCATCACCTCTGACAAGTGCTGGAGCCCAAGACATGAAAATATTCCCTGAGACTGGCCTGTGACACAAAGGCTAATCCCAGCCTGAGCAGCACCAACACCCTTGTCTCTCAGACATCTGCCCAGTGGCAAGCCAGATGATGTGTTATTTTCCCAAGGTGAAATATGAATTTGGCTTATCAATAAATCAAAAGAGCCATATTATTTTATATTTTTATATTTTATATTATTTTATATTGAATGGTAGTTTCATCCATAAAAAGGAATAAATTGCTTTGTGCTTTATTACTCATAAAAGGCATCACTTTTTTTGGTCTGAAGACCAATCTTTTATTTAAAAGCTGAATTCAAAGGCTGACAACATATGAAGTGTCCCTCCTGTGTGGAGCCTGCACACCCCTCTGATGGCACTACTTTGTCTTTAGAACTCTGACAAACTCCATTCTCTTCAGCTCTACATGAAAGAGTCCTTCAGGAGGTCTGTCTTGCCTGGTGAGCCTGAACCCTTTATTTCCCAGAGGGGGTTTTGTTTGCCAAGCCCAATCTGAAGAGATGAGGTCTGGAGCAGATCGCTCAAACTGAGCATCGAGCTGTCTTCCCTCTGCTACACGAATAGGGACTGCAAAAGCCCCTACAAAGCAGAGATGCTGAACACAAGGGTGTGTATCAAAACAAAACTTCTGCAGGGAAAACAACAGCTCAAAAAATAATTTGAAGCTAAACCTTCCTGGTACGTGAAACTGGGGGGTTGAGGATTTGCCATGTGCCCCACAGGAGATTGAGGAGGGTCTACAGGCAGTGGTGCGCATAGGTTGCTGACTCCTTTGGGATACATCTTTATGCCAAGGGATGTGAACTTTTCTCCATAGGCGTGCTCATCCAGGGAGATTGTCCCCAGAGCAGGAGAGCGTCAGCATGGTCTGCAAGCAGAACACTGAGCAGAGGGACCTGCAGGCAAAATAACCTTGGGGGGGCATCACCACATACCCTATGTAGGATAAGCAGGCGTGTGTGGACACAAATCAACCAAGCAGGTGCTTGCCAAGCTCTGCTCTCCTCCACTGCCCCCTTTCCCACCCATCATCACAGGCAGAAGGGCAGTACCCAGCAGTGCTGTTGGCTTGCATTGCCATGCCTTGGGAGCAGTGTGTGCTTTGCCTTGTCTTACTGTGTCCCAAAATCTCCCATGAGATCCTGCAGTCGGATGAAACAGTCAGCGAGTGCCCACTGTGGAATTAATTAATCCAGGGGTGGCAACACTGGTTTACAGAGACTTCCCGAAACACCCCTGTGTGAAGCTCCTCATCCCCAAGGGCTCTCTCAAAACAGACACATACCTGCACTTATGTTTGCAAGCAGTGTTTAAAAAACATAAAAGCCTATCTGCAGGCAAGATGTTTTTGTAATGCTCTGAAAAAAGGGCTGTAGCTTTTAAAACAATGGAAATACAGAGCTCTGAAAGTAATTTGTAGCCTTGTTTTCCATTACTGCAGCAGCTAAGCAATGTTGGTAAAGAGCTTTTTTTCATGCTTCTATTGCTGTTTTTCGTTACTCCCACACACTTTAAACTTTTGGTCTTCTGCTGCAAATTGTTCACTTTGCACATATAAAAGATGGATGGGTGGCTAGACTAGACAACTCAATAATTATTTTTCATCTTATATTTTATGAAATTTCTATAAAGATCTGCATGGCAGTTATCCTCAGTGGGGCTTCCTGGGGGCTGAGCAGAAGTGGGCTGTGTCTGACAAGTTAATCTCTTGATCGTATGTACTTGGAAAGAGCTTTGGAAGGTTCTTGCTGCCTCTTTCTACCACTTAGCACTGTTAGCAGATTACAGAGCTAAGTATTACAAATTTAATTTCAGCATTCTCAGATGTATGTGGTCAGTTCCAGTAGTGCCTCCAGGGAGCTTACAGTCTGTGGATGTCATTTTTAGGAAAGGGGCCCTCAAAAGCATTCAGAGAAGAGGGACTGATCTGTCTCTCTTGGCAAATGAGGATGGGTTGCCTGGTATCCCTTTACAGGCTTTCACTCCCTTTGGGTGCTGGCAGTACACAGAAACCCATGCTCTCAACAGTTCTAAGGAGTCAGATCCCACCTCAGGCTGGCACATGAAAGCCAAAAACTGTTAACAATAAAAATCCCTGAATTACAGCGATTTCTGAAAATATGTGACTCTGTAATAAAGGGTTGGGCTCCTGACTCATGAGAAGTTATTTGATTTACAGAAACAGCTCACTCCTGAGCAGGCTGATCTGACATGTGTTAAACAAGCATTTCTTGATCAGCTGCTTCCCACAGCCACAGCCGTGTCCTCCACTTCCTCCCCAACTCCCCTGCATCAACTCCCATGCTGGCCTGGGCTGTCCTCAGATGGGAGTGGGATGGATGGCTGAGCCAGGGCATGAGAAT
Source organism: Pyrgilauda ruficollis (assembly GCF_017590135.1). Classification (NCBI taxonomy): domain Eukaryota; kingdom Metazoa; phylum Chordata; class Aves; order Passeriformes; family Passeridae; genus Pyrgilauda; species Pyrgilauda ruficollis. The sequence goes on along the minus strand of NW_024523822.1, from coordinate 9,597,530 downwards.
CAGGCTGGGAAACGTCACCCACTATGAGTAATGCACTGCTGCTGCCTCTGGGACGTATCAGGAAGAGTGTTGTACTGCAGGAAGGTGAGCTGCTCTGTAATTATTTCCTGTGAGCTGTGGGAGAGCTTGCCTGCCCTTCTGGGCACGGATGGGTAATTATGGGCCCACACTGGAGGAATAAGCAACCTCGTGCATGTGACTTGGACAACGTCACCACTGTGGAGCTGGTGATTCTCAGGTACAGGGAAGTGGCACTCACATTTCTGTGGGTCTGCCTAGGTGGCCCCACTTGAAAGGAGCACCAAACACTTCCTAGAAGGTAGATGGATGAATAAGAATTGAGTACAGATCAACTCCACCTTGAGGGTGTGCTGTCTGTCATTTCAAGAACCAACTCATCTCCATTTCCCTAGGGGAAGGATTGACTTCTGGCACACAGTGTGTTACTGCAGCTGCTGGTGGTGTAGTTCCAGTACTCCTTCTGGTAGAGAGGATTTCTTAGTGTTTCTCTTTCACAGCAAGTCAGCTGGTGCTGTAAATGCCATGTGGAGTTGCTGGTGGCATGCTGGTATGTGGGTGCTGCATGTTACTGGGCGCATGGAGAATCAGCAGGGTAACACCACTGTGGTTTCAACTTAAGCAGGTCCCTGCCCAGTGAAGCCAAGGTGAATTTTGACTTCTACGAAGACCAAGCCCCATGTTTGGGGATGCTAAGGAAGTGGGTCCATTAATGAGCCTAACTTACCAGTGCTGCTTGGAAATGATCTTTACTAATCAATGGAATAGGAAATCCTCCTGTTTCGTATCTGCTGCAGTCCTGGGGAGTCTGCACAGTCAGCTCTGACCTGGCATGAGGAGGAGGATGAAGCAGTGCATGTGCTACAGCATCCATGTCTGATCCAGCCCTTGTCAGTCTCATAGGTTGTCTTGAACCCTCTCCCACAGTGACCTCAAAGACAACATCTCAACATAGACAAGTCAAACACAGTATAGATTCTTTGGCTCCTTAAGCATTCCTGGCTGTCAAGGTCTTCCTGATACCAATGAACCTGAGAAGCTCCTCAAATGTAAAAGCAGAATGGAGCAATGGAAACTGGCAGATGTCCTTCATTGCTTGCTGTCAGGTGTAACTGTCTCCCCTTGTTCACAGCACAGAGCCAGGGACCTCTCCACTCTGAGTTCACAGAGTCCAGTGAATTGCCTGGGGAGTAAACAGAGATGGACTTAAAGATACTCCATATGACCTGAAACTCAAAAAAAAAAAGCCCCTAAAAAAAAAGTCCCCAAAAAACACTCCCCAAAACCTGACCAAATAAAATACCCGACCATAAACCTCCAAAACCCCAAAATCTAACTCCCAGGGCTGGAAGCACTGTTATCTTCTTTGTCCTTTCAAACAAAATTCCTGAATTAACCATTCCTTCAAGGTTTCTCTTGGTCTCTTTTGAGCAAGAGCACATCAAGTTCAGCAAGTACAGATCAATTCAGGGTCTGGTCAACATATTTTCAGACCTACTAGGTTTTGACATTGTCTGAAGCACTGATTTACAGGTATCAGGCAGAATCTCTAAACACCCCAATCACTTTGTTAAGTGGGGTGTAAGGATATCACTTGAAGTTGAGTCTGGACCAACCCTCAGAAGAAATCCAGGTGTTGTTTAACTGAGAGTGCAATTGCAAAGAGAGCACTGTAGCCACACACTGCACTCAGGTAATCATGTGCTCAAATGGATAATAATGATAATTTTCTCCTCTTCTCATTTCCATATGGAACGGAAGTAATTAGCCATGTAACTGTGCCCCTGCCTCCAGCCAAGTATTGCTGAAAGGCTTGGAGCAGACCCAGCTCAGCCTCCTGCTCCTTGGAGTGGCACTGACTTCCAGAGTGAACCTGTGGAATTAACTCCTGGGGATGGTATTTCTGGATTGCCAACACACTGTTTATGTAAACAAGACATCCTTTGATATTCTCTTGGTTTTACAAATATATTTAACACTCTTTAACCTTCATGGGAAAAAAATACTTGTTATATCAATAATTGCTTTTTATATCTTTCCTCATGGAATTCTTTCTCCACTTGAAACTCATAATGGAACAGTTGAATTCCTTCAATTCAAATTTATGTGATTCATCAAATATTTTGCACTCACTCCTGAAGCTGCTGCTCAGACACACTGATGTGTGTCTGAGCAACTTTTTTTCTTAGTCAACTTTTTAAAAAAGAGTTGTCTTTTCCTTGTTTTCCTAGTCCTGTCCTAACATGTCTTCCTTCTAAATAATGTTTCTGCATTATCCTGGGCTCTCTCCCACTCCTGCTCTCCCACTGGCACACAGTGGTGGGGATCTGAGAGGCAGGACCATATTTTATTACACCTAAGTGAATAAATGTCCTTCTTCCTAACAAGGTCTGCTCTAAACAGGCCAGGTGGAAGAAAAGGAAGGGGATACCCTTCCCTTTCGCAGCAGCTTGGTTAATCAATTTCTGACCTGCTCATGGGATTGTTCACTCTAGGTGAGCATGTTTAAATGTAATTAAAGCAGTGACCAGTCTTTCCCCAGCATACTTCAGGGCATCATGCTGCCCAGCATCATTGCTAAAGATGCTCTGTCCCATGTGCACACGGGATCTTGACTAAAACATCCTGCAGCACCATGCCATGGAGAGCAGAAGCCCATCAGTGGAATGTCAGTGGTGCTAATTCACATGAGGGCCTGGCCTTGCTGGGCCACCCCTGCCATTGCTCCTGCACTGGTGGGGCAGTGCAGACCACCAGGCCTTGCAGCAGCTGCTTGCCATCCTGCACGTTTGGAGGAGTGATACTCTGGGAGAGCTCCTCACTCCCTCCATCAAGCCAGTCCCTCTTCCCAAAGATAGTATCTGAAAGCTGCTGCAATGCTTAAAGGTAGCAGCCTGCTGATAAATCAAAATTTTTTTTCTCTCTGTCACAACCAGGGTAATTTCTAGGACTCCTTACCACCTTTCTGTAACAAAATGAGGAAGACTGAAGCAGTTTTCAGGCCCTAAAGCTGCTCTGAAAATCCCCTTGCTTCAGCTTTTGTTTTCAGCCAACATTACTGTATTCCTACTGTTCCCATTTAGTACAAATAGCTCAGCTATAACTGAGCACCCAGAAGAGATGTAAATTGTGGAGTAGCTGAAAATGGTCATTATTTGTGCTTTCTAGTCCTCAGACATACGGACAAGGTACATGGTATTAGCCATCCATGTACAACACCCCAGGTACAAACCCCCCTCTGTGAACAAGGGCCAAGAGCCACATGTGCCTGTGTAGTTCAGTGTGTAATGAATCTACTGGCTCTTGTTCTTCCATTGTAGGTATCTTGTCTACCTAAGTGCAAACAAAAAGTTATTTGCTACAAAATCTGCATTCTATGTTGTTGGTCAATAGTCTGATATCTGCTGCGGTCCAGGAGAGTCCTCTACAAATGAAACACAGTTTTGCTGCAGGAGTAGAAATCAATGTGCTAGTTGTCTCAGTTTGAAAAGACAGGTGTCTGCTAAGGAAGACAGGAGTCTCCCTTGAAATGGAAAATGTAAACCCTCTCCCTCCAAATTATTATAATTTTGAAATTAAGGTGCTCTCAGGCAAAGATGTGGGAATAGGGAATAACAGTTTTTTACTAGGAAAATTAAAATAAAAAAGCAGTAGTACAAAAACCACATCCAACCAAACAAAAAAACCACACTGACAGAGCCAGAGTATAATCTGATACCCTATTGGTAGCAGTCTGATTAGATGGTGGTTGCAGTCCTCCTGAGTGACAAATGTGGTTCTGTTGAAACACTGATCCTGCAGAATCAGGGTACAGTTCTCCTCTGAAGGTCCAGTGGTGGTCCTTCTTCCTCTGGGAAGGAAGGGTCCAGTCTTCCTCTGGGAATCCAGTGGAAAAAGGCTGACTGTGGTGTTCTAAATCTCAGATTATATCCAGGTAGAAATGCTTGGCTCTTCCCACTGGGCAGAGCATCTCACAATGGGATGATGTAATTTTATCAGTCATGCAGTGAGACTCAATGGCCCATTAACAGAAGATATTCCTCTGGAGGGAGGATGGTGGGAAAGACAAAGAGCACTGCCCTACCTGGTTTTAACAGATGGTAATAGAATACATACTTTCAGTTACATCTGTTGCAACCTAAGGCACTAGTGCAATATGAGAGAGCTCTCTTTTAACAAGAACTCTCTCATTTCTTCAACATCCATGTTCTCTTCAAAATAAAAGAGTTTGCATGTGCCTTTTGTTTTCTCTTCTAAAAGATGAAGGTAAGGCCTACCCACTTCAGAGATGTGTCCAGGTTATTTGAACAGTAACAGAAGACCTCTACCCTTCCAGAAAGTACTCTCCCAAAAGATGGTATTGGTAATTGGTGCTGCTGCCCTGGAAGGTGATCCTGAGCATCCAGTGGGATGTGAATGAGAATTCCCTTTGTGGCAGGTGTGCTGGATGTTTGCAGCATCACTGAGTGCAGGAGGAGACTTGTCCATCAGCAGAGATCCTTGAGACTTAGGCAAGAATGGTTAGAGCTGTGTGAGGTGTCACATTTTCTTGGGAAAGGTTATTTCACGCCTCCTTTCGTTCCAAATTTGGAATGAAATAGAAATATCAAAACGAAGCTTCTTGAAGTCTTTTGTTTACATCCTGGTGTTTGGATGTTTTATGGGATTCGTATAAAATCAAAATGTATTAAAAGTACTTGATAATGCTGTCAAAGTTTCAGTGAAATCAGTGATTATGCGAAACATTTCCATTCTTGTCTGTTATGCTAGGAAGAAAAAAAAAGTCAGTTTTAATAAGAAACGAGTTACCAATTAAATTTATACCACTCATTAACATCAGCTGTACACTCCAGGCTACTAGCAGTGTCTTCCTTTGGCAGCCAGGTACCACCATTTCTGTGACAGCTTTTCTGCACACAGATGGAACAAGGCATGGGCTCTTGTGATGACAAGAAAACCCCAATCCTATTTTTACAGGTCCTACCTCATGGCACTAAGCATGGTGAAACAGGAGGTGTGCCAGCCTTACGTTCTTCTGTAAATCTATCCTAGGGTCTCAAAAGTTTTATCTACAGTGTCCTCAGAGCAGAGGTAAATAAGGCTGGTGGCTAAAACCAAAGGGCTTCTGTTATCTTGTTTCTGCAGTGGATTAGGGCCACTTACAGGGATGTGAACATCTACCTGGAAATCCATCCTGACCTGCCACTCTACAAAAGTTGTTTAACTATTTAAGTACCATGAAATAAGAAGTTCCTCAATTTTGAAACTAATTTTTCTTTTCTTCTATATTTTTTCTCTTTTCAATTGCTGATTTCCAATCTGGAGAACACCTGGAGAGAACACCCAAGACTTGTTGAATCAATTTTCAGCCTCTGTGAGTAATTATAAAATTAAATAGTTTAAGAAGAAAAAATGGAAAAATTATTTTTTGAGAGGAAAAATGAATTAGCCTTGGAGCTTGATGTCCCCTCCCAAGAAACTTGTGAAGTGTCTCTTACAATGTGGGAACAGCAATTTGATCGTATTATAAAACAGACTGGAAAAATGCACAAATCAGATTGACAGGCAGTTCCAGTCAGCAGTGATTACAAAAACTCCAGCTCACAGCATGAGCCCTCTCTAACCACATCCAGGGGTTTCTATTTTTGAAAGGGATCAAAGACCTGACAAAAACATTCTCACTATCTCCATTTTAGAAGAATTCTGAATCACTCCATATGCCATGGTATAAAATTTCAATTCTTTCCCTCCTCCTTTGGCAGCACTGTTAGGGTGTGAGACAGGGTCAGCAGTAACTACTTGTATGACTGAGGAGTTTAAAGTTAAGCCTGTGCTTTGACTGAGGAGTTTAAAGTTAAGCCTGTGCTTTGATGAACGTAACAATCACACCGGATTTCAGAAGCACTGATCTCTGAGATGGCCCAGATGTTTTGCACCTCCCAGTCTGTGAGGGCTGCTGCTTTGGAAGAGGCAATTACCTGTGCACAAGGATGAGTGAGGCTTAGGTTTGCTCCAGAATCCTGTCTAACAGTTCTGCCTGTGCTGGATACTTTGGGGAAGACCCCTTCTCATTTCCAGCTGGAGATGGTGCTGCCATAGTACATCCTGATGGGAGGGCTCCAGGGGACAGCACTAGGCTGCACGGGGCCGTGTCTGCTCGCTTGTGTTACTACGTCACCTTCTTCCTCTGTGTCACACCAGCCTCTGAACTTGCCTTTCCTGTTTCTCCTCACTACTCAGCTGTCCTGCATCTGAGCAAGACCTGCCCAGGTCCTGCCTGCTCTGCACCAATCTTAGGCCCGTGGCTGCAGTGACCAGAGACCAAGCAAGAGATGTAGTGACACATTAACTTGTATGGCTGAGGAGATGATTCACGGGAGGAGCGCATCCTTGCTTCGGGGCAGCTGTGCCTACCAAAGGGGCAGGATGGACATGGGGGGCCTGCTTCAGTCACCCAGCACCAAGTGGAACCTGCATCCCCCAGCACCCCATCGGGGGTGGCTCTGCCTTCAGAGCAGGGAAAGCAGAACGCTCCCCAGCTGCAGTCAGCAGGCACCTAGATGGGTTTCACCCTCTTCAAACCTCTTCAAATCTCTAGCAAAAACATCCACCTCCCTCTTAAATTTTCTCTGCAGCTGACAAAGGAGAGGGGTGCTGCTAGGGTATGGCAATTCCCATCAGCAGCTATCCAGCTGAGTCTGTTGAGTCCTCATTTATCCTTACCTGCCCTAAGGAAGGTGCAGGGAACTCGCTCAGATGTGGATGTCACTGCTGTAAAAGCATGTGATGTGGGTGCTATCTTCTGAGTCATCAAGTGTGGAATCTGAGTCTTTGGATGTGACCTTGCTCCAGTGACACCACTGGAACTGCTTTCTGTGCATGCATATAATCCTTTCTGAAATGCAGAAAAAAACCTTCTTTGAACAACGAAAGCTCCAGATGTTACTATAGCTCTTGCAGTTTTGTTGTTCCAGAAACTAAAGGCTTTTCTTTAAATTAACAGCTGAGTTCCTGGCCTTACACACTGTTTTGAGCCTTACCTCCCACAGCATCTCACAGGGACACAGCTCAAAAGGCTGCTAGACCATCAAGTGCAGAGCTAGTCTAAACCTGTCAGGAATATCCTGTGTTGATTCCATACATTAATTATATGCTGTGTAAAAAAGGATTTCCTAAGAGGTTTGTTTTTTAAAGTTAAACTGAAGATCTGGATCTTTTTTATGTGTCAACAGACTAGATAGACCAGAGTGGAAAATCCTGTAAGAGCCATACTTCATGTATCAGTATTGCATATCAGCATCACATCTTCTCTGGAGTGCCTTCTTTGTTGTGGAATGAACACTGTTGTTATAAAAGGAATCTTTCTTTAAAGGAGTGTCCTCAGGTTTAACATGTATTTCTTATTTCTCCTAATTTATTGCTTGTCTTTGAAGGAGCAGGAAATCCCCTTGTCCACTTTTCGAGTGCAAATGGCTTGTAGGATGATGGGTCGTTTCACCAGGTGGGCAAGGAGTGCAGAATGAAGTATATAACAAGGATGGGTGGTGGCAAATAGGAGTTTGCTGGTGATGCACCTTCGGGGGGGTTCCCACACAAAGGGAGTTTCACAGACTAGGAATTTCACAGCTCTGGTCATTGTGCTCACAGCAGCCATTCCTCCATCACTTTACCTCACATTACCCATTTTTGCAAAATGCTACCAAGGAAGTGTGTAGACAAGCAATCCTTAGCAACCCCTGATAGACATTGCCTGTCTTAATTCCAGTCATGAGCTGCACTGACAGATGACTTCATGATGAAAGAAAAACTTGGTCCCTGTTGATTCCTCAATCTTTTACCTACCAGTTTCCTCACAGAAATGGGCTTAACTGGTTAAACTATGAAGTAGCCATACAAAACAAATCAAGTGTTAAAAGGATTAAGATACCATCCTTAAGATTTCATCACAATTACAACTACTTGGTACCGAAATTGGGATTTTGACACGTGCATGCTGACACTGTGGACCTGCAGTTGTAACATTTTTGATTGATGCCCCTCAACTTTGTGAAGCATACCCAAGGAGAGAATCCACCTAAGCTGGCAGCATGCCTGCAGGAGATCTCTGCTGGCAAAGCCACCATGCAGGTCAGTGCAAAAGTAAAGAGACTCCGTGGCTGTGCCTGCAGAGGGCTAGTCTTACAGTTTACCTTATTGAAATCTCAGCACGGGCAAGGTTAGAGCTCACAGAAGCAAAGATCTTTGCTAAGAACCTAATTAAGGTGAGTGCAGTCTGGGCAGACCTTGTCTGGACACAGAAGTCAGGGCTTCAGTGTTACTGTGGACAAGACCTCAGTGTTGAGTCTTCAGAGGTGGTTCTGGGAACAGCTTACAGTCCCCTGAAGCTGCACTGACTTAAAATGAGCTGTAAGGCATTTTTTGGTGCCGTATTTATAGAGATCAAGGTATACTACAATTTTACACCCCTGTTTTTAGGAAATGCCCAGGCTGGCACATGGTGACAACTGTCTTATAGGTGCTGCAAAACTTTTCCAGAGGACTGTAGAGGTTTTGTAGCAACTTCCTTTCATGGTCTTGGTGCTCCAGTCATGTTGTTTGCCATCATAAAACAGTGTTTCTGCCTATTTAAACTAGTTTAGTTCTTTTAAGCTGGCCAGGCATTGGCAGTACAGCAGCAGTGTCTGATTTATATAATTTTCAGCTTTCTATCCTTATATTCTTTTCCTCCAAAACTAACAAAACCTGAAGCAATATAAGTGGGTTTCATGCCTTTTTTTTTTTTTTTACTAACCAGATCAGCCCATTGCTTAAATTGCTGAGCAGTAGAAAAACTCCAAATTCAGAAAAGAAAATCCAAATTTAAAAACAAATATACACAGCAGCAATGTATTCTCTGATCTCTGCATCTCTTACATAGCTCCTCTGGCATATCAAAACCAACAGATGTTGGTCATGTGCTTTGGATAACTCTTTCCAAATATGTGAGAGATATCACATTTTTGAGCCAAAAATGCTCTTAAGAACAAGAAAAAACCAAAGCATCTAAACTGAGATAACCTTTGTGTGCATGCATGTGTATCCAGTTTGAAAATGGCCATAGGTTTTAAGCCTGTAAATTCACCAATAGCATCCAGGTTTGAACATATTGAAGTGTTTATTCAGTATTGCTGGTTGAGACAGGCAGCTTCTGACAGACAGCTTGAAATGACACCTTTAACTAGAAAGAAAGTGAGGGAGTAATTTGGTGAGTGGAGAAAACTTTAAATGATTTGGGTGTAAGAGGGTGCAAGAGAGAAACCCAGATTACTTCTGTGTCCTGGAGCAGCACTGAGACATTGTTTGTTCCTGAAGTAATTCGCTACAGAAATACATATTCTTGGTGTTTTCCTTGAAACCTGCACTGCTCTGTAAGCCCTCTCATAGAGAGCCATGAATAACTATGATTGTATAATTCTATTGTATGATTCTACAAACTGGAGTGCAGGAGGAAATGTGGATTCAAGTCCTCCCATACTGAAGCCAGACTCCTTCCTGCCCTCACCAGGATCCACCCCTGCCTGATGCTGAACAAATCCAATATTCACAGGGCGTGGCATCCACATGATCATGAAGCACAAACCCAGGCCTTCCAAAACTGCCTAATGTGAACACCCTCCCTCTTTCCCTGGGCTTGGCTGCCACTATTTTAACCCATCATCAGGCACCTCCACTAGGGATCAGCTGCACTTACATCCTCATGCATGTTGGGGATTTGCCTGCTCTTGCCATTTGCCAGACTTTACTGCTATAAAACATTGGATTTGTTGCTCAGCACTAGTGCTTGCACCAATGTGGCTGTGTCAGCTGTTGGCATCAACAACAGCTTGCCCTGGCAGAGACCAGGGCAAACTTGCGGAGCAGATCAGACCTTGGATTTCGATCAAAACCCATCTGTTTCTGACTGAGAGTTATTACCATCACCTTTATATCCTACCTTCTGGGTAGGATAATGAGCTATTGAACCCACAAATTAGCACAACATGGAGTTTGTTTAATAGCTTTCCTCTGCAGAAAGTCAAGGCTGCTAGTGTATCTTGTGTATACAAGCCAGGCCAGCAAGCTAGAGGACTTATAGCTGACAGTGTCAATTGTTTTTAAAGTGTTACTGCAGTGCTGGCATTTGAAAAGCAATTTAATATTTCTCCCATGACAGTCACTTCAAATATTCTGGAAACAACCCATATGAAACCACGGATGACAGTTACAACACTTGTCATTTCTGAGATGCCCAGACCAGATTTGTGTACAGCTTGTGCTGGGCAGGACTGTGAGGTGAACAGTGCAGCAAACACAGCTTTTCCATCCACCTAAATCCACTTGGCAGTGGGGGTGCGCAGGGGGTGAGCCTCACACCTCAGGCCCTGCCACAGGAGTGTTGTAATTAAACAGCACAAGGGCTGGAAGGAATTCACGCAGAGCTGCTGCAGCAGCACTTCCTCCACAGCAAGCTGCAGCACAAAGGGTTAACATTCTGCTGCCTGCCTCACAAATCTGCATAATGCCTTGCTTTGGCAGCTCATTTGCATAATTTTAAATTACTCTTTTGTCTGGAAAATAAAATCTCCAACATAGGTTCAGACATAAGTGGCAAATACTAATGTTTCATATGCTAAGAAGGCTTGGTTAAGTCTATTTTTCTGAACTCAACAATAGAGGTTGTGAAAATAATTTTAACAGAGAGATGTTGTTTCTTTATTGCACAGCCTTGAGTGCCATTTTGACTTCTAAATAAGGTTTAATGTGGTCACAGAGGGGATGAAGCTTGCCTACACAGGCTCAGACTCTCCGGCTCTCCAGAGGGCTCCGCAGCTCCATCCTTTGCCGGGGGCGGGGGTACAGCCCACCCCTCTCATTAAACTGCAGAAACAATGCAGCAGCTGGAGACTGAATCCCTGTCATCAGCACATCCTTACCAGGGATGGGCTTCCAGGCTGTAGCTGTGTACTCAGAGGTGTCGACACACGATGAGCTCCTGTCCCACCTCCCACTGCCAGGAGGGATTCGGCTTAACAGAGGATGGATACCTACATTTCCTCAGATGAATCACACTCCCAGCTCCATCGACTGCCATAACTAAGTCTCCACTGCCTAGTGTGGGAGATTAGACACCTAAATTCAGGTATCTGTTTTCTGGATCTGATTCCCACTCTAAATTCAGCTGACAGCCTGTGAGGTGGTCTTTGTGGGCAGAGCCCCATACCTCTCAGTTATTCTCCCCCTCATGCTGGGCGGCAGATACAAAGCACTGTGCCTTCTACTCTAAGTGATGTGTTTCAGTGTAGGAAAAGGGGCTGTTAACCTGTGCTGGCACTTCAGTGTGTTTTAAATCATAGCTTATCAGAACAGCAGAATAAATCCTAGGAAATAGAAAGCCAAATGGATAAGTTGCCTGTCATTATGACTGAAGCCTATTTGAACTCCTGCCCTAGTGCCTTACATACTATTAACTTCTGTACATTCCTCAGGCAAAAGCCTGTAAATTTTGCACTAAAAATAAACAGCATTTCTAAATGGGACATCCCAAACCAATGTATTTGTGCTCTTGCCTCTGTTGTCCCAAAAGCTAGGTGACACAAGAAGACATTTCCCAATGGACATCAGCAGTGTGCCCAGCAGGCATTCTGCCCAGAGGAGCAGCCAAAGGGTTCCCCTGCCAGCTGGAAGGCATGGTGACAGGGAAAACTTCAGGCAAATTTAGCTGGGTCTAGGTAGGTTGTACAAAATGTACGGGGGGAAAGGCCAAGTGTAAGAATGTACTCATGAGTGAACAGATCTGCCAAATGCTAACAAGTTTTATACCTGCCTTACTTAGTTCAGTTTTTCTGCCCTCCTTCAGATTCTAGTGGCATTACAATTTTCATGAAAATGTTTCAGAGATGACTTAGGGCCATATTTCTTCTCCTTTCCCATTCTGCAATACCTAAACCTTTTGCTTGACACTTTTGTTAAAAAATAGACAAAGTATATATACAGTATTAAACATCTAAGGCCCAATAATTAAAGTCTCAGTTCACAGTGAACTGAAGGCAAGTGAAACTACCTGTATGTTCAGTTAGTAGCAAGTAATTCTGAATGTGCAAATCGGCCTGCAGTTTCGTGTCAGCTACCTGCCTGTCTATAGAAATATGGCCAACACATAGGCAGCCATAAGCAACAGTGTTGCAATTTCTGTTATTCACAATAAAATGTTCAGCCATCAGTTAACTATGTCCCTGTCTTGGTTTGCAAAGACAGGTGTCTGCTAAGGAAGGCAGGAGCCTCCCCTGAAATGGAAAAATGTAAACACCCTCCATCTGAATTGTTATAAATTTTAAATTAAGGGGGGCTCTCAGGCAAACATGGGAGCAGGAATAACAGTTCTTTATTAGGGAAGAAAATAAAAAGAGAAAATAAACAATGCAGTAAACCAAAACAACACTGACAGAGTCAGAATACAACCTGACACCCTGTTGGTCAGGGTGTTGGTAGCAGTCCAATTGGAATTGTGGCTGCAGTCCTCCTGGAGGGTCAGGTGTGGTTCTGTTGGAGCAGGGATCCTGTAGAAAGGGTGTAGTTTTCCTCTGAAGATTCAGTAGAACAGGCAGCTGTTCCTCTGGGAAATCCAGTGTTGAAGCTGTGCTGGTGTTCCAGAATCTCACGATTATATCCGGGTAGGAATGCTTGGCTCCTCCCTCTGGGTGCAGCATCTCACAATGGGATGCTGCAGTTCTTGTCAGTCATGCAGTGACATTCCATAGCCTGTTAGCAGATGTCTCCCCGGAGGGAGGAGTGGTTGTGGAAGAGATAAGGAAAACTGCCCACTTAACAGAAGACAACTGCCATACAGATGGCAAATAGAATACAATTTGCTTGGCAATCTAGGACAGTCCCTTTCCTCTTAACTGCAATGGAAGAAAAACCTTCCACACTATTTATTCATATTTTCTTTCCTCCATTGGTTTCAATAAAGCTAAATGTTAACTGCCAAAGCAGTTCCCAGCACAGTCTTTGTGTGCTGCATTTCCTATTGACCACTGTCTCCATTGCAATTTTCTTTCTGCCTTTCAGTACTGAAGGACCATCACCATAAAAATCCTGTTTTGTGGGACTACCAAATGTTGGAGCTGCCTCTCTTCACATGAATTCAACATCTACTTTTTTTGACATTTAATCACTTCTGTGACTGGCTGCAAGACCCACTGCAACTGTGTTCTCATCTAGGGATGATGCTATAGGGACATGGAAGAACAGTAAAAAACAACCATCCTGTTCTATGTGAATGTTCTTAGTGATTGAAAGAGAGAAAACAAAGAAGAAAACAGCTCATAAGATTTTTAGCAGAAGGTGCAGTCATCCCTGGAAGCAAAACCCATCGTTTAAAGGGAATGGGCTGTGCTTGACACTTTGCCTGCACCTCTTGACGGGAACCTCAAACTGCTGAAATATGGTAGAAATATTTCAGAAGGGATGGTGGATTTGTAGCCTCTGTGTACACTCATTTTTGCCAGACCAAATTTCTCCTGAACAGCCGCTGTTTATAAGCCACTTCTCGAATGACACAGCCTCTGGTTTGCTTCAAGTGCCAGCTGTAAACGGAGGCTGCTTTGGAGACGTTTCACAAGCATTTTCAGCTTTCTGTCTGTGTGCCTGTGCTACTGTTCAAAACAGCAGTTTGGGCTCACAACTCATCTTCCTCTCACCTCTTCTGTTTGATGTTGTGGAGCAGCCTGAGAGCACACAACGTGGCCTCCCTTGGGGTAAAACCAAAGGAAACTCTGCTCCCAAAGTGCCTTGTTATCTCTGGGAAAGCTGTGGATGTTCAGTCCATGAGGAACAGCTAGAGCTGGCCAACAAAACCACCCTCAATAGGGGGATGGCTGGGGACCTGGCACCCACTGCTTTGTGCTACACTGAACTTCTCTGGAAATGTTTACATTTTATTATTTTTTTCAAAGGGAATTAAAACCCAAGAACTATCTGCCATTTCTTCCTATATTATAAATAGCCATCCATGAAAAATGGCTATTTAATGACAGAGGAACAGCAGCTAAAAAGTAGGCTGAAAGTATGTATGCTGAAAGGTAAATCCTGGCCCCACTAGAGTCCATGGAATAATTCACTTGCTTTTGACCTGGAAGGTCTCCATTCCTTTCCCTGCCAGAAACAAATTTACTCTGCAATAATTTCAGAAGGCAGTACCTGAATCAAGGCCACACAGAACTATTGCTGTGAATGCATTTCATTCACACATTTTATAATGGTGATTTTTTTTTTTTTTTTTGCAAAACTGCATTCTTTGAAGGTAAATACGGTTAAGACAAGAGTAGCTAACCCAATAAAATAAAACTAATAGGAAAATAAAAAGCCCTTTTCTTGTCCTAGTTAATTACCTGGACTCCCTTGACAGCCTGCAGACAGATAAGGAGGAGAAGGCAATTGCCTAGGGAACACAGACAACACTCTAGGAACAAATGCCCACCTTAAACTTGCCAAAGTTCAAACAAATTCTGTATTTCCTTACTTAAAGGAAGCTGCTCTGATACAAAAGAACACAACTCTGTTTTACAGCTGCCTGCACAGGAACACCTGCCCAGGTGACACGAAATCTCAGAGATACACCCACCATGTACGCTGTGCATGCCAGCTGTGCCCATGCCACCTTACAGGGACAGTCACACAAGGGGCTGCCCACAGCCTCTCCTCCCTCAGCTCCTGCACACATCCTCACCAGGATGCCCAGCTCTGCAGGAGCTGGAAGAGAAAGATGCAAGTAAGGGGTTGCAAACATGGCGAGAAGCAATGCTCCTTATTTGGGTTGGAAGGGACATTAAAGAACATCCAGTTCCAACTTCCCTGCCATGAGCAGAGATACCTTCCACCAGACCAGGTTGCTCAAAGCCCCATCCAACCTTGAACGCTTCCAGGGATGAGACATCCACAGCTTCTCCAGGCAGCCTGCTCCAGTGCATCACCACCTTCACACTGAATAATTTCTACCTTATCTCTCATCTAAATCTGCCCTCTTCCAGTGTAAAGCCATTACTAAGTGCCTTTGGTTGTAGAAAGTCCCTCTCCAGCTTTCTTGGAGGCTACATTTCTTGCAGAATCCTAATTTCTGTCCCTGGAGTCCTTCACTGCAGAGCTGAGGAAAGGAAATGCAAAGCAGATCAGACAAAGGAAGAGAAGGGAGATCAGGCACCTCCAGAATTGCTTGATTTTAAACAATGTATTTCAGTCCAGGCCGTGTGTCAAAGCTCAACATACACACTTCTGAATATCTGAGTCTCAGCCAAAATTTGACACAAATTTCTGGTCTCAGAGGTCTCTGCTAGCTTAATTGACCCAAGCATTGGAGAGGCAGCAGGAGAGCTAGTCCTCCAGCTAGGGGAAAGATAAAGATCAAAGCTGAGTTCAACTTTTTTTAGTTGCTGAAGAATCCCAGGACAGAGAGAAATGTTGTGTGCACTATTAGACACTGAAAATCCCAGTGTAAGAAAAGTTCCATGGAAAATGAGTTTTCATCAGCTTTGCTATGAAAGAGCTACCTTGATTCAGTCTGTGACACAAGGTGATGGAAACCTTGCCATGTACTTTACTGCTCATTATAGGAACTTCTTTTCAGCCTTGGGAACAATCTAGAAACTGCAGTTTTCTGCATAGCATTCTTGCCTGACATCTCTAGGAATGCTGGCCTCATTTCTTCCAGAGCAAAATACAATCTTACAGTGCCAGCCTGATGTCATCTCTGTTGACATCTGGAGTTAACAGCCCGGAAACTGCACTCTGGAGCTCTCCTTCACTGCCCGAAGCCTTTTCTTCTACTCAGGGCCTCTTCCCTGAATTCTGCACATCCCATCAGGTGCAGCCATCAGCCTCTAGTACACCTGCTGGCATCTGCTCCCACTGTTTACAGAGCAAAGTCCGTTGCAGTCCTCTTACTCCAACCCTCCCATCTTTAGCAGGTCCCCTCCCCTCAGAACGAACAGACTTCTGTGTAATCCACCAGGCCTGCAGCTGCTGCGTAGCAAGCAGTGGGGAATAAATCTGTCCCAGTGCATATTATTCAGAAGCTTTTTCTGATGTGAAAGTTCCTGATCCACTGGAACTGAACATTTGTGGAGCAGGAGGCTGGATAAGATGACCTCCAGAGATCCTTGCCAAACTATGTGCTTCTACCAGTCTGAAAACTTCAAGAAACACTGACTCTCATCAAAACTGAATTTCAGACATGACAGCAGTGATCCCACAGGAGTTTTGTATGGTATTTCCAAGTTGACAAAACTCTTGCACAGAAAATATATCAGCAAGAAACTTGTTCTGCTGGTTGGGTGTTGGTGTATTTATAGCTGCACCTTCATAAGGAAGCGCTGCTTTACCTGTAGACCTGAAAATAGCACTATCTACACATGGAGGAGCTGTGCAATGTAGGCAGCCAAATTTCTTAGGCCAAGACATACAGTGTTGTCTTAAAGATACATTTTGTAAAGAAAAAAAATCTGGTTTGATTCTTAAGGATATTTTCATGACTTGGCAAACATGAATTTAAAACAACATTTCAGTACTGGACGCTCACATCCAAGACTGGGGCAATCGAGAGAACTTCGGACAAATCATCTATTTTGCAGTTCTTAAAAAACACAAGTTGTAAGAATGAGTAGTTCTGCAATCAGAAAGCAATTCTATTTGAAGTCAAATTCAGATAATCAAAGGGCCATCAAGCTACAACTCCTGTAATTATCTTCCAAAAACAAGTGGCCAAAGCAGGCATTCAATGCTTGCCACTTCCCAGTAATGCAAAAGTCAACCAGTAAGATGCAGCCTCACATCCTTGAGCTGGAACATTCTCCATATTCCAAACTCCTGTCAGAATAACATCATCAGTTGAGCACTTGGCTGTGTGTCCTCTCACCTATGCTTAGCTGCCGTTTTAGACAGCAGTGTAAACTCTTCGTGTGAACAAGAGCTGACATTTGCACTACTCAAGTTTATTCTGGCTCTGAATACAAGTTCCACTGGAATCCGTTTTAATTTTTTTTTTTTTAAATTTTGGTCATGCTGAGTGTTTGCATTGGCAAAGCCACAAGCAATGGCTAAAACTGGGGTTGAGACACAATATAAATAAAGCGTCAGAAAAGGATTGCTTGGAAACGGCCAGCAGCAGAATGCTGAGGCCTAACAGATGTGCACCCCTTAGGGCTTTCCCAACTCCTTTCCTGTATCTAGCAGGATTCCACAACCCATTAACTTTTAAAGGCTGTGTGTTAATGGTTGAATGGAGAGAGCAATGGAAATCTCTTCCTTATACCCATCCCCTTGAAGAATTCCAAAGAACAAGTCACTGCATTTGGAAATGCAAACGCTTTGGAGAGCTAAATCTTGAACAGAAAACCAAATATAATTATCTAGACCTTCCCAAAACCTACCAAAAATTCTTGACAGCATTCAGAAGGGCTCTGCGGGAATCCACGTGACCCATCCTCCTACTGCTCAATGGAAAAAAGAAATGACTGCCAAAGGGAAATATTTTTTTTTTTGTCTAGGAAAAAAATAGTCAAATTGAGAAGCAAGGGTTTTCAGGTGCTTATCAAAACATGCAAGTGATTCTGATAAAATAACTGAGGTCAGCACAGCTCACGGGAATCACTGTGATAAACACCACAAATGTTTTCAGGGAAGGCATAAAGACTGATTTTGGGAAAAAAAAAGGCAGAAAAAACCTAACAAACTTAGGTACAGTCAAACACAGAACTAAAAAATAAATAAACTCTATGCTCTGTCCTAACAGGAAAAAAATGCAAAAAGGTAAACTTGGACCTACAAGTTTTTAAAAGCACAGCTACTGCACTGTCTCACTACCACACAGAACGAGTGCTATTCCATGACTTGTAGATTTCCAGAAACCTGTTAGTATTTCCCTCCCAGGATATTATTTGTATTCTTGAAGGCATTTGAGTATCACTGCCACTTGAGAACAGAACATATGGAGAAACTTCATCTAAGAAATCTGGAATGCATCAATTGAGTATTTCTTCTATGACATTTCCTCACATTAATGATAGTTGGGAAACAAACCTTCACAAACCCCCCAAATCTCTGGGCAGCAAGCAGCTGCATCAGCCTGTGCTTGCATTAGCTCTTTTCAGCTGAAATGAGAAAAGAGCCTAGGAAGAAAGGGGAGTGGAAGATGGGAAGTTACAAAGTTCCTTAAGGTCGGAAAGTGGGGGAACAAACAGAGATTTTTAGTGTTTATGATTATACAGACTCAGAAATCAATTCTAACTCTCTGAACTAGGTTCTAGAAATTTTTTTGGCACCGCTATCATGTGATTACCGTCATTCCTCACATGCTAAAAAATTCCGAGCCAGTTTTCCAAATTTCTGATTTCCTGAAAACAAGCAAGAGCAGGCTGCAAAAGCAGTAAATTCCAGAAAAAAAAAAATCACCAAAATCAAAGCTTGGTACAATCCTTGCTAAGGTGTTTAGTTTCTATAGAAACAAATGGCTGTTTTATTGACTTTGCTACTCAACATGCAGTACATTGACATGTTAATTTGTTAAAACAGCTCCATTGGCAAGGTGTGGAACAGCTCAGCCGAACCCCGTCCAGAGGGAAGGCATGCAAGGCCAGAGGCACCGGGAGTTCCACAGCGTGGTGCCTTTTATTCTGATGTGCCACCAAGCTAGCCTAGAGAAGACTGAAAAGGGACCGCACCAAAGACATAAATATCTCAAAGGAATGTGTCGAGAGGATGGTGCCAGACTCCTTTTGCTGGTGCCTAGCCATAGGACGAGGACAAAAGGCCAGAAACACAAGTGAAATACGAGTTCCACCTCAACGTGAGGCAGAGCTGCTTTAGGCAGAGACCGGCAGAGCACTGGAACGGGTGCCCGGGATGTGAACCCCTCTCTGGAGACATTCCAAACCCACCTGGACACGTTCCTGTGTCACCTGCTCCGGATGACCCTGCCTTGGCAGAGGGGCTGGACTGCATGATCTCCAGAGGTTCCTTCCAACCCTAATGATTCTGGGAACCTCCCTGAAAAATGGTGAAAAACCACGGCTGCTGCAGGGAAGACTGACTAGAAATGCAACACGAAACGCAACTGGAAAGCACAGAGCCAGCAGCGGCCGCGGGTGCCGACGGGCGCCGGGCTTGAAACACCTGCGGGCATCGGGAGGAACCCCTGCGCCCCGCCAGGGCCCCGCACGCCCCGGCTCCTCGGCGCGGCCGCCCCGCCCCGCCCCGGCCCGCCCCGGCCCGGAGGAAGCGGCGCCGCTCCCGCCCCGCGCCTCAGGGGAGCCGCGCGCGCCGCCCGCCGGGAGCCGCTCCGGGGCGGGGGGAGAGAGAGCGGGGGCAGGCACGTGGTGCTTTACGTCCCTCTTGCGCAATGACGTCATCGCGGCCCGCCGCGAGGGCGACGCACCGGGCCAATCGGTGGCGCGCTTAGTGGCAGGGGAGGGAGCCGCGCGCGCCAGTCAGCACGAGGCTTGCACGCGCGGCGCCGCGCGCGCCGGCCGAGCCCCGCCCCTTCCCTGTCGCGGCGCACGGAGGGCGGGGGAGGGGGGAGGGAGAAGGGCCCGCTGGAAGCCAAGATGGCGGCGCGTGCGTGAGCGCGGCGCGGGCCC
Source organism: Pyrgilauda ruficollis (assembly GCF_017590135.1). Classification (NCBI taxonomy): domain Eukaryota; kingdom Metazoa; phylum Chordata; class Aves; order Passeriformes; family Passeridae; genus Pyrgilauda; species Pyrgilauda ruficollis. The sequence goes on along the minus strand of NW_024523822.1, from coordinate 9,577,866 downwards.
AGCTCCGAGCGGCGCCGTTGCGGCCGTTCCGCCCCGCCCCGCGCCCGCAGCGCCGCGGCCGCCGAGAGCCCTAGACTCCGCCGGGCGGCCCCGAACCACCCCGGGGGAGGGACGGAGGCCGAGGTCCCGCTCCGAGCGGCCTCTCCCGGCAGCCGCCGCCGCCGGCTTCACCCCGCGCGGGGCTGCGGGGCCGCGACTTTCGCCGCGGGCCCGGCGGGGGCTCCGGCCGGCCAGGGAAATCCCGGCGTCCGGCCGAGGAAAGGGGTTGCCGGGGTTCCCTGGCCGAGGAAGCGGGTTCCCGGGGATCCCTGGCGGAGGAACGAGAACGTGTCCATATTAATCAGGGATGGAGCGAGGCAGACAATGCGCATGGGGGATCGCGGTGTGTGAGAGAATGACGGGAGCGGGGATAAAGGCGGCAGCGCTGTCACACGCAGCGCCGGTGTGCGCTGCCTTCCCCGCTCGCGCACCCGGTGCTCCATACAAAAGGAGGCCCGATCTCCAAATCACTGATGGTGTGCGGCTTGGCTGAGATGGGGATGACAGCTGCCAGCCTGGAAACCACGCAGCTAACTTTATGTGGGACTGGGGGAGAGAAATTGCAGGCTGGGGAGAGACTGGAGTGCTTTGAGAGAAAATGAATCCACGAACCAAATTTTCTTCACTGCTTGACGTTTATTTGACAGATCTGTGTGGCTGTTAAATATTTCTTCTATAGCAATTGCTAATGGTATGTGTAATAGCTTGCAAATTTTGCGTCTGCTCTTTTATACAGGAATTCTTAAAAACTTCATCTTTAATTTCTCACAAATTTATGTGTGATTAAATCGTGATCTTTAATCATCACTGGATAGAAATCTAAAGTGTTTTTACACGAAAGATAAATGTTATTTAATGATTCTGAACAATATTTAAGTATTTTTAAGTCTTAAAAAGCATAAGCTCTTGGTTATATTCTCCTGGTTTTGATACCACCTGTAGGTCAGGGTCCAGGTCACTTCACAGTTGTTTGTAGTTATGTCACTTTTCCTAGACCGGGCTTTGCTGAGATGCCTCTTAGAGCAGGTGAGATTTGAGTGTGTACAGTGTGGAAAATGGGTAGTTTTGAAGACAGAATTTCTGCCTAACTACATAGTCTACATGCTTACACAGGGGAAAAAAAATAGATAAAACAGATCTAAAACCTGAAGTGTGTTAGTGTGAACTGTATTTTTTTCCCATAGCCTGATAATGCATTTTACGGAATCCTGCTTCCTTGGAGGCCTAGCCATTCCTACAGAGTTGATTTGCTTTTCTCCATAGGTACTGCATTCAAATTTGGCATAGACCGTCTTCCTTTAGAGTGACAAACTGGGAGATGATGCTGTACTAGGACTTACTGCTTGCACTGTTTTGGTTTGGAGTAAGATCTAGGCCTTTGAACTTGAAAGGACCCCAGTGGGTTTTCTTTTTTTTTTTTCTTTTTATGTTGATAGGGCCTTAGAAAACATTTAGCATGTAATTATCACTCTTTGCTCCAAGTGAGAGAGCTCATATGTTTTTTCTTTAATGTTACATCTTCTGTTGATATATTTATATAAAATAGAAGTCCCTTTCAGTCTTCATAATGTTTTCTCTTTTTAAAATTTTTTTTTTTCTTCTTACCACAGCAGCAGCTTTTACACCTACTTTTTGATACAGGAAGCTTCAAAATGGGTGGTAATTAATATATGGAGAAAGCTGTAGCAGTGCTGTTAGGTAGTGACTATTCTGAAAAATCAAGTGACTCCTTGATCTGAGCTGCAAGTCAGAAATTTCGACTTCATAAATGTAATTTTACTAAAAGTGCAGTAGCTGTGTATCAGAACTTGTAATGCAGTGAAATCAGAATGATTCATAAATAGGGTTGAGGCACACACATATGTGCTGGAAATGCCAGTTCAGTTTTATCAGTAGCATTGCTGCTTATTACTATTCTGTCAATGTTGATCAAGATCTAGATAGCTTAATAAATTCTCATACACATACTCATGGAAGTTAGGATCTTGGAACATCTCGTGTCTCTGTGATGTTTCTTTTCTCTCTCATTTTATAGGCTTTTTTGAGTCCGTGCTGCAGCCAGTGGTCAGTCAGGGTGTTTTTCTGTCTCTATTCTGAATGATAGTTGTTTCTCAAAATCAGATTTTGCGATCGTATTTCTGTATTGTATGCTTTCAGTAATGCATTTGTGTTCTGCTTCTGAGGAGTAATCACTTAAAACCCAAGGCATTTATTGCTGCAGTCCCTGTGTGTTCAGGATAGAGGACACTGTTGAATTTTGTAATCAAGTGTTTGATACATTATGCTTAATAACCAGTGTAGATATATAAAGGCAGTGGTTTTTGGGAACCATCCTTTTCCTGAAGTATTGCTCTGCTCTTGAGTAGTCAAAAAAATGTGAGGAAGTAGTTTTTCCCAGTTTGGTTTGGTGCATTTTCTGTCATTTTGTTCTACAGTTCTTACTAGGTTTTCTGTGTAATTTGTTATCACACTTATTCATGCAGCAGCTGTGCGAATGGCAAAACACCTCAAAGAAAAGAGGAGAAAGTAGCTGTAGAACCACAAATAATCAGAGGACTCCTGAGTACATCTACTCATCATCTGAAAATACTTCTTAGCTAGTGTTTTTGAAAATGTAGGTTAGTATTGCACCTTGATGGTAATTATTAGTCCTCTCTCGAATGAGCTGAAACAGTGTTGACTTCTTCACTCAGGTGTCTGGGACCTGGTGACCCTGACAAGAGTTCACAGAGGACAAGGTCATACTTAATTTTGTAGTTTTATTAGGATTCATCTTTTGAAATGGATACTAGGCTAAGCTTTTGTTTAGGATGAACTGAGGTAATTAAGGTTTTTCTAGTATGTTTATTAAGGAAGACAGGTAACTTGGAATTTTTTCCCCAAGCATTTGTTGTCTGCAAACTGAATATGAGGAGTTTTATGGGAGAAAAATTCAGTATGGCCTGCAGTTTGAGAAACAACTCGGTAGGATATTTGGGATGTAGATAATTAATGGCTTTAGTATTTGAAAAAGAAGTGTCCAGCTTCTGCTGCAATGGGAGTTACGTATATTTTGTCAATTATCCACCTCTTTCAGGGTTGGAGACTTTGTGCTTTGTGAAGGAAGTTTGACACAGTTTCATAGATACGTTAATCTTAGTAAATTCTTAGTATATTTCTTAATTTTATTGGGCTAGGAAGTGGGTGTAACCATGACAAATAGCCTTTTCTTGGCTGTTATGAAACCTCACAGGAGCAGTTTAACTTGCTGCTCTGGGAAGGAGAAGGGGAGTCTTTCACCTTACAGAAATGGCCTTCCATACATGAAGTAACCTTCACAGACGAGATTTATGTCAAAGCTTTGACTTTGTTTTTACCTTGTACTAAGAAAATTCTTGTCAGCGAAACCATTTAAGTCCTAGTGTAGAGTAAGATGTAATTTTTGAAGTGGTCATTGACACAATGTTAATGTGGTCTTTTCTCTCCTCCTGAAGATGAGCTCTAATGAATTTGGTTAAATAGAGGGTATTCTGAATATGAGGGTTTAGAAGTGTCATGTAGTAAGTTTTCTGGCAATGACATCTTTGAAACCAGTAACACACCTGAGAAAAGTTAATTTGAAGCTTCAGCGAGTCTGTATGTAGAGTCAGCTTTGGGGGAAGAAAGGATGATCTCGTTCTTTACATGACTTTGTTTTCCCTTAATAATACATTCAGTGCCTGTCTCTGTTATTTGAATGTTACTTACTTTAGGCCGTGCCTGAACTGAAAATTTAAGTTGTGTACTTTGCATTGCCTGCATTGTTTGCACGCTCTGAATTTATGTGGAAAAAATAGCTAGCAAGAACATACCTTTTTAATCTGCACATCAATGTAAGGTACCGTGCAAGTGATCTGTGAATATGTGGCTGCTGCTCTGGCAAACGCCACCCCCCTTGCATTTACTGATGAGCAAATCTGTTAAAAATCTCAAGCAGATGTTGCTGGAAGGAGCTGGCGTAGGGTGTGGTGTGGCTGTGCAGGGAGCCAGCAGGGATGTGGAGCTGGTGTCTTGGCCCCACATGTGTGCAGCAGCCATGCACAGGGAGGGAGGGAGAGCTCGTGAAAATGCAAGTGTTCATGTTAAAGTGATACTGCACGACCTGAACCCCCTCTGCTACGTCCCCAGGCGTGCTGGGAGAGTAACTGTCCTCTTGTGTAGGGGAAGGCAGCCTGAGCACAAACTTCTCTGCTGTTACTTACGTGGGATCTGCATTGCTGCCCCAAGTTGGGGAAAAGAAGGGATTGACAGATGTGTTCTTAAATAGAGAATCTGCAAGTTTTGTGCAGATAATACAGAACTTCTTTTATCTTAAGAGATTTACTTTGGTATGCTTTAAACTCTTCATAATCTACTTAGCAAAAGTGCAGGTAGCCCACCTCAAACAGGAATAGGTGATTTAATTACTGGGAAGCCGTAACTGATGTATTATTTGAGTTCCCTGAGTTACAGCTGCTTGATAAACTTTAGGAACAGGCAAAGTGTTGAACTTGGTTTTAGGATTAATTTCTTGAAAGCATATCTAAATTTAGGTTGTGCTCTTTCAGAAGAGAAGAAGGGAACAGTATGACTGTCATGACATTATTATTATCATCAGACTCTTTCTTAGATGGAAACACTTTTTAAAATATAAAATGGTTTGGCTGTCTCAAAAGATTTGCACCACCACTATGGTAACATAGACTGTTACAAAATTCATACGTGCAGCAGTGCATTAGGATTTGATCTTACTTAGTATTGTTATTTAAGAACAATAATTTGGGAGGTTAAGCATCAGAATGTACAGTGTTATTTCATGTCTGGTTGAATGTGGAAGGTTACTTTTACATAGGCCAGCAGTCTAGGCCTTTTTGGACTTCGCCAGGGTCCTCTTCTAATTACAATTGCGTGCTACACCCCAGATGCTGCTTTTTAGAGAGTACATATGTAATTGTCTGTGAATGTTCTTGCTGAAACTTTCCTGAGATGTTGTAAGTCACAGTAATTGCTCTCTTCTGAAGGCGGAGGTTTGTTTTCCCCGCCTCTTACGTTGCACTATCTGTAAGTTTCTGCTCCCATAGGAAACTGACTTCAGTTGCTAAAATGATATAAAGATAGCCCTGGTAAAGTGAAGTAAATATAATTCAGTGCATTAAGAAGTTGAGCTGGTTTATCTCCTTGTTGAGTGCGCGTCAGAATATTTTGAAAAGTGCTGCAGGAGGGAGAGTTGGTAGTGAAGAACGGGAAAGAGGAAGCAGGGTTGAGTTCCTTCCATTTTGAAAGCAGCAAGTTTATTTTGGCTACTGTAATGTGAAACTGTACTGTGAATGTGATCTGGGCTGAGAGTAGTTGTGACCTGTCACAAGGAATTTGGAAAAATAGTATTTGGGGCACAAATGTTGCTTTCTTTTTCCTTCTCAAATCATATGTAAGGTTTGAGCATATTTGTTAGACCAATAATAAAGTAAGACTAATTGACTAAGATATTAGTAGCTGTATTTTAAGGCTGGCACTGCAAGTCAAAGCTGTCAGAGAACAACATTTTTAATTCTAAGAACAGTAAGTCAACAACATTTATGTGCTAAATATTTGTAAAAGTTAAAAGCTATAGACAATGACATGCATTTGAGGTAATTTTTGGTATAGTATGTATTTATGAAATATTCTGATTGCCATGTAGGATGTTTGTCACAGTTGTGATTCAGTCAAAAAAAATAAATGTGAAGGGTGTAACACTTTTCTTTCTTGAACTATCTAAAGTAGATAACTGTTTAGTACACAATTATACTTACATGAAAAATGACTTGACACTTGAGGAAAAACAACCAAGGATGTGCCTAAGCTTGGCAAACTGCAAGGTATTGTAGCTGCCTTTTCACATTCCTGGCACAGTTAATAAATTTGTGACTTAAATAGGTGGTATTGTGTATTTGAATCTTATATGAAGAAGAGAAGGGGGTTCAAGGTATTTTCTTTTAGTGATTACACTAGTAGCAATCTAATTTGCAGTTACTTTTGCAAGATGCTTAGTGTCAAAGCTGCTGTTTTGTCTTTCTCCACATCAACAGCCATTTATGCAGGAAAAAAACATATACAGAAAAACTACTTGTGCTTTTCAGTTGTACAGACTTTTTTTTAACCTTGAGTTCACTGAAGTCCACTAAGGATTTGGCTCTTGGCAACAACTCCACGTAGGAGACTGCAGTAGTTGGCATCGGTGTGTGCCCCAGAGAAAACCTGAAGACAAGGCCTGGTTGCAGTAGTTAGAGGATTTTAAATTGGGAGGAACAATTTGGAGAAAAAAGATGTTGAAATAAATACACAAATCTAGTTTTCACAGTGCACACGTGTATTTTGTCCAGACCCTTAAGCTTGACAGTTTAAGTGAGGATGACACAGCATTAGGTATTCCATTACGGGAATAATTATCCAAACTTCAGATCTTATTTGCTCTTTCTGGCATAGAGCTATTTTGACAATAAACTCTGTGCTCTGTTTCTGAAAGTCTTTCTGTGCTTAAAAAATGCAGGTCACCAACATTGCTTTCTTTTCTCTTACCATTCCCCTCTAGGGAAATTAGTATTTTGCTTCAATTTAAAGAATGTTTTTGTTTTATATAGGAGAGAACACATACTGATACAAAGGTGTGAAGTGTGACAGCTCTAAACAGTTGAAACATACTGTAAACCTAAACAGAAAGGTTTAAGGTGGGAACACTGGTTGTCTGCATTTAGGCATTTGCATCTAAAACTGCCAGTTTTAGATGGAGGAGAGATGTAACCATTAAATTTGCTGTCTTTGAAAATTTTGTCTTCATCTCACAAGTCTCACTGCTACACCCAGCACTTGTCAGGGGAATTTCTCATGCTAAATATGCTTCACCCAGTCTTTCAGCAAATCCTAGCTGCTGCGCTTTAAAGTGCAGTGTGTTTTACAGCAGCAATCCATGTTGGTACAGTGAATATTTAAAATCCTAACTTGATTATTTTGTTGCAGTTCTAAAAATGATTTTTGGTGTAGCATCTTAGTTTGTCTAACTGGCTGGTTTTTGTAATCCCAAGCCAGTTGAGGTGATTTCTCAAATTGCTTTTATCTACAGTGGAGATGAAACATGTATTTTCTGTAATGTTGTTTTGGACAGCTTTTGATCATTAAACTGGTTACTGGCTTTTATCAGAAAAGATGCCCAAAGATATTTTGGTCTATCTTTCTGAAGTAGTTTTTACATTATGGTGTTTATGAAAGAGTGCAGAATAAAAACTTTGAAAACATTTCCATGATGAGTGCTATTTTGGACATCAGCTGTGTTGGGATTTCTTGTTATCATTCTTGTTTTATTGCCAACCATGAGGTCTGCCAGTTTAATTTGTGGCAGCAGTAGTGTAATGCAGCAGATAAAGGTACCAAGGTTGCTGAAATTGTGTTCAGCCAAAAAAAGCCCCAAAAATAATCCACATTTGAGAGAGTGTGTTTTTTGTTTGTCAGATGAATCAGTTCAGAATATCTCGAATAGCTGAGGGTGATAATAACCGTGCAGCTGTAATTTGCCTATTCATGAGAAGATAGCCCAGAAAGAAACTGCTCTGTACCTGGGTCTTGCTGTTGTTACTTTCTGCAGCATATTTGCCATCATCTCTAGTTAAGCTGGATGCTAATTTTGTCTTTTTTCTATATGTGCTGTAATAGTTGATTACTTTAATTCAAACTTGTCATAAACCAGCATTTTAAACATTGGCGTACCATCTTTCATTGTGCTTCATTGTCTGTTATCCATTATGTTTCCTCAACCTCTCACCTTTTTCACCTTTGGCATGGATTATCTCTCTGTATAGGTAGGGAATTCTGATACAGTGAAATGAATCTTGATTGGGATCTCTGGATTTTACTGAAAATTGTAATTTCACTCTGTAGGTGTCAGCGTGGAATCTGACATTGACTCTGCATAAACAAATGTTTGTGTTACAGCATTTTTCCAAAAACTTAGCTGGAGAATAAGTATTTGCCTGTGGGAATAAAGTTGAATGTACGCCTTACTCTGCTTTTGCTTGAAGCCATTGGACTATGTCACTTCCTTCAGTAAGGGTGGTACAATTTTAATTTCTTGTTCATTTTGCAAAATTAATTTTCTTAAGTGTGTATCTGTATTTATTCTTTCATTTATTGTATTAAATTCTTGCTATTCTCTATCCAGCCTAAAAATGGTCAGAGCTGTATTTTTTTCTCTCTAGTAAATATCAAGATATGTTCTTCTGAAGAGAATTTATGGCTTTTAATCCATTTCATATTTTTTTAGTGTGAGTTATTGTTGTCTGATCTTTAATAAAGATCTTTCTTAGGTTGTTGGAACTCTTTTCTTCGGCTTTGACCACAGTATGTTATTAACAGCAGTTTTTCTTCTCTCATTTTCCATTTTTTTAAGTCATTGTATACACAATTCACTGACTTTGGCAAAATGTGTCTGTCTCTAGAGCAGTAATTTAAAGGTACTTAATTAAACTTTCAAATGAGATGGATCATAACATCTTGTCGTTGTGGGGCAGATTGGGTAGGCAGGAGGTAATCTGCCAAGGAGTGCCCTGTTCCTCATGGGAAGGCTGGGGACTAACAGGCTGTTTTGCTGGAATGGCCAAAGTTTGGTTTTTTTCTCTTGTGGTGCACAATCTGTATCTGGCAAGATTGTTACCAGAAAAAATATGGCCCTAGGCAAAATGTGAAGCAGGAGGTACTCAGTGTGCTGCTTCCTGAGCTCTTCCAGGGGAACCAGAACACTGGTTACACTGAGGGAAGCACCTGGAGTTTCATGGCCGGGGTGCAGGCAGATGGAAAAAAGAGTTGGTTTTTTTTTTGGCAGTGCAAAAAAGTATCGGGATGAGCTGTGCACCTCAGAAGGTGGAGTTTCTTATTTTGCCTGCACTGTGCATCAGACAAAGCGATTTGGCTGCTTGTTTTTCTGGCGTAGTGCTTGCTCTCTGCTCTTTATTCCAGGCCTCGGTCCATTCCTATCTAAATCAAAGATGCAGTGTCGGAGAGAAAGGTTATGAAGATGTGTTTTTAGTGGAAGACAGAGCAGTGTGAGGAGGAGGTCTGGTATTTAAAAAGGCAGTTTTTAGCAAGTTTGCAAAAGTGACATGCAGATAACATTGTGATGTCAGAGTTTTTGTTGAATACTTCAAAGCTTGGAATTGGAGGAATTGGCAAGTAAAGGACTGGACATGCTAAGTGATCTTTCCCTGTTGCTAAAACTAATTCAGAATGAGAATAAGGTTGTTGGACTTTATAGCAAAGCAATTAGAATTCAGTTCTTGTTTGTGCTTTGTTTTTAATTAAATCACTTGTACAAAATATACAGTTGCTTTTCTCTAGTCAAGACAATTTAACAATGTGACAGTTCTTACTTTAAAAAATATTTTTATAGCATTTGAATGCTGTAATCAAAGGCCATTTTCCAACTATGCACAAAGTGATCACAGCTCCCAAAAGCTTAGAGCAAAGGAAAATGGTGAAGAGATGATTTGGGTTCCTGCAGTAGCCTCAGCTGGGACCAGAATCTGGCTCTCCAGGCTTTAAATTCACAGCCTCCCTGGTGGCTCGTAATGAACTCCTGAAGGAACATTAACCATCTTACCACAATGGGATACAAAAAGGTTCTGTGATTTTCAGTGACTGGATTTTTATTTTGATAGCATTTTTAATGGAATCACTACGGCAATGTTCTGACTGTAAAAATGGGATTTTTAGTTTTCTTTGCCTTAATGGTATCTTTTAATTTTCACTCATTCTAGTTAAACAAGTATACAGCTTCCTAGCTGTGTTTTGATAGCTAGCAATTTTTGTTGTTCAGTGTAGTAACAATGCTCATGCTATTATCATGTGTGCATTTTTCAGGTATCCTTGAATTTATAACCATGTGGTTCTAAATTCCCATTATTCATGTTTTATTATCATAAGAGGATATACTTTCTGAAATGATGGATAGTTGAATAGCTTACAGCCTTAATTGTTTTAAGATTCAGAACTCACCCTACTGAGTTGGTTGATCCAGTTGTTTAGCTGTGGTGTTCTGGCTAAAGACATGGCCTTCTGGTAAATGTTAAACAAAACAGCTGGAACGACTTTGTGTAGTTGAACAGAATGTGGGACCACAAAATGATGATTTGATGCATTCTGTACCAGAGAGTAGATTTCTGTCTGGATTCGCAAACTATGCTTTTGGGAATCTACTGCCATAGAAGGACGTCAGATTGAGTCTGACTAATTCTCCTGTAGTGTATTTTCTTTTTTTTACCCCCAGAAACAACACTAGGTGTTTAGGCAACTTGTAGCTATAGATCTACTTCACTACCAAATCCCCAAGAAAATGTGCTAAATAACTTGTAGGCATGATGTTAACTCCTCTGTGGCAGTCCTGTCAGGATCATACCATTTGTGATTTCTTCCTGTTTGTATTCAGATTGTGAACTACAACTTTTTTTTTTTTTTTTTTTTTTTTTTTTTTTTTTTTTTTCAGAAAAGGGGACTTTCATAGCTTATGGGTGTTTGCTTATTCAAAAAGCATGATTGGCTTTGTATTCCCCTTGAGCTAGGCTATGACCATCCTCTGCACTGTGGTGTGGGGTTATGGTTTTTTATTCAGAGGGGGGTGTTTTCAGTGTCACTTAAATCTGAAGAAAGGGTGTAAGTAGATTCTGAGCTAGAGGAACCAGTTGCCCAGCTTAAGAATTCATTGCTAGTTAGAGGCATTTCACAAATTCTATAGGTGTCTGCCCCCAGTCTTGCTGTTCCTGCTAAAGAAGCAGAGTACTTCCAGCTGGATATTTAAATACCCATGATTTTTTTTACTGAATGTGTAACTCTCTGACACTTTCCTGACTCATTGGTGTAACTTTTTTCCTGTGTCACTGACCATAGAGGGATTCTGTACAGCAAAACATGAGCTCCTAGCTTTTCAATGGCAAATCCCCTTCTTTTCCTGCTGGGCCTTCAAGTCAAATATAAGGAGATCACATATTGGAAGCATTAAGTCCTCAATATCAATTGCAGAATGACTGAGGTTGAAGGGACCTCTGGATATCATCTGGTCCCATTCCCAGGCGAGGCCATCTACAGCTGGTTGCCCAGGACTGTGTTTAGATGGCTTTTCAATAACTCTCAAGGTTGAGACTCTACAACTTCCCTGAGCACCCTGAGTAATTGATCACCCTCACAGCAAAGAAAGTGTTTCCTGCTGTTCAGACAGAACCTCCTGTGTTTTGGTGTGTGTCTGCTGCCTCTTGTCCTGTCACTGGGTGCCACTGGAAAGAGCCTGGCTCTGTTGCCTTTACTACCTTTGCTTTAGGTGTTCATATATGTTGTTAAGATCCCCTACAGAGCTTTCTCTTCCCTGTGCTGGAGTCCCAACTCTCTCAGCCTTTCCTCTTGTGAGAGATGCTCTAGTCCCTTAATAATTTTTGTGTCCCTTTGTTAGACTCTGTCCAGTATGCTCACGTCTCTCTTGTAGTGGGGAGCGCAGAAATCCAGATGTGGCCTCATGAGTGCTGAATAAAGAGAAGGATTGTCTGCCTCAGCATGCTGGCAATAGTTTCTCTATTGCAGCCAGAATGCTGTTTTCCTTCTTTGCTGCAAGGCATGTTGGCTCCTGTTCAACCTGGTGGCCACCAGGACTTCAAAGTCCTTTTCTGCCTTGCTGTTCTCCAGCTGGACAGTCTATGGCATGTGGTTGTTCCTGCCGAGGTGCAGGGATTTGTGCCTTGCCTCGCCTTGGTTGTCAGGAGGTTGTTGTGCTCTGGATGGCAGCGATGTCCTGCATATCCACCAGTCCTTGCAGCTGGGTGTTAGCAGCAAACTTGCTGAGGGTACCCGCTGCCCCATCATCTGGATTGTTAATGAAGGTGTTGAGCAGGACTGGACCCAGTAATGACCCGTGGGGCACACAGCTTGTCACTGGCCTCCAGCCAGACCTTGTGACACTAATCACCACCCTCTGGACCTAGATGTTCAGACAGTTTTTGGTTCACCTGTCTGCTCATCCAGCCTGAACATCAACAGCTTCTCTGTGAGGATTTCGTGGAACACAGCACTGTAAGCCTTGCTAGGCAATATACACTGCTCTTCCCTTGTTCTTCTCTACAGTGATATGAAATCTGCCTTCTTTTCTTAAAACTGGAACTAAAACACATGTTCTATTTTTGCTAATTTTTCTTGTCATGCTTTAAGATTTTTGTGGGCTGTCTTACACCCAACTTAGGTCATTGTCTATATCAGTGTTGTTATTAAATAGTAATGGTCTACCGTTAGAGAATTTTCATTCTACAATCATTTTATTACCTGAAGACTTTTCTGTGACAGCTGTTTTCAGGACATTAATTTGTTTGGTCTTTGCCATATTAACATTCTGCTGCAGATTACGGGTTCAGCACAATGTGTTACCATTGTTCCAGAGAGAACTATGAAGTGATCAGAACTACCTTTATCAACCAAACTGTCAATCCTGCAAAATAGGAAATAAAGTTTGGGATCCATGTTCTGTAAACCTGTGTTGGCTGATACTATGAAATACAAGAACAGCTGTTCAAGTCAGACAAGAAGTCCATCTTATTTTCCTCCTATTTTCTGCTAACAGGACCAGTGCTAGATTAGCAGGAGAACAGTGTTAGAATAGGGCAAACATACAGTGATGCTTTTTCAACTTCTAAGAATTGCAGGTTGGGGATTTCCTGAGCATTAGGTTTTGGTTTAGTATATAATAACCAAATAATTTATAATGCTTGAAATGTGGAGAGGACACTGTAAGTACTCATAGTTCCCCTGAGTACTAAGTGAGTAGAGCAGTGGGTTTCTTTGTCATCTAGTTAATTTCAGTGATATGTGTATTATAGTCTAAACACATTATCCCACTACCCTGATGAGCAGTATGGGTTACCTTGGAGCCTGTCATTTTGTACTTGTGCTTGGGATTTCTTTTTTTCTTACGTGCATTACTTTATTTTCTACAGATAATCTTATTGCCTGTTTTTTTGTGGTACTTTAGCATTTGATTTTTTTGGATTCTTCCCCCTTTCTACCCAGAATGACTTAAAGCACACTCTAAATCTTCATTTATTCCAGTAGTAGAAAGGTGTAGCTGTGGAAGGCTGCCTCCTTGGAAGCTGCTCTCTAATGTTTGAGATGGCAGTGAGGGTCAGGATCCTTTTGTATGCTGTATTGTGGCACGGAAGATAGCTGGGTGTGACTTTGCATCAATGACAGTATCTAGTGTCAGAGTTATCCTGGGATTAGGGAACGAATGTATTTGCTTAAGCTTTTCACTGGTGTCCATTTTCTGCATTTTTGAGACTGTTTTTGTGACAGGCAGACTGGCGCAGGATCTCATTTCCATGTGATCCAAGACAGGCAGGTGAGAGGTCTTTGGTCTGGAGGCTGTGCAGCTCTGCTGGACCAAGCCCTGTAAGCTGGCCCCAGCGGTGCTTCCTTGGGTCTGGCTCGCTGTGCTCAGAGCACATCAGGATCTCAGCTGAGGGTCTGGGATGAAGGTTGTATTTACCTTTTAAGTGCTTAAATGGATTGTGTCATATGAGTGTGTCCCCTTGGCTATCTGCTTGGTTTTTTTTTATTAGTATTACTATTAGCCTTCCCTTGGAAAAGCATTGTAGTGGTACTTGGATACTTCTGTCTGCTCTGGTGTGGAAGTCTCATGTTGGCATAGAGACTTCATTGACATATTACGTTGTTTTGAAGAGAATTGATCACTTAGAAAAATCCAGCAGGCCTAAAGTAGCTTTATTTCTTGTTTCCCTACTTGAAGTTGTTCATCATACCAAGCTGGTTTTGGGGGTTTTAGGGTTTTGGGGGGTGGTTTGTTGTTGGTTTTGGTGTGTGGTTTTTTGTTTGGCTGGTTTATGTTTTGTTTTCTTGGTTAGTTTTTTTAAAAAGTACCTTTTCTTCCTCTGCAACTCTTACCTTCAGTATTTTGAAATCGAGTTTCTCTGTAACTCTTTTGCATTTTTGAGCCTAATTTACTTTTATAAAGCAAGATATGGTGGAAGGATGGTTCCTGAGATAAACTTGTCTGGAAATAGAAATCTACTTTGAGAAAAGTAATGTCTTGTGATGAGTAAAAGTGTCATGTCAGAAATCTGAGCTGTGGTAGTCCTGACCTGGAGCGTTTTTAGTTGCTTAGTGTGAGCATAGATCCCTTCTATTCTGATATGTTTCTAGAGGCTAGAAATTGGAGCTTCAAAACTTGAAATTAAAGAAATCCCCCCTTGGCTTGGACAAACTGAGTTTATTTTCCTCACAACTATTTTTGGATAATATCTAAAGAATGCGAGTCTTGATAAGAGCTATCATCACTAAACTTCTTGTCTAAGAGTGTTGCCAAGCTAGTATTTCTTCAAAAATGTTTGTGATGAAAATACTTATTGCTTCTAATTTATTTTGTCCTTTAAAGTAGTTTAATTGCCTTTAATGAGACCTTTTTGAAGTGTAGTCTGTCAAGGCATTTATACTGGAGATTTAATTTACCTCAGAAAAGTCTTACTGAAAATGTTGACCTTGATGTGAGAATTGACTAAATCATCTCTACCTTTACCTTTTCCTCCAGAGCACCGTGAGTTGAAATTACTGCTCTGTATAATTAAAATTAACCTGATCTTAAATAAGCTTTTCCCTTCACAGGGTCAGTGGTACAATACCCTGCAACTGTGCAGGTAGAAAGGCTTAGGTTGCTGCAGGAAATTATTTCAAGTTTTTATTTTCACAGAGAGACTCTCCATACAAAATATACAAACACATCTTTCTGCTTTGTTCTTGTTCTCCTGCTGGTTTGGTTCCACGATTGGTGTTCATGTGAATGCTGGTGCCAGCGCAAGAAAGGGGAGGAATGAGGGTGGAACCAGCAGCCCAGCAGGGAACAGCTCCACTGGTGTTCTGCATCAGATTCAAGTCCTCGTGAACTTACAGGAGCTTATGAGCAGTACTTGTTAATTTTGCTGTTACAGCAGTTGCATATGAGATGATTGAGGTGTGAGATAGTTTTTACTTTAATTTTTCTTTCTATAGAGGAGTTTAGTACTTTCAGCATTGCTGCTTACAGCTTTCTCTGTTCCCTCCTGTCAAAGATTGACAGCAGCTTCTTTTCAGCAGTATTAGAGCTCTTTTGGCCTGTGCTTATTGCAGATAGACCTACTCTCCTGAGATTGATGTTACTCATGGATTCATTGCCTATTCAAGTTTTAGCTTTCTGAGCACATTTCTTTACTATTACTTCATTTTTTACAGGTATAAAGGGAGTATGATGATTTTTTTTCAAATTTTAATGTCAATTTCTTTGGTAGTGGTCTGGTCTTGTGACCAAGGCTCAGATAAGGAAGCTTTAAATGTTGCTCATAGACTAGTCTAGTAACCATCTCCAATGAAGTGCTACTTTCTTTGCCATCAGCTTTTCTTAAAGGCAGTGCAATGAATTTAAAAGTAGGTTTTCCTATTCTGTAATTATTACTCATGCTTGCCAGGAGAGAAATGTTGATGGGAAACTGTTCAGGATTCCTGTGGGAAATTGTTACGTGATAAACTCAAGACATGGAACTTTAGGGATGTTTAACTTGTCAGATATTATGCAGCAATCCCTGCTTGCTGTATAAAACCATATGATGAGGTGTGGAGTGTACGCTGTTCAGTTTGGGGTTCATTCCATAGTCTCCCACAGTACACTCTTGTGGGGTACCTTTTGCACAGATTGCATGGGAAGTTTGTGTTTTCTCTTGCTTTTGTGGGTTGTCTTCACAGAAACCTTATCTGCGTATGTACTCTTGGCCCGTGTGAAGTAGTTGTGGCTGGAAATTGGGAGTGTGAAATCGCCTACTTACAAATTGGCAGCTTGGCTGGGATAGCAAAAGGCAATTCTAAACACATTCAATTCCATCCTTCTGTCTTTTTTTCACTTCTCCTTTCTTCTTGGTCTTGGAAGTTACTTCTATCAGTATAAAATACCTTGTTTTTCAAACGGATTTAGAGATTTTTTTCATTATTTTTTTTCCCTTAGGACAAGTACTTTAGAGTTAAACACTGTAGATAATGTTAAGATTTCACTGTTTGAACCTCTAGTCTGTTTTCTTTCTTGTGCTCAGGGTTTGCAAGTAGCTGAAGTCTGATGTCCATATTCTGTGTGTAGAAACTGAAATGAAGCAAGTAAAAATGAAGGATTTAAAGACATGGATTCAAGCAGAGGAAAACAGTGCTGGTTTAGAAACGTGTTGCTGATTTATGCTAGGATGAGCATGGTACCAAAGCTGAGATTTTTTTATCTTAATTAAGAAGATCTTACACAATCTTCACACAATTAGTCTTGGTTTTATATCTTGATAAAATTCATGTACTCTGACTATAATTGGAAGCTCTTTGGGGGCTTTTTCAGATTGCTTGTCTCCTTTGGGAAGAAAGAAACCCAAGCTTTAATTGACATGCTCACCTGATAGTACTCCAGTGTCTTTGCTGCCCATAGAGGAATTTTCCTCAGTGGATTGGAAGTTACCTTAGAAATCACTCTGTTGCTTTCCACTTTCGGAGGCAGTATCCTCAGGATAAGCAGGAGTGGTATATGGATTGGCCCTTTCTTCTGCTCTGTTATTTTGAGCTTTTGGAAACATTGTTTACCTTTAGTAAAGGTAATGTTCTACATGACCCTATAAAAAGTGATGTTTCTCTGGATTGTTTCTTCTGTTAGTCAGAAATTGTTTTGGTCCCTTTTGCTGTTGGCTTTTGTCCATCTATTTCCTTGTGTTTTCTGTTTTGGGGAATTTGCTGTCATATTTTTGGCGATCACATGCCACATACTTGGATTTCCTTGAAGATTATAATCCTTTCTCCTCTGGGATACTGTATTCAAGCTTATACAAGGAAATGCAAGTATATCTACAGTTCGTGGTCATTGCTTTGTATATTTATTTCATGCATGAAATTGTAAATGGTTGTAACAAGGCAAGAGTAGTGTTTTTTGATAGTGACTTGCAAAACACACAGAAATGCAAGCAAACGTTGGTTCTGTGGCAAGGGTTAAATTCCAAAGTAAAACAGACTCCCAGCGCCAAGTAGCATTTATATTAAACTTCAATAAATGTGGTGGTAAGTTGTTCCCATAACATCATAAATATGCTATGTGAGTGGATGTTATGGACTGTGGACTATGTAATCAAATAACAGCTTTATTTCTTTCTGTTTCAGATTAAGGGAAGTTTCAGAGAAGCTGAACAAATATAATTTAAACAGGTAAGGCATATCATATGCTGCTGTAAATAATTTAGTAAAGTAGAATTTTTCTAACAGCAATAAGAAGCAGAAGATTGTACAGTAGATGATGGAGCCTTAGAAATCGTCAGTGCTACTGATACTGAAGTCCAGACATGCTTCAGATAACACAGTTAAGATAACACAGGAAGAAAATGAGGGGTTCTCAGTTATAATAAATTATATTATTAAAATCTTACAGAATGGCTTCTTAATATGAGGTATAAACCCTGTTGTTTATTGCTGATCAGATTATGTGAAAACTATCACCTTTTAAGATCTTTTCCCTGGATTTTATGTGCTGTATGCTTCAATGAATGCATGTTTAGTAATTTTTGGAAGTTTTTCGTATTGGTAACCACCACTGCACATTTTTCCTTTCATGTACAGCTTGACTTTTTTTTTTCCCCAGACATCAAAAGTTCTAAAATAATATAAATTCTCACTTTTTATTTTCAGCCACCCGCCTTTGAATGTATTGGAACAGGCCACTATTAAACAGTGTGTGGTGGGACCAAATCACGCTGCATTTCTTCTGGAGGTAACTTCCTGAAATCTCAGATAACAAACTTGGAACCATACAGTTAAATTTAGTTATTCTAACATTAAATTGATTAGTACTCTTCAATAACTGAAGACTTGTGTTTTATTTTTTTTTTTTGTAAACTTGACTTACATTTCAGTTTTGAACACTTGCTTTTCTTGTTCTAAATACAGGATGGTAGAGTCTGCAGGATTGGTTTTTCAGTTCAACCAGACAGATTGGAATTGGGTAAACCTGAGAATAGTGATGGGTAAGGAATGCTTTTCTTTTAAGATATTTTTTGAACTTGATAAGCAGCTCGGCTGCTTTTCTGGTTTTGTTTTTATTTGTTTGTTTTCAAACTAGATTTTGAAATGGATACTTTAAGTAGAGACACAATGGTTATGGTGATGCAGCCAAACAGCCTAGCTTGACAAACTGGTGTAGGAAGAAATAGTATATGTGATTCTGATGTGATTCTGAGAGAAGTGAGACAGGCTCTCTTTAACTTGAAGAAATAAACTACTCCAAAAATAATCCTTAAGAAAGAAGCTGTATTAAACTGTTAAGCTTAATGTAGAATCCACTCTGAAAGTGGTCCCATCTGGCAAGGCTCACTTTCTAGGTCTGTGGTCCTTGGTCCAGGTAAGTCCCCCTTAACAGGACTAATTAATGGTTCACATTTGAATTTAAACCACTTAATATTGAAGTAGCATACTCAGGCTCAGGTTTATAGATAGAACACCTGCTGATTACAATTGGTACATATACACTAATGGAAAACTTAGCACAGTGGCTAACTCCAATCACTAATTAGCATAATATGTATTTGCATCTGTGCTGTTATGGATTGCTGTTGTACGTAAGGTCTGCTAGGCATGCTTTCCAATTTCTTTTTCCAGTGTACTTCTTGATATACAGTTAGATTAGTTTGGAATATTCCCCAAGGGTGTTGCTTAAGCTGGTATGTTACCAGACTAAGTCCCTGAGAATTTCAACCTGGGATTCCAGGTTTTGTTCTTAACCCATTTGGGATTGTTTTGTGACTGATTTACCATCTTTTACTTTCAGTTCAAAGTTGAGCAGTGGCTCAGGGGCAGGAAGGACATCCAGGCCAGGCAGGACTAGTGACTCCCCATGGTTTCTGTCTGGTTCTGAAACTCTGGGCAGACTGGCAGGCAACACCCTTGGGTAAGTTTTGATAGGATTGAGGCTGCAATCTGTTTGTTCCATATTTGAGTATATGTGTATACACATATATAAATTGTATGCAGTATGTCTAAGGGAACGTATAATCACAGCAGTTGTGTAGGTAGGGTATAACAAAAAACCAGCTTGATTGACTTGGTTAAAATAACAGACATTTAAGTGACCCTTCAGCACATAGGATACAGAGAGTTCTTCATATATGTGTGAAGAGTAACTTGGTTTAGGCTGTGTTGTCTTCTTTTGAATGTTTTTTTAGTTCCTTGATTTTTGAAAAACAGTCTTTTAGAGGGACACTATCAATGTAAACCATGATAGGCTAGGAGCATACAGTGAAATGAGTGTATTTATGCAGGAAGAACCTTCATTGTGTGCTCCATTGTTTTGTGCCTTCCACTTCCTTGCCCCACGTCATAAGTGGTGTTTTGATAGCCAGGGTCCTATACATAGGAATAAAAAAGGAACATTTGGAAAATATTGTTTCTCAGAACCTTTAAAATTGTACTGTATGCAAAATGTACTGTATAGATCCAGATTTCTTATCATTAGCTTTAAAATTGATGGTGTCCCTTTTTATAGAAAGGTAATTTACATTCTGTAATGACAGTGAGCTCCTTGTTACACGTTTTTGTAAGACATGTCTAACTATGCTGCTTCCTAACGTTACTGATTGCAGTAATGAGAGCTGTGGTTTCTGCATGTGAATGATTTGTTAGGAGAAGGGAGCTACATATTTTCCATGAATTTCCAGAAAATGTGTTGTTTTTTTATTACCAAATAAACTAATTTCATTTGGGCCTTAGGTGCATGAAGAATAACCATCCCCATAACCTTCCCAATTTTTTTCTGAAGTCATTACGCATCTGAACCTAAAAATCCATTTGTTAAACGTCAAAGACAAGCTAGTATTGTCATGTTTAAGAACTTACTGTGGGACATGTAACACTTTTTTTCCCCCTCCTTATTCTTAGCTAAGCATAATAATGTGTTAAAATTGTTTGAATCTTAGAGACTAACCCTGAAGTGTTCCTAATGTCTTCTCTTGAATGTCTCAGAACTAGGTAGTTGAACGTCACTGAACTAGTAGAATAGCAGTAGGCACTGTAAATAGTCTGTTAAATGGGGGGAGTAATTACCTTAATAAATTGAATCTAAACCCATTCAAAATGTGGAGCCATTAGAGTAGGTAACGGGATTTGGAAAATTGCCAGCATGCTGCTGCATAGTGGAGAGATGTGGTAAACTAGTAGGTGAACAGAAATAAGACAAAAGATTTCTGTTCTATATTAATATTTATTTTAGGTTTAGATGGCTTTAACAGCAATGGCTGTGTCCTTATTTGCCTTAACAGGACCAGGGTAGGACACAAAGGGAGTATTTGAATTATTACACAAATAGAAATGGTTCTAACTGTTAGATGTCTAAATGATGCCACTGATAGTTTATAAATTAAAGTAGAAAATGGATCTGTAGTAAGTATTAATATCTAACACAGAACATTTTCTTTAACCCCACACCTCCCTGCAGATTGTTGAATTGAAAGTTGCTCTGTAGGTAGAATTTGACTTCTCCTCAGCCCTGTTCTTTTTCCTCTCAGCCACCTTCCCACCTTTAGAAGAGTTTAAGTGGCTCATTTTATTTAAAATGTCATATTCTTTGGTATTTTTTTCTTTCTTTTTTTCTGTTTTCAGTAGTATTTTTTTATTTTTTAGAATTCTCTTTCTAACTCATGAGACAAGACTTTTCCTAAAGACATAATTGAACTGCTTTTGGTCTTGTCTTGTCATTGTCTGTGGTCGCTAGCTAGAATTTTGAAAATGTAGATGTGTCTGACAGAGCCTTGTCTTAAGCAGACACTCAACTTACTCTGTGATTGCAGGGTCTTGTCAGGAGGAAAAAGAAAACCCAATTGAAAAAGGGCGCTAGTAATCAACTGAAGGCATACAATACAAGACAAGTATTCTTACTTAATTAGCTTTTAATAGCTACATATGATAGACTTTTAATGTAAATTTATTAGGTACTGTTTCAGAGAACATATCTTTATTTTCATGTCTGATTTTAAATGTTTTCCTTGAAAGGAGTTTGAGACTTCAAGTGGTTGATAGCAGGAAGATTCTGCTGATAGAGGTGATTAAGTAGCAGTAATACCATATCCAATAACCTTTAAGGTGTATTACAAGATAAAGCTCAGTTAACCTTGAAGAACAAACTAGAGTCTCTTGTCTTTCATGGCAGCAGATTATCTTGTCTTAAATTCAGAGCAGATTCATTTGACACAGTTCTGTGATGATAATTATTAGTGGATAGTTGTAATGATGGTGAGATGTCTGTTTCTACAAATCACTGTCTTTTTGTTGCCTTATTTTGATGCTGATTTGTAGAAGTGAAGAAACCATTCAGTCAGTTAAGGCATGCTTTTGCAATGTGTGCAGTTGTTGATTTCTGCAATAGGAATACGTACAAAGTAGAGTGTCTCTTGAAAACTATGCCTGAGGATCAGAGAACTATCTAGTGTAAGATTTCTTTTGCTGTAGAGAAGATGACTTGATTTTTCTAGGGTAATCTTAACCAATTTCTTAATGTAAATCAAGTAGCAGAATCTTTAGAAGATCCACCTAAGCATAGTGATGTTCTGTCAGAGCCACTGACAGTGAAGTTGGTGCATGTGTGCTTTTATAGCAGGAAATTGACAGATAAGTGTTAAATGTTATGCTGCTGCTACTGCTTTTAGAAAATCTGGGAATTGATCCTTTTATGTGTTTATGTATGTATACATCCACCCAGGTATATGAGTAGGGGCGAGTGCAAGTTCCAGTTGGAGTCCTGATTTTTTTATTTCTTCTGCATATTTCAGAACTTTATCAGTTTCCTAGTGTTCTTGTTCTTTCTAGTTTTGAGAGTTACTTTTGTAGTGTTTGTCTGTGAAGTCAAGCTGCAGTATTTTTCAGAGGCTGTTTATAAGTTATTAATAATAAAGCTAAAGAGGTTTGAAGTAGTCCCCAAAGTATGCTGCTGTATTAAAAAAACAAATACTCTAAATCTTGTAGAAGTCGCTGGAGTTCAGGGGTTGGTGGAAGTGGAGGAGGATCTTCTGGTAGATCATCTGCTGGAGCTCGAGACTCTCGAAGGCAGACGAGAGTTATACGCACAGGACGTGATAGAGGATCTGGACTACTGGGGAGTCAGCCACAACCAGTGATTCCAGCGTCAGTCATTCCAGAGGAACTAATTTCACAGGTACGTGAGCTAGAAACTGCTTGCTGCCAAAAACTTGGGAGAGCTTCTCAGAGCATGTGTACCAGAATGTGTTGTAGTAGTGCCCGTTCTCCGAGGAGTAATGGCATGCAATTGAAGAAATTGACTTTCCTTAGCTGACTTGTTTTATTCTTAAGTACATAGTGGAAGAGATAAACTTTTGGGTTCTAGAATTTTCATTTCCAAACATCACCCAAGACAAGGTATATGTTTAATGTAGATGTGGAAGGCCATGTTTGGTTGCAGAGGGGAGATTTAGTGAGAGAATCAGATATTTGAGAATAATATAAAATGTTAAGTTTCTTGAAGGAATGTGACGAAGAAGGGCAGACTGACACTTTTTTTTTGTGTTTGATAGAAGGAATGGTCCATTTCAGATGTAAATGAAAGACATAAAATTTATTTATTCTCTTTAAAATACTGGTAATTTTTCTTCGTGGCCACCTCTGCTTAATTTTTTATAAATGTGACTTTGAGGAATGTTGGGTATATATTCCTCTGCTTTTGCTTTTTAATGCACTAAATTCTGAAGAGGCAGTTAAGTCTGTTAAAACATTTTCCTCTTTATTTGAAGAAAAGAATGCATTCAAAATATGTGACTAGTTGCTGGTTGACATTTAAAATACAGAAGTTAGTTGCTAGGTGAAAGATAATCTGCTTTACTTCCCTTGCTGTGGTATTTTTCCTTATTTTTTAATTTTATTTTTTAAATAGCATACTTAGTTTACTTTTAAAATAGAAGGTGCCTAAAGCATTTTTGAGGTAACTTGAAAGCAGAGCAGTGGGAAAGATCTTAGCAAATGGTCTGTAGACTCTAGGACGTCTCAAAAATCTGTAAACTTCTGGCATAGAAGTTCATGGCAAAAAAATTTACCTTTGTGTGCTATTAGAATGTCCCTTTTTTTTTGTTTTGCTTGCCAACAGACCACTTTACTTGGTGTCTTATTTTTATTCTGTTGTGAAAATACTCAGTACTTGTTTCTCAAGTTCTTTTATTTCTGATCTTTCAAAACTCTCATAATGTCTGACATTTGGTAGAGGCTAGTCTGGAAAAACAAAGTGCTCTGAGTCCTAGGCTCAGCGGAGTAAATCAGAGTTTCTCTCTTTTTTTGTAAATTCATTGCATCTGATGTTTGGGAGGTTTTATCTGCATTTGCACTTTATTAATAAAAACTTCAGTGTTGCAGAAACGGCTGATGATAAGCCTTTAGAAATAGAACGGTGAGGAAAATGGAGTCATTAAAGTGGTTTTGTTTGAAGGGCAGTGGAAAGAGAAACCAGTGTAAAAGGGATTGAGGTGTAGTTTCGGCACAGCAATTAGTTGCAAACTCTGTTGATTGACATACTAAGTTTAAACACAATTACAGAAACATACAGAAACTCTCAATTCAGATTTTACTTACTATTTAACTGCGGCATTAAACATTCCAAGAAGTAGATTCTAAGATTCTGTTGGGAAATTTAGTGCCAAAGTTGAAGTTCAGTGGCCTAACTGGAACTGAGAGGAGGCTGGATATCAAGTACGCGATACTGTGAAAAATTGATAGAAGCCTGTGTCTGTATGTACTGTTATTGACTTTGGATTCTTATTAGACTTTTTAGAATTTAGCATTTTCCTATGAATAGTGGTTGGTGATCTGAGAATGACCAGTAACCAATTCACTCTGCTCTTATAGGCACAAGTTGTTTTACAAGGGAAGTCCAGAAGTATTATTATTCGAGAACTCCAACGAACAAATCTTGATGTAAACCTTGCTGTAAATAATTTGTTGAGTCGTGATGATGAAGATGGAGATGATGGGGATGACACAGCAAGTGAATCATATCTTCCTGGAGGTTTGTATCGTGCAACTTTTGATAAAAAATGGCCAACATGTTCTTATTTTTCTGTCTTTAAGTACTGACGGTGAACTCTGTGCTGTGCAAGGTACAGAGCAAAGACAATTGTTGCTTATAGGAACAAAGTCTAAAGATGTATAAAACAAAAGATGGACTGGGATGTCTTGAGGGATTGGAATAGTCACTGAAGAATAACTGTTGATATGTGGGGGGCGGGGTATGAAAGTTATGTTTTTTTTTCAGAATCTCAGGCTTTGTAACACTAGCATTAATTTCGTCTATTTTGCTGCTCAGTGAGATGCTGAGACTGCTGTGTGGCTTGCTCAGAAAAGCTAATTCTAAAACTTTCTAATGACTTGCATGTTTTTTACTACTAACATATATTCTTAATATTCATATAAGTTTTTAGAGCAAAAATTACGTGCTTTTTTAAAATCAAAAAGCCTTAATAGAGGGCAAAACACATTACAGTGGTTACAGTTAGATCGAGAATTTAGTCTTCATCTCAAGTTCCCCTTATAAATGCTCTTCTGGCTATAATGGCAAAATCCTATGCAGATGTTTTTGAAATACTGGCTGTCCCATAAAATTGCTTTTTATAAAATACTTTGAATCTTCTTTTGCATTGGCTAAATAATTTAGGCAATCTTTTCTTGCTGAGTGAACAGATTGGAAAACATAGCCAAATCCAGTGTTGTGTTAGTTGCACTGCACGAAAAGAACACGTCTGAACTCTGACTACACAGTAGCTTTTCTTCTGTGTGTCAAAATGATGTTTTGATATTTTTTCTAATAAATGGTTGTATTTTGGTTTTTTCTTTCTGCTCATCTGGTTCACCAGGAAGGTTCATGGGCTTCGTCCATCTTTATCTTGTCAGTCATGTGATTAGAGAATGGGTTTTTTAATTTCTGCAACAAAAACTTCGCATTTCATTTTGCTTCTTTTAGTTTTAGTTGCATCTGTCAAGCATCTTTATTTTGCTGTAGAATCAAGACTCTTTTGGTGAAAGGGGTGAAAAAAATCTTAAATCTCAGTCTTATTTTTTAGTGATCAGCTTAATAGGATTAGACAGATGCACTGGAGGAAGTTGATTCTCTGAAGTTTCCAAGTGTTCAAAGCACTGCTTAGTCTTAAGGATACCCAAATGCATTCCTCCAGAACTGACCTTAAGAAGACAAATCACAGTTGGGAACTTTTACTGTAAATTACTGCTTTTAACCATACTAACCAGCCTTCAACAGCATCAGCTGTTCTCTGAGTACCCCTTGTGATCCTAAGGATCAATTAATAGGGACTGTCTGACAACCTGTGACTGGTAACATTTATTTGAAGGTGCTTCCACTACAGTCTGTGAGTCTCATCTATTTGAGATAGGTTAAAGTAGAATGCAGAGTTTCACTGTCCTCACTGGATGTCCAGAAAAAAAAATTTTCCTTGGCTTAATCTTTAAATCTTCTTCCCTGTTCAGAGTAAATTTCCTGTAAGGGACTGCAATGTCCTAAAATTGGGTTTTTCCCCTGCTTTACCCCACAGAGAAATTGGGCTTTTTTCCCAGTTTTTTTATGGGAAAAGATATGGAAACGATGACTGAAATGACACTTGATCTGTCTTAACACCACTCTTCAAAGATGTATTTTCTGATTTGTAGAATGTGCATGTCTTTTCTGTCCTAAGTTTTATGGGTGAAAATCAGTTTGTTGCACAGAAATTAATTAGTGTGGTATCTGAAACTGATCAGAAATCTAGCTGAACACTAGGCAGTGCTGTCATAACTCTACTGTTGAAACATTGAATAGTAAAAATTAGCAGCTTTGCTTGTGTCATGTGACCATGCAGGTTAGTTTTCAGGAAAACCAAATGGTCAGAGAAAGTTGCCTATAGCTCTTTTAAAAAATATTTTTGCTCTAGAAACTTTGCAGTCTTTCTGCTTTTACTTGTCATCTCATGTCTGGATGCCCCTTTGGAACTATAGCATCATCTGAGAAAACTGTGGATAACTGATAAATGCTATATGCATTCAATTGTTAGGCTTTTTATTGTTTTGAAAGATAAAGAAAATTTTAAGATAAATTTTAAGATAAATTTTAAGATAAATTTTTAAAGTTATGCCAAATTATGCTTTAAAGTTTTTTGATTTTCATTTCAAGCACAAAAAAAGCAAATGAGAAGACAGAATTTGCCTATGGACTTCTGAGGCTCTTGCATTTCGATTAAAAGCATATGTTAATTTTGTCTTTCTGCCTTTTGCATGTCTTATGCTTTGTGACCCTTAAATTTAGGGGTTACTTCTCTAAGCTTTCCAAATTTTTTTTCTTTTAAAAAGAAATTTTACATATAATTAAAAAAAAAGTCATTAATAAGCGGAGATACTTTCCAGGTACTGTGAAATTAATATATTATTGTTTAATGTATCATAATTTCTTAATAGATCAGTTGTGATGATATTATTAGTATTGTAAATGTTATGCATCTGACTTTTTGAGATAGCAAAAAACATGTTTCAATTCTTCCTGAATTTTCAGAGTGTCGTAAGTGAAGAGCAGAATGTTACTTTTCTATACAGATCGCTATCAATGAGTGTCTCTTAAATACTTATTTTTGGATCCCAGTGTACTTTGATTTTTGGCTTTTCTAATCTAGTCCTGTTTCTTTTGTTCTGTGATAGTTAGCAGAGAGGACTCTGGGTACATTTGTTTCATAACAAATACGTAAGGAGAATAATCAAGGTAAAAATATACAGAACAAGATCATTTAACATAGGAAAGTCTTGACAGCCTCTGTGAGGCGCATACCAGACTGTATTAGAGGGTTCTTGTGGGCTTTATGTTCTGTTAATAGTTGGAATAGAGATGCTGTAGATGCTAAAAAGTTTTGTTGTTTGTGCATTTCAGAGGAGTGCATATTTGCTCTGTAACTTCTGCATGGTACAGTGGGTTCTTGCTAGTGGGACTTGTGAAACGTGGGTTTGACAACATCCAGGCTGCTTTGCAGTGGACGGAGATGGGCTGGTATCACAGCAGGGCTTGCTGTGCTGGCTTCCAGGGAGTGGAATGGGAGCTGCAGCATAGTGTAGGATCAGCTCAGTGGTTTGCCTTTGGGGAAAACAATTAGATAATGGGGTTGGGGGTTTTTTGTGGTTTTGTTGTTGTGGTTTGATTTTCTTTGTTGTTGGGTTGGGTTTTTTTCTGTTTTTGTGAACTTCAGGTTGGGTAATATTTTGAATAATTATCAAGAATGAATTCTGGAGTTCTGTTTTAGTCTAGTTTCCTAGGAAACCAAAACAAATGTTTCTCTCCCTTCACTGTCACAGTTTTGCCAATTTAATCCAAACTTGAAAGAGGAGGAGGTACTGAACATGTTGAATACTTGAATATTTCATAAAAGAGTGCAGCTGAGAAGAGGGGAGAGAACTTACGATTGCCCCCTTAAGGGAAAAGGTTTAAAGTGAACTCTGCTTGAGATCAGAATTGATGTAAGCAACACCTTCAGTTAATGAATCAGGTGATAATGCTATTTGAATTGCTGCTTATGTGCATACTGAAAACTAGGTTTTTTGGTTTTGTTGTTTTTTTTGTTGTTTTTTTTTGTTTCGGGTGGGTATTTTTTTTTTCCTCTGAACTAGATCTCTTTTTCCTTCCGATTTTCTTTGGCATTTAGTAGAGAATCATAGATGTTTTCTTACAAAAATAGGCTCATCAGAAATATCACACCTAGATGTGAAGGGAGCAGTCTGATTCTGGTCTAACACAGCACAAGAGATGAGTGATATAATCCCATGGGATTTGTCTGAAGAGCAGGAAAATAAAGACATAGAGAATGTTTTTTTTGGTTTTGTTTTGTTTCATTTTTTTAAAACTGGATTCTTAAACTGGATGTAGCCTTGCAGTATCTGTGTTTTCACAGCGCTAAAAAAATTCCAGTGATGTTTGAAGGGGAGTGGATTTGGCTCCTATCCCTACTGGTTTTAGCACCTTTCTTTGCTGATATAGAAAATGGAAGAAGGGGGATCTCTTTCAGAAATACTGGAAGAAAATTAAAATCTGATTTGAAGCTGAAATAAGAGGGTAAGAAAAGGCTTCATTTCGTTACTCATCTTAATGCGTATTTAGCCCAAAGCCACATAGTTCTGGTTCTTACGTCTGACACTTGAATTTTTACCTTTTTTTGTTTTTTTTTTTTTGGAAACACAGCTAAACTCAAGATGCCTGACCTGGTGGAAGGTGTGTGTGTGTGTGTGTGTTACAAGTTAGTGTGTGTTTTCTGTCAAGAGGATTTCTCACGTAGCTTAACTTAAAAAAATCCAGTGTTGTCCATTTTGAATGAGGGTGGAAAGTTATTTTCTGTACTGGGCAGTTTGGTTCCTAGAAAGAGATCAAAGTTCTTTGCATGTTTTTTTTTCCTGGACACTGACCAGAAGATATCAGAACTAGTTGTTAGAGTATGGAGGGGTTGGAGCTTACCTGGGAAAAGATGGTTGTGGGAGGAGGGAGCAGTATGTCAATATTGGGAAATACAACAGAATCTCATCTGTGTTCCCAGCTCTGAAAACTGTTACTTACAAGTTGACACTGAAGGTGAGGTGTACTGCAGCTTTATAGTTGTGAAAAGCCAGTAGCAGGCAGGGTAAGGACACTCTGAGTGATCTGAATTGTTTTAGCTAAAGCCTGTTGGCCAAATGTCAGTTTTCTTTCTAAGATTTCCAAGCAGTCTGTCATGGATGACTTCCTAAAGTGTACTGTGTGAACTATAGAGTCCCAAATGGCGTGCTTTTAGAAGCACAGCCTACACTTGAGTGGATTACTTAATGAATGCAAAAAACATTTTTGTAGGTCTTGCCTTGAACCCACTGTGCTCACTGATTTGCAGTGCTGTTTTTCTGTGGACAGTCTGTGGTATGTGTTACATTTCCTGTAGATGAGAGTTTAGAAATACAAGGATGAATATTCTGATCTGCAGGCATGTGAAAGTCTTAAGTGAATTAATACCAGCTCTAAGAGCAGACTTCTGTCTCCTTTTCAGTTTTTTGATACCCTCTACTTCAGGTTCCTTCCTCTGTTTCATTCCAGACACTGAGAAAAAGACTCATAATAATCAGATTCTGCTGTCAAAAATGCTTGTTTTCTAGCCACTGTTTTGTTTTCTGCCTATGAGATAGAGGCTGAGAACTGGATGTGCAGGAATTGTGCTCCTTCCAGGTTTCCTGAAGGGAGTCTGTGTATAGCCTCACATGAGCTTCAGGGGTGGGTTAAGCTGATGAGGTTGTCCTGCTGCCAGAAGGCACTATCCTGCCATTCCCTTGCATGGGGGTGAGATTTTTTGGGCCTGTATGGGCTAGTGAAACCTAATCTGGGGAGACTAATTTTTTGTTTTTTTTTTTTAAATATTGGATTTGCTTGAAGGTTTGGGAAGGGCAGAACTATTTCCTTTAGCAGCAAGCAGTGGGGTCTGGTCAGCTTTGCAGCATGTGGTGAAGCTCCACATCTGGGGTTGTGATTACTCCATTAAGTCATTCTGAAGATCCATCACCACCTTACTTCTAAACCCAATGAGCTTCTGTTTCAAGCCAGGTGAATGCGCTAGTTGTAGATTTAGAAATCCCCCCTTGTCCCAAGGAGGGGCCCACCACAGGGATAAAGGAGGGAAGTAGGACTGACCTGTAGTAAGATGGTCAGGTTCAGTTGTCTTGACAGTCCATATTGCTGGCCTTCAATAAGTCACATGAATTTCCAGTAGCCTCTTTTGTGTGTGGATAGAAGCTTTAGTTTAGTTACTGGAAGGAGATTGTTTTGCATTTTAATGATGATCATTACTCCAGGGAAACTCAAGTTTTCTAACACAGAAGCTAGGGCAGTCACAGTATTTAAGTTCAGCCTTTAGGTTTGGTTGGGTCTTTTTTTAATCTGCATGGTATTAAAACACTGTGCTTTTTCCAGATAACTGTTGTTGTTCATGTAGCTACCATTTAAAGCATTGTATTGAGAGCTGCAAGTCACTATCTTGTGAATTAGATGAGTACATCATTCTCTGAAAGAAACATTGCATGGAAAATGGTGCAGTCTTTGGCATCAAAGACGTGGCTGTGCAAAGGCCGCCTTTCTCCGTCAGCTCTGTCCTCCATTCTAGGTCATCTTGGGAGTTCTGCATCACATGCATGAGTGTGTGTGCACATGTGTGTATATGTCTCTATCTTTAGTGCTTTGTTCTTTCAAGTGACAGTCACAAGTTTGAATTTCTGGGATACAGAACAATATGTTTTGGGAAGGTCTTGTTTGGGAACTGTAGTTAGGTAAGTGACAGAGCAGTTCTTGCAGGGGAGCTGCTTTTGTTCACTAGTTTGCCAAGCTTGATTGTAAATGTGGTTGCATAGGAGGCACATGAGTTTGCACTGGTGAATCTGAAGAGCAGAAATTCAATTAATAGATAGGATTTTTTTTCTTTCGATATTTGTTTAGTTGATGGTCTCTCTAGCTGATGTTTTAAGTAGCTGATTATTCACTTAAGATCCTTGTCTCCTCTTATAGAGGATCTTATGTCTCTTCTGGATGCTGACATACATTCTGCTCACCCAAGTGTCATTATTGATGCTGATGCTATGTTTTCAGAAGATATTAGTTACTTTGGTTATCCATCCTTTCGGCGCTCATCACTTTCCAGGCTAGGCTCATCCAGAGGTAATTTTGCACCTTTTTTCTTTGTAATAAGTAGTTTGCTGTGGGAAAAGCTAGAGATAGTACACACTGGTGGTTTAGATGCTGATTTAATGTGAAAGTAGAGTGTGATATGTTGTCAAATACAGAGTAGACAAGTAGACTGCTGCTCATCAAAATTATTAATGAATTCTGACTGTTAGCAGGTAAGTTCTGCAAGAACGTTGATAGTCATATATTAAAAATATAATTGTTGATCATTGGTGTTGCAAGGTATTATAAAATTATTGCATGTTAAGTTTATTTTAAACTGTAGTGTATGTACCTACTAATATATAAATTGTGATACAAATATATAATTTGGCTCAAAAATTCATAATAATTGATGACATGCAGCATTCTTTATACTTTCTTTCTTCTTCTTCTTCTTCTTCTTTCTTTCTTTTGGGTTGCTCTATGTACACTGTTCTTCACATTTCCTTAGTTGTTCCATGACAGAAGTTACCTTTACGGAACGAGGAACTTTAGATAACAAGGAGAGAGAAGAAATCTAAATTTTACTTTTTTGAAGCATTTTTATAGTTGGATAAGGAGAACTATTGGCAGGTGATAAAAAAAGCTCCTTGAGCAGTGTTAGGGCATTTTTTCTTTTAAGCATTATACACTTGAAACATTTATAACAGACCATGCAGCAATTTCTTATCCTTTTGAAGCTGTTGCCACAAATAGCTAGAGTATTTCCAAACTGTTAATCCAACCTCTGGTGTGACTGTTTATTTAGCACAGTTTTGTTGCCTTTTGTGAACATGTTTTAATATATTAATTGCTGAACATGTAAGTTCCTGTTACAAAATTATTAGTCAGGGATCAGTGTGATGTTTGCTAGAAAATAAGTGCAGTACTTACATGAAATACATCTGTAAGACAGGCTGTCGTGTTTGGCTTATGTCAAAACTTTCCCATTTGTCTAATACAGCAAAAGACCCAAGACTTGGTGTAATCCATTGAAACTATGAGATAATAATGCAGTCATCTCGTATCTATAGTTCCAGTTAATTTTTGTGAGCGTGAGTGAGGTACTTCATAGGTTAAATGCATTTATGTGCATGTGTGAATATTCAGCATCTGACATAACTCCTTCTAAATTCCTCCTTTTTTTTCCTTTTCTGAAGTTATTCTATTTAAGAGGTTGTTCTATATAGGATGTTATCACAAATTTCTTAGTGCTTGTTCTCCATGTGTAGTTGACTTGTGGAAAGTTAGTTTGATTATCTCATTTAAAAATTTTTTGTGCATGAGCAAACTGCAGAGTACTGGCTTTAGACAGTTTATAGGCCAGTTGGAAGGGAAGCATTTTGGTAAGGAACATTTTTCTGTCAGGATCCTTTTAAAAACTTCTCTGACTCTTGAAAAGTTTTCATTTAATCTACTCCAAGCAGATACACTTTAATTTATTAAATCCAGTCCTATAGAATATTGCTTTAAATGAAAGGAGCTGGATTATCAAACATGTATGAGAGCTTTTTTTAATGCTTTCTTTCATTAACCTTTTCAAATTAGTATTTTTTCTGGGAAAGTTGCTATGAAACTCTCTAATAAATACTCTTTTTTGGTTTGCATAAAGCTATCTGACAGACTGTATAGACTTAAGATTCTTCTGTTGTTATAACTACATTGATAAAACTACAAAATTGCATATTGTACTAGAAAACTTGAAATAGAAATGTTAAATGTATTTGGCCTCTTATGATGTAAGTGAAATTTCTCTAGCATTTTTTCATAGTGAACAAAACTGTAAGCCTTTATTTCTAGCTGATTTTATGTTTAGCGATTCTGAAGTACATATTCTTGAAAGAGTTAATTTGTTGAATGTTGCATGTCAGGACTATACTTTTAATCTGTGTGAGTAGATTAAACTGCTGTTAGTTGCATCCTGAAGGGTCTTTACTAGAGAGTGGCTTACTTTTATCCCACTGGTGTGACCCAATTGCATACCAGTTCTCCTTCTTCCCTTAGAGAGAGACTCTGAGCTGTTGCGTGAACGTGAGTCCGTTTTACGTTTGCGTGAGCGAAGGTGGCTTGATGGAGCCTCATTTGATAATGAAAGAGGCTCAACAAGTAAGGAAGGAGAACCAAACCTGGACAAGAAGAATACACCTGTTCAAAGCCCTGTTTCTTTAGGAGAAGACTTGCAGTGGTGGCCAGATAAGGTATGAAATTTTTTAATCTATTATTTGCATGCTGTGCAATTGATCTGTTTATTTATTTTTCTGAATAAATACTGTGAGTTGCCTTTTTGACTATGATGTCTTAGTTTTGTGAGACAATATAATAAAGCATATTCCTTATTATGCACTGAGTTAGATTGCACATAATTATTGACACCCTTATAGCTACACTTCTGTTACTATTGTTTTTATTTTCTCTGTGTATTTTCAAGATACTGCTGTAGATCATAAAGCTTGGGGTTGTCTTTTTCTTTATTTATTTGGGTGATCAAAGCATTTAATTGGCAGTAGGAGACTCATGAAACAATCTAAACTATGCTGCATCAAGGAAACATTTTTTGATAAGCATTATTATTTCTAGAGATACTTTCAGTTTGAGTGGATTGTGCTTTTAAACTACAATAGCAAAAATTTGCATTTATTTGCAGTTGTGTTTTGAGTTGATCAGTAACTTGGTTGCTCCTTCAAAATCCTTTGTGTTGATTAGCTGTTTTTCTTTATAACCCTAATTCTATTTTCAAGGCAAGAAGTAATAACCGCAGGAGATAAAAGTAGTAGAAACACCAGCTATATGTTGGTAATTGAATATCTGTGGTCATTGCCTTTGTGAACTAGCTAGATGTTTGGGGAGATGAGTTTTTAAAAACCTAAATAAAATAAAACCCAAACCAACCAAAAAACCAAAAAGCTTCCTAAGAATGGAAGTGATCATCTATGTTTAGTAGACCAATTTTACCGACTTGCTGTAGTATTCCCATTTGTGTCTGTCCACGGGATCTGTGAGGTTGCTTTTTTGATCTGTCACACTTTCTTTTTCTGTGTCTCTGTTCATTTCAGACTAAATCTAGATAGAAAGCTTGAAAACAGAGGTGAATATAGAGGCTTATTTCTGCTAACAGCAGCATGACTTTAGATGCAAGTGTCTTCTTCTGGGCATTCAGACTGAGAAATTAAGAGACCTAAAAAGAATGTTTGTCTAGTAGTTGCTCTCTAACAGATATTTTATGTCTAAAGTATTTTCCCTTTGTTTGTTTTGGGTTTGTTGTTGGTTTTTCTTGGTTTTGGTTTTCTTAGTCTAGTAACATTGAACTTCTCTGTCAATGAAAGTTAGCAGCTTTTGTTCCCCTAGCTTAGAATGAGGAAATCTAGCTTGGTAGAGAGACATTCCAGGAATTTAACATCAATGAATAAGTGTAGTTTACATTTGGAATACTGACTCATCATCTTTGTTTTGGTAACGTTACTATGGCCGTTATTACTAGTGTGGGGGTTTTTTGTTTGTTTTGCTGTGATACCTAGCTGTATGCCTGTGCAGTTTGTATACACTGAACTGCTTCCCACGTACCTGTTTGCATATGCACTCATATAAACTCCAGCTCCTGGGCTTCCAGTTAAATGAAGGTGTCTTACTGGAAAGGCCTTCCATTTTTATTCAAAAGTAATTGAACTTTCTGTCATTTCCTTCAGCTGAACATTTATAAGAAATGGTTCTGTGTCTTTTCCTGCTGTAAATCCAGCATGAATTTTTTTTGGTGGTATTTTCCAACAGAAATTCTTTAAGGGGAAAATCATGGGGGAGATGGTTTAGCAGAGAGGTCAGTTCATATGTCTCTTCCATTTTGGAAAATAGGAAGGGGGTCTTGAAAGGTTACTGAAAAGACAGTAAGGTAGGGGGCAAGTGAAAGCACACAAGAAACCACTACAAAAGAACCCGTCATGTTTGCAAATATTTTTCCATCGTTTTTCATTATTTTTACCTTTGGCATTTGGGACAGAACTCTGTAGAAGGCTGTGAAGAGGGTGGTTAACTTTTTTTTGTGGGAGGTGAATTACCAACCTGGCAGGCATAGGTGAAACTTTTAGGAAGCTGATAGTGCTCCCATGTGCATCAGTTTCACCAGCAATCTGAGACTGACAGTGTATAGACATGTTGCTCAGGTGCTGTGTTTTCTCCACCAAATAAACATCGTCAGCTGCTCTGGAATCCAGATCAATGAGTACATTCTTCTGATAACTCAAATCTTGTTACACTGTAATGCTGTCAGTCTGCACTTGCACTGTATCAATCTTGTGCCACGTGTATCAGAGCCACGTGTATTGGAGTGTAGGAATGGCAAGTGTGGCTGGTCTTTCCCTGCCTCACTGTAATTTAGGTGCAAACCAAGCCTTTAGTTTTTTCAAGTAAGTGTGTTCTGCTTGAGATATTAAGATTTTGTCAGTAGTCTGCATCATCTTCCTGTGTGTTAACTTCTCTGGTCTGAAATCAGAATTTGCTGTTGAACACGAGTCTCAGGTTTACAGAAACAGAGCTGTTGTGTTGTTTTGCATCTTTGGGCAGTTGGTTGAATGGCTCTCTGGAGGTGAATGTAGCATTGATCCTGAAGCACTTAGGTCACAACTGCTAGTATTTTGATAGAAGGGAGAGAAAAAATTTGATTGGCAGGTCTCTAATATTCAGCTTCTGGTACAAAGCTGTTTGTTTTTAAAAGATACGGTAGCAAGATGAGAAGTCAAAATGAGTGTCTTGGAGCAAAAATTAATTGCTTTTCCTACTTAACTCTGAGGAATTAGGCCAGCTAACTTCTGAAGATTCATCTATGGTGATGAAGTAGAGATGCATCTCATTAGGCTACAGTAGGTTCTGATGACAGTTCTTTCTCAGAATCCCCCCCCACTTTTTGTGAAGCTGTAAGTGGAGGAAAAATTTGAGTTATTAGTAGTAAGGAACTTCAGAAAGAACATGTTTGTCCTATAGCTGCACTTGCTGAGGAGGAGTGAAACATTCTGTTTACTGAGAAACATTTGTAATTTAATGTTTTGTGAAATCACTCAAATTCTCTGTAGTTTGAGATCTGTTTCAAGGCAAGGAGGAACAGGAGTTTGCAAAAGTGAGATTGTAACATTGTATAGTTGCATTGATACAAAACCCAG
This sequence comes from Pyrgilauda ruficollis, assembly GCF_017590135.1. Classification (NCBI taxonomy): domain Eukaryota; kingdom Metazoa; phylum Chordata; class Aves; order Passeriformes; family Passeridae; genus Pyrgilauda; species Pyrgilauda ruficollis. The sequence goes on along the minus strand of NW_024523822.1, from coordinate 9,541,917 downwards.
TCTAAGAGGAAGGAAATCAGACCTCTGAGGTCCCTGTAGGTATAGGATGAAGCAAATGAACAACCTGATACTGTGTAAGTAGTAGAAAGATACCAGATGAATTTTGATAAAATGTTCAAAAGAAGAAAAGGGCAAGAGGAATAACCAATAATTAGAAACTTTCCCAGCATGTCAGGTTATAATGATGCATACTGATGTTTTAAAAACTGGATGTTGTTTGCAGTTACTTACTTTCAGAAGTGAAAGATAAGAGTCGTTTAACTGATAAAACAGTGAATTTGATAACTGATTTCTTGGGTAGCTTGGAAGATACCTTTCTGACTATACTTAGTAATGGAATAGTGTAATTATGTTGCTTTTTTGTTAATTTCAAACAGCTGGAATTTCATGCAGAATTTTGTTTTTCAACGTCGCAAGTCAAAAGATCTTATCTCTAATTTTATGAGCCATGTTGTATTCTTAAAGCACCATTAATAAACTGTCCAGGTTAATTGCCATGTATATGCTATTGCTAAAAGCCTTGGAAATAATATCTTTCTTTATTCCCACACTTCATCAGAAGCAATGATGTTTTGTGTGAGGGGGCATGATGATCTTGAGGCAATCTGGATAAAGCTTTATTTTCAGGTTCAGCAATCATGAGTGCTCTGAAAAAAATAAATTCCAAGTTCATTTTTTTGCATTTATATGTTTTTATAAATGTATTTATAATATAATTGTCTTAGACTTCGTATTTCTGTGTTTGTAGGATGGAACAAAGTTTATTTCTATTGGAGCTCTATATTCTGAGCTTGTGGCTGTTAGCAGTAAAGGAGAACTCTATCAGTGGAAATGGAGTGAATCAGAGCCTTACAGAAATGCACAGGTATAGCTTTAAATATTCCCCATCGGAATTATTTATGTGCTTTGAGTATCTAAAATACTTTTTTGTTCCTACAGAATCCTTCACTACATCATCCACGAGCCATGTTCTTGGGGTTAACCAATGAAAAGATTGTGCTCCTTTCTGCAAATAGTATTAGAGCAACTGTTGCCACGGAAAATAACAAGGTATGAAATGTTTGCTGGTTGCTGAATTTGACAAAGCTGGGTTTTTTCAATTGCTTGCAGTATAGCGTAGAGAAGTTGTTTATTCAGCTTCATGTACACCAGAAAGTTCTCAATTCATTTGCTCATTCCTTTCCTTTCCTCCTCATGAAATGGAAAAATTTTTTAAAAAAGATAATCTATCAGATTTAGAGTTGAAACAGTGAAAAGGTTGCCTGATTATATGAAGTACTTGAGTTTTTGCTTTTACAGTAGAAACTGACTCTGGTTTGAGAGTAGAGAAGCTTGTTAGTGTTCTGTAGAGATTTAGTGGAAAAACTAAGGACATTGAAGCTTTCAGTGATGTAAAGTAAGTTAGCTAAATATGCTTTTCAGCCCAGTTAGAGTGAACTTGAAATTGATTTGGTAAAGACACTAACACATCCATATACTTTGACAGGTTTCTCCTTTGGTTTTTTTCAACCTTTTTTGTTAAGGTTGAGGACTAGAAATAGAGGGGAAAACAATTCTGGAAAGCTCTCTTTTGGGGAAAGAAAGATGGTAGGGGATACATTTCTGAAGGTTATAATTGTTTCTTTGTTTTGTGATACATTTTTCCCCCCATTCCAAAACCAGTAAATATTACATTAAAGATGCAACTGATGTGAAACTTCTCTTTTTCCTTTTTTTTCCCCCCTCTACCTTCTCTGTTCCTTTCTTTCCTTGTCTGTTAGGTTGCTACATGGGTAGATGAAACTTTAAGCTCCGTAGCCTCTAAATTAGAGCACACTGCACAGACATACTCAGAGCTTCAGGGAGAACGGATTGTTTCTTTACATTGTTGTGCTCTTTACACGTGTGCTCAACTAGAGAACAACTTGTATTGGTGGTGAGTAAATACTGTGTTTGTGTACAACAGTGTGGATGCTCTGGGTGTCTTCATGTCTCTGGCTCTGAGAACCATTGCAAAACTGCTGAGCCACCACTGTTCTGAGTTTGGTAAATCTGCACTTGATCTTAGGCTCCCTTTATGAAACATATTTATTCTCTTTTTTAATGCTTAAAGCTTTTGGATCCAATTATAACATCTTAAACAGAATAAGGTCATTATTTTAGGAGATGTGTGTAAGTGCTTTAGCATTCAGCTGTATCTACTACACAGGATCAGAGAATAATCTTCTCTATGCCTTTTGGGTCTTTCAGATTATAAATATGGAACAAACTTTCCCACATACGAGGTCGATGTTCCTCTGTCTGGCTCTGTTAGAAGATTTGGTCTATTAGTTTGTGGTCTAAATCTTAAAGAAGGGGGGAAATAACATCAAATGCTCCCTCTGGAGTTCGTTGTTAAAATATAACCCTTTCAGAGATAAAATATGAAATATTAGTTAAAATATTTTAACTGATAGCTTCATGATTAAGAAGCTTACACCAAAAAAAAACCCCAAACAAAACAAAGCAAAAAACAAACCCTCAAAAATAATACTTCCAAGGGGCTCTGAAATGAGTTTCTAATTTAAGGGAATTAATTGAGTAATACTAATGCATTGTCAGCATGCATTATTTTTCAATGTGTCAGGAGTCATTGCATTATATATCATGCCTAAAGTTCAAGTGGCTTAAAGGCATGGATGAGCTCAATACTCAATGATGAGCTGGAAATGAGAGCATTGAAAATGAATTGTATGAAACAGCTTTCTCATTAAATTCTGTTAACTCTGGAAAATATTTAAGTGGACTTGTAGCTAGACTTGTAAACTTCTGGTTCTTGGCTCTTGCGTTATGTCATGGCTGACACGGCACACGTTAATTACTCTTTGTATAGATACTGCTGAGCTGTAGCATTGGAGATACTTGGCTATTAGAACCTTCCGTATTTACTGGAATAATCTGTGCATAATACAGAAATACTTACTAGTGTTTACATGTAGTCTTTGGAAGCAATTAATGATGTAATGTGTCTTTTTCTGGTTAAATGTCAGCTGTGGTGATTTTATGTTACCAGATTGATACAGACAGAAGCTCCTGTTACTATTGATATCGAATTACAGTGATCTGGAGTACATGAGACAGGATTCCAATTTCCATTTTTTCACAGGACTGATGCTTTTTATGTTTTACTTAACATAAAAGAGCTTCTTGAATCAAAGCTTCTAACTGTATAAGCTACTGACTGAAACATTAAGTATCAAAATAATAAGCATGCTCAACTGTGTATGCAGGCATGATTTTCAACTAAACCAAGGGGATCCAATTACAAAAGAAGTTGTTTTTTTCCCCCTCTCGCAGTGGAAGTTGTTGTAAGAGCCCCAGACTCCTTCAGCCATGTACCCAGAGAGAAAGTGAGGCTTTTAGAATTTGGAAACAAAAATCATGTTCCCCAGAGGACGCAAATTCTGGAAATTATCACTATTTGTGGGAAAGATATCCACAAGTTCAGAGAGGCAAGCTGCATCTTGAAAGCTGTGACTGGAGTATTCCACTTGTGACAGACTGGAAGGAAAGCCATTTGGCAGTGAACTAAGTCGTGTGTTCTGCCTCTTCCTCCTCCTCTTTATAAATTGGGGTAGTCGAGATGAATTTGGAAAATTGGGATACATATGGAAAAAGATGACATTTCTGCAGTGCTTTGAAATTTTGGGGAAGGTGGCACACACACTTGAATGTTTGTTCATTATTACATTAAGCAGAAGGAATAAACTGTTCAAAGTTCAGAACAAAGCTTTTCTTTCACAGCCCTTTTAAAATAACATGCATTTTTCCACAGGGGTGTAGTTCCTTTCAGCCAAAGGAAGAAAATGCTAGAAAAGGCCAGAGCGAAAAATAAAAAGCCGAAGTCTAGTGCTGGTATCTCCTCTATGCCAAACATAACTGTTGGAACCCAGGCAAGTACAGCTGTCAGCAGTGGCATTTTTACCATGCTATATGATGAGCTTAAAATGTGCTCTTAAAAAAAACACAACAAAATTAATTAGCACAAAAAGTTATGCACAAAATGATAGCAATAATGGGAAATAGTATGTGTGAATGATATGGCTGTATATGGCAGTGTCCTGTTAGTATTGTTGCTGTTCTACAAGTATGACTCTTGCTGCACAGAAGAACAAGCTGTTCTTATGCAAAGTACTTCTATTTTAACTTACCTACTGATTCTGTATTTTAGTAAGTATAGAAATACAATTCCCTGTAGAACAAATAGCTTTGTAAATGATGAGGCATTTAAATGCCTGCACTATTAATATCTGGGTTTGATTTATTTATGCAGTGTGATAGACCTTTGGTTTGAAGCCTTTACCAAAAAGGCTAATAACTGATACAGAGGATTTTTTTTATAAGTACTAGAACTAATATGAGAGAAAGCAGCCCTTTCCTAGGGAGCACATTTCTTTTGATTGTAGAGCCATTCTAATTGTCACTGTGATGAGTCTCTGTTATTGGATTCATAGTTCCTTTTGTGGTTGAGCATCTAAATATTACATGTTAAACAGTTTCAATGCTAAAGCTGTTGGTTTCAGCTGTGAATTTCACAACAGCTTCTTTTTCCATACGTAATGCTGACTTTCCTCTTCACCTGATTGCATAAGTTTTCTATTTTGACTACTGCATATGCCATCAAGAAAATAACATACGGTTTCCCTCAGTAGAAGTAATTTTTCTCATAGAAACAAATATTTCTGTTTCTAGGTGTGTTTAAGAAATAACCCCCTCTATCATGCTGGAGCAGTTGCTTTTTCAATCAGTGCTGGCATTCCTAAAGTTGGTGTGCTAATGGAATCTGTTTGGAACATGAATGACAGCTGTCGATTTCAGCTTCGGTCCCCTGAGAGCTTGAAAAACATGGAGAAAGCCAGCAAAACTACTGAGGCAAAGTAAGTGTGGAGACCACGTGCACGTACTCACAGATTGTTCATGTGATACTCTCCTGAACTAATAATGGAAAAGGAATGTCAGATTTTTATAATTTTGAAAATTTTGTGATCTTTATGAGGTACTAGGTTTCTTGTAAGCTTAGCTAGATGTGCAGAAATGCTCACTGCAGGAAAGGTGTCTCACTTCTGTCAAAGCACTACGTACATGTGAAATGCAGGAGGAGTATTAAATGAAGGCTTGTCTACAGTGTTTCATAAGGTTTCCAAGATTTTATATTTTAATAGCAGAAAATGGAACCAGCTGTTTCCTGGCTCTTCATGAGATTAAACAGATCTCTTTGAGCCCCTCCATAGTTTGAAAGAAAAATCTTTTGGGTTGACAGTTGCCATTTAAATGTTTCTTAAAACAGATGTAACAATTTCAAGTAAAGCTTGAAAATGTTTAGCAGCTCCAGAGTTTCAGGTTACTATATAAAGCTAATAATTCTTTGTTTCCTCAAATGAAGGAAACAAAGCTCATCATGTTTATTTTCTGTAATAGTGTATCTGTGCTCGGTTAATGTTAAAAAGCTAATCCCTGATTAAGCAGTATTGTACCATCCCCAGCTTCAAGATTTTCAGTTAGGATGGTTGTTTGCAAGTGTGGAGTTACTCCTTTAAGCTGTTGTTAAAGAAACAATGCTGGGATACACAGGTGCTTTGTCCATTGTCACAGAAAAGACTTCACTTTTTTCTTTCTTCATTCTGAGTACTAACTTTTATTCTAGACCTGAAAGCAAACAGGAACCAGTGAAAACTGAGATGGGTCCTCCACCATCCCCAGCTTCCACTTGTAGTGATGCATCTTCAATAGCAAGCAGTGCATCAATGCCATATAGTAAGTAATGTGTAGCTCAGAGTAAACGTAAATAATTATGTAGATAAGAAGTTTCCATAAAAGGCAATTCTATGGTGATTCTGTACTAATTGCAGAATCCTTTGGTCTTTCAGTCTATATTGCAGTGTAGGTAAAGGCTTTTGTAATAGACTTTGAATAATCTGTGAATTGTCAGAGTTAAATAAATGTATAAGCAGTGACTCCTCGATGTAAGGTGTATCTGTGCAAGTGTAACAGTTCTCAGAATCAAAAGTATCTTTCAGGAGGTGATCAAGAGGAAATTCTAAAGAGAAATTTATTTTTAGTTGCAATGTGATAATGAGTTTCTTTGCAGCCAGGAAGTTGAACTTGTTTTGGAAAACCTCTTTAAAGATTAAGCTGCTGTTGAACAGCTTGCCTTGTAACTGAAAGTCAGTGTAGAAAGCAGTAGTTTGTATCTATTACAGAAAATGTCTAAAATGAGACATTCTTTACTAACATACAAAAGCAGTCAGGAATGTTTCATAGTGAAAGTTGTGCTTAAAAACCTGAAAGGCTACACCCAAATTGTGTAACTGGACTCCTTAAGCATTTTTTCTCTCAATTTAAACACATACATTTATAAAATGTAATTACAATGCCATCATTTGAAGACATCTTCTCTCTGCAGCTTATTCTTCTAATTGCTCACAAGCTGCAGTTTTAAGCAGCACTGACATAATGACTCAAATGGCCTTGTGCAGGGACTGAGAATCTCATCTGCTCAGATCTGCAGTACTTACTAATTTTACTAGTAGTCTTTTACTATTGATTACTTTTGCAATTAATTCAACTGTAATTTTCCACTGACTACAACTTTGCTTGGGCTTTTGAACTAGTGTTTGGACTTAACTGTGCAATTAGCTTAGAAGTTCTCTGCTTCTTACTTCAAATATGTTGATAGTGTTAATTACATTATATACTCAGCTTGGAAGAGTAAAGGTTCTTGTCAGTGTTAATTTAGCCATGTTATGTATTTAGATTTGATTCTGAGTGTACTACAGTTGCTGTTCAGATAAAGTCTGCAGCAAATCTAACTGTACTGCAATTGCCATTAGCCCAAATAGCTATTTTCTGCCTCATTTGCTATTCTTCTAGAAGTTTACCAAGTAGGCCATATGTGGTAGGCAAGCAGACTTTTTGTAAGGTTGGTACAAAGCACTATAGCAGGGGTGACTGAGTGTTGTCACAGTGTCAGCCATTTCACTTACAGCACAAGTATGTGAGCCCTGCCAAAACAGGGCTTGGTCCTTGTATTTTATTTTTTTGTATTCTAGTTACTGTATTATTTAAAATTTTAAAAAATATTCTAATTACTTTTCTTAAATATCTTTAAAATTGCTTTACTTATCATATAGACTTTATTAGTTTCCAAATCCATAGAAAAACATGAAGGTTACATGATATACTTGTTAGATAGCTCTGACTGTTAAAGTTGTATTCTTGTTAACCTCTTGTTAATTTCTGCATTGGACTGCTGATAATCTTTGGGGGGAAGGGTTTGGTGTTTACTGAACACTGCATTTTGATGCTTTGATTAAGTATGTCAAGTCTTTCTTTTTGGTGCTAACTTTTTTGTCTCAGAGCGACGACGATCTACTCCTGCCCCGAAAGAGGAGGAGAAAGTGAATGAAGAACAGTGGTCTCTGAGGGAAGTTGTGTTTGTGGAAGATGTTAAGAATGTTCCTGTTGGCAAGGTTTGTCTAAAATCTAAAATACACCGTCCCACTGTTTTTGGGCAGGGGAGAAAAAAGGTTTTTTCTTTTAGATAAGCTAACTGTTTAAAAAAATATCATACTTTCAGGGATGCTTGAGAATATTTCTGATGAGTACGACTTGAGCTGTGTTTATATTTGTCCCTAACATAATGCTAATAATAGAGTGGGTGTATTGTGAGTAAAACGTGATAAATCTTCAAAAATTCTGGTATTTTAAGTTGAACCACAGTATTACAAAAAACAGATGTGGTTTTATCCAAAATACTATTTTGTTGTCTTGAGCAATAACTCCCACATGTCCAGCGAAATTGTGAAGAGTTCCACCTGTTATGACTGACTTTTACATACACATAGGTAGAATATTTGGATGAATCTCATGTTCTGGCAAGCAAAGAACATAAATATTTTTGTTAGAAATTAAACGCTTCATTAATATGATAAAAAAGTTATTTGATTTATTACTCCAGAAAATCCCGTTGTTTAATCCTTGTAATGTTTTCATTTTTTCTCTAATAAACCTTTGCTCTGACTCAAGAGCCATATAGAGGAAAATACTCCCTTTTCTCTTTTGGCACTGTTGTGTGATGTTAGGAGGGATTAGGTCCTCTAGACAGTTCTCTGGTATGCTTTTCAAAAATACAAGCAATGAGAAAACTGATAAGGTTTTCCTCAAAAGGAAAAGATTGGTTTGCTTTCTACTTGATTAAACAGAAGATTTAAAATAATGTTATCAGAAGAGGATCAATAACTGTCCAACAGAAGGCAGCTGAAGTTAGTAAGAGTTATTTTACTTGCATCCCTAATGTATTTACTTTGATTTGCCTTCAGCAGTATCTTTGAAAGGAGCAGGCTCACAATGAATTTTCATTATCAAGTTTAGGTCATTTCTGCAGAAGGGAATATGGAGCAACTTAGCTCATTGTAACACTTCCATTTCTCAAAATAAGATTTTGAGATCTAGTTGAAGTTGCTGAAAGCATTGTTTTCTTCTGATACCATCTCTGGGAAAGTCCCTGTTGTCCTTATCTGTCCTTGTTTTATATCCTAAGATTTTCAGTAAAGAGACTGTTTCACTATTTCTGTATACAGTTGCAAAGATGCCTGTGCATTGCATCAAGAACTACTATAATCAATATAAAAGAGCTTGAATTTTTATGTTTACATTTTCACTGGAGTGCTAAAATCAGTATATGGCATGTCTTCTGAACAGAGTTACTGGTGCTAAGTCTATTCTAGATCAGTTGTTTATGGCAAAAACGCTTGTTTTCCTTTATGAAGCACGCTGTCCTTTTCCAGTGTTGTATACTGCCACTCATGTTTTTCCTTCTGCAGTTTTGTAATACTTTGTCTTCACAGCTCAGGCAGAATCCAGCACACAAAATCATAACTATTTTTTTCCTGGTGGTGTCCAGGTTAAAGTTAGAAATGCAGTTTATTACAAGGCAATAAGCAAGTTTAAGCCTTGTTACATGTTCTGTTTGTAATTTGGATCAGTTGTGTGATTGTATGAAGGAAAACCAGAGGCTTCTCAGTCTGCAGAAGAGTTACCCTTGGCAGTTTTCTCCTACAGACTCCAGAGTAACATTGTTCATTATGGAGCAGTAACGTTTGTAATTGAGCTTGTTGTGAGCTGAATTATACACAAAGAGGATTGAATTCTGAATAATCTGACTATTGTATCCATAAGTAATTTTTGGATGTGTGTATATGGAGGTTCAGACTGCAAAAATGTGATTAGATGGATTTGGGCTCTTAGAACTTCTTGAGTTAAGAAATTCTATCCTTTTACAGTCCACCCAGATATGCATTAATCTGGTCTTCCATGGTCTTCTGTTTACTGACTGACAATCTGAAAAGTCACATCTTTGATGTATTGTTATGGGTGGCTTCAGTGGCATGAGCATCTTGCAGGAGAATATACTTTTCCAGTGTAACCTGGGAGCATGTTAGCCTTGGTGTTTCAGAAAATTGGAAAGGCTTTGAAACCACTTTGAGTTTTAAGAACTTGATGTTACAAATCGTGGTGTCAGTGGAGCAACACTTAGCTTCTCTCAAAGTGTCATCCAGTAAAATATGTGGTCATGGAGCATGTGAATATTTGGGCATCTTTTAGAAATGCACGATGGTAATTTAGAGGATATTTTTTGAGCACGGTATGAAGTCAATTACACTAAACTAATTGATTTCTGAGGCCAAAAATCTTGCTTTATGTAATGATTCAGATTTGAAGGAGTAAGTAGAATAAAGCAATTATTTTTGTCCTTTTACCTGCAAGAACATCTGAAAGTTTAAACATTTATATTCTTCAAAATAAAATGAATAATGTGTGGTAGCCATGAGCTTTTGTCAAAATGTTTGCTGTCTTAAAATTTTTTATATAATTCTTGGTTTTATACACAAAAAAAAACTTCACTTAGTCTTCAGGAGGTGGAATTTAGAGATAGGAAAGAAAGGGATAGGAAATTCAGATTTACTGATGTGCAGCCTGTGTTCCTGAAACGGTTTTGTTTCTAGAAATTTTACGTCCCCATGCTTTTGGATGTATGCAGCAGCTTCATGATGTCTCTAAAAAATGTTTGTTTAAAATCCTTCCATGACCCCTAATGTGTTCTGTAGAACAGTGGGCAGGTAGAAGGTGTTGGCTTCTAAAGTGCCCCTGTCTCTCTGGGCACTTTGTTGATAATGTAACAGCTCTCCCCTGAGTGCTGAGATCCAAGATGAGTGTGATCATTCTGATAACAGTAGATTGTGCAATCTGCATCTTACACACTGCTTTGTAAGTGTGGATCTCATATGATGCCAAAGCAGTGAATGACCAGAGAGTGCAAAGTCTTTACACTGAGGTGGTGTTGAAAGAGATAAGAATGCATGTCTGCTAGATACTCTCTTGTAGTTAGTCATCTGCTTGCTCCTTGGAATTTATTACTTTCCAATCTCATTTCAATTTAAATCCTTCATGGCTTGGAATGAAATTAAGTCTTTATTCCTCCAAGTTCATCACTAGATGGAATAGATAATCATTCCAGGATTATCTACCTGATGAAAGACTGATGGAATGAAATAGCCTGGCACTTGTCCCATCTCTTGTCTGCACTGGTGAGAAGTCTGATGGAGTGTTTAGTGTTGTTGAGAAAAGATATGGGCTGAAATAAGCCTTTGTTACTGCTCACTGGTATCAGAGGGATAAAAGCTTTTTTCTGTTGATCCCATGCACTTGGGATATTCTACTTCACCACATTAGCTTCTGGATCTTTTCTTCCGAAATGGCTTAAATGGTGTCTGAAACCACTGCTAGAACAGAGGGATGGGGAACCTGGGTTGGAGCTGCTTTTTTCTTCTTTGGCAGCTGCGGTTCGTTTTGGTCTGAGGCTTTCCATTGGCAGTGTCCAAGGCCTCCCCAAACTGCTTCTGGTCATCAAAGTTATCCTCATCCAGGTGAGAATCCTGTGTATTACCAATTTTGCAGTTCCTATACCCAGAAAGCCTATCAGCTCCTAGGAATTTTGTAAAACATAGATTTGGATTGAGTAGTTTGTTCCTATTTTTTATTGCATTATTTCAGTCAGTCACTTGATTTTGTTTTTTTCCTTTGATTCGTGTCTGAGATTGAAGCCTTCCAAATGAGAAGAATAAATTGAAAGAGCTCAGACTGGATCTTGCCCTAGAAGAGTTACCCACTCCCTATTATGAATCTATTTGTAATCTTTCAAAATAGAGTATTTCTCAAAATTGTGTCAGTATTTCTTTGAAGGTGAAGAAATACTTCTTTCTGCCTTTGGGACAGAGATAGAAGTCCTTTCTGTGATGTTAAAATTTCTTCCATTTCAAAAAAAAGATTGAATAGGAAGTTAAAATTTTATTTTCCCTGGTCTTCTGCTGCTGTGTTTTGAGGAAGAATGTGGTGATTTTGGAGAAGGAAAGACTCAATGATTTCCAGTGGCATTCTGGTGTTAGGGACTGTGGAAGTGGGTTGATAGTAAAGATAAAGTTAACAACTGTGTTCATCTTTTAGTTTCTTAAATAATTTTTTTTATTCTATTAAAAAGACCAGGTGTTGTTATCTTGTAGCTGAAAATGCACTAAAAAGGTATTCTGCTTTTTAGAAAAAAATTCTTTAGTTTTCCGTTTTGTTGCTTGCTTTTTTCATTCAGTTCATTCTCTTAATTAAGTCCTAGTAAGGCACATATTGCATATGTAGTGATGGGAAATGCTTGGTTCTAACTGGTGAAACTTCTGTGTTAGCAGTGTCGGCAGTACATTACTTGTGTAAGCTAAAGCATCTCAGTTCTTTAGGGTTTTGCATTTTATTTTTGTAATGAGTTTTAAAATTATCTCAGACTTACATAAATTCAATTAAAGAGGAGTGTTTATGTTGCATATCTATCTTGTTTGGTGCTGGCTCATTATGCCACATCTTTGCTTTGGAGCTCTCTGTGTCCAGTTGCTGTCAAATGCTTCACTCAAGGTCATTGCTCACTACGTCAGGGGATGGTTTTATTTTTATTCTGTATAATGACCAACATCTGTAGTAGTAATTTTAACTAAATAACTGATTTTAAGTTTGAAGAGGTGATTGTCGTCTTAGCAAAATCTTAATAAGCATATTTTCCAGTTTTTAAAGATATGTGATTTTCCTGGAGAATGGGAAAGAAAAAACATTTGTCATGTGGATGCCGTAAGAGTTCCAGCACTTCAAAACTGTCATCATTTCTCTGAACACATCAAAAGTGATATAAGTGAGAAATTCTGTAGTTGGTAGCACTAGGAGCAGCCAGAAAGCATGCAGTAAAAACCTTTTAATTATGGAGACAGGATCTATGTTAAAGATTGGGGAATTGTACCTTTTCTTACTGTGTTCTTCCATCAGAAAGTAGCCCAAATTTATAAAGTTCTTGTAGCAACATTTAGTCATTTAAAAAAAGGAGAAATATTCTACATGTCAGACTAAAAACTCTGATTGAACCATTGGCATTCGATTACAGCCTTATAAATTAGTCTGATGATCTTAGAAACATCTAAATATACATGGAATAAACTTCTTTTACTAAACCACAGTTTTCTTCTTGAGAGTTGTCTTGCCAATCTCAATAGAAATCTGTCTTTGTATAGTCCAGATGATGGTTAATGTTTGTGAATCTTTTGACTAGGTCTGAAGTTTGAAATTTTTGGGTAGTATTGTTACAGCTATCAGTGATGCTCTACTACTGGAACTTGTAATTCTGCTTCTAGAGTGAAGTTTCATAATTTAGGGAGCAATTGCTGTAGCTCTGTCCACAGTAATCTTCATTACAAAAAAAATCTGCTAATGCTTTAAGGTTGTCAATATATCATTTTCTCTAGTGCACTTGATAGACTGCACTTAGCTAGAAAAATTGGGAGGAAACATGGATTTTTCTTACATACAGTATCTTGAAAATTTGAGACATGTTTTTTATTGTTGGACACCTTTTATATAAGTTGGGTACATTTGGATTTTTGTTTGTCAAGCACTTTCTGTGTAGAAACTTTTGAGAAATTAGGGCTTATTAAAAACTGATGGATGCTTATATCTAGTTTGATCAAGACTGAGAGCATACAGAGTTCTTATTTCTGCTCATAATTAAAACATTGTCTGTTCTTTCCCCACCCCCTTCTGCCTTAGCTTTGTTTTTGTTTTGAGAAAACTATGGTCTCAGCTGGAAATTCAAAGGGCCTCGCTGTTTGGTGATAGCACAAGAAGTTCCTGAATCAAGGAAGCCTGTTTCGACAGTTTTGATTAGATATGCATGGCAGCAACTCTTTAGAGATGCTTGCAGTCTTAGAAATGCCTGTGTCAGTGTAGAGTTGAATAGCTTCTGTTTCCTTGGGAGGCCAGAGAAGGACAGACACACACACGAAGAACATCTGGATACACTGGTCTGTATCCTTCAGTCCTAAGGGACTGAGTGGAGAACTTGATCATTGAGTGTGCAGAAGAGGTGCTGGACCAGTAAACTAATGGGTCTTTTTGCCACTGTGTACAGTCCTGTTGAGGAAAGAGCACTAAAAATTTTCAGGTGGGGCCAAAAAAAGGTTTTTTCCTTTATCTTGTAGTATAAAATCTAATGGGCAGTTGAAGAAGGAGACTCAGTGTAGACTTTGTTGTTGTTGTTGTTGAATTGTTGGCTATTGTTTGGAATTCATTGCCACAAGAATAGTGTTTCTTCCAGAAGTAATTGCACAAATTAATTAGAGAAAGGTCTATCCAGGCTGTTAAACATCAAGTTGTCCTGCTGTTTCCAGGAGGTGGAAGTTGGAAAGAGGCCTGGGGGGTACCAGTAGGAGCTTCTCTAGTCAGTTGATGTTGGCTTCTCTTGGATGTAGGATGCTGAAATGGAGGGAGCTCTGATATGAGTCAGGATGATTATGAAGTCATTAGAAAATCCAAGTTTTTCAAATTTCAGTAATTTTAGCAAAATGACAAGACTAATACCAAGACCTATACAATTTTATCACTGGATATTGTAAGTTTTTTCCTCTCTCTGAAAAAGGCGTGGTTTATTTTGAAGCAAATCAGATTCTGTTCAGCCTTTTGGTAAAACTCTAATGTGTTCTGCCTGTAGGTGCTAAAAGTGGATGGTGCATATGTTGCTGTGAAATTTCCAGGCACCTCCAATAATGCAAACTGTCAGAGCAGTTCTAACTCCGATCCTGATCCTTCTTCTCTCCTCCAAGACTGTAGGCTGCTCAGAATAGATGAGCTGCAGGTATGTGTTTGTCAAACGTGGAGGAAACAACCAGTATTTAGAAGTGTCAGTGCTGTGTGTGCTTAATTGCAGCTTAAAATTTTACATCTGTTTTCAGGTCGTAAAAACTGGTGGAACTCCAAAAGTTCCTGACTGTTTTCAAAGAACACCCAAAAAGCTGTGTATTCCTGAAAAAACAGAGATCCTAGCAGTAAATGTAGATTCAAAAGGTGAGTAGGACTTACCCTGTGAGTCCAAATCTGTTGGTTCCTTTATTACCTGTCTCTCATCCAAGTGAAAAATGCCTGCTTTCAAAAGAACATAAACAAGTGCTTCCATTGATATTAGTACTTTCTTGAAAGTGCTTTAGTTAGGAGTTCTTTTTACTGGATGCCATCCATAAAACATTGACCTTTTTCTTCGTGTGTTTTTGAAGGAGTGCATGCTGTTCTGAAAACTGGGAACTGGGTTCGCTACTGCATATTTGACCTTGCCACAGGAAAGGCTGAACAGGAAAATAATTTCCCTACTAGCAGCATTGCATTCCTGGGTCAGAATGAGAGAAGTGTTGCTATTTTTACAGCTGGACAGGTTTGTGGTTTTGTGTCTCAGTCATTTAACCTCACTGCACTTCACTTCTGTCATCTTTGAATGAAATGGTACAGCTTTCTGTAAGACTTTCCCAAAATATGGCAAAGAAATAGTTTTTCAAACAGGTTATGAAAACCTTGCTGCTAACTTTAATATTTTGATGGCACAAGGGCAATAGCAAACAGCTTACCTAAGCACATCTTATTTAAACTCTACCTTGAATGTACAAAAGGGAAGAAAAAAGATGACAGAATGGTTCTGGATTAGTATCAGCTTGTTATCTAGCTGCATTTTGGAATGTGATCTAGCTATATTTTGGGGCTGGGTCAGATATAAATCCACTTTTGAGAATAAATGGAAATATTAGCAAGGAAAAAAAACTATTCTGTAATTGACTGAAAGTACAGATTCACTAAAAATGATTGATGTTTTGTGCAACTCTTCCACAAACGTGGTATACTTTGTTCAGGATAATTGAAAGAAACAGTTTTTGCAAAATAATTGAATTTGAATGTTTCATTTCAATATATTTAACTTTACTTGAAGCATTTAAGTAAGCTAAAAGTATAGTTACTATTTGTTTCACTGGTAATGTTAATCAATAAATGTTTATCAGAAGGAAGATTCTTCTAGTAATATTTATTATGTTAAACACATTTCAGGCATTTGTGAAAGGGAATTTCCTATCTTATGTTGCACCACTTCTAATGATAGGAGTCAGTGACATAAATGAGAACCTTGGATAGACTGTTGTAATTGGTTTTAGTCAAGAACTGGACCTTTTGGGAAGGATAATATGTATAAAATATGGAGACTAAATATTGAAACTTTTTTTTCCCCAATGTAGGAATCACCTATTATTCTTAGAGATGGAAATGGTACAATCTATCCAATGGCAAAAGATTGTATGGGTGGGATACGAGACCCTGACTGGCTTGATCTTCCACCTATTAGTAGTCTTGGAATGGGTGTTCATTCCTTAACAAATCTTCCTGCTAACTCGACCATCAAAAAGAAAGCTGCTATTATCATTATGGCTGTTGAGGTAAAATATTTTCTCTGCTACGGAATTATGTGGGTTTTTTTTTTTTCTTCTCTTGCTATTAAAAAGTTCTGCTTAAAGCAGCTTCATGTTTAGATACTGATTTGTGTTTTCACTATTTGAAAGAAGCTAATTTCAACTGAAGATTCTCTTAGAAACACAAAAACACCAACAAATTTGCCAAGTAAAGTGAAAGACCCCTTTTTTTGTGGGGATGTGTGACTTCTGTATCAGGCTTTTGATTAGTAGAGTTTTTTTAGGCATTGATTTTGAAATGGTTACCTTTTTATATCTGCTAACACCATGCAGTTTCATTTGTCTCATGGGTGCAGTTTTTCTCAGAGATCCAACAACTTCTTTTGGTTGGATCCCTGAGAATGCAATACTTCTTTATTTTTTTTTCTATTTTTAAAAAATTATCTATTTGGAGCATATACTAGGAAAGTAGGAGAGGAAAGTGAAGGTTTTTTCACTTGAATCACCTGTAGAGTTCTGTCCTCATCAGTGATGTTGTCTGAGTAGTTCTGCTGTGAATTTGTATGTCATAGTTGTAAAATCTTGTCAGTAATTTGTTAGCTCTGCTGTGTGTTCTGCTGCCACCCGGAGGTACTGTGTACCTGTTAGACTGAGATTGATTTCACAGTGAAGTAGTTTTCCATCATTATGGAGAAACTGGTTGTATATGGGGTGAACCTCCCAGACCTTCAACAGCTTCTAATCACTCACTTCTCAGCACATAAATAATTTGTTTAAAAAGAACTAGGTTAGAACTCATTCATGTACATCCTTAGGCTTTTTCAGTTGTATCACTTTTCCCACGTTTCATGGAGCTATGAAATGGAAGTAATCTATCTTAAGAATCCAACTGTGAAGCCAAAGGAATGCTTTTGTGAGCGTGATGGCATCTGCTGCTCCGTTCCTTTTGCTTGTCTGTGCCTGAATGTACACAACTCTGTTTTTAACAGTGCTATAATTGAGATGATGAATATTCTGAACAGCTCCTGCACTAACTTCCAGCCAGTGCTGGAGATGAAGACCTTCCTATTAATTTCAAAATTAGAAGAAAATTAGAAGCATTTATGGAACTTATATCTCTACCTTTTGTGCTTCACATTTCTAAAATACTTTATTCTTTTGAGTACAGAAACAAACATTGATGCAGCACATTCTTCGATGTGACTACGAGGCTTGCAGACAATATCTGATGAATCTTGAGCAAGCAGTTGTCTTGGATCAGAATCCACAGATGCTGCAGACGTTCCTTGGCCATAGATGTGATGGAAACCGTAATATTCTGCATGCTTGTGTGTCTGTATGCTTTCCAACCAGCAACAAGGAAACAAAAGAGGAAGAGGGTGAGCTCAACAATATAATGAAAATAATTTCAAAATAATATTTTCATGCATTTTCAAGAAAATATTAAATAAAGGTTGCATTCTTCATATACAGGTATATTAAAATTTAGCACCTAAAATGTGCCCTGGCCTTTCAAAGGTGCTGAGACAACATTTTTACTACTCTCTTAAGGTTTTATGAGAACTTCTAAAAGAATTCAGTAGTTAAGAGCACTAAGCTGTTTAAATTGATTATGAAAACTTCTGACATTCACGTGTTAATTTTAGATGAAAAACTATTCTACCTTTGTATCGCTAGTATCCCCTTTATATCACTAGTAAAATTTATGAGAAATGGCATTTAATAATTTTTAAGTGTTGTAGAATATTTTAATACCTTCAATTATAAACACTACTTTTTATTGATATGTATTAAGAAATGTGGAAGAACGACCTATTAATGCCAGTTACTGACACCATTTAAAAATGTCTGTTAAATGCTGTTATGTAAAAAGCATGTTAACAGGGCAAGGTTGCTAAGTCAAGCACTCAAAAATTAAAGAATGGCAGAATTAAGTTTACCCATGTGCTGTACACGGGTATGCATTGTGAAATGGTCTTTAATTACACCATCATACTATTTTTTCCACAGGACTACCTCATTCAGTGCACAAGATGGACGGTGCTCACCGAATGGGTAGCTATTCAATATTTCTTTTTATCCTCATCATTCAGTGTGTGGCCCCATTCCTTACACTTGCACACCATACAAACCCTGCACTGAATAACGAATGAACTTCCTTGTGGGATTTTTGTATGGTGCTGTCATTGAATTTTAGTCATTTATGGACCTTAATTGTTCCTCATATCCCTATTTATAAAATGGGGGTAATGTGCAGCTTTCTCATCTCTTGCTTGGAGTTTTATTATAGCTTGAAGTTTTTCTGTATTCAAAGCTATGAACTAATTTTGAGCATTCTGTCGGAGAATCCTAGGGCCTGATTTTGAGTAGGTGTTACTTCAAAACACTGAATTCTACAACTGGATTAGTCGTAGTTTTAGTTGTGCTGTGAATGTTAATTATTTCTGTGAGTCGGGCACCTTTTAGGTGTCCAGAAATGAATAAAATGGATCACGATCATCGGTAAAAACTTGTTTCACGAAGTTCTGTGTGCTGATAGATGTGTCAGAAATAGGTTTTGGTTTTCCAAAGCAATGTTCAGTGGCATTAAGCACAACACAATGTTTCCACCTCTCCTTCCCAAGCCGTTGCTGCCTTACTACACCCCTCCCTAACGTAGCAGCAGTCAAGGCATAGACAGCCTGCTCTCTGTAGAACCCTTCATCTTTAGTGTGTCGTCCATCCTGTGCACTGATTGAGGCAGGGGTATTGTTGCTGGGCACAGGGCGGGTGGGGTGACAAAACAATCTGAGATAAAAATCCCAAACCAAAATAAACAGACAAAACCCAGCTGTGTAACTGAAGATTGTGTTACTATAAGCACGCAAGGAAGATGAAATAAGGATGCATAGGCAAACTTAATCTGACTTTTCCTAATTTGAGTGCTTGTCTTTGCAACCTTGACATTTTTTTTCAGTAACTTCATTTGGGTGTAATCTGACTTTGTGAAAAATTAAAAACATGGACCTGATAGGCTTGTGACACTCCTCTGCCTCTCTCTTTTTCCCTCATACAACTTGTTCTTGAAGGAGATTCATGTCTTTACATTCAGGTCACATTTAGCTTCCACTGTAACTGCTAGTGATGGATATTAGGACAAGCTTTTTTTGTGTTTATAATCTGGAGGGCAGTGGTGACTTATGTTACTGTCTGTGAGTTACATGGTCATCTCTTAAAATGTAAAAGAAGTTTGATTTAGAAGTAAAGGCTTCAATTCCAGACATACAGATATGATGTTTCTTAAAAATTTCTCACCAGTTTAGTGCCACTTCCCAGCTAGTACCTGCTTGAGATTCTTCACTCTTGCTCATACAGATTTCTTCTTAAGTGCCAGAAAGGAAATATTGAGGGCAGGGATAAGCTTTCCTTTTTTCTTCTCTTCTTTCTCACATCCTTTGCCTAGTTTTGCTATAGCTCCTGCAGTGTTGGATAAATGATAAATGAATTGCAGGAAAAGTGGCCCCAGACCTGAAAATCTGGGGGAAAGTGCTCTGCCTCTGTGAATTGTTATCTCCTCAGTCTTGCCAGTAGAAGGGATCTTGGGAAAAGCATGTCTAAAAGAAATGTCCAAAGCATGTGAAATCATTAAAAAATTGTGATACTGAATTTCAGCTAAGGTCACTGAACACATAAAAACTGAGAGGTTTTGCCTGGAGAACTGGGACAGATTTCATTAGACAATAGAACAGCAAATCACCCATTAGAGCCAAAGCATTTACAATTGATGGTTCTCCAAAAAAAAAAAAGCTAACTTTGTAAGTGGAACAGTGAAAATTCAGTTACAGATCACTTTCTCCAGAAGAAGTGAAACCTCTGCTGCAGAGTGGATCACTCTCAAGAGCTGTGCCCCTTGTGTGAGAGGTCCAGAAGTGATGGGTCGTGAGTTGTGGGAGCTAGTGGGTCTGAGAAAGGAGTACAGCACAAATACCATGGAAATTCACTTACAGCTATGAATTAACTTGTAGCCAGGGGCACAAGAGTTGTATTCTCTTACTGCTAACTGTTTGATAGTTGTCTGCTTTGGGTAGTTGGTGATCTTTGTCTAAGAAGCCTGCATATGCATGTGAAAAAGCAAAACTGAGGATCTATTTTACTTAGGGTAGTGATGAGTGAAAATATTTAAATAACCTTATTGTAACAGCTGACACACACTGTCAGATTACCTTATTCTTTTCATTCTTTGCATGAAAGGTATTAATAGTACTTTCCTGTTAAAAAAAAAAAAAAAGGGAACTGTCGAGGCCTTAATACTGTCACTGGTGAAAATAAGTGTGCAGAGAATGGTGACTCTCAATTTGAAGAGCCTTTGAATCGAAAGTGAGCACTAGCCCTTGCAGCTTTGAGGCCATGTCCTGAAAGAACAATCAGAGTCACTTCAGGAAAATGCTTTTCTTTGTTCAGAAATACACCTTTTCTGTCTACTTTGTACCAAAACCTTTTTTTAAAAAAATCATGTTCTGTATCTCACTTTAATATTCTGTATCCCACTAGACAAAATTCAGTCCTCAGTATGAGTAGAACCTGTAGGTGTTATGATGCTTAGGGTTGTAGATGTTAGAAGAAATGCTAGTTCTTTCTGATGTAAACTGGTTGTACTGCCTTCTTATACTGCAACACATAGTTCTCCTAAGCAGGTTCATACCTAGAGTGTGTATATTGCAAGCCCACACATTTGCATTGTTCATGGATGCCCACTGTGAAGTGTGGTTTGTTCTCTTGTTCTCCTGGTCTGGTGTTTTGCTGTGGGTTGTTTTGGTGGTTTTGCTTGTTAATTTGTTTTTTGTGCGCTTTTTATAGTTGTTTTTTGTTCATGTTTTGTTTGTTTTCTTTTTAAAAAATAATTTTTATCAAGGCTTTTTTGAAGCCTTAACTCAGCATGTGTTTGGAATCAGTTACATGACAGGACCTTGTCTGTTGATGATCCTGAAAGCTTGTTCAGAATCATTGTTAAGCTCATCCAAAGTAAAAGTTTGTATATGAATCTAGTCTGTCTCTCTAAACGTAAAAAAAAATATATAGTAACATTCCATATTTTATACTCCTTTCTTATAATTTTCCCAAGTAAAATTTTAGCACTAACACTTTACTTAATTTTTCAGAAGCAGAGCGCTCTGAGAGGAACACGTTTGCTGAAAGGCTCTCAGCTGTGGAAGCTATTGCAAATGCAATCTCTGTTGTGTCAAGTAATGGTCCAGGAAATAGGGCAGGATCATCAAGCAGCAGGAGGTAAACTGTCATGCTTTCTTCTTGTTGTCTGAATGCTAATTTCTGTATTAACTACCAATCTTGTTATTAATTCTTTCCTTCGGTGTAGTTTAAGAATTGGTCTCTGTTGCTAGCTTAAAATTTGGTTTCACTTCTTTAAGCACCAAACTAGAGCTCTAGTTTTTTTGAACCCTTTTTTGTGTGAGAACTAATGGTGGGATATTTCTAAACTAATCCTGTTTTCTGGGGTTCATGCTTTGTCTGTCAGTTGTGAAGTGGAAATGTTCCTCCTTGTGGGGAAAGGGAATTTGAGGGCAAGCTCTGGTGTTCTTTCCCAAGAAGTATTAAGTATCACAGAACTACTGTGATGGTGGCCAGGCTTGTTTTAAGAGAATTTCTGAGGGAGTTGGTTACTTAAGCAGATGGATAATAGTGAGACCAACATAATACCACTGGGGAAGAATTGAAGTTGATTAATTTTATTCTAAGCAGTCATTAAAAAGAAATTCTATCAAGACCCATTTTTTATCCTTTCATTAACCTCTTTTTGTAGTTAGATTTTAAAAAGCAGTAGCAACAAGAGCACATCCTTGTAAAAGCTTAACACTCCTGACAGTGAGCTTGGGCTAAAAGGAATGTCAGATAGCAGTAAGAATGCCCATCAGCTGCTGCCTGCAGGAGGCAGTGCTGTGGTGCCTAGGGATGTCTTCTGGGCTCAGATCTGACTGGAAACATTGCTGAGTGACTCCTCTTCCAGGGCTAAAACATTCTGGTGCAACAAAATGTAATGAAACGTATCTCTTGGCTCATTCTTATTTATGCTGAAATAAAGTGGTGATGAGAGGAGTTTGGTTTCCTTTTTCAGTGTGAATTTTTTTAAATGTGTTCTAATTATAAATGAAAATGATAGTATTTCTGCCTTGGTTTTGTATTTAGTTTGAGATTAAGGGAAATGATGAGAAGATCCTTGAGAGCTGCTGGATTGGGCAGACATGAAGCTGGTGCTTCATCAAGTGATCACCAAGACCCAGTTTCTCCACCAATAGCTCCTCCCAGCTGGGTTCCAGATCCTCCTGCAATGGATCCAGGTAAGTCTGCTCATATATCACATTAGACCGTAAAAGAGATTTGATAATGAACTATGGCTATTAAGGTGAATAATAACTTATTTTAGTCTCACACTGTAATCTGTCCAATGCCATTGAGGTAGCAAGTGTTCATAGAGATCACTTTAAGAGTTTACTGAAGACTTAACAGCTGTTTTTTA
Organism: Pyrgilauda ruficollis; assembly: GCF_017590135.1. NCBI lineage: Eukaryota > Metazoa > Chordata > Aves > Passeriformes > Passeridae > Pyrgilauda > Pyrgilauda ruficollis. Next base: position 9,519,585 of record NW_024523822.1, on the reverse strand, counting down.
ATCCAGTGTATGTCTTTTTATTGCTGGTGTCAAACTGCTGGGAAGTCTGCTTTGTAATGCTGAGTTACATTACAGACCTAGGAATGTGGCCATTTGTGGAAAAGATTACCAGTTAAATACAGAAAACCTGCAGTGTGTTAGACATTGCAGCAAGAGCATGTTGTTAGGGATGTTTTTATGTATTGATATACATCCTGCTGTTCTGTTTACTGAAAGATGGTGACATTGATTTTATCCTGGCCCCCGCTGTGGGATCTCTTACCACAGCAGCGACTGGCACCGGCCAAGGACCCAGCACCTCCACAATACCAGGTGAGGACATACTGCTTATTTGATTATGCTATAGAATGGAAATTATCTCAAAAGCTGTCTTTGCTTGCACAGAGTTTCTGCATATGAAAATGCCTCTTATCAGATGAAGATTGGATTGAAGCAGAATCTTTCAAGTGTGCAGAAAGTAAATGAAGCACCATACTATGTTTTATGTAAAACTATACATGGAGAGTGACAAATATTAAAACTGTGGAAATAAGCATGAAATTGGGATTACCCTCTGTATTTCAAATATGATTTGGAACTGAAATTTACAGTACTTCGGTGAAGTATTGCTGAAACCACTGAATAGTCAAGTTACCAGTTATTCACCACAGTGAACTACTTGATTTTAGCAGGTAGTAATTTTTTGAAGAAAAACAGTTCCTCTGCAATTTTTTTTCTTACTGCAGGTCCTTCTACAGAACCTTCTGTAGTGGAATCGAAGGATCGGAAGGCAAATGCTCATTTCATACTGAAATTGCTGTGTGATAGTGTTGTTCTACAGCCTTATCTTCGAGAACTGCTGTCAGCTAAGTAAGGATTTTCATGAGAGTTCTCACTATCTTTTGTAATGTAATCCTATCTTAAATCAATTACATAGAAGCCTTTTAAAAAGGTTACATAAAGGCCTGTTAGTTAAAATTGAAAATGTTAGAATACAGCTGTGTTGTGTCTTGCAATCCTTTAAATGTATGTCTGTTTCAGAGAAGTAAAATAAACAAGAGTGCTTATTCACTCTGTGGTTTTTCTGTTTGCACAAGCTCAGTGGTGCTAAGTTTTCATGTATTTGTATCCTACGTCTCCTGTTACAATGAAAAAAATTCAGTGTTTTAACTTTTCTATTGGGGTTTTTTTGCCTAGGGATGCAAGAGGCATGACACCATTTATGTCAGCAGTTAGTGGCCGGGCATATCCTGCTGCAATTACAATTCTAGAAACTGCACAGAAAATTGCTAAAGGTACAACAGTTTTAGTGATTGTTAGTGTGTGGCTTCTTTCTAAACTTTCGCATGTCTGCAGAGTCATTACTAACACCGTAGATTGCTGCATGTTTCGGAAATGTTGCTATTATGGAGTATCTTTCTTTTTTGCAGTTTGTATATTGCAGTAGATTTCTATGAATATTATTGCTTCTGTGTTGATTATAGTCTTTTTGGCGTTTCACTGTTTTATAAACCAGTACTGTTTATAAATTAAGGTACTGTTTTTTGGTAGCACAGTTGTATCACATGGAACTTCTTTGCTGAAATTGAAAAAACCTGCTATGATACAATGATATGCCAAGCTAGATCCTATTCCTGAAAAGACTTATATACAAACAAGTATTTTGTGACTGTCTTGTAATATTGGTATTTAATTTTTTGGGAGAAATACATGAAATTGAATTTAGGGAAAAACTTAAGCACATTAGAGCTTGTCATACCACAGTTCTGTAGGACTTTGTGTGGGACAGGAGTACTCCTTTTTAAGAATATGGTCCATAATCCTCCAAAATGGTGATTCATTGAATTGATTAAAGTATTAGTGAATTTAAAACTGGGGAAGAGATAATGGTTTTGTTTTTCAGTCAGGAATTTGCAGTGGCTTCTATAAGAAATAATGTGACAGGCAGAAAGTTTTCTCAAAAACCTGTAACAGGTTTTATTCAAACTTCTAATGCTGTATGAGATTTTGTAATGGCAAGCATCTGCCAAGAATGGATTCTTTTGCTGGGTATTTTTGGGGGGGTTGTTTTTAACACTGTTATTCTATTATTTTAGCTGAAGCAACGTCCAGTGAAAAAGAAGATGATGTGTTTATGGGAATGGTTTGTCCTTCTGGTACAAATCCAGATGACTCTCCTTTGTATGTTTTGTGTTGTAATGATACATGCAGTTTTACCTGGACTGGTGCAGAACATATTAACCAAGTAAGAATTTTTTTTTGTTTGAAAAGCAAATAGGAATGTGTTTCAGCCATGTGTTGTGTTAGTCTACTAATCTGATTTTTAAATTACTAATTACATTGTTTAAATTACTGTGACTTTTAAGTCTGGTGTAAGTACTGCCTCCCCAAACTGCTATGTAGTCTCAGAGCTGACTGTGTTCCTCACGACATGGTTGTTACTGGGTGTGGCTTTTCCCCTCTGGCTAACTTTGGCAAAAATTTTGATGGACATGGCTCTTTGAAATCACTGAATATTCTAACGTAACAACTAAGTTTCACTTTCTAGAAATGACCTACTTCTAAGTTTAGGCATCAATTTAAACAAGTGCAGTTTCACTGTAACCTGAAATAGTGTGCGATTGCAAGCACTGTAAGGAAAAACTATGCATAATATATTTTTTCCCCTCTTTTTTTTTAGGATATATTTGAATGCCGAACATGTGGCCTGTTGGAATCGCTTTGTTGTTGCACAGAATGTGCAAGGGTCTGTCACAAAGGACATGACTGCAAGTAAGTATTGTGTTCCATTTCTTAAAATTAAATCAGTATTTTATGGTTTCCTTTTGTTTACTGATACTTAATAAATTTTTTCATTGTTTGAAACTTACAGAAGAGAACAGAAGATTAATGAAATAGTTTTGTGTCTACTCTATAAGATCTATTTAATAGGTCAGAATTGAAGGAGTAACCTGAAGTGGTTTTGTACTTTCCACTTTGTAGTATTTAGAGTAAAGGAATAATTCTCAAAGTGCATAATATTGTGAGAACATTTTATCTAAATAATACTGTGTTTTCATTTTGGGTGCCCCTCAGTGTTTTATGAATCCTGATGAGAAATCATTCTTGTGAATTTTTGGAAGGAAATGTAGGATATTAGTCTTTTAAAAATCAACTGTGACAAAGGGAAAAGTGAGCAATCAATCAAGAAATCTCAGATCAACCTAGCCCAAAGCTTTGAAGTTGCATGTATTCAGTGCTGCTGTTACAGGGTGTAAAAGTTACAGCATTAATATCCCAGCTATAATGAGCTAACAAATACAATTATAAAGATATTCTCTGCACCTTAACAGTTATTTTACTGCATGTCATAAGTATTTTCAGCTTAACTTTCTTGGATGGAGGCTGTTTTAGGGAAGAATAAATGGCCTTGGATGAGTTTTAGTGAGACAGTGTGAAAAGCTCTGTAACGAAACTGCCCTCTTAAGATGAGTGTAGGAAACACGGATGACAAATGTCAAGTGCTGCCGCATGTAAAATCTGTATTTCTCTTTTTTAAGCTAGGTTTTGGCATTTTGCTACTATCAGAAACAAAAAACTGCAGAAAGAAATATAAACATGTACACTAACACCCTCAGCTTGTGTAGAAAAGATTTGGTATGTTACTGAACAGTGTTGCAGTTCACCTTTTCTATTTCTTGTAGGCTCAAACGAACATCCCCAACAGCCTACTGTGATTGCTGGGAAAAGTGCAAGTGTAAAACACTAATTGCTGGACAAAAGTCTGCTCGCCTTGATCTCCTTTACCGCCTGCTTACCACCACAAATCTTGTTACCATGCCAAATAGCAGGCAAGTTCATATTAGCATTGACTGGGGCAGAATGTTAAAAATTATTTTCTAGATATATATGTAGTATATTGTATTTCCACTAACAATTTTTTCATTATAGGGGAGAACATCTGCTGTTGTTTTTAGTACAGACAGTTGCTAGGCAAACTGTAGAACACTGCCAGTACAGACCACCTAGAATCAGGGAGGATCGTAATCGTAAAACTGCAAATCCTGAAGGTAAGAGCTGTGTCAGTTAAATAAATGGCAAATTCCATATTTCGGTACCTCTTCTTTATGCTTTCTTGGTTTTTTTTGTTTTATCTTTCTAGATTCTGATATGCCTGATCATGATTTAGAACCTCCTCGTTTTGCCCAGCTAGCACTGGAACGTGTTTTACAAGACTGGAATGCACTGAAGTCCATGATCATGTTTGGCTCCCAGGAAAATAAAGACCCGTGTGTATCTACACATAGTTACTGATGTAAAGTTTGATCTGATACTTGACACCTGCAGACTTACATAAATTTATTTCTTCTCTTCTTGTTTTTTCCAAGTCTTAGTGCAAGCAGTAGAATAGGTCATCTTCTGCCTGAAGAGCAAGTTTACCTTAATCAGCAAAGTGGAACTATTCGCTTGGACTGTTTTACACACTGCCTTATTGTCAAATGTACAGCAGACATTTTGGTAAGCACTCTTAGCCATTTTTACATAGGTTTTCTGAATAATAGGTTATTATGCGGTATCTCAGGCCATGTGCTTGGAAACCGATTTGAAAGTAACTTCAAGTTAATCTTGGTTTTGTGAATTTATACTGTTATGACTGTGATCTCCCTTTGAGTCTTAATCTCTCTTGTTTCATGCTTCAAAATTGCACGCAGCTAATGAGTTGTAATGACCTCTTTCTTCAGCTGTTAGATACTTTGCTGGGTACTCTGGTAAAGGAATTGCAGAACAAGTATACACCAGGACGCAGAGAAGAAGCTATTGCTGTTACAATGAGATTCCTGCGTTCTGTGGCAAGAGTCTTTGTCATTCTTAGTGTGGAGATGGCATCCTCCAAAAAGAAAAAGTAAGTGGTGAAGATGTGTGTTGATTGTGGTGGTTTTTTTTCCTTTATTTACTATTTTTTCCCTATATAATGAGTTGATAAAAATCAACAATAGGCAGAAACATCTGAATTATTTTGTATTCTGTAGACAGACTTGGAAAGATGGACAATAGCTGCTGGTATGTCATGTAACTTAATTCAATGCTTGTTAAACTTACATGTTCGCACAAAACTTTTTGTTTACATTGTTAGGGTTTTTGGAAATAGTTTTTTTTAAACATATTAAAATTACAGTGTATGGTTGATTGTCAGTAGTAGATGTAGATACCAAGCCTTAGTCTTGAATTATTGAATGATAAATGTTTTTCACTGACTTGTATAGGTGCATATTCTTTCTATATATGCAAATGCATGTATCTCTCAAAAACTATTTTTCGAGAAAAAATTAGGACAATTAATAATGACATGAAGTTTTTGGGGAAAAAAAAATGTGTATTTGACATTTATCTTTCTGTATTTTATCCCCCAGCAATTTTATTCCACAGCCAATTGGAAAATGTAAACGTGTATTTCAGGCATTATTGCCCTATGCTGTTGAAGAGTTGTGCAATGTAGCAGAGTCTCTAATTATTCCAGTCAGGATGGGAATTGCACGTCCTACAGCACCCTTTACCCTTGCTAGCACTAGTATAGATGCCATGCAGGGAAGTGAAGAACTGTTTTCTGTGGAGCCTCTGCCACCCAGACCATCATCTGACCAGTCTAGCAGGTAAAGCTTGTTAAAGCTTACTATATGTTCTTTTCAAAGACTTCTTAAAGGTGGTTTTATTTTGGAGTCTTTGTTAGCTTTGCATTAAGTGATATCCAGAGGTCCAAATCGACTTTTTTTGAGGTTTTATTTTTACATATTTTTCTTTTAAGTTCTAGTCAATCTCAGTCATCCTACATAATAAGGAATCCTCAGCAAAGACGAATCAGCCAGTCACAGCCAGTTCGTGGCAGGGATGAAGAACAAGATGATATTGTTTCAGCTGATGTAGAAGAGGTCGGTTTTCTTTTTGTACTTTTTTTTTCTTCTCAATATAGCACTCCTAATTAGCCCATGCTTTGACAACTGAATCTGAAATTCATGCATCTGTTTTAAAAAAGATGTTAAATAGTACTCCATGAAATCTTACAGTGCTGTAAGCATTTTTAACAGAACTTCGTAATTGTTGTTTTCTATTTTATTTCTTCCTGTTAAAAAAGTTTTAAAGTCTTTCAGCACATGGCAGCTATTACGTAGTTTCTGTTAGAGAGCTAGAGGGTTTTTCAGCAGATAATAGCAGATAATACCAGTATTATCTGCTCTCTTCAGTATTTAGAAGCTAATTGTTGTTTTTGTAGTCAGTTTTATCCTTGTAGCATTAAAATCTAACATCCAAAGGTGTTTTATTTGCATAGGTGTTTTTTTTCCCCCACAACACTATAAACTGTACAGCCACGTACAACTACTGTGGCTGTAAGTTCATTTTTTGTTCACATCAGTTCAATTTTGAGGTCATCTTTCTAAGATGTGTTTTTTTAAATCAGACTTTGCACTCTGCTTTGGAAAACTCATAGATTCTCTGATATTGAAGATAGTCTGGCATAATACTGTGATCTCTTTCCAGGTTGAGGTGGTTGAGGGGGTGGCAGGTGAAGAAGACCATCATGATGAACAGGAAGAACATGGTGAAGAAAATGCTGAAGCAGAAGGACAGCATGATGAGCATGATGAGGATGGTATGTATAATGTACATCCTGCACATTTGCTGCTTGAGTGCAGTAGCTATGCATCAAAAAGAAAAGCAACTTGGAGTCACCAGTGAAAATGATTTGGGAGATTTTCACAAGTAGAGAGAATCCAAGGGTTCCAGAGTGCTCATCTTACAGAAGGAGATGTGTAAAATTAGAAATAACATGTAGTAGACAGGTACATGAACTTTTTCTGGTTGAGGAGAAAATATTAAATTCCCAAAGGCATCAGATGTTATTATATTCTTGATTAACAATGTATTTTACCTTTTGTATTTGCTACTGTAAAATGTTGTTGATGGTTGGGCCAGTTGCAAACCACGACATTGGTAGATGTGTTCTCAAAAGCAGTTTGAATCCTGGCAAGCTCATTCTCAAACTAATCACAAAGTACTAAATTATGATTCAGTGTTTTGTAGACATAATTAATCAATCCTGTGTGAAAATGGTTGAAATTAATATGACTTGTCTTGTGTTACTTAGTTTGGGGTTAGATGACCCAAAGCTATTTTCTTCTCTTTCTGACTGTGCTTTGTGTTTCCAGTCAATCCACTTACAGTATAGTAAATCTGTTTACTGATTTGCTGAATACTTAAACATTTCATTCTTAAAGCTTAAAACTGGAATAGAACCTGTATATTTAATTAGTTTTTTTTTAAGTTTTCAAGTATTCCTTAAATACTAGTTGAAACAGCATATAGTAAATTGTCCTTGTACATGTGTATGAAGAGTTGTGGAGTCTTGTGGCTGGAGTGACTTATTTTGAATCCTAAAAGCTTTTATTTTCACGGTGTGTTGAATGTACATGTACAGTGCAGAGTGAGAGCAGGTGGCTAATTGCTGGAAAATAAGAAAAAACATGCTCCAGGTATTGTTTGGTGTCTGCACTGCTTTTATGACCCCCTTGCATATCCATTTATTGGGGTTCGCTGTTATTTGTCTCTGCCCCGATATGGGAAAAGTGGTTCTGGGTGGCCGCAATTTGAAGGTCCATTAACTTCTGCTATAGTAAGAGTGTCTGGGGTTTGTTTCTGTCTTATATGAGTCACCACAGTAATTACAATTTTGTCTTCTAAATATGAGATGTTGTGTACCATTGTTTTTATAGGCAGTGATATGGAGTTGGACTTGCTAGCTGCTGCTGAAACAGAAAGTGACAGTGAGAGTAACCACAGTAACCAGGACAATGCCAGTGGGCGCAGAAGTGTTGTCACTGCAGCTACTGCTGGGTCAGAAGCAGGTACACCACATCTTTATGGGTCTAATCTAGCTAGTTAAATTTAGATATTAGGAGTAAGTACTCTCCTCCTTCCCGAGATTTCCTGGTTTTCCTTTGCTCTAATAGTAAGGTACTGTGAAGACTTTTTGAACAAGGAAATGCATTAAGATGTGACCTACATTTTTTGCTCTTATGGAGCAGCTGCATGTGTTAGAATTTACCATGTGCTCTTGTGTAGTGAAATGAAATAGTCTCACTTATTTTCAAGTGTAGTAATTGAAAACAATGGCTTATGGTTTAAATCAATACACAGAACCTGAGCACTCATTGTACAGGTTTTTGAGGGCAACTGCCTTACTGTCCAATTTGGAAACATAATTTTTAGAATTCTTTTCCTAGGGGTAGAATCAGTAAAGTATTTTTAAATCCAATTGCTTCTTAATTTATATTTTGAAGTGTAAGTAATCAGACTGCTTTTCCGTTACACCTGTGGAGAATTAGCAGTATGTTATAATTATAATTTATTGAACATTTTCAGTAGTGGTATTTGAACCTTTTTAGTATAGTGTAGTTTCTCATGGAAGAACTCTGTCTCCTATGCTGACACTATATGTGTATATGTGCACAGGTGTGGAGCTGTCAGTTATTGCTTATTTTTCTCAACAGGAGCTAGCAGTGTTCCAGCATTTTTTTCTGAAGATGACTCTCAATCAAATGATTCCAGTGACTCTGATAGCAGCAGCAGTCAGAGTGATGACATAGAGCAGGAGACCTTCATGCTTGATGAGCCCCTGGAGCGAACCACAAACAGCTCCCACGCCAACGGTGCTGCGCAGGCTCCCCGTTCCATGCAGTGGGCTGTACGCAACACCCAGAACCAGAGGACGACTAGCACAGCTCCCTCGAGTACGTCAACCCCAGCAGGCAAGTCGGAGTGAATTGCATGCATCAATGCCAGATAGCTCTGGCTTTGTTCCTTCCTCTGCTTTTGTTTACTCTCTGAAGGATGAAGTCTTGTCTCTTTGTAGTACTGCTGATCTACCCTGACTGTTCCAGTTCTAGTTTTGAATTTAAAAAAAGGAAAATATCTGTTGCAGTTAAGATCTGAGTACGCTTACTGTAGTTAGTAATTATTTGTTAGTTACAGTTGTGATTTCAGTAATATTAACAAGTTTATTTCTGCAAATCTTCATTAAATCAATCAATACACAAATGACATAGCAAAGATTCTATGAGTTCACTAATGTAATCTTTTCTTTTGTATTTAGCAAGTTCAGCGGGCTTGATTTATATTGATCCCTCAAACCTTCGTCGGAGTGGTACCATCAGTACAAGTGCAGCAGCAGCTGCTGCAGCACTTGAAGCCAGCAATGCAAGCAGCTATTTAACATCTGCAAGCAGCTTAGCAAGAGCATACAGTATTGTGATACGGCAGATATCTGATCTGATGGGTCTGATTCCCAAATACAATCACTTAGTATACTCCCAGATTCCAGCTGCAGTGAAGCTGACTTACCAAGATGCAGTTAACTTGCAGGTAAGAACATGGAAATTTTTGTAGAAAAAACGTAATTTCAATACAACTGGGTTTTTAAGGTAAAATTATAGAATTGTTGAGATTGAAAGTGACCTCTGGCATATTGGCTAATCTAAATTTCTTTGAGGGTCAAAAGGAGCAGGCTGCTCAGGACTGTCTGATTAGGTTTTGAATATCTCCAAGGATGGAGATTCCACAGCTGCTCTGTTAAATGTTTGACAGACTTCACAGTGAAAGAGGATTTTTCTTGAGTTTAAAGAGACGTACCAAGTATTTCAATTGTTGCCCACTTGTCCATTCACTGGGTATCACTAAGAAGAGTCTGGCTTTGTGTACTTCATGCCTTTTTGTCAGGTGTTTGTACACACTGGTAAGATTCTCCTGAGTTTGTTTCTTCAGTCTATTCCCAGTAGTCCCAGCATTCTCAGCCTCTTCTTATGTTAAGAGAGAGTGTGAGCTAAAGTAACTGTGGTCACTTATTTAATGAAATTGGTCGTATTTCATATACATATATTCTTTCAAAAAAAGGATCTTACGTTGATTTTGTTTAAACAGTGTCTGACTGGTACATAATTAATAGTTAAGTCAGAATTGACTAGGGATTTCTGCTAGACATCTGTTGCCATATTCTATTTGACATGAACTGTGGAGTCTATATAAGAAGAAAGTTAGTAAGGGCCAAATAATTAAATCAGATAAAATATTTGTACAGGTGAATGTACTGTTCACTGTCCCTTCCTTCAGGGACATGGTCATCCTTTCCATGTTAGGCACATACTTTTTATACAGTGCTCTTGACTGTCTGTTTTTGAAAATTCGTGTAAAATGCATCTGTAGAGAAAATGCATGTCAGACAGCAGTCTTCCCCTTCATATATAGACATTTGTTTCAGAGACTGGCAAGACTGGAGGGACTCCAGAGTGTTCAGAAAGTATGTATCAACTTGTACCTGGGCATAGTGTGTAGGGTGAAATTGTATGTACTGAATTTAGTGCAGAAGTCAGCTGTGAACAACACAGCTCCTGTGTGGGGGCAGGAAATCAAGGGATGCTCTTTTCTGTTAGCAGGGATGTGGAAACAGCTGACAATATATTTCTTTGTAATTGAGCCACATGGTATTTGTATGGCTCTATTTTCACAGTGTGATGGAAGGAAAGGACTTGTGATTTGTGAGAGGAAGGCTGGAAAGATACTCTGAGACAAACACTGGGGTAAACAAACAGGAAAAGAAATGACAGAGTGTAGTTTTATTATGGAGGAGGCTAAAATAATTTTCTGTTCAAGAGATTCTTAATGGGAAAAGTGACCAGGAGATCTGTCCAGCTGAGGCAGCAAGAGGTTTATATTAGAACAGGAAACCTGAACAGCGGAGGTTTCGTTTGGACACAGAAATGGGGTTGAGACAGCATTTTGTTAGTTTAGTGCATTAGAAGTGTGAGGGATATTCTTGAAGGCCAGAATGCAGAGGAATGAAGAAAGCAGACTAATGTTGGATCAAAAAAATCCAACAGGTCAGTGGAGTTAGCAGATGGTAAGAAAAGCAGGCTGCAGAGCCAGTAGTGGGAAAGGATGAAGCAAAGATAAGACCAGGAGGTGAGACTTGTATGCAGACATAGTTCTCTGTGCAGGTCTTAACTTTGTTGTCTTCAGTGAGTAATTTGCAAGGGGTGAAGAATGGTGAAAGATCTGGCTGATGAATTCCACAGCAAGATGAGGGCTGTTAAAGCTAATAGAAAGTCAGGAATTCAGCTCAGATTGTCAAGTTGTGTGCATCTGGGAGATACTGAGTGGTCATGATTAGAGGAGTAGAAGAGATGCCTGAAAGAGAGAGAGGTGGTGAGAATGCTTTATAGATACCAAAGTGTTAAGCAATGAGAGCTGCATACCACCACTGTAAATCAGCACTGTCAACAGAGCTTTCAGAAACTGATCATCAGTAATTCCTGAGCATGGTTTTACAGCCTCTTTGTAGGGAACCAGGAAGATTTCATTCTCATCATCTAGTTCTATTGTTTGCAAAACCAATTAAATCTCATTTTCTATAGAATTATGTGGAAGAAAAGCTTATTCCTACTTGGAATTGGATGGTCAGTATCATGGACTCTACTGAAGCTCAGCTGCGTTATGGTTCGGCATTATCATCTGCTGGCGATCCTGGGCATCCAAATCATCCTCTCCATGCTTCTCAGAACTCAGCTAGAAGGGAAAGGATGACAGCCCGTGAGGAAGCCAGCTTGAGAACACTTGAGGGAAGAAGGTATGAAAATAGTTTGATTACTGCATGCAGTATGAATTATCAGTTTTATAGTCAAATCTTATTCACAGACATCTTAGGAATCTAATTCTGCAGTGCTGGAATGTAGTTGCTGTTTTGATTTAAGTTGGCTTTCCTGTGTTGTTGCTACTATTCGGTTTATTCTGACATGCTAGATTCATCTTGAGCATTAACTGTTTACAATGTACTGCATCTGACCTGCTTGTTTTATGCTTTTAGCTTGTTACAACTATTTTTCATTGAGATTTTACATCCAAATTGCAAATATAGGGGTTATAAATAACGTGTTCTCCTGTGATGCCTGATGTGTCTGTATTCAATCCTTCTCCTTCACTAGACGTGCTACTTTGCTCAGTGCCCGTCAGGGAATGATGTCAGCACGCGGTGATTTCCTGAACTACGCACTGTCCTTGATGCGTTCTCACAACGATGAGCACTCGGATGTTCTTCCTGTTCTAGATGTCTGCTCACTAAAGCACGTAGCATATGTTTTTCAAGCCCTTATTTATTGGATTAAGGCAATGAATCAGCAGACAACGTTGGATACTCCTCAGCTGGAAAGGAAAAGGTACTGAGGTTGACTCCTAGAAACAAAACCTACGTAAAAGTGGCATAAGCCCTTTTGTTTCAGTCATAGGTATTTTCCTCAGCAGGTTACATAAATATGTGCATTAATCTGTATGTCTGTGTGTGGGCGTGTGTAGTAACATACATATTATAAATGTATGTAGTAACATACAAATTGTAAAAATAATTTCTATAATGGTCTATAATGTACCTGTGTTTGATAAGCCTGTTGCAGTACCTTCTTCATTTCTTTTTATGCTGTAAAATGTTTTCTTACTGTTGAAACTTGAGTTGGATTTTTAACTCTGTAGCAGTGCCTCTAGAAGACATACTCAGGACAGTTTCTCAGTTCATTACATGAGACATGCATTTGACTTACTTAGATATCTGTCAAACATGTTAGAGATGACATTGGAGAAAATGTCATTGTCTGATATGATGGGCTTTGTGGTTTTGTTTTCTGTTTGGTTATATGCATTTGAAACTCACCTGATATTTAAAGCACAGTAGGGAAATCAATGGCTGGAAATGTCCTTGAGTTGGAAAACTGCTATTTCAACTATGGCATTTTACAAGGTGCATTTATTAATTTTGAGATGTCTTAAGATTTCTTTTTATATTTTTTTCATTTCAAATGCCAGTTAATGCTAATAGAAATGTCCACCTGTTGGTAGTCTACACCCTCTGTTCTCATTTCTTACTAGGTTTTTAGGTAATGTACCCAAGCAGTCCTAGTCAACAGTTAAATGCAGATCTTTGCCCCTTTTTGCTCCTAATTTTCAATACTGCGGGTCAAGCTTAACTTTGCATTTTCTCTACAAATTTAACTGTAAAATATGAGATATTAATATTTTAGATATATGTTGGACTGCTGCTTCAGTTGCAATAATGTGTTCTGTTTATCTTGGTAATGTAAGGTTTGTTATGACCTCAAAGGTGTACCAAAAGGAGTATTACCAACAGTAGTTTCCTCACAAGTAAGAATGCTGTAGTACAGTAGTTATAGCCACAGCTTTAACCCTTTTCCAGGCAATAACATACTTTTAGAAGCTGCTTTTCAAAAAAAAAAAAAAACCTGAAATTTTTTCAGAATTTTGGAAAAATTGTGAAACATACTGAAATCTGACAAATAACTTCATTAAAGAATTGGGAAATTTGCATGAAATGCTTTTAAAACTGTGAAGGCCTAGACCTTTTCAATTAAAAGTGAGTGGTTCAAACAGTTGCTTCCATTAGATGATATATTAGTGGTGTGAGTAAAATGAATTTTATCAGTCTTCATCTAGTTTCAGAACACATTTCACAATGCATAAATGCCAGAAATTAATAGTAATCAAAGTTCTTGACAGAACAGTAGTATAATATAGTGAAATCAAGTTTTTAATGTGCAGCTTGCTGATTTACCTTCTGGAATGACATAGGTGAGATTATTTTTAAATTTCAAAATAGTATTCACTTGCATATTTCTTCCACTAATGCAGAGTTCCTAGGATTTTATATTGATATAGTGTTTAAAACCAAGTGTCACTGCCCAAAGCTGTAACTTTTAAGATCAAAGTTGGTAGGTGGCCAGATGGCTCTAAGGGTAACTGTGTGAGTGATGCAGTGAGGATGTAATGAGAAGTTCTCTATGGTGCTTCATTTTTAGTTTTGTTTTTGTTATGTATAAATCTTAAGTACACTTCCTGATTATGCTACAGATATAGATGTTTTGCCTAATAATTTCTTCAAGATGATTGACTCTTTTTTGTTTTCTTTTGTTTTGTTGTTGTTTTGGGTGTTTTTTATTAAGAACTCGTGAGCTTTTGGAACTGGGTCTTGACAACGAAGATTCTGAACATGAAAATGATGATGATACCAATCAAAGTTAGTATAAAAGAACTGACATAGCATACCAAAATGCCAGACTTTCTTAGTGCCTTTTCCCTTTAGCTAGCTGAGATTTTGAATAAATTTTGCTTCTTGTGTATGTAAGTTGGGTTTAGTATGATTTTTTTAGCATTGTTACTTTACCAAGTTTCTTCTGCCATTGCCTGTTTCATTGCCTCAAATTTCAGGGCCATCTTTTCATCTCCTTTTTCAATAAACTTCAGCATTTCTGCCCTTACCTACCATTCTACATAAAAATTTGAGTCATAGTTAAACTGATCCTTTGATCCGATGAAACTGTGCTGAAAACAGTAGAATATATACTCCTACATACAGTGTAGGAGTGCCTGTTCAGTAAAGCTAGGTATAGTAAAAAGAATAAAAACTGTAACTAAGCAAATTAATAAAGATACAGCATTTGCAGAAGCATCCTGTGGAAGTACTAAATTTGCAGAGATTCTCCTCTAGTCAGGTAGCTAATAGGGAAAGATATTAATTTTTCGCTTGTTATATCCTTTGCTTTTATAACTGTGAAAACTGATTTGAAATCTCTGATATTCAGGTGCTACACTGAACGACAAGGATGATGACACCCTCCCAGCAGAGACTGGCCAAAACCATCCATTTTTCAGACGGTCAGACTCTATGACATTCCTCGGCTGCATTCCACCCAATCCTTTTGAGGTTCCTCTGGCAGAGGCCATCCCCTTGGCAGACCAGCCACATCTATTACAGGTGACATTAGAGATGGTGTTTTGGAAGAAAACTGCAGTTTGCTTTTTCATTCCTCACCGAAGTGTATTATTGACCCAGAGCACTTCTGTTGCTTTTCAGCCAAATGCTCGCAAAGAGGATCTGTTCGGCCGACCCAGTCAGGGTCTGTACTCATCTTCTGCCAACAGTGGCAAGTGCTTAGTGGAAGTTACAGTGGATAGAAACTGCCTTGAGGTAAATGTAAAGCTTTATTATTTTAAACAATATGATAATTTAAACTAGAACCTTCATTCCTTAAGAAGACACCTTAATGTTTTCAGAGAGAATTTGATGTAGCTTTTGGAATGATAATTTAAAAGCCCAGTGCTTCTGAAAACTTGAAGTCTTTATGAAAAGTATGCTTAATATAGAAACTTGATGATTATTGACTTACAGCAGCTTTCAGGTAATATTTTTAAATGCAGCAGTACAATTCTGAGTTAATTTTAGAATGCTAATTATATAATTGTTTTTGATAAAAAGCTTTAAATCTTCCTATAGTCTTTCCAGTAGATTTGACTTGCCTTCAGACTGAACATTAATTGGCAAGCATATTAAATGCAAACATACAGTGGGGAAATTTTTTTTTTTCTGTATTTATTGAAATGATTTATGTCACTGTGTTTTAACAGGTCAGTTACAGTGTTCATTTTTGTGTGATTTAAAATACACACCTATGAATATATGTGCTGAAAAAGCCTTCTAGTCTGCTTTGAAAGTGCAGCTAAATTTTACTTCTCCTTTAGGTTCTTCCAACTAAAATGTCTTATGCAGCCAACTTAAAAAATGTTATGAGCATGCAAAATCGGCAGAGGAAGGAAGGGGAAGAACAAAATGTGCCTACAGAAGAATCTGAGAGTTCAAAACCAGGGCCTTCAGCTCACGATCTTGCAGCACAACTGAAAAGCAGCTTGTTGGCAGAGATAGGATTGACAGAAAGTGAAGGGCCACCCCTCACATCTTTCAGGTAGCTGAGTTAAAAATTACATTTTGAAATATTACTGCTCTGATAAATGGCTGTTTGGGACTCTGGAAAGTCTTTTTGAAATTAAAATGGGTAGCCTAATTTAGTTTGGATTTGTAGTTTGTGATTAATAGCTTCTAAACTGAATAGTTGAACAGTCTTCAAAGAGGTCTGTGCAAACTGTAGACAAATTCCTTTACTCCCTGACTTCCTGCTGCAGACCTACTGTGATGTCCTGGGTAGCCAGGCTGAGCAGTTGGAATTGACAGCTTGCCGTCTGTGTCTGGTGGTGCTGCCCACACTCAACACAGTTACAGATTGACCTGCCCTCCTTCAAATTGCAGCTGTTGTAAAAGAAATTAAGGTCTTGGTTGATGGGAGACCAGTAACAGTGAATTCCACACAGCACCAAAAGCTACATGCTTTTGGAGTAATTACCCTTTGGAAGCAAGAGTTGTGTTTCTGCTGAAACTAAGCAGATTCATGTGCTTTTGCGCACAGACTTAGTGTACTGTGTTGTTGTCTATCAGGAATAAAAAACTTAGTTGAATGCAGAGGGTAAGGAAAAGCTGAAGTACACAAAATGTGTCTGAAATTTAACTTGATTCCACACATCTGTCATTTTTTCTTCTCTCTGTCAGGCCTCAGTGTAGCTTCATGGGCATGGTTATTTCCCATGACATGTTGCTGGGACGTTGGCGCCTTTCTTTGGAGTTGTTTGGTAGAGTATTCATGGAAGATGTTGGAGCAGAGCCTGGATCGGTATGTATTTCTCAGTGTAAGGACACTTCTTCTTACAGCTAAATTGTGACTCTCCCTAATTATTCTGATTTTGGTGTTTGTGTTTGGTTTTTTTTTTTTTTAAATTTTTAGATCCTGACTGAATTAGGTGGCTTTGAAGTAAAGGAGTCAAAATTCCGCAGGGAGATGGAAAAACTTAGAAACCAGCAATCAAGGGATTTAACATTGGAGGTAAAAAATGTTAGTTTATCTTCATATAATTTTTCATTAAAAGTTGAATTATTACAGTAAACTCATAGGAAAATTTGTATTTCAGAGTCTGCAAGCAGGTGTCTTAAATCATACTTTGTGAGTTATATTGCAATTACTCTGTAGTTTTTCCCAGTCTGATGTTATTTTCTGAATCTGTGCAGCAGTGTCCAGAAATCTGTTGTGAAGATGAAAGTCTCTTAAAATGACAGTTGGTAAAGAAAGATTTTTTTTTTTTGCTAGGTTGATCGAGACAGAGACCTTCTAATTCAGCAGACCATGAGGCAGCTGAACAATCATTTTGGTCGCAGGTGTGCTACCACTCCGATGGCTGTACACAGAGTGAAAGTTACTTTTAAGGATGAGCCTGGAGAAGGCAGCGGTGTAGCACGAAGCTTTTATACTGCTATTGCACAGGCTTTTCTGTCAAATGAGAAACTGCCAAATCTAGATTGCATTCAGAATGCCAACAAGGGTACCCATACAAGTAAGTGATGCACAGCAGTTAATCTACAGAAAATATTAATAAAATCCTTGGGTGCTTTATTTACATAGAAATACTTGGCCTTGTGCCAGAGACATCTCTTGTTAGCTCAGCCCAGAATCCATAAAAATTATGCATTAGTTCTCTGGAGCAAGGAAATGGCTTTCCCCCCCCGCCCCATGTTTTCAGAAACAGGAATCACTTGTTTTTCTTGCAATATGAGTCTGCTTTAGATGTGCTCAGATTTTTTGAGTGTCCTTCTCTCCAGAAGGTAATAATTGTCAAGATTTTAGCTACTAAGTGCTTATATGTTTCATTACGGCTGTTCCATGTGACTTGCCACAAACACATTTTAGTGTTTTTGAAATATCTATAAACTGTTAAAGTATTTTATAATTTTTAAGGTGATACAAACGCTTCAGGTAGTTTCTTAAGTTTGGCTGAACCAATCAATCACTGCTTCAAGTGAAATGGTTGTTTCTCACTGATGTCTGTCAGACTCTTCCAAACCTTAGTCTTCCTTACACTGAAACTTAGGTAGGAGAGAGAAATACAAAGATGTTTAAGTTTATGAGGTTTTTTGCCCTTCAGGTCTGATGCAGAGATTGCGAAATAGGGGAGAGAGAGATCGGGAAAGGGAGCGAGAGAGAGAAATGCGGAGAAGTAGTGGCTTGCGAACTGGTTCTCGGAGAGATAGGGATAGGTAA
The DNA here is from genome assembly GCF_017590135.1 of Pyrgilauda ruficollis. Taxonomy (NCBI): domain Eukaryota; kingdom Metazoa; phylum Chordata; class Aves; order Passeriformes; family Passeridae; genus Pyrgilauda; species Pyrgilauda ruficollis. Next base: position 9,501,604 of record NW_024523822.1, on the reverse strand, counting down.
GTGATAATCTTTATCTTGATGAAGATATTTTGTCAAATAGAGTAATAGCCTTGGATACTGTCAGGAAAGATACTTTTACTTCCTCCAGTTAAAGAAATCTCTTTCAGGAGTGATTTGCAGGGTAATTTCTTGAAATTCGGTCTCTAGTTTTAATTCTTTAAAGAACTATTATTCTTATTTTATCATTAATAGGTTATGTCTCCCCCACGGGCCATCAGTTTCTTCTGCTAAAGCAATGACAAAAACTTGTGTATTAGAATAAAATTGTGAGGTAGTTTAGAAACAACAATGCCATTGGTGGCATGTCTGATTGCTGTATCCAAAACACAAGTAATACTAAAATCTCTGGTTTATTTTGATTCTCTCTTTCTGATTCATTCTCTCCAAGCAGCTATGAGCAACACTACTATTCCAGCAGTAAAGCTAATGCTAATATCAATCTGTGTGCAAATAATATTGTTCCCAGAGGATTTTTGAATTTTTCCTCTGAAATGAGTACAAACTGCTCTGATTGTCTTAAGGGACTTCAGAAGACAACTGTCCATTGACACACGACCTTTTAGACCAGCATCAGAAGGAAATCCTAGTGATGACCCTGACCCTCTCCCAGCACACAGACAAGCCCTTGGAGAACGGCTCTACCCTCGAGTGCAAGCAATGCAACCAGTAAGACTTCCCTAATACACTTAATGATTGTTCTTGTCATCTTGTAATGTAAAAATTTAATTCCTTATCCATAATTGAAATAATTGAAACATAATTGATAGTATTCGAACTTGTAAGACTGATTTTTTTTTATTTTTTATTTTTAATTGTGTTAAGATTTTGTTTCTCTAATTTGTTTTTAGCTTAGGAGGTATCTTGTAATGCATTCTCTGTTTAAAATACCAAAACATTCTTAAGATTGTATTTGAAAATGAGAGAACTGGAGGAGAATAGTAAGACCTATCACTCCTTTATCCCCAGGCATTTGCAAGTAAAATCACAGGAATGTTGTTGGAATTGTCTCCTGCTCAGCTGCTTCTGTTACTAGCTAGTGAAGATTCCCTTAGAGCAAGAGTTGATGAAGCAATGGAACTCATTATTGCACATGGCAGGTAAAGTGAGAACTGATTTTGTGGCCAAAGCACTTGTACTGTTCACCATCTAACTCCAATACATGGAGATTATTTCTTGATAGTCTAGATATTTTTCTTTGGACAAGTGACTTTTTGGCTTTGGTTTAATCTATTCTGACTGGTTTCAGAATACGACAGTTCCTTATTGAGAGCAGCCCTGTGAGAAGGACTTGATGGGTGCTGGTGGATGAGAAACTTGGCATGAGCTGGCCATGCAATGCGCCAGATGTGTTCTGGGTTGCATCAAAAACAGCGTGGCCAGCAGGTTGAGGGAGAGGATTCTGCCCCTCTGGTGAGACCCCACCTGCACTGCTGCATCCAGCTCAGGGGTCCCCAGCACAGGAAGGACATGGACCTGTTGCAGCAAGTGCTGAGGAGATCACCAAGATGATCAGAAGAATGGAGTACCTGTCTTAAGAAGAAAGGCTGGGAGAACTGGGGTTGTTCAGCATGGAAAAGAGAAAGCTTATGGGTTACCTAATTGTGACCTTGCAGTCCCTGAAGAGAAACAACAAAAAGATGGAGAGGGACTTTATACAAGAGCACATAGTGACAATTCAAGGGGAATGGCTTCAAACTGAAAGAGAGAAGGTTTAGATTAGATAACAAGAAGAAATTCTTTACTGTGAGGATAGTAAAGCACTGCAGTGGGTTACCCAGAGAAGCTGTAGATCCCTGGAGGGGTTCAAGGCCAGGCTGGGGCTCTGAGCAACTTGCTCTAGAGGAAAGTATCCCTGCCCACCCACAGGGGGTTGGAACTAGATGATCTTCAAGGTCCCTTTCTAACCCAAACCATTCTACTATTCTGTGATTCTGTGATGGTGAAATTAAATCTGTCTTTTTATTCCCTTCTCAAGGGAGAATGGTGCTGACAGTATATTGGATCTTGGATTGCTAGACTCTTCAGATAAAGTACAGGTAATGACCTGTTGCACAAAATTTATATAAGATGAAGTTTTATTTAAATGAAATAATTTTACTTAAGTTTATTTATTTATTAAGTTTTAGTTGATTTTAAAACTGGAAGCAATTGGAAGCTTTATCATGCAAGACAAAGTTCTGTTTAATCATTTTGTTTTGAAAGGATTAACAATTAGTCAAAAGTATAAAATGTCATCATTAGGAAATATCAAAGGAATTCTTAACCAATGGAACCTGAATCTTTGGGTCCTGTGGCAAATAGCTTGATGTGTGTCAGTAACTAGAATTAAGTGTGTTAATTGCTGTTTTGACTTTCAAACCAGGAAAATAGAAAGCGACATGGATCCAGCCGCAGTGTAGTAGATATGGAATTAGACGATACAGATGATGGGGATGATAATGCACCACTTTTCTACCAACCTGGAAAACGAGGATTTTATACACCAAGACCTGGTAAAAACACAGAAGCAAGGCTGAATTGTTTCCGAAACATTGGCAGGTATTCTACCATTAACTTTTTAGTCTGAAAAAACGTAAAAGACAATCATACACAACACCAGGGAGAGTATCAATGATCCAAGCTGGAAAAAACTTTTTTTTTTAATATGGTCTCTATTTCTCACACTGAGCCTAAATAGGGGGGAATTTGCAAATGTCAACTTGAGGTTTCTTTTCCTGTTAAATTTTAATTTTTGATCCTTCTTTTTTTCAATTCTGTATGCCCTTGATTTTCATTTGTGACCGATCCATTTGGAAATCTGGCTCCAGCTTAATTCTTAGAATATTGGAACTCATAAATGTGAGTTTGCTGAAAGAGCTCTGGTGTAATTTCTGCTATACCAAAACCAACTCCAAACACATTTTTTTCAGAATCCTAGGATTGTGCTTGTTGCAGAATGAACTATGTCCCATCACATTAAATAGACACGTAATCAAAGTTCTACTTGGCAGAAAGGTAAGTTGAACATAACAATTTTAATTTCCTGTAATTACTTAAAACCTCATCTCTAGAATTGGGCTTTTTCTCCATACCATATATGTATTAACTAGCCGAGTTGATACTCAGAACTGCATGGAGATCTTTAATTTGAGAACTTTCATTTGAGAATTTAATATTTTCGTTTCCTAGATTTTGAACAGAGTAGATATACTAGAAGTCGGGTATTTGACTAAGATGTAATGATTTGTAATAGGTTAGCCTTCAACTCTCTTCAGAAACGACATACTGTCTGCTTTTTTTCTTCCTGAGACTCAGAAAGGAGAGTGTTAGATAATACTAGGCAATAGCTTACAGAAAAGCAGTTTTCTGGATATTTGAGAGAGCTCATGGAATTAATTTGTAATTAAAATTTTGTCTGAGAACAAAACTACTACCCTGGCCCAGTAAAAGCTAAAAATGTATGACAGTTTTGATGTATTAGTCAGTGGCATTGTAAGTTCTGTCTGATCCAGCAAACTTAAACCAAGGCTTGCTGTTGCTGGCCTTTCCTTAAATTCAGTTTTGATCCCATAATCAGTTACCCAACATAGTATAATCTTTAATGAAAAAGAGTTAATGGGAGAAATGGCCTTTAAATACCCCCTGGTGTCTTCCAAAAGTGATTGCCTTCTAATTATTCTCTTAAGGTTTTTCTTGTTGAATATGTATTCCTTCCAGTATTCCAGTGTACCTTCTAAAGCAGACTGAAAGTAGGAGTTCAACTACGTTTATTCTGTGTGTTTGTATCCTTTGTTGCTAGTGCATAGATCTGGCACAGATCACATCATTTCGAATACATTCTTAAACACCTGTTATGTTTCAAACTTGTATCCTTTTTTATAGGTGAACTGGCACGACTTTGCTTTTTTCGATCCGGTTATGTATGAAAGCCTTCGGCAGCTTATCCTCGCATCCCAGAGTACAGATGCTGATGCAGTGTTTGCAGCAATGGATTTAGCCTTTGCAATAGACCTGTGTAAGGAGGAGGGTGGAGGGCAGGTAAGCACAGCTAAAATTGTGGCTCTGTAGTTTTGGAGTTTGACAGTTTATGCAGGGTGTCGTGTGCACATAATCCAGGCTCTTCTCACATGGCAGATAAAACATTTTACTCTTCTTGGATTCAGTGCAGTGTTCTTAGATAATGAAGCCTGGATTTTTTTCTTTGAAAACCATATAGAGCCTACCATAGACCCTGGTAACTGTAGGCAATTCTAGGGAATCCTTAAAACTAACCTGAAGTAGTGAATTTTACTTGGGTTTGGAGGTATATTGAGCAATAAATCTCTCTGCAGCATACTGTGGTGGTTGTAATAATCTCATTTCCTTTATATCCCTTTTCTTTTTCCCCTTTTTAAATGTCCCTTATTTCTTTGCCATAGGTTGAACTTATTTCCAATGGTGTAAATATACCAGTCACTCCTCAGAATGTATATGAGTATGTCCGGAAATATGCAGAACACCGAATGTTGGTAGTAGCAGAGCAGCCTCTACATGTAAGTCTTCAGAGGAGTTTTTTTAAGAAGAAGAAAAAAAAATCTGTAATATTTCCATCAGTTAATTATTCTCCTCATTGTGGTGTTGTTAAATCAGGTTCCTTTAAAGTCTTGACAGCCTGATTAAAAGTATTTAATTTCTTTTTGTAATTGTATAGCTGTTCATGCAGTACTGTGAAGACTGAGTGAGTAATTTATTTTATAGAATGAAAGATAATTTATTTTATTGTGGGTTTCGTTGGTTAAATATATATGTTTATTTCTTGAGCTCAAATGGCACAAATCCTCTTGGAATTTTGGCTTTATATTTGGCAGCTACGTTGTTCATAATAATTTATTACCTTTGATTTGTTTGCATCCTTGTTCTAAGGAAAAATCATTTGTAAAATCACTTACACTAGCCTGGCAAGAAACGTAAAAATTGACTCAAAAACCATATTAAAAGTTTTGTGCTTTTTTTAAGCCCTCGTCAAATAACACTTACAGAATAATATATTTTTGTAGACAGTTAATGAAGGCCAGTCTGTCACATGATGCTACATCTAAACTTTGTTGCTTGTGCTCACTGTGGTTTCCTGCTTCACATCTGAGGTAGGGTAGCAGGCCAGATTACCTCTGTGCAGCTGAGGTCCAAATTCTCACAGAAAGAACATATTCCTGGAATTAAGATACTTGATCTCCATGTCTGCATATATTACTAGTTTAACTCTTGTTTGTTTTAAAAGTTGAAAATCCTTATACTCGTATTCATTTTGAAATTTTCTAAAGCAAATTGATTCATAGTATTCCATTTTGAATATGGAATTTCCTGTCTTTTCTAGATATTACTTATATAGAATATGTGTGTATGTGTGTCTGTGTGTGTAATATTTTTGAAGCAGAGTTGAGATGTGTCTGAGGAAGCAAAGTATAAGGAATATGCAAGATGCATTTTTTTTTTTAATTCTCATCAAATTCAGCGCAGCTTAGCAAAATACCTGAACATTTTCCTCTGCTCCTGGTGAGATACTAGCTCAAACCAGTACTGCTTTCTTTTGCTGTAGTAGGTAGGGTTTAAAAATTGGTGCAGTTCTTTGTTTCAGAACATTTGCATTTCAGATGATAAAGCTTTAAAAGAACAGCTCAGAGAATAATGAATCTTGAGTTAATGGGAATTTCACATGAAACTCTTGAGTAATGTGTATAAAGTCAGTCTTAAAAGTTACAGGGTTACAATCTGCATTTTGTGGTTTTCACTTAAGGCAATGAGGAAGGGGCTCCTGGATGTACTTCCAAAGAATTCATTAGAAGATTTGACAGCAGAAGATTTCAGACTCCTGGTAAATGGCTGTGGTGAAGTAAATGTGCAAATGCTAATCAGCTTTACCTCTTTCAATGATGAATCAGGTACAAAATAACTTACTCATAAACAGAGTTGCACCTATAACTTAACACTATTTTTTCTGTGTGGAGTAGTTACTAGCATTAAACTTGAACTATTAAGTCTGACATTAGTTAATAAGCCAGTGAAACCTGTAATAAAGTTATTACTTGGGATATTTTTTTACATTCCTTAGAAAATACTTTCCTTCAGTTAAGTGAGGGTGGAGAAAGCATGTTGTCCAACTTCGCTGTCACTAGATGTTAAATGCACGGATTGTATGACTGGTAGTATATCTTCCTTGTGAAAATTCTCTAAAACTATAAATATGATAGATGCAAGTTTAATACTTCCTACCTAATTTTTAAACTGTGCTTAGTTGCTGTTGGGCTTTTTGGTAAGGAGGGCAGAGTGGGAGCGTACTGAGTTATGTCAATGTTGGCCTTGCATTCAAAGCTGTTAATTTTGAAATTACTAGTCTCCAGTATCAGGACTTTATGAATGCGATTGTAGCCGAGATCCAACTTGCAGCACACGTAAAACAGGTCTCTTAGTGTTATTGTCCAGTGTAGCAGCTGAATTGTGTACTTGTTGTTTCACACAGGAGAAAATGCTGAGAAGCTTTTGCAATTCAAGCGTTGGTTTTGGTCCATAGTTGAGAAGATGAGTATGACAGAAAGACAAGATCTGGTAAGTTGTCCATTCCCACTGGAAACGTGCAGAAGAATTGGAATAAGTGGTGTCAATACTATTCTTAACTGTGTCTACCTGCAGAGACTTTGTGAAGAGTTAAGGTAGCAAAGCAGGGTAGTAGGATTGTGTAAGACTTGGTTCTGGAAACAACAGGTGTGAATCCCAGACCTTCTTGTAACTGAAAGTAAGCATGGTCTGTTCTTCTCCCTCTTCAGAGGTCTCTTACAGAAGCACAGTTTCACCCAGCACAGTTGCTCTGAAGATGAGTAACTGTGGTTATTCAGTTGTGTTGTGGGCTGGTAGGGTTTTGAGGTCAAGTTCTTTTCATGCATCATCTACTCACCTGACTTCTGTTTATCCTGAGGGTAATACGTGTGTCCTCTCTGTAAGATGTCAGTAGTGATACCATGTCCTTCTCAAAGCCCTTTAGGAATGAGAAGCATGAAATAATAAGATGCTGTTCAGGGGATTTCATTTTTAAAAACTTGCCTGTAAATTTTATTCATTGTACACCTCTTAAAACAGTTTGTTTTTAACTTCCTACTCTTTAAGGTACTATCTCTCCCTCACAGTCTACTGAAAGGAAACAAAGAGTACTCTGAAAAGTGCAAACCCTAGAGCACATTTTTCAAGGGGCGTCTATGCTTACACTTTGGTGGTGACTCAGTATTTCACACTTGAGATAATAAACCAAGTACTCTCTGTTGCTCTCTTTTGGCTGTACCAGTACTAAATCCTGTAGTCTCCGTCTGGTTTGTGAGACATTCCTGATTCAATTTGTATTGATGGCAGTCACCACCTTCCCAGATGGATTTTTGGACATGCTGTTTGCTGAGGATTTGTTGATACAGGATAATTTTGAGTGCTGCTTTTATCAGTTTTATGAATGAGCAGTTGATGAAGGGAGGTGAAGGAAGCTACTACAGAAGAAAGTAGAATGACTGCGGAGTTTAGTTTGGCATATTTAGGAGCACATAGTATGATTAATCCTGCTGTGACTGTGTAGTTCTTTTTTAACCTATCCCTACACCATTTGTAGGCAGTATGAATCTTAATTTTAAACGCTGTCTTCTTTTTTCAGGTTTACTTTTGGACCTCAAGTCCATCATTGCCTGCCAGTGAGGAGGGGTTCCAGCCTATGCCATCCATCACAATAAGGCCACCAGATGACCAACATCTTCCAACAGCAAACACTTGCATTTCTCGCCTTTATGTCCCACTCTATTCCTCTAAGCAGATTTTGAAACAAAAATTGTTACTCGCCATTAAGACCAAGAATTTTGGTTTTGTGTAGAGTATAAAAAGTGTGTATTGCTGTGTAATATTACTAGCTAAGTTTTGTAGATTTTTCCATTTGTCTATAAAAGTTTATGAAAGTTAATGCTGTCATACCCCTGGTGGTACTTCAGAGATTTAAATGCAAACATTCCTGTACTAAATTTGTAACATAAAGGCCTAAGGAGCACTAGCAATTTGTGATTGCAACAGTTTGCTAGTCAATAACTCCTTTGCCTAACCCCAGCCAAAGATGACAGCAGAACAATATAATTTACACTGTGATTTATCTTTTTGCTGAGGGAAAATATGTAAAATGTTCTGAAAATTCACTGCTGCCTTTGTGGAAAGTGTTTCAGCAAAGGTTCTTGTATAGAGGGAGTAGGGAATTTCAAAATAAAAAATTAAGTATGTTCTGTGTTTTTAACTTTTTTTTATGGTGTTTAATTTGTGGCTGGCTGCAGTTGTGTATCATGTATATTGAACTTGTAAAAAGTTCCTGACAGCTCAGATCCCAGAGGTGGGATTGTTCACTTATGAAAACCACTTCCATTGCAATTTTTGTTCTATTGCATTGAAATCTGGCACATCAGATACCATTACTAATATTTTGCATGTAATCTGTACCTTTAGTGGGGTTTTTTCCCTGTACATATTTGATGAGGCCAATGCACAGTATTTCATAGTTCACAATCAACATTTTTGTATCCTTGTTACAGTGAACAGACAGTCAGGAGATTGTTCCACTACCAGTTCTAACCAACACTTGTACTACTACATTATCTAACTATGTAAACTCAGCCTGGGCACTTTCTGGTAACTGTAAAATGTTTATAAGATCATGACTATTGAAGATACATTTTTTGGAAAACTTTAATGTTCGTGAGCTGCTTAACTTCTTTTGTATCTAGCCTTTTTTTAAGTATCTTGTTACAGTTTTTTAATAAAGAAATTACAGACGAAATACCAAGTCATACTGAAGAAACAATAGTTTTTATTTATTAAGCCATTTATACTTTAGCTAACAGCACACACTAAACATTGTTGGTCATTAAAAATCTGAATTTTGTAGCTGAAAAATTGACATGCAGAAGACATTTAGCCCACATTTTACAGTTAGCAGAGAATCCGGAAAGAAATGGGCCAGGCAACCCCTCCTTTTAACAGAATTGGTTTGAAGGAAAAGTGGCTTGTTCTGAAAAATCTCAAGGCAATTAGGTTAGAATAAAATTCTCCAACTTCATTGTAATGAGTTCTACTGTATGTTCACTTTTGAAGTGCTTGGTTACTTTTGGGGAGGGCAGTCTTTGACCATAATCTAGGATTTCTTTTCCCTAAGGCTTGAGAGATTTTTGAGTTAGAAATTGGTTGATGAAGAAAGGAGCTACTTTTTCAGTGTCAAAATAAATTTACGAAAGCTTAGCAGACTGAAATATTGAGGGATAAGAAATTTTGTGGTGGTGATGTTCTACTTTCTTGCTTCTCCAACCCCATTAGTCCACGTTAATGATTTTTTTTTCCTCCCTTTTGTTGGGAAGAGCTGAAGTAATGTTCCATCCAAATACTAGTAGAACTCACCTTTGCCAGAGCTCCTCTGGGTTTTCCTTTCTGTCAGCTAGTTGTAGGATGACCAAAAGTTACCTACATCTGATTTTCAAAAAAGCCTCTTCATTTATTTAGTTGCTAAAGGTATGGAGTACAGTTGATACCACGAATTCTGATCACCAGTTGCCAAATTGATGCTGAAAATCCTTTTTTTCTAAATAAGGTGGATTGTTTCAGGCTTGTGTAGTTAAACTGCAGATAAATAACTAGATGTAGAATTATTTCTGCAAGTACTAATACTTCCTTTAAATCGATCATCCTAGAAAAGGATAGTTTCAATGTATGAGAATTGGAGCTAGATTTCCTGTTGTGACCTCCAATGTATCTTAAGTTCAAAACTGATTTTACTATGCTAAAAAGAAAAAGCAGTACAGCCTCACAAATCTAGGTAGAGTCATTTTAGTATAGAGAAAATTTATGCTGGTATGGCTGTTCTCTAATACTAAGGAGGATAAGTTACAAAGGTACAAAGCAACATCTACCTTATGCCTGGCTATCAAACTGCTGTGATTGTTTCCACTTCCAAAACTGCCTCTAACTGAAATGTGCAAAGTTAGCAGAAAGCAACAAAAGAAACTGTTTAGAATAGGCATCAAAACTCCAGTCTGTAAAATAAAGCTCCCTCCTCACAAAGCTTTGTGAGGCTTGATGTACTGAGAATTATCCAAGGCCCTTGGATGAAAGGCCATATATACATGTAAAGTACTGTGTATATATATATGTATTGTGTGTATATGTATATAAGTGTATGTGTATGTATAACATATAAATATATGTTATATGTATATATATTTCTGTATATAGATTAAGCATTTTTTAAGTCCTGTAATGTATAGCTAGACAAAAGTTATGCAGATAGCACAGTAGCTCACCATATATACACACACAAGGCATTCTGGTAAGCAGAGAGGGAATTTAGAATGATATATGCTGTCGTCAATGATTTGAAATATGTATGTAGCTTTATAAATAGCTTTTTTTCCTCTGTATGGTATATTTAAACTATATCAAGATTTTAATAAGAAAAATGTTTATTAAAATCATACACCTCCTCTCCCTTTGACTTAAGCCCTTCTGTTAGTTCACTTAAAATGTGGTAGAGAAACTAGTTAAATTCTGTAATATTTACACTTTTTTAATAGTCTAAATCCTTAGCTGTTCACCATTGCTGAAAGAGGAGATAAAGGTAGCTACTAATAAAATGTTATAACCAACTACTAGAGTAGGTCCTAATCTGAATCTAGAGAAAACTTGATACTTCAGTGCTAATTTCTGTGACTAATTCTTGGCTTTGGTTTCTTTTACTTAGCTAGCTGTATCCAGCAAAAGGTAAATCACTTGCTCCAGCTTTGATAATTTTCCAGGAATGAAAAATTGCCATCAAGTGGTCTTTCCCACCTGTGTGGTTTGGAAGTGGTTTTTCTTTCCTGCAAGTTAGTAATTTGGTCCCTAGATCACAAGCAGTGATAAAGCTGTAAACTGGCAATCTTGTGAATCCAAACCAATACCCTTGCACAGCAGCATTCAGGGAGGCAGAGGAAAGGAAATTTTCCTCAACTCTTAAACAAGGTTTATCTTTGTATGCAGGTTGTGCAAGCGATACAGACCTGCTGTTTTTCAGAAGTTTATTTCCATGCGCGTGAAGGGAAGTGAGTAGTGAGCAGGGCTGCACCTCCATGGTAGTTGGTGTGCAGGTGGGAGAAGTTCCCCAGACACCACCAACCACCTCCTGTGTGGTTGTTTCTCAGAGAGAGCCAGAATTCAGCACAGCTCCTGGTCACCCTTAACACCACATGAAAGATTGTTCTCTAAGCTTGTGCTAACCTGCTCCTTTCTATGCTAACTGCTGTGCCCTGACTCCCTCTTTATAGGGTCCCACAGCCTGCGGATCATGTGGCTGTGTGCTTCTCTAAATGCCATTCTGAGCTGCTTCTCTGTCCGTGCTCTTCACTTGGATTTTTCTGGCTTCCTCTCTGTAAGGCAAACTGGATACCTTGTTTGGTAGCTCTGATTCCCTTCCTCTTTCAAACTTCATAGGATTTGACCTTTTTTCTGAACTCTTTGGTTTGCCTATTTAGTAACAGGTCTGCTAAAATCAAATAGAAAATTCTGTATGTCCAGATTAGCTGGATTTCAGCGTGTGTGGCATTATCTTATTCTGAGGTGGAAGGTTTGTCCACACATTAAAATGTGTAGGTGAATGGGTTGTGTGAAAGCTTCAGTGACTGCCTGGAAGTCACAGTGCTGGAAGTTTCCACATGATCTCCGTGGGGAGGACATGAACAGGCTTCGCAGCTGGAAGTGTGGCCTCCATCACAGTGCAGTCATTGCCCAGCAGGACTTCTGGCATTTATCAGGAGTTCTGATGGATCCTTTGCTAGTTGGAAATTGCTTTTGTGGCTTTCATTTGCAGTTATTTCAGATTTGCTGAACCGAGAAGCGTGGAGGGCTTTTAACTTTTTATAAATTATTTATGGATTTTTTGTGGAGTTGTCTAAGAGGGTAACTTCATGTCATGCTTAAAACACGATCCTGTGAGAGATTATTTCCCCCCTTTGTCAATGGCTTAATATAAAGGTATTTTTAGTCTATTATCACCACAAACTACTATTATATTAGTAGACTGTTTAGCATAACAAGAGGCAGGCAGTTGGTTGCTCCCAGGTATTTCAGGGCTTTTCCATATTGGTGAAACTCTTCAGTATCCCTTTGTCCAGTGGCAGAGGCAGCTAACCAAATGAGTATGCTTGAATACTGCAGTCATGTTGGAAAAGAGATTGTTGCCACAACCTATGGTGAGGTTCCTCTGCATGGAGACTGCAAGGAGACTTAAAGAAATTTAAGGCTTTAGACATACTGAAATAATTCACAAATTGATTTTCTGAGAGGGGAACAGTGCTAAGCTGAAAAGCAGATTTCACTTTATCAATGAAAATTCTTCCATTTACCTGAAATGGCATTTTCATATACAAAATTAGACTTATAACCCATTGTAAAAGGCAGCTGAGTATTCCCCCAAAAAGTAACACCTTTTGGAGGAGGGAAGAAAGAGGTAGGACAGTTAAAACAGTGATGATTACATTTGCCACAGCAGTGAGGAACTTAAGGGAGGAATACAGCTTCCACCACCAGGGAGCTTGTTCTAAACAGGACATTGTAGGTACAGCTGAGTAATCTGAAATCGTGCAAAATTGTGCATAATGCTGTATTTCATTTGTATGTGCTTGACTGTATTTCAGTGCTGTGTATGTGATTTAATTTTTATAAAACAAAGCTAACAGAAGTTGGCAGATTTTTGTGGAGGTGCAAGAACAGCCACGTGCTGTTTGGTTAATCCTTTCCAGGATTTTTCTTTTGCTGTGCATCTTTAGGCACCAGGTAAGTAAACATAAGGGCTGGTGTTTAGGAAGTTATCTCCAAATACTTGAACAATTCTCTATTGCTAATTATACTAATTTATGGTAGATCTTCATCCCTGTCAGGACAGGGCATTTCCTTATTTAGGAAACTCTGAAACAATAGCCAGGACAATGAGATTTGGGGGCTAAGGCAACTGGTAGACCAGTCAATGTCATTTAATATGAATACTCTGCTGCTTGTTGGTTTGGGTTCCACAAACTCACGCATCTCCCCCTTAAACCATCAGCAAACTCTGTATTGCACACACCAACAGAATTTGTCTATAAATGGGTCAATCGGGTTTGCTCTGCATCAGTCAGTGTTCCTCTGATTGCTCTGGACAAAAATCTGGAATCCCTGGTAGTCCATATACTGATATGAGTGCAGCTGTTGTTGGATGTAAAGATAAACAGCTTGTGTAGGTATCTCTGGGAAATAAAACTTCAAGGATGTCTCAGAAATAACAGTACTCAGGTAACAGCAGATAATGTGAATCCACCTTTTCTCCTTTACTTTTTGTGTGTTCCTGCTGTGCTTTTAATTCACTTGCTGCTCAGGCACATGCTCAGAAATGTAAGAAAACCAGAGCTGTTCTTGTGCTTAGTCACAGATCTCACCACGGAACTTTTCTTATCCCTGCCCTGGTGAGGCCCGGGCGTCTCTCCCAAGGCACAAAGAAGCCGCAGGACACAGCTGCAGCCCAGAGGAGCCCAGCTGGCCTGACTCCCCCTTCCCATGCTTGGGAATGGAGAGAGGGGAGGTGCCTTTAAAAAAAAATACCCAAAATTCTTAAGGGCACACGAATCCTTAAAGCAGTACCGAAAGTTACCTTTCTGGAAAGCGGACACCCGAATCTTTTGAAGCTCTCTATGCTTGCAAGAAGGGAGAGAAACAACTATCAATGGTACTGCCACTGACGGGCCCTTGCGAGCGCCTCCCAGCGCTGCGACTGCGTTTGTTATGCAATTGCTGAGTCCTCCCCGGGGGAGGAGCGGCCTTGGCCATGGCCGTCACCCCTTCCTCCGCCGCCGCCCCTCACGGAGCAGTCCCGCCGGCCATGGGCGAGCGCCGGGGGCCGGCGGCGGGCCCGGAGCGGGTAAGGCCGGGCGGGGCCGGGCCGGGCCGGGCGGGGGCTCCGGGAGAGGCGCGGCGGCGGCAGCGCAGCCCTGCCCGGCCGGGCCCCGCGGCCTCCCCGCCTCCCCGGGCGCTGCGCTGCCTCCCCGCCAGGCAGGGCCGGGACGCCGCGGGGGGACCCCGGGCACCGGGGACACCCTGCTTCGGACAGCCCTGGAAAGGGCACGGGCCCGTCCCCCCGCGCCCTTGTCCCGGCCGGGCTCGGCGGGGCCGGACCGCTCGGGCACCGCGGCCCCGGGCAGCGCGGGCGGCACCTGCGGGAGATGCGGGCCTCCGACCGGAGGCCGCGGGCTGCTTGGCCCCGGTCCGGGTCCGGGCAGTGCTGCGCCTGCCGGGGCCGGGAAGGTAGAGCTCGTCCTTTCTGCCCCGAGCCGCCATGGAGGCAGGTGTGCGGTTTGGGGATGTTCCCGGCTTCCCAGGCCCTGTGGACCAGGAAGGTCTGCCTCTGGGAGCTACGTTCTGCTGTACCCCCAGTATAACCATGCTAAGCCAGGCTGAGGTGTTCGAGGAGAAAGGATCATCATGGCAGGGAAACCGAAGTATCCAATACTAGGTGTGCCATGTTAAATACAAGTGTAAGAAACCCCTTACTGTGTCCCCCTGAACAGTGACGTGCTGTACCTGTAGTGAAGTGTGTGGTAGTCCTGTGATCCCCTCAAGCACGTGGAACCAGCAGGTGTTGTGCTCCTCAGACTCTACAGGGCAAACCATCTCTCTCCCAGGAATGGTGTCTGTTTTCCCAGTCTCACTGCTGGCATGGCCTGTGCTGCCCAGGGCTGGCCTGGGTGCTTTGGGAGCTCATGGGATGCACATGCAGCCTCTTAACTAGGGTGTGTGAAGGTTCATGGTCCCATACCACTGAGTGTCTTCCACATCACAGTGCTGGCTCTGCCAGCGCCTTTAGCTTTTTCCCTGGCTACAGCTGATGTAACTGTGATGCTTGCACATGTACCCCAGCAGCTGTAGCTGTGGGGTGATGGTTGTATGTGTATATATATGTTAATTATTTCCTAGTTTGCTGAATTTGAAATTAATGGAAGGCATTTCAGTACCCCTAAACAGTTTTTGTTGTCCATTTGGTTTATTGTCATCACTAGAAGAGCTTGTCTCTCACAGTTGCAGAATAACTGGGATGTGATGTACTGGAGTGTGTCCAGCAAAGGGCTAATGATTAAGAGACTTCAGCATCTGTTATACAAAGAAAGGCTGTGAGTGCTGAGACTGTTCAGCCTGGAGAAGACTCCAGGGGATTTTGTGAGTGGGTGAAAATACCTAGTGGAGGGAATAAAGGAGACAGAGCCAGGCTCTTTTCAGTGGTGCCCCATGGTGGGACAAGGGGCATTAGTCACACACTGAAGTACAAGAGGTTGCATTTATGTGTGAGAAAACACTTGTTTTTTCTGAAAGTGGTCAGATGCTGGCACAGATTGCTCACAGAGGTTGTATAGTGTACATCCTTGGAGATACTGAAGCCTCATCTGGTTGACCCTGCTGGTGCAAGGGTTGGCCTGTGCCCACCAGCTTCAGCTCTTTTGTGTGTTTGGATCATATTGTCTGAACAGAACGAAGCATGTACACATTATAAACTGGGTGCCCTTTGTCATTATGGTAAGTGTTGATTGTTTTATGCACTGTCATAGCATTAAGAAAAAGATCTGGGGTGCAGATTGAAGGTAGTGTTGACATAGTGACTTCTATCTTCTCCTGCCCCTCACACTCCTGCCAGTGCCCCTGGATCCAGGAAGGCAAGGCAGGGAATGCATTATGCTCCTTCAGCACAAGGTGGTGACTGCTCAGAAGCCTCAGCAGTGATCAGAATGTGCCACACACTTGAAACTGAGTTAGAGAAGGTGGGATTATCTTGTAGCCACTGTCTGCCTGCCAAGAGGAGCCTGCCTGTGAAACTCCTCTGCACTCTGAAGGTGATAAGGGACGTGGGATGTGGGTTGAGCAGGAGGTATAGTATGGTGTAGCCTCTGTGACTGACCTTTCCCTTTTTAAAATTAAAAAACCCCAAACAACCAAAACCATCTATTTAATAAAATACTGGTACAGTTTTTAAAATTGCAAGCCAGCCAGCCTCACCTGAATCCCTGGAAAGATGATGGGATGGTTCATCCTGCAGTCCATCTCTAACTACGTGGAAGACAAGACAGTCTCAGGAGTAGTCACCATGGATTCACCAAAGGGGACTTGTGCTTGACCAATCTGATTGCCTTCTGTGAGGGAACAATTGGCTGAATAGACAAGGGAGAGCAGTGGATTTTGTCTACATGGGCTTTAGCCAGGCTTTTGCCAATGTCTCCCATGGTACCCTCATAGGCAAGCTCAGGGTGGTGAGGTGGATTGAGCACGGGTCTAGTTTCAGGGCTGTCACTGGTTGTGTCCCCCAGGGTTCAATGCTGGGCCCACTGTTCTTTGACTTATCCATCAGTGACTCGGATGAAGGGGCAGAGGCCTCCTCAGCAAGTTCACAAATGGCACAAGGCTGGGAGGAGCAGCCGATACCCCAGAGAGCTGTGCAGCCCTTCAGAAGGACCTGGGCAGGCTGGAGAGATGGGGAGAGGAATAGTCTGAAATTCAGCAAAGACGAATGCAGGTCTGAAGAGGAATGACCCTGGGAACCAGTACAGGATGGGGGTGACCTGCTGGAAAGCAGCTCTGTGGAGAAGGATCTGGGGGTCCTGGAGGACAGCAAGCTGTCCATGAGCCAGCAGTGGCTGGGATAACAGGGAAGACTTTTGCAGTATTTCCATTTTCAAGGATGTCAGCTGATGCAAAACCAGATGGAGTTGGCTGGATACCAGCCCCTGAGCAGGTGTGTGCTGTGACAAGGTGCTGAACCTGCCAACCCCAAATTCTCCCAATTCCACTGAGTTATTGTAACCATCTATGTCCTGGGAAGTAAAAAAGGTCTTCAATTCTCATGGCCGTCACCAGACTCTGCAAGACGATGCTGGGAAATCTGTATCATGTAATTGAGTAATATTTAAAAATAGAATAAAGGGGTAGAATTGTAACCAGAATGTGTTTAAGTGATGTATTCACTGGGCATCTGGGGTATCTATGCCATCTGGGGTAGCTATGCATGTGCACATATGTTTGGGTTTTGTTTGTTTTTTGAGATCTGAATGGCATTATTTGTTTGAGAATATTTTCCAAATTGAAGTAAAGGAATGATTTTTATTATGTGAGTAGTTACAAGCAGACCGGGTAGGGAAAGGACTTCCAGATACCTCCAGGAAGGTAGAAATAATGGTGTTCAAAACCTTCAGCTCCCCTTCTCTGCTGTATTATATGGAACACCTTGTATACTGCCTGTGGTTAGTTATCATCTACAGCAGTGTCGGTGGGATCTTGGAACCAGAGAGGCATCCTGCTTGCTGAACTTCTGATCAGTGTGTGTCACCAGCCCTCCTGCAGGGGTTGCAGTGTGCTGTCCTGACAGCTCTTCACAGCAGTTGTTTCTAGTAGGTGCTTGGTGACCTGTCTGCAGGGATGCAGGGATTGATCCTGGGAGCAGATGTCCCCAGCCAGAGGTGAGGTGAGGTGAGGTGAGGTGAAGGCCCTGCTCAGAGTGCTCTCTGCTACTTTTCACCTTTTCACTGGCCTGTTTCCTGAATATCAGCTGTCCCCAGCTCCCCAGCTTGGCTTCCTTCTCTGAGGAGGAGCTGTGCACAGATGTCCTCTGGAAGCACACACTGAAGGATCAGTGTGGAGATGGGTGACTCCAGGCAGAGGTTTTCCTGCTGCCAGCTGCTGGGAAGAGGCACCTTAGCTTCATATCAGCACTTGAGGGAGAGCCTCCAGACCCACGCTGTTGTGCGGGCTGCCCTCACAGATTGCATACACGAACCTCCATGCTGAGACTCGCTGTGGCACAGGGCTGTCGTCTGTCAGTTGGGATTAGTTACTGTGATCTCATGGCTTTCCTAAGGCAGTCCACCCAGGTTCTAATGGCTGAACCTGGAGCAGATGGCTGGGAGGTATGTGGGCAGTGGGCCCGCTGGAGCTGTGCTGGTGGCAGCCTGCAGCGCGGTGCCGTGACCTCACTCGTATCTCCCCGTGTGTGGGACCGCAGTGGCTGATGTCTCCCAGGCAGATTTCCCCTCTGTGCTGCAAGGGCTTTGTCTGGGGCACTCAGGCGCTTCCTGGCGCCCGCACAGCTGGGAGGGAGCAGAGAGGGCGCTTGGCGAGAGCTGTGCTGGCAGAGCCGGGCGGGCAGCGCTGATGGAGGGCGGGGGGACACCGACCCCAGGGGGCCGGGTGAGTGTCTGTGTGACACGGCTGGGCTTCAGACCGCACCTTCGGGATTGTGTGAGCAGGAGGAATAAATGGTGGTAACTTCAACCAGAACTGTGCTTTATTTTCAGAGCTCATCAAGTGCTGCTGAAAATGGCTCTGACCTTGATGAGGAGCCTCTGCTCAGAAAAAATCACCGCCGGTTCGTCATCTTCCCCATCCAGTATCCGGACATATGGAAGATGTATAAGCAGGCTCAGGCCTCCTTTTGGACAGCAGAAGAGGTGAGCCCTGGACCAGTGGGTTGGCAAAAGGCAGTCAGAGCACCGGGGTCCTGGCACATTTTTCCTAGCTCTGCTGCTGGCTTCTGTGTTGCAAAGGTTGGAGTTAATTTAATCAAACATTAGGTGCCAGCACCAAAGCAGAACTCCCTTCATCAACAGTGGAAAGCAAGCTGCTTCCACAGGGTGATTCAGCAGAGCTGTTTGAGGTGCTTAGTTTAGGATGAGGTGGAATTGTGTCCTGGGGTGCTTCTCTGGTTATAGAGAAATCCTAAATCAGATTGTTCTGATTCATGGTCAGATAGCTCCTACTGTGCTGTGGTCTGAACCTGCAACCTGCATCCTTGCCCATGTAAGATGCTCTTGAAAATTTCATGCTGTTAATGTTAGGTACCTAAATTTACAGACAGACAGTTTTGCTAAAAATGCATTTAGCTGACTCCTGATTGCCCTGGTGAGGTGCTTGCCCCATGTTACAGTGCAAGCTCTAAGTTCTTTCCCGAGGTTGCTGGTTAGCTAGACCTTTGCTCATTTGTGGGCAGTGGCCTGCAACTCAGAGGAGTGAGATGAAAGCACTGGCAGGCTCTATATAGACCAGAAGGCATCATGGGATGATGAGGAGCTGCTGTTTGTGGAGGTGGTATTTCATTGCCTGGCTGGGTGGCTTGCTGCCCTGTTGCAGCAGATCTTCATTTAAACCATTAAAGAAAAAGCATTTGAACTCCTGCCTTTCCAGCATTTCCCTTTTACTATGTTACTGGTTTCTTACACTGTCCTACCTTCTGTGGGTCCTCTGCATTTTTCACTTCTAACTCTAGTTTAGTGCTGTTTTGGTTCAGAAATTCTACAAACAAACAGAAAAGGCCCATGTGAAGGAAGCTGTGGTTTTCTCTCATGGCTGGGGTTTGGTCTGATAGACAGGAGCAGTTGCACAGCATTTGCTCCATACCATTCTTTGACAATATGGAGGCTGAACACCTGCCAAAGGCAGAAGTCCCCTCAGTCCATCTTTTGACACGCTTGGGTACAGCTTTCTTGGAGTATCAGCATTTATTTCAAGTGAAGTTTTAGTGTCTCAGAATGAGGTCTGGTTACTGGTGTGTGTTCATACTTGGACAGAAAGATACTAAGTCTTTTCAAAATCTCATTTATTTATTCAATATATACCAATTTTTTTTCCAAATTACAAAAGTGTAAACTGTGAAACAAGTACATGATGTTACTGTTGCAGACAGAGACAGCAGTACTGCAGTGTCTCTGTTGTCTTTTACAGTCACAAATATTTAAATTCCCTACATGTAAAGATTTGAAAGCAAATGCCAAAACTCTGCCTCAATCACTTGACTGGGCTGCTTGTTTTTACAGAATGACAAATGCAGAAGAACAATAATATTTTCCTTTTTTCTTTTCATTAGGTTGATTTGTCAAAGGACCTTTCTCACTGGAACAAGCTGAAAGCAGATGAAAAATACTTTATCTCTCATGTTCTGGCATTTTTTGCAGCCAGTGATGGAATTGTAAATGAAAACCTGGTGAGAAAGACTTACAGAGGGCTTGAATACTTAGTCATGTTATTGTCTTATTAATTTTCCATTTTGGCTTTTTCACATTAATTCATAGGTTTACTAAATGTGTACTTTTTTTCTTTCTACCTCACCTTTTTCAAGTGGAACAAGCAGCTTGTTTGTCTGGGAACGGTGTTTGAGTTGAATTGGGTCAGCTGTGGTCATCAGGGCTCCAAATCACATCACTCTGGGACACTGTTTATAAGTTCAGCCCCTGCTTGGCTGTGGGATGTGCATTTCTGAATGAATTAATGTAAGCCCATATTTTTCTGTACTCATGTTAATTGAAAAGTAGGGAATACAGACCATGGCCATGCCGTGTATTCCTCATTTTTGGTAAAATCTGTTTTGTTCTCACTGAACAACATCCTAGAATCTCTTAGGGCTGCAGGTGGGTGCTGCTAAAAAGGTGGGGAATTCTTCGTGTTGCTATCTGTTCTGGACTGGAGAATATCTCATCACAGTAGTATATGTCTGCAAATGCCCAGTTTAAATCTCAAATTTTTGAATGTTTATAACATGTAGGATATATGTGCATGTATTGCATGAACATGCCTTATGTCGTGCTCTTTGTACTTTTAATGATGAACACAAAGTCTGAGGCTTTGTTCAGTAGTAAGTGTTTAGTACTGCATAATTTTGTTGTTCTCCTGTGTATGTGTGCCCTTCAGCTCTTAGATGTATTTACTTGCTTTATTTTCTTTTTTATTTTCTTCTGCATCACAGCTCTCCTATTGACATGTCTGTGAACAAAGTGGGACAGAACTGCTCCCATCCTGTGTCTGTAGCAGAGATCTGTTGTCTCTCCTGTTGAGCTCGGAGTAGTGACGTGCAGGACTGTTATTGTATTGCATGCTTTCTGGTTTTGGCAGGTGGCACGTTTTAGTCAGGAGGTGCAGATCCCAGAAGCTCGTTGTTTCTATGGCTTTCAGATTCTCATTGAGAATGTTCACTCAGAGATGTACAGCTTGCTCATAGACACCTACATCAAAGATCCCAAGAAAAGGTAAACCTGTGGATGTGTAACAAACCGGTGGGAAATCTGTGGCTGAAGCCAGTGACAGTAGCATGGCAGCTGTCTCCTGTTTTCATACTGACTTTCTGGGGGAATTGGGGAAAGTTCCTTAAAGCTTTCAAGGCCTGCATGTCTGACCCCCAAAATGGAGAGGAATATTACTGACCAAGGCTTATTGTGGGAGTATCAGAAGGTTAGTTAATATTTGTATAAATCTTTTATTGCTGGAAGCGTGGAGTATGTGAAATGTTAAAGGTTAGATGAGGTCCTTGAGGTCATCATGCTCTTGCAGTGCTTGCTCTTACATCCACAAAGGATCAGCCTGGGGAAATTGAGTGCTCATGATCAAAGTGGTGTTTCTAATATACAGCAATCAATGTATTGCATCCTTTCAGCCTTTTTGTTGTCAGTGCTTTTTAATGCAATCTGAACTGCTTAGTTTTCAATGATTGACTTCACCTTTTTTGTCTGAAGAACTTCCTGGTCCAAAGGGAACACATTTGAAAAGTGGCACTTTCCCTCAGAGACTCCACCATGGTGATGGTCGGGCAGAGCTTGCTTTCCCACGGTGGCATCCTGTGCTGGTGATGGTGGGAGGACTGCAAGGTTTCCTTTCAGATTTTTAGCATAGGAACAGAGTCTGTACATGTGGGACTTGTCTAGTTTCTTTTGTGGAGTTGGGCAAGATGAGGTTGTGCTCTATGGATAGTCTGAAGTAGCTGGCTTCAAGTCTGAGAGAGACTGTGATCTGGTGGGTGAGCACTCCTGGGATGGGATGTTTTAGTTCACAGCCTTCCTCCCCTGAGCCCTTGGGGATGTTGCTTTCTGCACACTGGCCTCCCTTTGCCCTTTTTATCACAGGTGACATTGTGGTTTAACCTGGCAGGCAGCTGACACTACACAGCAGCTCACTCACTGCCTGCCCCTGCCCAGTGGGATGGGAGAGAATTGGGGAGAAAAATAAAACTGGTGGTTTGAGGTAAAGGCAGCTGGATAGGACAGGAAAGGAAAATAATAATAATAATAATAATAATAATAATAATAATAATAATAATAATAATAATAATAATAATAATAATAATAATAATATACAAAACAAGTGATGCACAATGCAGTTGCTCACTGGTCCCTGGCCAGCTTTCCCCTAGTTTATATTCTGAGCATGACATCATATGGAATATCCCTTTGAGCACTTGGGGTCTGCTGTCCTGGCTGTGTCCCCTCCCAGCTTCCTGTTCCCCCCAGCCTGCTCGCTGGTGGAGTGGGGTTAGGAGCTGAAGAGTCCTGGACTTCGTGTAAACACTGCTTAGCCACAACTAAAACATCAGTGTGTTATCAACATAATTCTCATTCTAAATATAAAACACTGCACTGTACAAGCAACTAGGAAGAAAATGAACTCTATCCCAGACAAAGGCAGGACAGCTCATCACCTTTTTGGGGTGGGAGTGGTCTCTTAATGGATTCGTTCAGAGCCTTGCATAATGGGATCCTCTGTCTGGTGGAGCTGGAAGGGACAACCAGGGCAGATTTACCTAAATCACTATTTTGATGTCTTGTCTCTGTTTTCTTCTATAGGGATTTCTTGTTTAATGCTATTGAAACAATGCCTTGTGTTAAGAAGAAAGCAGACTGGGCTCTGAAGTGGATTGAAGACCGAGAATCCACTTTTGGTGTGTAGCTTTTTATAAACTTGTTTCTATTGTATATCACAAACTGACCTTCTGTGAGTAAGTTGCACCCCTGGAACGTGAAATGAAATTCTCCACAGATGTAGTGACTTCTGGGACTCTGGTTTAACTAAAGAACTAGAAGTAAATTCTGGTGAGCTTGTATGTTTTTATCTTCAGGTAGAGAAATAAGGAAATGGCAGTGCCCCCTGAAATCATGTTATGAAAAAAGCTATGTCTTTTTTTGTCTTTATATTGAATAACCCTTGTTTCCTCAATTTTTGCTTGTAGACCTTATGTTCTGGTTTTGATTATTTCTTCTAGTTGGTTCTTATTTTTCACTCAGTGTTCAGAACTGGGCAGATGAAGTTCTTGCAAGTCCAGGTATTTTATATGTTCATGTTCCTATAGAGAAATCCATGGAATTTTTTGTAACTGAGGCATGACTGAGCCTGAACAGAAATGATTCAAGAACCATCTATTTTCTGGTGTTTCTGGTTTGCTGTTGGGACCAGGTTTCTAGTTTTTGTATCTCATTTCAGAGCTGGGACAGTGGCTCAGCTTCCATCAGCGTGCTGCAGGACATCCTTAGAAGTGTTCTGCATTCTTACAGTGTTGACTTGGAAGGGTTTTCTGTAGCTGAAATGCATAATGGGTGCACTGTGGTGAATTTTTTAAAGCAAACATCCTCTATATTTTGAGAAGGTGTAGGAGATGGAGAGATTCAACCTGGTGAACAAAATAAATCTGAACATCATTCTTTTGCAGCATCTATTCACAGCTCTTGTTTGAGGGAGGTTCTTTTTTTGTAGCTGTACATTGTTGTGTCCTGGAGCTCCCACTGGCTCCCTGGTCTGGCTTTGCTTGCTGAATGTGAAACCCCTTCATCATCCCTTTGTTTGCTCCCAATGGTGTGGGGTGTGCCAGGAATCAGAAAGTTCCCTAACTCAAAAAGCAGTGTGCCCCCTGCCTCCAAACTTAATGCATTTTATCCAAATAAGTAATCAGTCTTCTGCTTCATTAAACCTATATTTTATAAGCAGTCTTTCTCTATTCCTCTGTAGCAGTAACCTACAACATTTTTAGTGTTGCCAGAAAAATTCTTTAATAACTTCTGCGATACTTGTAAGGTGGTATTGCTCTCTGTGCTTTTTCTTCAGATGACTTTCAGTGGTTGACTTTTGTATCTCATAGAGGAAGTGGGACATCTGGCTACTTTGGGTTATTTTTTAAAACAAAATTCTGTGCAGTTCTTATTGGGAAAAGGCACCAGAACTTAGTGCCAAAGCTCTTCATGTCAGAACATACACAGTGAGGCTGTGAAGTTGTTTGAGATAGTGTACATGGAGTGATGTGGCTTCACTAAAAAGTCAGATAGTCTTGTAGTCTGAAGAAATACATTCATGTAGAGAGCAGGGAGAACTGGGACCAATAATGCCTTGCTTTCCTCAGATTAAGGGTGGGATAACACAAATAGTTATTTGTGTCTTGACTTATGTTCTGTAGACTTTCACTCTTTTAAGAATATGGTTTTATGTAGATGCCCAGCAAGAAGAAATTGTGGTGTAGGGTTTTTTGTTTAATTTATAAGAGGTTGGCCATTTTCTCAGTTTTGGCTGTCAGTTACACAGCTGCTTTCCTGCCTTTCAGGAGAAAGAGATAATGGAGTACTAATGTCTTGGCCTCTTTGGACAATTACCTTATTTTGCTTCTGACCCGTGGCAGTTTCAGTGAGTGGTTCTTCAGTTCTGCTGGGGTTGCCTGTGGCTGAGTGCTGTGGGGTGTGTAGACCCACTGTGCCTCAGGATCTGCTGACAGATGTGGTCAAAGGCAGCATCTGGTGCTGCAAGGGAGATTGCTTTTCTCCAGCATCACTCTGTCTGATGCAAATGGTGCCTCTTGCTGATGAGCAATAGAGCAATTTGTGTCTAACAAAAAATGTGTTATGTTAAACAGGTGAGAGAGTGGTTGCCTTTGCTGCAGTGGAAGGCATCTTCTTCTCGGGTTCCTTCGCTGCTATATTTTGGCTGAAGAAGAGGGGCCTGATGCCTGGATTGACTTTCTCCAATGAACTTATTAGCAGAGATGAGGTAATGTGGCATAACCTACACACTGTTTGGGAAGAAAAATGAGTTTCCAGGGCAAGGGTAGAATTATATTTATGAAGAACCTGTAGTTTTGACAGAGGAAGGGGAAAGAAGCAGACTTTTACCAATAATTATAGAATCATAGAATCATTTAGATTGGAAAAGACCTTTAAGATCACTGAATCAAGCTGTTAACTTGCCACTGCCAAGTCCAGCCCTAAACCATGCCCCTAAGTGCCACATTCAGTGTCTTTTAAATACCTTCAGGGATGGTGACTCAACCACTTCCCTTGACAACAATTTCCATGAAGTTTTTTGTAATATCAAATATAATCCCCTGCTTGATGCAACTTGAGGCTTTCCTCTTGTCCTGTTGCTTGGGAGAAGAGGGGAACCCGCACCTCACTACAGCCTTCTCTCAGGCAGTTGTAGAGAGCTCAGGTCTCCCCTGAGCCTTCTTTTTTCCAGCATAAACACCCCCATCTCCCTCAGCCAGTCCTCCTAAGACTGGTGCACCAGACCCTTCACTAGCTTTGTTGCCCTTCCCTGGACTTGCTACAGCACCCCAATGTCCTTCTTGTAGCGAGGGCTCCAAAACTGAACACAGGATTCAAGAAATGACCTCACCAGTGTCGAGTACAGGGGGATGATCACTGCCCTGGTCCTTTTGCCACACTATTCCTGACACAAGCCAGGATGCTGTTGCCCTTCTTGGCCACCTGGGCACACGCTGGCTTGTGTTCAGCTGCTGTCAACCAGCACCCTCAGGTCCTTTTCCACTGGGCTGCTTTCCAGCCACTCTGCCCAAGTCTGTAGCACTGCAGGAGGTTGTTGTGGCACAAGTGCAGGACCTGGTGTTTGGCCTTGTGGAACCTCATACCATTGTCTTCAGTCCATTGATCCAGCCTGTCCACATCCCTCTGCCTTCCAGCCTCCAGAAGATCAACATTCCCACCAAACTTGGTGTTTTCTGCAAACTGACTTAGGGTGCACTCAAGGCACTTTACCACTCATAAAAATATTAAACAGGACTGGCCACTCAGGCCAGTAACATACATATATATATATATATATATATATGTATCTATATATATATATATATATATATTGCTATATATTGCGTACATAACATAACTGAGCCCTGGGGAACCCTGCCTGTGGCCAGCCACTAACTGCATTTAATTCTTACCACATTTTTTGGCCTGGCCATCCAGCCAGTTTTATATCCAGCAAACCGTACTGATGAACTTAAGGCCTGGGTGCTGCTGGGTTCCTCAGCAGAAATACCTGCTTTTAAAGGGAGTCCTTTGTGATTTAACCCCAGCCAGCAATCAAGCCCCATGCAACCACTCTCTCACTCCCCCACCAGTAGTATCTCTCCCCAGGGAGAGAATTGGAAGGGTAAAAGCTGGAAAACTCGTGGGTTGACATGAAGACAGTTTAATAGGAAACCAAAAGTCACACACATGAGCAAATGAAAACAAGGAATTAATTCACTGTTTTCCATGGGCAGGTGTTCAGCCATCTCTAGGAGAGCAGGGCCCCATCAGGTGCAACAGTGACTTGGGAAGGCAAACACCACCCTCTTCTTCCCCCTTTTTATATACTGAATGCCACATGGTCTGGACTGTCCCTTTGGTCAGTTTGGGTCACCTGTCTCATCTCAGGACAGGTGTTGTGTCTCCTCCCAACCTCCTATGCACCGCCAACTTCCTCACCAGTGTGGCAGTACAAGAAGCAGAAAAGGCCTTGGCTCTGTGTAAGCCCTGCTCAGCAATTGCAAAAACATCTATTTATTGTCAGCCCTGTGTTCAGCACAAATCCAAAACACAGACCCGTACTGTACTTGAGGAAAACCAACCCTACCCCAAAACAGCACACCAGCCAAAACCAGCACACCAGTGTATATAGTCTTATCAAAAAGATGGATTTTTTAGATTGAAGGGGATGTTTGTTTTCCTCTGCTGTGAAGGGAGGCAAAGGCCCAGCTGCTCAAGGAGTGGGGTGGAATTGCAAGGTCCCCAGCTGCAGGGAGGGGCTGGCTGGAGCAAGGACCTGGGTAGTGTGTGACTCTGAGACTTGCTGTGCCTCAGCTGCTTCAGAGAGATTCAGGTGGGCTCCCAGCACCACTCCCTCCTGCTCCTGGTTGTGGGTCCCAGAGCTTGCAGACAGCTGCCTGCATCCATCACCAAGGCAGCTGTGGCAGGTTGCTGCAGAAGCAGCAGATACCACTTCTCTCCATGGTCTTGTACTGCTGCACAGCAATAGAATCTCCTGGGAGGGGGCAACTACAGATCTGCCTTTGAGGAGAGTGCTTCTTAACTTAAGATGTGAGGTGTCTGAGGGGCTGCATGTCAGCGCACCAAATATGACAGACCATGTGCTTACAAGTGCCCCTTCTTTTCACTGCTTCCTTCCTTTCTTTTTCCTTGCTTCCTGCAAGTTGGCAGCTGTTGTTTATGGCTGGGGACTGTGCATTGCATTGCTTACGTCACTGTCAGTGCTGAAAAAGTAGAAAGACCAGTTTTGTCTGCAGTATAAACATGCTAGTGGTTGTAACTTAGCAGAGTTGGTCTTAATGTGTAAAGAGCTTTTTTATAACAGAAGTGATTTTCCTGGGTTAGATAAATTGCTTTGAAATGAGACATCTTGTGATATGTCTTTAAAAGACACTTTTGAAGAAAGTGATATGATGAGTAAGGAAAAAAATAGTTCTTCAGCCTTCACCTTCTTTGTGTCTTCTGTGAGTAATCATGAACTGATCCATTTGAGTGAGCAGGATTTGTTTGTTACAAGGATCACTTTCAGGTGAGTGAATATAACTGTACTTTTCTGCAGAGTCGAGCACCAAAAGACTAAAATTTTCTTGAGCTCTGCTGGAATAATTGCAGCTGCAGTGCTGTTACAAAGGTTAAAGCTTGGTGCACAGAGCACCTGCATTGAAACCCAGTGGCAGTAAAAAGAATCCACAGTGGAAAACTACAAACTGTTTTTTGATGCACCTGGACAGATAAATGATTAACGTTCAGTGTGTTTTTTGAGCTGCTGTTTCTGCTCCCAGGCTGTTGTTGAGCTGGTGCATCTCTGATACTTAAAGGTGCAAAGCTGGTGGGAGCACCAGTCAGCAGAGCACATGGGTTCATGGAGAAGCCAGGCATGTCCTGCATCCTGCTGGTGATGTTGCCCTGGATAAGACCATGGGAAGCCTTGCAGCAGGCGGCTAATGCAGTCCCTAGAGGGGGGAATATTTCCCAAATTACATTGCTTCATGACCTTAATCAGAAGGATTTTATAGCCTTTCCAAAAAGGTTTTCACAGAATCACAATATTGTTAGGGTTGGAAGGGTGCTCTGGAAATCCAGGCAGGGTCACCTGAAGCAGGTGACACAGGAGTGTGTCCAAGTGGGTTTGGAATGTCTCCAGAGAGGGAGACTCCGAAGTCACCCTGGGCAGCTTGTTCCAGTGCTGTGTCACACTTGACGTAAAGAAATTCTTCCTCATGTTGAGGTGCAACTTCTTGTGTTTTAGTTTACAGCCATTGCTCCTGATCCTCTTGCTGGGCACCACTGAAAAGAGTCTGGCACCATCCTCTTGGCACCTACCTGCCCTCGCTTCAGCCAAAGACAGGGTTAATTTTTTGCGGTAGCTGTGAGGGGGTAGAGCCTGAAGCTGTGTGGGTAAGACCCTAATGTTATTGGGTGCCATCTCAGGTCATTGACAGGAGTGGGGAAAAGGGGCTCCCTCTCTTGCTTTTGAGAAGGGTGTTCTTTCCAGTGGGAAAAAATGTAAGTGGGAAGAGCAGGTGTATATTTGTCATGGGTTTCCACGTAAATAGCTTCGTCTTACACGTTTTGTTGTTCATATTGCTGTTACCATTCCTTTTGTTATCTTATTGTTGTTTCCAGTAAATTGGTCTTACTCATCCTGTGATTTTTACCTTTTGTGCCTCCATTCACATAGCAGGAAGGAACAAGGGGAAGCTGGGGGTGTCTTGGTGGGGGCAGAGAGCAAGCAAGTGGCATCTGGTTTGGGAGAGTCTTGGTAGGGGCACTGAACTGGGGAGTGCCATTCCTAAACTGCGACACCACCTTTGAGATAATCATATGCATCAATGAGATCCCCTCTCAGTGTTCTCCAAAGTAAACAGGCCCAGCTCCTGCAGTCTCTTCTCATAAAAAAGATGCTCCAGACCCCTCATCATTTTTGTGGTCTCTGCTGGACCCTCTGCAGTAGCTCCTTGTCTCTGCCATACTGAGGATCCCAGAACTGGACACAGCAGTCCAGATGTGACCTCACCAGGGATGGGCAGAGGGAGAGGGTCACCTCCCTTGACCTGCTGGCCACACTCTTCCCAATGCACCCTGAGATACCCTTGGCCCTTCTGATCACAAGAGCCCTGCTGGCTCAGTCAGCTTGTTACCCACTGAGACTCCCAGGTCCTTTGCAGCAGAACAGCTCTCTAGTGGGTCAGCCCCCAGGTTTTATTTTGACCCTTGTTAATGATAATATTGGATTGTCTTGTAGCCCATAGTCTGCCAAATTCTTTCTGGTTGGTTTTCACTCTGGATGTGCCCTCTTGGTGTTTATTGGCTGTAATCACCACCTTGAAGTTGAGAGGAGAGATGGTAGCACAGTGCTCCTTTAGACTGGCAGTGATAGGTATGGCTGAAGCCAGACCATCAAGCTGCACCCAGGCAAGTTAAAGAGAAGCAGAGGTGCCTCTTGGAGCAGCTGTCTGGGGTTGCTTGTCTCCTGATGTTTTCTTACTGTGGTCGGAGACTTTTCTGGAAATCCTGGAAAGGAGCACAGTTTACTAGGCTCTGTGTAGGATAGCTGGGTGAAATGAAAAGGGGAATTTAGTTGGGGAAGAGATGATTTGTTAGTCTTGGGTTTATTGACTTTAATCTGAATCTGCCTTTCTGAAAATGCTGTTGGGAGAAGCAAGGGAAGAAATGCTGGTGATAGAATTTAAATCAAGTATCTCAAAGCAAAGAGCAGGTAAGCAGTCTGTTTTAACTCACAAGTAGTTTTGCAGGTCTTGATGTAGAGGTCTTTCAGCAAAATCATCCCTGACAGGAGGCGGAGACCAGCAAGGCTCTGTGTAAGATCACTCACAGTAGAGCAGCCCTCAGAAGAGTTTTACCTGAGAAGCATGTATGCTGAGCATTACTTTGGCATAGGTGGCATGTGTAAGATTTGAGATGTTACTGGGTTGTAAACTACAAGTCCGCATTTCATGTGATAACAGTAAGACTTTCATAAAAGCAGGAGGCTGGGAAACTTTAACCCAAGTGAGACTGCCTGGAAATAAGAGCAAACTATGTGGAAGAGGGGAAAACTGACTATGTTTTTCATTGTTCTCTTATTTCAGGGTCTACACTGTGATTTTGCTTGTCTAATGTTCCATTATTTAGTGAACAGACCATCAGAAGAGCGAGTGTGTGAGATCATCGTTAATGCTGTAGAAATTGAGCAGGTAATCCTGGTTGTGACAACATTGTGGGCAGCACAGGCTCAGTCTGAAGTGTGAAAATAAACAAATTAACTTCTAACTTTTGGGATTCCCATGTTTGATACTTGGCTCAGGCTTGATTCCTGATGCATTACACCATTCTTTCCCTCTTCCTTAATGGTGACAATAAGAGTCAGAGACGTTCTGATTCAGTTGTCAAGCAACTGGGGCAAGCTGAAGCTGGCAGCTGGTTTTCTCCTTAATGACAGGAAGGAGGAAAAACTGTCTTATTTTATATTGAATAGAATGGTTACAGTTGGAAGTGACCTACAATAATCATCTAGTCCAACTGCAGCTGTCTCTTAGAGGGGAGTTTGTTTACATCTGTCCTTTCAGGATCTTTGTCTCTCCCTGTTGTATTCACATCTCTGCTTGTCCTCAGGAGAAGGCAGGGTCTGTTCTGGCCACGAATATCATGCTGTCTTCTGGCATTTCCTGAGGTTGATGTCAGGTTCTTTCATGCGAAGTGCTGCCCTTCTGCAGGCACAAGTTTCTGCATGGCTGAGTGTTTGGCAGGATTTTAGTTTAGCTTTCTTTCCTATTGTCATCTAACTACTGTGATGATGACAAATGCTCCTGCTTTGTCTCACAACACTGAGACAGGTATGCCTGAATGGTGCCTGAATGTACACATGACATTGAGGGTTCAGCACTCATGTATATCAGTGCCCTCTAATCTGTCATTCTGTACTGGCTGGAAGCCAGGAAAATTGGTGATTTCTTGATCTATCCCTGCTCCCACTACTATGGTCTGTAGGTTTACTGGAGTTGGAGCTTAAGCTTACACAGAAGCTTATGCTGGGGGATTGGAAAAAGGCAGATTAGAGGGCCAGTGATAAAAATCTTGTGCCTTTTCCAGAGTAACAGGCTAAAAATAAGGGAAGATACAAACAGTTACTGAAAATAGAAGATATTTGTTGAATTTAGTGATGCAAGTTATTTATTCAGACAACATCCTGGGGAGCCTGGAACATCACAAAGTATGTTACTGTGAAACACAGGTGTCTTCTCTCCTTTTTTTTCTTCTTAATTTCATTTCTTTAAATGTCATGTGTATTTTAACTTCCAGGAGTTTCTAACTGAGGCATTACCTGTGGGTCTGATTGGAATGAATTGCACCTTGATGAAACAATACATTGAATTTGTTGCAGACCGGTTACTAATGGAGCTTGGGTTCTCAAAGGTAAGAGATGCAATTGCCCCAAATGCTGGCCTGCCAGTGCAGCCCAGGAGAACTGTCAGCACAAAGCACTCCCTTGTCATGCTGGGGAGCAGGTCATATTTAGCACATGGACTTCCTGTGAGTGACAGCTGAAACCACAGCATTCATACCTATGCTTCACTGTAAAAGAGCAAGAACAATTTAGGCTTTTGTTTCCCTTCAGCTGCTCAGCAGGTTTGTAATGGGAAACGTAAGCTGTGCTCAGATGCTGCAGTGCTTGAAGAATAACAAGCACCTTGCACAAGTGAATTCCACCACAGACCGAACTGCTGGGAGTGGCAGTACTGAATTTGCTTAGATAGGGGTCCATAGAGCCTACAGGATACTGCAGCTGGAGGTGGTCTAGTTTGAAAGAGTTTGACAGTTTGGTTTGTGGTACGGTTTTTAAGGCATTATTTCTCTGTCAGAATCAGCAGTGTGTTTTCCTTCCCCAGGTCTTTAATGCAGAAAATCCTTTTGATTTCATGGAGAATATTTCTCTGGAAGGAAAAACAAATTTCTTCGAGAAGCGGGTTTCAGAATATCAACGTTTTGCTGTTATGGCAGAAACAATGGACAATGTCTTCACTCTGGATGCAGATTTTTGATAAATTGGCAATGAATGGTGACTGTTTCCTTCTCCTCATCTCCCTTTATGCTGTGAAGTTGACTTAATTTCCTCTCGTGGAAATCAGAGTGTACTGGGATATTTTTCCTGGGTTTTCATGTTGTTTGTCAGAGGAGTAAATATATTTCTCTCTGTGTCATTTGAAAAAAAAAAAAAGGGGATCAGTTGTAAAAAATTTATATGGCTTTATAAAAGGATGGCCTCTTAAAGATTCCCTTGACTCATCTGCTGTCAATGCTGTCTTTAAAAATGACATGGAATGGATGCTACTAGAATGGATGCTACTACTTTTTTAAGACTTTGGTAGTGTTTTAAGAAAGCAAACTGCCTATTTACCTCATGTTATGGTATTTTAATCTGAAAACCAGCTGAGGTATCACTCCATGTAAAAATGTTGCTTTAAATTATTTTCCTGTTTTCTGTTTTCATGTTTATAGATTTGGTACAGAGTAAAAGCTCTTCTGTTTCATCCTGTTGCAGATACAGTAAAAATTAAATGTGGGAAAACCTTAATGAGGTCTGAACTATAGAATATTATTAAACCTGGGAATTATGTGTAATCTCCCCGTTAACCTGGATTCTGTCTGAAAGAAGTTTTACTTGGGTTGGAAAAATGATGGGTCTTGGTAGGCATTTAATTCAAATACATGTGATTCTTATCTTACAGCTGTTACTGAACAGGTCAGTGGACTTTGAATGGTCATTGAAAAGGCACACCTGTTAACAGTGGAGAAAAACCACATCCTGTGGTTCTTTGGCTTGTGCTGCCTGTTTTTCCGTGCTTCACTGATCAAGTGCCTTATTAAGCAATCTGTATTTGTATTTGTAATCATCTGACACTGAAACAGCCAGCTCTGGGTGTTGTCCATCTCCCCTTGTCGTGCTGGTGGTTTGATATTCTCCCCTTCTTGGTTGCACTTGTGCACTGAAGGGGTGAGAAGACATGCCATTCCAAGGGATTATTCCTTGAGGTGCTACAAACAGACTACTGGGGCTGTAAGGAAGCACCCACTAATGTATGAAGGTACATCAGGTTGTGGATCTAATGTGAATCATTGGAACCACTGTGACAGAAGAGCTTCTGAAAGAAGATACTAAACATTTCAAAAACAAACCCAGTAGTATGGAGAAGCAGCATCTTACAAAGGACTGTTGTTTGGTTTTTGATTGTGTGCCTGAAAACTGTAATTTTTGGATACCACACAGAGAGAATGGAGTGATTGAAGAGTGGTTAACGTGCTGCGGTGGTACTTGGGATGGAAGGGATGCTATTCAGCTGTACCTGACTTATCTGCAAATAAATAGATTCTTTTTTTCCAAGATTAAGTGAGTATACAAGAGCTAGACAAAGGGTTCTGCTTTTTTAAACCCAAGCATTTTTCATAATATTCAGCATTTTGTGGAAGAGCTTTTGTAAGTCTTACTGTTGCAAATGTCTTGATATACTGGCATGAGCCAAACTGACAGCCCAGGCCCACCCATAGTCCTGGGTACCTGAGTTCCATGAAAGAGGTCCACTGCCTTAGCATAGTTCCTAGTGAACAACTGTCCCTGCTGTAAAAATAAGCAGAAAAAAACCAGCAGGACTCTGTTTTTTTAGTCTCTGTAAAAGATGAGGAGTATGTACTGAGCATTTTCCTAGAGAAGAGCCTGCATCATTTGACATAAGGTACTTGGAAGAGGGCAGAGTGGAACGTTCAGAATACAGAGAAAAGCTGGAACTGGTGGCCCTCACTAACATCCTGGAACTGCAAGAGAACTGTGGACTCAGAGGGAAAACTCAGTGCATTTTGGAAATACTGAGTTGATAGGGGAGAAAGAGAAAATACTGTAAATGGTTCTGTTGTTGGAGTAATGGAACCTATTATGTCACTGAAAGTACTAAAATGTATTTATTTTGAGTCTTGTGAATTATGATGAGAGTATGGAGAGGATTCTGATATGAAACTGCAATGTGCTCAGGTTCTGTAAATGTATGTGAGATACCAAAGTCTGGTACAACGGCTCCCACTCGATTTGTGTATAAAATATGTGTATCATTTCAATAAAATTTGAGTGTGGGGAAGCCCATGCCTTCATTTACAAGTTACACGCTTCCTTGTGAAATCCAAAGTGATAAAATTGGGATGTGACAGAGTAAGTCAGTATTCACAGCTTTTGGATTGTGGGAGAAAGTTATGAGTGCTCCATTTATTGTCTTGTCTTTTTGGAGCTTTTGACTTGCTCTTTCTTGTTCCTGGAAATAGGTTTGCAGTCTAGTGAGCAAACAAATGGGTTTTGTGTTTGTTTGGTTTGTTTTGTTTTTAATTGGGATTTTCTGGCACAAGGAGAAATCTTTTGGGAGTCTGTAAGGTTCAGTGAGGAAACACTCCAAAAATGTA
Organism: Pyrgilauda ruficollis; assembly: GCF_017590135.1. Lineage (NCBI taxonomy): Eukaryota > Metazoa > Chordata > Aves > Passeriformes > Passeridae > Pyrgilauda > Pyrgilauda ruficollis. The sequence goes on along the minus strand of NW_024523822.1, from coordinate 9,467,045 downwards.
TTGTCAGTGGGTGGTACCTGATATATCAAGAGCATCGTGCCCTTGTGGCAGGCACCCTGACTGCCTGGGCACAGCATCATCGGGTTCAGGCTGAGCTGGGGCCAGCCAGGCACCTGCCTGAAGCCAAACACTGGGCACCTGGGTCTGAGCTGGCACAGCTTCACACCTGCTTGTGTAGGCCCTGTCCGGGCTGTCATTTCAAAAGTCGTCCCTGCAGCCTCTTTGTGCTTCCTTGAGGCAGGCATGATGGGCAGAAGGTGCCTTCCACCAGCGCCGGGCACTGGGCAGAAACCCCATGGGCCTCTGAGGGCTCTGTGTGTCCCACACTGTGCCCATCAAGCTGATGGGTGTGTGTGGGAGGGAAGGTGGGAAGCATCCCTTCAGTGTGCATGGTCTGTGTGCTCTGAGCTGGCATAAAGCTGGTGTGTGACTTCAGTGCAACAGAGAAGGTGCTTCCTGGAGGTGTTTGTCTCATGGTGAAGAACATGTCTGCAAGGGTCAGGTGAGTAGAAACCTCTCTCTGGGGCCTGCAATAGGACCTGAGGCTGATGGAAGAATCCCCCTTTTTAAATTCCAAAGTGGCCTCTGTAGTTCCCATTGTTCCCATTCAAGCAGATGTGCCTCCTGGCAAATCCCATGAGTTGGTTATCAGTAGCACAGGCAGACATTGTGCTCCCAGTGCTCTGCTCTGGCTGTGAAACCGCTGCCCAGTGCAGCAGGTCAGTGAGTATTCCCAGCCCTTGCTGGGAAATAAAAGAAAGTGGGTGAAGGCAGGGTAGTTAGCAATCTCTTCCTTAGTGTTTCTGGACTGGTAACATTTTTGCAGTGGGTGAGGATGCTGTGTGTGTGGCAGCGTCCTCAGAGCTGCAGCCAGCCCCTGGCCGGCTGACACTGCTGATCCACTTCCACCACATTTCTTGTCCTTGTCTTTGAATGATGAAAGCTTTGAAAGAGCAAGCGTGGCCTCCCTGCTGGTCACCAGCCTGCCAGAGGAGCATCTTCCTTCTGGCCTTCCTAAGGGGATGATCTGGGCTGTTTTTTCCTCCTGGTGGAGCCCTTGAGTCAGCAAATATTAATGTTTCTGTCAGTATTATCTAGCCCCCCTTCTGGGAGTCAGTCCCTGGCGATGCTGATGCGTTGCTATTTCATGCAGCCGAGTTTGTGTTTGCCAGGAGGATGCTCCTGTGCCTGGGGCCCGCTGTCAGCACCACACACCGCAGGGATGCTCACGTGTGTGCACAGACCCTGCTTGTGTGTACAGGTGTGCACACCTGGCACATGGGTGTGCATGCACACCACACACACACACCAGCATGGCTGAGCGGAGAAGCTGTTGAATGGCAGCTTTTAGCAAACCCTCTCCCTGGATCAGAAGGGCAAGGTGGGCACTGTAATATTGCTGTTAAGAGATACTATTCCTGGTTTGCCAGCAGCTGCTGCCTTGCCCTGCTTCCCGTGGCCTGGGCACAGATGGGCAGTGGTCCCATTCCATCGTACATAATCTGGCTCTAGGAACCAGGGCTGCCCTGGGGATAGAACTGTGCTCTGCTAACTTTAGCTAAAGTTTTTTCAGCCTGAAACGCAGGCAAATCTCAGGAATGGCTGGTTTTGGCCAGTGTGGAGCACACATTTCTGCTTTGAACAGTAACTTTGGCATTTGACTGTTTGAGTGTACTCCTGTGGGCAGGCTGGGGAGTTCCCTGTTGAATTTTGACCCTTCAAATGAAATAAAAGGATTTGTGAATGAGAGACATGAGATTTCCATGACAGGCAGCAGTGCTGTCAATATCACAGCTTCTTGTGGAGTGCTGCTGATTGGGGGCTCCTGCCCTGCAGATCCTGTTTTACAAATATGCTTGAGGGGCTTACCTGGGAAATGTCCTCCTCCTTCTACTGCTTTGGCCAACACCATTCATCACTGCATTGGCTCTGGTGTGGCTGCTGATGGGTTCACAGGAACAAATCTGTATCATCCATCCCTTTTTGTGCTGTAGTCCACTGTTGGTTACTGTTACTCTGGGAATGGCCTTCCATAATTGCTGCAGCATCTCCAGTGAGCATGTAGGAGTAAGAGAGCTGTCACAGAGAAGTGCCTGGCATTAAGGGTGAGGTGTTGACTCCTGCCACAGGGACAGGCCATCTTTGGGGCTTGTTCCAAGGCCTTGCCAGTTCCTTTAGGAAATGCCACTTGCTGCAGAGGCAGAGGGAGGTCCTCACCAGCAGATAATTAAATAAGATCAACAGACTGATGGAAAGTTCTTTTGTATTCTTCCATGACTTCACCATCAGGGACCGACTTTGGATTCTGTCCCTCTGGTGCTCAGTGAATGTCAGAAAAAAATCTGTGCCAGCCCAGTGACAGCTGGATGTGATCTGCTCAAAGGCTATCCTTGAAAGTCTCTCCTAAATGTCATATTCTACTCCTACTCCTACTCCTACCAAAATTAGGCCACTGGGATGCCATAAGCAGTCCTGCTGGTTGCTGCTCTGCCACTCTGTGTGATGGCTGGCAGAGTGCTGCTGTGCCCTTCCAGCTGCAGCTCAAGCTGAAGTCCTGCCTGGCTTGGACTTGGCTCTTGCTGGTCCCAGAGTGCAGTGCCAGAGGAGAGGAAAGGCCTGCAGTGGAGCACTGGCCTGTCAGACTGGGGCAGATGCTGACCAGAGCCATGTTTGCTTGCCCCAGCCTGGGCTCAGAGGGAGCTGCCTGCTCATGAGGCTGGTGTGGTTTTTATAAGCCCCTCAAACAAGGTCCTCTTCCATAAGTTACTTCTTTTAGTGAAGAGGCTCCTAAAATCACACTGGAGGCTCTGGGTGGATACCAGAGGAGTTGGTGGGGTTTTTTTTTTTTTTTGTCAATGGGCAGATCCAAGAGAAGTTAAGAACAAGTCTCAACATCCAAATACTTTTTACTGATCTGACAAATGCCTCTGGCAGTGCAGCCTAAGCTGAACTTGAGAGCTTCAGGGAAAGTCTGCCTCCCCATCACTATTCCTTAGCCCACAGACATGGCTCTGAAGAGATTATACTTGGGTTGTTTTATGAGGAAATGCAAGAATCCTTTTCACAGCTGGTGGCCTTGCCATGCAGGAGGTTGTCCAGGCTCTGCTCTGGCTGTGTCTGCAGATCTGTTACCAAGCAGCTTGTCCAGGGCCCATTGTGTGCTGATGATGGTCACCACTGCTGGCCTCTGCCATGGAGGGTCTCCAGAAGGGGATGGGCTGTTTGCTGCTTCGCAGACAGTTTTGAGAGATTAATTGAAGGCAGGCTGCTGTGGCACATCAGCCAGCTCCTGAGAGACTGAGACCATTCAGGGAAGGGCTGGGGAATCCTGAAGGCAGTGACATGCCTTGGGTAGGAAAAGTATGACAAGCAAAAACTCTGCTGGTGGCAGTGGGAGTGACAGCCTATTCACTGCTCATTGCTGAGATGCCAGCAGCAGTGCCACAAAAGTCATCGTCATACACCGGCTGGTGTGGTCACTCATGTCCTGCAAAGGCTTCCCTGAGGGCTTCATCACCCAGCTCTGGGGAGCTGAACCCAATGGTGAGCAGCACAAACACTAACTAATAAATATCCAATAATAGTACTGAATAGTCACACTGCTGCTACCATCTGCTCACTTGGAAGTCGTGGCAGAAGTAGCCTTGGGGGCCTGGAAAATCACATGTTCTGGGAATATTTGCTGCCAGTGTTAAACATGAGGAGCCCAGAGCGGACCTGGGACACCTGAGCCCTGAAAGTTTCAGCCCCAGCAGGGCTGTTGCTGTTGTCACCTTGGCAGCAGCAATGCTAAGGACTGAGGTGCCTCTGCTCTGAGGCACAGCCCCTCAGTGGAGACATCCTCATTCCCCAGAGCAGGGCCTGTGCATGTGGGCAAGCCCTGGCAGACACAGGAAGCTTCGGATCTCTTTGAAGAGGTAATTTACAGCTTTGGAACAAGTGTGATTCTCTACTAAACCAAATGTTTCATTATCAGGTCTCCAGCATTTGAAAACATTTCTATGGGTCTTTACTGGTTTATTTGCTACTGGGTTAACTTTTTCTGAGCTCAGGCCTGCTTTGATCCTCAGAGTATGGAGCAGGACTTGGGGTGTCCTTTGGGAAAGTGGCAGCTGTGGAGCAGCTCCTCCAGACCAGACCTGGATCCAGGTACATCTAAACCATCTTTTGATGCACAGAAGCTCCCCAATACCTGCTTCTCCCTCAGACATCTCAGCTCTCCAGGTGGGAGGAAATCTGGGTTGCTGGGACTATAGGGGAGAATGGGCATTAAATGAGGCTCCAGGAAGGCAGGGAAGTGTCTTTAAAATTTACCTCAGCTGTTGAGTTCCTCTTGGCTAGGTAACTATGGAGAAGAGTTTCCATGAATTAATGAATTTAAGCCAGGTTAGTGAATAAAGGCTGTTCCAATCTTGGTTGTGGAGTCCCAGGGCAGTGATAAAACCCATGGTGCAGAGGAGTACCAGTTTAGAGTTGTTATAGCAAGCATTTCTGCCCCATGAGAAGAGGCTTGCCTATCAGTTATTGATTTCTTTTTTCTTTCAATTTGAAGGGAAATAGATTTAGATTACAACTTATTAGACTGACTGGAGAACTGAATGTTTTTATTACATTACTTCATTCACAGTGTGTGAATTGCTGGCTTCAGAGACAGGTGTTATGATAAGCCCTGACAGAGCTGCCTTGCTCCTTGCTCAGTCATCCCTCTGTCTCCTGCTCAGTCATCCCTCTGTGGGCTAATGGGATGGTGTCTGGAGGGCTCCTACAGCCACTATCACATGTGCTTTGTTTTTGGATTAAAAAAGCATTGCTTGGTTTGTTTCTCCAAGATTCCTGTTGTTAGAAGTGCTTTCCGTGAAGTTGGTCCAGTTTGCTGAATTCCTTGTTAGCTGAGCAGGGTGTAAAGCCAAAAAGTGTTTTCCCAGCTTCTCCCACACTGAGCAGGGTCTGAGGGCAGAGTGAGGGTGTCACCTGTCCTTTGAAAGGACAGCAGCTGGCCAATGCCACAAGCCCTCACCCAGGCAGAGGGACAAGGTGATGAGTCTTCCTCCGTGTAACCCCCAGTCCTCCTGAGCTGCGAGGCTGTAAGGCAGTGGCCACAGCCATGGGATGCACATCCTGCATCTGCTGCAGGCAGGAAGTTTTATGGCTCTCCATAGGCTGCTGAGGCCAGACAAACTCATGGGGAAACATTGCAGGCTGCTGAGATAAATGCAGGGATTCTCACAGCAGGGCATGGCCTACTGCAGTGCCTGTTTGCAACACCAAGTCACTGGATAAGAATTCCTCTGTATAATTAAAAAATAATTGTATTTTTCGCTGTCTTGATTTTTCTTTTTCTTTCCCCTCTCTCCCACCTCCTTCCCATTGGCTGATTTTATTCACCTTGGGCCCATTAGATTTGCATACTTTGAAAACATGAGGTTCTTGAGAGGTATGTTAAAGCTCTTCTGTTACTTAGAATATTAACCTACATTTACGCTTGGTGCTGCTGTACCTTGTGGTGTGCATAAGCAAATCTTTCTCTTCCACCTCCATTGGATGGAAGCAGCAGCATTGGCACATCCTGACTGTACTTTAAGCTCAAATGGTGTTACCCAAAGTCCATAAAACAGAGACCAATTGCTGCCACTTCTGTTTTATGTGTGTCATGCTAATTCATTTCCCTGTTGCTATTGAGTGTAGGTCCAAATCAACAGGGTCTGGTTAGTCTCACATCGACCACACAAAAAGTCAGGGTTTTGGCCAGAGGTAGGAAAGGCAATTTTTTCCTCCAAACAGGTAGTGTGCTTGTGAGACTGAAGAATGGAAGCTTACCACAGCTGGACATGCATCAGTGATGTTCAACACAAATACTGCTTGTGCAGATGGATGGCTGGGGCTGGGGTGAGAAGCACTTTCCATAGACCTCAAAGACGGGGAGGCAGATCCTTACATAGGATATTGATGAGTACAGAAGCACAAAATCACAGAATAGTTTGGGTTGGAGTGGATCTTAAAGAGAATCTAGCTCTAATTCCCCTGCTATGGGCTGGGACACTTTCCACTAAACCAGATGGCTCAAAGCCTTATTCAGCCTGGCCTTGAACACTTCCAGGTTGCTTCTCTTGGCACCCTGCTCGGTGCTCACCACCCTCACAGTAAACAATTTCCTTCTAATAACCAATTCAAGTCTACCCTCTTTCAGTGTCATGGGGAGCCACTGGAAACATTGGACCCAGTCAGTGCCTGACAGATGTGAGACTGGAAGTGTGGCTTTGGTGTGCTAAGCACCTCTAAAGTCCCGTTCTCTGCTCTTCCTGCATACAGTGCTACTCACACAGGTGAGGTGGTAAGTTAGAGTGAAGGTGGAGTTTGTGCCGTGCTGGGCAGGTGTTCACCTTCCCTGAGGGCCAGCAGTGTTTTAGACCACACTAGAACAAGAATCCATTTAAAATATACTGACAAACCTACAAAGAAGCAGTGCATTGGCAGAGTGTGCCAGCCCTAGTGCAGTGCTGTGCTGTGCTGTGCTGTGCTGGGCTGGGCTGGGCTGGGCTGTGCTGTGCTGGGCTGGGCAGGGCTGTGCTGTGCTGGGCTGGGCAGGGCTGTGCTGTGCTGGGCTGGGCAGGGCTGTGCTGTGCTGGGCTGGGCAGGGCTGTGCTGTGCTGGGCTGGGCAGGGCTGTGCTGTGCTGGGCTGGGCAGGGCTGTGCTGTGCTGGGCTGGGCAGGGCTGTGCTGTGCTGGGCTGGGCAGGGCTGTGCTGTGCTGGGCTGGGCAGGGCTGTGCTGTGCTGGGCTGGGCAGGGCTGTGCTGTGCTGGGCTGGGCAGGGCTGTGCTGTGCTGGGCTGGGCTGTGCTGTGCTGGGCTTTGCTGTGCAGGGCTGTGCAGTGCTGGTGGGGACCCAGCCCTGCAAGCAGAAGGCAGCGGGGCCCCTTGCTTGACTGCCTGGTGCCTCCTGGCAGGGTGGGGTCTGGCAGCGATTGCCAGGGGGACTTTACAGTGCTGGCTTAAGTAGCATTCATTTATTTTCCAATGACCACCCTGAAGATTTTATCGGAAGCTAATTTTTGTCAGCAGCAGCTGTCCCAATTTTATAACTACTGCCTGGCTTTTGCAATAAAAGGCAAGAACATAAGATCATGAGAGGGTGGTAGATTTTGGTTCAGGAACAGCAAATACCTCCAGGGCAGTGTCCATCCATGTGGGACACCCCAGCTGCCAGGTGGCCTGAGTGCCACCCCAGCAGTCGTGGGCTGAAGCAGCTGCTGATGTTTGTAGTGAGGAGCTCACTCTCCCTGTTTCACAGCTTCCCTCCCTCCAGCCCTGGGAGCAGCCTGTGCCACATCCCAGCACTGCTCCAGTTAAAGGGCTGTGGTTAAGCTCACACAGGTTATCCTTGGCTCCTGGGGCCATTTCGTGGCAGGGAGCATTTACAGGCTCATAAACTTTATTTGAGAGCCCTTGTAGATTAGCCAATAAACTTTCCAGGAGTGAAACATGATTCTGCCCAGGGAGGGGTTTTGCATCCAGAGGTTTTCCTCAGTGGCCAGATGTGTGGTGGTCTGGGACTGTGCCAGGCTTGGATTTGCCAGCCAAGATAAGCAGCACGGGCTGAAAAGTGCCTGTGGGGCTGCCCTGCTGACTCCCTTACTTGACCTTGCCCTGAGTGTGAGGAAAAGGAAGAAGTCTCTGTAAGATGCAGGTGGGTCTGAGAGACAGCCACAGCAAACACCATGATCTGCAGCAGCTCTGTGCTGTGGCTCAGCCTCTTGGGACCTGAATGTGCCATTCACTGTCTCTCTATTTACATGTGCTGGGAGAGGAAGAATGAGAGGATCATGTGGAAGGCAAATATACTTTACAGCATTAAAAATAAACCACAGCCCCCCGCTCAGCTGTTCTTTAGCATCTACTCCTACATGGCAGGAGCATCTCCTGTGGCTCTCCATTAGTGACTGATGAGTTATTTTTCCTAGAGCCACTAGTCTGCACGATGTGGCATGCTCCCACGTGGAAGTGGATGCCAGCTGCTCCAGGGTGCCAGTGGCTCCTCCTGCTCAGGGGCTGGCATGGCTGGAGATGAGTTATGCCCATGGGTGGGAAATGCCACCAAGAAACCTGGTGTCTCCTTCCCTCCCTTCATCCCCTTGAGCAGGGCTTTCTGCTCCTGTCCTGGATGAAAACCAACCCCTCATCCTGATGGCCCCTGGGGTGGGTGCTGACTATTCCTTCCTGCTTTGTGCCACTGAAGCACTTGCTTTCTGCCCAGAGAAGCTCCCGGAGGAAGCAGATGGGTGCTGGTGCCAGAGCACTGGGGTGTTTATGCACCACTTTTGGTTTTGCAGGGGCACTGGGCTATAAGGTAGAATGGATCATTGCTGCTGGGCAGTCATACTGTAATGCAGTAAAATTGTATTTGTATTTCTGCCTACACATTAGCATGCATCTTGCTTTAGGAGTCTAATTAGTATTGGTTATGAGCTGGGATGCTTGAGGCAGAAGCTGAAGTGGAAGGCAACTCTGCAAGCACCAGAAGAAGAAAATTAGAATAATCTTGATGTGACCTAGTTTAATTTACACCTTCCTCACATCCTTGCAGCTCTCTTCCAAACCTGCAGAGTGTCAGCCACACAAGTTTAGGCTGCTGATTAAGAAAATTCATGGAATCTGTTATGTGAAGAAATCAGAGGAAGATTTCACTTAAATGTGTTCCCTTGGGATGCACAATATCCTTCTGGACTTCTGGTAACACAGACTGCAGATGATGCTCCTTGCACAGGACTCTAGCCCCAAGCTAAGGAAAATAACATGGAGGCTGGGACATTGGTGGATGCACAGCAAGTTTGACCCTATGGATTTCCTGGTTTTGCTGCAAGACCTGTGTTGTCCAATGCTAAAGTCAGAAGAAAGGAGAAGCTGTAGAGTTTTCAGTACAGTACTCAGTACTTGAGGTCCCCTGGGTAAATTTTGCCATTCCTGAAAGTGGCCTGAGGGAGCAGTTCAGTCACACTTTCTGTGTTAAAAGCTCCAGAGGTGAGTCAGGAAAGGTTTCCCGAGCACACTGCTGAGTAGGAGCTGCAGGTATTAAGTGCAATAGGTAACTTCAGCCATGGCTGCTTTGTAACCACTGCACTGCCATCATTTCTTTAGCATGTGTGTTCTCCTTCTCTTCTTCTGAGGCCACGAGACAACCTGGCTTGTGCCCATGTGCTACAGCCTCCTCCCCTGCACCCCCACAAACCATGGCAGTTTGTCTGTCTCCACCCAGCAGGCTCTGGTCCAGAGCAGCAGCTAGAAAGGTTCAGGTGTGGCTGACAGGAACTGGATCCATGCTGGAAGGTTGAACTCTGCACATGGGTGCAGGATAGTGCTGGAAGCTGTTTCACCCCCTGTACACACAGGCACATATGATCCATATGTCTGGCATTGGCTCAGCACCAAATCTTGCCTTTCAAATGTGAAAGTGGCATCCTGAGGAACAATCTGGGTCAAACCACAAGGTGCTGGACCTGATTTGAGACCTCCTGGGAGCAGTTTTGGCCAGTCATACTGGAAACTGGAGCAGATGACGAACCTCTATCATTGAATTTATCAGTTCATAATGAAGAACCACCAGAAGTAGAGATGGTTTATGATGATGATTCCAAGGCAATCACAGCTAAGAAAACACTTGGTAGATATGAGGGATAAAATAAAGTTTTGCTTCAGCCATTGTAACTAGCCATGAGAACACGTGCTCATGTCACCTGTGCGAAGGTGTAACTGGCACAGGGCCAGGCCTGTGAGTGCAGGGGGAGGAAGAGGGGAGCAAACTGGGGCTGGCTGCTGGGGACAGAAGGGGAAGAGGAAGAAGGTGTCGGTTGGAGCACAGTAGGGGGTTGGATGTGAATTCCTGAGTACCCAGCCAAAGGAAAAAAGGGACAGGGACCCCCACGGGCCAGGGAAGAGCACAGAAGTCTGTGCATTTTGAGGGGAGGTGTGCCTCCTCAGTGAGATGCACCTGACTCAGCTGACTTGTTTATATTAATAAATAGTCTTGCTTTGAGACTTTTGTCTTTTTCCAACTTTACTGGTGAGTGAGCTTTTCTCACAGTAGATCCCCAGCTGCAGCTCCCTTCTGAGGAGCACCAAATCTTGAGTGCAGTCTCATTCCCTCAGGGAGCAGTACCTGGAGGAAGCCAGTGTCTACCATGCTTATCTCCTGGCTTTGCTTGGGAGGTCGATTATTGTTCTGGAGATGGGTTTGTCCTCTCTGCCCTGCAAAGCAAAGGATGCTTTTCAAGAAAGAAGAAAACCAAACCAGCATGAAACTTCTTTTTGATTTTCTAAGCTGGGCCCACTCACGGCCAGGCCTCTCTCTCCACTTACCAGCTTCACATCTTGGTTCATCAGCTCTGTCACATCTGCCTTATCTTCTCTGTCAAACCAACCTCTTGGGGTGACAGATTTGCCTCTGCTTGTTGCAAAGTGCTCAGGGAATTTTTTTTAGCTTACGTGGTCTTCAGTGCCAAGAAGCCTGAAGTATTTGATCTTTCCACGTGCCAAGTGTGCCTCACATTGTGGTGTTAGGAGCAGCTCTTACTGATCTTGCTTTTTCTCCCTACCTTTTAGCACAGTTTCTTCAGTGGCTCCTGTGTTCTGGTTTGCTCCTCTGGGGCTGGGAGGGGAACTGGCACATCCTCTGCAAGTGATGAGTTAGCTATTCCTATTTCATATTGTCACATCCATCTAAGGAAAAAAGCTCCAAGTCCTCCCACCTTCTTGGAAGGTGGAGATGTCAGTGTACTATATACTGTAGCAGGAGAAAATAAATGTGTGTAAGAGACATCAGCTGGGACCAGGCAACCTCTTGTTACACCAGTGTAAGCTGGGGGGAAAGGTGATGGATGCTGGGGATCACTGGAAGGGATTGATTTCTTCTACGTGGAACTTCCATTCATATAAAAACATCAATGCCAGCTCTTTTAAAAGACCACATACATTACTACAGAGTCATATGAGAAACTGCAAATTTAGTGATGTAGTTAAACTCTCAGATGTTTGTTACTACAGTCTCAGTGTGCCTTCTTTTCCTCTGAAGTATCCTTTTTGCAAACAATGTCTTTCCCTTTGCTGTGTGTCCCTTTTTCTCCCCAGCTCCACTCCTTGCACTAGGAATACACCGTGGCCAGGCACAGACATGCTGATGTTGTTGGGATGTTTGCAGGAGTGAATTTTGAAGTAAATTGAAGAGGGTCTCAGGTAAGTGAAAGTTGTCTCTAACAGTGAGGAATTGACTATCTCAGCTGGTTGTTTCCTCACTGCCTTTAGGCTGGGACAAGACAGTTTAGTTTTGCTTTTAGGGTCATCCTTGTTACCATTCACATAGAACAAGCTATGAAAAATGGAAAATGTATTAGGTAAAATAAAGTGTATCAAGGAGCTGTAGTTCTTTTTATGGTGGGTCTTAAGATAGCAAAGCCACTGTAACGTAGGACATAATCTCCATTTAATTTTTAATAAATAACATACATTTAAAAAAATTCAGTGCCTGTTCTTGATTAAGTTTTGAAGAACTGTGTGTACTGGATAACAAGATGGAATTGCATTAACATCCATAATTTAATTTCTCATCAGACTTCAAAAGAATTTTCTGCTCACGTGAAGCAAATTTCAAAGTTGTTATGGTTCATTTTCCAAGAGTCCCATATTTTTGATGTTAGTGTAAAAATGTATTGCACAGACCATGGGACAAGCAAAGTATGAAGCAATTTTCTTCAGCGTCTTTCTTAAAAAGCCATAAAATTTTGACTTGTTTGTGAACAAGCACATGCCTAAAGGAAAATCCTTTGGTTAATCTGAGCAAAAATGTTTATTTATATTATCCCTTTTATCTAAGTTGTTTTGAAATATCTTACAAACAGGCTAAAAAAAGGTATTGTAAAGTAAAACTGTGTTAGTTGAAATGTAACTTCATCTGTAAATTATGGCAAAAATATTTAAATTCTCCAGAAATGTAATTCAACAGTTTAATGTTGTTCTGAGCTTTAGTTGCCCTCAGGAAATGTAGAGAGGTTCAGGAAGGGACGCCTCAGATACAATTTCAAAGGATTAAATCTAGGTATCCCTGTTTTTTGCCAAGTTTCCAATGGGTCTGTAACAACCCTATTGGATAAGAATGTGTCATTGCTGATGCTGTCATGCCCAAAACTAATAATTCTGTGGTTGTATTATATTAAAGCTCTTATCTGTCAATTGCTATCTTAAAAAACAAAAGTTTTTGTTCTCAGCAATGTTCTGAGGTGAAAAAGATGACAGGAAAGATAAATAGTCTCAGACTGCAATAAAATCCAGTGAAATAGGAGAAAAAGTTGGACCTTGTATTTTGAAGGAAATAGCATTGGTGGAAAGAAATACGTAAAAGAAAATAACTTTGAACACATTTGTAGGATTATCACTGCAATTTGTTAATATATTATTCAATAGCTTAGTCTAAAGGCAATGTCCAAACCCATAAAATCTGTAATTGGAATTTGTGGGTTGGTTGAGACCTATTTTGGTCTGTGAGTGTGAACTGCTCCTGTTATACAGAGAAGATAAAATTGTTTGAGAACTCCTAACAAGAAGACTCATTAAGATAATTCTGACTGGCTCTAAATAGTCAAGAAAACTCATCAAGATAATTCTAGCTGGCTCTAAATAACCAGGGGGGTACCAGTTGCTTTGCTAATAAATGTCATGACCATGAAGACTTCTGTAAACTTCAATGGAGCATGAGTCACAGAACATTAAATTTTCATTACAAGCAGGTTTGTACTTCCTAAAACAAATTATACAGTGAGTCAAATTTCAGCTTTGGTAAACTGTGTACATGCAGCATGGGTCAGTCACTGCTGCTGCACCGTGGTGGTGTGGAGAGGATGTTTAGCTGGGAGCCAAGGTATAGTGGTGCCACATGGAGTGGGGTAACAGCCCCTTCAGCAGCCACTGAGAAGCTCTTCAAATGTATAAGCACAGGGTAAATAATCAAAAACCTGGTCCTTGTGGCTTAAAGAATGTATGTTTTGAAGCCTTCAGGGTTTGCTTCTTATGAAGTACAGCAAAACGTCTTGCTGCATGATCTCAGTTGTCTTGAAAGCCTTATTTGATTTTCTAGACATGTTATGTTTAACTACTTGGGATAAATAAATACAGAAATTTTCACTTTTCTTGGTCCTGTGGTGGATATTTTCACTGTGTTGCTGTATAAATTTTTTGGTTTTGTGAAGCTCACCCATTCCATTTTAGACTTACAGGCTACACTTACAGTACTAAATTAAATGTACCCATGGTTTTTAGCTGTTCCAAGATCAAGTTGAATGGGGCAACCTGGTCTTGCACTGTTATCATGTCACCCTTGGAGCAGGGCTGCATCCACAGCACCCGCTGGGACAGCACTAACTCCCACATCTGGGTCTTGTTCAGAAGAGTACTGCATGGTGTGGGCCAAGACCCTGCCAGGGATTCCTAAAATAATTGAACATCCCGCATAGTGCTCACAAGACATCCCTCATGAAAGCAACTTGATGTTCTTTCTATTTCCAAATAAGCAGCAGCCTGTCAGTCTGAAAGAGAGTGGTCTGGAACAAGGTAAAGATCAGAGAATGGTCAAACCCATCTGAGGAGAAATGAGGCCCAGCCCTTGTGGTGTTGCATCAATGATGTTTTCAGCTGCTGCTTAATGAAATAAGCTTTGTAATGGTATTTAAGGCATTCCTCCCACCCTTCATGTTTTATGTATTTGTGTGTTTGCATATGTGTCTGTGCCTTTTTTGTTTGATTTGCTGCCTATCAGATGCTTTCTGATGTCTTCCATGTGATCAGATTAAAAAAAAGTATTTATGGCACTTTTGTTTAATCTTGTTAAGTCTTCATCACTGCACATCTTCCCCAGATGTTTTGATTGGTTTAGCACATTACTTAAATTTAAGAAAAAAAGAAATTTTGTTAATAAAGATATGAGAAATAATAGCTCAGCTGGACATGGTGCAGGGCAGTCTGCTCTGGGTGGTCCAGGCAGGGTCTTGGACCAGGTGACTTCCAGGGATCCCTTCCCACCTCAACCATTCTGTGAGTCTCTGAGAGCATGTGTGTGGGGATTAAACTTCATTATTGCTCCCCAGATTTGCCATGGCTGATTAAAGTCACAGATCAACATGTCCTGGGGAGAGGATCTTGGAAAGTGTTGAAAGTAGCCCAGTTCCCATCAGGCTTATCCCATGTTGACCCCAAGTGCTGTTGCGGATCAAATCCTGTCTTCCTGGTGGGGACACATGGCTTCACTGCCTACTGATTGCCAAAAATGCAACAGGGTTTGACCTCATTTGACAGCCTTGTGGGTGATTATGCTATATATGTATTGATTGTGTGAATAATGACTATTTCTCTATGTTTTGTTTTGCTCTGGACTGCAATCTGTTTCCAGTGTGTAACAATATTCCTCTACATATGGACTTCCTATAAATACTTTGCTGCAAGTCTGTTCTGCAGTACAGATACAGCAGAGTCCCACTGATATGCTGGCCAGCCTGTGATCAGCAGAGGCTTGATTTTAATGCAGTTCAGATATGGCACAGGAAATATGGCAGCTTAAGTCAACAGTCAGGAGTAAGATTGTCATTACTGTAACTGGGCAAAAGGGACAGAAATAACAATTGTGAGGCATGGAAGAATAGGACTGGCAGGGTCCTCAGGAGACCACCCCAGTCATTCCTGTTGGCTAAGGCAGCATGAATCACACTTCTGTCAGTCCTTACATAATAGCCAAGCCTGTACTTGACAGGATAATCCAGGCTCCAGTGCTGGATCCCACCATCATCCCAGGCAGTGAAACCCAGTGTGTCACCTTAGCCAGTCTCAAACAAGACCTCCTTCACAACATTTTAAAACTCCTTTACTTTTTCCTCACCAGGAATGCAAAACAAACCCCCCAAAACTAAGTTATCTCGTTGCCACTGTGTGTTTTGTGTTTGAAGAACATTCTGAACGAGCTGACTGCCCTTGTCCTCCTTGCCTTTCCCCATGGGTTATGGTGAACGACCCAGCTGCCTCAGCAGTCCTTCCGAGTCCCCTGGCCATGCCTGTCAGTGTTTGGTACATCACAGACCATGAGTGTTAGGGATAAATGTCACAGATGGCACTGCTGAAGACATCTGGCTCCTCTCATCAGCACTGACAGTGCTCTGCACCATGTGCTCTGGCCATGGTGGTTGGGACCCATTCTCTGTTGGCCATTACCAGAAGAAGCCTCGGTACAGGAGAAAAGGACAGGTAATTTTCCACATAGAACAATGAAAAAGACAAAAAATCAACTGGGACAGAGGAGAAAAAGCATCTCAAATCTAGACTGCCCAGAATGAGTTTCTCCATAATTACAAGTGCTGGTCCTAGGGGAGCACCTGCCACCTTTTGCTGGTTTTCTTGAAAATATGTAATTTTCTGGGGAAGGAAGTCAGCTTCAGGTGGCCTCTGTTGAGATCCTTTGGGAATTGAGGGCATTTAGGCTGTTTCAGGCAGAAACTACCATCCTGTTATTGGCTCCTCACCACTAACTCACTCCTCCCAAAGCTGACTCAAGCCATTGGTACCTCATGGGCAGAACGCAACTGGTTTTATGAAAAACCTAATTTCAGGTATTTTTCTGGAAGGATTTCTGTAGGAAACTCTCCAAAGGCCTTCCTCTGTTCCCATCTTTGCACCTTGTGCAAGGGCACCAAGGTAACCTTAACTGCTGTCCCCTGCCTCTTTTGCCAAAACACCCTGATTACAAGAGCCACGCTGGCTTCCCATGGACATGCAGGTATCCTTGCTGAGTTCAGCTGCAGCTGCAAGGCATCTTTGCTTCACTTCCCCGCTCTTCCTCTCTGCTTCATGCAGTTTTGCCTTGCAGAGATGGCACAGTGCCACCTGTGACCATCGCCACCGCGCTGCCGTGGGGCTGCAGGGCGCTGCTCCGGGGAGGGAGGCTGTGCTGCACAGGGTTTGCCAGCAGCTTTTGGAGAGGGCTCTCAGGAAAAGCACCACGTGCACATGTAGGGTGCTGCTCTCTGCTCTGTGCCACTCACAGCAGCTTTGTTTTGTCATTCTAGGGACACTATTGGAAATGACATTCATTGTAAAGTGTTCATCCTACTGGATTTAATTAGAAACATTCAGCTTTAATGAAGTGTTTGTTTTGCAGTCCCAGTAGTTCCATTTTGATAAGGCTCTGTCATGCAAATGCTAAATGAAGCTGAGGAAGTAGATTATTGCATGTCATAGTTCCTGAGTAATGATTAAAGACAATGCAGTGTGAGATACAGTTGCTGAGGGTGGGAGGCAGCTCTGTGCTTTTCTTCAAGTGTTTCCTTCATGCTTTCCAGGAAATTTCCTGCATTATTAATTGTCTCTGTCTTCAGACTCATTCTTTGCTTTCCAGCATCCTCCTCCCATGACATTTTCAGGGACTGACAGGGGTGCAGTGGGGACAGGGAAGGTTGTGCTGTGCCACTGACTCCTCCATCCTTCCACCCCGGACAGGACACCCAGGACAGGGGGAGCAGGAACAAAACAGAGCTCCATGCCAAAACTATAGGCTTCTTTTTCTCTCTCCTTTTCTCAATAAACCCGCATTTTTTCCTTTTTATTCAAGAGTTTTGGTGCTAATGCTGCAGCTGTCTGACTTGCCCATGCATGGGCCACTCTTTAGACATAAAAAAGCTGCATATTCTGTAGCTGCTGCCTCTGTTAATGGTTTTCTATACTTACCTACAAACCTTTATTTCTTGAAGTGTAACTTGAAGCTTAGCAGAGAAATAGGTCCCAGTTATAATTAACACATAGGGAACAGACCTAAGCAAGAATTTTCCCATGAAGCCTTACTAATGCATGAATTATTGCTTTACAGCTTTACAGATGAAGATGCTTTTCACATCAAATATCCTAAATACTAGTTTGGGGCTTTTTTTTTTTTTTTTTTTTTTTTTTTGAGAGTGTAACAATGAGCAGAGAAAAGAATTCCACGCCTCAGGCCCAGGAACATAAATCAGCTCTGACTGAGGAATTTCTACCAGTGAAGAGCCCACCACTCCATGATGACAGTCTCTCCCATGATTAGTCCATCATCAAAATTAACAACTCTTTATTGCTAGCCTAGTGTCCTCTCCCTCTGGAAGTTCAGTCCTAAAGGAGATGAAAGATTATCAAAGGAAGACAAATCCCCACTCAAACAGATTTTGCAGTCAGACTGTGATTTGTGAGCAATGAAGCAGCTTGGTGCAGAGCTTCTGAACCTCTGGAGATTGCTTTTGTGGGTAGACAGAGCAGGCTGAGCACCCAGGTTAAGACACCCTCCCGAGTGCAATGCCCTGCAGGTAGAGCTTGCCCTTCCCTTGGAAGTCCCTCTGCCTCTGGTAGGTGCACAAGCAGATTGTGGTTTGTCTTTTCTGTTCACTCTTTTCTGTGCTAACAGCCTCTTGCTCTGTCTTTTTACTTCTTACTCTCACCCTGTCTTTCAATCTCTTCATTTTGCTCTGGGAAGTTTTTCTGCTTTCCTTCTGTCCTTTCCCTTTTCCAGCTTGATTTTCTCAGGGTGATCTACCTTCAGTAGACAGCTGTTGATCTCAAGAACCTGCTGTTGTTCCTGGCAGAGACATCCCATATAAACCACAGACAGGTGTTCCCCAGCCAAGCAATTTCCACAGTGGCAGCTTCACGAAGTTGTTCAGAGCCAGATCTCCAAATGTTAAGATACTCAAGCAAAAACTGTAGTTTAATATGTGAAATGTTTATATTATTTACATTTTATGCCGCAACATAAAAGAATTTGCATTTTAAGAAATGCAAATTGCCTTTCTTGAGTTCATTGTATCTTCCTGAGTTTATTGTCCTCCAACAATCCATCATGAGAAGCAAGCACGACAAACAGCCACAGAAGTTCCCATGGTGGTTTGAAGCCTGCTAAATACACCACACACAGCAACAGAAGCCTTTAGAAGTCAGTTTTGTCTCCAGATTTAAAGTGTCCCTTTGTCTCTGCAGTGCTGCTGGCCAGTCTCCCAGCCCCTCTGGAAAGCTTTGAGAGCCTGATATGGGTTACATGCAGGAGCTCCTCCTATTGCAAAATATGGTGGAAAGAGAGTATCTTCATGCATAAGGTGTTGGGATGAACACATGGGCTGTGGACCAGCCCCACATCACTGAAACTCATGCCAGGAAAGGAGCAGACCTTGCCTTGGCTGTGGCTTCCCTCCTCACAGGCAGTCATTGAGAAACAAGCCACACTTTGAGGTAGAAAGAAGTGGGAGAGAATGCTTTGAAAAGTGGGAGGTGAGGACTACCACACAGCTGCTCTGCCAGCTCAAAAATGTTTCAGTGCAATGACAACAACACCCTTTGAGTGAAGCCTTTCCCTGCTGGAGCCTGAAGCACCTGTGCAGCTGGTCTGGGGAAATGGAGGAGATGTAGGCTTGGGCAGAAGGAGTACCTCCTTCCTTCTCACAGACAGTGTGATGCTGCAAACCTCCCTGGTGGATGTGTTGGAGCTTTGTCAGGGTGCACCATGGAGTCACAGATGAGACACAGGAGGGGACCTTTGCCACAAGGCAGATCAGATGCCCTGCTACTCAGTGAGAGCAGTGGAACAGGCTGTGGCACAAATGAAGGATGTGCCACCCAAAGGGCAAAAAACAGCCATCCATTCCCACCTCCTTCCACTAATTTGAGGGATGAGTGCTTGGGCATCAGCCTTAGGAGAGGCACAGGCTGTGTGGCACTGTGGTTCCAGAATCGGAAGCCCTGAACTTAATAGTGAGAGCAAGTAAGACCTTTCTAAATAATATTTGTTTTCTGGAGCTGACAAGTGATCTGAAAAAACATGAAGCCTTACGTAACTCCATCTGGGTAGGTGAAATTTCCTCCTAACTCCAGCCTAAAGCAAATTTCTTGCCATTTACTTTCTTTTTGGCTTGACAAAGTAGCTGTTATTAAAAGCAGATAGATCTTAACCATGAAGAAATGCCCTTTGCACTATTGTCTACCCCTTCCCATGCTGCAGAAGCTGGATGGGATTTCAACAGCATGTTTGGGATTCTGGGGCACTGGTAATGTTAGCCTGTCTCTCCCTTCTCACACTGCCTTCTTCTGCTTGTCTGTGGGATACACTTTCCATAGCACTTCTTCCCACACACTTCAGATTCGCTCTCCCAGCACTGTAGCAGTGATTTATGTGCTTCTGTGCTGGCAGCCCACCACTGTGTATTGGTAGGATTACATAAAGAAGGGTGACAGGGAGAGCTCTTAATCACTACATGAAAGAAATATTTAACTGTTACCTGTCTCACAATGAGGAGCAGTGCTTTTAACGCACTTGTAATATTTCCATGATTTCCATGTTTCAGAATTTTAAATCTTCTGTCATCACGTATGAGCCTTGATATTTGATTTGGTACAGGAATTAAAAATATTTATGTATCAGCTTTCAGGGAAAGAACATGCAGGGTGTTAATGGCCTTTTGAGTTCAGGTTTTGGCTCCTATCCTGAGTTCCTATTCTCTCTGGATGTCCTGTATCAAAAACAAAGTCTCATTTTCCTTTGATATGCACACAGATACACACAAACACTGAAAAGCAGATTGCAGAAGTGAACTGACATGCTGTCTGTTTATGAATACCCATTTCTCAAAAGCATTCTGGAATAACTTCCTCTGTTAACTTTTATTCCAAAATAGTGTTTATACAGTGGATTATAACTAAACAGCTAAAATACAGCAGGGTGTTCTTTCACCTCATGACAAGACTTAAATGTGCTCCCTTTCTATTCCCACTGTAATTTATCATATGTACAGCCTCCCCCCAAGGCAGACACCTCATCTTCTTTTGTGTCTTGAACACACAGCAGATGTTTATGAAGTTGCAAACTTATAGTGTAACAGCAAGAGCTAGAATATAAAGATATGTGACTGTAATAAATGTTGTGGTAACAATATTAGATGTTTGTGGTTTGCAGTTTCAACTTTGACTTTCAGTAAGTGACATTTATATGTGCTCTGGGAATGTGATAATAATCTTGGTACTCCAAAGTAGTTTTCCAGTTTGAATGGTAATATAAGTAAATTAATTTCAGTTCTTGGATTAAACATCTCCCCTTCCCTAGATGGTAATGAGTCAAAGCTACTACAATAAAATTTAATGTCTGCTGTCCTCTTTGTGAGGTTTTTCCTTTAGCTCATATGCATTCAGTAAAACTAAAAATCCAGAACTGTTGGTTAAAGGTATTTCCATAAAAAAAAAGCTCCTGATGTTGACCATTCTCTGCACTCACAAAGTAATTATAACTGTAGTACTTAAGAAACAAACCAAAGTAAACCAAAACAATAAAAAACTTTATTGTGCCACACCTCTGTTTGCACAGACTCCACTTTTTCCCTTTTAAAATATTTACAAGGACATTTTCCATTCAGTATTTTCAGTGGAATGCTGCCCAAGAAGTAATGCAGAACCCAGTGGGTGTTGACTGCAGATGCTACTGAATTTGATGGAGGTGGAAGACAGAGTAAATGCAAAGAAAACTGATAGGTGCATTACTGGCTGGAAATAGAAAGTCCATTTGAAACGTTGATGTTCTTTAGCCTCTCATCAGACAATTCAAATCTGGAGCAGCAGAAGAGGTGAAAAAGTGCCCTAACAAAGTATCCAGATGACTATGTTAATAATCTGATCTTGGTTTCCAAGGAAGCTTTTTTTGTTTCAGTACTAAATGCTATTGGAAAGAACATCATAAAATTGTTGCTCCATTCTGCAATGAAATAGAGATGTTCTGTCCTGAGGAGAAATTCAGAGGGATGTCTTTAGTCTGGAGACTCTGCAGGGAAAGATTGGTCCCAGAGGTGTGTGGACCTCAAGCTCCTACCCAGAGAAGTGCAGATACATTTGAGTCTCTTCTAAGGTTGTTTTACATACACACAGAAGCCTGGAATCTGGGGTTCACTTTTGGGCCCCTCACTACAAGGAAGACATTGAGGTGCTGAAGTGGGTCCAGAGAAGGTCAACGGAGCTGGTGAAGGGTCTGGAGCACAAGTCCTGTGAGGAATGGTAGAGGGAGCTGGTGTTGTTTAGCCTGGAGAAAAAGAAACTTGGGGTGACCTTTTTGTTTTCTACAACTGCCAGAAAGGAGGCTGGAGCCAGGGGGGATTAGTCTCTTCTCCCAGGTAACAGGCATAGGACAGGAGGAAATGGCCTCAAGTTGCACCAGGGAAGGTTTAGGGAAAAATTTCTTCATGGAAAATGTTACCAAGCACTGGAACAGGCTGTTCAGGGAAGCGTTTGAGTCACCATCCCTTGAGGTATCCAAAAAATGTGTGGATATGGCATTTGGGGACATGATCTATTGGTAGATTTCTCAGTGTTGGCTTAAGCTGTACTTGATGATCTTAAAGGTCTTTTCCAATCTAAATCATTCTGTGATACTGTGAAAAGATGCTACTTTGGATTGGGGCTTTGACATTGTCTTTCTGTTGTGCTTCCCAGTATAAAAAACTTGTTTATCAGCAGAAAGATGAATATTGAGGATATTTTACAGTCATAAAGAAGAATCTTAGCTACATTCATAAACACAAGTATCCTAGCCAAGGCAAACAGGGATAGTGTCTTGTTTACAAAGAGATAGCTGCCCATCAAATATTTACAAAGAATGAAGGCAAATTCAAGAGCAGTTGGCAGAAGGACTGGAAGCAGTATTAAGGATCTTCATGCCAGCTTATTATTCTTGAGGTGAAAAAAGACTTAGACTTTACAAAAATAGTTAAGCCTAAAATTATGAATGCAACTATGAAAAAAAATTTAAATTTTAAATACAGCAAATGCCAAACAAGTTCTGGATCTGCAGTCACATTACTTGATATTGCTCTTTCAGTTTCTTTGACCAAGGAAGTTTATGTGCCTGAGGGAATAAGTCCTTGTGTTAGCAAATGTGAGTTACAAAGAGGTTAGGAATGTTCACACCTATCTGTGAACAAGGACAATGTGTGCTACACATTTTATTTAAAAAGGCATGGCAGGTAAGAAGAAAGGAATGTCTATTTACCACAGCCTGACTGAACAGGTTGAGTTTCCACGCCTGGGGATGGAAAGCTGTGCCTCACCTGGAAGAAGTGTGAGAAATTTAGGACAGGGCAGAGAGGAGTGGAGAGAATGAGCAAACAGGGAACTCACAGTGCATGGATGGATCAAGGGACTTGGGGAAGAGAGGACCATATCTTGGCCTCTGAGATGGTGGAAAGGTGGGAGCCTTCTTAGGGAACCATGCTGACTGAACTGCTGATGGGCAGAAAACAGAACACTTTCTTCACCAAGCCAGAATGGACTGGGGGAAATTAGTTTTCTGGTCTTACTTATTCAACATTTTCCTTCCAGCAAGCCTAGTTATTTGCTTGTTGCTGTTTTTGTTTACAGACAGCAACTGTTTGCCTGGCTCTAGTTCGTGATTTTGCCTTGTGATGAGTCATTCCTGCAGATGTCAGAGACATTTCAGTGTGCCTGTTTGAAAGCACAGGTGAGCCAGGTCTGCCCTGAGGCTCTGGCCAGCACAAGACCTCCCTGAGGTGTTTTGGCCATGTTCTGCTACCCTGTGTGCAACTTGGCAAAGCTGGTGTCGTGCCTGCCAGTCTTACTGTGGGTGTCTTGCAGCTGTGTTCTCTTTCAAAGACCTTGCACTATGGATAAAGGGAGTGACAGTTATCTGCTTTCCACCCCACATGTAGATTTTTCAGGGCTGTTTCTGTGCTGCTCTGAATGTGACTGGAAAGTGCTTGGCCATTTCATGTGGCTCAGGTTGAGTTTTTTCCCCCCACTGATGGCTCTTCACACTCTCATGAGCATGAAGAGCTGATGGCCACAGCCTCCTTTGGTTCTGCCTTGTGACAGAGGATGCCAGTGCATGCCATTTGTCAGAGACTAGTTTCATTTTTGTTGTTTGAGGATTGTTGGACATTTTCCTCAACAGATTTAGAGGAAGAGCTTCATCTTCCTCCTCTTGATTTCCTTGAGTTTAAATTGTTGGAATGAATTAAGGACAGAAAGCATTTTCCTAAACATTTAGGCTGTGAGATTAGGTACTTTGCCTCAGTACACTCTTCCCAGTCTTGCTGGTGCCAGGTCTTCATGACTGCAATGGTTCAAAACTCAATTTCGATCCTAGAACTATTTGAGACCTATTTATAATCATTTGTTCTTGTTCCAAGGCTGTCTTCCAGTTTGAATAGCTCTTTTCACTCCCTGGTATTCCCCTTCCTTGAGGGATATTTGTAAAAAACTCTCCTATCACCTTTCAGCTTTTGCTTAGTTAGAGGCCAAGCAAGGACATGTTTCTTAATCTCCCCTGACAATTCTGGTAGCTTTTTTCCTGCACTTCTTCCCATTTCAACTCTTCTTGGATATGGCTGATTGGACTGATCAGAAGCAGTTTACTATCTGAGCTGCTGTAGATTGAGGAGTGCTTGATTTAAGATCTGTCTGCTAGAGCTGCCTATTCACTTTGAGCCCTGTTGTGCAAGTACCCGCAGGAGTTCTGTGGGAATGAACAGCCCCACTCACTGCTCTAAGGCACATACATCCATCTCAGGTATTGGATGGGGGAAAGAAGAAAAAATAATACAATACAGCTGACACAAGCAGCTCTTCACAGAAACATCTTGGAGTCATCGGATCTTGCAAAAAAATTATCTGAAATCCACACCCAGATGAGCAGCCCTTGGGTAATGCACTTGATAAACAAACAAGATGAGCAGGACTGTCTCATCTGACTGGGAGATGCAGAGGTCTGAAAATCAAACTCTTAACACAGGACAGCTCCAGCAAGTCTGCCTCTGTGGGGATCAGGAGCACTTAGGCCAATCACTGGTAAAGCAGAGACCTGCCATGGAGCCATCCAGACTTGTGTCCCCCTGACACCACTGCAAACACCAGAAGTCCTGTCAGCAGACTTTGGTTCTGCCCTTGTACAGTGGCTCACTGTGCCCTCCTCCAAAGGAAGAGCTGCAAATATCCAGCAAGACCAAACCATCCTCTGCCATAGATATATATTTCCAGAAGGCATTTCATGTACGGAGCTCGGAAGGTACAGCACCATGGCTAGATGCTCACCACTGCCCTACATCCTACTCTCCAGCATATCCTTTCCTGCTGCTTGGCCTTGCTGCTTCGTGTCCAGCTGCCTGTTCTTGCCACTGAACTTCAGCTTCATACCTAACACTTGGTGAGGCAGCTATGGACCCCTTTAGCCAGTGCATGGAAGACAGGTCTGATGTTGTGAACAAGTGGGATACAGACCAAGATGGAGAGTGACGCAAAGACCATTGATGACTTGGTGCACTTGGAACAGGCCAAGCTCCTGGTTGGCTTCCTGGTGCTCAGTTGTCATCTTGTGATGAAGTTGTGCTTGGTCTAATATTTGGTGGTAACATTGTCCAAAGTTTCCTTGCGCCCAGAAAGCTACTGTGAGAGATTTTCGTTCTGTGGAAGAGATACTAGACTACTTCTTGAGAAGCTGCCAAACATTGCAATTTAACTGCTTGTCCAGTTCCCAAATTCAGGGGACCTAGGCTGTAATTTCTGTTCAGTTTGTGCATTTCTCCAACCCTCTCTGTGGAAAAAATTGTATTTGCTAGAGGCACAGTGCTGCCGAGTAATTGAAAAAAACAATTCATCAGTGGTTGATGAAGTCAGTGTTTTCCACTGCAGTATGGACTAAGTTCCCACTCTCTCTGGGGTCTGACATACCAGAGAAGAGCAGATCTTAAACAGGCTGATGTCTACTCTGATAAGTTGCTTATTGTACTGGCTGGCTTGCAGCACGTGCTATGAGTTCATAAATGTAAGTTATTCCTCTCCTACACTCTGCACAATTTCTGTTGGAAATGGCTCTCAAAGCTCCAATGGCATGAGCTAGAGTAAGGTTGACTTGTCCCTATTACATGACTTTTTGTCCGACTGTCCCTCCCCACCACACAAGACAGCTTATTTGGTCTCAGCGAGAGCTGAGATTATCCCAGCTTGAGCACCAGTTCTTACATTGTTCTGGCCCTTGGTTACTGTGCTCAAGATGTTTTCTCTTTGCACCACACCACACACTTGCCCATTCACTACTTTCTTCTACTTTCCTCCTTGCTCCTTGTCATTCTGTGCTGTATCTTTCCACTCTTTCCTGTGTGTCTTTGACAATTTGTGCTGTCAACCTCCTCTTCCAGGTGAGTATTCTCTCCTCTTTTTCTTCTTGCTTTCCTCTAGTAAATTCACATTAGTTTTGCTTGCCTTGGGGTCTTTCACTGCACATAATTTCTTGGTTCTTTTATGTTCTTTTTTTTTTTTTTGGCTGTTGTTTTTCACACATCGAGGAGTCTGCTGCTGGCTGCCCCTGCCACACTCACTTACCAGTTCCCATGGGCATCTTCTTGGATGCTTTTTACATAACTGGTCATTGACTACTGATTTTGCAGGAACCTTCTGTTCCAAC
Source organism: Pyrgilauda ruficollis (assembly GCF_017590135.1). Lineage (NCBI taxonomy): Eukaryota > Metazoa > Chordata > Aves > Passeriformes > Passeridae > Pyrgilauda > Pyrgilauda ruficollis. The sequence goes on along the minus strand of NW_024523822.1, from coordinate 9,441,559 downwards.
ACAGCAAAAGCTCTGGCTGTCTCTAGTTTGTGGATAGTCAGGCATCTCCCTCCCCTGCAGGGGCTGCTCAGGTCACCACATCAGGACACCAGAAATGGGGGGAGTAGAGAGCCCTGTGAGCCCTATCAATGCATGGCAGCACCAATTCTTCCAGCATCATTCCTGCTGTCTGCAGAAGGTGATGGTGCTGCTAGCTCTGTTCACCCTTTGCAAAGCTGTTTCACAGGCTGACACAGCTGTTTCAATAAAACTCAATGCTTTATTGCCAAGAGAGACTGAGGGGAGAGAAGAGGCTGTGGGTGGTGGACAGAGGATACAGGGGGAAGGATGGTAAAGAACAGCTTGTGAGGGTCCTGCTTGCAGGACCAGGTCACTCTGGAGCCTTATTTCAGGCAAACAGAAAAATAAAAGGGTGACTCTAATAATATTAATAGAAAAATGCCAGCAAGGCAGAGTTTTACTGGACAGAATGTTGGATACATGTTGAAGTGGGAAGTCCAGTAGTAAGATGCTCCTATTGGAGATGTGCAAAAATTTTAAGCGGCATGGTTAGGAGCTCATGCAGTTTGCCAGAAGAGACACGTGTTCCCCTAAGGAACAGACCCGCAAACTGGTGGGCCTGATGTGCGGAGCAGATTTTCCCTTCTGCTGCTGCTTTTCTTGACTTTTTTCCTGCCTGTCTTCACCTCTACCTTTTGCAGATCTTGGTCACAGCTTACCCTGATTGCTAAAGATTAAATGCTGTTTCACATAAGCCTGTGCAGGTGCCTTGTGGTTTTTTTCCTTCTGGTTGCTGTTTCAGATGGAGTGGACATAAAGCCTTGACAGGAATTTCAATAGAATTGAGGTGTGAACAGAAAATGTTCATTGGCTTTGGAACAAATCTAGAAGCAGGATCTACTGGAAGATTTCAGTCTGCACATGAATGTGGCCCGTTCTTGAAATGGGGGTTCTTTTCTCTGCACTAAAGTGAAGGTGATGGGTAATGGTAAAGATGGGAAAGTGGGTATTTTTGGTGTGTAGTAGCAACTTTGATTAAAACCTGTGTGTGGAATGGGATTAAACTTGAAATGGTCACCTGAATCAAAACCAGGAGGTGTTGCCATCATTAGTATTTCAACGCAGTCCCTCAGAGTGTGTGGCACATCCAAACTGAGGTATGCATCTGGTTTTTTAACATTTTAGCAGAGGAAAGTGGTTTTCAGATATTTTTTCTGGTCATAGCTATCTGCTACCTGATATCAAGGTTTTAGGTCTGTTTGTTCTGAAAAAGAAATGGTGGACTTGAATATGAGATTTTACCTGTTCCCACTGTTTTTCATTAAATCTTTGACTGAACTCTTGCTATTATCAATAGAAACTGTCTTTGAGAATGCTCCAGCTGATTTTTATGAAAAATGTTTTGTGTTTCCAGGCCAAAGTATGACATGATTCTGAGTCATGCTTAGAAGTGTAAGCTGCCATCATTTTAATAAGATTTCAAGGCATTCACCACTTCACCAGAATTAGTAAATAACATAAGAAACATTCACAGTTTTACTCCAAAATTTCATAAAAGTGCAGTGATTCCTTTCAGTGATTTCCTAATGAAAACACCCCATAGTTTATGTATTTGTGCTCAAATCCCAACATTTCAATATTCCTGATGCTGTAACTACTGTCTGCTCCAATTTAAATATAGTAAGAGTTTCAGATTTTATTGTGACTGCTTGGAGCTTCCAAGTGCAGCCTCCCAAGAAAGGCGAAGCACTTCAGGGTCTCTATAAAGCTTAGATCTTAGCTGCCCTCCTCTCTCCTCAGAAGCAGTTGCAGAGAATGCACATTACTAAATGTCCAGACACGTGAGATTAATTTCTGACAAATGCAAATGGACCTCAAGTTTTCATCTTGCTGTTCTCTGAATCTCACCAATTATTCTGAAGCTGGCTTAGGCATGTGGTAATTAGTGGGCATTTTACAGCACAAAGAGTTTTCTGCAAGTCCTATCGAAATACCAGTTAGGCAAAAATGTTCTTAAAGAGAAATACCTATTAATTTTGATGCTTTAATGTAAACTTGCCCATATCTGCAAAAGTCACCATGTGATTGTGATATTTTATATTCTAAAATCTGACAAACTGAAACATAAAGCATTTGAAGGTTATTTTGATTTTAAATTTTTTGTAACATTTTAAGAGAAGAAAAGAAAGCAATATCCTTTAAATCTCTATAAAGCAGAGTTATGATGGACTTTTCATGTATCCTTCCTTTTGCTCAAAAGCCTTTGTAAAATTTACCAGTCTTGTATCCTCCTGGGAGGAAGGACAATCTGACAGTCTGAGAGCACCAAAAGGTTCTGGATAAGGGAAACACCACTCTCCCAGAAGTTACTAATCATGAGGTGGGCATGAAAATGTAGAACTGGACTGGATCTAACTCTTGATGAACAAAAAAAAGATTAGAAAAGAAAGCAAAATTCTAGATTTGGAAGAGTTTTTAAAAATATCCACATTATCATGCCAACCCACAAATTCATAGGACACCTTCATCTAGAATACTTGTTTCAGTTCTGGTAGTCCTCAAGAAAAAACATGCCAAACCCTTCCAGGCATTTGCAATGGAGGTGATGAAAATTATTTAAAAGACTGGAGAAATTTCTGTGGAACCAGACTAGACTTTTCAAGTGGGAGTTGCACAAAGAAGGGCTTAGTAAAGATCCATAGAAGAACAGATCACAAGGAGAGGCAAACTACATCCAACCTTCCTGAAATGTAGTATGACAAGGCATTATATGTCAAAAAAAGTGATCAGAAATACAGAACCCAATCTAACTGTGTTTGTAGCATTGTGCTGTTGATGACAAGTGTCTGTACTTGGTTTATACAGCCTGAGACAGAGTGTTCACAGTGTATGGGCAGTAGAGCAGAAGGGAAGTGGGAAGTCCCAGAGCATCCCTTTGCTCTCGTTTTCCTCCTAAATGAAACTTTGAATATTTTATTGAATAGCTGCTATAAAGTCATAGCAAACACTGTGTTTGTCTGTTTTGACAAACGTGTGCATGCATGTGCATGCAATTCACTGTAAGCTCTGGCATGTCTTGTCCCCATCCAGCTGCTGCAGCACTGGAAGTGCCCCTTCCAGCAGGGCATCCCCACCTGCCCTTTGGAGAGATAATGTCTGATGCTGACCCCTTCCAGGAGAAAGGTTATTGCCTTAAATGGATGAGTAGCAGGGTCTGTGTGATGATATGATAAAAATAGAAGTGAGGGTACTGCAAAATGAAAGCCTTTCATCAAAATAAAATATATTTCAGCAAGTTTGCCCCTGTTGCTGATTGCAGCTGAGCCTGACGAGCTCTCTGAGTGCGTGTGTGCTTGTGCACGCAGGCGTGTAACATTCACTCTGCATCAAGCAAATCGCCCTGGCAGCCTCCTGACAGCTCCTTGTGCCTCTGAGGCCAGGTAAGGAGCCTGTTCTGTGCAGTAGCATCAAGGGGAGGCTTTCATTAGTTGCTACTAAAAATATCAGTGGATGCCTACAGGTAGTGGTGGTACACAGTCACACATGAGTTTGTTTTTCTGCTGTTTCTTCCTGGAGTGGATACTGGCTGGATTCTAAAATGATATATGTTGCATGTTATCCAAGTGTCTGTGTACGGGTCTCTGAATTGTAATGTACTGTTTTCTAAAGTGTAATTCTTTCTTTCATATAATGAGGAAGGTTTTCTACAAAAATGATCAATAAAATTGTTTTAAAGACAATTCAAAAATAATTTTTACTTCCTAATTTCTACATTTCCATATTCAGCCTCCACATCTGTTAATGTATGAATAATGTAAAAGCAGTGTAGTATTAAAAGTCGTGGGCAGGAATGCAAAAGCAGAGCTAGCAGCAAAGAGCAGCTACTCACTTACTGACCCAGAGCTCTGACAAATTCTTAGCTTTTCTGGGCCTGAAAGATATATTTCTTTAAAAATGGATGACTTCTTGCTGTATTTCTTGATAATCAACTTCACCCAGCAGTGAGGTCTCTAAGATGTTTGCACTTCTGCTTCCCCATGCCTGTTTGTAAAGAACATATCTGGAGAAGAGAGAAATTAATCCATCTCAGAGCCTCTCTCTGCTCTTTCCTATCTTTTCCTGACCTCCCACTCCCTTCTGCTTTTCCCCATGAAAGACCAATGGACTGGGAATCATCCACTGATTTGGTGTCTGCCCTGGTGCTCCCAGTGTCACAGAGCAGCATGGAGCTGGGGGGAGGTGTGCTCTGGCTCTGGGGAGCTGCAGGCGCCTGGCTCCTTGTCCTCCCTGGCTCTCTGTCCTCCCTGGCTCCTTGCTCTCCCTGGATCCTTGTCCTCCCTGGCTCCTTGTCTTCCCTCTTGCACTCCTGGATGCTCACAGGCAGCTTGTTTCCCTGCCTATGTCCCCAGAGCCTGGCAGGGAACTGTTCTTAGCTGGCAATGACAAAGTAGTGCCTGCAAGGTAGTATCTTTCTGGAAAAGTTAATTACCATCTTCCTATATAGAGTATTTTAGGTTACTGTATCTGCCAAGTGACTCTCAAAGCAGCTTAACCTTCAGTACTGCTGAGGATTGGGGATTTCAATTTAAAGGGTCGCAAATACCATTTTCTGCCTATTTTCTGTCACAGAGCTCCACTTTCCCAGAGGTACATAGTCATTGTTTTGACACTACTGAACAAAAAGGAAAAAAGGAAAATTATTATTTCTGGATTTTTTTTTTTTAAGGATTTTAGCGTGGAAGAGAAAATGCAAAGGAAAGCTTCCTTTTGCTGTTTGGTAATATGCTTCCATGGCAGAGAATAAAGATGTTATCAGGCTTTTGCAAAGCATATGTGTGTGATTGGGGGGCAGAGAGGTTGAGAGGAAAATATTATTAATAGATATAACATGGGAAAAATTCAAATTACTGTTCCTCATTTAAACCTAAGGAAATAAATTCGAGGAGACTGAGGAATATTTTACCCAAAATAGAGAATCTGATCAGACCAAATCTGTCTGAATCCACAGTTCAAGCAAAAGAAAATTACATGCCAGGAAGCCAAATAGCAGAGAACATATCTGCCTGAGTTTGCACTATTTTTAAGTAGCAGAAGCCTCTACAGGTTCATTCTCTATGGCCACTTCATATGGCACGTTGTCCAGCTGGGAAGAAATGTGAGGAGTGTTTTTGGGAAGAGCAGAGCATCTGCCAGAGCAGGGATGGAGGAATCTGGGTATGGAGGGGCAGCGTGCCTCTCCCTGTGACTCCGAGACAAACCAGGCTGGAGATGAGCTCTGCTTACAACCAGCAGGAAGCCTGCCTGGCAGCCATCCCTGCCTCTTCTGAACAGCAGAATCAGTCTGATGCATGGCCTGAACAATCAGGTTTCAGTTATGAACATTAGGGATGCTCTTTCTGTGTGACACTTGATCAGGAATGAAAGATGAGGGGAAGGAGTGAATAGCAGTGCATTCCACAGCTTATTGCACTTCTCCTTTGGGTGACATTCTTGTTAACCCACATAAGTGTCACTCCATCATTCAGCTCTGCTTCCTAAGGCACCTACCAAACCAGTTTCTTTATTATATCAACAAAGAATTGTGAAAATTGTAGTCTGGGGGCTTTTTGTTCCTTAATGACAGGCATTAGTTCACAGGAATCAGAGTGCAACAGACAGGAAGAGTTTGTGTATATCAAATCTGCAGCTTTTTTGGAGCCAAAGACCTGTATATTGTCTCGTAAGCTTTTAACCACAGAGATTTAGTGTGTAGTGAGAAATAAAGTCTTTCTCTTTACTAGGCCAGGATTTTCTCTCCTCAGTGGTACTTGGTGACATACCTGTAACCTGTACCATGCAGAGGTGATTTAAGCTGTTCTTATGGGCCTCAAGCCTCTTCATGGGGTGGGATTTTGTTTTTCTCTGATATAATATATTTGAGAACCCTGTCTTGGGTGGTAGAACAGGCCAAGTCTCTACAGACAGCTACTGTGGGACAGAGCTGAAGGTATGGTGGAAACTATTGCCCTTTCTCTGACTCAGACATCACGTCTGTGTATCCTTTCTGGAATTTCAGCTCCGATCATCTGCTAGCACACTGTGCTTCTCTCTCTGAAAGATCATCTGTTTTGTCTTCAAAATGATACCTCGCTCCCTCTGTGTTTCATCTGCTGCCTGTTAATGAAATAGTTAATTGTGATGCCTCTTGGCAGCACTCAGTGCCCTGCTGGGCTGAACAGCCCCATGTCACAGAGCTGGGGTGTTGCTTAGTCAGTAGCTCCTTCTGGGCTTTTACACCTCTTTTAAGAATCCATTCAAGAACCTGTATCTTTTTCACAATTATTACTACATGGAGCACAGAATTTTTTACCTGAGTACAACTCATGGAGAATCCTGTGTGTGAACAGGCTGTTGACAAAAATGTTTTCTAACTGTGGTTGCTGTCCTGTCCCTTGGAATCAGATTTTTTCAGAAAATGTTTGGGCAAAACACTTGAGTTTGATTAAAGGCCAAAATTCCCACATGGAGTATTCTGTATCAGATTAATGTTACTGTGCTAGAACAGGGCAATAAATCCAGAACATAATTTAAGGTAAATGGCATACCACCAGCTGGGACACCAGCTAACACGTTGGATTTGTCTAATTAAGTACTTATTTTTTGATTTATTACATCTTTAAAAGGACATGCTGAACTTCCATGAATCCAGCTGACTGTAGCAGAGATTACAGATACTCAACATTTCATAAGACTGAGCTCCATCTCTGGCAGATACAAACAGCAGTTTGGTTGTCTCACTGTTGGTTGCTCTCTCTTTTTGGGTGCAAAAGCACAGAGCGAGCTAGAAGTGCAGCAAGCAACAAGCACTTGGCTGACCTGCGGTGTGGAAGAGGTTGGTAGCATGGAAGGGGCTTCGCTGAGAGGTCCAGCCTCTGCTCCCAGCAGTACCCTGCCTTGGCTGTGCCTTTTGCAGTAACAAGCTTTCTTTGTGTCTGCTGAGGTGAGGGGAAGATGATGAGGTTCATTTGTGCAGCCCTCCAGCAGCAGGAGCAGGGGCTGTCTCTCCTGTTCCATCACCTTTTGCCTGCAGCAGCCTGGGCTTTCTCCATTGCTGGTAAAAACAATTTGCATCATTCTTCTGTTTTAGTGTGAGCTGTGATTGGCAGTGCTTATGGCTGGATAAAATGTAGCAGGGCTAAAACAGCACACACATGATTTTGAACCTGTGACAAAAGACAGAGAGTGTTTCCTTGCAATGGTTGGTCAAGTTGTGTAAAGTGATCAGATCAATTATTTGAAATGTTTATTTTCTGGCCAAACTGTGGCTCCATTTTAGCATGCCCAAGGGAGAGAAGTACCTAAAGATAAACGGAAGCTGCCAATAACACTGAAAAGAATCCAAACTAGGTAATTATAATGGTGCACTGAGTTGCTGTTGCATCACAGGAAATTCTCAGGGGAGTGGGAAAGACTTGTACCTGGCCAAAAATCCAGGGAGAAAACTGGTATGTGAGGATGTGTCCTAAACCCATGCTCACTCTAAGGTGAAGGTCTTGTCTGGAGACTGAAAGCTGTGCAAGGCTGAAGAAAATGAGGTGGAAATCCTGGAGCTGAATACATGTTTTGAATAAATATTTTGTCAGTCTTCAAGCTGAAGTAGGTAATTTAATTCTTTACTTCCCCATAACATTAATCCACTAAGAGGGATTTTCAGAGAAGGTGGCAACATAGGATTTTGTATGCAAGGAGAGGTGAAGCATAGGTAGAACTAGTCCAGTTTCTTGCTGCCTGCTGTTCTTGTACAAGGTCAAGGGTATTTCAGAATCAGAGGTTTTATTCCAACAACCAGCACAGGTAACTGTGGAAACTAATCATCACTTCTGAAGAGATGTTTTCAGTGACAAGCATGAACTAGACTCTCTTTGACATTTAGCAAAACAGTGAGAACTGCTCCCGATCTCTGAAACTCCTTACCAGTTTGTAGTTGAAAGTCAACAAGATATACTGCAGTCAATAAAATCAACAGATTATTCATAACAATATTGAGATATGCTTCTGATTCTGCAATATTTAGAAAACCTAAATGTGGGGGTTTTTTCAGTAATTACAGTTGTATTTCATTTAAGTAACTGGCATAACTGACCTGTTAAAATATGTATGTACACAGTTACTTTGTGAGGCTAATAATATGCCACTAGAGCCTAGGGTTTGTTGATAAAAGTAAAATCTAATTTTTGAGACTTAGTCTTAAAAATAACAGTGTGAAATGTATTTTACAATATTAAAAGAGGATGAGGTGCTTTTCAGAGTAGACCAAAGTTTTTCTAGGGAATTTATGAGATCACATGTTACAGTGTATTAATAAAGTGATGTGCAGATGAAGGTTACAGTATAAATGTTCTCCTGAATCATGTATAGACCTTGGTAAATTAGCTGAAGGAAACTTGTACTCCATTTGTAGTGCTTATGGTACTCAGAGACCCTTTCTTGACCTTTTATTAGAGACAGTTCTAGAATGCTATGCAGACATGCACATCTAAAGCTGGATCTTGCACTGTTTCTCATGTTCCTCCAATGGTGCACCGCAGTGGGTTGAAGGCACAGGAGGAGCAAGGCATCTCTTGTATCCCCAGTATTCAACAGCAAACAGCGTGGTCTTGTGAGACTGGATAATACCCCATGAAGACTGCAGTTCAGTCAATGCAAATTCAGGGAGTCAGCTGTTTTGCTGATTGCTTTTATTTAAAGCCTTTGCTGTAAGCAACATCTCTCCTGCATGGGGCAGCCCTTCCAAAGACCACGGCTGGCTGCTGTGGTGGGGTCCAGTGAAGGGTGTGGCAGTGCTTTGCAGATGCGTTGGGCTCCTCACACACATGCATATGCTTTGGGCTTTCTTTGAGCAGCATTTGCATTGTAAGTGTGCACAGCAGTCCTGTCAGGTTTTTCCCTTTGCAAAGGGGGCACCTCGGGGTCTTCCTATGAGACAGCAAATCTGTGCTAGTTTTAAAGCCTCTTTCTGAACATTACCAAAACTTGGATGACCTTCTCAGCACGAGGTTCCTACCAGTCAGGAGCTGTTGGGGGCACTGCCTCTTCAGCTGGAAGCAATTTCAGCAAGCAAACTGGAGTTCTGTGCCTGGGATGCGTAGAAGATTTATTTCTATTTTTAAATGACAGCAATTCCTCTCCTCCTGACAGGGCAAGTTCAGAAGTGAGGCTCCTCCTGTGAATGAATCCTCAGGGGTCTCCAGCAGGGCCTGGGAAGTTCTCAGGCTGCTGATGGGCTCCTACAGGGCTTTGGGTGCTCCAGACCAAGCTCAGCAGGAGTACAAGGAAGAGCATCACTTACTGAGATCAAAGGAGCAGTGCCTGCTTACAGCCTGGCTCCACCTGGCCCACCAGCCAAAACCCCAGAGAGCAGCTGTGCTTGCCCAGAACTGTCTGAAAAGTGACTGCTTCTGCTGTAGTTTTAAAAATAGGGGTTTTGTCATCATAAGTCTTAATTCTGCATGGTAGATTATGGAGAAAAAAAAAACTGCATTAGTGCCAAAGGACATAAAGAGCTAAAAGGAGGAGCCCTCTGCAGAGTGCTATTTCTCCTCTTCCACCCCTGCCTCCCCCAGCCTGGAGCATGGAAGGATGCTAAAAAGCATCTGTGTCTCCTGGGAGAAGCACAGGGGTGCACCAGCCATCCTGGAATCCCCCATTTCTCTGGGTGGGTGTTGAGAGCCCTGCCTGGCTCCGGGAGGTCTCTGTGCTGCTGCCTGAGCACGCTGAGTGCCAGGAAGGAGAAGATAGCTCCCCAGCCAGCTGTGACAGGCTCCAAAGGTTTTCCGTCCTGCCAGGACAGGAACGTGAGTGACAGCTGCATTTTTCTTTCATTCACAGCCTGACAATCCCACATTTTAATTTCATGGAATCATGGAATATTTCACGCTATCATTTTATGAGTGTCAAAGTTCCATTGTGCATCCTAGTGGGTAAATAAAATCCTTAAGTAAGGGATATGCATTTCACATCTTATACCACTTCAGATACTTCCAATGGGAAAAAAAAAAAGTGAGGCAAGAAACCCTAAACATCTCACTCCCTTTACACAAAAATTACTCTAAATTTAACAGTTAAAGAACAACATAATAGTTCAGTGGTTTCCATTTAGTTCAGTAATATCCATTTATTGATATTTTTCATCAGAAATCAGAGCTCCCCAAAAGCTTCCTTAACTATGAAATATTTTGAAAGCTTAGGTATTAACAATGTTTTGAATATGTTATATTTTCTGTGTCACTGTTCATTATTTTGAATTTGCCATCAAGCTGCATGCTTCCTCACCCTCAATAGACTTCTCTGGCGTGCAAGCACTGCCATCAAAAATATTCAAATCAGTAAAGCACTCAAGTGTTTCAACACAGTTTAAAGTCACCACCATAAACACCAATCCCAACATGCAAATTCATAGCTTTCAGCCTTCTCCATAGTATGTAGCTCTGTGCTGAAGAATAAAAATCTTATTTCTGGTCTCTTTACTCTTTAAAAATGCCTAGCTAGGTATTTGAATAGAAAATGAGTACTTCTGAAGTGACTGACCCCTAACCAAGTCCACTTTTCCCTATTTACAGAATAGATACTCAGAGACTAAAATAGACACTATGCTAAGTTAGAGAAACCAAAGCCATGTGCATGTACTTGTATTCTTTTTTTCCATTTCTGAAGGCAAAGAGAAAGCAGTTCCAGATCCTTAGCTATCCTACAATTATTTGAGCAGAAGAGGACAAGCCAAAACACCACAAGTCTGGGAGAAAATCTCTGTATACAGAAGCAAAATTTGTTTTCTTCACAATGAAGAGAAAGCAAAGCTCTGACCAATGTCACAGTAGCCCTGCAAACAGAACCGCTCTGTCAGACAGCCCTGACCCCCCTTTGTGCTGGTGGGGATCCCTCTTGTTCACCAGCAGCAGGCTGAACATTGCCTTTGCAATAGAGACACAACAGTGAAAGACGAGAGGCAACTTGGGGGGTGGGAGTGGGGCGCAAAATGAAGAGCTCTGGGCTGCAGTTCAGCTAACTTCATATTCCTCTGGATGTGTGAGGTGTCCACGGTATGGTGTGGATGTCCAGGATGATGTGAGCACCCACATCCTGCTAGCGGCCAGAGATCTTATTTGGGAGCTTGGTAGACACTGTGATTATCCAAGTGGTGTGAAAAATTCCACCAGGATATTGTGTTGGTGACACGCACAGGGACCAAAAGGGAGGAACTTGCCACCCTTAGCAGCAAAGCCACAAATTTCCCACATTTCAATGGGGCTGTTGACTTGGGCAAAGCATAATCACTTTGCTCATTGTGCCTGGTGGCACATGGGGGTACCTCATGGGCTGGGGTGTAGCAGACTATTTGCCAAGTGCATGCAGCATGCACGACCTACTGGAATATATCTTAACTGTTGTCCTGGATTGCCAAGCAAATTGTATTCTCTTTGCCATCGGTATGGCACTTGTCTTCTGTTAAGTGGGCAGTTTTCATTATCTCTTCCACAACCACTCCTTCCTCCAGGGAGACATCTGCTGATAACAGGCTATGGAATGTCACTGCATGACTGACAAGAACTGCAGCATCCCATTGTGAGATGCTGCACCCAGAGTGAGGAGCCAAGCATTCCTTCCCGGATATAATCGTTAGATTCTGGAACACCAGCACAGCTTCTCCATGGGATTTTCCCAGAGGAACAGCTGCCTCTTCCATTAGCTCTTCAGAGAAAAACTACACCCTTTCTACAGGATCCCTGCTCCAGCAGAACCACACCTGACACTCCAGGAGGACTGCAGCCACAATTCCAATTGGACTGCTACCAACACCCTGACCAACAGGGTGTCAGGTTGTATTCTGACTCTGTCAGTGTTGTTTTGGTTTACTGCATTGTTTATTTTCTCTTTTTATTTTCTTCCCTGGTAAAGAAGGGAATTATTCCTGCTCCTATATTTTTGCCTGAGAGCCCCTTAATTTGAAATTTATAGCAGTATGGAGGGAGGGGGTTTACATTTTCCATTTCAGGGGAGGCTCCTGCTTTCCTTAGCAGACACCTGTCTTTCCAAACCAAGACATTTGTCTGGAACACAGAATGTGAAAAAGCCTGCAAAACTCCTCACAGGTTGTTTGGTTATTAATAACTTACTCTACTACCAGAAATTTTACAATTCATCCTCCTGGGTCATTTTCATTATTCATATGTCATTAGCTCTGGGAAGAAGAGGTGGGAGCCACTTGAGACATCAGGATGAACCAGGAGGGAAAGTGTAAGGTGGCCTGAGTACTTACACAGGGCGTGGGCCATGGCCGTGTTGTGAAGATTGTTTATTGCTGCCTGGGACCCTTCTCCAGCCCATCTCACACATGGGACCTGGAAGAGTGGAAATCCTTCTCGTATGAATTAGGGTTTTTCATTTCCAACTCCCTTGCTAACAAATCAGATAGAAAAATATTCAGATCCTGACCCTGATATGATGTCCCAGTCATGACAAGGGACATCTGCTGTAGCTTCTCTGGACACAGAGGGGCTCGAGCCATTCACTTTTGCATATATTTTTACTGTCCCTTTTCCTTTCAGATTTTTACCTTGCTGTCTTTTCTGACTTAGCAGTTTTGAATAGGAAGTTGTGAAGGAATCATTAAAAGGAGGGTTACCAGAAATGCCCAACATATTTTTTGTACAGGATCTCGTCAGGCCAGACCCTTCTGAATAGCTGGCAAATACAGTAGGGTTCCTACTGAACAGCCCCACATCCATGCTGATATTTCAGCCCAGGCTTTATATAAATATATATCCAATGAAGGCATCTCTAATGAACTGTATTTTTTTAAATTAGAATTCTGTCTCAAGAACTGATTTCTACTGAGACTAGCTGAAAGCCTATTAAGCAGTGCAACAAAAGTCTTTAGGTTACACTATGTATTGAGGTAGACCTGCTAATAAGTTGGATTTTGTGTGGACTAGAGCATCTCTTTTTAGTGGGTTTGAGCTGTGCCTGTGTCCTTGCCTGTCTCAAGCAGCAGGCTCTGGGGGCTGTTCTGGGAGCTTCATTAAAAAATGCTTTATGGAAGCCCTCTGATCTCAGCAGCAGGCAGGAGAGACTATGGCTGTATAAACTTGCCATTTGTACAGAGCAGGGGGTAAGCACCTCTCCCTAATGTCCCCCTCTTTTAACGCTTTAAATAGCTCTCCTTGACGCATGACTATGAAAATGGCTTACTGACACGTTTCTCTCAGCCCTGTGGCTATAAAGGCTGTTCTCAAAAGAAAAATAGATGTGCCGACCATTTGGCTTAAACCCCCTTAAGCAAGTGAATAAAATTAATCAGCTGTCTTTTTACTCTGATTCATTTTTCCTTTAATTCAATTTACAAAAATGTGCAGGCAGAGTCTGAGCCTGTGGGCATATTAACATTAATAAAACACAATTAAGCAAATGTTATTATGTTGCCAGCAATAAAAGGAATGCCCCTGAGTGTAGAGCTTCCCCTTGCTGGAATAAATATGCAGATACAAGAAATGGGTCTGCAGCCCATTGCTTAAGCTGCATTAAAACCCCGAAATACCCACTTTGGTTAGCACAAAGGCTGAGAGTTAGCACAACAAGGTACAGCTTCCTGAAGAGGAGAAATGAGAGTGACAGGTAGGAAAGTTTTGCCTTTTGCAGTCAAATTTAAAGGTTTGGACTTGATTGATAAGTGTGAGATACAGAGCTTTTGGCTGAGACCTTTGAGAATGACCACATTTTCTCATTGCTTCTAGAGTGGGCCACAATCAAAACTCCACTCCCAGCAAGAAGAACAGAGGAATAAAACTAATGAGCTAAGAAATCAGTCACATTAACAGGTAAAAATGAAAACAGACCTTTTTTTTTGGTGAAAATTGACTAAGTAGAGTGACCAAAATATAAAAATATGTTTATATGTGTATACATTAATGTATTTGGTAGGTTTTGGAAGAACATCTAATAAATAAATAAACAAACAAACAAACACACACATATATATTTATGAAAGTTAATTTTTCATACTAATGCAGACTTTGCAGGCACACAGTAAGTATGCACATGTTCTGCAGGATCTAGAAGAGTCCTCATTTACCAAACTCAACTGTGAAGTCTATTGATGATTACCCCAATAGCAAGACTTTACACAGTGACACCCCCTAAAAAGCATTCAATTAATTGTTGTCAGGTGACTGTTAAAAATATCAACAAAATGTAAACATCTGGTCAACAACGTTAAAATGGTTTATTTGGCATTGTGTTCTGAATTCAAAAATGTGTGTTTCTAAAGACTGGAGTTGACAGCTTGTGTTGAACAGCAAACCTTTTCCCAGTGTTTTAACCCTAGGTACTGAGATTCTCTATTATTTATTCCTTTCTTGGACTCTTTTCCTTGTTACTTCCAGCTCTGCCAAGTTCAGATAAAGGTTTATGCTAATCCACTGGAAGACTCTGAGTCCTTTTATTGTTTCATCAAGAAAAAAGTGATTCATTGTTCCTGAGGAGGGACTAGGGACTTTGTTTTGCCAGGATGCAGTCTCTAAAGGCATTCAGTTTTAATTCTTTAATGAGTTAGTCTTTTGGGGAAACCAAAATCTGTGTATGGGTGCTCCTGCCTGCAGCAGTCACTGCCCAGGGCAGCTGAGGGTTGCCATGGTGTCTGGTGCTTTGTTGGACTGAGGCAGGAAGGACAAGTCCCACTGGGACCCCAGGACTCCATCTGCAAAGAAGCAGGGCCTGTTATCCAGAGGATAAACTGGCTGGAGTGGATGCAAACCTGGCCACAACGCTCTTGGTCTGGGCAGTTCCATTGCCTGACTGCAGGGCTGGAGACAAAAGCACACTCAGGGTCTTGTTGCCTCCAACCCCACATTTGCCCTTGGCTGGGGAGAAATGGGATCTCACACAAGGGGGGTCCTCCCTGGGTGGGCAGCTCCAGCTTTTGCTAGCTCCTGTTCTCCTGCTGGTGCAGTTTTCTGTATGAAAGGCCAGAGGTGAGGATTGATCAGTGACAAGAACAGCATCAGCAACAAAAGTGACGTGAACCTACAGAAGGAAAGAGAAAGAAAGAGAAAGAGAAAGAGAAAGAGAAAGAGAAAGAGAAAGAGGAGAAAGAAAGAGAAAGAAAGGGAGTTTGGAAAGGTCCACTGTGTCCTGCAGTGCCTGGAGAAGTGATGGCCACAGACTTAGAGCTATCTCTGCCAACTTGGATTGGGAAGGTGCTTTTACTCAACATGCAAGGCAAGAAGGAGTATAAAGAGTTGGAGAAAGGATCCAAAAGATATAGAAAGCAGGCCATAAAGATGTATGAGCTATATAAGGAAAGCCTGAGCAATGCTGGAGTTGTTTATCCAATAGAAGATTGATACATGATAGCCATTTCCAATTACATCAGAAATTCCTAAAAGAATGTGTATTGTTCTTTATGTCTGCTCATCTACAGCCAGCAGGATTGGAGCAAGGGAGGTTTCCTGTGAGAAGAAATTTTTTACCATGAGGATGGTGAGGCACTGAACAAATTGTCCAGAGAAGTTGTGGATGCCCCATTTGTGGAAGTGTTCAAGGCAGGCTGGATGGGGCATTGAGCAGCCTGGTCCACTGGAAAGTGTCTCTTCCCTTGGCCAGGGAAGGTTGTAACTAGATGATCCTTAAGGTCCTTTCCAACATCTTGTCTTGTCTTGTCTTGTCTTGTCTTCTCTTCTCTTCTCTTCTCTTCTCTTCTCTTCTCTTCTCTTCTCTGTTAGAGATTTCTCAACATGTTCTAATTTTTGGGAGTCAAATAACTGAGCAGAGTGCCAAGGGAAGTTGGCTACTGCTTGGGTTTGCAGGTTTTGGGAAACAAGTAAAGTGTTATTGATAGGAATGGTTTATATATAATTTATCCCAGCCTGGTGCTTGTGGATGGACTAAACAACTCCTTGAGCCCATTCCAGCCCTATTTGCTAGGATTTCTGTCTTGTATAAGCTTCAGTGTAGGTCTGACCTAGCTGGAATGTTTTTGCTGTTAAGCAAAACAAAAGGCTTACAGATGTGAAAATCAAATTAAGTACTGTAAATTAAATCTCTAAGTAATTTTGCATGGCCTTTTCATATTGTATTTATATTACATGAATGTTATTTTAGTTCACTGCATATAAATAACAAGTTGAGAATTGCTGTCTTTAATTGAAACCATCTCTACTTGTCTGTGACAGAGATTACCATTTTTAACAGACTCTTTGTGATCCACTGGGGTTATTGGAGGATTCCTTTGCATTGTTGCTAGGCAGCTTCCTTCATGCCAGCAGACAGATACTGCTGGGTATGTCATGGCTAATTAAAATTCCCTATATTTCTGAGTATACAGCAGCCCAGGTTTTCCGAGCCTGCTGCTCAGGATAAGGTCAATTTAATTGGTATGAGGACTGATGAGACAAAATAATAGCAATTGTGCCTGTTGTAAAATAATTTCCTGTTTACAGTCCCCTGAATTCTCAGGGTGAATGAAATAGCAAATATCTAAATATTTATTTGGGACTAAAGAGAATTGACCTGAACTATTTTGACATTAGCTTTGTACAAGTAATTTCAGAAAATGAGCTATCACATTCAAGCATTATTATATTATGTATATAAGATTATTTAGCATGGAACAATCAAAAAATTTTAAAGGGATGTAAATTATTCCATTTCTACAGTGCCATTTTTCACTAAAAAGCTGTTTCTAGTTATTACCATCTCCACAATAGCCATATTTTTTGAATATTGGCCAGCAGACTAGGTAAAAGTGCCTCTGCAGAATGAGCTGAGGGAGTTTACAGCAAGATAGATTAGTGCTAGGTGCTAAGCAAGTGCAGAGGCAGCAGCTGTGCCAGGGTGGCCCCTGGGCAGGGGATGCTGCTGGGCATCCTGCAGCTGTGGCACTGAACATCTCTGGAAAGTGTCCTGTGCAGGGACACAAGGCTGCACTGCTCAAAAGACTGAAAGGCTTGGGTAGATTTCCTTCAGGTGGCTCACACAGGGTGTCAGTGCATACAGTCAGCAGATATTAGAGAAGAGTCTTTTTATGAGTTAAATGTGTACAGGATCAGTTACAGTGGCTTTGACCTCCATTCAGCCTCAGGAGAGCATCAGAAACTTAACATTTCTGCAAAGAGGAATATAGGTCAAAGAGTAAATCTTCATTTAACCTCTTAGGAAGTTACCATTTAATAAAATTATTGAATGGCAGGCTGAAGTATGGGGATTATGGGAACCAAGGACACCTGATACAGATACAGAGATTTATTGGAAGGAACAGATTTAATAGGTTCTCGGATTTTCTTTCTTCTTTGGAGGGATTGTTTTTAATCTGGATCTACTTCAAGAAAATGAATAGACTGAAAGAAGCTTTAAACTGCTTCTGCAGCTAGGCAAGAATTAGATTTGTAGGGATCTTTGTGGAAACTTTTGAACTCTTTCCAGATGCCTTTTACATAAGGTAGGTGAATAGTCTTACAAGGAAACTTTGAACAGACAACAGAAGCCACCACCTTCTTTTCTGCTTTAAAACCTTTTTGAACCAGTTGTTTTTTTCCCATCCCTTCCTCCCTAAGCATATTGCATTTCTTTTACCTGCTTGTGTAAAACACGCTTTGAAGGAGACACAGTGGTTTTTCCCAATTGTATGGCAGCCCTTTGTGCCTGGCACCACTTTCAGGGATGGAGGTCTGGACTGCTGACCTTTCTCTCCTTGACAAAGGTATTTATTTTAACTGTTGTGTCTGCCACTGGTCTCTCAGAGAAGAAAGTTCAATCTCTATTAAAACAAGAAATCTGTGTTCAAGGAAAGCTTGTTTGTTTCTTGGGAATCCCTGATGATTTTAAAAATAGAATTCATATGAACTTGATCTGTAGAGAAGTGTACACTTGGTCCCAAGCCTAACTGGCTGTGACATGGGGACAACTTCAGCAGTGGCTGACAGAAGGAAATCGAATGAGGTCAAGCTCATGATGAAGACATGATGCCTAGCTGAGAAATAGGAATAGCCATAATCAGTGGAGCAAAGACTGCATATATCTTTTAGCTAAAAAAATGAGAACATCCTTGCTTGATCAGTGGTGCTTTGGAGGAGCCATGTGTGTCAAGGCACTGTCAGCGAGTTGCCTTGTCTCACCCCAGCATTGCTGTAAAGTGAGCATGGTGTGTGGCAGTGCTCCTGCAGCCCAGGGTGGAGGAATTTACCCTGGCAGCCACTGAATAATTTAGAAGGCATTGCATTCTGTAGGAGTGCAATTATAGGGCTTGAGGGATGCTCTGACAGCACCTTTAGGATTTATACAAAGTGGCTGTGGTGGGTATGGCCTCTGCAGGCCCCCCACCCTCCCTCTGCAAACTGTGGGCAGAGCAAGAGCTGGCAGTACTGGCAATGGGGACAAAGGACAGGCTTGTTCAGAAAGCCTGGTCTCTTCTAGGGGGCTATTTGGGCTATTTTCTGCACCACACTCTAGCTCAACACACATCCATGGGTGGGGGCATGAAGGGCAGATGGCGTGGAAGAGCACAATGGCAAAGATCTCTGCTGGTTCAGGAGTCTGTACGTCTGTACAGACTTGTCAGAAGTGCTGAGGAGATACAGTTCCTCTTGCCATGAAGGCACTGTACTTATATTCACTATTTTTAACATGTGAGGAAAAAGCATTTATGCTTTTAATATGCTATTATGCATGAGGGCATATTCAACTTTCTGCATTCCTCCAAACATATTTACCTCCACCAACGTAGGCATTCAACTTAGTGTTTGTGTTATTTATTACTTTGAATTCTGCTTTAAATGGCACCTATTGCTGCTTTCCCGTATTCCTCTTCTCCTCAAATCCTTCCTCTTTCTTTCCTGTTGTTCTTATAGAAAAAAAAGCAAACAACCTCATTTTGTGCTGGGATTAGTGGCTCTGCATTCCTGCAAAACTCCTTTCTCAGCAGTGAGGCTGAGACCTGGGAGCTGGAGGATGGTTTCTTGACACACCGTCGCTAAGGCACTGGGGATTTCTTCTGCAGAAGGATTTTTAAAAATAAATGTATAAATCCTGTTAGTATTAAATTACTGCAGAAATGCTCCCTCAAGTTCATTTTAGGGCAGTCTCTGAATATCTAAATCTCCTGGCAGGGATCTTTCACATCCACTTAGCAGGGCAGTAATATTTTGGCACTGTAATGACTCCTCCACATCCTCACACTGCACGCTGTGCACTTTCTCTTCAGAAGATGCTTCTGAAGGAGAGTCATGTGGTACTGACTTTCTCCAGCCTCTGAAGCCAGTCCCCAGAAATACCACTGACCTCAGAAGTGGGGCAGGCAGTGCTGGAACTGCCCTGGCAGTGCTCTCAACATGCAGAGAAGGAGGAGGAAGCTTGAGCACCCCACCACTGTCAGCCCAAACACAACTTTGCCTAATTAGGTGGGTGAAATGGATCCAGTACAGCCATCCTGTTACTGAAGGGTTGTTTGATGTCCCTCAAATCTCAGTAAGAGGCAAAAAGTAACTTGATTATGTTAGGACATAATTTAATTACAAGAGGCATGCTGTCCAAAATCAAAGACTGGCAATTCTCAGTACATTTATTTAACATTAGGGTCTGTTTTAACTTTCACTGTGGAGTGAAGGATGGGTTTAATTAACTCCCTGATTTCTTGTGCTAGAAGAAATTAGATTTTCTTAAACACTATGGGGAAGAAAAGGCTATCATTTTGTATATCTCTAGAGTAGTAAATTATTCATATGAATTTCATTTTAGTTAAAACAGACTTTGCCCAAACTGAACAACAGCTCTCATGTTATGGGCTTGCCTGTGTTTGCTGGATGCATCAGACGGTGCTCTGTGCCCAAACTGAGCCTTACTTCTCCTGCCAGTCCCACGTTTGGCAGCACCCACCTGTTTGCTGCCAGCCACAGAGCAGCCTGGCCAGGCGGCTCCGCACCAACGCATCTCTGTGTGTGCAGCCCAAAGGCTCCTTCAGCAAGGGGGGTCTGGGCCACCCTTCTCAGTGACAGCCCCAGGAACATCCTTGGCTTTGATCTTGGGTGGCTTGTGGGGCAACAGCGTGGCAAACACACGGCCCCCAGCCTCGGCAAGTGAGCTTTCAAAAATTGCTCCGTAATATTTCTTTGCAATGGTATGTTCAAAACCAAACATCAGAACTCAGTTTTCTATAATTACACCAGTTTATAGAGCTGTCATCACCATGTCAAGGCAGCTAAGAAATTAGTTTGGCTTTTATTTCTAAAAAAGAAAAAGGCTTTTAAGGAGTAAAAGCGTTCAAATATTTAAAAAGAAATAGAACAATGCCAGGCTAGAACAGCTGCCAGTTGTTTTAATGACCTGATTTATCTTTAATTAAATACTGATAAGAATGAATATGCTCTGTCCAGATTTTGTATGAGTTAAGTACATTTTTCTGCTTTAATTGTACCTTTGCAGATGTACAGTTGGAATAAATTACAGTCTTGTGGCATTGTAACTGGTGAAGTAGAAGTCAGAGTGTATTTTCTACATTGAAACATGACTGAAATAACTGTTGTCTCATCATAAAACATGAGCCCATTTCCTTTTATATTTTGTTATTTATTATAATATTGCAATTTTAATTTTACTTAGTTTTATTATATCTATTTATATATTTATTATTCCACCTATACCTGCACTTGGTGACAGCACCAGTGGGAGTGTGAATACTAGATATAATAAATAATTCTCCACTGAATTGCTAATTCTATTTATTTTTTAAAAACTGGTTTTACCACATCAATGAACATTTCAATGAGGACCTTTTTTCCTTAATTTTCTTTTTTTTTTTTTTTTAATTTTGCTGAGAGGATCATATTACTTAGAATACTTTGCTCCATACTGAAAAAGTTTAACTTGTTGAATTATGTCAAACAGAAAAACTCAACTCTCCAATGAAGAGAGGGTCATAATTTGAGTCTGACACCCCCATCATCTCTATTATCTGTGCTCTTTGGTTGATGATACCTCTCTCAGTAATTATGCTGCTGATTTTATATCTCATTTTTCTTTTTACAAGGCTAACACAGTGGTATTTACAGAACAATAACATTCCAGGAAAGATATCTTTGTGTAAAAATGCAGCAGCTGGAGTTCCTTAGCTAGGGGTACTCTACTGGTTGTACCAAGTGGTGGGATTTGTACCCACAAGAGTTAGAAATCCTCCAGATCCTTCATGATAATGATGGGAGCACAAAGAAGAAAAAGGGTCCAGAGAAAAAGAGAAAGGTATGCTTTTACCTAACTTACCTAACAAGTTCCTCAGTTAGACAGAAGCATTTGGATGAGAAGGATTAGTGGGGTGGCAGCATGTGTGGAAAAGTGATGGGGTTCTTTTCTGTTCTCCTTTCTTGCCACACCTCCAGCCTATTTCTTGCTGTTATGTGCTTCTGCCTGTCTCTGGCAAGGAAGGCACAGATTTGGAGTGCCAGATTTGGAGGTGCTGATAGTTCTCTCTATCACCCCTTACCCAAAATCAGGAGGACCACAGCCCCAGCATCACTCACCCACTGTCCTCATGGGACCTTCAGAGCTCCTGTCCTCCTGCCCAGCAGCTGCTGGGAGCAGCATGGCTTGCACTGCAGGAGAGCAGAGGGTTGGTGTTCAGCTTTTCTGAATTTCGTCTTCTTCCTTCCTTTTAGTCAAAATATTTACAGACTTTGAAAACGAGTTTTGATTGTCTTGAAAATTTTTTTGTTTGTTTGCTTCTGGATTCCTTCTTGCACTTTATGGTAAAAGAAAAGCACCCTAACATAACCCAAACCCTGAGTCTTCTCCTTGCCCAGTGCCCCACACAAGAGCTGTGCTCACTGGGCAGGAAGGGAGGAGCTGCTGCAGAGGGGCAGGCATTGGTGCCCTCACTCTTGCTGCAGGTAGAGCACAGTTCTGTGCACCTGGGTGTCACCTCCACAGACGCTGGCGTTTTGCCATGGCTCCTCTCATAAGCTCTGCCGTTAATTCCCACGCCAAGGGATGGGGAAGAGGATGGGTAGAGATCAGGTTGCACGGCTGAGTTTTCAGAAATGTGAGTGCATAATACTGCAGCAGAGAGTTCATACTGATGCTAGCAGTGAATCACAGAATCATCAGTGCTGGAAGACACCTTTGGGATCATCCAGTCCAGCTGTCCACCCAGCACTGTCACTGTAACCCTAAACCCCATTACCCAGAGCCAGGTCCAGACACCTCTTGAACACCTCCTGGGATGGTGACTCCACCAGCTCCCTGGGCAATCTATTCCAACGCCTGGCCACCATAACAGTGAAAAATTTTTTCCTACTATTTAATCTGAATCTCCCTTTTCTCATGTCATGGACATTTTCTCCCATCCTCTCACTGCAGAAACAGTAGAAGAGCCAGACCCCCACCTCACTACAACCTCCTTTCAGAGAGTTGTGAAGAGTTATGAAGTCCCCCTGAGACTTCTCAAGACTAAACAAACTCATCTCCCACAGCCTTTCCTCATAATGTTTCTAATTATTTATCTTGCTGATTTTTTTGTCACTACATCTTGCATCACAATCAGGAGGTGCCTGACTTAAAGACAGATTTTAATATGCTACCAGAAATCTTTTCTATGAAAAGGAAAGATCTGTAGAGAGATGCTTTGGCAAGGAAGCAGGGAAGTAGTATAGCAGTGAGGTGAAGAGGAGGGCAGGGGAGAATTGAATGGAACAGAGGAGCTAAGAAAGGGACAGAAAAATACTTGTAGTTCTGTAGAAGTCATGGCATGTGGCTGTTGCTGCAAATTGCAGTGATGCTGCTTCAATGCCCAGAGAAAGTGTGGCTATGAACCACAGATTTTGAGTTTGGTAATATTGCAGTCAAGGGCTCCAATATAATTCCTGCAAGAAAAGCTCCTTAAGACAAAGTAATTAAAGTGAGGAAATGAGAGATCTTAAAGTAACATGTCAGTACAAGGAGATATGTTAAGAAAATGCTTCATTAAGAGACTACTTTTTATAATGTAAACAAGGCATTTTTCCATCACAAATGCATATTTGCAAATGTACCAAAAGCAGTCTGTTGAAGCACCAGTGCATGTTCCCATTTCCTTGACTCAGTCAGGAGAGTGATTTAAGAAGGCACCTGTGGGCAAGAGGCAGTCTCACCAAGTGTTTGCGTGGAAGACCCCATGCAGACTGTTCCCATCACGAGCTGCTGGGCCCACTGTGCCTCAGGACAAGTGTCCTGGGAGCAGTGCCTGCTGCATCCCTGCATGAGCTTTCTGCAGCTTGACTAGGGCTGGCTTCTCAAATTACCCCTGAAATTTCAGCTGCTGGATGCCAGACAACATGATCTCTTTTTTCAGAAATGCAGATCCTCTGTGCCTGTGATTCATAGTGTCAAGAATAGCCATTAAATCTGGAGTTTCCACTAAACCGAAATCCAGCTGAAGAGCTGTGGATGGATTTCACAGCCTTGGAGGTTAATATTGGTCTTTTAAGACTGATTCCTGGAATTGCAGCCATTTAAATAAAAATATATTACATATGAAGACTCCCACACCAAAACTGCAACGCTATCAGAAATTACCATAATTTTTTGTGCACTTCAGCTGCCTCCCCAATACCACAACCTGCTTTGGGTTTCTGTTGCAGCTTTCTTTGTCAATGTTTGTTTGCTGCCTTCCAATACTTACGAGAAAAATGCTTTTTTAACAATGAAAGCAGTAACAGTGGAGTTATTTGCTGTTCTAATATCCCAAAACACTCTGCCAAACAATAAATAGGAAATAATTTAATTACCAACTCAAACCAATTGCTCCAGCCTACAGGAAGATTTTTTGTTTCTTGTTATGTAGAGTTTCTTTCTCATGGGTCTTATTACTGGATACCATTAAACAGAAATTGGTAGTGAGGTCCCAGATTGTCTTTAACCAGGATGTCATATCCCATTTGATCTGAATAATTAGATGCTGCTGGGCTAAACTTCCTGATGCAGTTTCAATGGAATACTGCTTTCCTTATGTCTAATCCTGATTTATCATAAAGTGTCAGGGATGATACTCATTGGCAGGATGAGCGTGGTAGAGGAAGACAGATTTCTTATCTAATAAGGCCTAATGTAGTATATGAGTTTTAAAAAGCTAGCAGATTACAGCATGTTAGTTTAGAAAAACACTTGTGATCCTTGGAGTGATCCTCCCATAAGAAGAGAGCAATAAGAAATACGTTAAGATGACAGGTACTTTTTCAACAAGTAAATAAACTGATTTAAGTAGGTCACTTATGCAAGGAAAGAATTAGACTTTGGAACCACTTCTTTTTCTAATTGCGAGCTGTGTAATGATATGTAATGAGTGCATCTTTTAAAAAATGCATGGGGTTTAAGATTTGCTCCAATCTTACATATTTTTTCTAATAGAAGACTCTCTGGTTATGTGATCTCTTCCCATGTGCAATTTTTTCCTGAAGAAGGTTTCTACCATCTTCCAAGTTTTTTTTTTTTCTTTATTTTGCTTATTATTAATATGCTAGTGATTGGATTAAACACACCTGAGGGGAGCAATCTGCTGCTGTTAGATATAGAAGCATGGCTAGAGGTATCTGTAGTAATTATTTTTCATACAGTTGCCATGGAGACTTGTCTATGTGTTTTAATTCGGTGTGACTGGTGTATGAATTTTAAGATTTTCTAGAGACTTGTCTGAGCACAGGCAAGGCCAAGGGCTTAGCTGGGCCCAAAGCAGATGGGATGCTGAGGCTGTGGAGCCAGGCCAGTGGGGGACCCAGCCAGGCAAGTGGCACGGCTCGGGCAGGGACCAGGGCTGAGAGCCCGGGCAGCTCCCAGGAGAGGCAGTGGAATTCCCAAGGGCGTTATTCATCCCCTTGTCATGCACCTCTTTCCCCAGAGCTGACCCCTGGTTACAGATGCACCACATCAGAGCTGTCCATGACCACAGGCTCATTTTGGGCAGTGCACATGGCTGCAGAGCCCTGTCTCTGGTTTTGCTTATGGAGGAGCTGAAAGCAGGACGTGGTGTCAGCAGACACTCCTGCACCCACAGGCTTTTGAGCTCTCATGCTCTGCTTGAGTGAAAGCTGACCATCCTTCCCTCTCCCCTCTGGGAAAAGAGACATCTTTTGCCATATACAAGCTGAAAAAACAAAAGTAAGATAAAATCTAAGATTTGGGGACAGTCATCTGGTGGGTACCCTGTTGGAAGGAAGGGATCAGGGATAGGTATGGAGGTAGCTGGATTTCGTGGGAGGGAAATATCTGGCTTGGAAAGGAGAAGAAAATGAAGAAAAGCCATGGTCAGAAAAGTATAATTAAACTGGCTGCCAAGGAAAAAGGCAGTGAGTCCTTGGAGGGTTTACCTGAAGCTCCTGGGGAACTGAGCTGGTGAAGGATGGTGCTTCCAGGGCAGGTCCAGGTGGGTCTTGTCCCTTCACAAGAAGGGGTGAAGCAATTCAAACAGAAGCAAAAGTGATTTGTGGCTGGATGCAAGACCTGCGTGGCAGTCTGATGCCACAGGCTTCTGGAGGACATGAGCTGCAATTTGGTGGCCTGGTGGGCTGCCTGTGGGGGGTTGTGCTGTCCAGAGGCACGGCTGCCACAGTGCCACACGTGGGGCTGTCGCTGCAGATGGGCTGGGAGGACCAGCCTGTGCAAAAGGCCAAGAGAGAAACACACCGTCTGTGCTCAGGCACACAGAAATGAAATGAAAGCAAGAGATGCAAGTTGTTTCAGGACCTGAGCATTTTGGTAAATGATGGATTTATTGTTTGTCTGCCTTCCACCTCACCCCAGCAAAACACAAAAGCCTACAGGCTGGAAAATATAATTCCTTTCCAATTTATAGAGAATTCTTCCCCCTGTTTTTTGGTAGAAGGGAAATCTGAAAGATCACTTTGGGCTGGTTTGAACTATGTCAGTCAGTCAAAAATGAAATTCTTTTTGCCTTTCTTTAATTTAGAACTAAAATTTTAAGTGAAAATTGCCATTTTGAATGAAGTGGGGTCAACTTTATAATTAACAAAATGAGACATTTCATCCTAAAAATGCTGAAATTACATGTTCTGATGATAAGTCTCTTGGGGTAACTGATTCTTGGGGTTTTTTTCCTCTCCTACCTTCAATTCCCTTTGCAGCTGTATTTATTGAAACTTTTCTACATGCTCTAACTGTACTGTAACACATCAGTCTTTTGAGTGCCCAAGTAGTGAATTATTATTGATACCACATGACAAAGGTATCTTTGTTTCTCATTTTTTTACTGATCATAGAGGACAAAACAACTGGAATTCCTAAAATTGGGCAAATTTTGCTCTTGCTTATAACCAGGCATGTAGGTACTCTGTATATACATTGCTTAAATGATATTTAAATCTGAGTCTTTAAATTGTGCTTTGGTCTCTGTCTTTAACAGATAAGGAGGGAAAAAGTCAGGTGAAGGATTAATGTGAAAGTCCATTAAGCAGAAGTGAAGAACTATAATAATTATTTTCCAAGTAAAATTAGAGAGAATTTAGCAGCAGGGTAGTGCTATAATAGTTTGGCACTATATAAAAAATACAGAATAAATAAATAAACCCTCTAAAACAGGAAGATGGATGATGAAAGATTCTATGACTTACTAGGAGATATTTTTCATTAACAAAATCAGTAGTCCAGTAATTTATTAACAGGAAAGAATGGATTTGTAGTTGAGTCCCAGTGAGTTTCATGATCTGAGGTTAATTACTTAATCTTTCGGTGTCCCATATATTCCCTTTGGGCTCAAGAGAGATTTCTTTAAAAATTTATAATGTCTATGATAGTGGTAATATTTACCTGCTTTGAATAAATGCTTTAGAACTGGATTAACCATTTTGTAAATAGATTTAAAACTATTGAGGAAGGTGGATTATGATCAGTTCTGTCAATCTCACTATTGACTTTACGAGATCTTAGGTCTTCATTTTGAAGAAGTTTTTTTCTAGGGAACATTGAGCTGGGCACTTTTAATCCTTAGTCTTACTTTGTGATTGTCTCCCAAATACTGTTACATGCACTATGAGGTTGTCATCTGCTTCCCACCCTTGAATTCATTTCAGAAAATGCCTCAAGACAAAAGATAGGAAAATGGTGAAGAGAAATGATGTGAATTCATCGTGGTAAATTTATCAAATCTACAAAAAGCAAAAAACATGCTAGCAAATATGCTGCAAAGGGAAAAGCAGCAGTGGCAGAGGTATAGAGGAACACTTAGATACCTTCCAGAGGTAAACCATCATGCTTCTGAGACCTTCCCAAATGTGCTCATATAAAGGTCAGACAAAAATGGTGAGGAAGAAGGATGAGAGAGATAAGAGAAGATAAGAAATATTTAAAGACTTTTGGAAAGAAGCTTGTTGCATAAGGACCCCAGGAAAAAAGGAATAGCACCAATCTCAAGAAGCTGGATACCTTGCTTGAGGTCCGCTTCAGAGCAGGCAGGGAGGTACAGGTCCAGTTGGCCTCTTCATGAGCAGGTATGTAAATGTGGGCTTAAAGGAGGTGCATGCCTTTTTTGGAGGAGGAAGAAGACTGGGACGAACAAAGACTCTGTAAAATTACCTAAAACTCCTCAAAACCAGTCTGGAAAAGGAAGCCCTGAAAATATGTCTGGCAGCATCCACCCCATGGAAACAACAGTGCTATAAATACAGCCTCGTGAACAATGTTGGATCTTCCATGCTTCCACGGAACTTCATTTTCCAAGATGTAAAAGAATTCTCTTGAAAAGTTACGTTGATACGGTAGCCCTACTTTACATTGCAAGCTGAACATTAGGAGAGGCAATGGGGAGAGGACGGAGAGATATTGTGAGCAGCAACAGAGTCCAGGCCGGAATTATCAAAGGTTGTACCACAGGCAAGCATCTGGGTGTGGGGCTGGCTTCTTTTAGCAGAGTGAGGAAGACAACCAGCCCTTGGCATGCCAGGAAGCAGCTGTTGTCCTTCTCTCCCACCGACAGCAGCACAACTGGGCTCTGCAAAGGTGTGGGGCAGCAGTGCCAGCTGTGCCCAGGGCAGCAGTGCCAGCTGTGCCCAGGGCAGCTGCCCCATCAGACAGAGAGTGACCAAAAGGAGATGAGGTGCCACATTTGTCACAGTCAGCCATGGCTGTGGCCCTCTAAAGGAGCCACAGACAGCACAGGCGGCTGCCTGCACGTGTGCTGGAGCTGCCAAGGCTTGGCCGCCCATCCCGCACCCGGTGATGCCAGATTCTGGGGATTTGTCAGAGTCTCTGGAATTTGATCCACTTGTTTAAATTCATCCTTAGGATAAATCCACCAGTCTTAGCTTGGTTATGTAAGAGCTGAGCTTGGCTGGGCATCTGAGAAAATCTCACTTGCAGAAGTAATTCAGACTGGCTTTTATGTGAGCAGTTTGCAGTTTCTTGTTGATTGAAAATTGGCTGAGAAATTGTAAACAATGTGTAGTGATTAACAGCAGTGAAATAAGCCACAAGGACTGGCCAAAGAGACTGGAGTTTTGTCTTCCTCTGCATCTTTAATCGTAATTAGAACCAAACTTTTCAAGGATTGTAAAGTTAAATTTCCACTCAATAACCACTCAGTAGCTATTGCATTAAAGAATACTAAAAAGATGCAAAGGTGGGTCAAAAATTAAACAGAAATCATGTCTGAAAGCACTAAAGTGGCTCCTGGGGAAAGTAGTTTAAAATGTTTATTTGGGGAGAAGTAGAAAACTTAGGAATTAGTCATTCACCAAACACCTCCTTATAGGGCAACAGGAGTCTGCAAACTGATGCTGACAGAAATCCAACATGGTTTTGGACCTATATATGTATATATATTTACACATACACACACATACACATACACAGAGCTCATATGGAAATTTCCTCTGCAGGACTATGACAGGCCTTTTGTGCAAGCCCATGGCATGGACCTCACCTCAGGTATCAGAACTTCCTTGGAAACTGCTGCCTAGCAGTATCTAAATGTTCCCCTACCTCTGCTACATCTGATTTTCCCTTTGCAGCATATTTACTAGTATTTTGTATTAATTCCAAATTAGCTCACTCATAGTACCTTTGGTCCGAGAAATACCAAATAAAATTTAGACAAGTTCTGGGAGAGCTTTGCCTGAATTGAGATAAGCAGTTTGATAAGACAGCATATTTTTCCTGATCTACTTCCCTGGCAGTCAGTTGTGTTTCCAGGCTCCACGCCTGTGTTTCCAGGCTCCATGCCTTCCAGAACAGCGCACTTGCCATGTAAACTTGCCTCCCATGTTCCCTGCAATGAGGTTTGACAATCCTCAAGCAGTTTTCTGAGGCTCTAGGGCATGCAGCCTGCCCTGAGACAAGAAACCTCAGTGCTTCCGTGGTCTGCAGCTGCAGGGGACGAAGTCTGGAGTCCTGCCTCTAGGTCAGCATGGCCTCTTCCTCTTCAGATCATAGAATCATGGAGTGGTTTTGGGCTGGAAGCGTCCTCTAAACATCATTTAGTCCAACCCTGTTGCCACGGGCACGGACATCTTCAACTAATTCAGATTGCTAAGAGTCTGGGCTAACCTGACCTTGAATATTTCCCAGTATGAGGCATCACCACCTCCCTGAGCAACCTGTTCCAGTGCCTCACCACCCTGATCATAAAAAGTTTCTTTTTCGTATATAGTCTGAAATTATCTATTATCGTTTACCTCAAAACCAATAGCCCCTGTCCCATCACAAGAGACCTGCCAAAAATGTGCTCCCACCTTTCTTATAAGCCCTCTTTTAGACACTGGAAGGTGCTCTAAGGTCTCCCTAGAGCCTTCTCTTCTCCTGGTTGAACAGCCCCAACTGCCTCAGCCTGTCTTCACAGGAGCAGAGGGATGGAGTTGGGTCTTCTAGTGGTGCCCACCAGCACTAGTGATTCTAGGAGTCAGGAGCAGATGCAAAAGGGTTGGTTTCTGTAGAAAGACTAAAAGCTTCTCTTTGATTAGTGGTTTTACCTACATGTTCAGGGTCATGGGTTCGTCCCAGAGAGGAAGAAGAGGCTGCTTGGTGCATGTTTTCTTTCCTGCCACCAGCCAAAGAAACAAATTCTGCAACACATTGCTTGCTGTGCTGATCTGTAATTCCCTTCCTTTTCCACCCTACAGCGTAGATGGTGGAGATGGGCCAGGCCTGAGCGTGGGCTCTGCACAAACTCATTGCACAATGTGGGCAGCACAAAGGCACGACTGTAGAAGACTGAGTGTTGAATTAGAAACTGTATCTGTGTTCAGGTCCATGTACATTTGATTTTAAAGCCCTGCACGGCCACAGTGTATCACTGCTTCTCCTAATTTCCTAATATGTCCAGAGCATTGTGGAAGGTGCAATAAGTGACAATGCAGCACTGTTTGGTATTTGCCTGGTGTGTCGTATGAAAGCTGGAGACAATGCTACTGAACGTCCTTAAACTGTCTGACATTCCCCAGTCAAGGAGAAGGCAGCTAGGACTGGAGCAGGAGGACCTGTGCACTGCACAAATGATGGCTGCAGCAGAGTTGTGCTGCTCAGTGGGTGAGCTGGTGTTTCCTGGCACCTGTTCTGCCATCCAGACTGCGTGTCCCCAGCCACAGGTAAACCATTGTGTCATCCTGAATGAGCTTATTTGAAGAACAACTTGTGAAAGGTGAAAATTAAAATGGAAAGTAAAGGGTAGAGGTGGCAGCAATCCAAATGCTCATTCCTAACACTGGCTGCCGGGAGTGGGTGGAAGCTTGTCCTCCAAGCCACGCTGCTTCGTGATTTCAGCGCCTGCATTTTCTCCAGACATCTGGTACTGGGCTTCTGACTTGATATGGTACTGTAGCACAAGCTCCATGAACTATCTGCCTCTTTTTCTTCTCCCTCCCTAGTGTGAAATCCTTTCTCTAGCTTTCCTTGTGATTGCAATGGGTGGAAACCCACAGCCATGTGTAAGTGCTGTCCATGCAGCATGATGTGAATTGTTGGTACTTTCCTAGCCCTGTGAGGATGTTTCAGTTGCTGACTGCTGTTGGCAAAGGAGGGAAAATCACAGAATCATAGAATGGTTTGGGTTGGAGGGGATCTTAAAGGTTATCCAGTTCCAACCCTCCTACCTTTGGCAGGGATGTCTTCCACTAGGGCAGATTGCTCTGGGCCCCATCCAAATTGATCTTGACAGAGGTCACAGGAATGTGCAGGAGGCTGAATAATTATACTGCCAAAGGAGATGAGGAGCTTGGAGGGGTTTGTGGAGGTAACAAAGGGGAGGGTAGGGAGCAGGAGAGATGGAGGGAGGGATTGGTACAGCTAAGTCAGAGAGCCAGCAAAAGTAGGAAAATTGGTGCAGGCTTTGGCTGCTGATGAGGCATGACTGGGAGATGGGATGGGCAGCTTAATGCTGTGGGGACAAAAATAGAAGAGATCTCAACAACCGGAATGATGTTTGGGGTCATGTCTGAGCCTGGGGAGGTTCCACACTTGTAGGAATGTGCCCCCTAATGACAGAGTGGCAAAACTAACCTTTGTCCCCCAAAAAAGGAAAGAAGCCCAGAAGCTTCTCTCAGCTATTAGGTGAAAAGCCACCTTATAGGGCCTCAGGGACTTCACCAAACACTAGAGAACATTTAATTGGATAGAAGCCAAAAAGTCCCACCTGATCAATCAAGTAGAAAAGAACAGAACAAAAGAGAAGAGGGGCTTTTGTGAAGTGTTTCTACCAGGAGCACACCTCTGTACCTGGCTCGAGTTTTTCTGTTTGTTATTTTGCCTTTTATTAAACCTTTTTTGTTTCTAACACCGCAGCAGAAGCCATCCTGCTTATTTTATGCCCCCAAAGTAGTAGCTGAGCTATCCTTGGGTGTATTAAGTGTTTTTCTAGGGCTTATAAGAACTGGCCCGGGAAAAACAACTTAATACACACTGGCCACTGCTGGAAGAGCAGATGGAGACAAACAATATCCTGGCAAGGTATTGCCTGGCATGTCTTTTCCCTTCTCTTGTGTTGAGAGACCATCCTCATTGTCCCTGGTGAGGCTGAGGAAGCAGGTTTTTCTTGGGTACCCCTGGACAGCTCCTGCAGAGGTGCTGGAAGGTGCTGGCAATGCCCTGCTCTGCCCCAGGCCCAGGGTGCTGCTGCTGTGCTGGTACTGCTGCTGTGCTCCTGCAAAAATGCACCAGCTGGGAGTGCAAACAGCTAAAGTGAACCTTGATAAATCAAAAGGAGAAGGGCTTTTCAAATATTACAATTATATAAATGTTGTAAAATGAGCTTTAATGCTTTGCTTCTGTGACTTCCAAAATGAATTAAACAAATTGCTATAATACCCACCCATGGAACAAGGCTTGATTAGTTACAACTCTCTTCTGTTTCAATACATATTATGATTGTCAACAGCATGAACAGGGCTTTTGTTTGATGAAGAGATAACCAGCTAGTGAGAAGCATTTGCTAAATACTGAGACCTAAGAAGAGTAATTTTTTCAAGGTCTGTGGTGCTCATGCACTGGAATGAATGTTTTTCAGGCCTAATGAACACATGAGGTTTCCCACTGGTGAAAGGATGCAGAGCTGTGCTGCTGGTGGAAAGTATAGGTCTGCAGCCAATCTCCCTGTGGTGTCCTGGCAATGCACTGGGCATGGCACCATGGAAAAGTGCTGTGCAGGGTATCAGCTGGAAATGGGAGTGCTAAAAAAGTGCTTTACTCAAAACAGCTCTAGTGAGCAGGTTCTCTTCACTGGTTGTAAAGCCAGATTACAATTTTTGTGTGTAGCATGCAGCAGACAAAATGAGAATATCTATCTGACAGCGGACCCCAGCTGACCAGAGCGAAATCTCACACCATATGGCACCATGCTCATCATACAAAGCTGGGGAAAGAAGAAGGAAGGGGAGGATGTTCAGAGTGATGGCATTTGTCTTCTCAAGTCCCCCATTACCCATGATGAAGCCCTTCTTTCCTGGGGGTGGCTGTACACCTGCCTACCCATGGAAACCACTTTGGAATGAGTGCCTTATTTTGATTTGGTTGTGCATGTGGCTTTTGCTTTCCCTTTATCTCTATGAGTTCTCTCACTTTTATTCTTCCAATCCTCTTCCCTGTCCCATGGGGAAATGAGCAAGTAGTGGTATGGGGTTGAGTGACCATCCAGGGTTAAACCACAACACATGCGAGTCTTGCTCAGTTTTGTTCTTAAAAGCTTCTGTTCATTGTTTTGATGGTGACTAGATGGTTTTTGGATGGTGACTCGATGATGTAATATGCAAAACCAAGAATCCTTGTGTTTATTTTGTCTTTAAGAAATTGTCCAAGCCAGCAACCAGCATCTGCCACTCTCTGTGTCTGCCTGAGCAGTGGTTACCTGCAGCATGGCCTTGCTGACTCCTTCACGTGGGTGGCCATATCTTCATAGTGGACAGATGTTTCAAAGAGAAAACAAGCTATTTTCTCTGCATTTATTTTCCTTCATGCTAGAGGATTTACTATCCTTTAGTGATGCTGGAGAGCAAGGAAACCAGCAGAAATTATCTTTCTTCTTTTGTGGCCAGAACACCTCACTGTTTTGCAACATCTGTGCCAGCTGTGCTGTGCTTGTGGGCTGAGAGACCCCCTGGAGAGATGGGCCCCTGCTGGGGACAGGGGACATGGCTGAGGGCTGGCTGCACAAGGGGCTGGCTAAGCTCCCTCACAGCTCGTGCCTCAGACTGAGCTCTGCTGTTGAGTTCAAATGCAACACCCTACTGCCCTCTCCCCTTGAAGCAGGAATCAAGTGCAGGTGTTGGCTTTGGAGACTTCACCTTGAGACTTCACCTTTGGAGACTTCAGCTTGAACTTTTCTTCAAGAAGGGCACAGTACTCTTCCCAGCCCAGGAGAAATGACCTGGAGAGCTGAGGTGCCAGAGCTGAAAGAGCCCATTAGATTCACCCTGCAGCCTAGGTGGCCAAAGCATGGGTTGAGCTTTAAACAGCTCAGAAAAATCTGCCT
The DNA here is from genome assembly GCF_017590135.1 of Pyrgilauda ruficollis. Taxonomy (NCBI): domain Eukaryota; kingdom Metazoa; phylum Chordata; class Aves; order Passeriformes; family Passeridae; genus Pyrgilauda; species Pyrgilauda ruficollis. Next base: position 9,407,604 of record NW_024523822.1, on the reverse strand, counting down.
GGTGGTGTAACACCTGCCAGTGTCCCCTTTTCCAATATATCACCTTCTCCCGATCTCCAGCTCCATCTCAGCTGGTGAGAAAGGCAGATTTGGAGCCCAGAGCCTGGTGTGGGTAGCTGCAGAGTGCTGCACACATGGGCTTGTTGGTGTGGCAGAGCCAGGCACCCACCCCGGCTGCGTGCTGCAGGAGTGCCCAGCTCCTGGGGACAAGCAGGAGCAGCCTTGGTGCCTGCAGAGGGTGTAACACAGCCCTTCACTTAAAAAACACCCAGCTCTTGGCTTTAGATAAGTAAGGAACATTTTTCAAAAAGACTTACTTTGTTTGAAGCTTTTAATTGACTGCCGTTTATGAGATTATACATGAGTGAAGGAAGAAAAAGCTTTAAAAATGCCCCATTGCATGGAAATACATCTAGACTGTTTACAAGTGGTCCTTGTTTTGCATTCAGAGCCCGGATCTTTGACTTCCTTTTGGACTATTCTCCACTGGAAATGAGGTTTTGCTGCCAAAATAGTCCACCTTTTCCTGAAAGGTTTGGTATTAATAGTTTTGACAGAACATCTTGTTCCTGTATAATACTGGAGTCAGTCTAGCAGTTGGTCCTGATCAGAGGTACAAAACGCAGTTGCTTGACTTTCATTTTGAGATGAAATATCTGCAGTTTAATAGAAAAACGTCTGAGCCTATGCCAGCATGCATCTCTTGAAATTAGGAGGAAAGTGATGGTGTTGCTGGTATAGTTTTATAGTATATAGTATTACTGTTCTTACTTTTGTTTAGGGAAATTAGTAATTTTTATTAAAATGCAGTGTCTGTGATTTGGAGTGCTTCAGAAATGCAGTTGTGGTTCTTCAGGTCCCCAGAGAGGTCTTTTCTCATCCTCCCCTGTTATGAATGGATGTGGGGGTTTAGATAAATCTTTGCCTTTTGCCCAGGCCTCTGTCAGCAGGCAGTAGCTTTTTTAAGGTGGCCAGCACCCCAAAACTCACTCTCATTCACAAGTTCCTTAATAATGGCTGATTCGATCTATTATAGAATATTCTATTCTATTCTGTTATAGAATAGAATAATAGAACATTATATATTCTGTAAGAATTCTAATTCTATTCAAATTATATATCATTCTACTATATAATACTATATATTCTATATAATAGAATATTATAGAATATTCTATTATAGAATAAATTATTTATTTAATAGAAAACTCACAGACATAAGACTTAAAACAAATACTACACAGGAATAAAAACAAAAAAGGGGAAACTACTGGTATATATATACAGCATGAGGTTAAAGGTACCTATTAATGTTATAGCTAGTGAAGAAATAATATGACTTAGGATTCAATGTACCTTACCATCCAGTGTTTGGTGGGGCACACATCAAATCCTTTCCCTCAGTCTCCAGAGAAGTAACCACAGAACCTGTGTCCAGGCTCCGAGGAGAGACTCCCACACCTCCAGGGTGTGTAGAAGGCTTCTGTCTCTGTGATAACTCATGTGTCTTTCATGGTTTGTAAAGCAGTGTCTCTTAGTCAAGAGTAGCTCCTCTCTCTCTTCCCACATCAGTTCTCCAGGCTAAGATGTTGATTCTTAGCTGAGGCCTGAGCCCTTTTGGTGCCAGAGGTAACCCCTTGCTGAGCCTTCCAGCCCCTGGCTTGTCTCTTCTGTGTGCAGCAGCCCGCTGTGGCCCAGAGCAGGGGGATGTGGACTCCTGCACGTCCCCTCAAAGCCCTGTGGCACCCCCAGAGCTGGCTCCTGCTGCCCATGCCCAGGGGCTCCCAGCCAGGGACAGGGACTGCTCTGGAACCCCAGCACAGCCGCAGTGAAGAACCTCTACTGGTGCCTTTGCTGAAGCATCATCAAGCTTAGATGCTCTTGATCTGGTACATGTAACAAGAGCATTTCAGACTTGGCTAAAGGCTCCTTTGGAAAGGCTCATGACATCTTTTAATTTATTCTTGGTTTCCACTGTTTGATTTTGGTTGCTATTTTTAATGAGCAGCCACTGCAGCCATGTGAGAGGGAATGAATTATCTTGGATAATAATTTTTTGTTTCTTGTGGTAGACAAAAAAAAAAAAAAAAAAAAAAAAAAGGCAATTTATATTCTTTCAAAACTTTTCCCAAGCAGAGCTCAATAATTAATGCTGCAGACTCTAACACTCTAAGTGAAATGGCATTTTGTGAATGTTTTCCTGAATGTTTTCAGGCAATTTTACTTTGCTCTGTACCTGTGATTGCTGGATGGCAATATTGTATACAATTATTGCCATATATCATTTGATTTTTCCAGCAATTAAACAATATCGTAATTTATTCTTCTAGACAAAGATTTCTCTACTTATACATAAAATCATGTTTGCACATGTCAAAAATGCATCCTTTCCACACAAAGGATGAAGTGTAATTATAGCAAGAACAGTTAATAATGGCTTTAGGGGAATATAGTTCCTACCAATCTCTGTGACTGGCAAAATTCCATAATGTCCTTCTTAACACTGTTGCTTAAATTTACCTAAATTAATGAAAGGGATCAATCCACCAGTTCAGTCAGGCTTCAAGCTGCTAACAGTATGTGTTAAAGAAAATGGGCCCAGATTTTTAGGTTTTTGTAGAATTTAATTTTTTTTGTTATTCTCATTTTTTTTTTAAGGTATAATCACTACATCAGTGCTACTACCAGTTTGGGACTGGGCTTCTGTTGTACAAGTAAAAATAAATTCCTAATTAAAATATAAATTTTTTTGTGTCTGTTGATTGAGCAAAATCAGAAAGAAGATACCTGGCATTATTAGAGCTAAGAACTCAAAATTTGCTTTAGCAACAAGAAGATGTAATCCTTTTTTTCCTACCATGAATTTTTATTTAGAGAGAATCTTTTCTAAAGAAAAAACCCTGATAACTAAGTTGAAAGGGGAAAAAAAAAAGCATTAAGTGCCATTTGAGAAGGGATATAAAGGGGATAAGGAGTGAGGGTAGGGGAAACCCTGCTCAGTTCTGCTGGTAGCTCTCAGGTTGCTGTGCTGATTTTGACCTTGTTTCTGAAGAAGAGGACAACTGGAGATGGAAGCACACACAGCAGAGAGGGGGGCACAGCACAGGGCACAAGGCTGCACTCTGGCTCTGCTCTTTGCAGCTCAGCTGCTGCAGCTGCAGGGGCACTACACAAATGTCCATGGTCCCAAAATTCCCTGCTTGGGTACTTACTCTTGGTGCCATCAAGGCACAAGGACAAAGATTTGCCAACTGATTTGCAGAAATGCAGAATGACAAATTTGTCTGGTCAAAATAGGTCAGTAAAAGCATATTTCTCTAATGCCACACTGTAAATCAGGAGGTGGAAAGCAAGGGGGAGATCTCTTCAAAGGAGTTCATGATAGGGGGAGATCTCTTCAGAGGAGTTCATGATGGGGACAAGAGAAGCTCTTACATTTCGTGTTTTAAAAGCAATTGACAGTGTGTAGTCACCCCGAAGGGTGTTGGAGGCCTGCTGATGAAAAGAGTCGCAACCCCGAATTTTCACCTTTTCGTAATCACACCTGAGAAGTGGTGTCTGTTTTTCTATTGTGTGCAGCACCAAGCAGAAAAACTGTTGGTAGTTTTTCATAAGCTAGACCTATGTTTGTAGCCCTCCATATGTTTGTCTTACCATTTCTGTCTCTGCGAATAGCTTCTGAGCAGCACAGGGCCAGGGTAGCCAAATGGGTTACATGGCACTGTGAGCATCCTGCTCCCCGGGATAAGAGCACTGCTGATTTCACTGGAAGGCCGGCTGAGACCAGAGAGAAAACAGCAGGATAAAGCAGATCTATTAGATAAAAATGGTGCCTCTTCCTGGCAGGGGAGCAAAGTCTCAGAAGGATTTGATGGACCGCAGAGAGTGCATCTTCTGCATGCTTGGCTGGCAGCAGGCGCACAGCGCGGTTTGGAGGATGCGGGCTCAGGGCAGGCTCGCTCCCACCCACCTTGGGCCGGGGGTCTGCCTCAGATAATGCTGGCACAGAAATGTTGTTTCCCGTCCAGACAGCAGCCAGCAATGAGGAGCTGAGGGAAGGTTCCTGGTGAGAGGTGAGAGGAGGTGGGTGGCAGCCCAGCAGCAGAGCACGGGGCTGTAAGTGGCTGGAGCAGGTATGAATCATTTCCACCCAGTGCTGCCTGGGGACTTGTGTATCATCTGCTTTAGATTTTAGAAGTATTCTTGAACTGTGAAAGCACCTATAAAACCTGATAATCTCTTTCTTTTTGTTGTTGTTGTTTTCAGTAATTTTCTGAGGCATCAATCTTTGGTAGAACCCTATCAAGTTTCCTCACAGCATCTCCTCTTTCACTAAGTTTTTTTTCCACAAAGTCAAGTTCAAGTAATTATTTTCCCAAAGCAGAACTTCCCATCTTATTTCTTATGACTTATTTCTTTTTATTCAAGTTATAGACAAAAAGATGAAAGAAGCTAACAAAACCATCAGCATATGACAAAGAGAAGAAAACAAAGAGGGTATTTATTAATTAACTGATGTATAAACAGGCAGGAGGAGTTCATTTTAGTGCAAGAAGTGAATGTTTTGGCGTAACTGTAGCCAAAACTCTTTGCTGTCTGTTTCTCCAGTGCACAAGTCAACTACTAGGAAATGCTGCTAACAGAGTTTAAGTTTTTTTTTTCATCTGTTAAGTTAGATGGAAGATCTGTTTAGTCAGGATTTTATTATAATTATTAAAAATATATATCATTTCTGCTGGAGAGAAGTATCCTTTGACATCTGCATCGTTCCACTCAAGTGTGTGGGGGATGCAATCTGGCCAGAGAACTCAGCCTGCAGAGCAATGTGAGAGTCCAGGCACTGCTTGGTGACAGTGACAAAGCTCACTCTCAGTTCTGAACTGTCTGCAGAGGAAATTGTTTTCCACCTCAGGAACAAGAAAACCAAGCAACTAAACAATCTTTTTGGATTCATGTCCTCAGACAGGAGCATATATCCACACACATTTATCTATAGAGCGAATCAAGTTGAATGCTCAGTCACACTGGGACCAGAAAGTGACAGGCACACTGATGCTGTCCATAAATAGATCAGAGATCACAGTGAACAACAATTATTTGGGAAAGGACAAGGCTAGCCCAAGACCATCTGTGTATGAGCTGTTGTAAATAAAGTAGACATTAGAGGCACGTGGGTGAGTATCACAGCAAGCTGCCCAAACCATTAACAATGCAACAAGGATTTTTACAAGATAGAAGCTGCAGTGCAAGGTAGCAGACTTGCTAAGCTGTTCCCTTTCAGTCATACAGTTTACATTTCTAAATTGCAAATAATTAATGTATTTACACACTAATTATGCCTATATATTTGCATGTTCTACCATACACTATGTGACGGCATCTCTTGCCTTCCCTCTATAGGTAAATGTGTGTGTGGATATGTGCATCTGTCTGTGTGGAGGATGAGAAATGAAGGATACTGCCACTGCAAATGTTTACATATTTACCATTAAGGTCACAAAATTTTAACTCTCTATCTGCTTAATCAGGTGTCTTTCTTCTGTAGCAATAAATACTCATTTTTTGAAACACTCTGTGGCTGACAAGAAGGAAGGGTAACCACATCCTGCATTACTTTTAAACAATGCCCACTGGCAAACACTGCTGAGTACTCAGTGTGTACATCTGTCAGCCTTTCTAAGCTGTAGATGCTGTGATTAGTCATTAGTCCAATGGGTCACTCTCATTTCCTCATCCAATCTCTTTCGTAGTTCTTTTTTATTTTATTTGCACATTTTCTCCTGTCACAAGGGTGGATGCTCTTTCTGAAGTGTGAGTACACCCCAAAGCCATAGCTGCAGAAATATTGGTAAAGAAAGAAGACTTCTCTGCCTCCAAGCTGAGTTTTCTCTCACAGATGTTTTATGAACAATCTTTCTGTTTCCGTAGCAGGTGCTGGAAACTCAAAAATTGGCAGAGAACCCTATACTAGCTCATGTCTTTAGCTGACTGGTGAAAAATGCCATGTGTTGGATGTTTGTCATATGTTCCTTAAGATACAGTTGAAAAAGATATTTTTTGGTGAGGTGGTGACCCTGTCTGATTATTGTCCTGATTATGGGATCCCTGCCCATGGGTGTGCTGCGGGGAGCCTTGAGGGGAATCACAACTCCTCTTGTACAGCATCAGGAATGTGGAGGTATAATTCTAAGTCAGCATAATATTGAACAGGATCTTTCATCTATGTGAACAGGTCTGTTAACTAACAAGGTGTGTATAAAAACCACTGACAGGACTAGAAGCTCAAGAATGGGAGTATCAGTGTCTGGAAAAAATGAAGTTAAGGTGGTATGTTTCCTGTTTGGAGGAGAACAGGAAAGAGAGAATGTGAAAGAAACAAGCTTGCAGTGAATCCTTCACTTTCTGTAATTGCCACTAACTGTTTTTCCTTAATTAAACTTTTGCAGATCTAAAATTTGGTATGTGTCATGTTCATCTGCTAAAACTAGGTTAGAATCGAGTTTGCTTCCCTTCAAATAGGCATTGCATGCTTACATCTGAGTTCTTCCTAAAGAGATGAAAAAATGATGACTTCTGAGTGGTTGTGTCATTCACATAACGTTTGGATGTGTTTGTTTTTATTACAACACTGTTGATGTTTCTGTTATTTTTATTCCCCAAGTGTTGTGTTACTCCTATGCTGCTATTTCCTATTTTGTCAGTTCTTTCCTGGAGGAGGTTTCTCTGGAGTCTATTTACCTTTCAATTAGAAATGTTTTCTTTGCAGCCCTACTGAAAAATTTATTTTGCTTAAGCATGAAGCAAGTTGGATATGCAGCACGGCAAATGTAGGAGTAAAACAGCAAGGACACTTCAGAACATTTTTTTGAGGTTTTATTTCAAATACTTTCCTGGATTCTTCTTTAAAGCCTTTTGTTAAGTGCTCCCAAGGGCAGGATGCTGGTATTGTAAATTTGTGGATCATGTACCTCATAATACAGAATGCAGTAGCACCTCCTGTGGGAGAGCTGTGCAGGCCACTGCAATTTCATCAGTAGTCATTCCTGTGCCATTTCACTAGTAAGGATATTAATTGCAGCGTGGCACTGGTTCAGTTTTTAAAACACATTTTGATATCTGGATGTACGGATATGAAAACCCTGTAAGCTCCTACACATCTCAAGCAGATGGGGTCATGGTAGGGAGGTGCTTTTGTGAGGTTCAGGGAGTGCATAGCCCAATTTTTAGCTATCAGCACCTTGTTTTCCATGCTCAGTCACAGGCAGTGGGGAGCAGGGTTTCTGCACAACTGCACACAGGAGCTCATTGGCTTTGATACTGGGTGTTTTCACTGCCTGGACCATAAAAGTGGCTTCCACTTGTTGACCCAACCTAGCCCTTCAGCCAGGCCTAGTGCAAGGGACAGGTTTCAAGCTTTGCAAAGATTCTCTCATTTGGGATATTTGTCATCTTTAAAAAATCAATGTTGGTGAGACCTCTCAGTGCCCCATTTTTCTTTAGGTTGCCCTGACACAAAAAGTGTCCATACAGCCTTACTTTGCACAGCCACTCTTTGCCTTCCTTCCAGCTCTCCTCTGGACCAAGATTTCTATATCCTACTGTCAAAGAATGATAATAAAATAAATTCATAAGGATATTACAAGGTCTGCTCTAATATCTAAATGTATTCTAAGATGGATGCAAAGCAAATTCTTGCTTGAAAACTGCACTTTGCAGAGACATCAAAACCATCACAATTCTACCTGTCCACATGGTTCAAGTGTAATCACTAGCATTTGTCATCACCTTTATTTCCATCCAGATTTATTATCAATAGCAGTACTCCTTTCTAGAGCAATTTGTACTACTCCTCATCTCTGTTTCAAAGGCATTTTGAGTAAACAACCTTATTTTAACAAAGCAGATGGAAACCTTTTTATAGCTGTGAGGCACTGGCAGAATATACACCCCTGAGCCAGCTCTGCTCTGCAGTACTGCTCTCTGCTGTACTAAGGAAATGTCTGAAGTCATTAAAGTGTTGGCTATAACCCATCCCACTTCAGATAAGGTGGATTTTCAAGGTTATAATATTGCTGAATTAGTTTTACAGCTACTCCAGAGGTACCACTGAGCAACTTACATTGATTTCTCTGGCTTCTTGTTAGAAGCTGATATCTGAAAGCTGAAAGCAAAGTAAAGCAATCATACTTCCTTGAGAAAAGCATGGGAAAAACTGGCGCTCAGGGATCATGTATGTGCCCGCGTTGTGACGCTGCGCTGGCCTGGCCCTTGCACCTTCCCACCTGTGGGACAGTGCTCACCTCCTGCTGCAGCCTCAGCAGTGGCAATGGACAGTCACTGCTTTTCAGGAATTGTCCTCTTGCAGTGCAGGATGGACAGGTGCCACAGGAGGTGACAGTGTCCCTTTTTTTGCTGTTTCCACCATTCCCATGGGCAGCTTCATATCAGATTATATTTTTGCTCCCAACGAAGGAGAGGAATGATGAGGAGGACTCCATTGATATCAGAAGGTTAATTAATTACTTTATTATACTATATTGTTCTATATTATATTACACTATGTTACATTACATCTAAACTGAATCTGCCAAGCACTCAACTCTGCACACAACTGCGCTCATCTCGCGACTGTCAGTCGACAGTCCTGACACACACACATGGATTCAATTGGGCAGTGAATCAAAACACACCAGAATCCAATTATCAATTCCCTTCAGGTAAACAGTCTTCCACAATGCATTCCCCTTGTGAACAACACAGGAGCAGTAAATGAGATAAGAATTGTTTTTTCTTTCTCTGAGGTTCAGAGAATGTGAAACCCAGAAATATTCTTGGGAAGAATTGTGCCTTGTTTTTCTCTGTGAAGAGAAATGTGGCGACAGCTGCAGGTTTCTGACTTGTAGTTCATTCTTGCAGGACAGCATCCTGGCCTTCAAAAAAAGGAGTCTCATATTGGGTGGCCACATTATGAAACATGTCTGAGTGGGTTATTTTAGTTAATCCCTGCCTCACTGCACAGGTCCTTCATAGGTAGATAATTTCTAGAAAAAAAAGAAAATACCCAGAAGAGAATACTTCTTATACCTCTATATTAAGTCAAATATGATCATGGAGCTATCCCCAGAGCTCTGGTTCTGGAATTCTCCTTCCTTCCCAGCCTGGAGTCCCTTTGGTGCATCCCAGGAAATGCTTGGCTGCCATTCCGAAGTCACAGGGAGGATTTGTAGCATTAGACATCAGCATCTAGTGAGAGGCTGGTTTGGAAGGTGATTTGAAAAGCCAGGGAGTTGTAGGGGACGAGCTCCACGGGCAGTACGGAAATGAGGGGTTGGGTTGAGAAGGAGTCACCACAGCTACGGGGACTGGGCACCTCAGCCCTGCTCTGGCCATGCTTGCTTCCTCCTGAGCCTGTTAATTAGACAAACTGTTATTATGTGGTGTCTAATCAAGCCCTTCTTTCAGCAAATCTATCCAATGACAAGACACAACTGACATTCAGATTCCCTCTTGCTGAGCTCCTCCAGCTCCTGTCTGCTTCAAGCCCTGCAAGAGAACCGACGTGCGTCCCTGAGACCTCTCGGTGTCAGGCTTAGCTGTGAAAACACTCTTCTGTTTCTGAGGCCAGGATTTTGAATGCAAGTTAATCATCTGGCTTGCATTTGTTTGAAGTGAAAAGACAAAGGGGAAGATGAATAAAATATTGGTTTTTTGTCATGTGAAGTGACTTGAGGTAATTTCAATGCTTAGTTTCTTGCCCATCATGGAAGCATTCATGAATTCCCAGTTTTGTCAGGAAAATAGAACTTTTTTTCATTGCTGATTACCCTCCTGGTGTGAACTGCATAATTTCTTACTCAGAAGAAGATTACTGTAGCCATTTATTTTCTGGTTAAACTGGTGTAAATAAAACTATTGCACTGAAATGATTGAATTTTCTCTTTAACACATGAAACACAGATGCAGAATACACAGTCCATTAAAAAAATGTTCTTACTTCCAATCAAATTTATATAAGAAAATTCTCAACAAAAATATATGGGTTTTGCTCTCTGGGGAGAAAAGCAGAACAAAGCCATATGCTGAATATGCTTCCACAATTTATGGAGAATTCATGCAAGATAATGAGCTTCTGCTCCGTGCTAGGGGATGTGGGGTTGACCCTTTATTCCCAACGAGGGGCTTTTAGTGTTCACACTAATTATTCCCACTGATAAGGAACCTCCAGGAAGTCAAGCTATGAATAGCAGTGTAGACACCAGAAGGGCTGTATTGCTTCTGTTTGGGGAGAAGTAAGGCAGTGAGGAGGGGGGTAGGCAGGAGCCCCCTGTGCTGCTCACTCCAGGGCTGGGTACGCGAGCAGATCCATCCACTGCGGCATTGGGGTGAGTGAGCAGAAACCCAGCTCACTCTGAGCACCCAATTACACGTCTGCTGAACTCCTTTGATGAAGGCTTATATGGCTTGGCTCTTCTTCTTTTGATGTCAAATTAATTCTCATTGGCCTTTTTCTGTAGCTCAGGGCAACAGACATCAGTTCCTTGCAGGATGATAAACAGCAAGCAGCCACCGTTGCTCCTTTGCAGAACCTAAATCAATGGCTGTTCTGCAGTTGTGGTTAGCTAAAGATGCTGTCCTCTGGTTTCTTAAGAAGTAGTTTTCCTGTGGTGGTGGTGGGGGGGGGCAGAAATACAGAATTCCTTAATACATTTTTGGACCTCTCTTCAGTAAATCAAGACGTGAAATTGACTTTTCATTACAAGTTTCTGGGTAGGTGAAAAGCTGGTGACATTTTTTCTGCCTGTTAATTATGTGAAATATCTTCTTATCTTAAATTTTGCCAAAGTGTTTATTGGTCTCTGGAGATTGCAACTTATGGTGAGCTTTCCAGAAAGCAGTGCTGATGCCTCCCTGGTGTTGAAGGGTCACAAGCAATCAATTCACTCATGAATTATCTGCACTGCTTGTCATCTGGGGTTCATTAGCATGAAAATATTTAAGCAATAAAGTAGAGACACAACACATCTCTTGCCTTTCTGCTTCAGTGAATATTTTGGGTTTTCCACCTGCTCAGTGGATGACATGGAAACAAATGCCATTTACCTTTTTTCTTGCTCAAAGCATTCTTTCTCTCCTTGCTCTCATGTAATTTGATTTTGTGCTTTGAGGTTTAGAAAAGCCATTTCTAAGAGAAGGAAAACATTCAGACAAGGTTTTGCCACTGCTATGTGCATATTATTTTGTGTTTTTCTAATAGCTGTAATCAACTCTCATACTGCTCAAGAAGTTGTACATAAAATGTGTGAGATAAAATTCATATATAAGTACTGTCTTCTGTCAGGGCCTATTGACCTGCCTGTGCCCTAAGAGACCAGCACTGGAAGAAAGTATTAGACTAAGAATCTTTCAATTACAATTGCTTATATAATTTTTCAGACACTTTCTCTAGCTGTGTTGGAAAATTAAGCCAGAGTGTCAAACTACACCTCTACAGAGAAGTGTTCGTTACCTTTGGATGCTGTACTAAATGGAATTATTTTCATCAAATCTCATGAATACCAATGCATTTCAATGTGCAAATATTGAAACACGGGAAAGGAACTGGTGGCCATCAGGGAATACACAGCTTCCTGCAGGTCATGAGCTTTTCCTGATGCAGGGCAAACACCTCACTTTTATACCTGGCTGACTCTGGGCTTGGTTGCAGGCACCTTGCTGCATTTACAGCAGCATCAAAAGCCTTTCACTACACTGCCCAAAGGGCTGTGGGAAAGGCTGCTCAGATGCACTAAGAATAATAATAATATTTTTTTTGCTATGGCCATTAAAGTTGTCTTTTATTTGGTCTCTGCTCCGTCAGGCAACTAAAATGATGGATTTAAGCATTTGATTAAAATGTTTACTTACCAAGAACATGCACTTGGTTTGTTTTTTCCCAAATGAAGTGGGAACAGAGGCTGAAACAGAGATCAGTTTTATTGCACCTGCTCCCAGGTCCTACTCCTGTCCCGGACAGCTCTTCATCCTAGAGATGTCTTGCTTTGTTTTCTGTCTGAGATATGCTCCCAAGTCTTCTCCTTCACTTGCCTGACCTCCTGATGCTGCTGTCTGTCTGAAAACCCCCTGCCTTTATCTAAGATATTTCCCACCTGTGTGTGTGTGATCTGTGTTTTGGAGGCTGTTCCTTGGTTTGGGTTTTTGGATCCTACAAGGCAAATTTGACTGCATCTTTCATTCAGGTGGGATGAAGCCTTGCTGTCATGCTAAAAGGTTTCAGCTACAACAGGCCTGCAAGCACAGGTCCTGTTAAGAGCCCTGTTTTGTTTACACAAAATCAGCAAGGATTGCTCATTTGCATAGGAGGTGAATTTGAACTACTTACCTACCTACACTGGTAATAATTTCATTTTCAGACATATTGTCCCTTTCTTTCTTATCCTATCCTTTCCCCCTTTCACTTAACACATTTGCCATCATCCTTCCTTATGTCCTTTCTCCAAAAACAGCCTCTCTCTGCACACCCCACTCCGTGTAAAGAGCCAGGAGCTCTGGAATGGGCTCTGGTAGCACTGGCTCAACCTGGGCATCTTCCTCCTGGACACGCATGGCCAAACCACCCTCTCCACTTGCTGCCCCTCACTCCACTCCGCCCACCCTTCACACATTTTCCTCTCCCCCCATCTCTGCATGGAGGTTTACTTTCTTTACATCTTGCTCATTTTTATTTCAAACCCCTCTGTAAACAGACTTCCCCGTTGCAGGGTGTGGTGTGGCAGGCTGAATACATTTTCACCTCCCTTGAAGCCACACTAAAAGCTTTACCCCTTTTCTCTCCAAATCACTCACCAACCAAGTCCCAGCTGTATATCCTCCACAAACACACTACCAGCACTCCTCCTCTGCTCCCAGGCAGGCAGGCTGCTGAAAGCAGGAATAATAACACAAGAAAAGTAGGTCATCTGCTCTCTGAGAACATGGAATACAAAACTCAGCCACTGAGAGCTGGCTGAGCACAAAGAAGTTAAATCAACTATCAAATCAAACTGATACAGAGCAGAAGTTTTCCTGCATTTTAATGCAGAGCTTTTCTCCTCAGCAGCCTGGCAGAGCTGGTGCTGGCAGGGCTGAGCTGCCCATGGCTCTGCCTGCTGCTGCTGCCAGCTCCAGAGGCTCTGTCTGTGCTCTGCTGGACACAGCAGCCAGTGCTGTATCATGGAAATGGATTGCAAGGCATATAGTTTTACTGCAGTTTGCTACTTCTCAGCATTGCCAAGTGTTTTTTGTTTTTTTTTTAAAGTATCATTTGCTGCTCTTTGCCTCTTAATTTTGCTGGGGAGCATTCTGCAGTATAACATTTTAAATGTGGCCAGAACCACTGAATTTTCCTATGTAGAAATGATAGGAAGGGGGAGGGAACATACTATAGACACATATTGCAGTCTTTCTATTCCAGCACCATCTCTCCTAGGTTGATACACTTCTGAGAAATTAGAAAAACCATGAAACAGTCAGAAATGGAATAATCTGTTCTGCAAGAACGAGTCTTTCTAGCTTTCATTACTTGGCAGGGACTTATGCCCTAAAGCTTGAAGCTTTATTGAGGTGCATGTGCAAGGAGCTGGAGAAAACTGTGCTGCCTTTAACAAGGCTACAATTTTACAACCACACAGAGTGGGTACAATGTCATTGTGTCTGGCCAAGGAGTCCCAATGTTGTTGAAAGGCATTATAATGAGTGAATCAGTGAGCACCTCTCCACTGCAAGCCTGCTGTGAACCTTCTGAACAGCGTTTAAAGGACTTTGGAGATGGATTTCCACTGCTGTGTTATCAGTGTCTGCCTTTCCCAGCGTGTTGCTCTCTGCCTGCTCTTCTTTCTGCATGCTGCCCTTGTTCAGCAGAGCAGCCACATTTCCCCACGACTCATCTTTGTGCCCCACTCATTCTCTGCAACCTTTTTCTTTTACAGTGGCCTCTGTGGTTTTTTCCAGCTTGTACCAGACCCATCTCATTTTTTGAAATGCATACTTTCTCCCTTTCATTGGGCTAAGCCCTGAGGAATAAAGGAGCATCTGATGTGATGGTGCAGTGTTGTAACAGCTGAGGAGACATGAACAGTGTAAATGATCAGACATGAAAGGGGTAGGAAAGCAGTTGGCCTTATTTTCATGCTTTCATCAATACTGCACATATGTCGTTGACTTTGTATTTTCTTTGGGAATTGTGTAGAGCAATGTTGGCAGCATGAATGAAGTTACCCTTCTGTGCAAAGCAGGAGCTACCGGAAGTAAAATTAATTCTTATTGCATCAAACCTTTTGCTGGAAGTTTGATGATTCACAAGTCATAGTTTTATTTTGTTTTTTTTTAATCCTAAAGATGTATAAGCACAAGGCATGCTCTAAGTAGAAACCATTGTGGTACAGGAATAATGCAATTCCCTGTGTCTTTGGAGATGGTCAATATGTTGTTCATTGCAGGTTGCCATAGAGATGCAGTAATATTTTCTTAGCTGAGTGATGTGCACTGAATTATAATGCTTTCATAGGAATGTCACAAGTTAATAAAATTCCTTATGGCTCAAAAAATCATCCTTCAAATAACATTTTAAATCAAGGGATTTGTCTAATGCCCGGTTTCCCTCAGCCTGAATGAAGTGTGGTGAGAGAATAATATAATTAAATCTATGCAGCTGTGTTTAAATGTTCTGCCACACATTTTGACTTCTTTTATGAAGGATGCTATTGTACAAAGGTGCACTGGCTTCGTGATAATGGGCAGCAAAGGGAAAGGAGGAGTGAGAGCAATGGAGAATACAAACCTATAGCTTTCCAGAGGAAGAGTGCTTGCAGTTCCCTCCATGTGGCCTGAGATTCCATATAGCCAACCACTTTCTAAAAGCCTGTGAACAACATTCAGTGATGGACATGAGTCTCAGCACTCCTCATTATAAAATCACAGAATCACAGAATGGTTTGGGTTGAAAGGGACCTTAAAGATAACCTAGTTGCAACCCCCCTGCCTTAGGGACACTTTCACTAGCCCGTTGCTCAGGACCCCTTCCACCCTGGGCTTGAATACTTCCAGAGATGTGCATCCACACCTTCTCTGGGCAACCTGTTCCAGTGCCTTATCCCTTGCACAATAAAGCATTACTCCCTAACATCTAATGTAAACCTGCCCTCTCTTGGTTTAAAACCATTGTTCCGTGTCCTGTGTTTATCTGCCAATATAAAAAGTCCCTCTCCCTCTTTTTTTATGAGCTCCTTTAGTTACTGGAAAGCCACAGCAAGATCTCCCCAGAGTCTTCTCTTTTCCAGGATGAACAACTCCAGCTTTCTGAACCTGTCTTCATTGGAGAAGTGCTCCAGCCCTCTGAGCATTCTTGTGGCCCTCCTCTGGACCTGATCCAACAGATCCACATCTTTCTTATGTTGAGGACCCCAGGTCTGGATGTAGCACTCCAAATCAGTCTCGTGATGGCAGACAATATGTGGAAAATCACCTCCCTCAACCTGCTGGCCATCTCTCTTTTCACAGAATCACAGAATAAGCTGAGTTAGAAGGGACCCTCAGGGATCATCAAGTCCAGCTCCTGGTCCTGTACATCACCATCCCCAGGAGTCACACCATCTGCCCAAGAGCATTGTCCAAATGCTTCTTGAGCTTTGTCAGGCTGATGCTGTGACCATTTCCCTGGGGAGCTGTTCCAGTGCCCAGCCAGCCTCTGGGTAAAGAACCTTTTTCTGATATCCAACCTAAACCTCCCCTGACACATCTTCAGGCCATTCCCTTGGGTCCTGTCACTGGGCACAAAAGAGCAGGGATCAGTGCCTGCCCCTCCTCTTCCCCTCACAAGGAAGTTGTAGACTGTGACGAGGGTCAGCTGGGAGCTATCATTCTTGCAGTCATGATCCTCCAGCCCAGGGCACTGATATCCCTCGGCCCACCATCCCTGTTGAAGACAGAGGCAAAGAATGCATTAAACACCTCTGCCTTGTCTCTGTCCCTGTTTGTGGGGTGACCATCCTCATCCTGTAATAGGCTGACACAGCCCAGGACACAATACACCTTCTCTGCTGCAGGCACACATTGCTGGCTCATGCCCAGCTTTTCATCCAAAACAACCCTCAAGTCCTTCTCCACAGGGCTGCTCTCAGTGACTTCTCACAGACTGCACTCACTGATAAAGATATTGAAGAGCACTTGTCCCAAGACACAGCTCTGAGGGACACCACTGGCCTCCACCTAGACGTAGAGCCATTGACCAAAACAGTCTGGCTGCATCCATCCATCCATCCATCCATCCATCCATCCATCCATCCATCCATCTCCTTGTCCACTAAATAGCCAATCAGTCAAATTCCTGTCTATCCAGTTCAAAAATAAAGATGCCATGTGGCCATATGAAAGGCTTTACAGAATGTAAATGGGTGACATATGCCACCTTCCCTGGTCAACTGTTGCCATCACTCCATCATAGAAGGCCACCAGATTGGTCATGATTTGCCCTTAGGTGAACCGAGGCAGCCAACAAAGCTGTGTTGGCTGCCTCGGTTCACCTAACCCTAACCCTTGTCTTTTATATGCCCCAGCATATCTTCTAGGAGGATCTGCCCCACGATCTCGCCAGGCACAAAGGTGAGGCTCATCAGTCTCCAGTTCCCCATATCTTCCTTTCTGTGCTTTTTAAAACTG
Organism: Pyrgilauda ruficollis; assembly: GCF_017590135.1. Lineage (NCBI taxonomy): Eukaryota > Metazoa > Chordata > Aves > Passeriformes > Passeridae > Pyrgilauda > Pyrgilauda ruficollis. The sequence continues at coordinate 9,390,912 of NW_024523822.1, read as the reverse complement.
GGAGAAATATTCCCCTTTTTTTTCCAGTCAACAGTCACTTCATCTGATCACCATGACATGAGGGGGATGGAGAGAGGCTTGACAATTACACCAGCCAGTTCCCTCAGGACCCCCGTATGCCTGCCATCAGATCCCATAGACTTGGGATTCACTCAGATTCATCAAGTGGTCCCAAACCTGTTCTTCACTTACAGTAGAAGGGTTCATGAGATGATCTTGGGTGCCAGTTTTGAAACTGCATCCTCAAGTTATTAGTGAGTATAAGTAAAATCTGCTACTGCTGGAGTGGAGGGTCCAGGGGCAGGCACAGAGGTCTGGCTGGGACCCTGTGGTGGCACATCCAGTGTGGCAGGGGTCAGGCCCAGGTACAAAACTCCAGCATGGCTGCAGATGCCGAGAACTGTACCCCTACCTCAACAAATAAGGAACAAAGGAAAGACTTTGAGTTTGTCAGAGCCAAAGCTGTGGTATAGATACATTTCTGGTGATACATCTGAGTGAGGGGAAGGTGCAGAAAGCTCAGGCTGCTGAAATCCAGTCTGCAGACTGCATTTTTTTTTTGATGGGGAAGATGTTTTGTTTACAGAAATGAAACCCAGTGGCTGAACATTAAGAGGGTACAGATAGCCATTGCTGAGCTTATGACTTCCACATCCACTCATCCCTCATGGAAATGTTGTTCACTCAAGTTCTGTAGATTGTTTTGCACCACAGCCACCATGGTTACCTGTGCTGCAGCTGCCTGGGGTAGCAGGCCTTGAGCTAAACAGTATTAAATGCTGACTTTCAATTTGCCAAGAGTAATTAGAAGAGGTATGAAATTAATTTTTTAGATAATATTGAAGTCACTGCCAGAGCCGGAAATGCCAAAAAATTTCTTGGCAAGAAAAATCCGTACATCACCAAGCAAATCTTTGTCCAGGAAACCACCAGTGTGAGGTTGGCCCATGTGAAGGATGCTGCAGGGAAGGGCGGGCTGGGGTTTCCTGCTGGGCTAATTGCTGGTGGGACCCCTCATCATAGCCCAGTATGGTGCCACTCAAACACTTGTGTGTAAGATTGGCAAGTTAGACCCAGCCCAGTCAGCCCAGTGGGCAGATCTGGGATTTCCTAATGAAAGCCTCTGCCATGGAGCACGGTGGTCTGCATGCTGTGGGAGGACTGGGAGTGCCCCACTCAGACCATGGCACAGCCAGCTATTGCTGCAGCTGGGCCACGGGCTTTAGGTGCTTTGTCTTGTTCTTACAAACCTCTGTAAAGCCACCTGTGTTGTGTGCCAGATGGCAAGCAGAGGTGACAATCACTGTGTTGAGTGGCATTTGTGTGAGACCAGATGTTATCCATGAGTGGGTTTCCTCCTTTCAGGATTCAACAGTGCAGGGTGCTGAGCTCTCACTTCCTCTGAAACTGAGGTGAAGATGCTCCCAATATTTCAGGATAGTTTTTTGACCTGAATAATTGATTTAATAATTATCTTTTAACTATTTAATTTAATATTGAATGACTACATTAGAACTGGATCGTGCTGGCTGCTGTACAATAGCCAGGCCATTCCCTGCAGGTTAAAGACATCCTGGCCAGAAAGAAGAGAAAGTAAGTGTATTGTATTCAAGATCACACAAATGTTTTGGGAATCTTATTGCACTCTCTTGTGTGCCAGCCTTGGGCTCTCTTCCCCAGGTTAAAGTTTCTTTCTAACAGGTGAGCAGGCACACTATGTACCCTTACCTGAGGCTCAGAATATATATATGATGTACCCTTACCTGAGGCTCAGAATATATATATGATGTGAAGAAATTCTCTGGTCCTATATGCAATGAGAAGTCAGTGGAAAAGGTGGGGTTAGTTTTAATATCTATGTGTTCTTGGTCATAAGAGTGTTATTTCACTGTATTAGAACTGCTGACATTTGTTTAAATGTTTACATACCAACTTAAAATTCTCCTGGTAGTTATTTCCAGAGTCCTAAATGGTTAAAAGATGGTGCTTAGTCTAGAGCCCAGACTATAAGTGTAGATATGATGGTAGGCTTTCTGGTTTTTCAAAAAACCTTAATTTGTATCAGCTCTTTGACTTCCTTTACAAATAATACTAGCCCACTACTTTTTACATAGGGGATGAAATATTGGCAGTGTCTGGACACCAGTGTTACTTCATATCGGATTGCTGGGGTTGTTTACATTTTCTCTTGTGAAACCATCTGCTAGGAGGATGCTTGACCTTTTTTCTGGTAGTAACCTAGCTCAAAAGCATGGGGCTTCCCAAATATAAAACCTCAAGGTGATACTCAAGGTGATACTCAAAGTTAGTGTGTCTTTGCTACAGGGAGTCAAATTTAAAGGGTTACTAAAACTGAAGTATTTTAGGAATGCAAACTCAGGCTTATAAGCTCCACATGATCTAGCAATGTGTTTTTCTCCTTTGCATAACTCAGAGCTGTACTTTCCCTCCCTTGAGCCTGTGAAAGATCCATCAGCACACAAGCCAGCAAAAGGCATGCTGTTTCTGACCAGTTTTAGTACAGAAAGATGTCCCTGGTGAAGGACACCCCATGGGTATTCATTCTTGGGTGCATCATCCCCATGGACGAATTTGATTTAATTTTTCAAACGAGCCCCCACTTTGGGACTCTTCTTTCACTGTTTTGAGTGCCCTCACTGCCTCTGTGGGCATGGGAAGAGCTCAGCAGTGGGTTCTGAAAGTCCAGAGCAGGTTTCTTCACTGGGCTGTTTCATGGAGGACGGGTGTTGTAAAGTGCATGCTACAACCTGGGGTCTGTGCCGGGTGCTGGAGCCCATGGATTGTCCCTGCGTGCTGTGCAGCGGAGCTAGGGAGCCCAGCAAGGTCTGTGCTGCTGGGAGCCTGCTGCAGGGATCACTGACAGAAGCTTAGCTCTAACTTTTTTAAGCTGACTTAGCAGCAACGGCTTCACTCTGCAGTGTACGTCAATGAAATCAGTCAAGGCTTGTATCTGACCTAAATCTGTGTGACTGCTGCAGAACTCGTACCCGCCTGCATCAAACAAGGGCTTGCACTGCTGCATCCAGCAGAGAGGTCCCAGATCAGCTGAGAAGCCCAAGAACTTGGCATTTTGGGTGCTTGTGGATAGGCTACAAAAGGCTTAAATCCTGGCATGGCTGAGACTTTGCAGAGAGACACCCGACCTCCTGCTCTCCCAGGCTGTGTCCCCCTCCACAAACCCTTCCCTGTGACATCCTCAGGTTGCACACCTGAAAATATCCATGCTGGCCCATGAGTGACCATGCTGGGGAGGTGGGCATCTCTCCCACCTGAGGTTTCATCACTGCTGGGTAGGAGCCAGCTGAGCTGTGTTTTCTGCTGGGAAAATCCAGATGAAGTAAAACACATCTGTCTTTTGCCAATGGGTTCAATGGGTAGAGCAATGGCACAGGGAAACAGAAAGCCTGGAGCTTACATTAAGAAGTCTTAATGAGACAGAAAACATTCCCAGTAGGTAAGACAGATAAGATCTCTGTAACTGCATGTCTCCTTGTAGATCCAGTCCTAGGGCAAAACTGACAACTTCATATCAGTAATCTCTGTGGCTGTTTACAAACACAACTAAACACTGGTTATCCTGTGGGTTTGCATCCCAAACCAGAGAGCGGCACAGCTGGAACTATGGTGGAGTGTTAACATTGCCTAACACTTTCCACTAAAGCATCACACTTTCTTTTGACTTTGCCAGTTTTCAACTGCTGGGGCCAAAATTCTGCATGCCAGGTGTTTGCCTCAGGCTGAGAAAATCTAAAAAAGTTTAGCCAAAAAATGTGTTACTTTTGTGAAGGGATGAGGTAAAGGGAGAACTCAGGTAAGCTGCCCATCCAAGAAACTCTGGAAGGGTTTCCTCTGTGTGGCTCCTAGAACCTGACTCTGGGAGCCATCTCTGCCATTCCACCATTGCCAGGGAGCAACTTTCTGCCTGTGACAGTACAAGGACTCAAATAAAACCAAGTCTATGCCCACACTCCCATTCCAGCAACAGAAGCAGCTGAGATTTCCCAGTTGTGATGGATACCTGCCTAATTTTGAGATGCACAGTGATTATGTGCTGCCCTGGGCACCCCAGTGCCCTGAAACAAAGGAGGAGAAGCTGTTTGTCTCCTCCCTTCCCAGACACAATGCAGTGCCAGAAGGAAGGCACTGGTCTTGGAGGAGGTGCAGGAGATAGCAAGCAGTGGGTCAGACCAGTGCATAGATTTTGTTTCCAGGACTTCAGAAAAGAATGCTGCTCCTCCTCCTGTCCTGCCCACCTGGGGCAGCATGGGCTGTACTCTTCAAAGGAGAAAACAGAAAGTACAGGCAGGGCAACCCAAGCTGGTGGTCATTGGTTCTGCCCCACCAGCAGCATCCAGCCCATGTCCTGCTTAACTCTTCAATCACTCACTGCCTTCTCACTTCCCTGGATGCTGGGTGAGGTGGATAACTGCTTTCAGGTGCAGAAAGGTGGCAGCTTTGAGCCTTCAGATACCAGAGAGCACCACAGGGAGTACCCAGCCTCCTTTGCTCCTCCTTCTGTGCACCCATGTTTTGAACAGGCAGTCTGTCCCTTGCCTGTGCACCCCATCTGCAGTAATCCTCTCAGTCTGGGCAACTTCCCAGAGCAATGATGGGGATATGGGAGAGAACTATGTCCTATTATAGATTAAAAATACTATTATCAGGTCAACTGGACAGCCTGCCAGCATGGAAGAGTTTGGCAAGGAGCTTTTTCTTGTTCTTTCTGTTTTTCTTTTCTGTTTCCCCATGACTATATCTTGGCTGAAATCCTGCATGGTGGGTTTTGGAGAACTTCAGTACTGCACCCAGCCAGAAACCAATGCAGATATGACTGTGGCAGTTATGGGCTGTCTTCAAGGGGTCAATCCAAATGCCCACCACCAGAAAGTGGCAATGATGCAGATTGTTTCAGAGGGTACTGAGAAGATGCAGCACCAATGGAAAACCTATGTCTTGTTTCTCTGTGTACACATACATACCCCTGCATGTGCTATTGAGTCCTTCTACTGCATGGAAGAGTGCTGAATATTGCATCTAGCCCAGCTGGGAGAAAAGAACAGAAAGATTTCATTAGAATGCCCAAGGGCTTGTTCACCAGGCTGTGTGTGCTCTTGCCTTCCTCTGTTTCTTTTTGATCTCTCGTCAGCTTCTTAGGCTGTGCTGTCAGCCCAGCCTTGCTCATTCACGCATTCACAGTTTATCCAATTATTGCATTACTGGCACTGAGGAACTGCAATAGACTCTTTCCTACCCACTGCTAAGAGCAAATGGCAGGAGAAAGTGTGTGTGTGAGAATGCAGATTGCTTGGAACATTCTCTAAAGCTGCATGGTAAATTACAGAATATGCTAGGTAGGTAAAAGTGGGCAGGAAAGGTTTCTCACTAGAAAGACTCTATTTAGGGAAAATAAGTTGTATTAATTAAAACACATTCACTAGTGGTTTTTTTTGGTTTTTTTGGCTGTGTTCCTTACAATTTCTAACTTGTTTCTACTTCTACAGAATGACCCTTTGGTGCAGAAGTCTTTCCTGATCAATGAATTTTTTTCTAAGAGAATTACTGAAGAATTACTGGTACAAGCCTGCCATTGCTTCTAAAGCTGACCACAGCTCAGAGCTGAGGTGTCATCCCTCAAGTCCCACTCTAACACTCACCTGCCTCAATGCTCCCTCCCACTTGCTCTTTAACATCATGATCCCCAGTTTTAGGTCCAAAACCTGCTAGGGGATGATAAAAAATAAAGAAGCTCATTGATTGCTTGACTGTGCTTTGATAGAGGTGCTGAAATCACTTTCCAAACACAATTTCTTTGCTGTGTTTTGGCCATTGATGGTGGACTGGTGGTCATGCATCACTGACTCTGGAATCTGAGTAGCAGCCTTTGCTTTGAATCAGTTTCTAAATTGTTTCACTTTTGGGCCCTGGGGACCCTTCCTCACCCACGCTGTGCTATTAACAGTGTCTGCTGGGACTGGAGGAGGTTTCAACCAACACACATTCACATAATGACAACAGAGCTGAGGAGGCACAAAATAACAAGACTTGGGGCTTCAGCTCCTTCCTTGGCATTCTCTCCTGCCCTTCTGCCTCTGCTGCATCCTGCTCTGGTGGCCAAACCCTGCAGCTGAGGTGCCTTTGAGGTGCCCAGTGTCCTTTCCAGAGGTGAACCTGCATCTCCTCTGAGCTCTGCCATGGCAGAAAATACAGCTTCTTTAAACTGTCCACAGAAACCTGTTCCCTCTTGTCATGGATTGACTCTGAGTGCCAATTTAAAATCTAGCCACTGATTGGTTTGACCATAACTTTCCCAAAACCTCACTTCCTGGTCAAACCACGGCACCTTTGTGCCCGCCATAGCACTGCCTTACTGAGACTGACAAAATCTAGCTCCTCTAGTGCATCTTCCTCAGAGCTGGGACCTTTTCTGTTAGCAGCTGATGACTGCAAGAGCTAACACACACACCTGGGGCTTCACTGTCTTCCCAGCTCAGGTCACAGGCTCTTCGCACTGCTTTCTTTTGACCTCAGGGGCATTTTACCAGACTCACATCTTGGGAAGTTTGACCCTGAGCTGGCCAAAGTTGTATGACCAGAGAACTGGGATAGGCACTCAGTGGTTTCTGCCACCAGTAGGATTGTAAGTGATCCTGGAAACACTTCAAAAACAAGTGTTGGCTAGGTGAGATCCCCAGATCCCTAATATGTGTAAGGGACAAATCCTGGCAGGATTTTCCAGTGACCCTTTGTAAGATCTCTTGCTGAGCACACCTCTGCACTTGTGTTTGCAGAGGAAACACCTCTGGGGCAAAGTGGGGAGATGGAGTACTTGCTTGTGTGCAGTGTAGAGTTACTGTAACCTGTGGTGTGATGTGAACAGGCAAAAGGGAAGATGACCTTTTGATTTTGTTTATCTTCCAGCTGCCTGCAGTACTTTTCATTTCCATCTTACAGTGTGCTCACTTCTATCTTACGGTCTGCTCACTTCTGTCTGGAAAGAAATTGAAAGCATATAATTGAAGAGCTGGTTGCTAGGAAGGTGAAGTCTTTATGCCTGTCACCTCAGAAGAAAAAGCTCATCTTAAATAACTAAATCTGAAATGCTGTGGGACAAATTATATTCTCAAAAAAAAAAAAACCCCATGTATTGTTATAGGATCCATATTTTTTTATGGCAGAGTTAAAAATAATTTAGATGTTGGTCTGACTTGTGGGCGACAGTGAGAATTTGCAGCTGTGGGAATTAAATCCCAGAGGCCAAAAATGATACTTGCAAAAAAACTCATCTGAAGCAAGAATGTATATAAGGAGGCCAGAATAAGGCTGAGATGAAAACCAGATTTCATGTCTGATGACATCTTCAGGCTTCTGTCTTTTCCAGGAGAGAAAAGACCAATGAGTGCAATAGCAATTGGTAGCTCTCTCCTGGCCATTTTAAAGTATTGCTGAACTCTGAAGCTCTTAAATGAGATTTATTACATCTACCACAGTAACGTACAGTGGATCCTGTGCTGAGGATTTCCATGTCTGTGGAATATTTCTTCAGTTAGACAGTTATCAGATTGTTAGAGAAAAAATGCTACCCTGTCAAAAGCAAACATAAACTAGCTTAGCTATTGTAGAGAGAATTATTTGAAAACATATAATTTATCTGTTAGGAACTATTTTGTTTTGGGTGATTTAGCATGCACAGCATGCTTCCTGATTCAGCAGCAAGATCAGTATCAAGAACTCATTTTGGAAAACAGATCAGGTGAAAACAGCAGTCTTAATTTTTAAGCAGAAATGGCAAATATGGTACAGGTCAATATGACCAAGTACTGGACAGTCCTCTAAAAATAAGGAATTTTGCTAAGGTTTTACTTGTCAGAACTTAGGATACATTGAGAAAATAATGTTGTTGCTTCAAGACTTGCCAAATAATTTTCAGACAAATGCTGAAATCCTCAAGGGCTCTGTTAAACTCTCATAATTTCCAACACTGGAATTGCATCTTGCAGAGGTGAAATTGCCTTCAATCTGATGAGCATCTGGCTTCCTTTGATCTAGAAATAGCCTGTCTGAGCCCCAGGCACCCATCACCGTGCTGCCTCATCTCTTGAGGCAGATGGATACTGAATGGAAAGAGAAACATCAATGCTGGGGGAGAGGGACCCCTCTTCCCAGCTGGCAGGCAGAGAACAGCTCCCTGCAGCCCAGCCCTCCTGCCCTCCACAGGGAATCCCAGCCCCAGCCTGGGGACACAGCAGTGCTGTGTCAGAAGGAGTTCTGTGTGGCACTGCAGGATGCCAGCTGTGTGCCATGAACAGTCACTTACCAAAGAGCCCTTGGGTCAGAACACAAAGGTGGAGTCTTCTGAAATGGTTTTCTGATGTGAACAGATGGGGCTGAGGGTGAGCTTTCTCCTGCTTTCTCCCTGAGCATCCCCCTGGGAATGCCTGTGCCCCAGACAGGCTGTGCGCCCACAGCACCAGATCCCACAGATGTGACTCTGTCCTCTTCTGGGCCATGGGGAATAGGAACAAGCAGGAGGTGTGACAGGACATGAGAAATGCTTCTCATGGATGCCTGGAGCCAGAGCAAGGGCTCCCACTGCCTCTCAGCTCCATGCCATTGGGAGCCCTGCATGTTCCAAGTAAGGTACATAATGATTTCTGGGTGAGATGGCTTCTGGCAAGGCTGGATTTAACCCTGTGCTGAAATTTTGCTCCATTGCCTACTCTTTGCCAGCCAGAAAATACCAGAGAACTTTCTTAATGATTTCTTTGGTTATTCTATATTTTGTGACAGACCAGTTTCAAACCAAGTCACAAATCTGTGACTTCACAGCAGCTGGATCACAAGTCCTGTATTTTTTTTCCTGTAGGTAAAATACCTGTATTGATTTCCAGTATGTGCTTTGTTCTGGCAAGGAGATTTCCATGGTCATTGAGTTGTCCACTGGATGGTGCTTTTTCTAACACCTCTGAATTTGTTCTCATATCCCTATTTAAATTGTTGATGAAGATGTAATTTACATTAAAGCCATTTGCAGAGGACACCAGCCTGGTCATGAGTCAGCATGTGGGTGCCAGGACATTTGTTTCTGATGCTGTCCTGCTGTGTGAGATTGGTGCTTGGGGCTGTATTTTCTAACATCTGTGAATGTTTTCCTTGACACCTTCAGTAAGTGGACAAGAACACTGCTTTGACTTAGGGAGACAAAAATCTGTACAAACTAATTTTCCTCCAGCATTTCTGCAAAACAATCCTTCCTCTTCATGTCAGCTTTATTCAAAGCTCTGGTAAGAGAGAACTTCACTATTGTTTCTTAGATTGCAGCTGCTAATGCCAAAACAAAATCTTTTAAATAGAGATATATATAAATATGTGTTGTATTTGCTAATTTGGTGCACGGGTGTTATGGCAGTAGCCCATTTTTGGGTGTGTGCCCTTGGCTGAATGGCACAGTACAGCACCCGTGCTCTTTCCTCTATTTCATCCCTGTGAAGCCCTTACAAGTTTTTCTTCAAACTTTTGGTAAATTAAGATGCCATTAATATTTTTTTTCTCTAGTCAGCTGTGTCCCTTTTACTTCTGCCAGTAATTCTGACAAGGCACACTTACAAGCAGGTAAATTTTCTTCATGTGTTTCTGCTCTGCATTTCATCCCTGACAGATGCTTGACAGTTGCCTGTGTATGGAGTTTGGTCTCCTCTCTGCTTGGTTAAATAGGAGGCTTGTACCTTGTCTCAGGCACCATGTCTCACCTAAACAGCTGCTTTCAGAACCAGGAGTTTCACCTGCTGAGAGGTTTAGGTCAGTGCTCATAACTGTGGTGTGTTAAGTACTCATTTTCAACAATTCTTTTTCAATAACAACAATAGATTGTCCAAGATGTTTGAAACAGATAAGCAGACATGCTGAAACAGATATGCTTATATATAAGCATATATATATATTTTATATATATGTATATATATGTATATTATATATATATATATATGTATTTGAGGCCTCCATGTTTATTAAGCACATTAATTGCTGTTGATGTTATTGAATCACCTTTGCTGTTAAGCTTTGTCTTTTAAAAAGAGCAATGACATCAAGCATTAACTCCATGTGCAATATTTTGTCCCAAATAGTGATCATCGCAAATTAAGTTTAAGTAGAACCAGAGCTCTACAGGAGAAAGTGTTCCACACCATCAATATATAATGCCATATACTACCTTCTTGTGGCTTAGGACTCTAATAGTGCAGAAAAGGCTGGGACCAGTGGCATTCCTGTGCCTGACTGTCCTGGCAGAGCCAAATTGGTGTCTTGTCACTGAGTCACCTGCTCTGCAGCAGCTGTGAGGCAGTAACAGGTTTACAGGACCTGTTTGCACTTGGAATTAGAAAGCCACAACCTGCTCTGTCTTGTTTGAACAGCCATGGCAAGAGCAGGATCCTGCATGATCCACCAGCAGGCAAATGCTACTGAGCAGTGAGTCTATGGACTGGCTTCTCATGAATATTATTTAACTAATTTATTGTCTTTGCATGGAAATATAAGCCTGACAGGAGAGATGTGAGACCCCTCATCACTTCTATTTGACTTGTTGCAGTAGCAGAGCTGCAGCATTTATCTTCAGGCTGAGATTATTGACTGGAAGTGATTTTTCACCAGGTGAAATTTGCAATAATTACATGGTGCTTTATTTGCTTGGGAGGAAATAATCAGCACAACCTTCAAAAGGATCTACGGAAAGCAGCTCTTGCAAAAACAATTATTTGAACCTCCTACTATGACAGCTCCTGGTACAGCTAGGAAATGGGGGGAGTGTACTGCATGTATGGGAGCTGCTGATGGCTGCCAAAAAGACAAGCAGAGCCAGGAGGGAGAAGTGGTAAACTCAAGGGAAATCAGATTTCCTTCTGAAATCCTGTGTCTTCTCAGCATCTGCTTCTCCCTGCCAGGCTGCAGGTGGTGGAAAAAATCAAAGTGAGTGGCTGGGGAATCAGGTTTATTGCACAGGCTGGAGCAAGGCTGGAGATTTGACACCCTGCTCCACCCTATGGAAGAAATTTTTTTTGGTACTCACTTATTCTGGATTTTACAGCGTCATGTGAGGGACAAGTAATTACTTTACATGCTTTCTGCCCTGAGGACGGGACTTTCTCCATGCTCCCTCATCCTGAGGCTGTGAAAAACAACCCAGTTTTACCATGGTGAAATGGGACAGCTTTCTGGAGCAGGGTCCTTCCTGTGGGGTCAGCATCCCCTGTCATGTCCTGGGACACAGCCTGGTCACTTGGGGGCACCTCTCTGCCCCAGCCTGCAGTAAATCTTGGACCCAGGCTATGTTTCCACTCTTCTTCCAAGCCAGTGGCAGCCCAGGTCTCACTTTTCTGAACTCATCCCGCTTTTAAATAAGGTAATGCCATTTAAAAATAGCAACCTGTGGCTAACTGGTTTATTGAAACTCCCAAAAGAAACAGTTAGCAACAAAGTTACACGGTATAAATAACTTTTCTGGCATCTCCGCACCCACCTTCTTGATGTCAAACTGAGGCCAGCCTGGAATATTTAAAATGGGATTTAAAAAAAAATATGAAAGTATACTGAATTACTTTTAATTAAAAACACAAGCCAGAAAGGCCAAACAACAACAAAAATCTGAAGAGACTTTAAATAAACAAATATATTAATAATTATTCTCAAGCCAAGAGAAAGTTGGGAAAATTACTCATTTTGGATAATCCTGAAAAGGAAGCCAGAAATCCTGTCTCCCATTCCAGCCAGTAAAACATACTGTCTCATCAGAGAAATCTAATTAATGGTTTGTTTTAAAGGAGCTTGTTAGACATTTGTGTCTATCATGTTAGGGATGTGTCGTGGCACCAGGGCCTCGCCACCCCCTCGCTGCCCCAGGCAGTTCCCAGCTCAGTTTCCCAGAGGAGGTGCTGAATTAGCCTGGGCTGTCGGGGTCCACTCCGGCTAGCTATGGACCCTTGCCCCCACGAAAATTCATAGACGAAGGTAAAAGATTGAGAAGCGCTCTCCTCCACGCAGGAAATGTTTTCCTTTATTCCAAGAGATACATCAGGTGGACAAACCATGGGAGAAAGAGGCGTTCTCTGGTAGGACAGGGGACTTTTATACCCCGGGATGGGGACAGAGGGAGAGGTCCACAGCCAATGGGATACCAGTGAAGAGTGGCAAGGGCAGGGGTAACCCAGGGGAGAGACCACCAGGGGGTACAGGTGTGGGTGAGGGAAAGACCATGTGATGGGGGAAAGGGATAATAAACCACGTGATATAACATAAGCTATTCAGTGCAATGTAAAGACTACTCTGTGCAAATTCCCAATCACCCAGTGCATAACAACAACTAATTAAACTATTTAGTGCAACACGACACGGTGCCAGGAATCAGCCTGTGCTGGTACAGTGGATAACAAGGGACATGGCTTTGGCTTGTCAGCTGCTTGAGAGAAAGCAGAGTGCTGCCTTGGGCCTCCCTGGGTTTTGCACATCCTGTGGAAATCCCTGGAGCTGGTGAAGGGCTGTGCAGGGCACCAGGAGCTGCTGCTGGGTCCCGGAGCCATGCCAGCACCTCGCTGTGCCAAACCCAGGTGTACCATGAAGGCACCAAAGCTAAGGGCAGCTGAGGGGTGGCAGGAGAGAGATTTGGATGAGGCACTGTGATTTCCACAGCCCCTATCCCTGTAGGCACCCTTCCCATCGCTAGGACTGCTGGCTGCAGAGACACAGCCACTTAGGTGAGGGATTTAGCCACATTTCTGGCTTCTTGCAGCACTGGGACAAAGTCTTGCACAGTGCTCTGTTTGCTCAGCTCTCTGGAGAGCTCTGGTTGTGTTTACTTATAGCTGCCTTGTGCAAAAACTGGCTGCATTCCAGCAGGAGTCCCCGAGCTCAGCCCAGGATGTGCCCTCTCCGCTCCCTGGGAATTCCCCCCTTCTTTGGGACTGATCCTGCTTTAGGCTCTGCTTCATTGCACAGTTCCTGGGGGCTAGATGAGTTGCTTTCACCTGCCCTGCAGGTAATGCAGAGCCCATGTTGGTGTTCCCTGCTGCCCAGCACCTCTGTAAGTAAGAGTATTGCCCATCATTTTCCAAGGAGCACACCCTTGTAAGGCAATGGATGAGGTCCATGAGCGTGCCAGTGCTTGGACTTAAATGCCCTGCACCTTCTGAACTGGAGCCCAGCCATCTGCTGCACAACTGTGGATTGGTCAGAAAACTGCTGGTGACTCAGTAGAGGAAGCAGAGGCATGGGCAGTCTATTTTTAGCTGTCAGTAAATGTACTAAAGTGACTTACTGCTGAGTTGAAGAAGGGACAGACAATCACTGCTTGCCCTATTTAGGGAATAAATGTGAAATACTTGCATCCATTTCTAAAGTCTAAATTATAGGTACTGCTGGGGAGAGGTGTGCTTGAGAGGACAAATCTCTGGCCATCCCTCTGTGTGGCTCAGGACAGGCTTTGCTTCACAATGCAGCAGCAATTTAAAAGGCAACCAGCATTTTTGCAAAAAGAAAAGGAGGAACATGGCACTCATCTGGAAGTGTGCTGCAGCTACCTGACAGTGCTCAAGTCTGCTCAGCCCTTCCTGAAAAGAATGTAAGTAAGTGATGGGCAGCAATGAGCCCAGGGGGTGTGTCAAGCTGCTTTTCTTTTACAGAGGGAAGCAGTAAAAAAGAAAACTGTAAACCAAATTATATATATATGTCTTGAATCAAAGATAATAAACATATATAAAATAATCATAGAATCATAGAATATACTGAGTTGGAAGGGACCCACAGCAGACTATCACAGTGCAACTCCTAGCACTGCACAACATCCCTCTGGGAGTAACACCATATGAAAAAAGTTTGTGTTCACTTTGTAGCAGAATATGAGAAAATATTTGGGGAAGCTAAGGGTTTGTATACTCACAGCCAACAAACATGTCTGGCTCACCCAGTGAAGAATTGTCTGCAGATACAGCAAACTTCAAAAGTATTGTAAGGTTGCAAGGAAGATGAGCTATTAGTGGATATAAAAGGACATATAGAGATGTTAGTAAATTTCAACAAATCCCATTTTTGCCTGAAATGTCTTCTGCTACTATAGACATAACTCTGACTTTGATTGAAATGGAGAAAAAAAGAAGTCACTTTTCTTTGTGTATGACTTTGTCACAGTTCCTTCTCTGGTCTTTGTTTTCAAGGCTTCCCCACATCCTTTCAGATGGGGTGAGAGTCGACATTCAAGGGACGGATGTTGGCAGGGATAAATTTTCCTAGAAAAATGTGCTGGCCAGGGCTGTTGCTGGGATAAGATGCCATGAAAGAGTGACTGGACCAGTGTGGGAAATGAAGCAAATGGTAAGGATGGCAGAAAATAGGTCTCAGCAGGGCACCTGCATGTGGGTGTCTGGGGCTGGACCAAGACCTTCCTTCAGGAGGGATTTGCCTGGTGGGAGCTGAGACATAAACTGGGGGAGACTCTTGCAATTTGATCTGCAGACTGTTGTTGCCATCACGTCAGTTCTCTAAAAAGAGACTAAGAAAGCCTATTCCATCTCCATCTGTCAGTGGCAGTGGGAAAGGCTGCTCTGCCACAGGCACTGCTGCTCTTTAAAAGCTTACAAATGCTCCTCTGCTGAGATGTTGCCGAGGTTGATTTCCTTGTGGTGGCTGTGGTCGCAGAGCAGTGTGATGGGCTCACGGCAGTGGGAGGCAAAGCATCTGTACTGAAACAACTTCAGCATGGTAAAATGATTTGATACGTGGGAAAAAATAGCTGGGGGAGATAGAAAGAAGGAATGACCCCTAAAGGATAAAGGGAAGAGGATAAACAGCCTCTTGGGTTTTATTCATTATATTCTAAGCATTAGTAGTTGCTAATGGAGGTCTAGGGGAATCTGTGCAGTGCAGATCAATATTCTAGAGGGAGGGTTAATTAAAAAGATGTATTTTCTCTTTGTCAATATTATGTGCTGGAGCTGTAGGGATGGTCTGTTGGCTCTCCAGGACTGTTCACACACAGTCACTTGCAAACCTTGCAGAGCCTGTAGCTTTTCCCAGCAGGTGCCTGTGACCCACCCCTGGCAGTGTCCCTGCAGAATTTGAAGTGGGTGTGTAAAGGGCGCTGCCTGCGCCTGACTCAGCCATGTCCAACCCCACGCTGTGCCCCTGGGACTTGCACTGCTGATATTCATCTTGGCACCTGCCCGTTCCTTATCCTCACCTGCCTTCTTCCCATCACCTCTGTGGCTCGAGGAATAGGGCTTGCCTGTCTGCTTTGGCAGAAGAAGACACGAGCACTTTGAGTTTTCCACATTTTATTATTGGAGTAAATGCTGGTGAGAAATCAAAGACTGAATGTTTAAAAGCATGGGAGGTATTAGAGCCACATGCGTTTGGTGGTGGAATCACCCAAAAATAATCTCTTTAATTTGCTGGGCCAGGATAAAAGTCACATCTCTAGGAATGCCACATAATAAAAAATCAATTTAAAAGTCAATATTCTTAAGTTTTCCCTGCAGAAAGCCTGTCTGGATTTGCATTTCCTCACAGCTGGTCTTTATGCACGAGATGTTCCTCATGCAGAGCTGCAGCTTCTGCTTGCTCTGTGCTTCCAAAGCTCCAGCCCAAGGCTGGCAAGGCAAGGCACTGGTGCTAAGGAATCTTGTGCTGCTGTGAAACATGACATTTATAGAGCACCAGTTCCCTCTTTTCAAAATCAGCCTGTGCAATCCTTTTCTCTCCGTGTCTGTAGAAGACACCGTGCTGGATGTGAGCAGGGTAACAGTACCCAGTTGCTGCAGCTGTCCCTCAGACATTGCTCCCTTCCCTCCTGGGCATTTGGGTCTGAAAGTGTACAGGGTTGCTCTGCAGCAGACTCCAGCTGCTTGTTGTAGGTGGCTGCCCAAAACGGGAGCACTTGAATGTTTGCATTTTTTAGAGGATGATTTCAGCCCTCAGCTCTGACCATCTATACTCTTTATTCCTTGCTGGATCTTGAATTAGAAAGGATTCTCTTGTCATTTTGCACTAGAAGAAATTGAGCACTGGTAAGAGCATCAATTCTGGTCAGTGGTGATGAGGGAAATGATCTCTCTTCTCTTATTGCTGCAACTCCCCTGGCTTCCCTCCAGTTTCAGTCTGTGCAAAATCAGAGGCAGGACTGTGAAACACCCCAGCATACAGTGGTGAAAACGTCTTCCTCTCTGGGGCTTTGGCAATTTTGAATGGAAACCTTGGGTTATTCCAGTGCTGGACATTGCACAGGCCAGCCTTATCTCTGCTGATATTTCAGTTCCTGTCTTAGACCCAGTGAGACCATCAAACTTCACATTGCCCCTGGGATCTGTCCTTAGGGGTATTTTTGACTTTGAATCACCCAGTCTCATAACTTGGCTCTTCTCTTGCACTTGACATGAAATTGTATAATCTGGGTCTCTTGCACTGGGATCTTTTCACTGATGTTTTCCTTTGGCTTTAGTTTTGTGCAGTTTTGTTTATCAAATCTTTCATGAAGCTTCCTGCTACTGCAGGCAATAATTATTCTTATGTGTACAGACACTGCACTAGAAAACTTTCCATTGCCTCTGAACATACCTGTTTAGTATTAAAATATGGAGTTTGGCTATTTTTGGCAATTGCCTCATAATGGTCTTTGCTGCACAGAAGTTTTCTGACCACTGATTTTGTGGTCAGTGTGTCCTTCTCTCAGACCTGGATGTTCTGTGGCTTGTGGGTTTGTGTTTTACCATTGCCACATCTTCATCTTTAGACATTCATTTCCTTCTATAGCTCTGAAGAGCAACACTTTATTTAATTATTTTTCTTCTGTTACGTGGGAAAACACTTCTTTGTTGATTCGACCACTTGCACTTTGAAACCTTTTGCCTTGTTTTCATTGTTTTCTTATGTCTTGGCTGAGCCAGTGTAGTTCGTCAGCTTTAATTGGGGAGAAAACACAGGGTGTGTTTGCTTTTCCCTGAAAACCATTTTCTTCTTCATAACAAATTTTAAAGGCCTATAAAATTAATTAATAGCCTGCCTGAATGCAGCTGGTGCTGAGGGGAAGCACAGCCTGCCCTGTCACAGAGCAGCAGGGAGTCCACCATCCTGTTTCCCCTTTCTAAAGGCACTGTGTGTGTTTTGGGGCTAGAAATAATACTCTAGGAGTAACTCAGTGAGCAGCTGACCCTCTGCATATCAGTGGGATTTCTGCTTGGAAAGAGAGGGGGAGTATCTCCAGGAGTGGGTGCAAGGTGCCTTTCCTCCAGCAGCCCCTTCACAGCTCCCATTGCAGGGCTGGGGGACCAGCAGGACTGGAGGGGAGCAGGAGCTCCCCTGTGGAGGCTGATGGTGAGGCAGTATGATTTCAGTTCTCCTGGGGGCTAAAGGAAGAGAAATTGCCTTTATTTTAGTTTGGCTGTAGCTGAGCCTCTGGCGCTGGCAGTTCAGCCTGTGGTGTGCCTACACAGCCTCCAGCTGTATGAAAGCTTCACAGGAGGGGGCGGTGGCTTTGTCCGGTGCCTTCCTCTTTCCTGCCCTGCTGCAGCCCCACAGGCCCCCATGGCTCTGCTCAGGCTGGTCTGGACCGGGCTGTGCACAGCCAGCCCTGCTGCACTGCAGGGCAGGAACAAGAGGTGGTGGGGCAGGAGGGAAAAATGCCTTCTGGGGAGGAAGCTGGCATCTGCCCTGTTGCAGACATGGTGCCAATGTTTTGCCCTCTCTGATGAAGACACAAGGATTTCCTGATGAAGGAGAGCTTAAAAAAAGAGTTTTGGACTCCTGATTTAATGTAGCAAGGACGAGCACCTTAAGCAGCTGTGTTATTGCCTGTTCTGGGCTGAGCTCTCTTTTGTAGCCTTGGTCTGTCCCAAAGGACCACAACTCCTCCTTTCCTGCAGACACAATTTCTTTCCATAAACGTTTACATTCAGATATTACAGTTGCAGTGAGTGGAAAAGCCAGTGACTTTAATGGTTTCCTCTGGAACTCAGATGGAGGAGTGCTCCAGCCCCTGCATAACCTCCTTCTACCTTCTCTGTGTGAGAGATGCAGTTTTCCCAGGCAGGTCTACAGTGGTCTCTTAGTGCCTCCTTAGTGATTTATCCTGACTCCAAATCTTTGTTATTTTCTTGAATGCTTTGTATTCTCAGGGACCTTCAGGACTTTTGACTATGAAGTTGTTCCAAAGTATTAATTTGCTCTGTTAAACATTAAAAACAGCAAAGAAAAGGCCACAGTTGACTGTCTCATTGTGTGACTTGCAGAAATAAAACCAAGCACAGGCTCATGTGGATCTAAAGAGACGTGTTCCTGGCTGGACAGCCCTGAAGGGTGATGCAATGGGTCTGCAGAGCAGCACAAGGAATTGTAGGGCTAAGAATCAAGGCAGGTGTAAGTACAATAGCAGGGGCAGAAAGCAACCCTGCTTTGCTGTCTGCAGCTGCTGGGCCACCAGTGCGATGGCCCAGGTGCCACAGGACTGAATATGGATATGTGCTTCAGGAGATCAGCTGAGAATTCCTGAGCTGTCCTCACATGCTCCTTATGGGAGGACAGATCCACCTGAGTGTGTGATGGCTGGTACCTTGTCTGCACCTCATCCTGCATGGTGTTCATCACACCCTTCATCTCTTGCACTGCTGAAAGCCCCACAAGTATTTATCAGGCCACAAATAACACACCTCTGTGTAATCAGAGAGTAGCACCTGGCCATGCCTATGAGGCTTGAGCAGAAGCCAAGCTGTGTGGGTGGAGGGCTTCCCCAGAGGTCCTGGCAAACACGGGGCCAGGCGATGGATTGATTGCAGCTGTGTGTGAGGGGGGTTAAAAATAGCTCTCCAACTTTCCAGAGGAATGTATTTGTTATGGAATCACTGAAGGGCTGTAGTAAGAGATCCAGGAGCAGCTTCTGGGAGCGAGCCAGGAGACAGAGCTTCTTCTGGGCACAGTGCTCCCTGGAAAGGCAGGCTTGGGCTGCTGAGCAAGGAACCTGCTCCTGTTTGTTTGCCCTCTGTGCTCAGGGAAACAAGACTCTGTGTATGTCTCATACGATAAATAAACATTGCTGCACCGGGGATATGCGTGACGTATCATCCGTTGTATTGTAGTGGAAACAACCTGGCAAGACCCCACTTACTGGCTAATCCTCAGGCCAGATGGAGGTAAAAATATGTTTCAAATGTTAATTACCTACTTCATTAAGTGTCTGATCTTCTGGTTTTAAACAAATAACTAAGAAGGCTTGGTTAGTGAATGTATTTACTGGTGCATCCTGGTTCACTGCTCAAACCCACGAGATCTCAGCCTTAACAGCGAAATTGTTAGCTTGGGTGTAACAGCAGAGCTAATCACTAACACATGGGGAGCACAGAGCCAAAAATCTGCAAATGGACAAGGACCACGGCAGGGAACTGAAATAAGGGGCACACGTTCTGCCACTCTGCAAGAAAAAGAGGTTTCCACCTTTCAGCTACACAGAGGTCCTAATTAACTGCTCATGCTGGTGATGCATTAGGATGAAAGGGGCTCCCATGAGTGTGGAAACAATGCACAGGTTCAGGTGAGTGTTTTCCCAAATAAGATCCCTAAACCACATCTGCAGCATACGCACTAGGACGAGTGAGAAAGAAGCAGTGACATTCAGGCTGGTCAGGGCAGAAAATGTGTATGGGTTCAGTGGAAAGGGTAGAGATCCCTTAAGAAAGAGCAGAATAGAAGCAAAGGTTATGACAAAAGAGAAAAAGGAGATGGAACTGTTGTGCAGGGCGAGGGAGATTGTGGAGGGCAGGCCAGGGGGGATCCCAGTACAACACCATGGAGCTGCAGGATTGTGTCATCAGAGTGCCAGGATAAACTCCAGTGAAGTGTGGGCTTGACAGCACAGAGGAGCAGAGGCACTGGCTGTGTGTACAGTGAAAGGCAGATTAGTCCTACCAGGAATGAGAGCTTGCTGAGACACAGGGGAATTGATTCAGATCTGTGGTTTACCCTACATAAACCCCTGGAGTTACAGCAGCCTCACCAGCATGCGGGAAAGAACTGTTTGGGCCTAGGAGGCATTTGTTAGTGGACAAGTTGGCTTTTTGTTTCAGGGATAAGTTTTTGGAGATGGTCATGAGGAAAATAACTTTAATTGCAAGCAGTAGGCATTTGCCTGGCTGTCTCTGAGAGACCAGAGCTGTCGCAGAGCTCTTGAACGTGGGTTTGCAGATGATAACCTCATCTTTTGGCCACAGCATGCTGTGGGTTTGCCTGCAGGGTTACATACGTTCAGGAAATGACAGGGAGATTGATGTGTAGAGATATATCTCACTGTGCTGACTAGATGCAGGCAAGCATCAGGATGTCTGAAGGCTTTGTGCCTGCCTTTTTGGACCCTCTGCTAGTGGACACCTTCCTCCTTTTGGTGCATCTTACACCCCAGAAGCTGGCACAGAAAATCAAGGCAGAAAAACATCCATGCTGTAAACTGCACATCCTTCCAGCAGCACCAGCCTAGAGCTGTTATCTAGTCTCACATCTCAGGCAACAGATTTGCCTACTGCAAGAAGACACATGGAGGAAAGGGCTTTTCATAGTTACAAGATCGTGTTCTTCAGCTTCCAGGCCTGCTGTAAGGAGTTGATTTGTAAGACACAAGGAACAAAATGAGGTCATGTTTTTCCAAAGAAGAGATGTTTTTCGAGTCTTTTATGATCAAGTAAATGCAGAAACATGATTGTTTCTTCTCAGGTTGAGCCTTGACTTCTATTTCCTGGAATAAGTGCATGCATGGAGGTCTAAGTGCTCCAAACTAGATGACATAACCTTTTAGCCTATAAATCAGCATTTTTGTCTGCACTGCATCAGATTTGTTCTGAGGAGAGCCTATGAGCTGTCTCAGACCTAAACAAATATTTCAGAATCATTATTTTATTTTTTATTTAAAAAAAAAAGAAAAAAAAAAAACACTTGCTGCAATAAAATCAGTTGAGTTTTGGAACACCAGTGGGACATGATTCTCCCTTTCATGGCTTTTTCCAGCATCCTCCCATAGTGCAAACACAACCTTGGGTCTGATTGCTCTCAGAAGCCCTGCCAGCACCCAGCATCACCGGGTGAGCACTGGGAGCATCCCCCCACCACCCATCCCTCCTTTTCTTGTCCTTGAGAACCCAAGGAAAGGTGCACATGAGAAACTTACCTGGGTGCACAGAGAAGCAAAATAGTGCAAGATGTGAGTTTAAGATACGGGTTAAGCAGACCCAGGGTGGTTAGCTCACACAGCAGTTCCATAAGCAAGGGCACTTCCATCCTGAGAAACAGCCTGTTGGTCAGACATCTGGCATGCTGGGCAGCAGAGCTACATCTGTCCTGGAAATAGTGGTGACAACAGGTTCAAAACACTAGGAGTAGCATTTAGCAAGTTTGCTTTAGGTGTATCAGTGACTAGATATGCCATGTTTGGAAACATCTCAACAAGGCGAGCTTTGAGCAGGAATTTGCAGGCAAATATGATAGCTGCAGGTTATGTTTTTCTGGAGTGGCCTTCATCTTATTCCTTTATCTAAGGGGAAAAAAGTAGAAATGAAGACAAAAATAGAGGTTTTATGTTGGCCAAGCAGCCCTGAAAGGGCTGGAAGAGAAAACCCAAACAGCAGAAATGTTGCTTAAAAAACCAATTTAATGATATTTCACAAAATCTGAATTTTTCCGTTGCTGCCTTCAGTTACATAAAGGCCTTTCATATACCCAGGTCTGTTGATCTCTGATAAAATTGCACACAAGAGGCAGCTCATTAACTCTCGTTCTGCACTGAGCATGTTTTGATGTGCAGATTGCTGACAGCACAAAAAATCCTTTCTGGCTGTGTACGTAGAGATAATAGCAGTACTGATAATGGGTACCTGCTGCAGGCAAAACACAGGGGATCCCCCATCTCCTCAGCACTTCATCTCAGGAGTAAAGACCAGGGAACGTGAACAGTGATTGTGGAGTTAAACCTAATACAAAGCTCCTGTAATTGAAAGCCCACTACAGCATATCAAGTCAGACTCTTGAAATAAACACTAGCTTTTAAAAACTCCTGCCATTACTAGCTAGTTATTGATTAAAATAATTATTTTGTTTTCATAAAGGTCTTCAAGCTCTCTTGTGTACAGAAAACTTCTCAAACATTTAATAATTCCAGGCGTGAACAGTTTATTTGAACATTTAGCTTGCAACACTGGAGACTACAAACAATGAACTGTTGTGTTGGTATAGGGAGGCAGAGAGCAGAACTAACTCACCTGCTTCAGTCAACTAAACTGGATGGAATTAAACAACATAAGCTATAAGAAAGTTACATTTAATAGATAATTTTTTTAACTAGAGGATGTTGGACATCAAAACTGGTATCTTTTAAAAGAGAAATTGTTGGCAGCACACCTGAGTGCATGAATGATGGGCATGCAGCTTTGTGGCTGTGCTTTGATTTCTTTCTCTCTGCTCCAAAATCATGAAGGATCATGGTGAGATGTAAAATGGCTCCGTTGGAGTTAAATGCTGGTGTTCACTGAAAGAACAAAAATAGAAAGGAAACAACAAATGCATTGCTATGGTGCTTTGGGTGCTTCATTGTCCTAGCTAGTGTCCTTCTCTCTCCCTAAGCCAGGAGAGGATGGTTTCAGGCCCATTTCAGGTGGGATCAGTTTGCCTCAGTCGATATAAACATGATGGGTTTGCAGTGGTGTACAGCAACAGGGAATGTCTGTGCAGTTTTGGGGTGGCTGTTGCTGAGCCAGAGCTAATCCAGCCCACCAGGGCTGCTGGGCCAGCAGAGACCACGGTCAACCCTTCCCTCTCCGCTACACTGCCACCAAGTCAAACCCCAGGAGTATCCACACCACCAGCCTGAAACCCCAGGAGTATCCACACCATGACCCTGAAACCCCAGGAGTATCCACACCATGACCCTGAAACCCCAGGAGTATCCACACCACCAGCCTGAAACCCCAGGAGTATCCACACCATGACCCTGAAACCCCAGGAGTATCCACACCACGACCCTGAAACCCCAGGAGTATCCACACCACCACCCTGAGTGCTGAGAGGCCCATGGGGAGGCACACCTGCAGGGAGTGACCCCAGGAAGGGAACACCCCGTAGCAGGGAAGTGGTGATTGCACAGGGGCCTCCCCAGTCCCCAGAACTCCCAGTCATGCTGGTGGCACAGCTCTCCAAGCTCAGCACAGGGATGGGCTGCTCTGCTCCTGCCCACAGCCCTGGCTCTGCCCTGGCGCTTGCTCCAGGCTGGTACAGCCCTGCTGCAGCTTGTGGAGACAAACAGCCAGGGTCTGCATCTGTGCTGCCACATTCCCAACTCAACTGGTCCAAAAAACTTTGTCCCTGTGAATGGCAGTCAAAATTAGACCTAAGGAAAGTTCAATTTTAATGTCAAGTGCCACTGTTTCATTATGCGGATTTTTCAGAGCTGCAGCCAAATCTGTCCAGTGCTGCTTAATTGCTTAATATGATAAATTATGTCTTTTGCCAACTGCTTGCCTAATTATGTATTTAATTCCTTGTAAACATCATCTCTGAGACGATGGAAGGGAGGCTGTGCAGAGTTTCCACAGCCAATCTGATGGGCAGGAGTACAGCAGCTGTTTCTGCAGCTATATTTATCTTCCTCTCATCAATGTGACTGACATGGACCTCCAAGAAGTTATCTTTTATACCCCACTCTTCAAAATGAGGACTCTCTTTGTCACTTCTCCAGGAAAGCTGTTTTTGAATCTATTATAAAAGGTTGTTTATCTCATCTCCCAAGGACTTGCATATTTTCACAAAATATCATTTGGCCTCTTGCCATGTTTTCAGCCCAGAGTGTCAGAGGCCAGGCCAGCTTCGGGCAAGAGCTGGGAGGCTCCTCTCTGTCTGAACTCCTCCTGCATCACATCAAGACACATAATTTTGGGGGATTTTTGTTGTGGGTTTTAGTCAGGACCAAGCAATTCTGACAAAGTAGAAAAATATTGTTTCAGAAGCCACTAAAAGTTGAATTTCATGTCTGGCCAAATTTAACTTTTTACGCTGGAAATGGAGGGACAGGTTGCAGGTGGACTGTACGTGAGTGCCAAGCACTCAGCAGCCCAGAAGGGCAGCAGCCCTCTGCCCTTGGGAGCTCACAATATGATGTCTGTTAATTTGTACCAAGGGAGGTCTTTAATGCTGTACTTTAAAGTGATGATCATTAGAAATAACTATTTGGGACATTACAGCTGAGGAGAAGAGGATCCTAGTCATCTGTGTCAGCACTGTAAAATATAAATGTCTCTGTTTCATTTATCAACTGCTTAAAACAAAAGATGTTTAACTTCCCAGGATTTAATATTGGTTTAGATTTTTTCCTTCTGATAGTGCACAAGGTGAACCATACCTGGTGGAATTTTGAAAGCACAATTCCCCTCTTGCAGATACACTGTACTTGGTTAAAAGAGAGCAGCTCAGAGAAATAAAGACCAGAGTTCCATTTGCAGAAATCTGTATACAAAATATGAGCAAAACTGCAGAAACAACTGTCAGAGTCACACGTGACAGCTGAACAGCCCTGCACACAATTAGGATAAAAGGGCAGTTCCCCCTGGGCAGCAACTGCATGATGGATGGCTGCAGCTCGCTGCACTGCAGCTGCACAAGAACCTTTAGTATCTTTTTGATGCACATTCATTTCATGTGAATGGAGGCCACGCTTCCTGTGTTGAAAAGAACATTAAAATATATTTCTACAGAAATTCCAAAAGCTCATAGATTTATTCTTGCATTTCGTGAGTGATATTTATGTGCTTCCCAGCTTTTTTTTTTTCTTTCCTCCTTTTGTCTCTTTTTCTGTAGTAGCTGAATAATTCATCAAAGAAGGAAGCACATGGATTTTCATTTTTTATTTTAGTAAAAAAATACTTCAAAGAAAGCAATGTCAGAGGTTTGCTCATTGTGACTCAGATTTTTGGAAAAGGCTCTGCAAAGTCTCTGGGATCTCATTTTAGCATGGATATATTTGTAGGTCTACTTTCAGTCTTATGTTTTCTCAATATAAGCTTGAAAAAAATTATCCTCAAATTTAAGAAATTCTGCCACTAAAACTGTGTATAATTTGACTGACAATCATAAGATTTTGTATTTTCATTCTGTGGTCACAGCAGAAATGTTTAAAATATTTTATTGGCTTTTTAAGGGGAGGGGCATGTGTTAAGTTCATGCTGAGTAACTTAGTAAATTTCATCAAAATCAGCTGAGAATTCTTCAGCTGAGGAAACTATGCATTTTTGGAGACTTTCTTAGCAATAAAACTGCCAATTCAAGATTCAAAAGCTTTATCTTTTTTATCTCAGTCACACTTAAAAAGCAACCCATGTTTGTAGGAGAAGATCAGAAGTTCCAAAATTCTCCATTTAAAAGGTTGACAGTTCAGTACTTTGCATGGGACCAACCCCAAAAGCAAAATGTCTTGTCTTCAGAGAGAAGGCTTTGGTCAGCACTGGTTGACTTCAAAGTGTTCTCCACTGCCCACTGTGATATTTAGTTCTTCAATCTGTCTGACACTTGAGGTTTCCAATAACCCACCATAAACATATAAGCCACTTGGAAAGTGTAAACACAGCGGGTGCTTACCAAAATGTAAATATCATGATTCTAACAGGACTAGCTGGAGTGAGAAGGTCTGGGGAGCGAGGAGCTGTGACACACAGACACAGCAGGGAACCTCATCTGACCACACAAGCTGGGAAACACTGTTGGCAAAGCCAGCAAATTCAGATGAAATAAATGGCAAATTGTCCAGAAAGGCAGGGTGTGCATGCGTTAGTTTTGCTCATTCTGTGTCCCACAACAGAGATGTAGAATTTGGGTAGGAGAAGCTATAGGTAGAAGGGTCTCAATCCAGCCTTTCCTTAGAGTTTTCCCTCCTGTTTTTCCATGGTACAGAAGAGTCCTGTTTTTAATACATTCAGGAATTGGATCACAGTCTTGGAGTCTTTGTTGTGTAGCTCTTCAAGACAAAGTGCCAGACCCATGGAGAGGTCTAAAATCATGTCTCTGCAGCAATAGAAATGATTCCTTCTATCTTTGCAGCCCATGAGCTGTGGGATGTTAGGCACACTTCTGGTAGGGAGAGGCTCTCACACCAGCTTCTCCAGGCTCTGCACAGTGTCTTGGCAAAGCTAAACCTGACAGGGACCAGCTCAGAGCCTCCAGGGATAGCTTTGTTGGGGTTTTGGCTCTGCTGTTTTCAGGTAAGTACAACACATACTTAGGTACTCATTGACATCATAGGTACCATCTCTTTTCTTGAATACTTACCTTTTAAACCATACTGTCTAAATACCTATTTTTTCCTCCTAAAGGCTAGCAAATTCTGCTCACCTTCTGCTTCTTTGGGCATTACTGGCATTTGTCAGGGATCTGACACAAGGCACAGAGATTCAGCTCTCCACTGGGAGCTATTATTTAGGGCTCAATTAATCTTTTGTCCATGTTTTGCCTTCAGCAGCTCAGCAAAGCTCCTCGCAGTGCACACTGTGCAGTGTGGTGGATTGTTGCAAGGGCTGTGCAGGTCTTTGTCTAACACACCAGCTTGTCTCACTCTCTCCTGGATTATCTTCTGACCAGCAGTTCTTATCCAGCCATAGCTGTCCCCAGGATTCCTCAGAGCCAGCAGCCCGTATGGTGTTTATATAGGCTCAGAGGGGAACCCTCTGTTGTGAGTTCATAGGGGTTGACAGGGCCCTTTTTGTCCTCCTTATGCTTTGCATGTGAATTTTGTATTGTTTCCAGACAAAGTGAGACTGTTGTATGTAGTGTCTGGAGCCCAATACATTTTTTCTTTTCTTTCTTTCAGAATTGCAACGTGAAAAATGGTTTGTGCTCCTTTTAGAAGAGGCTGAGCTGATTTATCTGACATCAGTGATGTTTTGTGGGCGGTGAATGGAGCCCCTTGTGCTTGCAGGGCAGTGAAGGGTTTGGAGTAGGGCTGCAGGCTCAAGCCAAAGGCCAGCTGTGACCAACCTTGATTTTTCTCACCCAGCAAACTCTCCAGCTACATCAGCTGGTTTTTTAATAGAAAACTGCAGTTTTTTGTGAAGGTTCAGCTGTACATTTGACTGAGGGCTCTTACCCCCTTAAGGAACAACTGAAGCAAATTTTGGAGCAAATACACTGCAGCAAAGTGCCCATAAACACTGCAGTGAGGGAACAGGCTTTAGAAAATCTAAATTTGGATTATTAAACTTTGGCTTCATGTGGCTCTTACTTTGAGACTTACCAAGAAATGAAGGTGATATGGGCTGTGTTAAAAAAATGTCTTTCAGTAACATTTAAAGACTTCTGAATTTTTCCTTGTAAAAGTAGATCATTCATTTTCTTCCAGGCTGGGGAGAAAGCTGGGTTACCCTGAGCCATGGGTGGCAGCTGGGCAAGTCTCCATGCCCCTTGTATCTGGCATCAGCAGCACACCTCAGTGCATTCCTCCTCAGGTGAGTGGAACTGGGCTCACCTCTTGCATAAGCAACAAATCAATTAAGTACTTAGTCTTTGTGACTGTGGCAACTTCTTGAGAGGTTTGTAGGCTCATGCTTCTTTTCTGACAAATTCTGTGTGTGTTTTATACAAGAGAAAGCAGAAATATTTTGATCTATCAAGGGCAAGTTGAGTGCCCTTCCTCATGCAGCATCCAGTTGTGTCTAAGCAAATTAACACTTTTTTTTTAAATGCTGTCACCCTTCTTACATAAATAAATACCCAAGACACAATGAGGGATGCAGGGGGCAAAAAAATGATGTGGATATTAATGTAGAAATTCTTAAGAGTGCCTCTGAGGTAGGAAACATGGAATTTCTGACTACCATTCCCTCTGTTCCCTTGCCTGGGGTTTGTTTCCCCCTACTTATGTGAAGCACAGAGCCTAAGCTACAGACTGAAAGCAGCAGAATGGGCCAGAGACTTGAAGAGAGTTGGTCTGGCTTGTAATGCCTGTGGGAAATCAGTATGATGGGAATGCTAGTTCTTCCCCTCCTCGCATTTTCTAATTGCAAATGACCCCATCCTTTACATCCTTTGCTCTCAGTTTGCTTGATAGACAAAAGAGCAGGTCCTGCTCCCCCAGAGGGTTCTGGCACTCCCACCAAGCCAGCTTCTCCTGGGCTTTGCCTCCAGGGGGGAGCTGAACAGGAGTGCTCAGAAAATGGGATTCCCATATGGGGTACCCAGGAGACAGCACAAAATGTTGGGAACCTGTCCTGTGCTGAGGGTCAAAGGGGATTTCCAATTTCCCTGAGGGCATGTGCATTCCCTACCCTTCAGCATAAAGGGATAATTGAAAATACAGAACATAGTAACACAGCCACCATGTGTGTGAAAGGGAATGGTAGGCTTCCAGCCTTGGGGGTGAAGGTTCCCCAGCCTCTCTGTGGTTGTGCTGGATATCACCAGAAACCACCAGGACACAAGATCAAATGGTGCACCTTGTGTCCAAACTGTTTGTGGTCAAAAAAGAGGGCAAGAGGCCACCCAGAGGCTCCTGCAGGAGGAGCACAGAGAGTAAAGGCATTCTTGTGCTTGCAAGGGACCAACACAAAAAGCAGGTTCTCAGATGTGTTCTCACTTCAGGGAGGTGCTGGTAAAGGGTGGCTCTGCATGCCAAGGCTAAAGTTTGCTTCTCCTTTTGCATCTGATATGAATGGCTTCCCCCATTCTAAGAAAAGCCAGCTCCTTTGAGAGATCCCAAGGAGTATTTACGTTTTTCAGGTGCCAGCCTTGCAGTTGGATATAAGGTGAGAAAGAACAAGGACTTTCCTTGCCTTGTCATCATGGGCTTAAAACCAACACAGTTGACTCTTATGGATCTGGTAAGAGACCCATGAGATCTCTACTGCCTCTGACTTACCAGACTGGTCTTCCAGCAGTGAGTTTCACCCACCCCAGGAGCCCCCTGTGGAATGGACATCAGCCTGGTGGGATGGGATGTGGTCTGGGGGATGGAGGTGATACCTTCTGCTTGGCTTCCCATGGATGGTAGCACTAGGGAATGTGGGGAAGGGTGCAGCCTAAAACAAGCACAAGTTAACCCAGATACTGCCTGTTCATCTCTCCAACCCATCTCCTAAGTAACATCAGCAGCCCTGGCTCTGGACCAAACCTGGCTCTGCCCAGAGGAACCATCCCCATCCAGGGACTGCTGTCCCTGTGTTAAATGGACACCGTGGGCCCTGTACAATACTTTGTGTGGCTGCTGTCACAGCTCTTTGGTTTCATGCTTAAATTAAGATAGCTGATGAATACTTAGATCCCTTTGATTTTTCTATTTCCCTGCTCTGCTTTCTCCTTTGTTCAAAGCTCTGTTAATTCTCTGTATCATCTGGTCCCCTGAGCAACTTCTCATTTCATCTTGGGAAGGAAATTAATTTAGCAGTGTTTTTTAAATTCTTATCCTATGCCCAATAATGTGAATAATGTATGTGCTACCAAAGCAATTTGTAATTAGTCCATTGTGCTGCTAAACAAAATCTTAGGACCCAGGGTTTTGATAACAGCAGGTAGGAAGGCTTTTGGCAGGTAGGAGGGCTTTTGTTACCGATCTTTTTTCTGTGCTTCACTTTTTTGGTGATATGCTCTTTATCTCTGGTATTGTCTGACTGGTTGACAGTTTCCATTTCTAAAGAAGAAAATCACTCTGAATCCATGATAAACAAAGGCCTCAGATAAGTGAATTTCAGTGGGTAATTATGTCACATTAGCAGTAACAAAAATGAAATTCAAATATCCTCACTGTCATTCAGATGAGGTAGTGGCTGAGTGAGTGAATATCTGAGCCTCAAAGTGTGCCTCTGTTCTGCTAAGTCCTTGAATTCTGGTTGATTATTTTCAATGTTCTGATTTATTTCTCATAAGTTCATAACAGTGTGCCAGTCATCTTAAAGACATTTACCAGTCAATTTTTGTGTTCATTCTCTTTCTCTCTCCTGGATTCTGACATCAAGACACATTTTTGTGAGCAGTCTAAAGCCTCCTCTGCAGCCAGCCATTATCTAGGAAATGCTCTGAGAAACCTTTCCTGATAAATCAAAAAACATTTATACTTCCAAAATGGCCTTTTCAGTTCCAAGAGAGAGCAATAGCTATTTTAGGTACATGCTCCATTAGCCCAGTTATGCTTATTTACTACATTAAGACTAACAGCTTCAGCTAATAAGATGCAAAGTTTGAGCCTCGGGATCATGTCTAGTAGTGAAGAAAATATGAATATTTATCAGGGGGGAGATTTAGCTCTTTTAGAAAGAAGAAAAGACCAAAAAAAAAAAAAAAAAAAAAAGGGAAAAAAAAGGCAGCTAACCATGTACCTGAGGTAAAATGCTGACCTAAATGGCCAGGTTTTTACCCTGAATCTTTTGCTTTGTGTTCCTTTTTAATTCCTAACAACAACAGACAAGGATGATGCTAAATGCAGGGCTGTACACAATTTCCAGAGTGCCCTTTGGTGTCACAGGTCAGGCTCCTGCCTCTGTGCTTCACCTGCACCAGGGAGGTGGGCTTTGTCTGATGAAGAGCACAGCACGGCCAGCCCCTTCTGAGGCCAGAAAAGAGGTGTGTATTGCTAAAAACACTTGTCTTGCTGCACAAGCAACCTGCATCTCACACTGCCCTTTGATGCAGAATGTGTTAAATTGGTTGTGAAAGGCTGAGCAGGGACAGGGAAGAGTTTTAGAAAGTTGAGGAACAGCTGGGCACATTTCCACTTTCTCCCCTTTGACATCTGGTAGGAGTTTTTTCCATGCTCTAATCAGATACGCTGGCTGGTTAATAAACTCAGGTGCAGGGCAGCATCTTGCCTGATGAAAATGAGTAATTATGTTTCACTTTCCCTGACTGGAATTTTGATTGCCACAGACATGATTAATAGGATTTTCTGACCATTGCTTAAAGAAAGCTTTAACTCCTAGGAAATCATTTAGTATGTGGGAACTGTAAGCAGGCTTTAAACCATCAGTGAAGATGAGGGATAGTGAGAGACTGAGGGAGAAGTATTGTGAGAGGTCTGACATTTTATAATTTTCTTGGAGAATAAGCTGATGGGAAAGGACAGAAACAGCCCAGTGACAAACTGGACACACCACACTGTATCAGGTAGAGCTGCAAGGCATGGGTATTGTTCAGGGGACTGGGAAATAACATCAGATCTGTGATATCTTGGAAAAGTAATACCACCCCTCCTTTTGGAGAGTTTGGGGAGGAGTTAACACGAGCCAGATGTTCATTTATCAAATAACTTTATTACAGCAATCAAATACAGTTGAACAAATCATAGCTGAGTGTTGGTATACCAAGCATGAAGAAATTGCACTGTGTCCTCAGAAAGCATTTTTTAAAAATAAGCACTTCATCTTCTTCATGTTTGAAATATCTAACACTCAGTTTTGAACTGGCACTGTGGGAAGGAGCAGGACTCAAGAGCAGAAGTTCTGGGAACCATGGTTTCCATCTACAGCTGTGCAGCTTTCCCATGCGCCACATGCTGCACGTGGGGAAGTCTGTCCTAACCCACACAGCTCCAGTGGCACCAGAGCTATTCAGGCCTGGGTTTCAAGGATGTAGGGCCTTGCAACAATTACCTTGATTTTGGTAACCAGAAAAGGGCTAACTTTGGCAGGAGCTTCCCCTGCACTGGGGGTGCCCATGGAAACCCAGGAAACCCAGGAACCCTGAATCATTGCAGCACTGGGGCAAGTGAGGAGCTCTGCCTGGCTGAGTGTGAGCTCAGACCTCCTGCCTGTGCCAGGGCATGTGCCACAGTCCATCACCCTCCCTCCACTGAGTCTGCCTCAGTGCATCTGCAGTTATGCTCACAATAGCCCTCTCTCAAATGGTATCTTCTCCCTGTCTCTTGGCCAGGCAGATGAGGAGCTCTGGAGCAGTGCAGTCAGTGCCCTCCTTTCTTGTGCTTGGCAGGGGAAATTCTCTTTAACAATACAGGGAAAAATCCAGGAGTTGCATTTCAGGAGCCTTAATTCATTTGTCTCCTTCTTTTTCACTATATATTTGGATGATTCTTTGTCAGGAGATAGGGCTTTAGATAGGCTTCTTGCTTCCCCATTATTCTGGGGATTCTGCATTCCTCCACTCAGACCATTTGTTCCTTTACTCTCTTCTAAAGTGGAATCTTTCCACCAGCTTCAGTGAGATCTCAGATCATGTCCACCCGTTCCCACCCACCACATTCCACTTTTGCAAGCCTGCTTCCCCCATGGTGGTCCTTTCTCCTCAACCTGCCCCTCCTCTCCACACCTCTCAGACTCCCAGCCTTCCTCTTCAGCCTGCTCATCTGCTTTATGGTCCTCACCTCCATCCGTTTTCCTGCGTCCCCCTGCCCATATGTTCCAGAATCCCCTTCCATCCCCTGATGCAAATGGCTCACTCCCCCTCCTGCCTTGCTGCCACTCTCTCCATCTGGCACTCATTCACCAGCCCTGGCACTGGCTCCTCCTCAGCTGCAGCAGGACAGGTCCATCCTTCAGGAGCTTTCTGATCATGGAAAAGACATGGCAAAGAGACTCCTAGTTCCCATTTTCAGGGCTTGATTCCAAGGGCCTTGGCTGTTCCTGAAGTGCCTGGTTTTCTCTGCACTTGTGGAAATGCTCCCAGAGAGGTCACCAACATCTGCATCTGGATGGAAGAGGAAGGAGACAGGAGCAGGCATCCACCCAGCTAGGACAGGCTCCCAGAAAAACTTTAGCTGTTGAGACCTTACAGCTTTTCCTAAGAACATGCAAGTGTGGTTTTCAGGCAGCCTGGATTTGGAGCTCTGCATAGGTGGGACACAGCCCAGGGTTTATGGGGCTGGTGCTGCCATCTCCAGATGGGTTACAGCTGGAGCCAGAAGGGCAGGAGGGGTAATATGGGAGAAAATATTTCAAAGTTTAATGCTGGAAAGGCAATCTGTAGCCCAAATGGACAAGTGCTGGCATTCTTCTAAACATCTCACTGTGTCACCTCATAATGAGAATTCTGGGCAGTGTTCACAACATCAAATGTACTCCAGCAATCTTTCAGAGGGATTGGGTGTCAGATCTCTAGCCTAATTGTGGGCTTTCAGGAGAAGCCTCATGAATACATCTAAATAGCTGGAAATATGCTGTGATACTCAGTTAAATCTTCAAAATGTACATAATTGTGCAGTCATGGTGAAGGCTGATAAAATGTACAATTACTTGGAAAAGATAAATCCATTATGAATATTCAAGCTGAGTCAGGCACATGAGATGATATGAGAGGGTCTCCTCCTCAATAATAACATTCTTCTCCCAACTACAGCTATCCAATATCAGTTATGGAGGCTCCATGATGCCTCCAAGACATTTGTCTGAATTTCCTGTGCCAGATAAAACATTGCTGATAAAATATTGAACTATGTGTGGGAGCACTTTAAAAATGTCTCTGTTTGACCAGAAACAAAATACTTCAGTAAACAAAAGTATTTTCTTTACCATTGGATAGGATAGAGGTAGCTAGCAGGGGATATGTATGGGTGTGGCAGGGACAGTGCATGTGACTGGGGGAACTGGAACGGTTACAAAAAGGTTTAAAAATTATGAAATAAAAACTTTGTTACATTTCTGTAACCTGTCTGTGCTCCTCCTGCAGCAGCACAGAACTGCTTGTCACTGTGCCCTTCCCAGTTGGTGGCCTTGTCTGCTTGGTTAGAAGAGCTCTGGAACTGCAGAACTCCTTTGAAATGTAGTATATATTCAGGAAGCAATCACAGGCATCACCACTCCAAAGACACGGTGCAACACCCCTACAGTACTTAGTTATTATGAAGAAATTGGCCACTATTTGGTATTAATATATGTCTTAAAGACCTTTTTGTATCCTGTAAAATTACCAAAATGCTGAATGGATAAAAATGTTGATGAACAATTCTGTGGGGTGGTCAAATGTACTAAAATACTCTCAGCTAAAATGTATCATCCAAAATGCCTGTCAGATTGAACTCTGCTGAATGACACTTTTTTTATCATTCTTTGCATGTTGTGCTATAAGTTAATATTTTTCTGGAACAATTGGGCAAACTTCACAATAAATACAAGTTGTAATATACTAGTATGATAGCATCTAGGAAAACACTCTGCAGTTTGTCTAGGTTTGAAGGATAACCCTTGTAATACAGGTTTTGAGGGAAGTTTTATGAATTTCTGCTGAGTAGGTAATTATTTTCTAGCATATGCTACTGTGCTTTTCTGAGCAGCTTTATTGGGAATACAGCAGACTGCTCTTAGCCTTTCACATTTGGGACTGAAGTGTTTAAGGTGTTCCTCTGAATGACTTGTGCTTGCTACACCAGGCATTCAAGGTTTCTCAGCTTAGTGACTCAGGGGGAGAGCACGCCACAGCTCTCCAGAGTCTGCCCATCAGTCTGTGCCTGGTGTGGACACAACCAGAGAGCTGTGCACTCTGTATGTCAGTGCACAAATACGCCATTGAAGCCACAGCAAAATAGGTTTGTGTTCCAAATGTACTCATGGCTCTTTGGTTTTAGTGCATTTTTTCTGGCTTCTTTGAAACTCAAATAGTCCCAGAGCTACATGGAAGGGAGACAGGCTTGTTCATCTTCCAGGGAACCACGTGAATGCTTGTGTATAGGAGAACAGCTGATGCAGAGAGAAGCAATCATACTTTTTTTGGCAGGATTGAAAGTAGGTGGTTCCTGCTACGAATACCAGATGTGTCACCAAGTGTTTCTGTGTAAAACCAGCCATCAGTCCTGAGACCACATCACCACTTCCTCTTGGCAAACAGATTTACATCTGTTTGGTCTGTCTGGCTTTATCCTGCACTGTCTGAATTTGGAAGACAGAAGGTGTAGAAATCTCACCTGTAAGAAGATTTCTGCCTTGCTCTGGACCAGTGTACTCTTCTAGCCATCTGCCCAAAACCTTTCCCTATGCAACTCTCCAAATGGGCTTCCTGAGGTTCATTTATTGACTCTCCTGTTCTCCCTTGTCTGCCCTTGCTGAGAAGAACCATCCACACCAACCTGTGTGAAGCTTACACATAAATGGAGGAAGGCAGTGTGTTATCTTGCAGGTACTATGAGAGAACATAGGGTTAGAACCAACTCAGCTCAGTGAGTCCCACTAAGTCAGTTATTGGTAAATCAGAGTATATTATTAAGGTTATTTTCATTAGCCGGTGAGAATATGGGATAGTGCTTAGAAAGTGCAAAAAAAATTACTCCTTTCATTTGTGGTACATGGGGACAATTGCCCCCTTGCAACCCCAAGAAATAATGCATGCAGTCTGTATCACATTTTAGGAATCAAAAATGTGGCCAGAGCCTAGACTGGAGAGAAATGCACCTGAATGGGAAGGGAAGAGAGTGCAGAAGACTTATTTTTCTGCAGGCTCTCAGCTCTTTTCACTGCCTCTGATTCTACTGTAGATTTTTCTCTACATCAGGATCTTCTGAGTTGGCTGTACCATTAGATTCAACTCCCATTCCCCTTTGTTCTTATGGAGGTGGAATAGAGCCTTCATTTCCTTGGAAAAGGAACTTGCTTCCTGCTGGTGACTGTGTAACACTGACATTGGCTTCTTGAGCTTTTCTCTCCCCACTCTCACGTCTCCACCTGTGGTATTTAGAGGAGTGTCCCTGGAAATTATGGAAAAGGTGGTGTCCTTGCTCCTGACATGTGATTGATGCAGACTGGCTTCCTTGGCATGGTGCATTTGGGCACTCAGGGTATGGTGAGTCTGCCTGGTATCTGCCAGGGGCAGTCCAGTTTTGAAGGTGGCCTTTTCCCTGTGTGGTTGGTGGAGATACAGTGACTCCAGAAACCAGTGCTGAGTGATATCTCTTGTATGAATTTGACCCCAGGAAGTTTTCTTCCACAGCTGATATATACGAAGCATTTCTGTTTCAAATCTACTTGTTCTAACAGTAGTAGTAGTATCTCTACTCTTGCCATCAACACAAGTTCAGGATGCCTAAACCAGAGATTTCTCTCTTCCCATTAAACTGCATCTTCCTCAGATATTGGGCATACATCTTCATCCTTGCACTTTCAGTCTGAGCAGCATCCTCAGGTTGAATGTCTCTAAAGGTCCTCATATCCAGGCAATAGCCACATCTTGCAGATTATTTCAGTGCAATTTTTCCTCATTTCTGTCTGACTGTTCTCCATCCTAATAGCCTTATCCAGATTTTCTTATGTCTCAAGTGTTGCAAGGTCATTGCCCTACCAATATATCCATCCAGATCCCGCTGAGAAGATTGTTTTCCTAGCTTGCTGTTTTGAACATGCCAGCTCTCTCTATCCACTCTACCATCAGCTTCCCTCCTCTCCTACAGTGCTATTCCATTCCTTTCCCTGGTATCATCTCTCATATACTGTCAAAACATCCGTGCCTGCCCCAGCAGGATTGCCTCCCACCCTTTCTCCCACCACCACTCGCTGGTTCCGTTTTGTTACAAGCACTTACGTGTTGTTTGTGCTGGAAGAAGCTCCTTGCAGTCATTCAAAATGCTTCTTTCTCACCTCTGAAAACTTTCTGAGCAATTTTTTTTGTTCTGACACTTGCAACCAGCTTAGGACAGGAAAGTGGCTGGGATATGGACAGAAGAGAGGTCAATACTCCCTGTTGCATTGACCAACACTTTTGGGCTGCTTACCTGAATTTATCTTTTTTTCTATGTTTAAGGGCAGATGTTAGAGCACGTGCGATGCCTAATTGCTAAGGTCCACATGAACTGTGTTAATACCAATGAGGACAGCCAACAGCTCTCCAAACACACTTCTTCTCTGACACATTTTGAAAACTGGCCATTGCTTCCCTCCAGCTCCACAGGCTGGCCTTTTCCCTGCTTTGTGAGGCAGCATCCCTTGGCTCAGGAAGGCTTCAGTTGGGATTTTGGCTGCTTACCACTCCAGATGTACTGGCTCAGCACAGATGCAGAAGGCAGTGTGAAAGAGAGGTGTGCATGTGCATGCTGCAGGGCAGCTGCCCTTCTTCTCCTCTGCTAGCACCAGCCACAGCATGTCCTCTGTATCACTCGGTGGGGCAGTGGGACTGCAGCCCCCAAACAAGACAGTTCCCTCCCACCTCCCTTGGTCATCCACGCCTTCCCCAAGCCTTGCATAAAGGGGGGATGTAACAGTGCTAGGAATTGCTAAAAGTACACATAGAATCATTGAGGTCAGAAAAGACCTCTAAGGGCACCAAGTTCAGCCGTTAACCTCACACACCCGTGCCACCACTAAACCACATTCCTACAAGCCACATTCATGTGCCTTTTGAAGCCTTGCAGGGATGATGATCTCACAGTTTAAAATTTGTTAGAAGACCTTTGTGTTTTATGAACCAAAGACTAAAATACTTTGGCTGTGTAAATAAAAAAAAATCATGACTAGATGGAAAAAAGAATCTCCTTTCCTTTTAAAAATTCATCCTTCTAAAACTTAATGTTTGTTAATACTAATAGTATGAATTAAAAATGGCCAAGTGTTGAATTCTTATATAAAGTGCCTCTAAGAACATTACTCAAACCTTCATTGCAAAAGCTTTTTTAAATACTTCTGTTTGTGTCTGCATAGCTCTCAGTATATTATGACATTTGGGTCATCTCCTGGCCATCACAAGCCCACTGAAAGCTCCAGCCAACATCACTCTGTACTAGTGCTCTGTGGGTCCATGTGAACCCCTGAACAAAGCCATGCAGAGCAGCCTACTCTCTTTTTCACAGTAACTGTTCTAAGCCACCTCTTTCCCCATGGTTTAAGCAGTCCCTGTTTTCAGCACTGCCGGGGAAGGTGACACCCTTGGGACAAAGTAGCATTCCTGACTCCTGTGAGTCTTCATGGTCAAGGGTCCCGTGGCTGAGTGGTGACTGAAGCCACAGCTCTGCCAACATGAGATTTCAGTGCTGGCCTGAGCACCCCAGCTCAGACATTATGTCCTCCTGGTGTCCTGCAGCTCTCTGTAATGCTGTGCATGAGAGAGAAGAGACCACAATTAGCAAGGGCACACTAATCACATAAATGGCTTCATTATCTTGATTAGACCCAACCACAAACATAACTGGAGTGCTTGGCAGTGCAGTGAGGCAGGTCCAGATCAGATGTCAGGGAGAGGCTGTAAGGACTGACCTTCACACTAGGTGTGTCCCAAGCCCTCTGCTCTGTGGATGAGTTTGTATCAGGTGTTTGTAGAGTCAGAGGTACTTGTGCTGGGGGCATCTCTGGAAGGACAGACTGAGTTGATCTGATTCTTGAGTTTGAAAATGGGATGACAGGGGAGCATACAATGCCTCATGATCCTCTGGTGAACAACTCCCGCTTTGGTAATATTTAAACAACAAAGAACATCAAGTATCTGATCATTTAGATGCTAAATTATCAGATATTTGATATTGAATTTGGGTTTGGTATGAGATCTTATGCCTTAAATTTTCCCTCCTGTTTTCATCCTGCAGCTGGACTGATAACTTAAGTGGGGATTTCTCCTTTCACATTCTAAAAATATAACCCAGAAATACAGGTGAAGTCTTTTTTTAGGAAATATTTCTGAAGACAGTGAAGCTTGATAAAACAAGAGAGGGTGTATGGCTTGTGTTGGAATATCAGTATATTTTTGATATGCATACAGAGAAATTTTGTTGCTACTTTGTCCTCTTCCAGCAGAGGAGTCTCCATTGCTGTGGTTGCCTACATGCATTCTACTACTTCAAGAAATCAGACACACAGTAGGTTTTGATGGGTTTGTGTTGTAATGGAGACTTGTTTCTAGAATGAATCCCTCTTCCAGTTTCTTCTTTAAGTAGAAGTTGATCCTGAATTTTTGGGCCTCCCTTAGCAGTAACAGATGCATGAACTTTGAATATGTTGCTATATAAATTACAGCCTCATACTGGTACTTCTTGGCAATTGATGCACAAAGGAAAGAGAACACAGCCCAATACGAAAATAAAAATTGCTTTATATATCTTAAATTTCTCTTTTTGAGCACATTTTATTTTTAACAGTACATTGGTTATTTTCAAATATAGACTGTGGTGAAATGCAGCCAGGGGAGAGAGAAATGAGGAAAGTATTTGGCTTTCCTACCCCTGTTCTGTGTTGGTGATGCTGGCAGTGAGGCACCTGTCCTGCTGCTCCTCTGGTTTCTGTCCCACACACTCCTCTCCTTCCCAAAAATGAGGAGCAGATCTTGGACCTGCATTTTACACCTGCCCTGCGCTGGGCCCGTTTCTCCCATTGTACACGCTTTTGAAGGAGGTTGCAATGCAGCGTGAATGCTGGCAGGCTGGGAGAAGGAATGTGTGTCACTTTTTGGCAACAAAACCAGTAAATCATACATGCAGGGAGAAGTAATGCTCCTCCCACCCAGACACTGGTGGGTCCCACCCTGCTTCCCACAGGGCCTGGAAGGGCACGGGCATCACCCTGGATGACTGCACAGGCAGCAACAGCCTTGGACTTTGACTTCCATGGTATCAACCTTTGCCCTTCCTTGGGACAGACCAACTGTTTGTGCGTTCTTCTTTTTCTCTTGCCCTCCCACCCCTGTAGTTTGTCTCGTTCCCGGGCCCAGCAGCTGCAGCCGCATGCACTCCCTCACGCCTTCAGCCCCATCAGTGGGACAGGGTCCCAGAGGGAGGGAGCACATTATCTCTCTCCAGAGCAGGACCTGTCTCTCAGCAAGGTGGAGGCAAGGCTTACAGGACTCCAGGAGGAAGTGCAGTGCAGTAATGAGGGAGGGAAAGCCTTGTGTGGGTGTCTTCAGCACAGGGCACAGCTTCAACTGGAGCATCAGAACACGTTTCCTCTGCCCTGCTTGGCCATAAGCTGGTGCTGGATATTTTCTTGGGAAATGAGCTTTCAGCCTTTCCATCCAGCTGGTATTTTAACACCAGGGATGGATTGAAGGTGTCAGACTTCTGCCTGTGTCCCTGTTTCAGGTGAGCAGAGCTACTGCACTGGATGGGCAGCACAAGCCTGATGGGCAGAATGCTGGGCTTCAATACTTGCTCTGGTACAGGTACCACAGGGACTTGAAACTGAGTTTCCTTCAGCCTCATAACAGTTTGGCCATGCAATATCATAGCCTGCTGCTCTTCCCATTTTTGTCTCTTTGTGATGGGAGTGCTGTGTAGGCTCGTGAACCAGCTCACCAGAACAGCAGTGCTCTGTAGGCTGTGCTCCCTGGTCCGGCTCAGGGGAGGCAGGCAGCACTGCTGTGGGGCATCCTGAGCCGTGGCTGCTGGTTCTATCAGACGTGTGTGGGAGGCCCAGGAGAACCAAAATTTGCTGGGAGAATCAGAAGGGGAGGACTCTTATTATTAGCCATGTCAGCCGATGACAGCCGCACCTCAGACGTCCACCCACACCACTTCCTACTCCTCTGAACCAGCTGCTCGGCTTGGCTCCACAGGGAAATGCTCAGCCAGAAGCTCATAATCCATATCTGACTCCTCAGTGTAAAATTAAACCACCCTGCTGTGAGAGCAAGGAGGAAGGCACAGCTGGTGCTCAGCTTGGGGGGTGATGGGGAAAAAAGGCTCCTCATGACCAGAACAGAGGGTTCAAGGGTAGTTGGTGAAGCAGTGGCTTTTCTGGACATCCATCACAGCAAAGTCATTGCTGAACTCCTTGTCTCTTCCCTGCCCTGATTTCAACTCACTTCTTTTTGTTTTTCTGCCTCTTCTACATTTAAATTGATGTTCAGCCTTGCACTTACCTCTAGGAATTCCTCAGCATTTGGGACAACATCCAGGATAGCTCTTTTTGTTTGCAAATTGATTTAGTCACCTCTCAAGTTCTTAGCACAGGGGCTGTGTATTAGCTGGCAATGCTACATGGGTTCTACTGGGGAATTGGAGACAGATGAGAACTTGGGGGTATTTCAGGAGCTCTCCATACAGAAAGCCTGGGGGACCATCATGGCTATGAAGTCTAGTGAGAGTTCCCCAGTGGCCTGCTAACACAGATTTTTTTTAAAAAACAATTAATAATTAAGCTTTCCTTGAGCTCCCCTTGTAATGGTGCTGGTGCTTCCAATGCTGTAGGCAGGGAATTCATATTTCTTAAAAACTCTCTTCTGCATGACATCTTGCTCGTCTCCTGGAACTCTCTGGGGCATAGGATATGGCAATCCAGGGGCATGAGATAATACAGCCATTTACAACCATGACTGGCAGATGAAAGGAGCCTGATCCTAGCCTGATCCCAGACAGCACCCCAGAATGTGGACTCAAGAACTGCACCTATGCTGCTGAGCTCCATGAAGACATGGGGGCAGCAGAAGGCCCTCCCTCCATTCTGCTGTCCCTAGTACTAAACCTGCTCAGCAGCCTGTTTAAATACTAATCATTAGCACTGAGCCCCTATTTGCCATGCTACGTGCCATGCTTTGGAGGATCACAGATCTCACCCATGAACAGGGTGGTTTTGGGGTTTTCCTGCTGCAAAAGTCAATGTGTGGTTTGTAACTGTTCCCCTTCCAGTGGCTGTGCTGCCCTTCCGGCTTCTGGAGCAAATGGTGTTTTGCTGAGAAAGGCTTAGCAACCCCACCTGGGCTTAATGAGTAAACTTTAATAATCTATTAGGTATTTTGGGGATTTTACAGTATTTTATTTGTGTAAGGTAAATCTGTCCAAGAGGGAAGAGCTTCACCACCCAAGTTCAGACTGCCCTGGGTGGTTTTGTTTGCAGGTAGGAGGTGTCATTGGTTCAGCTCTTTGGAGCAGGAAGAAAGAACCTGCTGAGCATCAGCCTCAGGTTTAGCTTCTGCTGAGGGGTAGGCAGGGAAAAGCAGTCCCATTGACAGCCCTCTCCTTAAACCTCCCTCCAAGGTGAAACTGCTGTGGAGAAAAAGGCTTACTTAGCTCCTGGTGAGTTACAGCGAAGACTTAAGAGACTTTAAAATGATCCCTGCCACTGTCTGGCTGCCTCATCTGAACAGGAAGTAGATTTTTCTAATTGCTATTAACAGTTTGTCCCTTGGCATGGGAAGTCTAACTGTGGGTTCAAATCTGTGTGTTCACAGATCAAATCTGTGTGGGTTCAAATCAGGATCTTGACCTGACTGCTTAGAGCACTGTAATTTTAATATTTTTTTAATGTCATTTTTGGGTTATTTTGCTGTATGCTTTGCTATGCTATTCTAGGTGTTATTTTGCAACCAGAGCAGTACTGCTGGCCCTGGATGGAGGGCAAGATAGGCATCCTGTCTAACACAGTGCAGGTGCCTGACATCTCTCCTGGAAAGCTTCAAGGCAACAGAGGCATTTTCCTCATAATGCAAGGGTCTGTGCCAGGCCAGAGGACAATGGCTTTATTTTAACAGTATGAGTCCCCAGTAGCAGGAGCTGTTCAGTGCAAGATGTGTGATTAAGCATGAAGGTGATGGCAGGTGGATGCCAGCACACTGCTGGCTGGGGCTGAGGAGAGGTCACCCCTGCACACGCTGAGGATTCCCATCAGCTGGCAGAGTACCTGGTCTGCCTCACCCCAATCTTAGCTTGACCTGGTTCAAATAAATCCTCTGCCAGGGATTGTCTTCACTGCTGACTTTAAATAGCAACATCTTCATTAACTTAAGCCTTCTCTTGAGCTTTGTGGCTGCTCTCTCTCTGAGCTTTTCTGTTACTCCTATCTCTGACTGACAGACCAATCCTTACTATGCCTAGTGCTAAAGGCTCCAGGCTTGGGGGGATAGCTTAAAGCCCTGGGCTGTGGTCTATGGGCAGCAGAAGTATGTGCTTCGCTGTGTAGCTTTTTGAACAGATGTCAGGGTCGTTAAAATCCTCCCTACAAGAACCATTTCCTGTGACTTTGAGGCTCTTTCAAGGTGCCTTTTGAAGATCTCATGCAGTTCCTCCTCCTGGTGAGCTGTCACAAACCCCCACAATGTCACCCTTACTAGTCTGCCCTTTTCTCCTAACCCACAAGCTCTCATTTTGCTCATCATCCCCCCCTCCAGGACAGAGCTCAAAATCATTATAGGTGTGACTTCCCTGGGGA
This sequence comes from Pyrgilauda ruficollis, assembly GCF_017590135.1. Taxonomy (NCBI): domain Eukaryota; kingdom Metazoa; phylum Chordata; class Aves; order Passeriformes; family Passeridae; genus Pyrgilauda; species Pyrgilauda ruficollis. Next base: position 9,347,863 of record NW_024523822.1, on the reverse strand, counting down.
CAGGGTGTACTGCCACCAGCTTTCCTAAAGCCATAGCCATCTCCAGTGTCAAGGACTGCAGCAGGTGACAGCCTCATCTCACCCACTGGGGGTTTTGGGAAGGGCAGAAATGACCCTCAATCCTGCATGCACAAATCCATTAGTCTGCACTTGCAGGCAGAAATGTGGAGCCATGGATCACCCTGACCATCTCCACATGACCTCTGAGGAGGGTCACAAAACCACCCAAGCACCAAAAGAAGCTTGCATGGCCTCCAGTGAATGAGGAGGATGAACCCTACAGCCCCCTCAGCTCTGAAAGGGAAGCCAAATTTCAGCACAATGACAATTCATATCCCCTTAGAGATCTGAGCTATAGTGTTTGTATCTGTGCTAAACTGCCAAATAACCTCTCAAATACTGACTGGGGAGTACAGACCCACCTGCTGAGATGGGTAAGTGCTGTAGAAATGGAATAATTTCAATCCCTCTTTGCCAGAGTGAAGCAAACCAACAAAAAGCCCATTCATCTCTTTGATAAAACCTTTTCTACTTTTTTGTAATCAATATGGCTCAGATCTCTTTTATGTAACACAAGGCTCTAATTCAGCTGAGTAAAAAGTGTAATGTAGTTTTGAGAATCTATAAAAGCTCTAACTGTGATATATTTAAAAACATCTATTCTGACTAAGTAGGAAGCAGAAAAATTACTTATATGACCATTAGTTTACTATTCCAGGGCAAACACCAATAATTATATCTCCCATTCCATGGCAAATTCAGTCCCTTCCAACAGTGTGGACATGTGTTCCTTAACCCTTTACTATGTTGAAATAGCCATTTAAATAGTACTTTCCAGTGAAGGCATGATCTGATTCTTTCCATTCTTCTTCAAATGCATTCACACCCAGCACTGCTCAGTAAGATAAGTTGATCTGGTACAAAATCTACAAAGACTTTTTGTAGTATTGAAAAGCTCCATTTCATGAATGGAGAGCATTTCACTCCTAAAACATAGCAAATCAATCAGGAGAAAAGGGAAGTGGCTCTGGGCAATCTTGTTTTCCCAGGGTAAGTTACTTTAAAATATGGAGAGAGAGGTGTTTAGAGACTCCCTGTCATCACCACTGGCTCCATGACAGGCTCTTGGTCCTCTGAAACCCCAGCCAACTATTCAGTCTCTTTCCAAGGACTCTTCAGAAGGGTTGGAGGGCAGGGAGGACTGCAGCTGTGGGCAACCCTCCGGAGCTGGCTGCAGCTGGATCTGCTTCTCCCGCCCGTTTCTTTCCACACACTGCACAGCAGCACATGCAAGACAGCAGCAGCGCCCTGGGAATCTGCAAATCCTGGAGAAAGCCAACCCAGTTAGTGTATTCCCAGGCATTGCTACAACTATTGGGTTGTGCAAACAAAAAGAGATTCAGGTCCTCAGCTGAATCCAAGCTGCAGTTTATCTTGTCTTTCTTGCACTCAACCATGAGCTGCTCTCAGGGCAGGAGGTGCCACCACCAGCACTGCAGAGATGGGCCACAGAAGAGGATGGAGCATTTCCCTACACACCTTAGAGCAGACTTTATTATTTAATTCTCTTTCCTTTGTAGTTGTTCACACATCCAAGGATGTCTGCTGACACAGACAGGGCTCCCAAACAGCCTCTGTGTCACCAAACAGCCGCTCAGTGCTGCGGGCTGGACCTACCTGCAGCTCCTGGCCAAAGGACACAGCATCCCGGCCAGCGGGTGAGTGACACCTCACTGCACAGCTCCTTGGGAGAGCTGTGCTAAGTGGACATAATTAATGGCTGGAGAATGACATTTAAACATGTGTTTGATACTTTCTCCTAGAATTAGGACAGAATTACACTACTTTGCATGCTGATAAATTCTTTTAGATTGCAACTGACTTCAGATTTGAATAAGCAGCGTAGTTCATGTTTTCTGCTACCAAAACTCTAAAATAAGAATGTTTTTCAGCTATTATTTTGGTTTTCACATTTAATTTCCATGGTGCATTTGTCATTATTCAAGAGCATACAATGCACTGCCAGCTCTGTCAATACCAGCTCAATAGAGTAGTGTCAGAATAATGATGACATCTTGCTTGCATGAATTTCAGCTTTTCTGATAAAAATAGAAAATTCTGAGCTTTATGCATAATTTTTTCTGACCCTGCATGTTGCTCTCTGCCCTACAGACCATCTTGTTTAGCCCATAAAATTCTATTTATGGATTCTCCCACCATGGGGATTCTCAGCCCCGAGCCTGCTGCTGGTACATTTGGTGCTCACAGTTTTAAGGCTGTTTATGCAAAACAGAAGCTTGCAGCAACCATAATAAAAACACCACCATGCTACAGTGAAAGGACTTCAAGGTGGAACTCATGCTTTCTGCAGGCTCCCATGGTATGCTCTGGAGTACCTGTATCTGCCAGTCGCTCCCTGTCAGCCAAGCAGGGTAGAGACAAATTAACTAGGGAAAAGGAAGACCCACTTTATGCCCACTGACTCAAGGTTCTTGTCTAGAAAGGGCCTCTTTCACTTGCCCCAACTCCTGGTTCATTAAATTCTTCTTCTTTCTGCCCCATGACACACACTCTATTCTTCATTATGTTACCCACCATTAAATCCCCAAAAGAGGAAATATTTTCTTCATTTGGAAAGTGTAATTAAACAGCCTTGATGTAAAGCCACATTTCCATATGACTCCTTTGTGCTTTTATCCAGCATGCCAATAAGCCTTTACCTGTCAGGGAGGAACAAGGGAAGCATCTGTATTTTTTCTGCTGGATGCTTCCCAGTAAAGAGCAACGGGCAGTCAGGTGTGGAACTCTGCCTGTTCAGACTGTTATTTGTGAATATTAGAGGATGACCTTGTTTTGAGTTGTCATAGTTGGTATTTCAGTTCCAATTTAAATGCCATTGCTCTGGAGGTCCATACAGTCCCTCTGCCTCTCTGTGCTGGCTGTCAGGGACACCTCATCAGTGTGGGACTCATAAGAGAGATGAGATGTCTCCTGGTTCTCCCATGTGTCACAGACAGAGACAGATGCTCCAATTGTAGGCTCCCACAACTGGAGAGAGTGACAAACTTCCCTGTTTGCCCAGACAGGTATATCAAAGGTAGAATCATAGAGTGGTTTGGTTTGAAAGGGACCATCTAGTTCCACCCCCCTTCCATGGGCAGGAACATCTTCTACTAGACTTGGCTGGTCAAAGCTCCATCCAAAGAGCTTTGAACACTTTCAGGAATGGGATATCCACAGCTTCTCTGGGCAAGCTGTTCCAGCACCTCACCATTCTCACAGGGAAGAATTTCGTACTAATATCCCATCTAAACCTACCCTTTTTCAGTTTAAACCCATTAGCTCAATGGAAGTACTTGGGATGAAGGAAATCTTAGCAATACTTTCCTTGTTTACAAGGAAAGGCAGAGTTAGGCCATCAAAGCTTCCTTGCTGTAGTGCTTGTCCTAGAGATCAGAAATACAGGGTTGCAAGGCATCAGTGCATGTACAAATTGGAGAGCACAGTTCCCACACTCTATTCCCCACTGCCAAGCCTGGAAGACACTGGACAACTCAGAAAATCTTTGACTTTGAAGAAAAACTTGCAAACATCAAGGAAGGAACCTAGCTGTTTTGCAAACCAAACCCTGTAATCTGGAAATAAGTGAGACACTGTGGCCAGCAGCAGTCTCAGAGCAGGAAACCAGGGAGCTGGAGAGCAGAGGCACACGAGATCCCATAGGTCCAATGTGGGCTGTGGGAGATGTGGAGAGGGATGAACGTGACAAAAAGTTGAGGTGGTCTGGGGATGATGAATCAGTAAAAAAGGTGCTCCTTTGAGGTGTTGAACAGAAACAGAAAAACAATGACAGAAGAACAATGTCAAAACAGGAGCCACGTGAAGCTCTCTCCTCAAAAAGTGCTCTGAACACAGTGCATGCCCTGACAAAACAGAGTGGATTTCTCCTGCTTGGGAAGTGCCAGCAGACTTGCTGTGGCACTGCAGTTTTTCTGGTTAAATGTTCAGTGTGGACGCTAAAGTTCACACCACTGCTGTCATGGTGTTAAAAGTTAAGCACCTCTTGTTGGGCTGCAAATCACCTGGCAGAGCCAAACCCCAAACTGTGCCTACTGCCCCTGCAGATTTTTGGATGTAGTGAACAAGAAAGAAGCTCAAGCAGTTTTATCCAGAAGCTCACACTGACATTTTTATCCCATTACAGTCACACTCACACTCAAAGAGCCCAAACACATGAGGCCAAAGGGCACCACAAGAATTCAAACAGTTTCAGTCTCTTCTACAACTGCTCAGTCTTGTTATATCTCAGCGTTATTCCTCACAGAGTATTCAAGCCATAAATTCAGACACAAAAGTTGTTTCTTCCCTCTCCTCCCTTGATTAAACTGCGTGGCCAGATTAAGCCTGTGTCTGAATGTTGTAATTTCCATGGGTGAATATCAGCCTTTCCTAAGGAGCAAAAAGCTGCTGGGATGTGTTCAGCCTATTTGCTGAGCTCTGAATCTACAGTATTGTTTATCAGATTTCCCAATATTTACACTCAGTTCCCATCTCAGTAAACAGATGACATATGATATGATATTACTGCTCAAAAACCCCAAGGAAATGAAAAGCAGAAACTCTTTGCAGCAGAAACCCACAAATGAAAAAGATGTTGAAATTAGCTTCCTTCTAATGCCTTTTTCTTTGTCCATTATTTATAGATAACATGCAGTTCATATGTATGTAGAGCATAAGCAGTGCTAGAAGATAGGCATTGATTGATGGGTTCAGATTCTCAGTATTTTTAACTCACACAGTGACAACTTCCAGATGCTTCAGGAGAAAGATTTCTGTAAGGAATGATAGTAGGAAAGCCAGCTCCTAAATCAAATTCTTCTTTACTGAAAAACTTGGTATGTGACAGAGGGTGGGGAATATACTCTGCATTTTTGAAGCTCAGTTGAGTGGAGAATGAGAAAATATCCCTGTTTATACACCAGTGCCTGGCCCTATCTGAATCCTACATGGTTCTGGCTCCACGATCCCTGGGCATTGAATTACCCAGGTGAGTGTCTTTTGATGAATGTGTTTGAGATTTTTCTTTTTTTACTAGAGTATGGGACTGCCCATACCTTTCACTTCGCTTCGTGTCATTTTTGCAATATTTTTGTCTGTCTCTGTTGGCAGGCAGTGACCAACAGCTCTTGGTGATGACATTGCACATGAGCTGTCCATTGGCCTGTCCACCTTCTGCACAGAAAGGCCCTTTGGTAGCAGCCCCAGAAAAAACCTCTCCCTTAAGGATATTTCATCTGCACTTTAAAAGCAAGGAGGACGGTTCATGGAATATGGGAATATTTCCAAATCTCTGCTGCATCCTGGTTTTAACTGTAGTCCCTGCAATGCTGTTGAGTCTGAGTGGCAGCCCAAGCCTTGCTGCAGGATGGAAAGGCTGCCAGTGCCCCAGGAAGGTCTGTGAACCACACAAGATAATGCTGGTGAGCACAGCTTCAGAAGAGCAAAGCAATGAGAAAGCAAACAAGTCCCTGGCTGGGACAGGACCATGGTATATGGCTTTTGCCTCAGAAGGAGAAAATCCCTCTTACTTTATTGAAGGAACACTGTTGTTACTTCTGTAAGCACTTTTCTGTTTTTAATTAAATTGAATAATTTTACATAATAAATCAAGAAATGCACCTGCAGTAAGCAGTGTAGATTGGGCAAAATGTTGATTTTAATTATGCTGAGTTTATTCAACCGTGTTAATGCCAATAACTCCATCTGGCTGGAGCAGCAAGCATGGTTTAGCATTTCTTTCCAGGTATACAAAGCTTTGGTTTGTGTAGACTGAAAAGAGATGAGCCATTGAAGGGAATTTGATTGCAATGTTTTATTTAGCAAATTAATCTTAAGCTTCAAGAACATAATAATAGCAAATAATATTATATGAACTTCATCTACATCAGAGTTATAGGGGAGCATTCCCTGCATATAAATTACCTTAATATGGCACCAGTTTTGGCAGTTATTTTAATTCAGTAATCTATACCTCAAAGAGTTAAACAAATGAGGGGATTTTAAAGACTATATTTTATTGAACATTAATGTGATATTTTGTAATAATGCAGACTAGCTGCTAAGGTGTGACAATTCTCTTTTGTGTTTCTTGGTTCATATTAATTCAGTTTTTGTTAAGAACAGAAGTTTCTTCTTTTCTAGTGCAGAAAGGAAGGCAAGCCACCCAAAGACAAGCATAATTTCAGAGGCTGCAAAGTTGTCAGTACTAACTCATTCATTCTGCATTTGGACTTTGAAGAATGTGCACAGAGAAGAGGACCCTATCTGAAAGGCCTGTGTGCTACTTTTTAAGGAAAAAAGCAAATGTACAACCTCATTAACATGAGTTACTGTTGTTAAATAGCCAGGAGATACGGAAAGAAGCAGCAAGTTGGCAGGCCCTTGTGGTTCATGTGCCAAATGAGTATGGAATTGAAGAGGTTGCCATGAAAAGGAAACTTCTTGCACAGTGATTTACAGTGCAAGTGCCTAAGCATAAACCAGAAATACTTTAGGGGTTAGGAAATACTGAGATTTAATATGTATTTTTGTGATGATTAAATAAATTCTTCCTTTTTAATAGCATGTCCTGTAAAGCTGCTTTTTAAAGAGGTCAGTCCACTAGATACACAGCAGATATGGGATATGAAGAGCTCAGCTTCCTAAAAGCTACTGCAGCTGTAGTCCCTAGCCCTGATGTCTGTGGCTAATCTCACAAGTATTCACACAGACTATGCCTGAGATGTAAGGTTTACAATATTAACTATAATAGAAAGCAGTCTTTTCTTTAGCCTGAGGTTTGCCTAAAAATTATGAATAGTTACAGTGCTTCATTGTCAGGTGATTTTGTGGAAAACAGAAAACCCAGACACCCCTGCTCTTCAGGTTCAGCTGATTCCACCTCAAAGGTTCTACTCTTCCATTAGAGAGCCCCAATGTACAAGAAGCAAGACCTGAATTGCTTATCATATTAGGGACATAGCTGCAAGCAAGCAAATCCCCTCTGGTGACCAGGCTCTCCTGGGCAAGGAAGGCATTATTCAGACGTGTGCAGGACAGGACTGCTTTGTTCCAAACAACTCAGCAGACCTGGGAAATGTAAAATACAAGGAGACTGCTAAGAAATGGTAAACAAAGGGATGTGTACATTGTGTTGCTAGTGCTGGGCTGGGCTCAGCTTCACTGCTGAAATTATATCCCTAACAGATGTCACTATGGAGGGAAATGGTGGAAAAATAATTAGTGTTAATGGCAGCTCAGTAAATTAAACCTGCAGACTCAATTACTTGGTACTCCTATCTTTGTAGGCGCTGTGAGGATCCCTAGGATGGCAGATAAATGGGTTTGGATCATACAGTCACCAGCTGATATTTGAATTGAAACGCAAAAATGAAGACACCAGTCCCACTGTTGTAGCACATGTGGCATCCTTTAGGCACAAGTTTTGGATACTAGCTTGTAGATCAGTGTGGTCAGTTGATCCTGGCTGGACCAGGTCAACCAAAGCTACTCAGTTACTCCCTTCCTTAACTGCACAAGGGAGAGAAAATATAACAAAAGGCTCATGAGTTGAGATAAGGACAGGGAGATATCACTCAGCAATTATTGTGATAAGCAAAACAAAATCTATTTGAGAAAAATAATTTATTGGCAATCAAAATCAGAGTAGGGTAATGAGAAAATAAAAAGCCCTAAATTTTGAAAGAGGAGCACAGGCGTACATGACATGGAGTCTGTGGTCAGTTCACCATAGATTGTCTCTGTCATTCCTTCCCTTGTTCAAGTGTGGGGTCCCTCTCATGGGAGACAGCTCCCAGTTCTCCAGTGCCTTCCCACAGTTCTTCACAAACTGCTCCAGTATGCCTGCATCCTCCAGGCACAGACTGCTCCAGTGTGGGTCTCCCATGGGTGACAAGTCCTGCCAGCAAACCTTCTTCAATGTGGGCTCCAATCTTCATGGGTCCACAGGTCCCAACAGACGCCTGCTCCTGCATGGTCTTCCCGTGGGATCACAACTCCTACAAGAATCCACCTGCTCCTTCATGGTCTTCCCATGGGATCACAACTCCTGCTCCAGCATCGGGTCCTCCACGGGTGCAGATGGATCTCTGCTCTATTGTGGACCTCCACAGGTTGCAGGGCACAGCTGCCTCACCACGGGCTGCATCAAGGGCTGCACGGGAATCTCTGCTCCAGTGCCTGGAGCACCTCCTGTCCCTCCTTCTCCACTGACCTTGGTGCCTGCAGAGTTTTTTTGCTCACATATTCTCACTCCTTTCTTCTGGCTAGTGCACCACCATTTTTCCCCCTTCTTAGGTACACTACCCCAAAGGCACTACCACCGTGACTGATGGGCTCAGCCTTGGCCCGTGGTGGATCCATCCTGAAGCCATGTGGCACTGGCTCTGTCAGAAACAGGCCAAGTTTCCAGCAGCTTTTCACAGAAGCCACCCCCATAGCAGCTGCACTTCCAAAACATTGCCAGGCAAACCCAATATATTCAGGGACCAGGGAGACAGCTTCCCACCCCATGATGTATCTCTGAAGGAGCAGAGGAGGAGGGATGGAGGACAATGCAGAGACTGAACTACATCTCTGCATTAGGATTTGCATACAGTGCTGTAAGAGGCAAGGCAGAAGGCTGCACATGGCTGTCTCTCACTGGAGAGGGCAGAGTGTCCATCTCCAGTGCAGCATGAAGTACATGCTGGAAAAAATTTTGAGAGGAGAGAAGGGGTCTGGTTTGGATCATTGCTGTGACAAAGCCTACAGAAAAGGACTGATATTGTGTTGGAGGACAGAATATAATAAACCCTGTTTGTCTGCCTCTGCAGAGCATGGAGAGGGAGTGGGAGCTGGGCTGCTGCCCAGGCCCAGCATGCCCCTGCATAGCCTTTATTCAGATCCAGATCATCCCAGAGAGGACAAGAACTTTCCCATCCACTCAGAGTGGTGGCCATGCCAATGTGCCCCAAGGAGCATGGCAGCCCTGGCAGGGCAATCAGGACAGTAGGGCAGACATCCAGGGAAGAGAGCTTCTGGTTTTCTCCATTTTTGTGTAGGTTGTGAGGGACTATTCATGTCTATCCAACTTGTCCTTCCCATTGAGACCTCTGTTCCCTGCTGGAGGAGCATTCCTCCCCGTGCCCTGCTGCTGGCTGCGTGGTGCCCGCCAGGCACTGCAGCTTTGCCGTGGCAGTGGCAGCCTGACCCAGCAGCAGCTGCACTCCCTGGCCAGGAGCCCTCCCTCTAGCACGGGGCTGGTGCCCACGGGGCTGTGCAGGGACACTGTGCCTCTTCACTCAATATGTGTTTTCCAGAGCAGCTTTATTTCTAGGAGGAGATGCAGAAAGGAGGAAGATGAGCATTTCTGGTAGCATTGGGCTGGTGGTTGCCTGCTGAGACATTCTTCTATATTTTGGTGCTCATTTTTGTTTGATATATTGCCCTTCTGTGTTTATTTTACAGGTGTTTATTTTGGATAGGGGTCTGTTTACATTTCTGTTTTTATATGGAGTGCACATATGTTGATATTTGCTTTGCTGGGACTTGGCATTCCTCTTCCTCCCTTCCACTCAGCCCTCACTTTGGACAAGCCACCAGTCATGGCCAGCAAGTTAAAGGCTCCTTTTGCTTTCAGCCCACTTTCCACTCACCAGCCCTTGGACTCCTCACTGAGTCAGCTCTGACAAAGCACATTCATGCTTCAAAATCCTTCGGAGAGTGGCCACCTCCACCTCCCAGTGCACCAGAGGAGACAGATGTGACATTCTTCACACATAAGGCATCTGAATTACAGCACTGCAAAAGGCCTTTCTGCCTCTTCTCTCCTCGCAGATTGACTTGGGCTCAGCAGGAGCTTCACTTCCCCCTGGGCCAGGTCTGCAGAAACCCAGCTGCAGTTTTTCCACTGATTTGTGCTGAGGTGGTGGAAAAGCTGACAAATCAGATCTTTCCTGTCCAGCCTGTGAAGTTAGGTAGGTGGAGCTTAACTATTTCTTCAGAGGGAGGGAAGCCACTGAATACCTTGTACATGAAGTTTCCCCCTCTGTGCCAGCTTAAAAGGCAGAATGAGGATGTGCTACACACTAACCCAGCTCTCACTTACATTGTCTCTCTTACCAGAAACCACAGCTGAAGTTTCTAGGAGACAGGGAATAACATTCACTCAGCCTTCTCTTGTGGATGAGCTCATCCCTTTTCTCTAATTTCTTTTTTCAGCAAGCTCCTGTCACTGTTTTGCCGGCAGCTGCTTTGCCTCTCTTTTGTTAAAAGTTTTGGGTTCTTGGCCTCTTGCCCGATGTGTGGGCTTTGCTCCATGGTCCCCCTCTGACACCATTCCTGCCTTTTTACAGCAGTCCTTACCAGCTTCACTAGAACCCCAGTGGTGAGAATCCAGCCTGGTCACTTGAGGGCATTGCAGACCTCTGCAGAGCAAGCCCTTGAAGTGATGCTGAGGAGGGGCTTTGTGGAGTTTGCAGCACAATACATGAATACTGTGACTCCTCTGACATTTTTATGACTCTTACAGGTGGGTGCTGAGATGTGACAATTGAAAACTTGTGACCTCTTGTCTATTTTTGTGTTTTTATATAATCCATGGGCAAGAGTTGTGTATGTGTTACATGCATTCAAAAAGTCATTCAACTGAATGTGCCTCTGCCCTACAAATAGGGTGTGCATGCCCTTAACGCCACTTGAGCTAGCAAAGTATTAATCCCATTTGAGCCTTTTCCTCTGTAACACAGCTGATTAATGAAAAAAATGAAAATCTGATGGGAAGCTCTCTTCTGCCACGCTCTGATGGCCAGACAGGACAGTGTCACAGACCTCAGATCTGTACTGAGCCCACAGCTTCTCACAAAATGGTGGCAGAGGACATCACTTACTTCCTAAGAGGTAACTTCTATGAGTGACCTCCTATCCTTCAGCTACCACAGGAATAGCTCTGGTAAGGAAAATTGTGTTTCCAAGCAGAGTAAGACTGAGGAACAGATATAAACACTCTGGTCTCTCCTTGAGAATGATAGCACTGCTCTAGCTCTTCCAGAGACACCTTTCCTCAGTTCTTTTCACATCTGTTGGATGCCTGCAACCAGGAGACTCATGGAAAGGCAAGAGGTGAGGAGCCATTGTGGAGTTCTTGCAAGAGACCAGGATGAACCTGGGTGAAGGAAGAAGGATGACTTTCTGGATATGGAAGTACCCATAGTGTGAGGCCAAGCTTTGGGTCTGTGTGCTTTAGGGACGTGCAGGAGTGACAAACTGAGGACTGGTGGATTCTCCCTGGGGACAGGGAGAGCCTTGGAACATAGAGCTGCAGCCTCAGTCCCTGCCTCACTAGCATTATCTTCCTTACTCTCTCTCTAGGGCTGAATTTCTTTTATCAAAACCAAGGTCCAAACCCATGAAAATAATTAGATATTTGAAGTAGTCCCTAGCTGGGAAGTGGGCACCTGAATCCACAGTTTAGGTTGTCCAGACTACTCTTGGGCTTCCCCAGTCAGGAAGACGCGGGAGGTACACCAGCATCTGAGATTTTGTATTTGCAGTGCCAATTGTGCCAGGTGCACGTGCATTGCCAGAGGCCTCACGGACCCCTGTGGGCCCCACTGAGCATCTGGTGCTCCGAGAACATGGGCTCATCTCCACAAACGACTTCAGCCTTGTTCTTGTCCTGACAGCCACTCCACTGGGGTGGGCAGAGGCTGACTGCAGAAAAGTGGACATCCTTGAACTTCTGTCTGCCCAGTTTGGTCCTGTCAGAGAGCACACAGGTACTGAGACCTCCTGGCTCAGGAGCTGTCACACAAACCCTTCTTCTCTTCTGGGCCTGCTCCATTTTGCCTGGCTCTGCTGCTGCAGGAGCAGCTCAAAGGCCTGGGAAAACTGGTGTGTGGGGCTTGCACTTATGAACCCTCATCACCAATCCCAGGAAATGAATAAAATATATATTGAATAAACTATATAGATAATTTATGCATTTTATGCCCAGTTGATCTTTAAATACTTCAAGGTCATAGAAATCCTCTGAACTGTCTATTTGCAGAGACCTGACTGTTCATTGACCAGCACATTAAAATTCTTTGTTTAATTTTGCCACTGAGCTCATGAAAAAAACAGGAGGAAATTTGTATTCATCTCCCTCCTGTCCTTGTCTGCTCAGAAGAAGTACAGGGATGCCAGCTTCTAGGAAATAGAAGAGCAACAAGTTTAGGATTTGAAAACTATATAAGAGTTCATAGGTGAGAGCTATGGCTCCAGTTCCTCGTGCAGCTTCACACAGTGTTACAGTGCTCTCATTCTCTTGGGAGGGCTTATAGGTCTCTGCTGCCTGGTGAGACACTGCTGGTAACCTGTTGCTGCAGGAGTGCCCACAGCATAAGTCAGAGCCCTAAAAATTGTCTCCAGAGGCTTTCAAACTGTAGCCAATGCTGAAACAAAGCACGGGTTGCCCTCAAATACAGAAGATGTGGTGCCTGTTCAATCATAAAGACCCAGTGAAAACACCGCCCTGTTCTATGATGTTTTATGAAAACACATTGATTAGAAAAACTGCCATTTCCTTACAAAGCATGAAGTCCAGTGCAAAGACAGGTAGTCTGCTGCTCCTTCACGTGGTGCTGTGGCATCCTGCTGGAGCAGGTGTGCCTCTGCCAAGCCTGAAGCCCCTGCAGTCTCTGCAGCCCCATCAGGAGATCTCAGCTTCTGCTGGTCCAGCCTCTGCCCTGCCACTGGGCACCAATGCCATTGGGGGGACATCCCTGTCTCCTGGGAGACCCTGCACCGTGGGCATCCTGTCAGGCCTCAGCAATTCACAGGTGACATCTTCTTTGTCACAGCCATCGTCTCCCCTGCGGCCACCAGAGCCCTGAAGTGGCTCCCCAGCAGCAGACAGACGGCTGTGCTCATTCAGGGCACAGGGCTCGTTCTGACGGCCCCGGTGGCCTCACACTGCTCTCTGTGTGTCTTGTGGCATACGTAGGGCACCAATTAAGTCAAAATGCCTTTAACTTCACTGGAAAGGGACAAACCACTCCCTGCAGGCACCTTTCTGTCCTCTGTGACTCTACCAGGGGCTGAGGCACCTTCCTTAGCTGTGATTAAGCATATTGTATATAGTTGCAACGTTATATACTCATATAATTAAAACTAATTTCAGACTATTATTGGGGAGCTCTGACACTCAAAGATCTTGAAAAAAAAATCTAAGTAATGGTGGTTCTAGACTGAAAGGATTTCAAATTCAGGATTTTTAATAGATTTCTCATTACACATTCCCTGTCTTTGTACAGCCTCTCTTATGTTCACAACAATTGATTTATTTTTATTTGAATGTATTTGCAGAAATACTTCTTTCCTCTGCATGCCTCACCTGCATTCAGACAAACTTTTCTGGCTCATAAATGGGACAGTTTTGGTTTTCTACTACAGACTCAGCATGTTTGCAAAACACTTAGTGACAATAGACATATTTTGAAGATAATTACTGAACAGAGATTTAATAGGGGTTCTTTTCATATTGCTGCAAATATGCCCCACGCCTCTATTTCAAATATTGTACTTGTTAGTCACTTAGGCCCTTGTCCAACAACTTTTAATATCACTGGAAAGACTGACGCTGGCTGCTGGATCAGGCACTACAGTGCCATAGTTCTGACACTTGCAAGATTTTAAAGCTGTTTTTATTATTGCGAGGTGTGAGGCTGGTTGTGTTCCCAGTTCCATGGATAAGGGGGAGGGGTAGCTCTGGGGGGAGCCCTGGCACCATGCTCCTCATTGCCATCCAGTTTCCCAGCTTCTCACTTCATGGTAATTAAGAGGTTTGGTCCTCACTGCTCAACTGGGGGCTGTTACCAGCCTGATAAATGGCATGAAATAAGCAGACATGGGGCCAGGCATCTTGCAGGGCAGCTGGCAGTGGCTGGAAAACCTTTGTAAAGGCTCCTGCCACTCCCATCCCAAGCACTGCTGTAAATCAGCGATTAAGTGCTCAGACAGCAGATTAAGGGAGGCTGCTGGGGACAGCTCTCCTGAGCTGCACTGGCAGCACCAGCAGAAGTGTGAACAGGCACAAGTAGCAGGATGTGTCTCCTGAAGGGTTGCAAATATGTGAAACCATGTTCTCAAATCATGGTGTCAGTGCCTGAAAGCACCAGAAGTGCTTCTGTGTGCCAACACAGGCTGAGTGAGAAGAAAAGTGCTTCCACATCTTGAGCCACCTTTTGAAAAGTACCCCAACCAGGCACTCTCTCTGATGTCATGATCCCTGTTGAAGCAGGACTTTCCTTAGCAAACTTGGATCACCCTCCTACTCTGCTTTTTCCTAATCCTGCTTCTCCTGGCTGCTCACCCTGGGCATCCCACCTCCCAGTTCTCAGCCACAGCCCAGCTCTCCATCCCCATCCTCACAGGCAGCTGATATTGGCAGTACATGCCTGCTCCCGGCAGGTATTGATCTAATATCAATTTATAAAATATTCCAAGAATTTAACCTAAATCTTGACATTTCATATTTAAAGAGGAAACACTGTACTGCAAGGCAGCTAAAGATTGTGCAGGACCTTTTCACACAGAGGCTGACGCAGGGTATGGGACCTCCCCAGGGTGCAGCAGGCCATTCTTCATATTTGAGTACTGGCCTCTGGGTGAAGGAATGGACTGCTCAGAGATCTGGGCAGGGGGACTCACTCATTTCCATCCCTGATGCAATGGTGTTGGGTGCTGGGCCAGGCTGGCCACTCATGTCCCACTTGTGTCCCCTCAGCTGCACAGGCTCCAGGTCTGTGGGTTATTTGTCATCCTTCCTGCCCTCCTGCTCCTGTGACAGCTGCTGGCACCTTTTCTTCCTGGGATATATTGCTCAGGGCTTGCTTCTTGTTGGAAAGGATACAGGTCCACTTCTGATTAGTGCTCAAAATAATAGCAAGACAGGGTTTTAAAAGGTATGGTGGGAGGATTAAAAATAGAAAAAATAGAAAGAAATATAAATACTAATATATAATATATAATATATATAGAGATAGAAATAGATATCCAGTGCTTTGCAGTGTAGGTAAACTTCCAGTAAGGTCGAGGCCACTGGGAGGGAGATGCCAGACCTGCCTGTCCCAGTATGTCTGTGATGTCTGCAGCGCTGGTAACACACCTGCTGGAAACAGCTCCCAGCCTCCTGAACTCGTTAAGTGCATCAGCACAGTGGAGTTGGCCTGAAACATTTGTGACAGTCTGACTCTGGATACATTTCCATGCTTCTGGGTCCAAAATCTGTCTCTAACTGCAACAAACTAAGCCGTATGTGTCTGAAAAAAAAAAAAAAAAAAAAAAAAAAAAAAAAAAATAGTTTCCAAATGTTTCAGGCTTTTTCATGTAAAGTGTCTCATGAATATGGCTGATCCTTTACTGCTAACCTCTGATATAATCCATTTACTGAAATCAGGGTCTGACTTGTAGGGTCTACACTCTGAACCATCCCTTCCAGATGTCTTCATCTCTTGTCTCACTGTGCCCCCCAAGCAGCTTTTGAATCCACTGCCCAAATCCAGTCAGACTGCCTGAATTCTTCCTTCTGGGGAAATCTGCCCTGAAAATACAAGTTCCTCTGTATTTTGTTTATAAAAGCTATTTATAAATTAATAGTTTATTGAAATAAATCAAAATTAACAATCTTCCACCCAGTGATATCCAGAGACATTTCAGTCCTTCTTTATGCAGCTGGATCAGTTCAGACATCCTGCTAAACCAGCCATGCAGCACGTGATGAGACCTCCATTGCTACCATTATCCATGTCCAAAACCAGCAATGTGGAGTAGCAGGAGGCTAAGGCAGAGCACGGCTGGCCCATGGACACTGGGGGTGAGCTGGGTGCCCCACAGAGGCAACTCAGAAACAAAATAGAAGAACTGGAAGGATTCTGGAGCTGTCTGCAGATGTGAAGGAGTTTGGGGCTCTTGTGGAGAAGAATCATAGGGGACATGGAGCAGGTCTGGGGTCACTGTGGTAGGGAGCATAGGGGCCATAAACACAACTCTAGAGGAAACTAGGTATTGCCTTTGCCCCCTTTCACAGCAAAATAGATTTATTTCAACCAGCAGTAGGAATCAGCTCCTGCTTATCCTGGGAGATTCCACTGTTGCCTTTCCCAGCATTATGTTAATTTTAGATTTATTTCTACTGGCTTATTTTGCTTGCTGTTTCAAAAATGAAAGGCAATGCTCATGATAAGACAAGGCAATAACTTTTCCCCTTCATTTTGGCCTACTCCCTTTCTTTTGGTCAGCTACCTTGATCTAGTCTGTCCTGTCAGGGTCATGGAGGCACTTCCTCTGTTGTATAAATGTCATTTATTGTGTACCCACAGTTTAACTGCTTTATATTTCATTGTTGCTAATCCACCAAAGACCTTAAAATCCTCTAAAAATTACCCTTTGGCAATGTGAAAATCTTCCTCATCCAATTCATTTTCCAACTGAGAATTTCCAAGAGATAAATCCAGGCTTATTTTATATTGTTTTTGTTTTTGCATTGCCTAGTTATGAAAAGTTGCGTGACAACAGTTTAAACTACCAGCATAGTGGAACTTGCTTTTTTTTTGCCTTTTAGGAATGACTCGTGCCTTTTTTCCAGAGCAGAAGTACCTTTTGGTAAAACAATTCAAAAGAGATACAGACAAATATGCAGACAGTTAAAAGAAATAAAATGCTTGAGCTGTGTCTCCCTTTTATTGTGGACTGTAGTTTCAATGTCATTGCTCTTTGCCACATATCTTGAAAAGGAAAGTTTTGAGTCAAGTCTAACCAGCCCAGCAGTAGGGTAAAAGGGGAAATATGTCTTTGCCTCCCTTGTGATGTGTTTGGAGACAGTGATGGCCACTGCTCCATACCCTCCACACCTTTTTGCAAAATGTTTTTTAGCCCATCCAGTCTGACCAGAGCTGAAGGGAACAGAGCTCAGAACTAGCTTTTTTTCCTCCAGCCAGGTAGCTTCCCATTCCTCAAGCATCTCTGCCCCTTCCTAGTTTGAGTTTGTCTGTCCGTCCTCTGCCACTGTGATCATCTTGCATGTAGACAACATCTTCATCACCATATTTCACCAGCAAAATATTTCTATGCCATTATAAATTAGAGCACTCCCAGGCTCCACCCCCGAGGAGCTCTGCCATCACCCACCTGCCAGCCTGCTCCAGGTTCAGGAAGTTGTTGTCCACTGGCCAGTTCCTCCTCACCTTACAGTTCTTATAGCTTGCATAATCTGTTTTCTCTAATACTTACCCATATTGTACCATGTTGGGGGGGTTAGCAGAGTCTAGGTAAATAACATTTTCTTTGGCCAGTGAAATCTTTTTATCAAAAGCAGATATTGGCTAAACTGAATGCTCCTGTTTCATAAAGATATGTGCTTGTATTCTCTTCCTCTGTGTTTGTTCCTCCCTTAAAATTTGCCTTTACACTACATAGACCAGATAAAGGGACCCATATTTGTAAGCAGTCCTTTGATTAGAGACAGCCTGAACTAGAAATATTTGTTAGAAATAAACTTGTTTGCTGCCAGACTTACTGTTCAATTTGCCAGCTCTTTTATTATTCTTTGATTCTCAGATACAGATCATCTAGTCTTTTGATTCAAACAGATTAGAAGTCTTCAAATGTTATTCCATTGGTAATATCCCCATATTCTGATTAGCTACCCTATCTTTGCCCCTCTGTTCATTGTCCTGTTGTACCACAGATTGAGATGAAAGAATAAATTTGTTTTGGGACTATACTCAGATCATCTTTAACTTGGATGTCACCCTTTCTCTACATAATAACTCCTCTCCGTCTTTGTTCTTGTCTTGCTGGGCTGGCTTGCAGCACTTAAGTACTTGGGTGAGTTTCATTTGCAAAGTTAACATTGTTTTGGGGCAGTTTTTATTCAATACATTTCAAAAATTTCAAAAGTCTCTTTTTCACCAGTTTTGGGTAATATTTCTTCAAATTCAGCATTAATAAAATTTCACTCTCCTGTTTGAATCTTCCTGAAGCAGATAAAACATGCAGCTGTAACACCTCGCACAGCCCTGGAGAGCACAGGGCTCTGCTCTCCAGCCCCATGATGAGTCTCCAGGGACCAGGGCAAGGAAGGAAAGGACTGTGAAGGAGCAAACAGGTGCCACTTAATCCCTGGGAGGGTCTGTGACCATCTGGGAGAGGAGGCTGAGCAGGATTGGGTGACAGCAGTGCTCAGAGTCGGTGAGTCAGGAGCAGAGATTCTTGCACCTATCTGTATTTGTCTTGTCTTTGCAACTTCTTAAAAAGTTATTGCATTTGTAGCCTAGAAGCCATCCTCAAACTGGTGTGGCATTCACCTCCTGAAGAACAAAACAGGGCACACCAGCTGGAAAATGCTGCCCTTGACAAGAGTGATGAGGGGATGAAGCGAGGCCTGGATCTGCAGTGTCCAGCCGTGGCTTGTCATCTGGCTTACTGGAGTTATGTCCCTCTCATGCCAGTGGCAGCTTCACTTTTGCTCTGGTTTGTTTTGTTTTGATGAGTTTAGTTGCTGGGATTTAACACAACTGGGCGACTGTCCCGCTCAGAGATAATGTGGGAAAGCAGCCAGTTTTCACTATCTGAGGAGTCCAGGGACATCTGTTGTGCCTGCACGGGGTCATCTCCACCAGGAACAGGAAGGAACTTCATGCAATAAGGCCTTTCACTCAAAGGACAACATATGAAGACAGATAGGAGCCAAAAATTCAGCAATATTGGTAACTGGATCTTACAGAATTTGGCTGTTCCTAGGGGTTTTTCTTTTTTTCTTGTGGTATTTCTACATGTTTCTGGTAGGCAGTTGTCAGCTCTGTCTTACTTGTGCTCTGCAGCAATCAAATATTGTCTAAGTGTGGCTGCCTTTGCTCAGTTTTGGTGGATTTTTTTCCATGTAAACCACACTCATGTGGTTTCCAGTCACTTGAAACCAGGGCAGAGTGAGCTCACACCTGCCTGCAAAAAACCATGTGTGCATGCATACCCATGGAGTCACTGAGTCCATGGAAAGTCTGATTGAGTTGACTTGTGGGAATCTGCCTTTACATTCCAGGCCACATGAAGCACTGTTGGGCTCAGAGCACGTCTGCCTGTTTGTCTGTGGGGTCCAGCCATGGAGCTGCCTTACAAACAAGATTGCTTTTACACGGGGACAGCCACAGCATCAGGTCTGGTTTCAGGAGAGACACAAAACACCAACTGGAGACTGGAAAGGTCTCAAACATTTGGCTTAGTGTCCAGAGTCCTAACAGACTCCATGTTTGTCATCACCTGTGGGGAAGGAGTGGAAGATGATTAGAGAGAAGGTATTCCACTATTGTCTGCCCAGAGACTGACAGCTTTTGGTTTTGTTGCTGCCACAGATGCCTGGCCATGCAGTAATCATTCCTGCTGCTCTGTGCCTTCCTCTTGTTGCACTGCCAGGCTGCAGCACCTGCAGTATGAAAATTCACGTGTTTGCCTTTGGGCAATTGCTGTGAGCTCAAACTGCAGGTATGTGACCAACTGGTGTCCACACATCCATCCTGCTCAGCAGGGCCAGGGACACAGGCAGGCACCAGCAGCAGGTGCTGGAAAAGGCTAAAGTGAGAAATGGGATGTCAGAGGAATGGAGTTGGCCACTGCTGTTGGAGCTGCTGATCAGGCACGGCCAAGTCCTTCCTCAGCTTGGACAAAGTGGGTACTGAAGCAGTAGGGATGGGCTGCGTCCCAGCACGACAGCTTCTCTGGCTCCTACTGCAGTGTTTAGGAAATGTATGACAAATTTATCACCACTTACCTTTTGGATATCAAGGGGAGAAAGGGGAAAAGTGTATGTGATCAAGGAAAGGGCAAAGACACTTGGTGTAAGCCAGAAAACAGATGCCAAAAATGCTTTCATTCCTATCTCTTCAGCAGCTAGTGACACTAGGAAACCTTTCCACATTATCTGTGGAGGAAGAAGTTGAGGAAGTGTCTGCCAGAGACGCTCTATAACAATGTGTACAAGGACAGCAAGTTGCATTCGGAAGAGCAAAACTCCAGAGCATGCTGAACTGACCTTTTGTTCCACTCTGACCCGACCTTTTGTTCCATTCTGACCCCTGCTTGCCCACTGATAAAAAGCCAGGCAAAGCTGACGATTTAGACTTTACCCATCTAGCACTGAGTAGAGATTAGCTGCTGGGGAGGTGCTGGGTAACTGGGAGGGACACAGAAATGTCCAGGTCAGGACTGGCAGAGAATAGAAGCAGAATGAGTGTTTACTGTGTCCCAGTTCAACCCAGGGGAGGTTTTCCTCATGGCTAGATAGTGTCTGGGTGGCAGCCTGGAGCTGGGTGAGGAGGAGGCTGGCAGTGACCAGCCCAAAGGTCATACGTCCCCCAGGCTCTTCTGGGGAAGATGTGTGGGCAGAAGCCTTCTTTGCAAGGGTGTACACAGGCACTGTCTGGGCTGGGAGTGGGCTGGAGAGGAAAACAGATTTCCAACACCAAGGGCTGATATGACCTTGAGAGCTTCAGAGGCATGGGAAGCGCTGGTACCACTGTGGATCCATGAAGGAAGGATAACATCCTGCTCTCATTCCTGAGGGTGGGCAGTGAAACATGATGTCAAAGGTGTGCTGAAAATCACTGTTTTATAAATTGGGTTATTCACAAACTGGTATATTTAACAGAAGTGTGATAGAGTATTTCCATGTGCAACTGCAGGATGGTGGCTGGTGATTTGCTATTACAAATTAAATAGTAGCAGCTACTCAGATAAGATTAACTACACAGAAATGGACAGCAGCAACTCAGTAAAAGGGGAAGAAAGAGAGGGAGTGAAAGCACAGGAAAAGAAATGTAAGAAGAAACCAAAAACATTTGAAATTTGACAGATGTGATTAACACTGCAAAGAATTTTTTAAAAACTGGAAATGTTCCTTTCAATATATGTGGGACTAAAATACATATGACTCAATTCCTGTTACTGATTTCTCTCCCATTCTCCCTATTGGTGAAAGATTTCTTTGGGAGGAAGAGGGTATTTCTATCTTGTTTCTTTGTTTTTCTGCACCGCTATCACTGTGTGCATAGTTGGTTTCCACGATGCTGTCAGGCACTTGGGCTCTCATCCAGCAAATACTTAAGCACATGTGTAACATCCCAGCCAGCGTAAGGTTATCCATGAGCTTAGATGACTTTGGGTCAGGATCTTCATTTCTCTGCAGCTCAGATGGGACTTCCACACAGTAAGGAGGAGACGCAGAAGAGCCAGACAATTAGAAAGTGTTTTTCAGAGACCACAGAGATCCTAGCAAGAAGGCTCAGGGGGTAATCCACTACCTGAAATATTATTTTTGTCTGGATGAAAAATTGGTAAATCAATTGTTCTCCAGACAGTGCTGCTTTCGGGAATTGCAAACAATCAGCAAACTCAGTCCAAATGATCTGGGCTAGGTTAGACCATACAAATACCAGAGTTTGCGAGGAGAGGGGTGGTCTGTGCTTCCCAGCAAAATAGGCCTCAAGGATGAAGGAGGGTGACCACCAGCAGGACAAGCAATGGTGGCCCCTCCTGCCCACACAGGTCCTTGCTGAAGCGCCAGTGTAGATGAAGACCTTTGCTTCCAAATATCTTTGGCTTGTTTTAAAACACCCTCAATGTTTTCTTTGATCCAAAGTGCATTTTTTCCCCCTGCATGTTGCCATATAATAAATTCTTGATTTATCCAAATTACTTTTCCTTGTTTTCTTTCAGTTTGGCCCCTAGATAAGGACATGCAACTGAAGTGCATCAATTAATGGAAAGCATCCACATTCAGCAGCAAACTCAGTGTTCTGGCTGGTCCCTTAGGAGGTACTGACTGTGATTGCTAGATGATGGGATTTTTTTCCAGCTAAGAATATTTCATCTTTTATCTAGTCTCTTAAGTTTTTGAGCTGATCTCCTGGTATTTCTGTGCCAGTGAGACGGGATTCCTACAAGGGTGATTCCACTCTGGCACACCTGCTACTGCCCAGAGGCTAAATGACTGTTGGGGTAACCAACCTCAACTCCTCTCACTCCTGGCTGTGGATTAGGGAAGAGCAGAGGCTTGAGGTTGTTCACAACAGGAGGAAAGGGATGAGGCCACCCTCTTGGGGAGAGGTTTGTCACTGCAGGCTCCAATGGTGTTATGACATCTGATCTCTGGGCCAGGAATTGGGTCCTGGCTCCTTTTAGCTGCTGGAGTAGATGATGTCCTGAAAGATGTGCAAGGGTGGCTGAAAGCGAGTTTTGTCTTACTCATGGTTCAAGATGCTTTTCCCATCTAAAGTGAAGCTGAGGGAGTTTCCCAGAGTGGAGGTGGGGGCATTGCAAGGGAAATGCAGGAGAATAAGTCAAGAAAGGAGCGGCTGGCATAGGGGAGGAGATGCAGGGGGGATGCACAAGCCCCAAAAATGATCAGTTCCTATGAGGAAGCAGGTGCAAGCAAAACTTTTAAAAGAAGCTGTTGCATATCTCAGCAGTAGAAACAATCAGTGCAACACTGCTTAAGGATAGATGATGGCATCATTAGGCTCAAATGCCAGAAAAGTTGTTGCAGACCAGGTGATCCTTTCTACAGAATGTGTCACAAAAAGGCAAATCTCACTGCAAGAGCCTTTCCCACCCCTCAGCAGAGGCCTTTGCTGGGACCAGGTCCTCACTGCTGATGCTTAACCCTGGCAGAGACTCCCTTCAGTCTGGGGGCTCTTCTCACCATTAGGAAGGGTGCTGGGGCCCCCCCCCCAAAGCCACTGGTGCTGTACAGGAAACAAAAAATATTGCTTTGGAAAGCAGAATCTTTCACCCTCCCTGGGAACAGGAATTAGTGGCAGTAAAGAGTCATGCCAGATATATGGAGAGTGTAGGATCTTCTTACGGTGCTGCATTCCTGGAAAACCATCTTCCACCTGATTTGACTCAAACAATAACTCTTTCACTGAGCCACCATCAGTGAACAGGGTGGGCTGAACCACTTTCTCTTCTTGTTTTTGTTTCAAAACCCCCTGTGCTAGTAGTGCCATGACAGCTGTATCAAAACCAAAATGTCTTTTCCTGAGGGTTTTTTTTTCCATGTTGTTTTTCTACAAGAGCAAAAGTCAACATGACAAGTTTGCTGAGCCCTGTTTCTGTCTCTTTTTTATCTATGTAACCAATGCCAATGGAAACATTAGCCACTCTTTCAAACAGCAAGCTGCAGAGGCCAGCAAAACACATGTGGTTTGTTCTTTATTAGATCAAAATCATGCCTACTTGCCTTTTCCTTCCTTTTATTTTTAAAAACAGTAAAAAGTAGTGGATGTTTGAGGGAAGATTCCAAGATGAAACACTTTCTAAGCATTGTTTTGACAAGAGGAAAGCCAATAGTAGATTCTCAGCTGCTTGCATGGATGTGGCTCCTTCCTGAGAGCGGGGATTGACGCCAGGGAAGATCTAGTCTTTTGGGTTCAAAGAGCAACCCATATAGAGTTTCTGCTCCCTGCATGTCTTCCATTTAATGGGCAAACAAATGTTATCTATTGTTAGCTCTGCAGAGACAAAAGAAGTGCAGGGGGGAAAGCTGGATGGTGCCCAGCCTTGTAGTACTGCATTTGTGTGTAAGTTCCTACACAGATACATGTGTGTTTTAGGCCTAGGTGTATGATATATCAGTGTGTGTATTGTGATACATACAACACACTTTGCTGCAGTCAGTGAAGTTCTGGCAGACTGTCCATCATCTAAGGATGCAGGAGCCAGCCCCTGTTCCCTCCTACTGCCCTCCATGGGCCCCAGACCTGAGGGGTGGGAGGGATGGAGCTGCTCCCAAACACACAACAGAAACCTCTCCCCTGGAGGCATCATATTCTTGCAGCAGGAGGAGTGCCTGTGTATCACGGTCCCAGATGGATGCAATGCATTTGTTTCTCAGCAGGCTTCAGATTTTTAATTGTAGAATGTTAAGGGTAGGAAGGAACCCCAAAGATCATCCAGTGCTGATTCATATTCAACCTTCCATCAACCAGGACCCCCAGGTCCCTTTCTGTGGGGCTGCTTTCCAGCCTCTCATTCCCCAGCCTGCCTGTACATCCTCTCTACACCCCATCCCAGGTGCAGAATCCTACCATTTCCCTTGTTGCACTTTAAGCTGGTGATTGTTCAATCCCTTATTTCTCTTCAAATTTGTTCCTTTTGATGCAGCCCTGAACTCAGTTGGCTTTCTGGGCTACCAGCTAAAACAAAATGTATGAAACTAAACTAAACTAAACTAAACTATAAAAGAACTTTTAAAAACCCTAAGCTTTCTAAACTAAACTAAACTAAACTAAACTACTCTAAGCTTTCTAGACTGCCAGCTCATGTTGAGTTCTTTATCAGCCATCACTCACAAGTCGTTCTCTGTTTTGTATTTTTCCTGTCAGTGTTCATGGCCCATGGCTTTGAGCTTACTTGGTTCACTGAAACTATAGAGGAAGCTGGTTTTATGTTGAGGGTTTTATCATGGAAAAATTAATTCAGGGAATATAGGTTTTTCTGCCACTTTTTGCAGGATGCTTCAGCTTTCTGAAGGACAGATGCTGCTGCTTTCATTTCTGCATCTGTCTGATGGTGTAAGTCTCCCTTGACCCTAGTCCTGGAAAGCTTTGACAGTTACACCGAGAAGTAGGGATTCAGTCAGCAATTTAGAAAATATCCCTGTGGAGGAGCCACATCACTGGGGAGGTGCAGGAAAACTTCAGCCAAACCTTACTAACTGGGAACATCCAAACCTACACTGCCATTATCACATGTTCTTCAGAGCATTGGTCTCTCTTTTTTTTCACTTAGTATCTTTCAGCTGGCTGAAAATTATAACCCTCTCAACATGTAATTAGTACCCCCTTATAAACACTGTGCATGGTTTAAAAACTCCTCCAAGCTCTTGTACTGCAGCAGAAATATCCTGTAAAGGTGAGTGAAAGGGATATTTTTATGCTAGAGGACGAAGGTGCTCTGCATACCCATGTGTCTGCAGGCTTGGAGGACCAGATTTACACAGGAGCAGAGCAGGTGCAGGTCCTCGAGGAACTGTTGGGGTTCTTCAACCTGGAGAAGAGAAGGATCTGGGGCGACTGTAGAGCAGCCTTCCAGTACACAAAGGGGTTTACAAGAAAGATGGAGAGGGAGTTTTTACAAGGGCATGTAGGGACAGGACAAGGGGTAGTGACTTTAAACTGAAAGTGTGCAGACTGAGATTAGATATTAGGAAGAAATTATTCTCTGTGAGGGTGGTGAGACACTGAAATATGTTGCCCTGTGAAGAAGAAGAGAAGTGGTGGGTGTCCCATTCCTGGAAGTGTTCAAGTCCAGGCTGGATGGAGCTTTGGGCAAGCTGATCTAGTGAAAGGTGTCCCATGGCAGAGGGATTGAAAGTAGGTGGTCTTTAAGGTCCCTTTGAACCAGAACCATTCTGATTGTATGATCCTGCCTGGCTGTCTCAGCCAGCTCTTTAGGGAATCAGCAAAATGTTTTTTTTGAATGTTTTGTGACCATCAAAATGCAGGTGATGTATTGTCCCCTCTTGTGAAAAAGCTTTTATAAGAATTAAGAACCATTAAAATCTCTCAGGTGCAAGCATTTTTGTCAGACCAATAGAAAGGAATGCACTACACAGTGTGGAGAGATATCTTTTTAAACTGCAAACCCAAATTTTATGTAGTATTGTACAAACATTGCCATTAAGTGAAAGAATACATCTGTAAGTTATGATACAATTTTATTGGTGGGTGTTGACATGAAGTGTCAGCCTTCTATATCGGATTAATATGTGGGATTATGTGCAACACATGTAGTAATCAGTGGGTTTCTAAAATTCATCACATTATTCTTGTTTTGTTAAACAGTCACAGGTTTCCTAGATAATTGTGAATATCTTCTTTTTATGGCATGAGTTTTAGACAGTGGGGGCTGCCTTATTCTATTGTAATAACTCTTTGAGCTCTCTTCACTGCTTTGCACTGAGACCCAGGGGGCAGCTCAGGATCTCAGAGGGCTTTGCCCCTAATACCAGCTGCCCAAGAAAGCTCCAGTGCAGTGCTGCTGCTGGAGAGGTTGTTGGTAAACTGTGCTGGAGGTGCCCTGCTCACGAAATGCTGTGTAAACCAGCGTTGGCAGTTGTTGATCCCAGGCTCACAGAATGATTAGAAGGGCCACTGAAGGTCATCCAGTTCAACTTCCCTGCTCAAGCAGGGCTCCCCAGAGCACACTACTCAGGATTGTGTCCAAAAAGCTTTTCAACAACTGCAGAGAAGGAGACTCCACAATCTTTCTGGGCAGCCTGTTGCAGTGCTCTGTCACCCTCAGAGTAAAGAAGCTTTTTCTCATATTCAGGTGGAACTTTCTATGCAGTTTCTGCCATTGCCTCTTGCCCTATCACCTGGCACCACTGGGAAGAGCCTGGCTGCTTCCTTTTGATACCCTCCCTTCAGATGCTGATAGACATTGATAAGGTCTCCTCTCAGTCTTCCTTTCTTTGGGCTATACAGGTCCAGTTCCCTCAGCCATTCCTCAAAACGGAGATGTTCCAGTCCCCAAATCATCTTTGTATCCCTTCATTGGACCCACTCCAGGAGTTCCATGTCTCTCTTGCACTGAGGAGCCCAGAACTGGACACAGCACTCCAGATGTGGCCTCACTAGAGCTGAGTAGAGGGGCAGGGTCACCTCACTTGACCTGCTGGCCACACTCTTCCTATCACCCCAGGATACCTTTGGCCTTCTTTGCCTCAAGGGCACTCTTCTGGTTTATGGACATTTTGCCGTCCACCAGGACCTTCCCTGCAGAGCTGCTTCCCAGCAGGGCAGCCCCCATCCTGTACTGCTGGGGTTCTTCAGCAGGTGCAGGATCTTTGCCTTTGAGTTTCAGATGGTTCTCTGCCCATCTCTCCAGCCTGCCCAGGTCCTTCTGAAGGGCTGCACAGCTCTCTGGGGTATTGGCTGCTCCTCCCATCTTTTTGCCGTCAGTGAACTTGCTGAGGGTGGTATCTGCCCCTTCATCCAACTTATTGATGGATAAGTTAGATGATACTGGACACAGTATTGAGCCTTGGGGAACACCATGAGCTGCAGGCCTCCAACTAGACCCTGTGTCACTGACCACAATCTTCTGAGATCTGCTGTTCAGTTTTCTTTCCACTTCACTGCGCACTCATCCAGACCTGATGAGCTCAGAAGCATTTTCTTGCTGCTGACACTTTGTCTTTCCTCCCTGCTTCTCACAGGTGAGTCTCTTCTCCAGCCTCTTCTGTGTCCTACTCCTGGCACATGCATGTGTTGTGGGGCTCTGGTAAGGTGGAGAGAGAGAGAAAAAAAGGAAATTAGGAGGAAGGAGTGGATTGTAGCTAGAGTTACAAGGGAATTGGAGACACTGGTGTTGTGTCTCTTCCTGCGGGAGTAGGCAGCACAGGTGAGTCAGAATCAGATGGAAACATGTGCTACTTTGTCCTCCTTCCCGTGATGTTTTGCTGAGAGCAGCTGGAGAAGCATCCCGTGCAGACTAGCAGAGGGACCAGATGCTGAGGCTAAGGGCAGAGGCCGAGCTGGCCAGGCAGCTCTGGGGGCCAGCCCGCAGCCCTGCACGGCCGCTGCCCACATCACTACAGCAGGACCACTGCTGCCTCGCCCGGATCTGGGCACAGCGTGGGTGACCAAGCATGTGTCACTGTGGCTATGAATAAAACTTCAGCTGCGTGTCATTTAGAAAGACCCTAATTTTAGCTAGCCAGCATGTCACTGCGGTGCCCCAGCACCCTCGCGGGGCAGCTTTTGTGCCCCTTTGCTTGGGCAAACCAGGTGTATAATGTCTTTTTTTCCGCCGGAGGTTGGGGATGCAGGAGGAAGGGAAGAGCGGCGGTCTCCCAGAGGACAGGGTTAAGGGAGGGCCGGCGGTGGGAGCAGCCCCGTTGCAGGCAGCCCCACAGCCCGCGCTGCTGGCGCGGTGTGACAGATGACCTGCTGCCAGGATTTGGGAGCAGAGCCGGCGTTGCCGGGACAACCAGCGCTCCCGGGCCGGCCGGGCCGTGTGACGGCGGCCTGACGTCAGCCGGAGGCTGAGCCTGCGGCCCGGCCGCCCTCGGAGCCGGCAGAGGCAGAGACAGAGCCCGGTGGATGCTGCAGTCATCCCCGCCGCCGCCGCTGAATCCCAGGGGCTGCCAGAGCATGGACTATTAAAAACTTGCATTTCTGCAGTGTGAGGTAACCATTTGCTTTATGTTCTCATCAGGTTTGGATTATTTTCCTTTAAAGAGAAAAAATAGAATAGAAAGCAGCTTGTATCAGTGACTGATTTTTTTTTTTTTCACTTGTTTGTTTTGGCTGGAAGTTTGCCTTGATGATCAAGCCCAGCGCTATCAGATAAATGCAGAGCAGCTTCCAGTTACTAATTCTGTGTGTAGACGGCAAAACGGTGTTAAATATAGGTTAATGATCCATAAAAGGAGAATAAAATTATATCGTTCTCATTTGACACTTTAGGAATATAAATGAACGTGAGTAATCCTAGGCTAACGCATTCAGGAGTTAAAAGAAATGATGTTTCGGCACTGTGTTTTTTATACCTCTGTTGGAATTTGTTATTTTTTAGTTCTGCCCGGCTCAGGCGGGTTTATACCCAGCGTGTCCAGTGAGGGGGAAGCCAGCAGTCAATGCAGCCAGGAGCAGCTTAAAATCCAACTCTCAAAGTTCAGCATTTAAATCATCTTTGTTCAGGCGCAGTCCCTGCGCCCTGCACTCTCCCCGGGCTTTCTGCCCCTCTCCCGGGGCACGCGGCACCCTTGACTGTGTAGTATTTGCAGGGAAAGAATCAAAACCTTCCTGAAAAATTGTCTGAAATATACCAGGAGAGCAGCGTTGCTGTAATACGGGCTTTTACCCTTTTTCTCACAAGCACACACACACAGGGCTTGTTTATTCTCTCTCTCTTTTTTTTTTTTTTTCTGTTGTGCATTGAGATCAGTTAGAATAGCTAAAAAAAGAACAGCAGCATGAGCAGCATGATTTTTCAATCACCACAGTGATTGAAAAATAAAATTCTATTTGGGTCTTTTTGTGAAAACAAGAGGGAGTTTGTGTCTGTTTCTGTATTGCGCTTACTCTGAGGTGGCTGTTGTGGGGAAGGATATCCCAGAGCTCCTGAAGTTTAGTGCCACAGGCTGAGTTTGTTTGTGTGGGAACATATAGATTTGTTTTAAGAACAGATTACAGCTGAAGCATCATGTGCGTTGTTTCCTGGAAAAGTATGTTAGATCTTTCTTATCTTCTCTAATTATACACTCCTGTTCCCTTCCTCCCAAAGTTCAAAGGGTTTATCAATAATGGTAATGATTCTCTAAAGCAGCTGCTGGTCTAACAGTGTGGAGCTACAAAACAATTTAAAACACAGAGCAGTAAAAGATTTTTAAAAGATCTATGAAAATGATTCTATGTTATATGATGTTATCAAATGCGGCATAAGTAATTGTTTCAGAAAGAGAGCCAAGACAGATATTAAAACTGAAGGCACTTCTCTAAGGAAGTTATGGCTTAGTGCTCTGGATTTCACTGCATTTGGCATTCTTAGCAGAGAACAAGGATAAATGCTGAAACATCTGAACTGTCTAAACGGTCTGAAATATCTAAACCATTTCACTTGGTGTTATCTCATCAGTCCTTTCCTGTTCCACTGATGCCCTAAGACATTATTGTTGGGGGCGGCTGAAATATTTCAAATTGTCTTTATTAAATTCTTCACCTGATGCCACTGCAGCAGTGCATGGGGAATCTCGCCTGGCTCCTCACAGGTGAGTTTTACCCAGGTTTACAGGAGCCTTGCAGCATTGGAGGGGGTGGCACCCCATGTGCAGCCTTGCCACGGGGAGTGAGCTCTGGATGTCCCTGCCTGGTGACCTGCCTGGGCTGAGCTGGGCTGCTGTGGGGAGCTGTGCTTCAGCCCGTGGCATTCATCCCCCTCCATCAGCATGTGAGTCCCCAGAGTGTAGAGGTGGGCTAGCAGGGGAGGACAGGGAGGTGGTTTATACAGCCCACGACCCTCTGAGGTCTGCTTGTTCACCAGTTTATACAGCTGGGGCAAGTCTGCAGAGGGACCAAGGCGTGGAGTATGGGGACAGATTTGAGCTGAGTGGCACCTGCCATTCAAGAGAAGTCATTCATCATCATGTCTGCAGGATTTGACTCTGTGTGTAGCTGCTGTCACCTCCCAGATTGGACTTGAATGATGGTGCTCAGTGTGGGCTGAGGCTTATGCTCATTCATTTAGGCTTGAATACAGTGTCCTATAGCATTTGATGCCTTGAAGCCACCTGTAAGGGGAAAAACAATTGATGCAACTTTTGCTCAAGAGCTATTCATTAGAAATGTCTTAAAAATACCTTCCTCATCTCCAGATGGAATAGAGATGTCTTTCTTTACTTGAAAAGGCTCTAACTTGACCTTAGAGTGAAGGATGGCAAACTGCTCCACATTTTAGCAGAAGGGTCCTGTACATGCTGCTGCAAGAGGTCTGAGAGGCAATGTCATAGGGGAAGCGGGTAAGTGCCACTGAGGTTGCACAGGGATGCGTCCTGCCTGGAAGAGTGACACCTCCGTCCCCTCTTGATGAGTCTTTGGGGGCTTTGTGCATCCCATCACCAGGCTCCACCCGTTTTGCCCCAGAGATGGGAATGAGTTGCAGGCAGGCAGCTCACAGGCAGTGCCAGAATCTGCAACTGGAGGTGACACAGATCCCTGCTCAGGAGGGAAGGGAATGGTGTGTGACAGTCATCCTGGGACTGTGTGCCTCTGCTTGACTATTTCATGCTCTTGTTATCACTGGTCAGCTCTGTGGCAAACCCTTTGGACAAGCACTCGGGTTTACCTTGGCAGGGTGTGAAGCTGCCAGGAAATGTGATGCTAAGCATCCCTCCTTCTCTGAGCTGCCACGCTTGCATGCCCCATGAGAAAAGAGCAAACAGCCTGTAGGTTCCTTCCCACCACCGAGAGGGGAAGGTGGCTGCATCCTTCAACTTCTGCCCAATGCCACAACTGACACTGCCAGCTTCCTTGGGCTTGAAATCCTGTGACGTAAAGAGAAAAAATGTGAGATGCACATGGGCTTGGCAGCACTCCACCTTCTTTTAGGGAGTCTAGACTGACCCTCCAACTTCCCATCAGCCTTCATATCATTTGCAAATGTCACCCCCTTTGCACACACACGAGGAAGGGACGATCTCTTCCTCCAGTCTCCATGTCCATGGCGAAGAGCGAGCAGAGCAGCAATTCCCGAGGAGTTGGAGCACTGCACCTTAGGAGAGAGCTTGGCTAAAGTCACATCTGTGATCTCCTCAAGTCACTTCTCACACAACTGCAGACAGCAGGAAAATCAAAACCAGATGTGAGCTGTTGATGCCTCTAGCCTCATAATAATAACACACTCAGTGTGCTCTACCTTGGTCTGGTTGAGTTGATGGGCATTGACAATCTAAATTTAGGCCAGTATCATAATAAAACCTAAAAACCCCTTGCAGTGCGGAACACTACTCCTTGAATTTTTTCAAACAGAATGCAATTTCTGCTGTCTTTTTAAAGGTCCTAGCTACTGCTGAGGCAATATTTATGGGGGGGAATAAAATCCTCTGCAGAGGGTGGCAGTTGTTAGTGGGAACTGGTGCTTCAGTATGGAGTTTCAGCATCTTAAATTACTTATTGCAGAAGTTGATTCCCACTCTGCTAAAAATCATTACATTGTGCTAATTTAATGTCTGCATCAACATTAGGAACAACTGGTTTAAATGATAGCTGATCTGCAATAGAGATTTGGCATTTTAACCAACAGTTGTTTTTCCAGTTAAACACAGATGCCATACGTAGGGCACTCTGCAAAATAAAAGCTGACCTGGCTGTTGGTTCCAAGCTAAAGCAACAAAAATCCTAACTCTGGAATGTTTTTGGTAGTCATATTTTAGACATAATCTTCTATGGTGAGCCAAAATCTGTACAGACAGCTTTAGTCAGATAACAGTTTAAAAAATAGACTATGTTTTGGCTGTACTTTTGCAGCTGTTAAATTTATCTTCTTAAATAGCAGGGAGTATGAGTTGAGGGTTGAGAAACAGTAATTTTGTAATTATTTTATATGGATTGAATTATTCTGTCATCAAATTTGCATTTCAGACAGCATTACGGTATGAAAATATAATTAGAAACTGTAATTCAGGAATTGCTGAATGTGATATTTCCCAGAGGGAGCACTGTGAAGAAGCTGCCCTTACTACAACTTTAGCAAATGTTGAAATCCTATAGGTGGAAAATGTGAAGGCTGAGTTGTAAAGTTCCTCTCCCTTCTGTGGTCTTCACCATACTGTCAACTTTCTGCTTAACTTCATTTTTCATAAGATTCATTTCCACAGAATTATCTAATCATTACGAGCTGAAGGGCTCAGATCCTGTTCTGCTGAATTTCAGACTGGCTGTGCTGATAGCTGCTGAATTGCTTTCAGCCACAAAATGACACTGAGATAATGTAAGGATCTGATTTACATGCAGAAAAACCAAGAAGCTTGACATTTGGTCTGAAATGCTGCTTTCAATTTGCCCAGCACCTGAAATTCCCAGCCACACCTCCTTTCACAGAAGATAGCTGAGGGTGGGTCTTGGTTTAGCTTTATTTGTCTTCTTTTGTAGTTCACTATTTTTTGCAGTACGTGTTCACAGTGTTGTGCAAAGTTTTAGCTGTATAAAACCCACTGATGTCAATCCTTATGGTTTTTATTCTTGTGATAGTCTATGGTTCATCATAGACATAGTAGCTGGAAACAAACATGTCTGGTGTTTTTTAGCTGGGCTTGTGTTGATAAATCCCGTGTGCTTTTATTTGAGATGTGCACTTTCTAGGAGAGCATCTCCATGGCAAATTTTTCCCACCACCTTGTTGGGGCATTGGTCAGGTCCTTATGTGAAACCAAGCCTGGGATGCACAAAGCAGGGATGGCATTGGGAGGAGACAGAAGCTGAGTGTGGGGCATGCTTGATGCTTTGAAGTCCCCATACATCTGTCACAGTCCTGCTGAGTGACAGTCACAGTGCTACTGCAGAGGAAATGTCAGGACAGGAAAAGGAGAAGTGTGGACCTGTGACCCCAAGGATGGCATGGATACATGGGCTGGCTGGTGACATGGTTTCTAGTGAGCCAGGGATGCTGTCACCCCCCGAGTGCTCTGAGGATCAAGAGCTTTTCCCATGGCTGCCCAGGGCCACCTTCCTGCACCCAGCCCTGTCACTTTGCCTGGGTGCTGGGGAAGATGTCGGTTCCATCACTCACATTTTGGGTGATGCACATCCTGCCCCTCATGTCTGGTATTTGCAATAGGAGCATAGAACAGGAGCTTCAGGGTGTCACTGCAGATGGCCATTTCTGTAAGGAGGGTGCAGTAAGCCAGGCTGGCTCTTTAGGGACAAGTGGCCTTGTTTGAGGTGCAGGTGCTGGTTTACAGTTGGGACGTGAGCAGTTCCTGAACATCACAACTGCATTTTTGCACATTTACTTAGGAACTGCAAAGGAGCAGGAGGCAGCATTTCAACTGACAGTGTCTGCACAGGTTTATACCTGCCACATGTGTCACAAAGCCTCTTAGCTGTGTGCTGAATTTCATTGTCAAGAGAATGGGTTTGGGAGCAGGCCAGAGCCAGGCTGCCCAGCCACAGGGGCGGGGTGGACCAGCAGGGATGGGACGAGGGGGGAAGAAGAGCCCTTGGCAGGGCTGACTGAGTGTGCTGGCAGGATGTGTCCAGGGCAGGCTGATGTTCTTGCACTGCTGCATCTGCCCATGCAGGGAGCTCTGGCAGTGCTGCCTCATGTCCCTGGGCATCTGCAGAACAGGACAGACAAGACTTTTTGCTCCATGAAACAGAGCTGTCAGAAGGAGTTGGGAGAGTGAAATACTCTGCCTGTGTTAGCAATGATGCAGTGATGTTGTTTAGCTGCCATGTGATGTAGCTGTGGCTAACAGGGCTGCACTCTCTTCTGGGCACTGGGTTCGAAGAAGGGCTGGAGGAACACTGTACAGTCAACCCTTGTGCAGTGCCTGCTACTTAACAACAATAGCTTCATGCTTGTTCTACTATTATAAATAGATCAGCTTTTGGAGACATCCAACATGACTTGTAGAGAGATTTTATTAGACAAGCAGATCAGGTGGTTTACAGGCTATCACCCAAGAGAAGACAAGTTAAAGCTGAAGAAGGTCAAAGTTGGCTTCTTTCCTTAGCAAATTCCCTCACTCCTAGAGCAGCAAGGTTTCCTGATTATGCCTCACACAGTCTTTCTGCATCTCCTCCAGGACTGCAAAACCACAATGGATCCAGCACATATGAAGTATCTAACTTCAGCTGAATAACACGTAAAGAGATTTCATGAAGCAATTCAGCCTGAGAACTTTTAACTCTAAAGAAATATTCTGCTCACGTTGTGCTTGCAAATCCAAGATGCCAGGGGGATGTGAGCACAAAGCTGTTGATTATTTCCACAACTGCTATGTGCTTCCTATCACAACAGTATTCTTTTGTGCAGAATGGCAGCAAGATTGCAGAGTCCCCATCTTTGCAAGCCCAGGTCCAATTAGAGCAATTATATCTCAGCAGAAGCACTGTCTGTTGTCCTCTGGACCTGTCTGTCAAGCATCCTATTCATTGCTGTTTATCACGTATGAGGCTTTTCATGTAGAGTCGTTCTGACCCTACTGAAACAGTCCCACCAGAAGGGTGGACTGTGTTTTTATTTCATCGGCTGATGTGGATGAGAAGAGTGCAAAATTATGGCTGGCCAAGGATACATCTTTCAGTCTAACCATGGTCTCCTCTCACTTGAGTATTATTGCTGGTTTGACACAGCACACAGCTTTCATGTTCAATTATTTCACTTCACCCTTCATTTTCAATTACTTTACTGCTAAAAATTGAGAACATCAGAACTCACACTTCTTCCTTGCCACATTCAAGGGTTTCCTTAATCAAAATCCCCAACGTGAATTGCAAGGCATGTAATGTTTGATGGCACATGATATTAAATCACTTACAGCTCTGATGTCTGTGTAGACTCTCTGGTCTCTGAGTTACAGGATAGTGGGAACTTCTGCAGAAAGACCATTTGTGTTTTGCTTTGCCTGTCCTGACAGGGCCTGATGAAGGAGCTGAGTGACTCCTGCTAAGGAAGTCCCCCTTGTTACCACTAAGGTAAAAGCTGAAAAGCAGAACTCAGTGAAAGGCAGAAGTGCTGAGACTTGGGAAGGTCAGAGGGAAGGTAAAGAGGAACTGTTTCTGAACAAAAAAATAGATATTTACTTTCTCCTACTGCTCTTGGAAAGGAAAATCCAGGGAGCAGTGTTTAGAGTCATCTTTATGAAACAAAGAATTATTTCTGACAATTCAGAAATGAGACTGCCTGTGAGAGAGCATCCCCTGTCCCTGCTGCTACCTCCATGGCATCCATGGTAGTCCTGGCCAGCATGCACAGCAGCACTTGGGCAGAATAGGATTGCTTTAGGAACTGAAAACATGAGCTCAGACTTTGGTTGTTCTTCCTTCAGTATCATCAGGGCAGTGGTTCCCCCACATTTATTTCCTATTTTGCATCTCTTCTGCTAGGTTTTAGCCCAGAAGGGCTGCTTTTGTCAGGTGGAACTGCAGGGCCATCTGCAGTAGTGGTCCAGATGTCACCTGTACCTTCCCTTGGCACAGGATGCTGCAGGCAGGAGAGCAATGCCAGCCCTGACCAGGGCTGCAAAGAGACCTGCCCAATTTGGCCATACCATGGCAAGAAAAAGTGAGAGCTGATCAAACAGCAGTATGACATGCTCCACATCTGCTCCATGGGGGTCTTGGTGAATTTGTTAAAGATGAGTTTATACTGCTTCACTGGATCTGCAGCTTGGCAGATTCAGTTTCTTTTCTTGCAGTGATGGCGTTTTCTGTGAGAACATGGGGCAGGGTTCTCTGCTGCTGTGCAGAGTCAGACCCCTCCACTCACCATGGATACATAATGTTTGTGGTGCTTCAACTAGAAAAATACAACTCTTTCAGAGATGGCCAAAGGTGACAGAAGGACTAGCAGGGTGACTGCTTGACTTATATGCTTTTTGTTAGACACTGGGACCTTTGCAGAAACCCCTGCCTCAATTCAAGGAATCTGATGAGAAATTGAAGAGTATTTCACTATTAGCTCACCAGGTGCCAGTTACTAGTGGGCTGTGGTGTTGCTCCAAGAGCCTGTAGTAAGACACACCCTTCCTGCATGCCACTCCCACCATGAGTGGGAGTGGCACTCCAAGCAGGGCGTTGGGGAGGCAGCTGGGAGAGAAGGAGTTAAAACAAGCCACAATTACCAATTTGAGATGTTCTCAAAAATAGCAGCTTTTCTTTTGTTTGCTGAATTCCCCATGCTTTTACAGTGCTATTCCCATTATTCTTGTCTTTCCCAAAATAACATTTTTAAGCAGAAGAATGACTTGAGTGGGGAGAAGAGGGGATCTGCAGGCCAAGTGGGACAGCTGCATGCTCCTGTGTCTGCAGTGAGGGGTATTTCAGTATTTCAGGCAATTCTGCTTCCTCACTGGCAAGCCCAGTAATTCCTCCCTGACAGCCCTTGCTTCCCAGGGGCAAGTGTTGGGCAGTGTGCTCATGCTGTCCACTGTTTTCATAGCCTGACTTGAAAAGAAGCATCTCTTGCTGGTGGATCCTCCTTTGAAGAAGAAGGAAAGGATGCTTTTGGAAAAATAAGCCTGAAGGAGCCTGGCTCCAGAACTAGTGATGTAGGCAGATCCCATTGAGCTGAGATGCAGTTCCAACATCAAAGCACCTTGTGTGTCCCACCCTAGACTGCTGGCCCAGGAAAGCAGCTGCTCTGGAGGGGCTCCCTGACAGCACCCAGCAGGGCTGGCCGGGTATCCTGCTCCCTTATCCCTACAGTCAGGCATGCAGCCAAACACAAACAGGGTGAGCTCCAGAAACACGTGCCAGCAGCCTTCCCCTAGGGCTACAGGGAGGGATAGTAGCAAAGAAGCTCTGAGAGGAATTAAAAATTAAACGCTCATGGCAGTGGCTTCCTGTCACCACATCTCAGCAGTTCACCTTCACCGTGGCTGGCTTGCTGCCCAAGCACTGGGCAGGAGCAGAGAGAGGAGCATCCCATTCTCACTGCCTTCCCTGGAGATCAGCCAGCTCTCCTGTGGTCCTGGTGGATGAGGAGGAGCTGCTTCACTGCTGCATGCACACAGAGCTGACCAGAACAAGCAGCATGCCTCTTGGTGGAAATCCCCTGAGTCCTACTGAAAGGCATCACGCCCGGAGGTGGCCAGCCCCAGAGGAGTCACATGCCTCTTGAACAGGTGTGGCTGTCCAAGCGCGGGGTGCTGAGAAGCTGAACTGGCCATACCACAGCCCTCTCTGTGGTCTGGAGTCTGCAATAAGCCCAGCAACAGGTGTGCTTAGTGTAGGTGGAGGCTGAGCCCACAGAGACTGGCATTTGGGGTGCAAGGATCAAGCCAGCCAAGGCTGGTATTTGGAGGTAGAAGGGCTGAGCTCCATGGGGACATTTGGCCCTCCTTGGCATCCAGTCCAGCTCCTTGGTGTGCACATGCCCTGAAACCCCTTCAGAGCCCCAGCAAATTCATCACTGAGCCCAAGGCCCCTTGCAAAGCATGTCCCAGGTGATTTGAACTTTGGGTCTAGTTCATAATCTTCTCTTAATATCCCACACTAGGCAAGCATTTACTTGCCCCAAGGCTTGATATTTCTTGTTTTGACACTAACATTCAAGTAGGTGACAAGCTATCCAGTTTCCTGAGATAATGGCTGTGTCTGTACTATGGCCACTGGCTGTGTCCATAATAAATGAAATAGGGGGCAACCCCAGCACCAGAGCTCAGTAGTCAAAATCACTTTCTCTGCAGAGCAGTCCCTATCCCAGTCTAGCTCCCAATCAGTTCCTATCTTCCCAGCCTGTCCGCTGGGTCCATTCCAGGGGGCAAATGGCACACAGTCACTTTTCAGGAGGGTGCAGAGTTCAACAGCACAGACAAGGGAACTTCTGTGCCAGTTGGCCCCATGCTGGGGAATGCACCCAGATGCATTTGCTTCATAGTCACAGGTGATGTGCTAAATGCCATTGTGCATAACTGGGTGAGAATCCTTGGGAGGGGAAAAAGAACCTTAAAAATAGAAGTGTTTTTTCTGAAGCCCAGGTCTAGGTACAGCTCATGAGCTGCAGGCTCTTGCCACAGCCAGGAAATCAGCCCGTTGGAGTGTGACAAAAAGGCTGGCAGCTCCAGTCTGTCAAAAACAGCAATGGGGTTCTAATAGGACCAAAGTGAAGGAAATGAGGAACATGGCTGGAAAAAAGGATAAAGAAAAGCCTTTGGTCCATAGAGCACCAGGCTCTTTACTCCTCTGTTTGTACAGAGGAACATTATCATGTACACTGATGACCTGACTCTTTACAGAGAGTGGGTTTGATGCTGATTTCATGTTGTTTCTCAGTTCTTTCCCCTGTGAGGCTCAGTTTTAATTCTTTTCTAGTTTACAATCCATTTATTTTTATATGTGAAAAATGCATAGGTCAGTATCCACTACTGTTCTACCACTAATCCAGAATAACTAAATTATTATCTGTATTAGACTTCTCAGAGAGAGACCAACATGTTCCACTTTTTTAATGCTGTCTCATGTCTAAAATCTGTTTTCCAAATCCTCCTTTGCCTGAAGTAAGCACTGTGCACTGCACAATGAACTCTCCAGCTCCCTGGGGACTGCCCAGCCCCACGTACAGCACTGCCTTTGGCACACAGCACTGTCAGGAATTTCACATTTCACTCTGCAAAGAAAGAAGTGGTGTCCAGGTGCTGTCCTCCTAAAACTTCAGGGTTGAAAGAGGTCAAAAGCAAAGGACACTTCTGAATGCAGTTTTCTCCCAGTACTTCTGGTTTTGTTGAATTCAACCTTTATGTTTTTGATCTTGGAGCGTAATGTCAGTAGGATTTGAGAGAGCCAGGGGAACATTTGCCTATCTCTTTGCCTGAGGCTCTTCAGGTAGGTTTGATTATTTTAATTACCTCCTCTGTTAGACATGGAGTGTCTTCCACTTTCCCTGAATTTCCCAGTCATGTCTGGTCACAGATCACTTTGTGCTACATGGAAGCCATCATGGAACTCTGATATTATCTGCAGATTTACATCAATGTCCTGCACAGCATGAGGATACTGGCTGAAAACTTTGAACAGTGGGGTTTAGTAAAGCAGGACTTGGACATGACTGTGTGAAAGCATAAAGTTTTCCCTTTTGACTTGCAAACAGGAGTTGCTGTGCTTCTATTGCTCCAAATAATACAGGAGATTTGAGAAGACTAGCATTAAGACAGTTTTTCAGAGTCATTGAATATGTTTTAATCCTTATTAGCCTTGAGCAATTGGCTCCCAGTGAACTCACGGAAGGAGAGGTGTAATTAAAGACCTGTCTTGCGTGGCCTGCTGTGCATTTATAGCTCTGCAACTGCTTTCAGTAGTGAAACAGAAATATGTCTTTCAAAGGAAAGCTCAACAACAGGAAATACTTCTTTCAGAAATATGAACACAAGTGTTTCTTCCAAGAATCATCAGATAAAAGCAAAAATGTTCTTAAATTTCTAGTTCCACTAAGCACCTGGCTCTAATCTACAGTTCCTTGACTTTGTTCATTTTTTAACCCAAAGGGGATCCTATTTTAAGGCATTGTTATTTCATCTGATAATAAAAGTCTATTCAACCATTTGTGTGTTTCATCAGTGTTTGCATTTCTTGTTCTGTACCGTATTTTGCACTTTTCTCCAACCTTTCCACTGAAGAATCAGTGGTGTCCGAACTGCCGCTGCTCAACTGGACATAACTCCCTGTTCCTTGCTATTTGAAGCTGGTTACCTAATTCTGCTGGTGGGTAATTTTGATAAAGATTTCACAGAGTGCTACATTTATCTGCACAGATAATAGAATGACAGGTTTTTCTCCCAGCCATTGCAGAGGTTTATGATTGCTGCTTCTCAGGTGTCTGGCACAAATGGAAGTGGCACCGTTGTGGGACGTGCTTGTTATTCAGGCATTAGCCTTGAAAAAACCTGGATTATTGCATGGTTTGTCATGTCTGTTTAAGCACACTATTTCTGAAACTGCTCCTCCTCCAATCAATTAGAAACTCCATTAAATTGGATAAACATATTAAGAAAATTAAGAGATTTACTCAAGAAATCTTTATTGCATTTCCTTATAAACTACTGATTCTAATGTACAAAGAAGATTGCTTTAATTATAAGTGGACAAAAGAAAGATCTACTCTATGTTCCCATGAGGCAACTATCAGCAACATGCACCTTCTTCATCTAATGCAGTCATGACAAGTAATTAGGTTTGGTAGTTCTCCTGGGAACAGCAGTTACCTGTATTACGGAGCCCCCAAGAGACAATGACATCAGGTGGATTTGATGGGTTTTGTGGGTATCTGTTTTCAGCTGTTTTTCCTTGCCCTGAGGAAACTCATGAGACAGCCATAATGTAGGCAGAGGGTTCAGATGATGAGCTGTTATCTCCCCATCTCATCTCCAGCCAGTTTCACTGCACTTGGTGCTGCCCTTTGGAAGGTCAGAGGATGGCAGAGAGCTCTGGTGGCCCTCTGTGCTTGCAGACACGTGCATGGCTAGTTTTTGTTGTGCAGAGGGAAGTGCCTTGGTGCTATTCACTGTGTTGTACTTTATTACCCTTTCACATCCCGAGCAAACAATTTTCAGAGGAGAAGAAGGAAGAGGTCAGTCCAAGGTGGTGTCCTAGAACAAGAGCTCCCTGCTGCCTGTGTTCTTCCCTGTTAGGTAGACATTTGACAATGGAGTGAAGGTCTGATAGGCAGAGAAATTCCTCCATATCTGTCGTGGTGTGGCTTGGGAGGGAGCGTGAGGCAGCATGGTGCTTTCCCACTGTCACAGCTGAGACAGTGCTAGGCATGCCCTGAGGCAGCAGGATGGCTGTCAGGAGGTTTAGGTGCCTACAGCCTCTGAGCCCAGGTAGGGTCACAAAGTGCCTGATGAGAGTCTGCTCTGTGCCATCCTCCTGTGAGTCTCTGCCAACCCAGAAATCTTGAAAACTGACCCCAGCTAGCCCAGGAGCACATGATCAGCTGATAAAGAAGTCATACAGGTGAAAAAAATCCTTTCCTCCCTCTTCCTGTGCCTCTGTTCAGTCAACACTGTAGTGCAGCTGTCACCCAGTAATTTCAGTGAAGTCATCAGAACTCTTCAGAAGAAAAGAATGGTATTAATAAATTATTGTGTTCCTTAGAGGAGACAAAAGGATGACAATAAAGAGGTGAAATTTTGTAGAAAGCTTGAATTACTCAATACTGAATAGAGACCAGGCATGTCTGTAATTCACTTTCTAAGAAAATGCAAAACTTACTATTTCTTGATTTGGACAACAGCCTGCTAATCCTCTTGACTCCAAGGTTAAGCCCAAGCAGCTGTGAATTTTATTGAGGTTACTTACAAATCTTAATTTCAGTTAGATTTTTTGCAATAATGTATTGCTGCTCTCAGTGCTATCTGATGCTTGAAGTGACAGAGCTGGCCAGGTTTCCTGACCTGTCTGTTTCATCCTGGCACTTGTTCCTCTGCTTGCCTAAAGCTCCCCTCACATTCCTGCCACTCCCCATCACTGATGTGACACTGCCCGCTGTAAGAAGCATGCTTGTTTCTTTGGATGCTGTTTCCCTTCCAGAAGTCAGGACAGCAGGGGCCCTTCTGACTCCCCCAGTCCACTGCAGGTATCCATGTCATATAGACCCTATTTGTGGAGTTTTTAAATTGCATTTTCCCACGACTTTGGCTCTTTGTCTTGTGATCTTTGAAGAAGGCTGTTCCACAGACTTTGCTGCTCTGGTGGTTTGAGATTTGCTTCTCATTCCCAGCC
This sequence comes from Pyrgilauda ruficollis, assembly GCF_017590135.1. Taxonomy (NCBI): domain Eukaryota; kingdom Metazoa; phylum Chordata; class Aves; order Passeriformes; family Passeridae; genus Pyrgilauda; species Pyrgilauda ruficollis. The sequence goes on along the minus strand of NW_024523822.1, from coordinate 9,305,843 downwards.
AAAATTTATTATGGCTAGTTTATACCCATTTGTTCTTTGCCAGCATTGTCCTTCAGTTTAAACAGCTTTTCTCCTTCCCTGGTGTTTACCCCCTCTGATGTATTTATAGACTTCAACCATATCCCTCTTGGCCTTTCTTTAGCAAGGCTAAACATCCAAGTGCCTCTGGTCTCCTCTGAGAGCACAGGCTTTCCATTCCCTTATTTGGCTTAATAGCCCTGCTCTGCAGCCACTGCAGGCCAAAATCCCTTTTCCTCAGTGTGTTTTCAACCTGTTTTCCTGGCCATGTACTACAGTAATCCAGGTGAGCCCTCATTTTTTCCAAAACCTGCTCATTAAGAGCATTGGTATTTCACCCTCCCTGAACTCAACAGATTGGTCTCAGCAGGTTCATTAGAAAGCATCCCTTGTGTCCTGCAGGACACATCATATTGGTATTTTCCTGTTGTCTTATGGCTATATGAGTCCTTCAGCTCTTCCTCCTGCTCCATCATTTCTAGTTAAGAACATCAATTCTTCCCACTTGTCCATCACATGGTGCATTTTGCAATAAGGAATTTCATCCCTTTGCACGATTCCAATGCTAAAATTGTCCCATTCTTCTTGTGGGGTAGTCTGGTGTCCACCTGATGGTGCCTGTCACCTTGGTGTCATCAATAACTGCACTGCTTTGAGATGATGCATCCTGGCTATTAATGAAAATGTACAACTACATCCATCCCGAGACTCAGCTTGGAAGAACCCTACTGTAACCACCTTCCACCTGAGATTTCTCCTCTGATTTTAATTCATGATCCTGAAAGAGGAAACGTCTGCCTTACTCTGTCCAGCACATCCCCAGAGGAGCGATTTGCTTTGATTTTACCCACATGGTTTTGAATTAGCCTTTCTATGTACATCCATGTATCTATTAGAAATGAATGCTTATGTGCGGGTTGGAAAGCCAGTGCAGGCAGACTTCCTACAGAGTTTCCATTTAAGGTCAGTTCGGCCAAGAAACTTCAGTTTTAACCTCTAACATTTCTACAGCTTCAGTCTGAGATCTCTTCAGCAGCACTTGCCAACTGTGGTGCTCAAGTTGGGGTGTTAGCAGATGTGTTTTGCTCTGCTTCAGTCTCCCAGTGGGTTACGAAGCCAAATTCTTGATTCAAATGACTACACTTATTTTTCAGACTTAGTACACTTTTTTTTAATGGAAGTTTGGAATGGGGTGAAAATTCTTTTGTGTTCTGGCAAGTGTCCCTCATATCTTGGCCTGCAGAGGAAGAGCAAAAATTATATTTGTACCCTTTACATTCAAAATGTGTGAGATTATAAATATCTTGTAGTCTTAAAACATTCCTGCTTGTTCTTCAATTAAGAATGTGAGATTTCTCTCTGAACATCTCCCTGTGAAGTCTGACAAATATCTGATTGTCTTCTTCTTGGTGCCAAAGGGCTTAGAGACTTTTGGAGGAGTTGGTGGTGACATCTCACAAACCAAATAACCCAGCTACTTTTCTTTTGGGCTCAAACAGACCAACAGAGGAGAAATGATAGAATATTTAGCTGACCATTTGATGACAGGAAAATCAGTCCTTGTCCTCCTTCCCATGAGTAGTTCAGGTTTTGTATAGCTCTCAATGTTATCAGCTACTACTTCTGAATATGTTGTATAAATGAGAACTGAATGAACTGAATGAGAACTAGTTCCTTTAAAAAGAAGAGGAAAAAGAAGAGGAAAGGACCTTCAGAAATGACAAGTCAGTCTAGTTAAGTTTGTTCCCTGCTTATAATTTAACTTTTTTATATGAACATTAGAGCATTCTGTGATCTAAACAATAAGCTTTTACCTTTTCATATTGTGGGCTGGCTGAAAAGCCTTTGCCTAGTGGCTACATCTGAGATGTTGTAAAACCAAAGACCAGATACTCCTGTGAAGTTCCAGACTTCATCTCATTGTTTGATGGACCAGTTATCCTGGATGCTGCTCAAAGAATAATTTATTTGAGGATTTGTCAGCTAAGCAATCAGGTAGAAAAGTCTGTTTTGTCATGAAGTTTCATTTTCCAGCCATTTTTGCTAAAATCAAGGAACTTCACATCAAGAAGGAATTATATAACTCAATCTGACACTCCATGTTGAGCAAACTGAGACTGTGGTCTGCTCAAGCAATTTTGCGAAACTAGATTCTCATATTTCTGTTTCTGCCAGCCATAAATTTGGAATTTGCTCACTCACTCTCTAGATTCCATTTAGAGATGGTATTGACTAGATTTCTATAGCTTGTATAGAGACAGTGAAATTTAGATTTCTGGATCTGGAGTTTTCTGTAGGTAAGTAATGTGGAGAGTTTGATACTAAAACAATCTTCTCCTGAGCTGTTGTTGGAGGATGTATCTTGTTAAAGGTCGATTCTAGATTCAGAGCACTCAATGTGTACCTAGACACATTCTCTGAGCCAGTCCAGCCCCCTTGCTCTGTTCAGGCAGAACAGAGTGGCTGTGAGTGCCCAGTGGTGGATCCTTTCCACCAAGGAAGCTCCCTGCTGATCTGAACCTTCAGAGGGAACACTTTTGCTGGTCTCTGCCTCTCCTGTCAGTACAGGGCACAGACTGGAGATGAGCAGAGCTGGACAGCTGGGTCCCCAGCACACGCAGAGCTCATGGTATCAGTCAGAGAGGTCCCTGGGGGCTGCAGCCCCCGTGCCACCCCACGGGCTAGTGCGGAGTCACAGTGTGCAGCCAGGTGCCTGGAACCAAATTCTTCTCCCCTTTCTTCCCTTCCCACGGCATCATCTCTTGCTGAGAAACTTGAATGTAGGAAGCACCCAAACCAGAAGCATAGGCAGGGGAGTCTGCCAGTCTGCAACTGCTTAGCATCTCAAAAGGAAGACTGAATTCCTTGTATCTGATGATCAAGATGCAGGCAGTCACTTTATTGACAGAATTGGTTCATATTCCAGTCCATCATGTGTACAGATAATGCACTGTGGGATTAAGCTACTGTAGCAATAAATTTCCTAACCTAATTTTAAAAGATAAAAGCTCCAGTGAAGTGAGGCTTCATGGCACAATCCACTCCATTCAATTTCCAGTCCTTCAGAAGAGCAGGCGAGAGCACCCTCCCTCAGGTTGCTGCTCTATGTCTCTGACCTCCTCCTACAAAAGCAAGTTTTCCAGGGAAGGAAATAGAGCAGCACTAAATCTCCCCTCCCTCTGGCTACCAGCATCTGCTGTCACTCTTCTCAGCTCACGTGAAAGGTCATATGGAGCTGGCTCGTGGTCCTTATGGTCTGAGAAGCCCTCCAAGTAAAACAGGGAATGCTGTCTGGCCCCAGAAGATCTGCCTCTCCTTGTCTGCATCCTCCCCTCTTCTGCAGCATTTCCTGACCACCCTACTCTTCCAAGGAGTTTTAGAGAGCCACAAGCACTGCCAGTCCACCGTGCCTTTGATCTGGAAACAGGAGTGGCTTCTGAGTGCTGGTGGCACATGAGGTGCTGGTCCCCACTGGCTATTGCAGCTCAGCAGCAGAAGGAGGGAGAGAGCAGCCTGTGGCACAGTGATGCTGGGTAGATATCTCAGGCCTTTGTTCATGTTTTGGGCTCAGGGAGGGCTGAATGCACCGGCATTGCACAAGGTCTGATGGTGTCTGGGGATTGCTCAATGCCCACAGGCCTCCCGTGGCAGTAACTGAGGGACAGATATTGCAGCCATAAGGAAACCCCAAGAGCTGAGCATTTTAGGCTGGATGGCATCTTAAATCTCAGCAGGGCAACTGCTGAACTCGTCCATCTCTGCAGCCTCAGAGATGGGAATGGCTCTGCTACAGTGTGGTCAGGCCCCAGGGAACGAGGTGGCTGCGTGTGCCTGGAGCAGCTGTGCAGAGAGGCAGACAGGTGCCCCTCAAGGCATCACAAGTCAGAATCAGCAAATAGTTGAGGCTGGGAAGGACCCTTAAAGGTCATCTAGTCCAACCCCCAGGTCTTAACAGGTCATTGATTTCCATTCATGATTGAGCTGCCTTGCACTGCTAGTGACACCAGAGTTTCTTGGAACTTCACTGAATTAAATTTTCATCTGGCCATGCTGCTGGGATGGTATTGTTAGAAACCACAGGCATGAAGCCCGTGTAATGCTGGTGGCAGTAGCTTTATTTCTCTTGGCCATGCTGGAGGAGTTCTCAAGCTCCAGCAGACTTGTCTGAGAAATTTGTTGTCTTCACGTTTGAAAAGGCAGCATTTACACTGCAGGCTCCAGCAATGTGCTTGGTATGTACTAGTTTAATATAATTTTAAGTCATTGATTAGGACAAAAAGGAATCCCTGTGTTGGTGTGTTGTCTTTCTTTCTGAAGGCCAAACTGTTTGATGGTCCAAACAGTGTGCTAAAAGCATCTGCAGTAAGAAGGCAGTGGCATCTTGTTCACATGGAAACTCCTGGAAAAATTATTTATGGCTTCTTTATTAACAAAATCCAAATAAATTAGTACTTTTTGTGCTGTTTGCATTCTTAAAGTGCAGTTCAAAAGGAAATTCATGCAAAAAAATATAACATTTTCAGGTATGAACCCTGCCCATAATTATTGCCTGCATAGAAGACTGCTACAACCTATTTACTTGCACCAGCTTCACAACTGGCCTCCAGCCAGCAGCTGAGGTTCACCCCACTTCTAGATGTGAACCTCAGACAAGGTTTACAGGAAACCTTCAAAAAATACAAGTTGGTGGTTTCAGTAGGGCTCGGCAGCACCAGCTCCCAGGGCCTTCCTTTGCCTGCTTATTTTCATATTATATTTTACCATCTGCATTTCAAAGAGAAGTGTTTGCAACTTTTTTATGAATCAAGATTGATATTAGGCACTAAAGCGGACAAATGCTTTTTGCTTGGATTCTTTGGCCAATATGCACATTGCTTACAAGTTCCCATTTGAAGCAGTTGTGTAAAACAGGTAAAACACTCTGAAAACCCTTTCCTTCACTGCTGGCTCTTGCTGCAAGTGGTTCCAGTCATTGTGCAGAGCTCTAGGGGCTGCTCATCATCTCTGTGCTCAGCACACCCATGTCACCCACCTCCACCTCTGGCTCAGCTTATCTTCCCTGTCTCTGCTGCGATTCTTACTTTACTGGGCTTTGTTTGGTTAATGGCCTTGTTCTTCTCCACTTGTATGTGTCTGAGGAACTGCAGTGCCTAGTGGGGTGCAAGCTGGAATGGACTGTGGCCACAGGCAGGGCAGAGCTTGGGGAGGCACCAGAGGCAGTGGGCCAGGTAGTAGGGTGTGTCAAGGTCAGGTGGTTTTGAGGAATCAGATCAGTTCTGTCAGTTCTCTCTCAGCCAAGCCAAGGAGGTCTCTGGGCTCAGTTCTGCAGGAGTTCCAGAAGTGCTGCTGGACATCACTCTGGTGTAAGCAGTGATTACTTTGCTGATCTGAGGGAGGGAGACAGCTGCATGTTAGGGAAGTCTGGCCCATTTCCATCCTGCTGCATTGTCATTTTCCACAAAAGTATTTACCAGCAGTTGCTCCAGCCACTTGCCAAAAAAAGAGGAGTTTTTCTTCCTTCAAACAAGAGTGAATGGAGCATTAGAACTATATATACATATTTTTATACTTGGTAGTTTCTCACAATAAGTGTACCACATGACATAGAATGGAATTGTTTTAGAGGAACCAGCACACACATCAAAGCTTTGATTGTAAACTTCCAGCTCAGAGAAGGAGATGAGCAATCTCTATGTTCAATTATAACTGCAGATATTTCCTTTTTCCTAAGCTGGTGTCTGTTACCATGGCCACAACCTTCAAAGTTTTCTGGCTGTTTTAAAGTCATTACTAGGAGTGAAAGAGCAGATGTTTAATTACATTCTTCTTATTCCATTCACTAAGTGCAGCTGACATTTTAGAAGTCCTCAGTAAAAAAATAAATCCTTTTTTTATTGTTTATCATTTTCCTAGAGAAAAATAGCAGAAGTTAATTAATATATGCCAATATGCAGTTTGTCTACAACTTCTGAGTAGAGGTGAGGAAAGCAGTTTCCTGACATCTTAAGGACTGGGTATTGGATTGGTATTAGCAATAATCGGAGGTAAGTGAAAACCATGCTGTAGAAAGTACAGCAGTTGTTGTCCTGGTCACTGACAACCCCAAAGGATTGAGACTGTCCTTTGAACACTCTGGTTTCTACCCAAAGAAGTACTGTTAAGCCAGAGCCATGTATTTGTACATCACAGCAGAGTCCTGCACAGACCCTGCTGCCCAGGTGTTGTGACTGTCACCATCCCCACTGTGTGTACAATCCTCTGGGATTCATCAAAACACAAGACTTCACCAGAAACTTCTCCTCCGCCACATTGTGGCATTTCTGGTTTGTGGATAGAGACAATAATTACTCAGGAGATTGCTCAGCCAACAGGACTGCAGGGAACCTGGTCTCCTGGATGTCTCATGGATTGTTCATGGTATGTTCCTCTTTACTTAGACAGCATTACCACTTGTGTCACAGAATAGAAGATTTGTTCATTAAAGCTTCTTGTACTCAGGTTTGCCTAAGTTTAGCATTTTGTCTGTAATGTTGGTGACTCCAGTATGTGAGGAAAGCTTTGTCATCTCCCTGTGCACACCCCTCCCCACTAGACTCTTCTCAGGCCAAAAGAACAACTTGATTATAAGAAAGATCAAGTATGAGGTAGGTCTTGAATCCTACTGAGACTGGTATGTAACTTGGTTAATACTGAGAAATGTCACAAAAAGGCAGACTGATGCCTGCCCACTTCCAGGGACAAATGGCTGCTGAGCAGGGACTTTGGGGTGTTTGGCTTGAGCAGGTTTGGATAGAGCAACCCCACTTCTCTTCCCACTCTTACTTGAAGTGGCTAAACTTACTGGATCTGTGTTTTGTTGCTCTGTGTCTGAGCTCTTCACCAAAGACTTCCTTGATGTACTGAAGTGTTGGGAAGGTGAATGCACTAGAGAAGTGAAAGATGTGAATTCTTATCTTCATATTCAGGCTGCTCTCCTGTTCCCTTCTACAGATAGGTGTTCTAGACCAATGCTGTTAAACACCCTCCTAAGTTTTCTTCGATCACAGCTCCTAGGCATCAGCTTCCTAAGGAGTTATGAGATCTCATTTTTTAGCTGTTTTTGCATAGCTCCTCTCGGTGGTGGAATTTGCTCTAACTAGTACTGCTACCAACTTGAAGGTATTAGTGTATTAAGAGGATCATAATCTCATCTACAATTATGCTGATGAACACTGATTTAAAGATTTTGCAAATTGGAGCAAAGGACGGTGCTATCTCCCCCTCAAAAGCAGAGCTCACTCTATGGAGGGAGACCCAGAATGGGACTGGAACCCCAAGTGGAAGCAGAGATGCCAAAAGAGGGAGTTTAGTTCAGGATCAATGGCTGCAGAAAATCCCATGATAAGAGATGCTTTCAGTGTCCAGCAGCTTCTCAGCATCCCTACTGCTATGTGATGCTTCCAGAATGTCCCCACACAGCTGATGCTGGGCAGGCAGGGGAAGAGCTGGCCAGCTATGGATGTGCCTCTCAGCCACTGCGGAGAGAGTGTTGGCTGCCCAGCAGTCCCTTCTCCTCTGACCATGTGAAGCTTCGCTGTCATGTTTTTGCCTTTATTTTTGGTTATGCAATTATTTTGCTAAGTTGCAGTCTCTTGTGTTGCTGTAAAAGCTGCTCTTGCCTCTGCCGAGTCTGTAATTAAATATGACCCCTCTCATGTTGTGCCTACAGTACACCATGCACTATCCAAACCTCTCAGTTCCTTACACTTTTTCCCATTCGCTTGTTTCTCAGAGACACCAGTGTCATTTCCATGGTTGCAGTGAGTTCAGCAATAGAAGGTTGATCTTTGGGCTTTAGGAACTCATTCCTTGTAGAATAGTAATATAATGCTGCAGACTTACCCTAAGTAACCCAGCCACCTAGTGTGGCTGAGCCATTGTAGGACAGAAACAATCTTCTGCCTACACAGAGGCATAATCACCCTTGAGCAGGAAAGGAGACAGGAGAGCATCCATGGAGAGGACAGCACATTTTTAGGCAATCCCTTACTTAAGGCATGTTTTTAGTTTGCAGTGCTGGAAGGAAAAGTAAATGCCTTGCTTACAACATCTGCTTCACGCTCCATGCATGAGTGCTCACATCCCTGTCTGCAGCAGCTCAGCAGAGCTGCGGTGCCAAGGTCATGGGAAGGTGCAGGGGGCTCTGTGCTAAGCAGCTGTGACAGCTGACCTCAGATCTGCCCCATCCACCAGTTCTGAAGGACCCATTTGGTTCTCTCTTCAGGGCACTCACAGTTCAGTGTGGCATCCACCTCTGCACCCTGCTCCCCACTCTGAGTTGTACTCACCTGCATGGTAACCTAACCAGGGGGTGTCTTGTCTCCTCCTCTTGAAAGGGTGTCCCTCCAGTTAATGCTGTATATATTCACATATGTCGTGTATATAGTTCATACCTGTACATATGCATATATTACATGGAAAGATAAAGGTGGATTTTCAAATTTAAGTAGTTGGAAAAGCTGAAATTTGGGTGATCTGTGCTTTCTCTCTCAACTCTTCTAGTGTGCATCTCTTTCATATAGTAGGAGCATATGTATTAGTGCAGTCAGTTTCCAATATGCTTTCCAATATGCTTCATTTTTGTGACACCCCTTGGAAAGTAGTTACAGAAATCCAAGAGTGGGGTCTCTGTGAATAAGGAAGATGGCTTCAGCCAGGGGGGATTTACTTACAAGTCAACAATTGCACACCCCAGAGTCTTTGATTCAGTGCATTTGCAAGCAGAGAGGGTCCTGCAAATCGGTGGAATCTGCCCAGCATCACACCACAACTCTCCCCGCAAATAATTTGAGTGTACAAGGGGCTTACATGCATTACTGTCCTTCAAAGTGTAACTTTGCCCATTTGCTCGAGTCCTATCACTATATCAAAAAGTATCTGGAGAATTTTCCATTTTGAACAGTCCTGTCTATGTGTCTTTTTCAGAATGAAGATGCATCCGTGTTCCATAGTCATTACAATGCACCTTTCAGTGGTGTCTCAGTGTTTCTAGATCATCTCATCAAGGACCTGTAGTTTCTTCTGTGAAGGTGCTATTCTACACATTTTTGGTCAAATTTTAGTTAAATATGCTTCTGTTATCAGCTAGCTTTGTAAATGAAAGGGATCAGAATATATAAAAACTTCAAGAGTTCCCAGATGAAAAAGCTGATGTCTCAAATGGCCATTGAATAGATACAGGAGTGATAATCTGCTGAGATAGATTCCTGCAGGGGGAAAAAAAAATCAACAGAATAATGCTTTTTTGTTTGTGGCTACTTTCAAAGTTCACATACAGAGGCTCCTTTCCTTTCTTTGAGCATCTCACACATATTCTGCAGAAAGAATATTTTAATGATGAACCTGAGCTGTCTAATCTTCCCTGAGCATCCTTGTTTACTTTGGGCCCACTTCAAAGCTGTGCTTAAAATATCTGTTTGGTTTTTGTTTGTTTTTTTGTTTTGTTTTTTTTTAATAAAGAGCAAAACTAGCTTCTAGGTGAAATGTGTAAAATACTGTCCATGCTTGTGACTGTGCAAGGGAAGCTGGACAGCACATTCTGTGTTCAGTGTAAGGCCCCACCTGCTGCCTCGTGCAGGGGGCATGCAGAGGTATGTCCCCAAGTTTTTGGAAGATGTTTGGACTAGGAAGGTGAGTTCTGCCTTCTGCCTTGGGACAGAAGGAAATAAATCCCCTGCATGTGTTCATAGATGAACAACATAAAGTTGAATATGAGTCAGCAGTGCCCAGGCAGCCAGGAGTGCCAAGCGTGTCCTGGGGGCATCAGGCACAGCATCACCAGCCAGGCAAGGGAGGGGATTGTCCTGCTCTGCCCTGCTCTGCACTAGGCAGCCTCACCTCCAGTGCTGGGGGCAGTTTAGGCACCACAAAATAAGAAAGCTGTAAAGGCATTAGAGGGCACCCAAACAATAGCAACAGTGTTTTTTTTTAATAAAGAGCAAAACTAGCTTCTAGGTGAAATGTGTAAAATACTGTCCATGCTTGTGACTGTGCAAGGGAAGCTGGACAGCACATTCTGTGTTCAGTGTAAGGCCCCACCTGCTGCCTCGTGCAGGGGGCATGCAGAGGTATGTCCCCAAGTTTTTGGAAGATGTTTGGACTAGGAAGGTGAGTTCTGCCTTCTGCCTTGGGACAGAAGGAAATAAATCCCCTGCATGTGTTCATAGATGAACAACATAAAGTTGAATATGAGTCAGCAGTGCCCAGGCAGCCAGGAGTGCCAAGCGTGTCCTGGGGGCATCAGGCACAGCATCACCAGCCAGGCAAGGGAGGGGATTGTCCTGCTCTGCCCTGCTCTGCACTAGGCAGCCTCACCTCCAGTGCTGGGGGCAGTTTAGGCACCACAAAATAAGAAAGCTGTAAAGGCATTAGAGGGCACCCAAACAATAGCAACAGTGAAGGGCCTTAAGGGGAAGCTGTATGTGGAGCAGATGATATCACTTGTTCTGTTCAGCCTGAAGAAGAGGACACTGAGGAGAGACTTCAACTTCCTCATGAAGGGAAGAGGAGGGGCAGACACTGATCTCTGTTCTGTGGCCCATGTGACAGGACCCAAGGGAATGGCCTGAAGCTGTATCAGGGAAGGTTTAGGTTGGATTATTAGAAAAAGGTTTTCACCCAGAGGCTGGCTGGGCACTGGAACAGCTCCCCAGGGAAGTGGTCACAGCATCAGCCTGACAGAGTTCAAGGAGCATTTGCTTCTTGGGCACATGGTGTGACTCCTGGGGATGGTGCTGAGCAGGGTCTGGAGTTGGACTTGATGTTTGTTGTGGGTCCCTTCCAGCTCAGCTTATTCTGTGATTCTCTTACTTAGACCTCCTAGTTATTAAGATGATGGCAAAATCTGCTTGTCTGCAAGGTGAGTGTTCCCACTCAGAGTTGCCTTCTGCCTTTTCTCCATGCTATATTTCACTGTCATCAGTCAAGAATCAGAGAAGTGATCACATGGTGCATGGACATTCGTGCTCATACAGTGTGAAACAGGTGCTGTCAGCAGGATGGTTTAACAGTATAAGAGACTTGTAAGGGAGATAATAGATTTTTATCACGTGAGTTTATAAGCTGTGAAACAGCAGAATCTACCTTTGGCATACACTATTGGGTGTTGCAGGCTGGCATCTACATGAAGAGATCATTAAAGAATTTCTGCCTCAGCTGGAATGAGGTCACACCTGGAAATTAGTTTCTTCCTGAGGTCTCTCTCCCACTTGGTTTCAAGTAGTCCCCCTCCTTTCCCAGTTCATCAGCTGAATTCAATTGTCCCAAGAACCAAGAAGTGTCAAGTGAGATGAGGCCTTGCCAAAGCCCCCACAGTCTTCAAATCCAGTGGATTCCAGATGAATTTTTTACCAGATATGATACAGATCTTCTAATGCACCATCTGGCTCCTTTAAAATGAAGGTGAGACTGCTCCACAGAGGTTAGTGACAACCTCCTTCTCCACCAATATCCCTCTCTGCTCCAAATGTGCTAATTACCCTTTTCTGTCATGCTTATAGTGCATTAACAATGATAAATTTGCAGGCCACCTGTTTCTCTCCTATGTTTATCTCAGGGCTTACTGCTTTGTTTGACCTGCTAAGGCACTTGAGAGAGTCCATTTATTTTTGCCTCATTAGGGGGTCAAATAAAAGATTTGTTACGGCCCCCCTTCACAAACACAGCTTCTTAGCAGTATTTAACCCATCTCATCCAGTTCTGCAGTATTTAGCCTTTTCACATGCAGAAGCTGGTGAGGACACCCAAGCTCTGTGCTAGTGAGGACAGCCAAGCTCGTACTGGTGAGGATTCTCTCCTGGTACTCTGCCCAGGAGCAGCACATGCAGCCTCTCGGGGGCACTAATGCAGATCTTTGGTCAGAAGACAACCCCATGATGGGATTCCCAGGTGCATAACTAAGCAGTGAGTGGAGAAGGGTACACAAAACTTGTTTAGAAAAACCTTTTTTTTTTTTTTTTTTTTTTTTTCCCTGAATATCGAACAGGAAAAATCTAAGTGGTGAGATGTGCATTATTTCACTACAGCTTTCCACTTTGTGCTTGAGGTAGCAACAACTGTTGTGCAAGGACTCCATCAGACCATGTCGCTGCCAGCACATATCCTCAACCCTTGGCCCACACAGGTTTCTTACCACTTGCTGGACACACACAACACTTTGTTGTGGCTAGCCAGCATCATGGGTCAAGTCTTGTCCTCCTGACAAGCAGGAGGAGAGAGACATTTAAAACATGAGACCTTTGTTTTTATAAGGCATGACACTGAGAGTGCAACAGGTTATTACTGCAGTAAGAATGGGGCATATGGGGCACACAGAGCAAGAAAAGAAACTGGAACAAATGTCAGAGACAGAGCTCCATTGGTGGGATTATGATTACGTGAGAGCACATGTCACTGAAAGGATCTGAAATATTTGCCATCAGGTAACTGGTAAATCTTTCATTAGCCACAGGCAAAATATTCTCATCAGAGTCAGCATCTCTCATGCCAGTAGTCCCTGCTAGGGGTCCTAGCATGTCCGTGTCCTCAACTCCTTTGGATGGACCTATAGACGTGTGGCACGTAGACTGCTCCCAGATCTCTGTGAGATAAATCAGGATTTATTCAGGGACTGGGAATGGAGGGCTCAGCATGGGACACCCCTGCCCACACAGCAGTGGTGCACACTTGTTTCTGTGCACATACAAAACTGAGAGCAGAAAGATCCCATCATTTAAGTGAAGTACATGTAGTCGAACTTTGGCCTCCACTGCTTTGACTACAGAAGAAAACAAGGGTCTAAAAATAAGGAAATGTTTGCCTCTTGGAAATTTTCTAAGCAATTAATCTAAGAATTATTGATGTTTCTAATTTTGTCAGAAGAGGGAGGACCATCAGTCACACTCAAAAATACCAGCTCTTTGCTGATAACTCATAAAGTGGAATAGCTTTTTAATGAAGTTCCAGAAGAAAGGTTTGCTGCCAAAATAAAGGATATTGCTCTATCCCACTCATATTACTTCATCAAGGAAACTTCCAAGAAAATTTTGACTTTCTCCCAAAGTTGTGTGGGACTTTGCTTTTTTTCTTTTTTCTTTTTTCTATTTTTTTTTTTTTGAGCGCCTGAAAGCCAACTCCAAAGCCAACTTTACTGCCAACCTGTAAAAGAAGTAATGACAATATATGCTAATAGGAGGTTTCACAAATCAGTATGAGATCACTGAAAGCGGTTCCCATCTGATCACACATGAATGAACAATGTGTGGGTTTGAACTGTGTTCATGATATGATGATAGCTCCATCTTTCATTCAGACTGAGATCAAATTACTATTACCAAGAGCTGGGTGGTAAACTGTTGATAAGTCACTGTTTTATCATCCTGTGGAGACTAATTTGAAAACATCCTGGTTTTAATGTAACCGAGAGATAGATTTTAAAGCACCTCTCAATGAAATGGATATTGTTGCTTAATGTGGCTCCCTAAAAGCTATATGTAGCAAGCAGGAGGAGAGAGACATTTAAAACATGAGACCTTTGTTTTTATAAGGCATGACACTGAGAGTGCAACAGGTTATTACTGCAGTAAGAATGGGGCATATGGGGCACACAGAGCAAGAAAAGAAACTGGAACAAATGTCAGAGACAGAGCTCCATTGGTGGGATTATGATTACGTGAGAGCACATGTCACTGAAAGGATCTGAAATATTGGCCATCAGGTAACTGGTAAATCTTTCATTAGCCACAGGCAAAATATTCTCATCAGAGTCAGCATCTCATGCTTACATACATTTTCACTCCTCTCTGTGTCTGAAAAGTAATGCTTCCCAGGAAAAGGAATCAGATCATCAAAATGTGAATTTGTAGTTGACATTGGTGCTGATGCTGTTCAGAGTTCAGAAACTCTCTCTTAAAAACAGCAGTACTATTACCATGAAGGCAAAAGCAGCAACGCAAAGCATGGTAGATGAAATGGTAACAGTTTTCTATTAATTAGATACCAAATACATCTTTGCTACATATTTATTTTGGATTATTTAACCAGGGAGAGACACAGAGATTAAGCTATAGATTGTCTTCTTCCAAGGTTTCCAAGCCCTGCTGCTTCAAAGATAATATATTTTATTGTTAGGATATTGTTTTGATGGTGCATGGCATCAAAAATGCCATTATTTGCAAATGCTAATAGTAAGAATGGACATGCATGGTAAATGCAGAAAAACTTAAGAGAAATTATATGACAGACTTTTCAGAGATAGTAGGAAAAGTAAGAAAGATTGTGTTTGTTTTTGGGAGCTGAGGAATAGTAGTAGAAAGTAAGAGGTAGGGGAAAACGACAAAGTATAAGAAAGAAAGGACAAGGTTTTATATACTAACACAATAAATAAAAGTCCTAGAAATTGAAAAATGGGGAAAGGCACTAAAACTCACATACAAGAAATCTCAGAGAAGCTGACATCTTGAGAACAGCAAAGAGGCAAAAGTGCACTGGCCTAAAAACGTAACAGCTTTTCTGTTTATTTACAGTCACTAGGAAGTGGTGAATAGTGACATTTTAGTTCATGTTGGATAGAATCTGGTTTTCCTAAAGTTAAACTTTGGAAAGAGCTTTTTGGTACTGGCACTTCTTCTTTTCTACAAGAGTGATACAAGTTGTTTGTTGTTCACATGAGAAAAAACAGTTCGTTTGTTTGAAGACAGTTATCTGATGGACTTTGTTTACTTCCTCAAAGGATGTTAGTAGTGAAGGAAGAAGTGCTGTTAACCCTTTCTTTTGTGAAGGAGTTCATCTTAGTTGAATTTACTGAAAATTTTCAGTGATGGCAGAAAAGTTTTCAATCTCATAATTCATATTGTCCTGGGTTTTATACATTATTTCTTGTTGCAATTTGTGCAATGCTATAAACTTGTAAAAAAATTTCTTGAATTCATGCAAACAATTTTTTACTACACTCTGTTTAATGACTGTATGATACATGGTGTTTCAAGAGTTCCTTTGTAAACCAGCTCTGTATGTGAGTGTTTACTACCTAACTTAATATTGAGAACTGCTGTGGTTTTGTTTATTGATAACAAGCAATAGTAGCAGCATCAAGTTTATACAAGCATTTGTTTACACGTGTGTGACAGACAGACAGAGAAGCATGGCAAATTATTTTTGCACCTAATTTGTCAGATGTTTTTCTATGCCTCTTAAGGGAGTTTGCTTACCGACCTTTACCATGTTGTTCAAACTCCCAAATTCATTCCTGTTGAGTAATTTCTAAAACCAGGCAGCACACTGTGTTATGCATGAAATAGCAGTTGGGTAAGATGCAGCTCTGGGTTTTTCACAGCAGGCTGACTTTCAAAGTGAATACAAATCAAAATCTTCTTCCAGTAACTTTATACATTATATCCAAGCTAAGTTTCCTAAGCTAAGGTTTTTTTTCGGGTTTGTGTACAAATGGTGCTCAGAGGGAGCAGAATCTCCACATTAAATACCTGTTGTGCACCCCCAGATCCATCCCTCCCAGGTCAGCTGTCCATGCAGAGTGTGGAGGAGGTGCTGTAAGGTGGCTTGGTTAATCATCAGATTGTCAGGAAAGGGAAGAGATACTGTCATCACCGATGGTAAATACATCCTTGTCTGTGGAAACTTCTCAGGGGGCACAGCAAAGAAGCTGAGCCGGGGTCCTTGGGTGAGCTTTGCAAGCTGCCTGCATTGCTGGACCAGCTCAGGGGCAATTACATCATTTTCCTGTACCCTATCTGCAGCATGAAGGTTGAATGTGAAGACAGAGAAGAGGTCTTAGGAAAAAACAGCAAAGACATTGTTTTAAAACAAAATTTAAATATTACTTTCATTTGTGCTAAAATCCTTCATGTCAGCATATCTTCTCAAATAGAATTCATATTATGACTTTTGTGGATGAAGTTAACTTTTGAAATAAAATATATTTATTTAACTGTTAATGTTCAAAAATGGGCCTTTATCATGTAGCAAATATTCTATTTAAATTATCAATTTAAAACCTTTGTAAAATGGAAGTAGCTTGCTGCACTGCAATTTGGGAATTACAAGTTCCTTTCAAATGTAGGAGCTGTAGGCTGTGCCATATGTCACTGGGAGGATGTTTTCTCATATATTCACAGGAAAATCTTGGATTTGCAAGATGAATTCCATTAACTTGGCAATAGAACATGAGGAATAAAATAGAAGTGGCTAGCCTCAAACTCCCCTAGACAACTAGAAGCTAGAAACTTGCCATATGTCATTGACTTCCATGAGCAATGCTGAGCAGTGGAATATCACCCTCTCTTGCAGCATTAAATACTGCCCTAAGTCATTAATACAAAGCAGATGGCTTTGTTGTTGATTAGAGCTGGTTAGAATCTGAAATTCCCATTCCAAAGGAAATTTTGACATTTGTATTTATTTTCACTGCATATTGGAACAAAACATCAAAATTTCCCAGTGGGATGGATATTAAAACTGCTCTGGAAACACCAAGTTAGTTCACTTCGTTGGTATTGAATTGTTTTCTCAATAATACCAAACCAGTGTAATTCTAAAATTAATCAAATATAAGTGCCAAAACAAAATTAATAAACACATAAAGTAACACTGAAACATTTTGCCATGTTAAAAGGGAAAGATTAAATTGAAATTATAAATTCTGACATTTTTACAAAATTTGTTTTCTTGAATGTGACAAAATGTTTTGATTTCTAAGCATCTAAGCTGCATTACCCTAATGAAAACGGGCTCTACTGAAAAAATGTTCACCCAGTGCTGTTTGTCCAGGGCCAGTAATGTACAGGATCATCTTGCAAGTTCAAGGAAGTAAAAATTCAGAGAAATAAGACATTCACAAAGAGAAAATTAACACATATATATGCAGTTTGGGAACATCTTTGAAGACTGCCTTAAAAATTCCTACAACTCCCACAAAGTTCCTTTAGTCATCTAGATCTTTCTTACATTAGCTCTCTTGTTCAGGCACAC
This sequence comes from Pyrgilauda ruficollis, assembly GCF_017590135.1. Lineage (NCBI taxonomy): Eukaryota > Metazoa > Chordata > Aves > Passeriformes > Passeridae > Pyrgilauda > Pyrgilauda ruficollis. Next base: position 9,288,824 of record NW_024523822.1, on the reverse strand, counting down.
TTGAGAGTGTTAAATGCTGGACAAATCATCCCTGGCATGGACCTTCATATTTATGAACTTGCAAACTCTGACATTATCTTAGTGAGTCTTGTTTCCATCTCCTTAGCAAAATTCTGGTCCTGACTGCCAGAACCTCCCACTCCCAATCTCCAGTTGCCTACTTTCCTGGGGAAAGTTCCAGTATCTTTCTTCAATATGAAACAAAAACTCACAGTTACTGTCCAGGTAGGAACCTTCACAATCATTCCTTTCCCTATCTTAAAAACATCTTTGAAAATATCTAGTTTGCCAGCTAATGGCTCCATTTTTTTCCAGTATCACGATTTCATTTTTTTCTGTCAACACCAAGTCTCTGCTGTGGGATAGGAGACCATCTGTTAACAATTTTTTTAAGGGGAGTCTAAGCACAAATGTCAGTCTTTCGGAGTCACATGCTATTTATTTACAAAGATAAAAAAAATCAATATCATGAATTCACATCAGCTTCTCATCTTACTTTGTGCAACAGTAGCTTTCTGCTTTAGTTTCCACTACCCTCCACCGAGGTATTGCATATAAGATTACATAAAAGAACCAAACAAGATGCAGGACAGATTAGAAACCCGATGAAGTAGCCGCTGGATGAGCTTGGTGACTGGTGTGCTCAGGTGCACTGGGGAAGATTATGTTACTACTGGTGAGTGCCCTGCACAAAGGAGAGAAGCCCTGTGGAAGAAAGGAGAATAAACTGGGTTTGACGTGGCTGGACATGTGGGTATCAGGACAAGGACAAACAGCAGTGACGCACGTGTGTAGGAAGGGTGGCTTTTCTAAAGCACTCAGGCCCTTAGTAGGTACCAAAATCAGTGGTGCTGCTTTCTGGCAGGTCTCAGTTTACTGCATACAGATGCTTTTTGAGAAACTACCTATTGCACAGGTGCCAAAAGGGAAGGTGTGTTTCGTTTGACAAGCCCAAGTTTAATTGTGGGTACTGGGAACTTGGAAAAATGTGACCTTGAGCATTTTAGGAAATGTGGCCCAGAAAGGTATTGTTAATCAAAGAGACTTCAGGCTCACAAGTTGCTTAATAGGAAACACAGTAACTGCAGAAAATTTCCATCATTTGGATCTTGATATATGGTGTTCTGAAAGAATGCTGATAGGTAAAGTCACCTCCAGATGGAACAGGTGAGAGATTTTGGCAACTCCCCTGCTGTCAGCTTAACACTCATGTTTATAAATACTGCAGATGTCCTGTGCTTAGTGAAACAGCTGAATGCAGTAAAATCTGGAAAGGCAGCCTCCTGAGGGTGGATCTTCTAATGTACTGTTAGCAAAGTCTCTCTTGCCCTTTGCCATACAAAATTAGGCAAAGGCAAACATACTTTTACAAAAATACTATTTCCGTAGAGTTTTAAGAAATCAAATACATAAATATATATCTAATTCCCAAAAGAGTCATTTGAAGTCTGCCAAGACAAAGAGTTAGTTATTTTAAAGACCTTAGATCATTCTACCCAGGGTTAATGAACAAAATGTTGTGGTTTTTTCTTATTCACCATATGGTAAAGTGTTGTTTCTCAACTTCACAAATGAATGATTATGAACCAAAAAAGCATGTGAATATTGGCATGGTTTTTATTGTTGTGAGTTCTGAAAGAATTAGGAAGAAATGAAATTAAATAGCAAGACCTTTTCTGAGTGTAAGAGGAGGGGTAAACAAATCTGTATGAGTTCTTCCTCTTTTGTCTGGTTTATATTTTTTTTTGTTTGCTCATTTCTCTTTAAGGAAGAAAAGGTTACTTTCAAGCCATTCTGGATGGGTGAAGCCTTTGGTGGCCCTGGGGAATGACTGTCCACCACTTTTTGCATCATTTTTTGCCCTGCTCATACAGTTATGGCAGCACTTCCCAAAGGGACTCCAGACAAAGCCCAGGACACTGGGAAGGGCTGAAGTGCTAGATGCCTCACTGTGTGCTCAGAGGAGCCCACATTTAACTCCAGACACTTTGGAGGGTCACTGTAGGATCTGGGATTGCTTTATATGTATCTCCAGCAGCCCTTTTCCGTGTGTCTTCACTGCCTGATGTTAACTGAGCAGACAATCTTCCTAAAGATGCCTAGGTGTGCTCTGTCTAAGCAGCAGAGATTTTGTGTAAAGTGAGAGAGCTTCATCCCCCACTCTGTTGATGCAGCATCAGCAAGTACCTGACTGCCAAAAGGTTAATGACAAACCTGATTGCCCCATGCAATCAAAATCTAATGGGTAGAGGTAGCCCATTACAGAGACTCCTCCTTGATGGATAGATGTACACCAAATTTCAGCCAGGAGCAGCTTCAGAAAAATGCAGGACTTTAAGATGGAAAGAGTGGCCAGCCATGAATGAGAGAGGAGTCAGTGCACACACTACAAATGCACATAACATGCTCTTTTCCCCAGCTCCCAATATTAGAAATGCTCATGTGCCCAGTCATCCTTTTTGTGCCACACGCTCCACCTTTCAGGAAATGCTTTGGAAACAGAGACCTTTTCTGGAAGCCCCAGTGATGCTGAAGGTGATGCAAAGGTGAGGGGTGTGCACATCAGCCCTTTCACTGCTTGATTCTGAAACAGTGTATTGGCCTCTAAACAACTCAGCCGGGACTGTGGGCACTGCTGAGAGTAACATGACAAGCCCTGGGCCATTGTCTAGTTAACCCAGCGGTGCTGAAGACCCCAGCATTTACTGATGGGACACTGCCTTTCTGCTGCATCCCCCTCCTACACCCTCACACCAGCCCTCGTTGCTAAAATGCACAAAGGAATGATGATAAAGAGAAATAGGAGATGAAGTGCAGCAGCTGTAGCATTTCTCTGCCAGAGCAAATCTGAAGGGAGAAGAGCCTGGGCTTTTGATGTTATCCATGAGCACCTCCAAGTTTGAAACATGGGAACTCTGTGCAGCTGCTCCTGCTTGGACTGTCTGCCTCAACCAAAACACAGAGCTATAAGGATTTGCTTTTATTTCTGGTTCTGAGTTCCTCCTGGGGTAGCAGGAAAGCACAAATTCTGTCAGGAAAGAACAAATTCTGTCAAAGGAGAAGTTAGGGGCACCTTTGGTAGGGGAAGGATTCCCAGTAAGGGGCTAGAGAAACAGGAAGGTGACACTAAACAAAACAGGAACTTAGAGCAGTGAAAATGTCAGGATCCTGGAATCAAACTAAGATCCTATACAAAAAGATGAGTGAATATTGTGATGAACATGTTTGGAAGTACCAGTGGGCAACTGGATGGCACATGACCTCTCTTCTACTGACAAATAAAGCATAAATACTGAATGATTATCCCATCCACACCTCTTCCTTGGGTTTTCTCCTCTTAATTTCTTCATTAGTCTTCATTCCTCTTTGATGTCAGCTATAGTTTTAGCCAGATGTATTTGGGTACTTGTTTACTCCACTGCAGTCTGTTTACTGCTGTTTCTTCTGAATATTGTAAGAGAATGTCATATTTTTTTTTTAATCTTGCTCATTAATTTAATTCAGTTTTTGCTCTTTGCCAATAGAAAGAGATAAATGGAAGGTGCAAGACTCAAATTTTTTTTCTGTATGTATTTATTTTTTTTGTTAAGTCCCTGTGTGTTTTTTAATAAATTTGGTTGTCTTTCAAAAATATGTTCCAAGATGCTGTTAAAAAATTAAGCAAAAGCCTTTCTTGGCAAGCATCTCCACACTGGTTACTCAAATGAATGTGTGAAAACAAACTAGAAATGGCCAGGAGGAAGCTAAGTGGCTGCTTCCAAGAGCCTGAGGGGTTGTTTTCTGTGGGATGGAAATAAAAAAAAAAAATCTCTTGACCAGGTAGTGCTTACACTTCACGGCAGGAGACTAAAACCAGAGGAGTTATTCTTCCCAGCACAGGTGCTGCTGCTGTTGTCATGATGCACAGTGTCCCACCAGTGGGATCCTGCACTGGAATTTCCAGTGGGACAGTGGAGAGTGGTGCTGGAGGTGGCTCTGAGGCTGTGGATGGGAAGCTCAAGGATTGGTCAGAGTCTCCTGGGCTGGAGCACACCAGAGATCAACAAACACATCCCTGCCTTGCTCAAGTCTCACTGGAGAGCCCCAAGATCCCAAGAGAATGCCTTGCCCACATTTACTATTGGGTTTGCATTCATGATGAGGCCATGGCCACATTGGTATTCCAGCCACAGGGAAGCAGCACACACAGATGGGGAGGGACTGTATCATTTGAGAATTTGAGATAGCTGTTGCTCTGAACTGTCTCATTACATAGCTCATACAGCAGCTAGCAGCATTACAGCCCAAAGGAATAACTGACCTCATGAAAGAAAGTTAAGCTTTTATATCAGATGGTGTTCACCAAGCCTTGACTTTTGTAAATACACATAACTTCCCCCTTTCTGTAAGGGCATGGACACAGATGAACCAGAGCTGCATTTGGAAGTATGTGTACACTGTATGTGTACAAATAACAACAGAGTTTGCAGAGACTGACACATTGTGGTGAGCTGGTACTTGGTACCTGAAGCTTTACCAAGCAATGAGAGCAGCTGGCAGAGGGGAAGGGAGTAGTTCTAATGCAGTGAAGGGAAATAACAGGGCAAATTTTGGCCAGGAAGCCCTAGGGATGCATCCCCAGACAAAGTCTCATCCTGTGAGATGCACCTCAATCTCCCATCGATATCCCTCCTCTTATTGCATGTTAAGGGGATGCCTTTCTGCAAGGTTTGGTCAACAGGACAGAGCAGCACCCCTCCTCTGAGCTTGTGAGAGAGCTGAGTTGCACAGTGACAGCAGAGAAAGAACTGGTAGGGGTGCCAGAAAGTGATGGCAGAGGAATTTGCTTGCCAGAGCTCTATCTGCTGTGCTGTGGAGGCTGGTATGCAGTGACAGAAGACTGCTGGTGGGTAGGACATGAAAGATGAGATCCCTGCCATTTCCAGATGTGCAGACAGCTTAAGAGATAGGTGGTGTATATGGGTCCACTTGTCACACATCCGAATTTTCAGTAATGATCTGACAGGAGGAAAAACCACAGCAGGGATGGTGAGTGGACAATCACACTTGTACGTCAGAGTGGCATTGCCACAGGGGACTGACTCATGCTGGAGCACTGCTTTCTCACCATTGCCAGGTAGCAGAGCTGGCTCAGAGTGATGCTGTTGTCCTGTTCAGCCTTTAGTTCATTCCAGCAGTCATCAGGATCTTGTGCAGCTGCTTGGCAGAGATTGAAATCCCACGATTGCTAGTCTCGGGAAAATTCTCAAATTATGTGTTAGAAATATATTAAAGACAGCATTGCACCCATAAGTGGATTATTTCTTGGAAACAGGTCAAACTGTGTGTTAGAAACCAAGAAACAAAAGTTTCTGAAGACAAAAATCACAAAATTGAACTTTCATTGCTTCTTTCTGAAAAGTTTTCTGCTTTCATTTTTACAGAATTGGTGTCTGTAACCAAGCCTATGGTGTGACTCACCTTGCTGCTCCCACCAGAAACAGATCAGGCAGGACTTTTTTCAAACTGGTTCTTTAGACCTTTGAGGAGCTTTGTGTCCTGTTAGCTATGAAGTACCCAATAGCCTAAAACTTCCATTTTTAGAACAAGGCTTCCCTGCACAAATGCCCCCTTCTCATAATACTTTTTCCCAGCAGGGGACTTCCCCTCAGATTTAGGCCTAAAGGAAAATTAAGAAGTCTTGTTGTCTTTGGCAGACTAAGCTCAATCCAAAAAAGGAAAAAAAAAAAAAAAAAAAAAAAAAAAGAAAAAAAAAAGGAAAAAAAAAGAGTATGGAAAACATTTTATATGATGGGTGTCAATTTTGAAAAGTAAAAGCACTGTTAACATGTGTTGCTAGAACTTGCTTACTATAGCAACATAAAAAAAAGAAAACATTTGTTTTTTTAAAGAAATATGTTTAGATGTTTGCGTTGCATGTTTGTTTGCATTGCACTGCACCCGTCGCAGTGGGCTGGCTGTGTGCTCCTGGTTGCTTCTTCCCTCCAGCTCCTGCAAGGCTGTTGCTTAAGCAGGCAGTGTTTGCCTTTCTCTGGGGTTTCAGATTGAGGTAACAAGTGTGTGTGAGCAGCAGCAAGCTGCTGGCAGAGACACGTGCTAGCAGAGGTGTTCCCTGCCCTGCTGCCCAGGCAGAGCTCCCTGTGTGCGGAGAAGGCTGGAGCTGCACACAGGATCTGCGGCACTGCAGGGACAGGCGTCGGTCACGGCAGGGTCACTCTCGGCTAGTGCTGAATCACCACAGGCCAGCTGTCTGTCAAACAACTCTGTCATCTTCATCTTAAAACTCCACACGTGGACCTGAATAGAGGAACTGTAAGTGTTTTCCTTTCAGGAGTGTGGCCTATGACATTTCCTCCCATAACCAGTGAGCAGGGATTCCTTCTGACGCTTCACTTCCTGACATTCTGTAGTTGTTGGCTGAAATGGTATCAACCTTTCAAACCATAAACATATCACATTCTTTTACCAAAAAATATTGCCTTATGAATTAAGACCTTGGTATTTTGATATGTTGTTCTATGTAGCAAGTCATTCACGTATATTATATCTAACACCATTGTATCAGAGGAAGAAATTGCAGAAATGCACTTAAACATATTCATTAACCACTTAATTTGTCTTTCTTTTTGTACTCCTACAACATCCATTTCTCAGTATTGTAAATATTTTACTTTGCCACTGTGATTGCTGTTCACTATTTACTTGCTATATTTAGAACTTTTAATAATTTTTTAGAAATTTGAAAGGTCTACAGGAATGATAAAGTGTGAAAAGGTGTGAAAATCAGTTTCAATTTCATTTTGTTCTGTGCATTTATTGCTGTCATTGTTAGTTGACATCCTCTTAGCTTACTGCACTCTGCCCACAATCTAATCTATCTCGAAGAGTCAGACAGCAGTCTATGAAGTAATTGTAATGATCTTCAAGTGTCTTCAATGATTTTCTGTACTTGGACTGCAAAAGCATTTTGTTGTTGATAGATAGAATAGGCACAATAAATCCCATTGTTGTGGTTCCTAGAACACCACCTATTAAAAAGGAACATTCTGGAAGGGAAAGAACATGATAAAAATTCATCACAAGTGGACTGAGGAATAGTGCTACTAGTTTTGCCTGGTCACCTGGCATCACAACAGCTGTGGATTTCATTCTGCAAGTCACATATGGCTAGCTGTCCCTTTCTGCCTGGAGAACACTGGGTTTTCTGGTTGTGATGTTCTGCAAGGCAGTGCACTCTACTCTTCTGTGGTTTTTATTATTTGGCAAAAATACGTTGCACCTACAACACTATGCAGCTATAGAGGCATTCATTTTTAGAGTGAAATACAGTCTTATTGGCCACCTCTTGAAGGACACTGCCTGCATCTTACCTCACTATTTCATTTTTCAGAACACTCTCAACTAGAAATGTGCAAGCCGAGTCTTCCATTTTCAAATGTTTGAGTTATTAAAAAGCAGGAGGGGGATTATATGGCTAATTCTAGCTCATTCCCACCACAGCTGGCTTGCACCCTAGTCAGCAGTCTTCCTTCCCTACTCTCTGGTCTGGAAAGTGTGCTGCCCCTGGCACTGCGGAGGAGCTGCCAGCCAGGGGTGTGGGTGTCTGCTACCTACGCTGGGGATTTTACTGGGGGGCTTGTGTTAAACTGGTGCCACTATAAACTGACCCTGGCCACTTCCAGTTGCTCTTCCATCCCACTGGCAGACCCTGATCATGTTGTTTTGCCTGACATAAAGCCCTCTGGCTGCCCTAATGTAATCCATTCCCTCGGCTAATTCCCAGGTTGTTTATTATGGGCCCCATCCAACACTCATGGAAGGCAACACAACGTTCAGCTGCCTTGGACTGCCTATGAAACAGGGAGTTTTTTGCTATTTTCAGGGCATTAAGAGCTTGGATTGCTTAAAAACTGTACAGCATGTTTTGATCAGGATGAAAAGAGAAAAGGCAGTAGAAAAAATTACCTTTGAGGTGGCATCTTCCAGTTTTCAAGTGTTTTGGAGACACTTTGGAGAAAAAGATACTGTTTGGTCAACATAGACAACCAAGCCCCTGAGATTGTCAGCAGATGGATGGGCTCCCATGGGGCAGGATTCTTCACCCTTCCCATCCTCCTGTCTGTGAACAGGGAAGCCTGTTCTCCACAACCATGTAGGCAATATGTTTAGACAGCACATACAGTTACCAAACAGTCATGCTGTTTGGTTTTTGCCTTTTTTCTTTTATATGTTCTCTATATTCTTTGCACATATATTTGTAAATCTGCAGCGTATTGTATTAGTGACTAGTTTTCCCAGTACTTTTCCATAGCCTTTCCCTAGACAAAAAGACAGAACAAATTACAGAACTCCAAGCCCCCGGGGTACAAGGCCCCCATGCTATCTTGGTTCTTCCTGGGAAGCAAGGCTGAGAGTGCTGAGGAGAAAACTCCAAAGAAAGGACTTCACCTGAAGGAAAATTGCATCACCACTTGCATGTCCTCCTAATTGATGCTTTTTATCAATTATGCTAATTTCCTAAAACCCATGAAATTTATTCACCCCTAGAGGGGGTAGGCTTTTGTGGACGTCTTTCAATAACTGCTCCTGAAGGCCTTCAAATAAATATCCACCTGTGTATTACCTCCTTACTAAAATTATTTGAGTTTCATTTCCAGGCTGGGAAAAAGGCAACAGCTATATGCTGCCAGACAGCCATCAGTGAATTCTGGAGACACAGATAGATCTAGGATGGATCCTGTAGTTTTCCACTTGAGAAATACAACTTTTTGGTCATTCTGGTCCAAGAATACAGGAAATTAAGGAATCAGTCCTCTAGCTGCCTTGGGGAGTTCAAAGTCCTTGGGGAGAAAGGGACCTTTCCACAAGAAAAAAAAGTAGCATCAACCTAGGGAAACCTCAGTTTCTTCTTCCCAGTGTCAAACAGAAGAGACAGTAGATTAGCTTCAAATGGTGGTACATTTCTCAGTAGCTGCTCCTGTGATGTATCGATACTCTATTATTCTTTGTCTTTTAAAAGAAATATCTTGGTTAAGAAAGGACATTTCATTGAATGCTCATTAGCCATTCCAGCCATCATTATTAAATCCATCTCTGGGCCAGAGACTCTGTTCTGATAACAGTGTGAATCATGTTTAAATTATTTTTAAATTCTACTTTAGCTATCCATACATCATATCTTAGTTGTGACAGTCATTTGTGTGACAAATTCTCAGGCAGGTTTCTGTCAATAGAGAAGGGCTTCCCACAAATCAGCATAATGTTAAGCTTTCAGTAAAACTGATGTTGCCTTTTGGAGCAAACATACTCAGGCTCCAAAACTTAAAACCCAAAGGCATCCATCATTATAAATGTGCTGCACAATGTGATATGTACCAACTTGACTCAAATGAAATATAATTAAGGTGATTAAATAGAGACTGCATCCAATAATACTTCTTAATGGTTAATTTAAGGGAAATGAATTTCCAATTTCATTGCCTGGGTACAAAACACAGTAACAGTTTGAGTGGGGGAATCCACTGTTGATAAGATCTCTTCAGATTTTATCTTAATTTTGAAGTAAAATGGGAATTTATTTATGCCAAACAAAAGAGGCAGTTTCTGAGTTGCTTTCTGTATAAAGATATATATGGAAGGGCTTTGGAGCTACTGGTTTCAGCATACCCTGCAGTCACACCTTGATCCCATTTTGGAACAAGACCAAGGGAACAAAGGCCTTTGTACCAGCCTGGTTTCCACCAGAGATACAGAAGTTGTGTCTCCTTAGGCCAGGTCCTCAGGACAGTCGGGTGACTGGGATGGAGGGTGTGCTGCAGCTCGCAGCTGCTGTTAGCTGTGCCTTGCAACAGCCATCGCTTGCCTCGTGATTTCAAGGGCAAAATAGGATGGCAATGAATACAGTGTAATTACTGCTCTCCAGACTGTCAAAAGGCAATGCAATCAACATGTAGATTACGTTTATTAATTTTTCCAGAGCATACCTGTAGTTCTGGACATTTTCCAAGGTTTTCGTTGATACCCAAGAGTGAACTACCATCAGAAAACTCAGAATACAGCATACTGTTCTTCTACAACCTCCAAGCTAATCAGTATCAATAATTAATAATAATTCATATGTGTTTGTTTTTGCTCTGCAGGTAATACTTTAACTCCAATATGGGAAAGCAAAACAGCAAACTACGCCCTGAAGTCATGCAGGATTTGCTAGAAAGTACAGACTTTACAGAACATGAAATCCAGGAGTGGTACAAAGGCTTCTTGAGAGACTGTCCAAGTGGACATTTGTCTATGGAGGAGTTTAAAAAAATATATGGAAACTTTTTTCCTTACGGGGACGCTTCTAAGTTTGCAGAGCATGTATTCCGCACTTTCGACGCCAATGGAGACGGAACAATAGATTTCAGAGAATTCATCATAGCCTTGAGTGTAACGTCGAGAGGAAAACTGGAGCAGAAGCTGAAGTGGGCATTCAGTATGTACGACCTTGATGGGAATGGCTACATCAGTAAGTCAGAGATGCTGGAAATCGTGCAGGTATGTGCTGCTCAGGGGCACCCTGGGCTCCCTCCTTGGGAGCAGATTGTGAAGCACTGTTACACTGAATGAAAAACTGGCAGCACTGGTTTGCAATCTTCTATAACTGCTTGGATATAAAATGCTGTTTCATTTGGCAAAGATTGTGTTGCAATTCAAACTACAGCTTAATATCCACTGCAAGTTCTTCCTGAGCAACAGGCTGCATGGATATTTCCTCCCTGGGAGCTCTGTTGGGCTCAAGCTCAGCAACTAACCTGCTGATAAATGTGATTCTCTAACCCTGTCAATTAATTATGATAAATTGCAGTTGGACCAAGTAGGTATACTAGAGCAAACTGGCAGTGTAGTTTTAAGGAAGGCAGGCTCCCTCCACAATAAGAAGCAAATCTTCTTTGAAATCATGTTATTATGAAGAACCAGCTCATCTCACATATTATAAAGGTGTTTAGTCTGCCTAATTCCAGTGGGGTCTGCATTATTAGATTCATACTAGCTGTCTTCATACTAAGTTGACAGTATAGATAAACCTTATCTGAGTAGATGATGATTCCATACATAGCTTCTTTGGTTGTGTTTGCTTGTAGTGTTAGTAAGAGTCCCACGTCACTGGCTTTTTCCAACATGTTTTTGCCCTTGAGGCACATCACTCTACTGAAAGATTTAAAACATTTTTTATATGGCAATGTATTTACACAGCTTGAATCTGTATAATGCAGCACCGGTTAAAAAAAAAAAAAAAAAAAAAAAAAGCCTGTTATCAAGATCCTTTCCTTTCCCTGGAAATTTTGAAGTGCTAACAAGGTACTGTATTATTCAGACTTGTATTTGCACTGAAAACCAAGGGAAAGTAATGCACACAAATTACGGGCTGTGATGGCCAGCTGCACGTAAGGGTCAGCCTAACGGGTGTGCTCCTGTCTTTCTACCAGAGCCCTCCTGAATCCTTCAAACAGTGGCCAGTACCAGCACTTGCACTGCTTCAGCAAGACCAGATCCACAGCTCAGCTGCAAATCTAGAGTTTGTTGTCTTTCACTTGGTCTGTTTTGTGCTCCTGTGTCTGAGTTGAGGAGCAGGACCTCCCTGTCTGTGCCACGACAAACCCCATGGAATATTTGCATTAGAAGATCCTCTGGTCCTTACAAATCTTCCTCTCCCCCAAGCAGGGTAAACAGACTGTCAATTATTGTTTTTCTGGCTGTATTTCTCCACATGACAAAACAAAAAGAGTCTCAAAAGAATTAACGTAGTACACAGGAAACACAGGAACCAAAGCGGGGTGACCACCCACTCCTCTGGAGGAGGAGACACCCTGTGGGCTGCAGGACCCCTCAGTGCTGCTCACTGCCCAGGAAGGCACCGTGCCAACAGGCAGCACAAACCCCCAGGGCAAGGAGAGCTACAAATAGGCAGAAAAAGGCCACAGATTTGTCCATGTCAAATGAAATGAAATTGCTGATGGCTGTATTTGCTGTAGTGAGCCAAACAAGGACCAGAAAAGCTGGAAGCTTTTTCCAGATCTGCTTGCCAGCAAGTCTAGAGGCTGAAATGCTCTGCCTCCTCTTCATGTTTATGTCAGTACCAAATCATAGCATTGTCCTTTACAGCCATGATGCCATCATCAAACAGAATTGCAGCTTAGGGGTCGGTGTGGGGCAGCATTCTGCCAACATGTGCATCCAGCACCAAGCAGCACTTTGGCTGGGCACAGCCCCCAGCCTGGCACTCCAGTGATCCCTCTGCCCTTCTCGGGAGATTTGGCTCTCTCCTTTCAGACTGAATGTGAAACTCAACTGCATGATGCTTATAATCTCACCTCATTTTGAGGGACCCAATTTTGAGGGACCACACAAAAAGCAATTATGGAAGTGAACAGCCTGAAAACCAGTTATTTCTGTACCATGGACTATCAGCAATTTTTAAACCACAAACCCTTTCTGTGATGGAGCTTCCCATAAGGCAATGTGCCTGTAGGTCTCACCCTGTTCTCTTCTGTTTTTTTGTTTTTTTGAATGCATTAGTCTCCCTGCATTTGCACTAGTCACCAGGAGGTCCTTCCAGTGGGATGGGATTTGTTGTGTAGTCTCTGGAAACATGTTCAGCTGACATCTGAAACTGAAGTAGATGAGCATATTTTCTTGCTTTGTTGAGAAGTTCCTTTGATGTAGAGTGATTAGATACAAAAAGCCAGCAAACAACTATCACTTTCATGTATGAAAGATTGTTGTTTTTTCATATGGAATGACAAGATTCTGTATCAAATGTCTTCCTGGGAGGCCTCAGCCATCACAGTTTTTCTGAGAGTGAAAACCAGAACTCTGCCATATCTCTATGTCTCAAAGGAACCCATTGCAAGTCCCTTATCTAGCATAGATTTTCAGATTGATAGAGCGGGATTATGTTTTCATTGGGATTTTTCCTGAGACAATACATCAAAATGAATGCTAAAAGAACACCTTTAGTCTAAAAGTCTTAGTTCAACAGAAAAATACTGTCCCTGTTACTGTGGGATTACTGTATTTTAAGCAGCATAGGGGCAAGGCACACTTTTCTTCTCTTTCAGTCTGCTTTTTTCTGTGCTTTGAAACTCCTCTCTCTGCAGTGATTTTCACTGTTGTGCTGATGCTTCCTTGCATTGTCTTTCCATTGCTCTGGCCGAATCTAACAGCCCTGCAGGCAATGCAGGCATTGCACTCCTGCATTACATCAAGGAGATTGAGGTAGCAGTGGCAGCAGCAGCACTGGAACAGCAGAACTGCTGGCTAAGATGTCCCAGCAGTGACTGGCCAGTGCCAAGGAGATGAAGGTGAATGGTCCATAACAGCTTTCTCAGGCCTGTTTTCCTTGCTAGATGGCAAAGTACCTGCATTCCTTTAAGCTCTGTACACCATCATTCCCTTAACCACGCAGGCACAGCCCAGTGCACTCACCATGCCTGTCCACCAGCATCCCTTGGCCAGTCTCCAGAAAACCCTGCTTAGAGATCCACATGGAGCCAGCTGCACAGTTTGGAAGATGAAGGACTTTAGTGGTGGGCTGACAGTTGTAGAGCCTCAAAAAAGAAGGTCCACAGGATACTGCCACGCTCACCAGGCATAGCACATCTGCAGACTACTGTGGGAAGAGGCTTCATAGCCTGCCCTCTTGACAGACCTTGTCACAGCTCCTCTCAGATTCATGTCTCAGGCTTTTCATGTCTCCCATATGTTTACCTATAATCTAAATAGCCCAGTCCACTCAAAAATAGCTGCAAACCAGTTAGAAGATTTGTTCCCCTTGCTAAGCAGGACATATTTGGCTAGTCTCTTAAAATAAGAGTTCAAATGAGAGATGGAAAACCTTGCTCTAAGGATACATTTTTTCACTGTATGGACTCATAAGGCATTTTAAGAATACTGAGCAGAGACAAGAATAACACTTTCAGTTTAATAAAAACAGAGCACACACGTTTCACTTGCTGGGATAGCTTATTTGCAAGCTAGGAAGAAAAGAAGCTGGTATGGGAAGAAGCAAAAGTTGATATGGCTCTGTAAAGACAGTGTCAAAAATCTCCACGACATTGAGAGGAAAACAATTTTTTTCAGGCCAGTCATTCACTTCATGAGACTTCTAGCCATTAGAATTTATTTCAAAAGAGTAAAAAGGATCAACTGAAAATTTTTGCTGTCATTGCTGCCACCATCACCATAATGAGCTTTTTGACAGTTTGCCAAGCACACCAGGAAAATGCCCTCACCAAAGCTTCTGGCCTGAGTGCAGCAGTGGCAGCCTGCAGCTGGGAGCAAAACCTGTGTGAATGGGCAAAGGGATTGGATTTGCCCCAAAATCACCCATTGCTGCTTATCCACGTGGAGCTGGAAAATCAAAGGAGAGAGTTCAGCTGGGCAGCAGATGAAGCTGGAGCCGGTGCTTGCTCCAGTGATGCACACAGGGCTCTGGAGGCACAGCTTCCTGGTGGCATTCAGGGTGCCAGGGAGCTGTAAGGAGCACACCTGACAGAAGTTCACTTATTAAAGCTGCCCTGACTCAGGAGACTGCTGACAGGTATCAGCTTGCAGTGTGGAATGCCAGTGATGGTTTTCAGCCCAGGTTCTGGGAGGCCGAGGAGTTACACTCCATGTGCAGTGGAACCCCTGCAGCCTCTCAGTCCCAGGTCCTAGCCCAGGACTGGCACAGTACAGCTCTATGTAATTATTGCATGAAACCAAATTCCTTTCAGAGCTTGCTCTTTCAAACATACAATAAAGAGTTTTGTGTAGCTGCACTGAATTAATATGGGGCAAGTCTCAAGATTCTTAATCAGCTTTAGCTGGCTTTTACTTTGGGAAAACTTCCCAATGAACTTCTGAGTAAGGACATAAGAATTTGTCCAGAGTAACCATTTTCAGCATGAAAAGAACGCTCACTATGTTATTCCCATCTGGCTTTCCTAGAATATCTCATCTGTTATTCCCTTCACACGCCTCTGTGAAAAGGACCCTGTAGGATGAAGTCATCCTGAAGTGCTTTTTTTGTCCTAAAAATCTGCATATTCTTACTATGGTTACTTTGATCAGGGTAAACATGCCCTCACTCCCAGTCTGGGGCATTCCTCCCACACTTTCAATGCAGATTCTCTGCTTTGCCGTCCTCTCACCCAGAGAGAGGGAGTGACCCCTCCACCTCTCTTCCTACCCCAGACAAAAGCCAGACAGCTTCAAATGCTTAAACACTGGCAGATTTATAAGCCTCATCTCTGCTCTGACCCTTGCAAGCCTTGCATGCTGATGAGGATGAGCAAGGTCTAAATTCTTACTGTCCACCCTCTCCATTTTTTTCCTTCCATATTGCCTCCTTCCCCCAATTCCCTCATCCCTGTGTTTCCGTGCTTGCATGTTCATCCTTTCTTCTGTGCTCCTGGTATCAGAGTATCGTGGTTGTGTGGATAGCATCCCTGCCTCTACTGAGGCTCTGCCCAGTACTCTGGAACACTAATTCTCCTGGGAGATGTCAAGGGTGAGCTGCTGGCAGAGGAGAAGCCAGCAAGATGGCCAAGGAAGCGGCCGCTCCCTAGTCTGAGTGTAAAATGTCTGTGCTGCTTAGTGGCACCCTCCATCTGTGCTGTCACATTCCTGGAGCCAGTCCTTGGGGATCCTGATCCAGATGATCTGAGCTGCTAGGCAGAGTGACTTCGTGAAGGGAAAGAGGGGAGAGGGGCAACCCAATGAGAAATCTTGGCTTGCACGAAGGCCCCCCCTCCCAAAGCAGGAGGAAAGGAAGAACAAATATCTAAAGCAGTCAGGTGACAGCAGGTGACAGCCAATGAGTTGCAGTGGACAGCAGAAGGGGCCAGTTGGACAAGGGCAATGCTGCCTTGGGCTGGGATGTGCTGCCCCTCCACATGGCTGGGAAGAACCCCCAAGGCCACCACTCTGCAGCCCTCTGAGTGCTGCTGCTCTCCCAGGTGTGGCACTGCAGAGACACCTGACACAAAGCCCTGGTCTCTGCTGGTGCTGCATGCTTATGTTTGCCAGCAAGGTTTGGATAACCAGTGCAGAGAGAGATCCTCATCCTTAAAATTAACCCCTTCTTTCAGGGGCAGCTAGTACCAAAGATGGCTAATGCATTTGTCTGTGCAGAGAATAGCTATGGGTGGTAGTGGTGCTCCGTAGGACCGGAACATCTGGTCTCTGTGGAGAAAATTGTGGAAGGGATTTTGAGCTGTGCACACACCAACCCCCAATAAAAAGGTCACCTCCTTGATGGTCCAGTCTTTGTTATCTGTGAGATGCTGCAAATGCAAGGAGTGACTGCTGTCCCCACAGACAGGATGCTTAAGGGAGGGAGAGAAAGGAGATGGGGGAGAAGCAAAGGCAGGGTGAGGAGACAGGTGTGATGAGGGTGAAGCCTTGTGTGCCCAAAGCATGGAGATTCATGACAGTGTGGGACAAGACCTTGGTGGTCTGGCTGTTCCTCCAGGCTCTGGGAGCTGCCATTGCCCAGCGTGTGGTACAGATATAAATTTGTCCAAAGGCTGTTTTGTTAAGGAAAAATGTAACCCTAGTCCAAACCTACATGGTGTTTGACCATGACTAAATAAAGAAACACAGTATTTCATAAACCAGTGTCCCACTGAAGAGTGAAGCTGCATGTACTGGTGCCACCCCACACCCTTCAGCATCCAAGGAGCAGGTGTTGCTGATGCTCCGAGGATATTTTCTGCCTCTTTCTGTCACAAGAGGATCATTGTATCCTTTCATCAAGATAACGTGCTTCTTACCAGCTTTTTGCTGCTGTCTGTCACACAGGCAATCTACAAGATGGTTTCTTCTGTAATGAAGATGCCAGAAGATGAGTCAACCCCAGAGAAGAGGACCGAGAAGATCTTCCGCCAGATGGACACCAACCGTGACGGTAGGCGCCCTGCGGCTGGGCCGGCTGCGGTGTCCCGGCCAACACGGTGTAGGCAGGCAGGCAGCTCTTCACCTTGCAGGGCTGCTTTCACAGGGATCTTCCCAGCTTCCCCAGCTTCCTTCCATCATGCTTGCCCAGAGGCTTGACAGGCGTGCTGCAGCCCACCACGTGCTCTAAGCAAGCGTGTTTCTTTTCAGGAAAGCTCTCTCTGGAAGAGTTCATCCGAGGCGCCAAGAGCGATCCGTCCATAGTCCGTCTCCTGCAGTGTGATCCCAGCAGTGCCGGGCAGTTCTGAACCTGTACTTTGGATGAATTATGTATCTGCTTTTTTTTTTTTTTTCCTTGCCAAACAACATTCATGGTAGTGTTGCCTCTGTATGGCCAATTATGCCTTCATTTGTGGCATCTTATAGCTTATTTTGTTGTGGATTAATTATAAGAATGCTGAATTGCTCTTAACAATTTGTCCAGAGCATGGGCAGTACTGTTCTAAACAGATATTGTGGTGTTATCATTGTTTTTAAAATTTCATTTTGTTTTTTTTGTTTGTTTGTTTGTATTGGTTTTGGAAAGTAACGTGTTGAGGAGGAGTAAACCAACAACAAACCCCTTGGCAGCAAGACACACTGACAGATTTTAGATTGCTGCTTTAGTTGTTAGGTATTCACCTGCAGGACCTGAAAGTGTAGTAAGGCTGAACCAAAGGGGTTGTGATGAGTGGGGTAGCATTCACCTGGAACCTCCTCTCCTGTCCAGGAGGCACCAGTTGAGATCAAAGACAGGATGGGGAAGAAGTATGAAAGTGCAAAATGTGTGTGGGGTGTATCATCCACTCCTATGCCTTGTCGTTTCAATGCTGTGAACACTTTCCAGGTTGTGAAGAAGGGACAAAATGAAGGTTGACATTTTTTTACTAGGTTTACAGTGGTTGAAGTCATATGGCTTTATCTGAAAATTCAGCAATTTGCAATCCTGATTTCCAAATCCACAACTGACAATACCTCTTGCCGTTTGGGATCAGCAAAAGCAGACACAGATATTAAAAGCTGGGTCTTGGCAATGAATTTAAGGGAGATACGTGTTGAATGTGAAATTTTCAGGTTAGTAATAAAGCAGTTGCTACTAGCGAGAGTGGGCATTCACATGAGGAACTCACAGACACCTGCAAGCAGCTCCAGCTAAGGCACATCTGCTGTTCTCAATGCTCTTGCATAGCAGGAAGTTTTGGGGGTGTTTTTGTCTCTCTCCATGTAGCTAACAGAGTTTCTGGGCCTGCTCTTAGGGGAAGGCTGTCATCAAAACTTGTTTTAAACATAAAATTGTAGCATTTATATTTCATTTATTTTAGTAAAGTTCAAAAAATCTGTACTGAAATGAGGAAATGGTACGCTTTATGATATATTTATATATATAAAATTAAAACAAAAAAAGATCAGCTCTTGAAAGAAATGTTGAATGTTTATCTTTCCGCCTAGGTGCAGAAGTTCTGAAATTTGCTGCTGCAAAATTTTATCCTTTGGTCAAAGTTGCTGTATGCAAAGCTAGTACACACATGTGGGATTTCTGAGGGACTTTACAAGCACTGTTGCAAAAGAAAAGCTGGAAAAGCTTTAGCAACAGGAGGCATTATGCTGACTAAATTGGCATTAATCAGTCATTAGCTGAAGTCTGCTTTGTGATCCTGCTGGAGAGCTACCCATGCAGGCAGCACACAGTGTTGGGAATTCATGAGCTCGTTAGAGTAACCTTTGTCTGACAGGCAAAGTTGGCATTTTGTCAAGTGACCTTGTAGATGCTAATCCCCAGTAGCCTTAATTTAAAATAAACCAAGTAAAAGAAGTCTGCTTTGCAGATGATGATTAGCTAAATACTAATTAGAAGTCACGAATAAGTAGTTGAGCATAAATAATGTTCTGTGGAACACTAGCTAGCATGTACAATAACTGACAGAAGCAATCCTATACCTAATTTTTCCATAGCATCTGCTTTGCCAGGTGTTAAGGGCAAAGCATTTTAAGAGAAAATAAAAGTAAATTGAAAATAACGTTGTTAATCAGTTGTACTAAAATTTTTATGAGTGGCTAATGACACTCAATAAATGTCTTCAAGCAGACATTTTTGTCTCAAACAATCACAAAAATCCAATTGATGATATATTTCCATTAAATTCATCAAAATACTGAGCTGAGTGTGGGAAAATAAGAAAGCAAAGGGGGCCCAGACACAGACACAAACAGATTTTAATACCCAGCACTTTCAGGTGTTAGAAGCAACACTGGCAAGTTTTGCACCAATTCTTCTGGCTGATGAAAACATTCCCTATCTCCTTCTCCCAAATCCTAATTAGACACCATGTGCACAAATCTAGCCCTTTGAAGGATAGTCTGTGCCTACCTTCTTCAAGGTAGTGGCCCTCTCTTCATGTCCATCACCTCATGGATTTTGAAAGTCATGTACTTGAGGGTTGTTTTTCAGCAGAAGAAGCCTGGCCAGACTCTGGATTGCAGAAGGAAGGTCAGTGGGCATGCACAGATCAGCACACCCCTCTGCCAGATGGGAATGACCCGTGCTGCCGCCCCAGCCTCTCTGGGTGCTCCATCACCACCCCTGTGTGGCAGGACAAGGTGACACCAGAGGATCCTTGCTGAATTTCCAACCTCCTGGCTCAGTCCAAAGCAGCCCAGACCTGTGGAAGCTGGCATTTACTGAAGGTGAACTCAGATACCTTCTACGGTTCCACCTTCTTCTTCATGCTGTGAAAGCAGTTGCATGTGACTGAAGCTTTTAAAATGTTGTCTTTTCTTTAAGTGACTGCATACCACCTCTTTTTCATTTTACAAGATACTTCTGTCTCAGAACCTAATCTCTCAGTTTGTTTTTGCTCAGTAGTTTTGGGGTGTTGGGGCCAGGCTTGCCTCCTGTGTTACTCCCATACAACACGTGTTTGAAAGCACAACCTGTGCTGTGACCCCAACAGAGATGTAATGCTTCCCACAGTTCACAAAATTTGGAATAATAAGAATTAGCTTACAGCTGCAGAGGACATAGCTGCAGATAAGGCTATTGTATAAACATTTACAGAGTGAGCTAGGGTTATTCTTTTACCTGACTGCCACTGATGATTGGTACTATTTTAAATTATTAACTATCCCTTTCTTTCTCTGCCTCTGCATGTACTTAAAGAGTGATTCGTAGCTGAAGCTGTGATAGGAACATTTGCAGACCTCAAATCATCAGGACAGCAGTGGTGTGCTGTGCCTCAGATTGAAATTTTCTGCTTTGCTGTCATTTGCATTTGTAATCATAATTGCCTTCATAAAGCTTTTGAAGGCAAAGTGGTGTATCCTGTATAAAATAGCACAGTAAGTCAGACTTTTGAGTGATTCATTAGCAATATCTCCACACAGGAAGGATGGCAGACAGCACATACTATTTCGTATGGCTTCTCAATTTTGTAGATGCATTCTCTACTTCTACTTGCATGTGCAAGAGGCAGCCTTCACTATGTGTTGTCCAAAGGAATTAATGAGTGTATGTCACATGTAGACTGAACTCATGGAAAATGCCAGTCCCATTTATCTGACATTCCCAGTCAGCTTGTAAGACTCCAGGCCAGAACATGTGAAGTGAGGACAATGACTTGTGAATTTTGCAATACTCTCTTTGTTTTAGGGTGCTTTGGGAAAGGAAAAGGGAACACAACCCTTTTAAAACCAACACAGGTGTTTGTGTGAGCACTTCGATTTTGAGAGGGACTGAAGAAATATTTATGTTTCAACATTATTTGAAGCCCTGTCAGTTCGCAGTTCAGTGATGTTCCTGAGGTACCCAGAGCTGTGCTGTTCCCTTGCAGTTATTACGAGCTTGTAGGATTTTTTTCTTTCTGGAGCATTCTTTATTGCTCTGTGTTATAAGGCATGACCTCCACATTTTCTACTGCTTAAAACAGTAAGTCAGAAGTGTGTAAATTTCGTACCTGAATGAGGTCTGTGTGCACAAATATTGCACACCAGCACAAGAAGTAGTCACACACGGCCAAGTCCCTGTGGTTTGAACACTGCCCCTGGGGGATGAGCCCCAGGACTTCTCTCTTCACTGATGGCAGAAGTGCAGTAATGCGGCTCAGCTTGATTTTCTTTCACTGCAGATCAGGTTAAGTCGCATTACCTTGCATTTGCTGTGGGCAGAACCTTGTCTCAGCTGACTCATGGAAACTTGGTGAACTGTGGTAACTTGGTGCTGAGCCCTAATCTGCAGACTAAGCTAAGATGAGAAGATGGCCTTGGCCATACGTCTCAGTACATGTGAACCTGAGAACACGGTGACAACTGGCAGGTCCCGGGGACATGTGGCAGTGAGAAGGGAATCTCCTGCGCCAGAACAAATGCCCTGAGCTGGGCTGCCTCCTCCTTTTAAAACTCTCGTCTTCAGCACCACTGCTGTGAGATGCAACATGATAGCAATATAGCAGGTCAGGATCGAGGAGGCATCCTTCAAGCCTTTGCAGCTTAGCCTGCAAGTGCCAAGTGAAACAATCAGACCAGTCTGATTGTTGGCTGGACAAGTCTTCCTGAACACCCAGTACACCAGCAGCTCCTTTCATCTTTCCCCTGGTGTTCCCTCAGTTTCCAGGCACAGCAGTCCTTGGGCTCAGCAGTTAGATGTCAGGTACCTGGTGTAAGACTGGTGGAGAAGGATATTTCACCTGCCCTCTGCAGAAGTATTTGGATGCATTCTTTGCTCTGTGTCTTACTAAGCGGGATCTCATGCAGGAGTCGGAAAGTGGGAAAAGTTGGTTCTCTTGGTATCACAGGCAGAACTTGCACTTAGACATGCAGAGAAACTTGTCAAGTGCCAGAGAGCTGAGCAGTGCTCAGAGCTGAGCGCAGAGTTCTCCACTGACTGTGCAGCAGGCGGATCAGATAAACAGCAGTGATACGACAGGCACATGGGGCAATGTGTTTCGAGGTAGGGCTTGACTAGAAATGGCACCTTCTATGTGAGCAGCTCTCTGTCTGCAGCATATTCTGTCAGAGGCACTGACAAAATACACTCTAAAATTAAGCAGCAGAGCTGTTGACCATACCCTGGCAGGTATTGAACAAACAGCTGCCAGGATGAGCATAAGGCTTTCCTAAGTGCAGCTGAGGACAAAACGTTGCCTATGGGAGTTCATTCCTGGTCGTGATAGAAAAGAAGAAGGGAAAGCTCCATTGTCTCTCAAAGCCCAGGTGTCATTTTGCAGGCTAGGGACCATGGAATGAACATCTGTGTTTTAAGCACATAGAAAAGACAGCAGGGATTGTAAACTGGCATGGAAGTCAGTGACATTAGAAACCAGGACCACTGCTGAGGGACTGCAGAAGCCATTAGGTGCTTCTGGCCTTCAGAGCAGCAGAACCATCAGTTGGATGTGCAGCCGATCTCCTTGCCCCTTGCAGAAACTATACCTGCATACTATGGGTATCTAAACAGCATCCCTTATTCTATCCTGGCTTTTGCTGCTGTTGTTTCCAAATTACACATACTGAGAAGTTGTTTCCGGGTGAGGATTTTCACAGGATAAGATATAAAGCTTTCCAGATGTACTGTCCGTATCTTAACAAGTTGGAAAGGCCAGATGCAAGGGGCTTCTCATTGTTTCTCACAGGTTGTGTTATTTCAATGTGTAGCTGGGATTAAGCTATCATCTGTAAAGTGCTGACTAATGCTGTCTAATAAGTAAAGCAAAAAAAAGAGCTTGAGTTGTAGTGAACAATGTGAAAAGACTAGAGAAATTAAAAACTGTAAGGACATCCCTGCCTGTAGCCCAGGGTCTGAATTTGCACAGTGAAACCCTCTTAGAACAGCTCCTCTGCTCCAGCCCAGTCAATGGTACCTCCTGGGCTGCTTCAGCTCTGTGTGGTGAGGCTGGGGACTCTGGGTCCTGCCACATGGTCATCTGGGATTATTGGGCAGGCTGAGGGCTTCCTAGATCTCGAGGCACACAACAGCCACCCACCCTCTGCATAGTATTCCCTTACTGTGCACCTGAGATGTTTTAGATCTTCCCCTCTTGCCCTGACCTTATACCAAAGACATTCTCACCTTCCCAGGGCATGTGCTCAGGGTGTCCAGCTCTCCAAGTCTTTGCAGCCACCTCCCAGTTGCCATTCCCAGCCTCTGTGTGAACAAATAACAAACACCAGCCCTTGACATGGGGAGGAGCCAAGCTTGATGCACTTAAATGGAACAGCTTCATGTGGTTTCCCATCTTTGGCCCACCTGTGTGTACCAAACTATTTATCTCCTGTTATTAAGTAATGGCAGTATTAAACATTTTAAGGGCACACTGAACCTCTGAAACAACTTGGTTTTCATTATTGTGTATGTGTTTGTTGAGGCACTGCAGACTGAATGCGCCTGGTGCTCGCTCTCCATGCCCTGTTTACTCCAGGGTAAAGAGCTGGTTCCTTCCAGGCTGCTCCCAGCAGCACCTTCCCAAACATCCCCGTGCAGTGTGTGGGTGCCCCAGGCCTGCGGGAGCACCCAGGTGCTGTGGACCAGGAGATAATTTTGGTATAGTTACATCAGGCAGAAACTCTTCCTGCTATCTGTCAAAAACAAGTGTTGGGGGTGTGGCCTCTGGTTTTCTCCTCCCTGGGGACAGGGGTTTCAGCGGCGTTCAGGGCTGGCCTCACGTTTCCCTACCAAATGGGACAGCAGGATGATGGTGATTAGTAAACCCACCTGAGTAAATCCTCTTAGATTCTAAACTTCATTTGTGCTGCTCATTGGCTGCACTCAGAGGGAAGATTAATGGGTCCAGTGTGGTGCTTTGGGGGAGAACTTGCAGCTCCTTGCCACCACCACCTTTTTATCTCCTGTCATTATTCCCATTTCCAGGGCAACCAAATAGTTTTTTATTAGTATCTAGAAGAAAAAGAAAAATCAAATCCAGGGTTTCAATCCAAGGATCTAAGGAAGGTTACTGAAGACATCATGCTCAATGTTAGTTGTACAAATGTTCCACAAAGTAATGTTTCATTGGTATTTTCTGTTTAATTTTCTTATTCATGTTTCAGGCATGTTTGTGATTTGTTTCATTATTTTGGGTCCTCTTAGATGTAGCCCTGCTGGTCCTTCAGCTCTTATGCAGAAGTCCCAAAGACCTCAGGAGCAGAACTGACTGATCAATTACTAGTGAGGTGGGCACGTGGTGCCTGGTAAAAATGAAGAGCTTAATTACCTTAGGGATTTTTTCTGTCTACATGCTTGCTTCAAGGAGACAAATTGAGCTGCATTTCAGTATGTTTATCTCTTCCACTAGCTCACTTCAATTCCAAGCAGTCTTGTAGTTAATATTTGTATATTCAGCAGTTTTTTGCTCTTGAACCTGAAGTGGCCAATATTGTCTTCCTCTGACAGGAGTACTTAATACCTTCTGATTTTTAAATATTGCTGAGTGATGTGATGGATGCGAAAGTAGTTACACATTTGTGTGCTGGCTTTGGCTGTGATAGAGTTAATTTTCCTCACAGTATCTAGAATGAGGGTCAGTTTTGGATTTGTGCTGGAAATAGTGTTGATAACAGAGGGATGTTGTCATTACTGCTGAGCAGTGCTCACATGGTGTCAAGGACTTTCCTGCTTCCCACCCCATCAGCAAGGGAGCTTGGGCTGCACAAGGGAGATGGGAAGGGACACAGCCAGGACAGCTGACCCCAGCTGACCCCGGGGATACCCCACACCATGGTGTCATGCTCAGCGTACAAAGAGGTAGGGGAAAGAAGGAGGAAGAGGGTGACAAGTTCAGAGTGATGTCATTCGTCTTCCCAAGTCACCACTACCTGTGATGGAGCCCTGTTTTTCTGGGGATGGCTGAACACCTGCCTGCCCGGGGGAATTGGTGAATGAATGCCTTGCTTTGCTTGTGCATGGGGCTTTTGTGTTCCTTATTAAACTGTCTTTATCTCAACCCATGGGTTTTCTCACTTTTGCCCTTCCAATTCTCTTCTCCATCCTACTAGAAGGGAGTGAATGAGTGGCTCTGTGGGACTTAATTGCCGTTTGGGATTAAATCACAACTTTTTTAAATTTGGGCAGATATTTTTGATGCTGTAGAAACTAATAAATTGAGATAAAACATGGCCAAGAGCTGAATGGATCAAAGTGTCCAGTTCCTATTTAAATCCATGACCATTCCACAGGGAGAGCTTTCTCTGTTCCCTCAGGCTGTTGCCTCATTGCAGCACAGAGTAGACGTAACAAATCGAACTTATAATGATCTACTGTGAGCAGACTCACTGCAGCAGCATGGAGTTCAGTATGTCCTGTGTCTTGGCAAAATTAGATACCTCTCTAGATGAATGCTTTGTAAGCAAACCTACATATCCTAAGGAAGACTTACTATTCAGAAAGGAGAGGGACAACTATGAATTAAATTAATTTGGTCCGCATATTTTTCTTACAGCTGTCTAGAATTGCAAGTGTCCTCTGTGTTGTTGCCTGTAGCTGTTGTGATGTGTTACTTTCCCCCCCTGGTTCTGTTGTGAACTCATCTGGTGGTATCCTGATTCTCCAGCTGGTTCTCCGCCAGGCAAAGCCCATGAGAAGGACATGCAGAGGCGAGTGGCTTTCAGGCACACCAGGGACAGCTTCTGGGGATATGGCCCTGTGCTGTTCCATGCTTTGGGAGTCTGTACCTACAGAGCAATATGTTAAACCTACCTGATAAAATGAAAGTAGATGATCAGGTCATCAAAGAAGACGGAGAATTCGTGAAGGGTTGTGTATGTTTTGTGCCCCCCAGCACGTGCACGGCTCCCCCAGCTAATAACTTCCAGTTAGGACCTTTCCTGAGCTCTTAGTGTTAGAATAAAGATTTCTTCTGCTGATAATGTATTTGTATTATGCAATGTACTCTGAAAACAGAAGATTATCTCTCTATGACTGTCCTCTCCTCTCGAGAAGCTCTTCTCCTCTGTACATATGATATGCAGAATGTATGGGAGTCTTACCAGCGTTGGTTTGCATTTTTAAGACAGTACTAATTAATGTGTGATACTATTGTGTTTTTGTAGTGGCATCTTTGATGTAAGATGTAAAAACTATTTAAATTTTTTTTTTTTTGTTCAGCTTTTAGAGATAGCACCAAGGACTGCATGTTCACTAGAATCAGCCCTTTCCAGGGGCTGGCATAGCTGCACGCAGGCACCGGTGTTTCACCCGGCATGTAGCACCTGCGTTCCTCTTTTAACAGGGGTCAGTTTTGAGTGGAAACGAATTCTTCCTGAAAAGTCTAGTTTTGTCTTTCCCTCTCTCAGATTCAAGCTTCCCCCTCCCACGCTGTGTGCCAGCCCTGGCCCCAGGAGGAGACCTGGGAGGAATGTCTCCTGAGCCAGGGCACCCCGCTGGCATCGGGCTCCCTCACCCCGTAGCTCACTCAATGCATGCTCCTTGGAACTTGGTTTTCCCTGGAACTGCTGGCTGTGCCAGCACAACAACGGTGGGCTCACATTACAAGACAATTTGTGCAAGTGACTTTAAAATGAATTAACTAAAATTGAGGGGAATTAAGGAAAAGAGCCTGAGCAGCAATTTTAGGGTCAGAATCTTATTGGGGTGCTTAATATAGCAAGAACTTGGGGCCAGTCCCTAAAAGGACCATTTGAATGGCTTAGGTCTACATTTCTTGGCAGGTTTGGAGAGTGAGGTGGGACTCAGATCCAGCCTTTCGGGCAGAGTTGACTTACTAGATAGACTGAGTCTGAGATGCTTCTCCAGATTGTGTCGTGGGCCAAAAACAAGACATGCTGCAGCTTAGGAGTTATTTTTCTTTCAGGTTCTCTTTTTTTTTCCTTTTTAATGGAGAAAGCAGTTCAAACTGTACCTGGCAAAATGACTGACTTCAAAAGCATGTTTTTCCTTGTTATATAGACACTCACAAAACAGCATTGTGTGGCTAAAAAGGCACATTTGTGACAGTTTCTTTCTGAGTGCCAAAATATATAAGCAGTATTGTTTGAAGGGAAATACAAATTTTTTTACTGTATTGTTATTACTGTTGAACAAATATATTGTTTTTAAATGTTAGATTTTGAAGACTTTTGTATTGTAAATTGTTTTGTGACACGGTGCTTTTTCATACTGGAATTACTGATTGCACCTAAATATTAATTATTGCTTTCTTATATAAATATGTGACCTTGAACAATCTTGATGAAAACCAATGTGTGGTGGATACCAACAGTTCAAAAAAATTCACCTACTGAAATCCCCTAAATGTTCTTTCCTACTAATAAACATTCTGCTGCAGCTAGTGACGGTGTGCCATGCGCTTTACTCCCTTCACGGTGGAGCCTTAAATCCTCATGTAGCTCCTTGGTCTGGGGAGAAAACCCCAGAGAAGCCTTTGCCTGCTGCCTCCACAGCTCCTGTCCTGCTGACTGCTGCGGGCACAGTCAGAGCTGTGAAAGCCAGTCTGGAGGGCTCAGCCAGGGCTAAAGCTGTGCACGGGCGCTGGGCTGGCACGTTGCAGCCGGCTGGGCGCTCCACCGCTGACACAGTTTGTGCTCCAGCAGCTAAAGCAGCTGGGCAAGGAGCAGGATATCATGGAGTGGGTTATAAAAGCAAAGGAGGGACAGCACAAGGCTGAGAGCCCTGGTCCTCTGAAGCTGGAAAGAGCAGCTTAGCTGACTGACAGCAACTTTCCCTGCGGTAGATAAATCCCTCTCCAGGTTTAGGGGAGTTTTTTACCCCCTAATGACTATCACACCATCAAGGGAGCAGGATGTGGCAAGGGAGCATGGGCAGGGTGGTAGCTGTGGTTAGTCGCTCTGAGACGAGGCTGATGAGGCAGCAGCAGAGCTTGTCACAGCAGGGACTCCTGCCAGCCTCAGACAGGCTCTGGAGGGGGCTGGCTGATGCTTCTGTGCATACTCCTTAAACTCCCCAAATTTTTACCTGGGTTACATTTGGAGCTGGGATTAGCTGAGTGCAAATGTAGTTTAAAGCCTCCTGGAAGGTAACAGAAACCAGTGCCTATTTCCTTTTGAGAGGTTAAATTTGGACCTGGCATTAGCTGAGTGCAAAAAGTAGTTTAAAGCCTCCTGGAAGGTAACAGAAACCAGTGCCTATTTCCTTTTGAGATTAAACAAAAATGCCTATTTGTGGAACTAGACATTAATAAGAGCTTGAGACAGGCTGGAGCCTGAATGAAGCACCAGTTGCAGTATTCAGGTATCTCCTGTGCTCAGTGCAAACAGGCCTCATTACACAAGCTTCCAGTGTGCCAGATTCCCTGTGATGTACATTCCCCTCACCCTCCCCTTAGGGCCACCATACGATTTTCTTTTAGCAGAAAAAGACTGGGTGTAAGGAGGTGTTTATTTGTACAGGGTGCTAAAATACTCCACTTACCACCCTTGCTGTCCCTCCTCTCGCTGTGCAAAGGGGTCTGCCCCAGGCACTGGAGCACACTGCACTCCCACAATCCCGGAGTCGACCTCCCACCACCTCAGGGAGGAGGGAACCTGTGATCCTGCAGCTCATGGCTCCATCTGGGAAGTAGCGTGCTCCAGAATCTATCAGTGTTTTCTGCAGCACAAATTGAGCCAAGAGACTGAGAAGGTGCTGAAAACAAAGCTTTGCTGCTCCAGTGAGTCCCTAAAGTTTCAGTCAGGAGCTAGAGGTGGAATGTTTTGCTTCCTGCTCCTAGAAAGGGGTGAGTTCTTCTCAATGACCTTTAATCAAGGTGACCCAAGTCACCGTGCTAGAGCTGGCTCAGCCATGCCAGACACAGTCCAAGCCCTGAGCACGCTGTGGGTGCAGTGGTTCCCATCACTTCTCCTCACCCCTCCATGGCCTCGCAGATGGAGCACTGCCAACCACGCAGCTTTAAAGCATTTGCATCATAAGAGCCACTCGGTAAAACCACTTCCTCTAAAACATAATTAAACATCTATCACAGGCAGTGCCCAGGAAATGTGATTACCTTAAAGGGCTCCATGGGAGCTGATCCTGGCTCATCCCGAGCACTGAACTCCTCCACCCCACTGTAAGACAGGGCTGTCCTGCTACTGTTTGGGAAATCAACCTTTGCTGAGTGAGGCAAATACACTCCCAAGCAATTTCCCACCGACTAAGATATTCTCACCTCCTGAATCTTGTTTGAAAAGCCAAACTGAACTGGTGGAGAATAAAATGTTTGATGGAAATGTTTTACTGCAAGATATGTGGCCAGGTATGCTTCCGTGCTTTTGGAGTAGATGTGGGTAAGGATCTCAACTCAGGTGCCCAGGAGTCACAAAGATGTAGTGTCAGTGCTTCCAGCCAGGTTCACAGGACACTCCAACAAGTCACAGAGTCACAGAACAGTTGGGGTTGGAAGGGATTTCTGTAGTTCATCTGGTCCAATCCCCCTGCTCAAGTAGGGCAAATGAGAGTTGTTTGTCCAGGACCATTAAATATCTACAGGGATAGAGACTCCACAACCTCTCTGGGCAGCCTACTCCAGTGCTTAGTCACACAGTAAAAAGCATTCCCTGATTTCAGACGGAGCCCCCTGTGTTTTAGTGTGTGTCCACTTGCCTCTGCTCCTGTCACTGGGCACCATTTAGAAGAGCCTGACTCCATCCTCTCTGCACCCCCTTCAGGTACTGGTACATACTGATACTCTCTCTTCTGGAGACGTGTAGTAATACACACCACAGCAACAAAAATATTATCTCATACATAGGAATATTTATTTTTTTCCTTCTTAAAAATGTACAAAAAATAAAATAACTGTATTTACAGCTTATCAAACCCCTCTCCCAGTTGCAACACTATTAAGTTACATGAGCTATATTCTTAATATAAAAGCACACTATTTATACATTAAGTTTTCTTGTTTGCCAGAAAGACGGCTTGTCACAATCTTTGGCACAAACATTCTTGTTTGTATCTTGTCTCAATTAACAGGAAATGGAAGAGCATATAAACATTTAATAAGCTTTACATTTTATAAGTCATAAGATACTCCTTTCCAGTTCCACTTCAATCAATATACAGCATCTCTGACAGCTAGAGAGTTTAGATTTTACTAACTGTTTGAATTAATTTACATTTAAACAATTCATAGAACAAAAGAAAAAATATATAAGAAAGACATTTGATCTCTGAATTCCATTGACCAAAAACTTTGTGAGAGAGGACACACATGAAAAAAAACATTCTTTTCTTTGTAGTTTACACTCAGTGTTAGAAATCCTCCAAAATGTCTTGATGGAGTGATCATCGTACATCCACAAAGCTTCACTCAAGGGATGCACTTTATTTTGGGAATATCAGCACCTGACTGTAAGAAAGAACTATAATTTGAGAATTTGAATGGGATTTCATGATAAAACATCAAATGGACGGACAAAGTGCCAAATCTGCAGCAGGAACCAAAATTAGAAGACTGTTCTCCTTTTGTACATCTCTGTCTAGAGTCTTTCAAAATTAACATCTACAGACACTGCATTGCTACAACTCTTCACAGGGAAAATGCACTGAGCAGCAAGCCACTCTTCAGGCTGCACCAGTTAAGATTCAAGATTGCTGTCTTGAACAAGAGAAGGAAATGAGAATTTTGTTCCTTTAAATAAACAACCACAGCAGTGCCACAAAGAGACAAAAGGAGGCAAGGCAGATATTCCTGTCCCCTGCTGAACAGTAGCCAAACCTTACTTCCATTTTAACTCATAATATTTGGAAGATCCAGCATTAATCAATATTTTTGATCAAACAAAAGCAACATGCATATTTTAAACAATATACATGTAAGCACTGTGTACTCCTCAGGATGTCTGAGTCAAGCAGGGCACAAGGCAGCCACTGCTTCAGAAGTTTGCATTACTCATACCACTCTTGCCCCTTTCCCACCACTCTGATGGGCTGATTTGGACCAACGAGGTGAACCCTGAGAGCTTGCAGCTTGCCACAACCAGCATCCAAGGTTCAGGGCTCCTCCAGCAGCTGATGCTGTAACTACAACTGAAGGGGTGCAGCATGGATATTCAGTCTTAGTGCTTGTGATGCACCTGCATCTGGAGCAGAGAAACAAAGTCCTCAGACCCTGGCAGGTAAAGTAAAGGGTGATCATCCTTACCTAGCTCTAGCTGTTGTTTTAAAATAATCTTACCACCAATCTAGGCACCTTCCTGATAACTTCATTGAGACTGTAAGAAGGAACTAAAGGCAGGAGCATTAGCTTTCTACTATTAGGAATTTGCACACCTTAAGATATATTTAAAATAGCTTTCAGTTAATCTTGGAAGCAACTTTCCTTTTCTGGACAATGGCTGACTGAAAGCTCCTAAACTGACAATGGAAAGCTCCTTAAACCCCAGTATTCCTGGAGCATTGCACTTCTCTGATCCTACATGCTCCTCATCACAGGATGCTGCAGCACCCAACAGATCTCAGCTCATCTTGACCCAAATGTAAGACAAAACCATCCCAATAACCTGAGTGCTGGTGCTGCCAGGACTGCCTGTCCTTCTCTGTGATCCCTAAATTCTCACTGGCCTTTCTTAATGCAGCACATTCCAACCCAGGCCAGTCCCAAGTATTCCCTTGGACATCAGGTTTGTTGGGGGCAGAACTAGGGCTCAACTCCTGCATACATTTACTCCTTTGCTTTACCTGCAGCTTCTGCCCAAACATCTTGACCAGCTGAGATCCCAGATTATATTCTGAGGATTCCAAACACCAACAAAGAAATACAAGAACTAATGGCATTGCTCACCAGTCCTGTGTGCTGGTCCCAGTTCCTAATGCCTCCTGTACCAACTGTCCTCTTTTTTTCTTTAAGAAAAAAATATCTGGGATAAGTCAGCATAGACTTTTTATCTCAGTCTGAGCCAAATAGAAACAAACTGAACCATCATAAATCTCTTGTATTCCCAGATTGTTTGCTCTTGAGCAGCATAGCAAGAGCATCTTTGCTGGAGTGCATTTTTATTTAAAGTTAAGGAAATTACAACAGAACCCTGCATCAGAAGGGGAAAGAGTGCATGGCAAAAGAAAAGGGAGGAGAAAGACAGAATACACACTGCACTTTACAGACATTATGTGAATTCTGGGTATGTTAGTGCTGATGCTACCAGCCTGAACCTTTTATAGTTTCTGATCTCACAGAAACCTTGACATGTACTTAACATTTCTATTAAAGAAAGAGATTTTAATGGGATGCTACTGCTAATGAAGTTAAGAAAGTGTGAACTTACAGGACAATTAATGCAGATGTGGCCAAATCAGACTGGTCAGTCATCCCAGCTACTTTGCTTGAATGTGAATAGCTCCACACAGCTCAAAACACTACATGAGCCCTGTTAAACATGGCAGTGTTTCTTTCTGCCATTAACCACCAAATAATGAAGGTTGTGTGACCAAACGAGAAAAGGTTTTAGAAGGAAAAGAATAAACTCTAAAAGCTGCATGTAGGAAAGGACCCCCACTTCTGTCTGTCACACAGGATCCGTGTACAGCGCATAGAGAATAAAATGCAACGAAAACCATGGAATTATATGCTATGTGAGGAGCTCTTCACAACAGCCAGGGGAGCTGGAATAGAGACAGAGATGCTGGGTTTGGATGTCATAGGGATATTCAGGTCTTGAACCCCTTTCCTGGTATGATTTTAGCCTGCACAGCTTTATCTCTTCACAGAACCTGTAAGGCAGGCGTGGAATTTGATGGAATAACCAGGTAGTTCAACTTGGGTTCAGATGCAGCCCTTGAGAGTGAGACCAATCTCCACTCCTCAGTTGTGGGATACTCAATCTCCAGTGGAAAAATTGTTCCAGTTTTGATAAAATATTTACATCAAGCCCAGGCTTGGATACTTCCAAGTGTCCTAGGAATCACAACAGAATCATTCAATGGAAATACAAGAGCAAAATACACTTAAAAGGAAGAGTTTGAAGTCCTGTTTCTTACAGTCTAGAGGAATGCTTCGATGCACAGGCTGCTGCAGAAAGAACCTTCCCACCACATGTTTGAGAAAAAACCACTTTAGGAGCCTCTGCTTCATCAAAGGAAGATGACCAGGAAGAATTCCCTTCTGGACCTCTTGGCAAACCAGGGAGCAGACACATGGTGTCTCTTGGATTTTGTTACAGCTGGATGGGAGACTCAGGTATCTACAGCTGGACTTGGACACCAAAGGTGGGTCCCATTGTGCCAGAGCATTGAAGACCCAGTAGCAGAGTCTGCTCTAATATTTCAATATACAATTGTGTGAGCAAGGATGGAGCATATGAGTACAGATTCAGTTATCAGCTCCTCAGTACACACTTCTTGACAGATTGCAGCAATTTAATCCTCTAGGAAAGATTCTATTAAACCCTAAACCAAATACATACAAAAACATAGTGGCAGTAAACATGCCCACATACAGTAGTTAAAATATATTATTGCATATTATAAACATTATATACAAGGTTAAAATGGTTTCTTTACCATTTACTTACATTTGTGACATTTGTAGCTGAATGCCTTACTTACAAGTCCTCATTGCTACGTGCTGAGAACTACCAGAGGTATTTGGCAAGACTATACAGTATAGAGAGATACGAAACAGTCTGAGCAAGTGAACTGTCAGCCACTTTGCTCATCTTTAGCACTGCAACAGATTTTTAGCAATGACAGAGACAACTACTGGTGAAGTGATTTATACCAGATTTCTGAAATTAGACCAGCATAGTTACTGAATGTGTTTTAGAATAAGCTTATCCACACTGAAGTATGGATTAAAATGCTGCATTTCACATTTGCAGTGGGTCATCTGGTTACAAATCTGGGGGCTGGTAACTGCTTGTACACTAGAGAGTGAGGAACAATAAATAAGGGACCAGGTTACTGTGAATGGCCTTGTGTTTGACAAACCCAAGTCTGTCTGCAGTGGGTGCACAGGTGCACAATGGACAGTATTTTCAATGCAGTCTTGTAACAGTTTCTCTGATCAATGTCTGTCAAGTTTACGGGGAATCTGCTTTCCAAGAAGGATGAAATGCTGTGGTTCCTTACAAAATGGCTCTGCCTGAGGCTAGATCTCTGTCAGTGTGATCTTGAAGCCTTCAACCATGTTCTCCATGTTCAGGATGAATGTGTCCTCATTGGAGTAGTGCTCAATAATGTTGTCATCCATGTTTACCAGGATGCTGGTGACAAAGGCAGAAATCAATGTTTTTATGTACCAGGACAATGAAAGGAAAAACTATACACTCTGCCACATGTACTTGCTTCTCTACAACACAAAACCAGACTCCAGCACGTGTCAGTACAGGCTCACTAGCAGGAATTATCAGCAAGATCTGCTCTGTAAGTCCCTTATAATCTTTCGATCAGAGGCTGCTCCTTGCCAGAGCCATTAAGGGACACGCCAGTGCTGGGATGTTAACACACTTAGGCTACCTACAGATGAGCTGCACTTCAGATCCCTGGCAGACCCAGCCAGCTGGTGCTTCCCATGCCTGGTAGTGGCTCCCACAGGGACACATCTGTGCCACTCCTCAGGCACACCATGTGAGCTGCTGCACCTCTGTGGTGTGAGGGCTAACACGGGGAAGGAGTGGAATTTGTGCTTTGCACACAGCTCACAGACTTAGAAGTCAGCTTGGATGTGAGACTATCAACAATGACTATTACAAGTGTATATGAGTGTTTTCCTCACTCTTTACCTCCAAGTGTTTCTTCTGTCACTTAGAAAGAAGCAAAACATGAGAAGTTTCACCTGTCTTCTCAAAAGCTAAAGAAATCCCCAGACAACAATGCCTTAAGCTAGTTACAGCTGAAAATAAATGACTGGTTTAAAATTATAATGCTACAATATTGTGGTTAAATAGAACTTTAACAAACAGTTGAAGTGGTGAGATTTAGTTTTATGGCAAGGAGCAGAAGCCTAGCTATTCTAAAAGTCCAGCTGTGATGTTCATGTCTAAATTTATTCATCTGAAATGCCTGCAGCAAACATTGCCTGCCTGTCTTTCAGAGTAAGACAGTGGCCTACTTCTTCCTAACACTGCAGGAAAACTCCACACTGCATTCACAGCAAAGGCAGCATCTCCCATGCTGGCCCTCCATGATGTTAGTAAGCATATTGTCTACAAAACAGACTTTATCCACATGTCTTATCCACAAACCCTTCCTTCACAGTGAGCTTATGAATACTGGTCAGACACAGATTGGAGATCCAGGTTTCCTCTTCTGCCATCCCTTACAGTCTCCATAGACATGAAGATTTCAAGCACATGGGTATGTCTCCTGGAAGAGTTTGTGCTGCCCAGCATCATGAGGCCCCAGCTATAATTGGGATCTCTGAGTACTTCTAAAGGATCCTGCAATAGATCCTTAGTTAGGTAACTAACTTACCCCTTTTTACTCTTCTTATAAAGTTTTGCAATCTTTTCAACTGGCAGCCCATATTTCTCAGAGATCTGAAATAATAAAAAGAAAAGAAATATTACTAAAGATTAATGAAAATTATAAAAATATCACCTCTTACCTTACGTAAGACATTAAAACAAAATCTCTGCAAATTTTGACAGGATAGCTATATAGAAAAGTCTGTCACAATCATACCATGCTTTCATTTAAGGATGACTTGGAGAGCAACAATCCTGAACAGCTTAATCAAAACCCACAATTGTCTCTACCCATAAGCTCAAATACTATAGTTTTATAGGGTGTGAGTCATCAGAACTGCCCCAGCATCTCCTAGTGCTCTGCTCAAGGAGTCAGTACTCTTCCCAGCTTCAGATTTTACCAGGGAATTTCTGTCTGATCTTTCTATTGTTCCTTAATCTGATTTCTTGGGCTCATGGAAGCAAAGGCTTCTCCACCAGGCAGAAGGCAGACACATGGCAACCCAACAGGAGCTGATGGACCAATGGAGCAACAAAAACATACACATTTCTATTTCTCAAAGACATTTCAAGCTTTATTAAGCTAACAGGACTCTCCTTGGTGGTACTTCTGTCTGAAAAGTCTCTTCAAGGTACCTTTTATTGGGGGAGGACTACCAGCATCAAACACACAGGACTAAGAAGCTTCTGTATTGTTGGGAAGGTGACTCAGTCTAGTTAATAGAGTAGCAAATTGAAAACACTATTTGGCTCACAAAAAAAAAAAAAATCATCTGAGTGTATAGATAACAAGATGAGATTTCACAGAGAAGTGTGTTATCAAGGTAAAGGACTTCTAAAATAAACTTTGTACTAAAGCAATTAAAACAATAAAGCAGAAAATACAGTAAAACTTTAGAAGGAAGAACTACTTAGCTGACAAATTACCCATGCCAACAAATACTTCACTGGGATGCTTTGGCATTGCTTTGCAGCAGTGTACTTGTAACTTTTTTGGATGTCTATTCTGCAGTGAGTCTGTGGTGTGCTTATGAAGATGGTGTCCCTGGGCCCTTCATCTGTGCCAGGTTTGCTTTCCAAATTATGATTCTTCTTTGAGGGAACAGGTCTCACAGTTCACACTTTAGAAGAAGATTGTCCCAAAAGGCAAAATAGTTACAGAAAAATTACTTTTTTTTCCCCCAGTGATTAATGTTCTGTGGTGCTCTACTGCCAAGCAAAGTAAGTTTCCAGCTTTTCAACTGAAATGAAGTTGCAGCTAAAGAGCTGACTGCTTATCTTCTGCATTAGAGAACTGAAATGCATAATTAAAAATCCATTTAAGACTGGCAAACATCAGGCACTGTAAAATCCTTTCTTTGTGTTTGCATTCAGAGTTCTGCTGAGAAAAGGTATTTTAGGGAAGTACATTAAAGCAATTATCACAAAAGAGAAAATGGAATGGATAAACTCAGCACTGAGGACAGATTCAAAGAGCTACAGGTTGAACACCAAGCACAGCTCCCATCCAGACAGCCAAGATTCTCTGAAAGAGAGAATTAATTAGGCTATACTTGTCTACATCACCTAAAATAGTATCATTGTCATCTTAGCCCAGATGCAATTTTGTACCTAAAAACTATCCCTAATAATACACAAGCTATCAGCTTGACTGGCATTCTATAGCATAACTCCAGGACTCTGAAGAACCAATAAAACTTCTCTTACACTGAAAACAGTGTCCTCTGACTATTAGCATATATCAGTGGCTAAGAGAAAGGGGAATAACTGTTGGGGTACAATAGACCCATCCACTCCCTAAGTTTTCTACCTAGCAGAGAAAAAATACAAACTGAATTTGGGTGGTATTTGCTACTTCAGTTTCACTTGCACCAGCATGTTTCACTGTTCATTTACTCTTTATTGTCCTCTGGCTTTGCTTATCATGAACAGAATGACATCAGATAAACAATCTGGTGTTGAATTTTTATATCTGTGCTTCTGTTGTACCCCTAACTTTAAGTTTTCATGTAAAGCAATAATAAAAATGGCTCCATTTCATCAGACAGTTGAAAAAAATCCTTTGTAACAGGCATTGGAGAAAAACTGGCAACCTGAAACTGCAGAAAGGGTCACAAGTGTGTGAACATGAGGAAATTATCTCCCTCTCTGGGTTGTTAACTCTGAAGCCCAGTGATATTGTAAAGATCAGCACTTGAAGACACTTTTCACTGACTCCATTCAAATAAACAAGCCGAGCAAAACATTTCTTGCCAAGGAGGCTTAATAGCAGCTAATATACAGCATTCTGCACATTCCAGCATAAATCTTCCCTAGGATATTTGGCATACCTAACACTCATGCATTCCAAATGTTGCTCAAAGCACTTTGGGACTATGGGACATCACTTCCTACATAAACTAGGAGAGGTTGGGCTGAGAAAGCCTTGCCTGTCACACTGCCTATGACAGGTGTAGGATTTATATAACATGCAGGGATTACTGAGCTTTGCAAAAGACTTCCAGCTGACTGAATAAGCACATTTCTCAGGAACCCCTGGGATTCAATCAGTTATACCAAACAGCAAGCTGTGGAAGCAAGGCTTAAAGTGGGGGTATGGGAGAACCTCCCCCTCATAGTCTCCAGTACAAATGTGCTAAGTCCTGCTGCAGAATTGGAGAAAGCATAGGGTGAGCATCTGCTAGGGCATCTCACTTAACACCCTCTTCTCAGAGTGTTTGCTGCCAGCACAGGGGGACCACCACTTACTGCCAACTTCCATACAAAACAACAGGATTTCTCACCTGAACCCAAGCAGGCTACATTAAATTTTAAAAAGGTGTCTTTATTTGGAGGAATATTTTTCGTTATCATCTCAATTGTCCATTTGTCAATCTTCTGAGCAGAGATTTCTTTCTGTTAGGATGCCTGAAGCAGTGCAACAGCCTTCTGAGTGGCACTGAAATAGCATATGGGTGTCCCTGTGGGCTGCAGTCCGCTGGCATGGCAAGTTTGTCTGATTGCACAAGCCACCAGAAATGCTGTCTGCTGGAGTCAGGAAACCAGAAAGGGCAATATCTGGGTGGGCCAAGGCATGTAGGAAAACACCTTTGCCAGCTTATTTCTATTAAATGGTCTGGTCTGTTGCCCTACACTGGCTGGAAGATCACATATATAGGCAGGTATCTAATAGTCTAAGCTAGCTCTATTGAACTCAGCTTTAGCTTTTAATTATTGAAAGACTTTGGGAGATGCTTGAATTTCCCAATTTGAACTGCCTTCTGTAATTTGAATAAATATGCAATTTTGCACAATGTAAGATTGAGGTACCTACTGAGATCCACAGTTATCCTGACTTTGCATCAGGCTGAAATCAGGATGTAGAACTGGTCAGTCACCACATATGTGTGATGTTTTGCTATTTTCACTTGATCAAGACTGATTAGCAAAAAGCAAATATCTGAGTCGCTTCCTGAGACATGCTGCACTTCTGAAACCCAAAACCCCTAGATATTTGCCAAAAGAAAGATATCTGAAAAAGAATCTAATTGTTAGTTTAGAATGGGGGTACAGGAGAGAATAAAATGAACATAGTATCTGAGAAAACCATATCATTAATAACAGAAAGTTAGGGGAAAAGTCAAAGATCGGGAATAGTAACTAACAAAAAGAAAAAAACAAAATCCATAATCAGAGAAGGAGGGTTATGACTTAGGATCATTGGAGCTCCCTTTCAGATCTGGGGCTCTGTAATACTCAGAGGCTCAGTTCCTAAAGTCTTAATACTGAGAATAGAATGACGCATTTAGGATATGCACAATTACAAAATTACATGATTTGCTGCAATGACTGTAGAGAGAATATTTAAGAATATGCAGTTTGACAGCTTTTTGGCATTGTTTTATCCACAATATCCTACCAAAGAGAATTAAAATTTTCTGAATGTGTTCCTTCCAGTGAACTGGGACATTTTACAACAGATCAGATTTCTCTGGTGCTGAAAACATGCCAGTGAGTCAGCAGCTGCACTGACTGAGGTATGCAGAAACCCTTCCTGCTTCTGCACCAGCTTTGTTTTTGTTACATGGTGGCTGGAGAACAGGCATGGAGAGGCACAGACTACTGGAGATAAAATATTCATGCTAGCTTGAACAGTTATAGAAGGATTATAACTACTTTTAACTTCCATACAAAGACAAGATGAAATCCTGTTGCAGTTTACCATGAATCAGACTGCTGCCTCTTCAAGCAAAGCCTGGTTTTTGTTATCCATGTGCTCTGCCTGACAGCTGAGCTGCAGTCACAGCTAACAACCAGCATCAGCAGAAGCACAGTTAGGACATCCTTAGCATGCCACTGACTCTCCTCAGAGATACCCTCATCTAAATAGATGCTTTAAGCAACTTCACTAACCCATAAATCTTTTTCTGCCTTCTGCTACTGGCCAAATATTGACCAAATAACTCAATCTTTACTGCATTAAAAGCATTCAGTAAATGCAACAAGATACTGTGATGGTTTTAAGAGAGTATAAATATACACACATGTAGCACTTGGCTGAGCTCTCTAGGGGCACTTTCATCCATTTCCGTCTTCTCCCCTACACGTAAACAAGGCTGGAAATCAACTCAGCATCCCACATGTCAATCTCACATTCCTCCACTGATTATTTCTTAACTCTTCCCTTACCAAATTTCATGAGCCATCAGCTCATATAAACAAGATTAAACATGGAAACAGCAACTCGTATGATGACAGCTAATGGGTAACAAGCAAAAACTCAAAGAAGCAGCAAAGAGGCAAGTGTTAGGTAGGTCACGCTGTAAGTGAGGACTAGAGAAGGAATTTGAGACAACATATGAATGACAAGTCTGCACTGGCTCAGCACCTGCTGAACAGCAATTGCACAATGGCCACATGAAATTCCCACAGAAACAGTGCATCCTTGGGCCTCTTCTTGGAAACCAGGCTGGGAATGTACTGACAAGCATTACAGGAAAAGATTCAACAGGCTCTGAACCATCAGTTCAGAAAGAAGCATTTCAGAAAATGAAGCTTGCACCTCTCTCCTTCCCTGACACTGGTTAACTACTGCAATTCCTCAAAGCTCAGGTCTCCAATAATCAGCTCTGTGATGCTGTTTAAACCCAGTAACCTGCTGATAACACTGAATTAGGAAAACGCCAGCATTTCAGGGCTCCAGAAAGCCTTTAAGAAATGTTTTAAATGCACTTGAGAATAACTTCATCTTTATATTATGGTTTATCTCAATAATACATGGAAAGACTCAAGAATTTCTTGCCAAGAAAGACAAATAATGTGAGGACATTGGATACTTACAGCTTCCATTAGCCCCTTCACTGTGGGTGATTTCAGCATCAAGGCATCAAACACCTCATCTGTCTCCTTCCTCACATACAAAAGCACTGAAATAGGGGAAAAAAAATCAAACTTGGAGCAGGTTCAGTCAATTGCACAGATGAAATACCCCACACTGAGCAGAAAAATATTAATCCATGACAGATAAAATTAAGCACTGAAGATGGTTTGCACTTAAAAAAATGTACCATTAATATAATCAATGATCTAGACAAGGACAACATATACTAGTCACATTGAAAATACAGTATTGAAAATTTAATTCAGCAAATTTAATCTAATGTGAAGAATCTCTGTCTTCCAGAATCTAAATCTCCATTTACAAAAGAAGCTGAAAAGCACTGGGGCCTTGTCCTTTGGTTATAGAACAAAACACACACATCTAGGTCTTCTTAAACCTCTGTCTTGGCTTGCACCTCTCCAGGTTTCATCTAAAAGGCTTGGAAAGGACATTGAAAAAAGGCAAATCTGGGTTGCCTTTAGCTGTGCCTTTGAAAGCAAAATCAAAGAAAAGGTAAAGAAATAGTTGTCTCTGACATTACCATGCAGATGACTGCAAATGGCCTGATCAGTATGAAAATAAACACTGAGAAAAATGAATTCAAAGTAATTTGAGACTTTACAGGGGAGACATTCAAGAGCACAGCTGGCAGGCAGGCATTTACCAGTGTGCCCACCTGCTTAGGTACCCAAATGCCATCTCTGTTCCTCTTCCTCCCTCCGATGTTAGCTGCTAGCTGTCCACAGGCACAGTGCCCTGCCCTCTTTAGCTTTTGTTTTCTTCACACTTGTACAGATAAATGGAGGAACCTTGCTATAACATGGCAGAAGCAAAGCAGACAGGTACAAAGCATATAAGCATAGACACTAGGAAAGTATTTTAGGCATCATCTCACACGACTGATAAGTAACAGGTTGAGTAAGATGTTCTGCAATATATTTTGTTTCCTAAATGAACTGACTTTTCAAATAGCACTGCTGCACATGAAATAAAAACACACATGCACTGTCATGTCTGTGAGACAAATTACATTGGTAACCCTTTTTTTTTGGGGGGTAGATAGAAAAGGGCATCTTTTGAAACTACAAATTCTCATGGTCCAAGAGATCTTCACCACGTAACTCAATAGATGACGAGCAGATGAACCAAAAGATTCATATAGAAGTAATTGTGTAGAAATTAATTCTCAGGCCAAGACTCTAGCAGGATGGACTCGGGCCCACTTGTGGAGAATTGTAGCTTCTTTGCCCAAGTTTTGAAATTACTGAAAAAAAATAATGGGTAGTTCAGTT
Source organism: Pyrgilauda ruficollis (assembly GCF_017590135.1). Classification (NCBI taxonomy): domain Eukaryota; kingdom Metazoa; phylum Chordata; class Aves; order Passeriformes; family Passeridae; genus Pyrgilauda; species Pyrgilauda ruficollis. The sequence goes on along the minus strand of NW_024523822.1, from coordinate 9,246,872 downwards.
CCCTCACTTGGCCTAAAAACCAAACATGCAGGACAATGTTGGGTTTTTTGCATCTTCAATTCAAAAATGTGAGCCACGAAACTGCAACCACAGCATGCAGAGCCACATCCTTTTCACCTGTATTTTAGCAACTCTTTGGGGCCTGGCCTGAGAACATCGTTTTAATGGAGTTAGAAGCAGAGACAACTTTGGGTCACAACTTAAACTGTCAATACAAAAAATTTTTAAAATTTCCACACCAGGAGTTAAATTTTACCATGCCTGATATGTTTAGTTGCATGAACAAGCTCTCACTCAATGGACTAATTTTACCAGTACTAACACTTATATTAACTTAGTAAACATTTTCCTTGTGACTAGAGGGTTGTCCTGTAACTCCTGGCTTTACAAACATCTGGAGCTCTACCAGCCTTAAGAGTTACAAATATATCTGAAAGGAGAAAAAAAAAATAATCACTTGGCCCAAAGTTAAACTTGGGTACATTACACAATCCCGGTGCTGAGCTTTACATCTGTTGTGCTTGGTGTGCCAGGCAACATTATACACACAGAGAGACAGGATTAGTAAGCACAAGGGGGCTTGTTAGGCTTTTCTTTACCCTGACAGGTGTGAAACTCCTGGCTTTGATTCAGTAGAGCACTCTTCCACAAATGACTTGTGGTGACAGTGATGCCTTAGGAAGCCCCTGTCTCATCCCTGTCCTTACACCCTCTTATTCTGGCTCATCTCAACGAATTTTCCTGGATGACAAACTCTCTCAAACAGCAGATGTGAGTGAAAAAACAACCCTTTTTTTGAGTTGTTATTCTTCAGACAGATCAGATCCCTGCCTCAGTGTACAATGCAGCCCCACAAGCCTTCATGCTGGCAGAGCAGCAGAGAGATGGCCACAGCAGGAGGCACAGCCAGAGGGGAGCGAAGAGGGCTGCAAAGGCTCCACTGGGCTCAGCAGCAGCATTGCCACTGCATGACTGTGACCATGTAACACAACTCATGTCCTCTGATCCTACTGTCATCACATTCACAGCATCTAGATGGACTCACACTAAACAGTACAAATTACAAGATTTGGAGGGGAACAATGGGGAAATCTTGTACAAGGTAATGAGCTATTTTTGCCTGAAAGCTACAAGATAAATTCAGATTTGTCTGATCTACTCCCTAGTCTTAGTCCTTAACCTTCTTGCCAGCACTGAAAACTACTGCAGACCTTAATATTCTTTAGATGTTAAAAAGAATTGCAAAAGATGGGGGGAGATAAATTTGTCTTCAGTTACTTAAGAAATAGCCCCAACACACCAAATTGCAGAGGGGCAAACAGCCTTTGCTCAAGGCAAGGGATGTTGTTGCACTAGTGAGACTTCTGGAAGCCAGGCCACCAAATTGAGGGTTTATGTGTGAATGCAGAAGAACCATGTTAGATACCTCTTTTAGAATTGTTAACAACATACACGAGGAAAAATGAAACTAAGGACACAATGAGTCAGTAAGACTTGGGGCATTAGGAAGGCCTGAGCCTGGGCACTACCAGTGCTGTGACTGGCACCCTATGAACAATGACTACAGTCTCTGTCAAGTAGTGTCTGGATAAAGATGTGGTACATCTTAGTCAAAGAAAGAAGGGCTGGTAGCTGTAATTTAACTTTCCTTTCTCACATCTGGAGTTTTCGTCATTGCCCAGGCAGAAATTCCCTTGGATGGCTCTCAACCCTCTGACTGCAATGAATCCAAAATGTTTCAGAGTAGTTTAACATGACTTTCCTAAAAGACAAAAGCTACACAAAAAATTTACTTTCTTGAAACTGAGAACTACAGGACTGGAAATCCACCTGATCTGTAATTCGGCTGCTGGATTTATAATTAACGGTAAACTCCCTATGAAATCTGAAAGGGAAAGTGAATTTAAAACTTACTGAGAACTCAAAACAGGAAAAAACCAAGTCTAGCCAAGTAACTAGCTGTGATGCACATTTGGTACAGATTAACATACTTCACATTTCTGTGTTGGGCACTTGGACTTCCCTTAGAGGTCATGGAGTTGAAAGAATAATTGAGGCAGCTACCTGAGTGAGAATATGAACAGTGCTTGCAAATCCCTTCAGACCTGTTCTCTTGAAGGCTGCCTCTTAATATTTTTAATTCCACCAGACAATGTTACAAGTAGGTCCAGAAGGCAGGGGTGAGGTCACACACTTCCACTTCAGTTCTTCAGTGGAGCTTGGACACCTCACTGGCTGCTATTTACCTGCACTGCTCTGCCAATAAGACACCTTGGGATTACATTGCTTTTAATGCATATTTCAATGTATATTTTCACATATCAGACCTGCTCCCTCTCAAACATTACACCTACACCCCATCTACACCTACTCTCTAGGAGTTATTGATTCTGCTGTACCAAATAAATCTTGAGAAAAGAAGCTTCTAATATGGCAATGCTGGGGAAAAAACCTCAAACATTTTAATACCCAGTGAATCCGCTGGCAAAGACAGCATGATCAAATGGGTAGATTCAGCTGAGCTGCACGCCATCAGCATGATCCCAGATGCAAGGCTCCGGATGGCAGGAAGTTCACCAGGGCAAAGGCCACACTGGAAAAGCCTTGGCCTCCAGCCAGCACAGTCCAAGATGAGAGAAACACTGAACAGGAAGGGGATGTGAAGAAAGCATCCTCCAGTTTCTCTGGTTTGTGCCTCTCCTGGATTTATTAATTTTACACAGTTTTGCCACCAGCTAATTTTTTTTTTCTTTCTAATCTTACCCTTGAAATGCTTGCAAGTCCTGAATAATATCAAAACAACTAACTGCAGCAAAGAACAGGAATAATCAAAGCAAACCAATACCTCCTTGCAGGCAACTTCCTAGGCTTCCAGCTGGGAAACCCAAGAGAAATTGTAGGAAATGATAGTTCTTTATGTAGCCCTCATGGCTGTCATCTTCTGCTTGATAGAGCCCTGATAAAGTGAATTTGGCCAAGGTCTTGAGTCAACCAAATGCAAATCCATGGTCAGTGCTAACCTCACATAATTAATTTAAGATTTAATTAAAAGAATCATATATTCACATTTATTTCAAGAAGATATCAGTCTCCATCCTATAATCTTCTATGGTTCCCCTGGTTCAAGCAGACCACCCTAACCAACAGATAAACTCTGCAAATGTGGGAAGTCACTTCTATAAAGTTCAACTACAACTGTAGTAATACCCACCTGGGCAGCAAAAACAGATAAGGGAAACAAACCTTTAAACAATTCAGTTACATCTGCTGGAAGATGTCTCTCCTTGTTATATTTCTAATGGGGTAGGAAATTTCTGATTTTATTCTACCCAATCTAAGTCTGCAGCCAGCAGGAGCTTGCCTGTTTAACGTCTCTGTATTTGACCCAATGCATCTTGCATATTTGCTTGTAATTTCAGATAGAACAGAAAAGATGAGCAAAAATTAAATAGATTTGCTACTAGAACTTTCATAAACTTTGAAGCTTGGCCAAGAGCCAAGAAACTTTCTTAGTTTTTTCTACACACTTGTGTCCTGATCCCTTCTTGAGAAAGCACAGTCCTTTTTTTTTCTTTAAGTAATTTTTAGCATTTGTTAAAATGCCTCCTTATAGACTGCAGATGCAAAGATCTCTTCTCCCATCTACCCATATTTGCACTAGCATTCTACAACTGACTTTGTCCAAACCACACCTGCCCTTCCCAGCTTGAGGGTTTGAGTTCCACAGAATGATTTTTAACTGCTAAGAACTGATTGTTACCTCTTTTCAGACCTTCTTCTTTGATTTGTTTCAAAGGGGAAGGACCAAATTCTTCCTCCACAGGCCGGAACATCCTTTTGACCAGGACACTGCTACTAGAATACACAAAACAGGGACCATGTCACAATAAAACCGTGCTCACAGCAGAAGAGGAGACAACAGCAAGTCATGACTCACCTTGTACTCTGGCAAAAACACCCACTAGCTACTCAAGTAGCACCAAAAGCAGAAACTGCAAGGATTTAGCTTTTGATGCTTATCTGAACTATCCAGGCCTCTTAAATTGCCAAGACTGACTGTCTGGGACAGGTGACAGGAAAATATGTTCCAATGTTACACACTAATTTGAAAACCCCAAAGGCCCTCAACTGTTTAAATACTGAGGGAAGGGGGGTGGTTATTGCTTGATGCAATACACCCCTGTGTTTCTCAAATTCCACTGGAAGCCTTATGAAGATCATTAGTTTCAAAAAGAAATAAAAAGGGCCTCATGTTTTCAAATCAGTGTTGACTGCAGGTGCTTGGCCACTCCCTAGCACAGGTCACTAGAATTGCAGATTTATGGGAGTGTAGTTATGTTAGTCCAGAATCTCAGACTTCAGGGTGTTCACCTGGGGATTCAGGCAACTTGCAAAAGTATGGGACTGGCACACAGTGTGGGCTGAAGTTCAGCAGCCCATATTAAAACCCTTATTTCATGGCACCTCTAACTATCAGAGGGACTTTCATCAATTCTTCCAGTCCCTCCAAAGTCGGATGGGGGTACTCCCATTTCCAACCTTTGTCCTTCCCAGGTTCTCTCTTCTCTTTCTGCCTTTCTCTTCTGGCACTTGGCCATTCTGTCTGCAGTTCCTGTATTTGTTGCATGCACATGTATGCACTGCTAAACAGCTTTCAGGAATGCAGTGAAGTTCAGTGCTTCAACAAAAAATTCCAGTTTTTTAAATTATTTGAGAACTCTCATGCCGACATAGATGGCACTTCATTGTCATATATATTGTCCTCTCCCTGTACGAAATCTTAGGACTCTTTTACTTGGAAATGTATTAAAATACAGACATAAAAAGCAAGCAGTTTACACGGAAGAACATGAGGGAAGGGGAAGAAAGGGGTCAGTTTTATCTGATTTCGTATTTTGTATCAACTTTCTTTGAGTTTAAACTGTTAACTGCAAAGCTTGTGAAACAATAAATATCTTACCCTTCTCTCTCGTCATCTGTATTATAGTAAACCTAGAAGGATGGAAATAAAAACCAATTATTCCCAAAACTCAGGCACTTGCTTAACAGAATAACTTCAAAAGAGAGAAAAGACAACAAGTGTTTTGCAGTTTGTCATATGTTAAAAATACTTTTCCTCCTAAAAAGCACAAACACCTCTAGTTCTAACTGTTATCTGGAAGAAGAGTGGCTTAGAGAAACTGCTGTTGAATACCATCTACTGGAAATACATCAAAGTTTATTTGAGAGACATTACCCTCTTCCCTGCTTTATATCATTTTCCCAATTATTTTACAATCCTCTAAACCAGATTGCTACTCACCTAAATAAACCCTAATACAGTTTAAGCCACAACACTCAAAAGCTTTTGTATGTATTTAATACTGTCTGAAAATCTAATTAAACTATAAAGAACAAGATTAAACTTCAGGCCTAATGGAAATACAATTACTAAAGGTACAGCTGAACATTTGTTGCACAGGCTGTGGGTAGAAGCCCAAGTCCAGTTTTGTGTAAATCCACGTAGCTCAGAGTCACCAGGACCAAATTTACAACAGCAGCAAATGCAGCTGACAGTAGCAGGGGAGGTATAAAATCACAGTCTCTTGTCCAACACTTTACAGAACAGTCAGCCAAACTCCTCACAACATTCCCACACTGCAGGTCTGCACCAACAAGTGCACCAGCCCTGCAGCTGCTGAGCTGCGGTGCAAGCGCGGGCCGGGGGCACAGGGCACCGCAGCTGCTCCTGCTGGGCAGGGCAGGGCATCCCAGGCAGGCCTCCAGCACTGGGGCTGGCAAGACACTCAGAGCACACTCAGCTCTCACTGGGAGCCTTCACTTCTGAAACTGTGCAATGAAAATAGCTCAGAGGTGTGTGTGTGTGTGCAAAGCTGAGGCCTGTAACTATGGGTTACAGCAATAAAAAACATGGCTGAACATTGCCTGAGAGCTAGGAAAAGGGGATATCTTCCAGTCAGTTTAGAAAATTATTTACAGGATTATATATACTAAGGAATGTTTCCACCACCTCCTGTTTTGAAACAAATCCACATTTTGGTTTGAAAGCCATGAGGACAGAAGGTACCCAGCACTGATATGTGAGTGGGCGGCTTTCCAGTTTGGGAGAGTAAGCCCGTGACAGCTGTGATTACAACGTCTGTGCTCTTTGTGCTTTGCTCAACCACAATTCTCCCTGCTTCAAAATAACTGACAATTCCAACACTCAGTTTCATTTAATCTTTGTCATTTTAGTATTTTCCAGCAAGATGCATATTAAATTTCCTCATCAACTATTTGTCTTTATAAACATATGCATAAATGTTTCATTCTACTCCCTGAGATGTTAACATGTTCATAGTAACAAAGTTGTCAGAGCTGACCCTCCAGTTCAGGTTTTCAACTTCCCAGCAGGTGATAAACTAGAAAATAGCCAAGTCAGGAAAGACTTCCTTATGTTTACTAATGATAATAACGGCCAGTACTGAGTATTAACATTAGTATGATGGAGTTTTACCTGGAAGAGTGAAAATATTTTTTTCAAGAAATTTCTACATCTCTACGTGATGCCGACAGAAAATGGGTAGTGGTGTTTACTGACCCTACTCTTGACCTTTCTACACGGATAAGAGCTTGGTCTTTGTGTTTTCAGCTCTGACAGGGAGGGGGATCTCTGCTACCACAAGGTGGCACTTCATTTCACCAAGCCAAAGAGTGCACTCAAAACCAGATTGTGTTTCAGTCACAAATCAGCCTTATACTTGAAAGCAAAAGAATGACAGAACTGTAACAAAACCAAACTAGTCAGTTGTCAAAGAAGTATAAACTCCTTCGAACCCAGAACTCAGAAAGGTACTTGTCTCTTGTAAGGTCCTCTATAAGTGATGTGCAAAAACTGCATTTACCAAAATGAGAGCTGAAACAAGTGAAACAAGTGGCCCCCAGGAACAGTTATTTATCTCCCTAAAACCTGCCCCAGAGCAGAGGCAGCCAAGCAGCAAGTGGGCACCTGCTCATCTCATCATTTCCTACCTGTCCAGTTCTTTGTAGGTTTCCAAAGTGAACATCCGGTATGAAGAGAACGGGCTGGGAATCCAGGTCAGCCATTGTTTTGAAGAAGGTGATATCACTCTTTTTCTGCAGAGGGAGTGCACTCAGCTTCCCTTCAGCTGCTAGGTGGATCACAAAGCACAGGGTTGTGAAAGAAGACATGTTAAGCCTGATTTAGCCCCAGACCAGAAAGGACCACTTCACTCACCATTATTACATGAGGCTTGGGATGCCTGGCCTTTGCCTTTCTTCCTGTTCTGCTTTCTCTCTTCATCTCGGATTTTCCTTTCTGCTCCCTGATACAAAAAAGACAATCCATAGGTATTATCCAAAGAGGAACCACCATGAGCACTGTACTCTGCAATGCCTGGAACTACAGCATCAGACACACAGAAATGCTAAAAGAGAAACTGGTCATTTCATTGAAGACAGTTCTGTCCAGTCTGTTGGGAAGGTTACCAGGCTTTGCAGGATCACCTGTGCCTGAGACTCAGCTGGCACATCCAGTAGCTCCCAGGACTGCAGACAGCAAGGAGAACAAATCCACATGTTGGTTTGGAGGAGCCAGGACAGGCAGTATGCAGTCTGTAGCAGGACTGATGCCAGCACAGCTTGTGCAAAGGGCATTCCAAGCCCAGTGTCTCTGCAATGGACAGAGTGCTCAGGCCAAATATTTTGTGTATGTAATGGCATAAAACACCTGCAGGATTGCTATCATTTTACATAATGTCTGTGCTGAGGTCTTCCCTAAACTCTCCTCCACCCACTTTGTCTGGGGGTAGCATTGCTGCACTGTAGCCAGCTGTGCAGAGCCTTTGAGAACTGACAGTCCAAAAAGGCTGTGCTGACAGCTTGCCAACATTGCAAGGGTTCTTACAGAAAAATACAGGCATTTCAAACTGGGAGAAGCTCTCCAGAAATAGGAAAGCAATGTAGCACTGCCCTATTAGGCACCAGGAACTCCTGGGAAGTTGCAGGCTTCTGTTATGTAAATACACTCTCAACAAGTTTAAAAAATAAAACTTGTTATTGACATAAAAAGCAGCAACACCTCCTTTGAAGTTCTCCTAATTTACTTTATAAATAATACCTATCACACTGTGAAGGGTAATGAAGATCCATATGCTCCCAGACAGTTGGCATGCAAGATTACAGATTTTTTTTCCAAATTAAAATTAGAAGTTTCTTGAATAGAAGGGGAGAGGAGGGAGGTAAGGAAAGCAAAAACCACCCACCCAAGATGGTAAAATTCACACATGAGTCAATGAACCAAGTTTAGAAAGAGTGCAAGGAAAGATGTACTCCTGGCTGTGATCTATCAGTAGATTTCCAGAGGCTGAAAGAGCTGGAGGAAGAAATAGCTCTTTAGGAAAACATGAATGTGTCAAACAGAAACACTGCCTCCAGATCAGATCCCAGTCCAGCTGTCACTCACCAACCTCAACCACAGAAGCCAAGAGATTCAGAGTTGTGCACTCACCAAAATTTTAAGTGGCCTTTAAAGCCACCTGTTCTTTCTAAGAAAGGAGCAAAAATACACATCCCAGTCACTGTTCAGCAAAAAGCACATCCTGAGAAACCTGTGCTGCACAAAGGGCTCTGCCAGGTGGCCACAGCCCTGCCTACCACTCAGTGCTGCCACTCTGCTGCTCACAAGGAAGGGGATGAACCACCAAAGTATTTCATACACAGCAGCAAGAGTGAGCTTCCTCTCAGGAAAGCAGAAACTGAGGAGGATTCAGCCTTTTATGCATAATAAAAAATACATGTTTTACTGATTTTCTGTAATATTCCTTGTAACCATGAACTTGGTGACACTTCACAGCTTTCTCTTCATTCATTCATTCAAGGCAACACACCCCAAGATCTCTGGGGTGCAGGCAATCCCTGAGCTGGGCAGTCATTCCCATCCACCAGTGTTTATTTGTGCCACAGCCACTTCACAAAAGTGGCACCTGCAATACCCACAAAATTACCTACTAGCCCTTTGAGCTTGGAGCAGCCCACATGGCACACGGCAGGGGCCAGTCAAGCCTACAGGATGAGACCACAAAATTATTTTTGCATACTAGAGCATTTCTGCTGCATAGTTTTGACAGCTGAGCCATGTGACACATACCTAATAAACCACACTTTGCACATCTCTTCAGGACAGAAGAAATGACCCTCCTACTGGGGACTATAAACTATGCTGTGACCAGTGAAATAATGAAAGGAGTTCTTAATTTTTTCATTGATATCTGGGCTTTGTATAAATGCAAGGAGTACTTCTGCTACTAATCATTAACAAAATGCAGCCTTCAAATTTCAGGTGATTCAAAGTATTTTCTTCCTAATCCTTCAACTCATTTAAACTTAAGTCTTGCACCACTCTGATGCTCACGTGTACTCTTGCTTCTAGTTCCAGGCTAAAGCATTCCAAATCTCATTGGGCAGGCACACAGACATAGGCTGATAGGCTGATGTCTATGTGCCTGCCCAATGAGATGTGGAATGCTTTAGCCTGGAACTAGAAGCTCTCTCCAAAGCTGAAGATTAATAGGCAATTAGAGTTGCTCAATACTCTATGATAGTCCATTTTCTCTGTGATGTTCCGCACCAAAAACAAGGATGTGACAACTGCACATATTTCAAAAAACATGTATTTTTTAATGTTAAACAAATTTGGATTAATTTATTTTATTTTGGATCAATGTTATGGTATTTGCCAAGTCAAGTTCTGTTTCTTTTCAGCAAAGATAATCACATATAGAAAATCAAGTAGCTCTGAAGTCCCAGTTCTTTCATACACAGTGGCTAAAGCACTGTGCAATATATAAATATAAATAGGCCTGGTAGCAAGTTTCCCTGACAACCTACTTAAGGGATAAAAATTAGATATTCTTATAATGCAGCATCAGTGATCTGCTCTGATGACTGCAAGGCAGAGAATTACCACTGACAAAACAAGATGTGGACTGTAACAAATGCTTTGAAGATTGCTTACTGAAAAACAAACATGGACAAAAGATTGGATGACAAATAGGGAGTATAGACTCAAATAAGGAGTATGGTAAAGTTAATTTGTTAAGTAACATTTACAGCCTTTGCAGCATTTATCTCCATACATTTATGTCACAAAGCACATACTGGATGTGAGTTGGTGTTGCTCTCTAGCTTATATGTAAACTAATATTAAAATCAAGGAATTGCCAGAATAAATACTGATATATACATAATATGTACCACTTAGCTAAATGCAGTTTTATTTCTTTAAAGATATCTCTCTCCACAACAGCTATGCTGTGTTGCAGCTACAAGACATTAATTTGTCAGTGAATGGTCTTAAAAACTGGACACCTCCACCTGTGATTTATCCAAGTGAATATACAAATACACTCACTGGTCCTAAAGAGGCACCACCACTACAGAAAGAAACATTTTTAATAACATCTCAGGCACAGAAACATTTTTTCTTCTTCTTCTTTCATGTACCAGAATGAGAAACATTTCATACTTAGGGAGGAGGAATTTACTGTGCAGTTCCACTAGGCCAGGTGACTGTAATAAATCAGGTACTTTTGTCATCAGCTTCTCTTTGAGGCTGTCAGACTGGGGCATAACAGTGCAGTTCACACTTTCAGAATATATAAAGATCATTACATGACTGCTGGGTGGTTTTTTTATGTTCCTATAGTACCTCTTCAATTCATCATGACAAGGAGGTGGGCAATAAATAACAGTCTCAGCTTCATGGCCTTTCCCAAGGAGGCAGCAAGCTTTGTCCATGTCACTGTGGGGAGAGCCACAGGCTAGCAAGAGAAACTGAACCATTTAGCACCACCTTAACCAAAGCCAGGGGTTTATTTTGACACCTTGGAAAGATGAGGATACCCAGCCACACCAGCTACCTTCCTCTGAGCACAATGAATTTTCCCAGTGCCACCAGCAAGTGGAACTTCTCCAAACATTTATTTACTTCCAAAAGCCCTGTGACAAAGGGATGTTGGTAAAGATCTGACAGCATAAGTTTGGGGAGAAGCAAGAATTTGTCTCTTACCAAGTGCCAATTAGCACAAACTGTCATGTGCATTGACCTCGATAATTTTCATTTGCTCAAGTCACTTTCACACCCACATTAACTTAAAAAGCTCTACATGTGTGTATACATTTATATTAAACACACATCTAGCCTATTATCAATACCCTTGAGCCCTTCAGTTCCCATTTCTAATACATTTTTGATGTGTATAACACTTTAACTACCCCTGTGATCTTTCCTTCTACTTTGAGACAGTTTTGATTAATAGACTCAACATTCATTTCCTGCTTTTCGGTCTGGCTATTTGAAGCTCCAATTAAGCCAATGGATGCAATGAACGTGTATTATTCAAATTCTCCACCAGCTGTATCTAGAGGTTGCCCTTGATGAGTTTGTGCTCTGAATTGCCTTCCTTTTTTTAAAATAATTCAAATTTTTCTAATTGCTCTTCAGAAACAGGTAGATGAAAACTACTTGTTACTTTGATATTTACTGAGCTTTTAAGATCCAGCTGTAGCTTCAAATCTCTCAATATCTGACATTCAAAGTTACAATTAAAAGCATAGCATTTTGGCTGTAAGAAGACGTTAGTGCATACATTTACATTCATTACTTCCAAAGATTTTCCTCCACTAACACAACTGACTGATTAGCCCTCAAGATGTCGTTGTCAAAACAGCAACAAGGGAATGAACTGAAAAGGGGGAAGGAGCAGCAACACAGAGACCTGAAACAGTTGAACTCTTACCCTTTCCATTAAAAAGTTAATGTTATGTTTTGCCTGGGGCATGGCCTTTTGTCTTTCTATTCCCACTTGTAGGATGGCAAGACTAATTTGGATAAATTTCCAAGTCACTTAAATAGATGTAGGCTTCTGAATCCCTGAACCTTGACTAGAATCCAGGCATCAGCTCCCCTATGAAAGGTGTTTCTCAGCATGGAGAAAGTAATCAGCTGGCAGATGCTAAACAAAGCTGAAAAGTGGTTGCACCCTCTTTGAAGAATCATCACTGACATTTCTGAGCAGCTGTTTCTGCCTGGTGATATACACTGCTGACCATGACACTGTCTAATTCATTCAGGCATGACCTATGTCTGGGCACTGAAACATCTTACTAGTCTCCACAGAGGAGCAGTCATACCTACAGCAAAAACCCAAAATTTTGCTAAAGAGGGTGTGAACACACACAAAAAATAGTTACTGAATTACAAATTGGGAATGGCTAAGGAAAACCCATCAGCTGTGTCACTGGAATTTGCTGGTTTTCACTGCATCATAAAAGGGAGCCTAGCAGATTCTCACTGAAAAGTGCATTTTTTTCTGTCAGAGAAACTGACATGAAGTTTACCTGCTCTCTATCCTGGCTGTCAGTTAGAAGGGATGACATCAGCAGACTGCCACTTATGTGAGTGAGCCTGTGATCAGCACTGACCCTCCAAATAGAGATATATTAGCATTTGCACTTTCTATTACTTTTTTGACATTCCATAATCATGACCTATAACATGCTGTCCTTAAACAGTTCAACTATTGCTTACAAGCTGAGGAATCAGGGCCAAAAAGACTGCAAAACAGTAAAATAATTACATTATAATCAGTTTGATTTGTGATACCACACGGACCAAATGCTATGATGAAATACAATTCTTTAAGGAAAGAACCAGCATTTAATTAGGTCTAAAATACAGCAACAATAAACTGCCTAACAAGATTCCTCCTTCATCCATGGTAACTGTGCTTTGCACTTACCTTGTCACAAAAAACCTTGATCTGGCAGTAGGCTCGGTGGATAGGTTTATTGCTGCGGTTGTTGTAGCTGTAAGTATCGATCTGAATCATCAAAGGAAGCCCTTTTACTCCTTTTTGTGAGGAGAAGTCTGTGCTCAAGCAATTCACTGTGATGAAAATCTGTGTGCCAGAGAGATTACTTTTTAAAATGTGGTGCAAACAACAATTAAACTTCCAGAAATACATGACAAGAAATGGGAAAATAAAATTAAAAGGTTTTAATTCAGCTATGATGCACACTCTGGCAATTCACACATTTATTCTCCACTTCTGTCCAGCAAAGACACTCCCACCCTGAGAAGAACAGACTTGAAAGCCATATATTGGTGTTTCAGTTTGGATCAGAAGCTCACATTTGACGTGAATCATTTGGTTCTCCCAACTTATCCTGCTTTGGTTCACACCAGAGCTCAGAATACACGAACTGGATTCTTTTTGGAAGAGTCAGACCATGAAAGATATATTCCAGGAGCACTCAGATCCTCCAGCTGCTCACAGTTGCTTAATTCATGGGAACTAACTACAGACAATCTGAGATAAAACCTCCTAAAACGTGCCTTATGTGGATGTCAGGTCTTTAGCCCTTACTTGTTCCACTCTACAACCCTGTTCTGCACGTTTGCACTATTTGTTGATACAGATCATCATGCTTCATCCTTTCCAGCTGCCTTAGGTATGGCCTGTTCATCTGACAGCTCATTCAAATTCAGTGGGACAAAGATAAACTCTACCCCTTTTCTTCTATTTTAAACATTTTCTTCACACTCTCATCGACACTACTGCTTTCTCCATCCCATCAATAGATACTCCTGTGTTTCACTTTAAGGGCCCTTCACAGTCTTTCCTCAGTTTTAAAGATCCATCACAGCCTGTCTTTCAAACTGGGAAGGAATTTTTCAAATATTAAAAAACTACTCCCTTCCTCTTCTCAGAAGTTCTCTTTGTTACACAGCATCCACATAACTTGACTGCATTCAGAGAGTCACAAAGTCGTCTGAGCTGGAAGGGACTCAGAAGCATCATCGGGCCCCGCTCTTAGTGGCCCATCCAGGTCCCTTGCTCTCCTTCTACAACACAAACTTACAACCTGATAGCCACTAATCATCTCCCTCTCATTAACTCAATTGGCACCATGGGACAAGGTGTGTGTCATCTGTACAGGCCCTGGGAGGAGGGTCTCCCACCAAAAAAGCCTTCCAAGGACTATTCTGATGTAAAGCAAACATTATGAACTGAAATACCACCAATAGCTTTCAGTGAGGATGGCATTCATAAAACTCAGAGAAGAAACTAGATTAAAAATCTAATTTTCAGCCCAATGAGGAATATGTGCATTACATAATAATTTGGGGCAATTGTCTATCAACCTGATTCTACTTTTCACTTGCCCTTAGTTTAAAAAGCAACAACAAAACACCAAAACAAAACAAAACCCCAAAAGTGTGAACCAAGGAAAAGGACTGAGAACACTAGCAGTACATACTCCTGAACCAGGAGGATGTGAAACCTGCTGCAGAAGAATAAGGACACTCAGGAAAGAAGAGATCTCAAACTGGTCTCTCAAACACATCTGATGCACACCTCACTGGGCAGAGGGGAGGGCAGCAGGCTCCCGGGGTCTGGGAGTATTCCTGAAGGAAGAGCATGAAGGACATCCCCCCTCCTTCCCCTCCATTCCACAAACAGGGAAAATAAACCAACAGGGTGAGCAACCAGAATGCAACATCCCTAAGAATGCAACATCCAAGAAAGACAGCTGAAAATAAAAAGAAGGGCTCCAGCAGGGCTGGTAGGGGATACTTTACCCTCCTGGCAGAAGTTAACATTACAGTCAGGGTCTTTATGATGGAGCCAGAGCAGCTTGTTTGCCTGACTGAGCTAATGGCCCCTCCTCTCTGCTTCTGATTGTATCACAAAGCTGCATTTACAAATGAAATAGTTGAACTTTAACTGTGGACAGAAGAGGGAGGCAGGGAAAGGCCCTAGGTGAAACTCTGATTTTGAAGCTGATAGTGTTATTTCTGTTTCAAATTACAAGTTGATCTCCTCCAGCTCCAAAGATAAGTGTAGACACAGCAAATGCACCTTTGAAAAATGACAGCCTGAATTTTCGTTTGCCTTCAGAATCATTTATAGTGTCAGGGTAATGGTTTAAAGTGTGTGAACACACGGTAGTGGAACGAAGTCCAGCATAAAACAGAATCTGGTCTCTCTATATTTTAGCCCATACTTCTACACAGAGAATTTTCTAAAACGTATATTCAAATATGAGAAGACATGCAGGCTTTGCATCTACCTAGCAGTTTGTACTTCTTCCACCCTTGCTGAACACTCAGCTGAGAAGCAAAAAAGATCTTGTCCCACCTTAATCAACTACACACGCTGCATCGTCTCTTTCACTGCCTCCACAATCGCAGAGCAGAGTAGGAACGGCTGGGGAAGACAGACTTCATGGTTTCAAGAGTCCCCATACAGCAATAACAGATTATTCAGCATGAATAATAGATAGATGCTGCAAGACTCAATATCTTGTCCTGACACTGTAATACATCAGGCTCCCTCTGAGGAGCAATGACTGTACATTCATGCACGTGACGTGTACTACACTTTCTGTCATATCATTTGCACCTCACAGACAGACACATGGATTCAAATTAACACAGATCGTTGACACCGGGGAAATTTTCTGTCTCCATGCAATGTTCTGTTAGCTTTCCTGTAAAGCAACACACTGACTTTGGATTTGGAAAACAAAGGGGTGTACAGAGGGAAAGGGAAGAGGGGGAAGAGGGCATCGGTTCTGTTATTTATTTTAGGGTTTTTCTTCTTTGTATGATTAAAGATTTGCACCAGTGCAGCAGGCTGCTATGGTGAAGAGGACCTGAAGAAACATCTGGACAGTTCCCTTCTCTCTCCCCTGGTTTGCCCAGAAACTACCTCTCTAAAGCAGTGATCTGCTCTGAGCAGCACTGATTTCAGCCATTTGTCCAAACACATCCTGCTTTGCCCTTTGCAACTCTCACCTTCCCTCTCTTTCCAGCTCCTGTTCATAATGCATGTACTCCCACTCTTGATGAGACAAGGGGCAAAACAACTCCATGGGCAGCCACAAAATGGAGTGCTATTCTACTTTTCTTAGAAGATACCCAGATTTAAGATCTCCTTTGCTGTGGTATTTTGCATAATAGAATTAACATGGTTAGAAAGTGTAGAGTTAAGTAGAAATTACAGTAGCAGGAAGAGAAATCACTGTCTCCCTCCCAAGCCCTGTCTACACTTGTCTTTGAACTGTATTAATAAAAGTTAGTATGATTGTACCCAAATTCAGATACAACTTTTTTTTTTTTTTTTTTTTCCTGTGCAAACTGGATTTTAGCAATGTTTTGCTATCTGGAACACATTGTATAATTGTCATTATAGTGATGTCTTTTTTTTTTTTTTTAATGTCAGCATATAGTAGATTAAAGCAATTAATGGCAGAGTTCCACCCATCTAGTCTCCAGCTCAGGCATGCCATTGGCAATTAAATACTAATTTACAGAAACATTTGGTGCTGAGAAAGTTTCACAAGTGGCCCAAGATAACGACAGCTCTTCTATTTGTTATAGAGCACGCCTAGAAAAAGCACTCTATCTTTTGGGGACTACTCCTCCACGGTGTAGTTGCTATTACGAGAACTACTGTTTGTTAAATACTGCAGCATAATTAGGGATGTACAAGACACAAACACAGTAAGCTGCCCTAGGGGAAAGCAAGGCTCAGAAGTGCATTTCCCTTTTTATCATTTAATTCAGCTAACATGACTCTTGCTGTGGTCTCACAGCTTATACACTAAAGGTCTGCAGCTACGAAACTTCTAATATTAGCCTTTTATTACTATTTACATTTCTGGCTCCCATTGTCTCAGAAACTGCCAAGGGCAGAAGGGAGGCACAAAATAAGAAACTTAAAGCAATTTCTCTACTGAATACTGGCAATACATAGAACCCTGGTGACGGGTCTCTTAAAAGTCTGCTTCAAAAGGTTCCTCCCTCCAGACCCTAACAACAAAGAGTTAACTGACTTGTCTCTCAAATGACTAACATCAATCCTATCATTCCTCATATACACAGAAAGTGTGGGTTTATAGTTTCTCCTACCAGCCGTTACCTTATAAATCCCACACAAAGGTAAGACCTTTGTTTTATTTCAATACAAATGTCTCCAGCAAATGTTTACACTACTCTTTTGAAGCTTCCTCAACCCACACCACACCCCGGCAACTACATAAAAATGCCATTTGCTTTGAATCCCAGATGCATACTTACCAAGCCATTTGTATACACTGAATTTCAACATTATGTGCTACCACAGGTTAACTCTTCTCTAATATATACACGTGTGTGTGCATGTCTCACATCTATATATACACTCATATATATATATATATGCACACTTGCACACACAGACATGGTCTATTAAAGTAGCTGCCAAGTCTAATCCTACATAATTTCTGCTACTAACTCCCCAAAAAGAAGCATATTTTCCTTCAACCCCTACATTTTTAGAGTAGAGAAGATGTTAATTTCCTTCCTAATTAAATTAAATTTGATATAACTTGAGAAGGAAATTCACGATTAAGAAAAAAAAAATCTTATACTAGTCAAAGCCTTCCTAAGTATCACTAACAATGTTTAAGAAATATGGATTGCCACAATACAAATTACTGCTAGAGATAGTGCTGCTCTATAAGCTTGACTTTACTATTGTACCCACTGGAATTGGAGCTCACTTTGGCCCACAATATCCAAGAACCTAATCCTGCAAATCAGTCACTCTTTGAAAACAGCTTATTACTGTATGAGCCATGCCAAAACTCATTAAATAACTGGAAAGGTTCCCAGAGGCTTCAGCATACTTTGGATTAAAGATCTACATTTCAGTTAAATATAGCAGGGCAGTTACTGCACGCAAGTATACACAACAACTGTTCAGCACACAACTCCTGCACTCACTGAAATCACCTCACTCATCTGCCAGCACCTGCCTGAATAATACAGCCACAAACATGTCTGTTTATTGCATGCCCAAGTAGCAGTGCTTAGCAGAAATCTGCAATCTCTTGATATCACAGAAAACTGCTTGTCTCTTTAAAGTGACATTTTTTGTTAGCAGCTGCTCATTGAAGTAATATCCTTGATTTTAAGGCTAAAAAATACTTTCCATAAAAATATACAATTGTTTCAGAAGTAACACCATCATAGCCAATTTAAATACGCCAAGTACCTACCAGAGAGAAGTCATATCTCAAGGAGGTAGTATGGCTTATGACAAATATATTATTCCTTGACCAAGAGAATTCTGTCTCTTTAACTATCTTTCTTGCAAACTAAGTTCTGCCAGTGCTAACACTGCAAGCAGACAGATGAATGTCTACCAGAAATGAAGCTGAGTCTGTTCAAGAGCCTCCACTAGAACTATGTCCACTCACCAGATGCTGCAGCAAAATCTTCTATAGGGCAGCAGCAAGGCAACTACATATCTTCTAGCATATTATAAAGACACTTCTAAAAGATAGTTAAAAAGTCAGCCAGTTGTTGTTAATTGTTGTTTGTTTCATAATCTTTAAAAAAGAACTCCTTTAAAAGTACCAAACACAGCATTTGTATTCAACCAAAGGGAGACAAATAATCACCTCACCCATAAATGCTACATGTATATAATAGAATTAAATATGGGAGGGAAAAAAAGAGGGATTGTACAAAACCGTTCTTCTCTTCCTACCCCTGCTCCTTTATAGCAATATTTTTGTCTTAAGAAAGCACTGAGTTTGACATAGCTATGGAGCCTTCCCCTCATTTCCCTGGATCCTACTCTGAACCACAAGCCCCCTCTAGAAAACAGTCCCAGCAGAAAAGGATGCTGTTCTAGGAAAGGGTAAGGATACGCCAGGACTAACTTTCCTCTGCCAGAAGGCAAGGCAACTGCTGCTGTCAACCAGGCACAGCAGAGAGAACACTAGCAGAGTGGTGTTTCTGACTTTGGTGCTGTTTCCTTAGTTCACAGAAAGCAATAGTGTGATTATTCCACCTTTGACATGCACTGCACAAGATTCTGTTTCCACTGACTTGTTCTGCCAAGCAGCAGTTGGAAGATGAGGCACCAAGCATGGGGTGAATAGGAGCCAACAGCCCAGTTCCATTGACATTACTGGGAGAACAGAGAGGCCTCTGCCTGTACCCTCTGGATTCCTGTTTATTCCACTAAGACCCAACACGAGATGCTGCCTTAGCAGCCCTCAGCAGGCTTTCTGGTAGCTGGCAGATTCTGACTGCCACACCCATTCTCTTATACCTTCTTCCTGAAGGGCTGCGAGGGGAAGGCCTGCTCTGTCTGTGTGTGAGAGGAAAAGTCTGACTTCAAATGAGGAGAAATATGGCTTTAAATTAGCTGCCATCCAGGTGGAGTAGGAAAGTGAGAAAACTGATGCTCAAGATAGATCTTCTAAATGTGGGATTTAGTTTCACAGCAGGGAGAGGCAGATTTGGTTAGGTGATTTCTACTACTTCTGTTTGATTTCCCACATCACTCCCCAGTATACTTCCAACAAGAAGTTTTTCTTTGCTTCTTCCAGGGCCAGCAGAGTGCTTCATCACATCCCAACTCAGAGGCCCTGAAAAGAACTGTTGTGTGATAGTCTGACTTGGGGAAAAAAAAGGCTTTTGTGCCTCTGAAGGGGTTAAGTTTCTGAAAAGAACTGTTGTGTGGTAGTCTGACTTGGGGAAAAAAAAAAGGCTTTTGTGCCTCTGAAGGGGTTAAGTTTTAATCTTGAAATTGTGGTGAAAATGGAAAATAATACTGAACAGAAACAATGGAGGCAGTTGAAAGATCATCATTCAAAAAGCTTAGGAAAAGGGAGTCTGTAATTATGCCTTGAAATTCTTCATCTTCCAAGGATGAGGTAATTGCTGGAGAAAAAACAGCCTTCAGTGACGTGCCTCAGAACCCACAGCTTTCCAACACCTCAGGGGCATCCTATGGGAATCCCCAGACCCAGTGCAACCAGTTATTGTAACACTTTCCAACAGGAGCAAGCATGTACACATACTTGTGTGTGGGGAGGGAAACACTGTAGTGCAGACAAAGTGATAAGCTTTCAGGTACAATCTGATTTATACCTGATAGCCAAACACTAAAGCACGTCATGAATCCTCTTTTATCAATATATTTACAGTTCAAGCTCCTAAAAGATCAGATATTTAATACCCCAAAATAAATATGCATAAGCCAATTTGCATTTTAATCACTATTTCCTGCAGAAATACAAGCAGCTTAAATCTCAATCCTAGCATTTTTTTAATCCAGAAGGAGTCTTTATTTTAAAATCTTAGCTTGTTTTGTTTCCAGTGATCATTGCAAAAGTTGTGTTCATAATGTTCTGGCACCCAAGGCAAGAGCCAGGTGAATGGTGTGAGATTAGAAAAAAACGTCCATGGTTAATACTTGACATTAATGGATGTGACTTCCTTGTTCCTAGATCAACACGGGTGTCTTGCTGAGTCTGGCTTGGGGCTGCAAATGCAAATGTCTTAGAGAACTGCCAGGCCCGGAACAAGACTGCCACGTTCCAGCCCTGGTAGTGCTTCTGTAAAGGTCCTCGAAGAAGACTGCTGCGTTGGAGATCCCAAATTGGTATTTGCTTGCACAGTGATCACGCACACACAACAGTCGCCTATTGTGACTACAGAGGACAACCTACTGCTGTATTTTGAAATGGAAACACATAATAGGGAAATATCTGGGGCGGTGAAAATGTAATCACTGCATGAGTAAATACAGCACCATTAGCAACTGGGACAAGTACAACTCTGTTTATCAAGGCCTGCTTTTGAAAGAGCTGTGTGATTTTCAGAACTATTGTCTTTTCTTTTAAGATGCGCATCAGAGATTAAAATCCCTGTTACTATAAACAGCACCTTCAGTCAGGACAGTGAGTGTTAATGCTACCACTCCGTGTTCAATACAAGTTCTCAGAGGACTCACTCTGATGATGCAACCTCTCTAATGCTGCTGGAAATGCAGTGGGCAATTGTGCATGAAGAGGTCTTTGTATTTGAAAGAATCACAGCTCTACTTAAATACTGGACATTTTGTGTTCAACATGAAAACAGTATCAGGAGTTTGCTGAGCTCAGTGTTTGCTGTTTATTAACCTACATCCCCAAGAGTACTGCATTACCCCCACTCATTTTACACAGCCTATTTCCCTTGTTTGCTTTCCGGGGGCCAACTTCTTCTTATAATTACCGGCAGTTTTTCATTTCTCCCACACTAGTCCATGCAGTTGAAGCACTCTGACAGCCTTTGTACAACCTTATCTGTAAGAAACTAGTTAAGGTGTTCTGCTATCCTGGTTTATAGGTCCACTTAAGAGTCACATTCCTGAACGAAGACCCCATGCCTGAGGGTACTCGACCATTAAAAAAAAAAAAAAAAAAAAAAAAAGTTAAAAAAAGCCTCAGTCCTCAAAAATACATTAATTCCAAATTGCAAAATGTTCTGTGTAACAATATAAAAAATAATGGCACCAACACACGGGAAGGCATAGTCTAACTTACAGAATATGGATTATGGGAGATGCTTAGAATGCACAATGAAAGTTGACAACTTGGAGAAAGAAAAGACTCAGCTTGTGTCTTACACCTGGCTTTGCAAATAGGAAAAAAATCTTTCACTGTTTCTCAGGCTGGGCACCTACCAACAAGCCCTCTTATTTGTCAGAAAGGAGAGAAGTGGAACTGTGCCTAACGATGGATGGTGCTTATAAAGGGATGCCGTCTGCATGGCTTTTCCTCACCTTTGCCTCCTCATTGACATCCCAAGTAAAGGACACAGCATTGAATGCAATTTCTTCAATATTCCCAATGGTATTAAAACTCTCCTTGTAATCAGCTGTAAGAAAAAAAACAAGAGTCATGAAAAAAATTGAACTGTTTTACAACTCTGATTTTTTGCCTCTTAAGCTGTGTTGTCTAGTGCATCAAAACCACCTCTTGTATTGTTTACAGTTAATTATGAATAATCTTAATTGCAAAGAGGTAATATAATGCAACCTGAGTCTTATGCATAGTGTATCACTAGCTAATGTTCTTGCAAAATATTGTTGGCTCTCGAAAAGGAGTGTGACTCTACTGGCAATGAGTCAGTGCATTCATTAGCTTGGCCAAGGAATGGCCAAAACTGGAAAATTAACTGAAAACTACTGAAGCATTTAAAGGGACTGTTCAAACAAGAACATTCTTTATATTAAGAAAACACATAGTAAATCCTAAAGAAGCTTTCTAAAAGTCTAAGAGCTATGACTGGAGGAAATCATCAGCGTGCATTCCAACTTTCCCAGGAATTACTGCACTGGAAGCTGGATTAATATTTATATATTATTAAAAACAAAATTAAAAACCCCACAAAAAATCGAAACCATGACAAATCCCCCACAAAGAACCAAAACCACAAAGATCCTTTTTCCAAAGTATGTGCACCACTAAAACAGCAAATGAAGAAGAAAAAAAAGAATTTAATTTGTCTGACTACAAAATCTGCACCTTCTTCTTACTTCTTCCCCACGTGCTGTTATTATTATCATCAATAAACTAGCATTTTGGAAGGAATGCAAAGCAAAAGGAAGGAAGATTTAAAAGTTTACTAACACCCCCCCAAAACAGTAAGGCTGGAAAACTATGTAAAACAGACAACTTTCAAGTCCTCTTTATAAGAGGAACAAGCACTGCTTTTCTCTCACTTTGCTGGACAGTTTAACACCTTTTATTCCTTTTGATGACAGATTAAGAGAGATACCAGGTAATAGCTGCTTGATTAAAGGAACTTCCAGATCGTTCACACTAATGGAATAACTCTCTCTGGGACAAACATTTCCTAAGAATTCCTCGAGGGTTGTAATTGGACTCAGTGCTAGAGGGCTGAGATTACACTCCTGATCTAAAGTTTGCCCAAATCTGTGCTTCAGAAACATGCTGATTCTTAGCTTTGTAACCAGTTATAGAAAGAGGATGTTTTTGTATTCTGTGCGACACACAAATGATTCCAATATTCATTTCCTTTGCCTAAATTGTTGGTCTCTAAAAAAGAAATTTTAGATAATAACTGCTTTAGCATAATTTATAACAAAAAACGTTGCTACAAGAAGAATTATTTAATGTTTGAGACTGGCAATCAGTATACTTTTCTCTCATTTGAAACACAAGAATGCTGGCATCTCAGTGGGCAAGTAAAATTGTGTTCCTGGGACACACGAATGATTTTGGATACAGTAAAAAAGAAGCACTTTAGACCATAGGAACAGCACGAGATATTTGGTGATGTAGCAAATTAACAAAGTGTTTGAGAGGGCAGGCAGGCTTTTCATTCCCACTTTGAATGCAGATCTCCTTTTTAACTGAAGTCATTGGCTTCACTATCTAAATTCAGTGTGGGGATGCAAATGAGAGGAACTAGAAGACACATAAGTAGTTTAATATGCATGTGCACACATCCACCCACCTCTTAAATTTATGATTCACCAGAAAGTGCCTCGTGCAACTGACTGCTGCATATGGGCGTGCTGTGTAGGTGCACTTTGGAAAGACATGAACAAGATGCCTGGTAAAGACACCTGTTTTCTTGTCTTAAAAGGCTGTCAGAACCTCACATCCCACCAACCCTTCCCTTCTCTCAACACATGCCTCTCCTTTAATTGCTATACACAAATCTCATGGAGTGTCTATGTGACACTGTTAAAAAGGAGAAGTGCATCCTATTCCCCTCAATTTACAGGCAATTAAAGAAGGATCCTCAGTTGATTAAGAAGCCATTTACACCTCAGAATATTTGAAAGCTGTTAGAGTGACTACAACTTTTCCTCTTCTCCTGCTGTGAGTTACCAGAAAGAGAAAATCAGCATGTTCAATAAGCAAAAAATGGCTGCACAGGAATTATTTCCTCTTTTGTTACATAAATTGCATATTAAACAATGGCAATTTTTTTATGTTAAACATTAATCATGCATTACATGTCATTGCATACTTTTGTATTGTGCACATAAATAATACAAACTATGCTGAAAAAAACAAGGGCAAGTTTCTATGGAGCACAAAGCTTCCACACCTACTCTTCATATTTGAACCTGTTCTAGTATGTCAAATTATTGTACTTATTTTAAATAATCAATATCCACTGTGATTAAGTATTGTATTCTTTATTTGAAATTATTTTAAAAGAAAAAGTTAGTGACCCAGTGTCACAGCACTGTGAAAATAAAGTTTTTTCCCCCTGCCCCCTTATTCCTCCTACAAAAAGTAAATATGCACCTTACTCCTTCTTCAGAAAAATCCATTACAGTACACAGCCTAAATTTTGGAAAATACCTTACCTTCTTGCTTAATAAGTGTGAAGCCCTCAGCTTTATTCTTCAAGCACTAAGGACTTGAATACATGTAAGTACATGCTTATCTTTATTAATATCAACATATCTTCAGACCTGTCACTGCACCTAATCCACCGAAGCATCCTTCCTCCCAGGAGGTGCACCAGCCAGTACACAAAACAAATTAAAGCAGTGACCCCTGTGTGTCTGGAGTGAAGGAGCAAGCCATTATTTCCTCTGATGTCCAGAATATAACTGCGGGCCAGAAAGCACACAGACAGATCCCTGCCACAATGGAAGGCAGCACAAGCATAGTCCCCATGTCTGTGCGAGATCTAAACAGCTGGAACTGGAGCATCCCAAATTAATTTGATCCTCTGCCTGCTAAGGACCACATCATGCTCTAGATTAAAAGTACATTTACAAACAATTAGAAAGGATTCACAGATGTTAAACATGCTACAAACATCAAATTAAAATAAGAGCAACACCTGTGGAACAGGTCATGTCGAGTTTTGGACATGTAATTTTCTTTTCTTACTACACAGGGCCTGGACATTAACTCCAAGTGTTTAGAGGACCCTTCGGGGATCTGAATTTTTAACGTAAAGGGAAATCTTCATAGAGTCATTCAAAATAATTTTGCATGGAAGGGACCCCTGGAGGTTATCGGTTCAAGCAGGGCCAACTTCAAATTTGGATTAAGTTGCTCAGGTAGATCATTTGATGATAAAACTAGAAGATTTTGCTAAGTGCAGCTTGATACTTGGGAGCCATTCTGGCCTAATTAGACAGTTAGCCGTACCAAAGAAAATGTAATGTACTTCAGAAATACCATACTTGTAAGAGCTAAGGCTATATTTCAGTTGTTCTCAAGAAAACTCTACTGAGCAACATTTAGGTCTTCTTTTTTTCTGAAAACTGAGGTGAACCATGCTCTTACAGCTCTTATATCTGACAAAAAAGGGCTATATCAGTAAGTCTTACTACACTGTGCTTTGCTCATGTTTGCAGTGCAAACAAAGAATACACACCTCAGTATTCAAAAGTGCCTCAAAAGTCAGCGCAGAGCTATTTCACCTCAAACTAATGGAAAATTAAAAGGCATTCACTTTAACCCAGGTAAACACGCAGCTCATGCACAGCACTTATTTTGCAGAGCACTATTTTTCAGAATATGTATCATAAGTTAACTTGTTGGGGTAAGGCAACTGAAATGTGCCAGGACACCACAAGTGCAGTGGAGTCAGAGGGTGCTAGCACTACAGTGCAGCGAGCTGCTCAGCACATACTTTTCAAAGGTATGAGCACTACTACCACAACCTTGTAGGGACTAGCACAAAAAAAAAAACAGGCAGCCTTCAGAAAGAGTTGTGACGTGGCTTATTTCTTCTTTTAAGGTGTCATGATAAAACTAATTTGTTCTGGGGTAGCAGTTTTACTGAGTTAGGTACCCGAACGGGCAAGAAGAGAAAATGGGGGCAAGGGGAAAAAGAATGAAGTTAATGAAACAGTTCGGACAGAATAATGATGATAAGAGGTAGAAAGGACATTCTGGAACAGCTGCTTGGACAAAATACACTTGACCTTAAATAACACCAGGCCTCAGTGGAAACTGCAGCATTTGAAAATCTACAGGCAGCACAGTGATTAGGACCGCTTGGGTACAGATTCCCTGATCACCCAGTTCAATCGCCCCTGAAGTGTCTCAGTATTCTATAAAGTAACCCTGCTTTGGTTTAGCCCCCCTCTCTGCCCCCTCTCATTCCTGCCATTCAATGGTTTGGTTCCCTCAGGCGGTCAAAACAAGATAGACTTTGTCTGCTTTGGTCTTGCCGACTCCTTTGACTGGAATCCGTGCAGATGGGTGCATGTGTAAACTGCACGTGGGAGGGGAGAAACGCTTGATGTCTAGACACTGCCACTGACTACAATTTCAGGCTCCTTGGCAGCAAGTACGTGTTCTTCCTCCCCTAAAATCTCCCGAGCACGCAGATAGGACAGCTGGGGCTGAAATGGGCTAGTAAATACTTTAGATGGGATGAACGGTAAACAGGTCTCTCAGGATAGCACACCAGTTTGCCTCTCCCTCAGTGCTGACACTGACAAGACTCACACCCTAGGGGTGTAGGAATCCTGCACGCTCCTTTGCAGTCACCACAATGATGACATCTGCACTCTCAGGCTGCAATTCCACATCAATTGGCTAACATAACTGTTGCAGGATCAAAGACTGGATCACCCTTTGAAAAAATAAAGGGAACAGATACTCTGCCACACCTGAGGAGGTGCAGACCTTGATTTCCCACAAGGAGGTACACCACTGAACACACATGGCAAGGGGCAGCTCTTCTGTGTAAATACTGAGAAACATTCTTTCTGCATGGTCCCTACGCAGCTCCAAAGACCCCATAGTCCTAGCAGGAATGAGCCATTGCTAAAAACTCTGCTACAAGCCAAAAAGCCATTGTCAATATATTCCACCATATTCCCGTGCAAGGCACCAGAGCTTTCCATATCTGAAATCTTCCCTGAAACATCTGGAGATGTTCTTACACTCACCAATGTCAAGGACTCTCTGTTTAGCTGTGTGCTGCCGGGAATGCCAGTACTTCCAATATTTCAGCTGTTCATCTCTGTTTTTATCCTCACTGAAAACAACCATGACCACACTCTATGAAAAACAACACCAAAATAATTAATAGTCAGGAACACAAAAATTAAAATCTCCATATGCCTCTAATTCTGATCCAGCCACTCTCACAGTACTTTGGTTGTAGAAGATTGGGTTTTAATCAGTCCAGTACTACAGTGTACTTAAAGACTCAGGACAAAAGAAATGTAGCTGTAAAATAATGCAAGGCCCAGAATTATGTTATTGACAGTCCAAATAAAAATTAATCATATTCTTAGTTTTAAAAAGTCACCTTCACTGGCTAAAGGCAAGATATTTTCAATTTAGTATACATAAATACACTTTTTGGGAGCAGGACTCTTGTATATATATGTGTTTAATGACAAATTCAGTGTAACTATTTACTGATTTTTGCTGAGGTTTTCAATTCACGTTCTGAATTCACTTTGTTAAATTGTGATTCAAAGGAAACAGATTGAATTTTTATGCAATATTTTACACAAGCAATATAGGCTTTTTGAATAAGCCCTGCTGTAGGCAAGCAAAACAATACAAAACAAAGGAAGAATGATCATACAGTTAAAATCAAGTGAAAATAAACCAGAGAAAAAACCCTTCACTTTTAAATATTCTGTTTGATTTTCACCCTGAGACACTAAGCACAAAAAAATCACTATCAAGCTGCTTTATAAGCCAAGGAGGTAGATTACAATTGATTCATCATCTGCGACCCTCCACAAACCACCACCACAATCCTTCATGCACTCTCTGACCTTCTGCATTCCACCTATAAAAGGTGAACACCATCACCACATCTTCCTCTCCATGGACACGAGGCAGTACACACCGTGGAGGAGTCCTGGGTTGTGCCTGTATATACTGGGTGGGCACCAGGTGTGTGTGGCTGGCCAGCTGATGCACTAACCACAACTGGTCGTGCAGACTAGCTTTTCCACCAAGGACACCACTAATGTTTTTATGAACCACTTACAGGGAACTTGTAGAAGTTTAATACCTTCAAAACCTCTTGCCCTTCTGTTAGCTTTGGATGGAATTGGCAATAAATTCAACAGTCACTTGAGGAGAGCCCTGACAAACAGAACATGATTGTGAAAGTTGCACACAGTTTCACAATCTTCTGTCAACTACATCCTCCAGAAGGATGCAATCTCACCTCTCCTTTATAATTTCCACCCTTCTGCTTCCACGGCTTCAAAACTCATGTGGCAGTGCACTGAACCAGGTACATGAGGACTGGTTTTCAGTCAGACCAGTGACCTCCTGACTCCTGTTTCAGCTCTACAAGTGCTAGAGCTGGAACCACAAAATGGGAAGGAATGGGTGGCAGGGAAAGAAATTGTTCAGCAACAGAGATGTCTTACTTTGGATTCAGCCAACAGCTTAACATCCTAAGGAAACCAGGCTAAAAATTAACTGCTAATTCAGGTTTCCAAATCATTGCCTCTGTTTAGGAAGAGTCTCTCTAAACTTCACGTATGATAGAAACATATAGGTTGCTGTCTGCTTCACTGCTCACACTGACTTTCATTGGTTCCTTTGACTAAAGTCACAACATTTTTAGAGAGCTTCATGTATTTGGATGGAAACATTTTTGCAGCCTCATACATATGCAGCACTGCCAGCTTCAGGGTAAAATTTACAGGGCTCATTGCTCATTCCAAGGTTACTGGGTTAGGATTTATGAACTCAAAAACATTACCAAGGAAATCAGGAGGCCCATTCACCAGGTAGATGTTGCTGAATACACAAGCTACAGTTCTACGCACAGAATCTAAGATGCAAACAATTCATTTTGTTACACTTCTGGGTGAATGTCAAGTGAAATCTCACACTTATGAAATGAAAATTATTTAAAATTTATGTCACAAAGGATGGATTCAACTCTTCATGTTTTCTCTGAAATGCACTGGAAAGCAGCTGATTAAATGCTCCAGCGAGAAAAAAATTAAATTAAAAGCCAATCAACCACAACCATATCTATCTGCAGAGCTACATTCCCACCTAGGAAAGAAATGGGACTATACCCTGACTTTGCTGATGGGATGTCGGAAGCATTTGTTGTCACCCGTCTCACTCAGGGTGATGGCGTAGAACTGTCCCTTGTTCAAGTAGGTCATGGGTCCTTCCCCTTGCTTTTGACGCAGAGACTTGGTAGCTTCTAGTGTATACTGAAAAGTGCTGCTGAAAAGACAAGGAGAGAAACACCCACAAAATCCATATCACTTTCCCCTTTTCTCTTTTATTATGTAATTATTGCATTGAATAAAGCATAAGACGCTAATAACAAAATTCCAGGAAACTGGCACATGGCAATTTAAAATTGCAATTTTCTTTTTTTGACTTCATCAGATCCCGCAGTCAAGCGTAAAACTATCTGGACTGTAAGTTTATTGGATCAAAGGCTAGATCTGTACTATCTCTGAAAGGAACCATTATGAATTATGAGACTGTGTACCTCACAATGAGAGTGTCAATTACCAAGAGGGGATTCAGTATGATTTGCAGGAAATCATCATCTCCACAGACATTTAAACTTAGAAGAAAGTTGCAGAAAGAGAAATAAATAGGTTTTTTAAAAACCCAACCAGAATAAAACATGTTACAAAAGATGGACACAGAGAATAGAAAGTCCAGCTGCTACTTTCAGCACAGTTCAAACAAGGAATACAAAGAGAATGGACAGTAAGTTCATTTGTTTACATGCAAATCAAGGTTTTTATAAGCTTTCTTTTCAAAATTAGCCACACTGAATGAAGTGCCTACATTTAGCTTTATCTTCAATCAAGTAACCTCCCTTTAGAAAAATGTCAGGGAAAAACAGTTAGCTCTTGTGTTGAAATTTTAGATCTTAAAAAGACCTTCCTTCACAGAAGAACTTTCCAACCTCAAAGCACTTCTCAAACCATGAAAAGTTAAGGCTCCATTAACTAGTGAACTGTTAGCTGGAAACAATTCTCACTCAGCCTCTTCAGCCACCACCTCCAATAATGGGCTTGAACAATAATCCATAAAAATTATGCCTGCAGCTCCTCACATTCTCTTACATTAAAATAATGTTGATTTTGTAAAAAAAAAAAAAAAATATAAAATTTCAAACTGCACAGGAACCTAAATGCAAAGTCCTCCTGAACTGAAGATACAGTGGAAGCATTTTCACAAAGGTTCTAACTCAACAAAGTATTTAAGCAGTGCCAGAGCAGAATCAACAGGAGGAATACGTTAGTCCAAAACAACAGTGTATCCCTAAGTTTCTAATTCAAGCAAATACTCTAGATCATCATAGTACTGCCATAGCAATATAGAAATAAAGGGAAAACAAAAGATATTTTAACTATCCAATGGGAAAAATAACCACAACAAAACACGTAACTAATAATTACATTTAAATCTCCACTCAAAGAGAAGGTAGGAAAAAACCAACAGATCCAGTCTTTCCATCCAAAAGGAGCTTCAGACAGCTTAGTATCAATTATTCAGTTTAGTTGCAATCATTCAATCAAATGAAGACAACTTATTATTCCTTCTCAGCTTATAAATTGAAATCCAGTCATTTTTCTAGTTGCTTAAAAGTTACAAGTCAAAGCAAAACTAAGGTAATAAGCAAACACTCATCTATACCTACCCAACCCAGCGATGGCAGCACTGGTGCTTCCACACAAGGCAGCTGCTGCCACCATGAAGGCTCTTGCACACAGCGGGAAGGCAGCACAAAGGCACTGCTGTCCCCTCTGCTGTGGTGTGTGCTGGCACAGGCCCCTGTCCTGTGTGCAAGGGGAACAGAGGCACTGCCAACACCGGCAAGTGTGGACCCGTCTGAGTGGATTAGAGCTATACCACCAGTGCTGCAGAACCAGCATCTATCCTGCTGCACCACTTGTCCTACAGATGGACCACCCATTAGAGGTAGGGGCACAGCCTTGATTTAGCATCACACGTAGGGACTGCAGATTTTATGTTCAAGACCACTTCATGACACACATCAAAGCACACTGAATGTCCTGGGAGATGTGCCTCAAAACCTCACACCAGACAGAAGAACTAACGGGGATATGTGCTGAGAAGGGCTTAGAATGATCAAAGTCAGACACACACAATGTCTTAACAGAACTGCCTACAGTCTGCCACGGGCTGGTCTTCTGTTCCTTGGCATTCTGCGTGTTTCAGTCAAAAAATGTAAATCCCAGACACACTGCACTTGGCCAATTTTGGAGCCTCTCTGTAGTACCATTTCAGCTTTCTCTTCTTGTTTCCAGTTGGCAAGCAAACCATGTCCTATAGCAGGAGAATTACTCTCACTCTTAAAGCTTATTGCAGTGACTCAATTACTATAATACTATTATGAACCTCACCATGAGTCTCAACTAAACCCCTGTGTAGTCACAAAGAGACGTGCTAGCAAGCTTTCAGTTACTTGCATATTCACCACTTCTTTTTTCAATCTGAAATTCTCATTTCTGAGCCTTCCACTTCCAGGTAAACTACATACATCTTTCCTGGGAGTTTTCTTAATGTGCATTCAGAGGTTTCATTCTTAATGTAACCTGGGCCGTAGCATGAAAGACCTAAATGTGTGAGAATTGTTAACAATACCAATGCTTCAGGATTCAATTTTACAGATATTCAGTATAGTGAGTGAGCAGCCTTTGCTAAATATCAGCTTCATATCTTTTGTCTATATAATGACTCCGTTCTGAGCTCACTGCAGTTAATGATTGTTTTAACATTCTTCAGAAAAAATATCAAGCTGTAAGGAACCTTCAGCACAGTCAGAGCCATATGCCTAATCCACGAAAACTACGCAGGCATGTTCCTGATTCTAAAGTGAGAGTAATCTCTCAGATATAAACAGAACCATTCACAAGTATGAAATAAAGCATCAGTTTAAAATCTTCAGTGATTACAGTCTTTCCTAGATAAAGGGACCCTGCAGTGTTTGCCCATGCTACATGCACATTCTTCTGTGCTTAGGCAGAACAGTATTCTTTTCAAACTTTAATTTTTGAAGCTTTTTCTTGAAGCTTTTCAACTGTCCTGGACATTTGACTTGTGCATTCTGCCATCCTGAAAAGATTTTTCATGATCTGGTTGTCAAAGCTATACTCTTTTACCTGGGGAACCAACTTCTCAACAGCTTTCATCTTGCATATCTTGGGCGGGGGAGCTTCAGAGGAATTACGAGTTTAAAGCAATGCTGAGGGAAGGCAACAGATGAAGATATAAACTGGCCAGATCCAAGAGCTAACATGAGCCGGAGAGTACCGGGAGAATGATGCTTGGCAGCATCAAGGGAGCCCTGCAGGTACCCCAGGGGGAAGAAAGGAAGGGTGGGAAGTGGACACAGGCAGCTGCTCCTCAATACATTCCTGCCTGATGCCAGTCAACACGCTGCAAAGCTTATGCCATACCTTGTTTGTTCATAAATATATTCTTCAGCCCCCACTGACACACTCCGATACTTCTGAAAAATAAGACCAATTAAATACTGTTTGATAAAATCAAAATGCAAATACCAACAAAAGTGCAGCTATGTTTATTTAAAGATAACTCAGAAGAAACATCAACCATTTAAAACTCAAAATACCTAAAAACTGGAGTGGATATTAATAAGCTAGTCACATTTTATATGAAGGTTAGAGATTGACATTGTAAAAAACATACAATTTACTTACCTAACCTCAAAGAATTTGTTTATACTATAAAGAATGAACAAACTAAGCACAGCTAAACAAAAATAAAAATTAAAGAGATGAGAACAGCATATTTGTAATTGTTAAAACTGTAACCAAAGAACACAGCAAGCAATTGACCAGTGTCCACTACCACAGGGATCTATAAAAACTCATCACTCCTTCAGTACAACACAACTAAGTCACTTCATAAATGCTTTGAAACCATTCCTAAATTTGTCTTTATAATGTGTTTGAAAACTGAGTAAGTATTAGAACAAATCCAAATCCAGTCATTCTCACCAGTACTTAGGAAATACTTTGCAAGCACTTATGAAAACTAGTAAGAACAACTGCCTTCCCACTTCTAAACACTAACTTTGCCTAAGTTTCTTTCAGTATGTTTTGACATTTTACCTTATGGTTTCCCCACACCTGCTCCATCCAGCTGCGCCTACACAACAGTGGCTGGAGGAGCAGTCAGAGCACAGCCAGGCTAAGCACATCCTGGGGTTTGGGCAGCTGAGAAAAACAAAGGGACAGGCTCAGTGCTGAGTGAGGCTGCAGCAGGGTGGCAAAGCTCTGACTGCTCCCATGCCACATGCATGTGAACACTTGGGGCTAGAAGGCCACCAAAACAGTGGCACACATCTCCTCTAACAACTATGGCAGGGGGCATAAAGTTAATTGTCCAGTGTTCCTTGTAGAATTAATAGGGGAAGGGAAGGTGGAGAGGAGTGCACTTAGAAAACCACTCCACCCACTTTTGGCAAGCAGATTTGAACTGATTCTGTCTCCACAGACTGCACAGAAATCCTAGATGGCAAGTACTGCACCCCATTATTAACCAATCATTTTAAAAACATGTAACAATATATTACAAAAACATGTAACAAAGTTACTATAACACAGAATTTGGGATGCAAAGCCAACGTATAGATGTAAAGTTCCTTTTTACGTCCAAATTTAACAAGTTTGCATGTTTGACAGCTCTCTGCACAGGGCAGATGGACTGTTTGGGAACCACTCAGCAGCATATCCCAGAACAAACCAATAGAATGGAATCACTCTGCTACAGCACTCCAGGGAAAGCCGTGAGTATGGCAGCATAAGAACCATTTACCAGTGACATAAAAACTGCCAAACTAATATTACTTGGTAATGCAGAGCAGTGTTTCTAATCCAAGGTTTGATCCTACTGATTTTACAATGGGAAGCTAGATTTCTTCATTATTTATTCATTTAGTTGACCTGCATGTGTTCTATATCTGAAAACGGATTTCACCTCCAGACATCCTGGATCTATGTCGCTCATGGAGACAATGTATTTTTCTATAATACACAAACACACAGTAAATTTCTCATATACTAAATCAGGACAGTTCAGCCTTAATGTAGCTTGCCTTGTACTTTTGTTATGTTTACAATTTTGTAGAGTTGGGAGGAGAAAAACCCTAGGGGAGCTTTACCATCTAATATCTCTAATTATTTTCAGAGGTACTGTCAGCTTTAAATTGTCTTTACCTTTCTACAATTCCAGCTTGTTTGCCTTATTCTGCAGCAGGCAAAAGCAGCCAGAGGGTACTCACCATACTTTACCTGACTGTAAAATTACTTTGACTGTAGCATAACTGTAAAATAGTTAGAAGGAGCTCTCCTTGCCTTTTTTTCTCCTCGTTCCTGTACATACACACGCAGTTGTTCCTTGTCTGTTAAATTCTCTGTTCCCCTCTATTAGTCTAATTTTGCTACTTTTTCTCACTTGCTTGTGTTGCAGAATAGAGCTTAGTGCAATAAACAGCTTCTGAATAAATTGCTTGGGCTTATCCAGCAGCAGAGGCTGTTGCTACTCATTTGCATTTTCAAAAGGACGTCTAGAATTTCCCTGTTACAAAGTAGCTATTTCTTACTATTCTGAAGGCAGATCTTGTTAATGGTAAACAAATCTTCTTTCAGAATAACAACTGTCTTCTACTTGACACAATATCCCCAAAGACAAAAAAAAAAATCAGTATTTATTATTCTCAGAATTTTCAATAACATCTTTAAAATTGTCTTCTGAAATGCCTCATGATGCTCCCCTTTAATCAGAGCACAGACTGATGGAAACACAGCAAGGAGTAGAAATTAATTTGTTGAAACAAGCATCACTATTCTTCTAATGGCTCTTGTGGACAGTTCAAATCTCCTTATCTTGTTTACAAGCTCAAATATTCTTATCTTGTTTACAGCTTTTTATTGCATTCTTAGATGCTAATTTGAGGTGAAAAACTTACTTCTGTTCCTCCATCTTTGAAGGTGTCACTGTAGGTGCTGTCAGGAGTACTGCGCTGATCATCTTTAAGATAATTTGTGTGGGGAGCAATGTTGGACACTTCATATGGTTCAAAGATAACACCTCGGTGCTCCTCATTTTCTCCTCTTGCATAGTGTGTTTGTGGGGTCATAAAAACAGGGGTGAATTCTTCTGCTTTAACCACAGTCACTGCAGACCCTGTGATGGGTGTTGAGCTCCCAGACACATTTGTGTTGTATTCCCTTTTGGATGACTCCAAAGGATCCTGGTTCAAGGAAAGGTTAACTGGCACTGTCTTCAGGACTTGCACACGGTTCTCTC
The DNA here is from genome assembly GCF_017590135.1 of Pyrgilauda ruficollis. NCBI lineage: Eukaryota > Metazoa > Chordata > Aves > Passeriformes > Passeridae > Pyrgilauda > Pyrgilauda ruficollis. Next base: position 9,211,697 of record NW_024523822.1, on the reverse strand, counting down.
CCCCACTTAAGTTATTCTGAGCTTCTGTGGTATTAAGACAATTTCTGTGAGACAAAACCAAAAAATATTATGAACTGTCCTGATAGAGGAAATCCTTTTAAATAACTTAATGGTCTTAGATGTCAAGGAAGAAGATTGTTCAATTCTGATAAGCCACTGCCATAAGAAGTAATACATTAACAAATACTAGGCAAAAGAAATTGTGAGGCAAGCAGAGAGGTGCAGAGCTCTTTAACATCTTTAACAAATGGGGAAAGATAATACATTTGATTTTATTTGTTACAATAAATTCTGGGTATGTAGCTTATAATTTGGATGGAAAATCAATCCAGCAGTACAACAGCCTTTAGACACAAAATAAGAATAAGGCAGGGCATGGATTACTCACAGTAGATATCTTGCACATGAAATAGGCAGAATATCAACAGCAAAATTCATATGCAGATGGCATGCTCTTTCAGACTGTTAACAGGCCACTACTGTTTGCTTAACTCTGGTAGCAACGCTGCTCTAAAAGAGCAAGCCCAGGAATTCCATTGTAGCAGAGTAGATCAGTAACTATAGTGGCTGTAAGGTAACCTCAGCAGCATTCCCACATCTACCCACAGCTGCTGTTGAAAGCAATCTGATAGTAGTTGCACTGACACAAAATTGTTAACTCATAGAATTTTAGTAGGTGTAACATTGTTTTGTTTTCAACCCGGGAGAAATGCTCTGACACTACCCAGCGCCCAGTTCCTCTCTCTTGGCTTTCCACTGAAGCCAGATTTGTCAATTACACTCAATTTAGGAACCAAACATCAGGAATTTCTCTGGTGTTCGTAGAAGAAAAACTGTCCAAAAAACATTTCATAGCCTATTTTGAAACAATAAATTTACACTATTGCCTATTGAAACAATCACCTTACCAACAGCTAGTGGAGACCATCTAAGGCTGTCACAAATTAGCTACATTGAAACAAACCTTGCATAGCTCATCTCTGTCATAATTTTATATGGAGATACCTTCCAGTATGAAAAACTCCTTTGTTTCTACAAAAATATACACTCTTTCTTTCCTGCAGCTCTTAATAGTTGGAGGCAGCTTCCTTTGACTCAAGTAACTTTTAGCCTACAGAGAAGAGCTGAAATCTGAGAGGAGAAAAACATTCTAGGCAAATGACTTTAAGAGTTACTTTATTTGCTGGGCAGTTCCTAAATTATGTTAAATAGGACTCTATAAATGAGATTACTGAGGCCAAGCTACTCACTTTTTGCCCTACAACAAGAAAATAAAGAAAAACAGCCAAGTCAACAACTGTCAAGATAATCTGATTTTACTAATCTCAGCAGCAGCAGCAAAACACCACCAAACACAAACAAGGAGTGAAACTCTCAGCTACCTCCCAAACTGCATGTTTGAGAATACTATCCATTTTTTTCTAATCAATTGAAAGTAAAAAGGAGTAAAATGTGCTTCCCAAAACAGCCTTCATTCTTTTAACTTTTGAAAGAAATCCATAAACCCCTGAGGCTCTCACAGTTCACAACTGATCAACACTTTCAGTAGCTGGGTGTATGATTTTGAATAATACTGTACCTTTTATCTTGGTCTTCTTGATTATCACTCACTTTGTTAACAGACAACAGCCTTTTATCTCTGGGAACCTGAGAACAACACCGGGCATGGGGTCAGGTAAATGCAACTGTCAGGCATTTGCAGCTTCAGACTGCTCTACTGCAACAGCTAGAAAAATGTAACTCTATCAGTGTTGTCTAGTTCACAGATGCCAGGAGCTGTTTTTCTTTGGGAGACTGACTGTGAACAGAAAGAAAATTTCCAAAGACAAAAAACATAGGAATTGTTTTCTTTTCCAGTTCTTCAGCACACCAGTTAGGAGCAAAGTGCTCTTCTTTATGCCCTATCTTTTGAATATCAAGCTAGGCCAAGCTATCTCAAAATCAAATCTCATATTATTCCAAAAACACACACACACTCTCCACTGAATAAAACAAGATGAGAAGGAAGATACCATGCTTTGATGAGCTCTGCACTGAGACCATTTCAGCTCAGACAGAAAAGGCTTTTCAATTAAACCCTAAGCACCAGGTAAGTCCTCCTGTTAGAGAGAAGCCTGGAGAGTGCAGGATTCACACTTTGAAAAAGTTTGTGGATCTTTCCCTTTCTTAGTATGGGGACAGGTCAGGGCATGCTGGTATGTCATCAGAAACACTTACTTCTGCTTTGCTGATTGCATCAATAGCTATCAGAAGTAAAAACCCAGTCAAATCTGGCCCCTTGACAGACTCAGAATTGACACAAAGTGACTTTAAAGATTTGTATTCCTACACACCAGTGTCCTGACACCAGCACAGATATGAAATCACCAAGTGAAAAGTTGCTGCCATGACCATATTTTTCTTTTCTTGCTGAGCCATTAATTTGGGAGCTCAAACTTCTAATCTATCTTTTGCACAAGACATATCCACTCCATCCCAGCAATTAACTCAGTATTAAAGAGCAAGAATAGACTAAGAATGGGCTAAAGCCATGCTTTTTACTTTTAAATATTTTAAAGAAACATTGGAAAAATATCTGACTTTAGAGGAAAAACAGTATTACAGTGCACTCCAGTAGCCAATGATAACATCAACAATAACTGCAAGACAGCAGCACAGTCAAGAGTTCTATCCAGAGCCACTCTTTCTTTTAGGGACATCCCCTTTCCCTATTAAGCATCCTGCTGGTTAAAAAATTTCTTTCATTTATTTTTTGAACTGGGATAAAAGCCACAGTTTACATATGCTGATTCCCCTTTTAAGATTATATATTTTTCTCTGAATGATGTTCTATGTTTAGGTAAATATCACTACAAGGAAAAGAAAAGTTAAAAAAAAACCAAAACCCAAACCGTTAAATTTAAATCATTCCTATTGACTGGACAAAGTAATTAAAAAATATTATCCAGCATGTCAGAATGAAGGAGCCAGATTATAAATAGGGACAATTCAAGAGTCTCGTGCATTGGAAGTCCTCTACACTTCCCCATTAGAGCATAGAGGTTAAGTTTTAAGTTTGTGTTTGGGAGTATCAAAAAGAGTTATCATTTTATCCCTATCTAAGACAAAAATAGGTATCACTGAATGCTGGAAATGGTTTTGAGATGTTAATCCCACCTTCTTCCATCTGAACCCCAAGTCTTTAGCAACTGCCTGGAAAAAGGAGCAGATATGTCTTTTAGAACATGGTTTTGAGAAGGAAAAGGGCTATTTTCTGGTTTTGTTATTAAAATCCATCAGATTAATGAACTGCTACATACAAAGGTATTACTAAGACAGAAGCCAATACTCCAGATACCCATACACATCCTGAATTTTATGAATCTGTATTAATTTCACAGACTCTGGCACTGTGGTAACTATGTCAAGCAGAGAAAAGGACCTTTTTTTCTTTCTCACTGGGAACAGTTTTCTCTACTGACAACAACACACAAAAGCAAGGAATACAATCAGCAAAACAATCAAAACAATATTTAACCGTAAAGTCAGTATATGGCATCTTCCCTACAACCCCTTCTCCTGAACACTCAATTAATGCAAAGAGATTAAAAAGAGGAGTCCATTCATTAAAAGCATTTATGCTAATAAATACTAAAAGCACAGGTTTTTAATTCCCATTCCTGTTACTGCTTCATTAATTACAAGGGGACCTGGCATTGCTATGCTGGCTTTCACAGAAATCATCTGTCCAAGGCAGCCATAGCTGACTTCAGGGGAATGGAGATTGTTCATTTCACTATTTCATACTGTTGTGCTTGGGAGACAACACTGATTCTGTAGGCAGAGTACCAAGGGGTCAGCATGGGTTTCAGAATGACATTTTTGCATTACACAGAGATGCATTCTCTAGGACTCTCCTCTGATGTCATCAAAAATCTCAAACATAGCTTTACTTAAACACTATGAAATATATATATTAAAAAAAAAAAAGTTACCAAAATAGTAAGTAAAACCCTGGGTTTAGAACATGACAAACTGAAACTACATCAGTGTTTTTCCTGTAAATTGACTTAGATCTCTGGCTTTGTGTCCAGCTTCATTTCTGTCCTGCAAACCGCCAGTGCAAGGGCTGGCCCTCGCTGTATGTTTGTATACAGCCTACTGCAATCATTATACAAACAAAAATAACATGGGAAATTGTCAGATGAGAGATACCCCAGTTAAAGAGCAAACTAAAACATGTGTGGAATGAACCAGAAAAGCAGACAAATGTACAGATGGACAAGGCCTCCCCTTTTACACTTCAGTATTTCAAGTATCATCCAATGTTCTTGCAAAGGAAGAACACTATGCTCAAAAAGAAAAAAAAAAACATGGTATAAAATTTAATATGGGAATTCTGAGATTGTTTTTTTCTCTCCAGAATTAAATACATCAAAACTCTTTCAGACAGGCTTCCTATAACAGAATGGGTGCATGATGGACACATTAGAGAGAAAACAAGATGCAGTGACTTCTGTCTTTGAAAACTGGCTCTTTTGATGCCTCATGAGTGGTCCCTGCTAGTGCAGCAGGGAGGGATAATGACAGAATTACCTACTTTATAATAGTCATACAATAGGCCAAGAGCAGCAGCACTGTCCTCATCACCATTTATGCTCATCATAGCCTTGGTAGCTGCTGTTAGGGGATTCTCCAAATACGACTTCCAGGCTTCATCTTCACTGGTGTAGGCTCGTCTGGTGTTGAATGAAGTGTCATTGGGCACTAAGGCCACAAGTCGCTTGTTACTGCATAGACAGGAAGAATAAAATTGTGATCCAGAAGGGACTACTTTATTCACAAGGCATGGTAAAGAACATCAAATAGCTAAATTAAAGTTATATGATTACATCAAGCAAGCATCTCTGGGTTACACTTGGTGACATAAATATTTATCAGTATTAGCTATCTTCAGTTCTTAAGAAAAATTCAAATGCGTGCAGATCTTGTGATAATAATTCAAATGTATTTTAACTAATACACAGACAGAGCTACAAAAATTTTTAAACTATTTGGAAAAAAAATGAAGCAACAATATAAGAGTATTTTACCCCAGTATTCTTGCTATGTGTACACTTGATTAGGGAAAAAAATCCAACATTTAACTGACATAAGAAGACATGAATGAAAAACAAGAAAAAGCATCTAATACTAATCTAGGGTTCACCTAAACAGAGTATAGTTCAGTATTTATTAAGTAGGTACACCTTAAAATTAAGCTATTCTGTGCTTTTAGAATGCAATTTGTCAGTAATCTCAGAGAAGTTTTTTGTAACAGGTCACGAGCAATAGGTCCAGTGGATGGAACAGAAGTAAACATATTTGGTCTCAATGCACACTTTATCACTCACCACATCTAATTATAAACCCATGGTAACACACACAAGACCATCAGTGAGTGGCATTTGCAGCCAGAGCAGTTTCCTCCAGCCTGAGAGTGGTACAAACTGACCAGTGCCCGTGTACACTGCATAAGAAGCTGCTGCACAACAGCTACGGCTGAAATTTCCAGTATAATGGAAATATAAATGAAGATAATAGCACTTGCTTTTGCAAACTGTTCAATAAATTTATTGATAAAAGAACTGCATTGAAAAAAAAAAGGTTGCAGGCCTATTACATAAGACAGTAGGCAAACAGATTAGGCAAGGGAAATAGTGGAGTGAGGAGTGTGCTGCTTCATGGGTGTTACAAGAGCACTGTCAAGAATTGTGGCTCAACTTAGAATTATGACGAAACTTTTAACACATTACAACTTACAAATGTGAAAGTTGCAGAGATGGTAGTATAACTAAATATACCAACTTAACTGTTAAAACTAGTAGTTACTCCTGGTGACCTTCATAAAACACCTTTTGCGATCTTCCACATAAAAGCCAGTTTAGTAGTCAGCCTCCTCTTTCTGTTCTGCCTTACCTGCACCAGTGCCAGCTCCACAGATCTAACCCAACCAACTGCTGCTGTTGCACAGAGAGTGGCATTTAAACTGTGCAAACAAGACTTTTATTTGTTTTCCGAAATAGGATTTGATAAAAGCACAACTGAACCCACAGAGTAAATGCTCTCAGATGCTGGGAACATGCCTTGCCTGGCTCCCAAGCTGCAGTGACCAGCAGAAGGCTGGGGTATCACCAGAACTGTGCTGCAAGCCCAACCTGCAAAGTGCGTGCTCCAGTGCTTAAGGAAGAAGAGGGGGATGGTGGAGATTATAATCTCTATGGTACAGAGCACTGTTTACAAGTTTCTTTATTTAATGAAAAACAAAATAATCCATCTTGTACACAGAGCACAGTTTTATGACCTCTGTGGGGGAAGAGAGCATTTCATAGCTTCATATCAGAAAATACAGCCAATTACAGTACCGGTTCTATTTTCCTTTCATATAAAGTAACTGGATTTCGGAAACTACCTTTTTGTTTGCTTTTTTTGTTTTTGACAACACTTCCTCCTGGCCTTTTGCTGAAGATTTTTGTCCCTCTTGTTTTCACATATATGTTTGTGTTGTTACAGGTTTGATTCAGCAAGTGTAGCTGAGCATAAATGAAGAGCCTAAGGAAATACAGAGGCACCTGCTAGGTCTGCTGCCTTTTCAATCCCTTATTGTTAGCAACTCAAATCAGATTTGCAACAGCCCTGCTGTTTGTGCCAGAGGTAGCTGAGGGCCTGTTTCCACTCTGGAGTAGTCAATTCTCACTGGCTCAGAGGCAATTATTCGAAGCAAGGATTCTCCTTTCCTCAACAAAGCTCCCCTTCAGCTAAATCTGGGCTGTTTCACCGCATGGGCAGCTGCCCATTGCAGCGCACAAAATCACGCTCACTCTTCCTCCTGTAGCAATCTTCCCTTAAAATCAATAACTGCCTTTTGTTCTCAGAGCACTCACACCATGCAACAGTCATAACTGATTTATGAGCATTACAGTCAGACAACAAGATACCTTTAAAACACACCTTTTATGACTTGGGCTGTGCTTGTCTGTAAAAACGCTGGAGGGGAGGAGTCAATCTCTGTTGCTCTAACTTAGTCAAGTTGATCTTAGAGCAATGACCAGAGTGCCCGTCTCTCAGAGGTGCATATCTGATTGTCAGGGGAGAAGCCAAAGCAAAGGGGATAAATGCTCTAGAAACAACAACTCAGTAAGTAAGCAGTGGGGATGGTTGGAATGGCACAGGTGCACAGACCTAGAGCCTTCCCAACATCTTTCCAGAACATTTTTTTCTAAAACTCAGGTTTTCGCATTTGACAACGAAGTATCTGTCTCCTCTGCTTTGAGAGATGGTCTGCAGCATAATCAACTGCCACACTCATTGTGTTTACTCTGCAAACAGACTGAAACAATAGCACTAAGAAAAATAAAAAACTTCCTCATCACCCCTATCCCTGTAATCAGCTCTGTGGGAGGTTAATGGTCAGAGCTAATTATCATGACTTAACATAGTCAATAATTTCAAAGATTACAGCCAAAGTAGTCAGCCAAAACAATTGGGCTCACTTAAAGGAAACTTCTCTATTAAATAAGGCTGTTTGGATGAGAGGGAGAGTTTCTCTGAAGAAATGAGACTTGTGCATGCACACACATTCCCCTTCCTTCTTGCAGAACTGCTGAACCTCCTTGGACGATTTCAGCTAAATGTGACAGAGGGTAGCAGAGTCCTCCATAACCAGAGGAGATAAATACACTGTATTTTAATATACACCAAGAAACCCCAACATCCTAAGTGAGGTTCCACACAGACAAGCTCCTCGGTCTTGTCATACTTCCATGCCAGGGCAGCCCCAGCTGTTCCAGCTGTGCAACTGATGTCAGCTGGCAGCTGCCTGGGAGGGAAGTGACTCTGGTGGTACCTGGATTGTGTGGAGGACAAAGCGTGACACCTACAAGTAACAGCAATCCCACGACAGAGCTGCCCTGACCATCCCAGCTGAAAGAAAAGCCTAATTTGGAGCCTGCAATTAGCAGATCCATAGATCTATGAATCTTATCAAAAGCTGAAAATCCATCAGTGACCACATCCACCAAGAACCACACACTTAAGGAAGAAAAGATAGGCCAAGATTGCAAGACTCCTACTCAGCCTGACCAGCAACACCAGCAAATACCCGCTGTAGCTCCAGTCACAACTAAAAACCTGCTAAAGAGCAGAGAACACGAGCAACCCCTGCTGTGCCCATTCCTCACCCGGGCCAGCCCACCACCCCTCTATCTGGGAGTCAGGATGTGTGCTAACAAGAACACAGCTGCGCGGGACACACTTGCACAAGCTGAAAGAACATCCTCGTTTTATCGTGGAGGAAGAGATGAAGAATTAGGATACTTTGTATCTAAAAAGTAAATGTTTCCTTTCAAGCTACCACGTGAGCTCCTCATGAATGCAAAATGCTTCCACTGTATTATGTCAAACAGTAGTAAGTGTGGAAGAATGAAAGGTCTTTTCTGGGCAATGGTCTAGCTAGGAACCAGATTGCTCTGGCAGGGGAGCATTTATGTCAAAACTAAAACTTCAGACGGCCTTTATTTTGCAAAATCTTTTTTTTTTTTTTTTCTCTCCACTGCTTAGTAGAGATTTTTCTGTTCATACAAACCAATTGGAGAGGTACATTGTACTTAACATCAATAATGCTAAATGGAAAAGGCCAGCCTTTCAAGCTCTTCCTCAGATTAAAGATAATGAACATACAAGAGCCAGCCCTTGGGGCTACAAAATCCTACTACAGGCAAATTCTCACCCAACTTCATGCAATTTTCGAATTAGCTCACAATGAATCAGAACTGCCCATTAACACACTCATGAACAGTCGTAAAAGGCTTGGTGATCAGAGCTTCCTTTTTATTCAGAAACAAGGTGTCCTGCCTGCCAGTCTCTCAAGTCCAATTTTGATGCTCAAGAGCTTTCTTTTTAATTTGGAAAGCTCAAGCAGCACTCAACTTCTCAGCTGTATCTGCCACTGAACATAAAGCAGACTGAGCCATGCTGCATCAAGTACATCTGCATCCTGCTGCATCATATGCTCAGCATTACATCCTGATCCAGTTGGAACTAGTGGGAAAGAAAGCCTCTTCCTACCTGCCCCATATCTTTTGCCTTGCTCAGGAAATTCAACCCTGAAATCCAAAGCAGATTGTGTAAACTGCCAAGGTGGGCACCCAGCCCAGGCATTTCCATTTTTTAACTGTGGGGTGTTGTTTTGTTTGGGTTTTTGGTTTGTTTGGGGTTTTTTGGGTTTTTTGGTTTTTTTGGTTTTTTTTTTTTTTTTTTGACATTGCATTTGTTTTTTAAAAAACAGCTGCAATCAAGATGTTCCATGAATATACCTGCAGACTTCTTCACCCTGTGACAATGCAGGAAGACTTTCCCCTCCCTGCAAAGGCTAGATGCCAGAAGGGAACACACAAGTAATGTGTGTGAGGCAGGAGAATGAACAGGAGAGGTCCCAATTCCCAGGTTTCAACCCAGGCCTGAGCCTGCTCATTCTTACACAGGTGAGATAAAAGAGCACCAGGCCCTTCTGCACACATCGTCTGCAAACTGTTCCTTCAAGAGAAGGGAGGGACACAGGGCTTTGGCCCATACAGCTGTCATAAAACATCCAGAAATTTTAGCACTAGTCAAATAACTGGAAAAGGCAAGACAGACTCACATCACCCTTGTTTCCAGCCCAGCACATCAAGGTCATAAGATATTTATCAAAAGCTCCTTGTTAGTTGCATGATAAGAAGGTGACCAGGGCAATTGCCTCCAATCTGCAAATGCTGGGAGAAACACAAATTCTAAAACAAGGTTCTAGCCAAAGGGACCACTTCTGTTGCACACAGACATACATCACACACCACAGTGCATTCTGGTCTTTCCTCCAGTGCAAAGTCAGAAATGGTGAACTTGTAGAACACGCATGTTTCATTTGGTGTGACAAAAGGTACAGGAGCATACTCCAGACACATCCAAGAACCAGAAAATAGAGCAGAAGTTCCCACTTCAGTTTTGACACAACCAAGGAGGGCAGAGTATGATCATGTACAAACATTTCAGTAGCTCTCAAAACCTCTGTAAGTTTATTTTACACTTACACAAATCTTAGTTCAGCTCTAAGACAACTATAAAACAGATCTAGAACAGATGTTAATGCAGTTTGTCTTAAAATTAATGCACATACATATGAATTCACAGGCACAAAATGAAGTACTATGACCATTTAAAATGAAGGACAGGTCCCACAGAAGCTGCATAAGTTAAACTTCAGATTCCAGATCATAAATGTCTGCCTGTGCTCATTACACAGAGAAGTATAAATCAAAGCTAGTCCTAACACTTGAAACCATTTTTTTCAGAGATTCTAATGTTAGTTTTGGCCCAAGTTTACTACTTTCAGAAAATTATTTTGCCTACTTGACATCAAATTAAAAACAAAACAAAAACAAAACAAAATTTAAAAACCAACCAAACAAAATACCACCAAATAAAACCCCCACAACTTGTGTGGTTCACTGCAAGTTTTGATTTATTTGATTAAAAAAAAACCCCACAACTTGAGACACGTCAGGATTTATTGCCAAAGGTATAATTAAATAGTCTCCAATACTGTTGTTTCAATTAGATAATAGGGTTCCGTTAAAACTACAAAGGAGCACAAATATTTAAGGAACAGGAAAATTACGGCCCATGTGTCTTAGCATTTTGTCTTTCATAGCTGACAATCTCATCATTCCCAGAAGCACAACAGGTCTCCAAAATGTACTTAACCAAATCCAGTGACTATATAAATATACAAATGAATTGAGAGTGAAGGAAAAAAAAAAAAAGGATTTAGACCACCAGGAAACAAAAAGGTAAGATGCCCTCTGGCCCACAAGTCCATATCAAGGAAAAAATTCCCATTAAAGAGGCTGAGTCATTTTGCCTTCTAATGAAGGCAAGTTTGGGACTCTTGCAATTTTGGGACAATTATACTTTTTGAGCACAAGATGAATCTGAACAAGACTACACACGTGAAATGATTAAAATAAATTATTTTACCATTACTAAACAGTCTGAAAGGAAGTAAAATAATATATTAAGAATAGCAACAATGAATGGCAAAACAGACTAGTTTAACAATTAGATGCCTAGTAGAAGTTTTATTTGTTTTTACTCTGAACCAAAATAACTTGAGCATGCAGCAGTGATCAAGAGATTAAAACAAATAGGTGATTCATTAACATTGACAAAAAATTATTATTAACTATGTCAAAGCGGAAGTATGAAAAAGAAATCTGACACAAGGACTAAATACATACAATAAATGCCTACTGAGGACTAGTTCAAGTAGGCAATTACTCTGGGACAGACTTTTTATACCTATGATTTCAGAGACTTTGTGTTTCACTAGTAATAAAATATTATTTCTACCAGACAATCTTGTGTTACTTGTGTACTAAGGCTGTTGCTTTTATTTTTTTTATCAAAACAAACAGTCTCAAAAAAAGGACAGGTTTCAGCACATTTGTAAAAAAATCAAAACAAGGAAAACCTGAAGCTCACAGCATTTCTACAGGAGCTGACAGAGGTGATCAGAATTAGCAATTATTTAGCAGCTTCATGGCAGGCCATACTGTTTTCCTAAGAAGAGTACTTCATGTGTGCAGCACCCGAGGTTGCTTTAGCTGTCTTGAAGAAGCTAGAAGCATAAAATTAAGAACAGGTCATGACAAGGCAGCCCAGACCTCCTACAATTTAACCTGACCCTTGGCCCCGTGGTCCTTGTTCATTCACTGCTTCCACAGAGTTAATGGAAATGGAATAGTTACTTCACTGATAGCACTGATTGCTGTTTTTTTCAGGATATTAAACCTTTTATGTAGCTAGAAGGAAAACATGAATTCAACAAGCAAACCTGGGAGTCAAGATTTCCCACAAGTATTTTTTAAAAGTGTACAAACCTGAAAATATACTTTATAGAAACACTTAAATACTTTATTATGGAATATAGCATTGCCTCCCCAAATTAGGAAAATTAACAAATCTATATATAAAAATATATAGCTATAAATAGATAAATATATATATAAAAGAAATCTATATACGCAATCTTTGATGTTCGAGACATACTTTCAAACTATAGATACATTGCAATATTTGACTTCACAGTTCAGATGTATTTAATATGTTTTCCTTGGTTAAATATTGTGTAAGCAACTACTGTCTTTTTTTATTATGTCAGCACTGTAGAAGAACAGAACAGTATCCCTGCATACTAACATGTCTGAAATAATTACTTCTTATAACTAGCTAGTACTGTCCCAATAACTGATCAAAAAGCTAATGAAGATTTACCCCAGGATTAATTCCTAGATCAGCATTTGAAAGTGCAATTTTGTGTGTGTACAAAGAACAGCAGCTTAATTGGCTGCTTCCTAATTAAAAAATACTTAAGGTAACCACTGCACTGGATTAATATTTGTGAAAATGTTCGGCAACAAATGTCAACTGGTGTAATATCATTTCCCCTTCAGATGTCCCAGCCAAAACAGGGACAATGATGTCCCTGATGACCCTTCCACAGGGAACACGTTATGTGACCATTACAATCAACTTAAAGCGACCTGGGAAAATCCCCTCCCTCCTCTTCGGCTTTGATCTTCAGTCTGGTCTCAGACTCCAGTGCCAGAGAGACAGTAGTGTAAACAGCAAGTCCTAACCATTTGATACTCTTACTCCTCTTAGCTAAGCTTATGGTTGCAAGTGCTATTTTTCACCTTCCTTGCCCAGAAATGGTTTTCTAGGGAACATCTGTGACAGTATGTCTGGCATTCGAAAAGCACAAGAACTAAACACATCTAGTTCCTGCTTTTCCATTCATTCCCAGATGAGTAACACTTTGGAAAATTAATATCTCACTGGATGCCCTATTCAGACAATTGGCTGTGGGGAAAAAAAAATAATCGATTTGTCACCTAATTGCTACTTAATATCTGCTGATGGAAAACGTGTTTGACTCTCAAAGAAAAAATTAAGAACAAAACACAGAATCACATTGTAAATGACAAACACCCTTTCTGTTACAGCATTAGATGCTTAAGTTAAATACGATGAAGGCAGTAAATTTACACACTGAGGAGAAAACAGTAAATCAAAATTACGCTGTGAAGAGCCCAATTTCAACTTCTGCCACATACACTACCAAGCAGCAAGCTGGATGCGAACATGCCTCCACTGACACATGGGAACAGGTCTGAACCCATTCCCACCTACGGGTTTGCTCTCCACTCAGTTATTTACTTAAAGCACACGCTCTGCTGCAGACCCAGGCTGCCCCAAACCCTCCTTTGCGTGGGCAGCCTGAGCATGCCCCAGCCCCAGCTACCGGGTGTCCTGAGCAGCTCTGCACAGCCTGGGCTGTTGGGAGGCTGGCCGGGGGCAGGCAGGCAGCTGCGCAGCCAGCAGAGAGCCCGGGCAGCCCGCAGAGAGCCCGGGCAGCAGTGTGCTGGGGCCTGCCACCAGCCTGCCCTTCCTGCAACCACTATCCCAGCACACCTGGGCCTTCACACAACTCCAGGAGCAGCAGGGACACAACTGTGGCATTTACAAGACAGATCCCAAATGGTTGTACAATTGCTGCTCCTCATTCACAGAAGTGCTGTCAATTTCTAAAACCCAGTTAAGTCTCACAAGTAGGAAACTCACTGATTTGCTCCACTAATGCACTAGAGCAGTGACTCTGGAGTTTTGTGTTGATCACTTTTTTTGTATGCTACTAAAGAACAACTTTAGCCTATAAATGCAGAAGTGCACCCTAGAATAATCTTTTCACCTTGCAAAAGGGATGCTCCATCCTTCCCACCCCGTGTTCCTCAGCCTTCATCAATGCCCCGGTTCCCCTCAAAGGATCTGGAAACTGGATAATAATGGAAGCAGCACAGACCCAGAAAACACTCAGAGTGGGAGGGACATGCATTTCCTTTCAGAAATAGTTTGAACAGTTATTTTCTTAACACCTGTCATTTGCTTTCACCCCTGCTGCATATGAACCTAGACCAATGAAAAATGGATGTCAAAAATAACACCAACTCTGAGCCAGTTCTCCAGCTGCACAACAGCTCTACTGACACAGCTGAGAGGTTGGAACAGAGGTAGAAACAAGTGGCCATAGCCTGCTTCAGTCGGTATTACCTCTGAAAAATGCATGTGCAATCATGCCTTATCTCTCCTGACCCCAGAGTTTGTGGAAACAAGCAGAAAAGACCCAGTTGAGCTAGAAAGACTAAAGGGAAAGACAGGGAGATAGTACACCTATCTCAAGGATAATCTCCCCTTCGAAGCTCCTCAATTAGCGTTAGAATCAAACACCTGGTACTTTAGCATTTTCACCTAACTGTCCACCTTCCTCCCTAAAGCACTACAGAACCTGTCCCCACTGCTCCCTCCAAAGACAGACACTGCAGGCAGCTCTGTGTAGTGGTACAGAAGGCTCTACCACCTCTCCAGCAAGGTGCAAGTCCCACAGAACGTATTTTTCCACACTTTATATCCCCACCCCTGCTTAGTCCTCCACACCAGCACTTTAGTAGCACAAGCCCCACAAAAACATGTCCAATGACTCTGACAAATTAACTGACTTCAAAATAATGAGCTCCACTCTCCAGTCTTGCCTGTAGGGAAGATCTGGTTTTAAGTAAAAGAAAGGCCATGTGGAGGAGAATAATGTACTCTCTGGATTAGGTTCTAATTGGATATAATTAGAACCTAAAAAAAAAAAAAAAAACAAAAAAACAAAAAAAACACCAAAAACCTTCCCATGCAAACTCCTCACACCAGTCTATTATCTCATTCCATCTGGTCATCTCTTCTGGAAACAAATGTATTTGTCTTCTCATGTTACACTTGTCTATAGAGAGCACAGGGGATTTCTTTACTCTTCATTTCCTTTTCAAACCCTTACCTATCACCTATAAATTCTCCAAAAACCTTAACCAGAAACAGATCACAGGCATACCTGCAATGGAGCAAGTGCTGTTACATGAGGTGTGTTCTGCACTGCTCTTAAGTTCCTCACAGTGGTAACAGCAGCAGCACTACACAGAGCAGGGGATGAAGGGCATTAATCTCCAGTCTCAGTAGTTTACACGTTTGCCATACTGTTGCTGTTGGAAAGGATAGTCCAGTATCTCAGTAGCATCCCAGACCCAGCGGGAAACCACTTTTGCCCTAGTTTCTTACATGAGTTAGGTTTCCTCTCCATTGTTTTTCTGATCCAAAGCCGACTATGGTGCTAAGTTGCTCTTCTGACCACCCCCCACCCCCCCCACCTTTCCATATTCCCCTCCCACTCCCATTAACTGCTCTTGATCTGCCGCAGCCTAGTTTCTGGCTGCTGGAACTACTGGCAACTAGACTTAGCCAGGAAGTAACTTACAGGCCCCTTTCACCTTCACGCCGTTCTGGAACTGCCCATTGCTTTGGGATGCCCTCTATCACTGCTTATCAGCTCTTCCACAGCTAATTCGGTTCCCCTCTCAACTGAAGGACTGCTCTTTAAGCTGCTCCTTCACTCACCCGCACCCCTCAGGGCTCTGTCGTTATTCCCTTCCTTGCACTTCAATCATTTACTGCTCTAATCCGGCCACCTAAGGCATTAGTTCCCATCCCAACTCAAATGAACTCCTAAATGCCACTCTCAACTCCTACCCAAATCGGTTCAATTTCACGTCAGTAGCTACCTTCGTACAATCCCACTGTCAGCTGATGTTTGAAAAGGCCAGGCCTAATATTTTTGTTTACTCTTCTCCCTCTAAACCGTCCTATCCTGTCTGTTCCCTGTCGGGGACCCAACCCTGCTGTTTTCTTTTGTCGGGTAATCTCCTTCTTTCACTCTTTGACAGGCAGGTTGTCACCAAGCCTCCCTCCAACATCAGGCTCCTCCTCTCCACCTCCTTTGGCACAAAGGCTCTGGGCAGCCCAACCAGGGCTAGCACCTGAGCAACACCAAAGGTAGCCGAGCTCACACCCGTGTTTGGGGCACTCCTGCCTGCACCAGGGCAGCAGTAAAACAAAACAGCCACCTCCCGCCCTCCATCTTCCTTACCCCGTAACTCTCGCCAGCCGCCTCCTGCAGAAACACTAATCACCCGAGCAGGGAAAATGGCCTTCCCGCCTGGCTGCCTCACGGCGGCTCTGGGCGCCAGGCCGAGCCACCCGCCGCCATGGCGGGAGCGCGGCACGGCCCGTGCCAGTTATGTACCGGGGCTCAGGAACCCACCCCCGGCCTGGGCCGCTGGGCACCGGGCGCTGCCGGAGCCGGGGCGGCAGGAGCGGCGCACGCCGCGGCCTCCGCGCCCACCGACGGCTCCTGGCGGTGCTCCCGGTCCCGGGGACACCGAGCCCACCGCGGTCCTGCGGGTCTCGGGGGGGACCCAGAATCTCGGTTGGGGGCTCCGGGAGACAACGGGAGTACCCCTGCACCGCCCCTCTGTCCCGGCCTCGCTACCGCCAGGCCGGGCGGGAGAGGGGCTGCGGCGGGCCCGGGGCCGGCAGGAGCGGGAGGCTTCCCTCTCTTCTTCATCCTTCTCCTTCGGCCCCGCTACTGGGAAAGTTACTTTTTAACCCCGCCGGTCTCCGGGCAGCCGCGGGCCCGCCCGGGCGTCCCGCCGGGAAAACAAGGTCAGGACGGCGAGGCAGAAGGCGCCGCATGGAACGGCCGGGGAGCACCTGGGCCGAGGCAGGGCCTTCCTCCCGCCGCCCGGGCCCCCTGCCCCGCCGGCCCCAGCCCAGGGGAGGAAGATGGCCGTCCCCGGCCCTTTGGGGATAAAAGCCCTTTGTTGCGCCAACACAAAAGCCAAGAAGCTCTTTACGTCCGAGGCCTTCGGCGGGCGGAGGCCGCTCCGCTCTTCCAGGGCGAGGAGCTCTCTCTCACGAAAAGCGACCCTCGAGGTGAGGGGGGGAAAAACCAAAACAACACAAACAAATAAACAAACAAACAAAAAAAAACACCCAAAAACAAAACCCCTAAACTAAAAGGGGAGTTAAACAAAAAACCGCGCAGCCCCACGGCCAGGCGGAGAGCGACGTGCGGGGCCGCGAGCCGCAGCCTCGTCCGCGGGCTCTCCGGAGAGTCTGTGCGCCCGCTCCGGCGTCGCTGTAGGAGGGAGAAGAGGGAGAAGCGCCGTCCCGGCGGGTCCGCGTCCGCCACCGGCGAAGGGGAGCACGGCCAGCCCGGCGGGCCGCCCCGCGCAGCGGGCGCAGCGGCGTGCCTGCGATCACTTACTTGTCCGTCTCTTGTGACATGTTTGATCCAATGAACTCTCTCCCCTTTTCCCGGTGCCTCCGTCTGCCTGGCGGAACTGGACTTTCAGGTCTGTGCAGGTGAAGGTGTGCGTGTGAACGCCCGGGACGGCAGAACCAGAGCTACTGGTAATTCTGCTTTCCTTCCCCCCCTCTCCCGGTTCCACAGCCAGCCGCCGAGGCAGGACAGGTAGAGCCCCCTCCCCCTGGCATGTGGGGAGCGGCGGGGCTGGGGCGCCGGCGGGGCTCGGCACGGGAGAGCGGCCGGGCCGGGCGCGCACAGGTAACTTTCCCGAGCGGCGCTGGATTCTTTCACTAAAGGAGCGGGGAGAGGGACGAGCCGCGCGCTGATTGGGCGGCGCGGCCGCCAGGTGCGCTGCCATTGGCCGAGGCGCGCACAGGTGAGGAAGGAGCCGCCGCCGAGCGCCAGGTAACGAACGCACCGCGCGCCCGCGCCGGGAGGCACCGCGGGGCCGCCGCCGGCGGGAAAGGAAGGAAAAGAAAAGGGGAAAAAAGAAAAAGAATAAGGGAAGCCGGCGCTCGGGCGGCGGGCAAGTCCACCGTCCAACGACGCCTCCCTGCCCCCGCCGCGAACGGAGGCGCCCGGCCGGCCGCGCTGAGGAGGCGAGGAGCGGCGCAGGGCCATGGGTGCCCCGGGAGGCTGAGGCGGCCCGCCGGCCTCACCTGTCGGGCTGCCCCGCGCCCGAAATCCCCGGCTTCGCTGGCCTGTGGCTGCCGTCGAATAATGCCCAGAGAGGTGTCGCCCTTCGCAGGACAGTTTGGAAGATCGGTTTTTTCCAGGGTTTGGGGATTTTTTTTACTTTTTTTTTTTTATTTTTTTTTTTTTTACTTTTTTTTTTTTTTTTTTTTCTTTTGATCTTACTACGGTTGGGACCGGCTGAGTTTGACGTTGGTGAATGTCTTTTTGCAGAAGGCATCTCACGGCAGCAGGATGAGGTGGTGTCAGGTGATGACACCCACTGTGTAGATCTGAGAGCTGATACCTGAATTGGGGATGTTGATGACGGGTGTTGAGGGGTCTGTTTTGTCAGCAGGCGAAAGCTGGAAGAGAATGGAAAAGCTGGAATGGAACATTTATCCAGGCTCTGTCATGCAGGGATGAAGTGAATGGAGACGACTGCAGATCCATCAGTCACCCTACAGCCCAGTACAACCTACTGTGTACTTTGCCAGAGGACCAAAGTGGGTTTACAAGGGACAACCAGATCGGGCTGTGGGGGCAGCAGCTTTGAGCCTGGTGGAGAAGGTGGGGAGGGGACCTCCTTGGCTCAGTTTGAGAAAGGTAGTGGAATGGTAGCAATGGGGCTCTCGTCTACTGTCACGCATTCTCAGTCTCTGTTCCTCCATCAGACAGGCCAGGACTGCATAAATCCTTCCTGCTACCACCTGCCCTCCTGGAAACAGCTTTCTGTACTAGGCATCCAGCCTGACTGCTGACAACCTCTGCTGTACAAATTGTGCTGAATGTGTGAATAATGTACCAATTTGTGGGGTAGACCATTATGTTACTTAGCCATCTTTGCAAGACAATTACCTAAATTATTTCAAACCCATCAAATTTGTAATGTTTTAGGTGAAGGGAAATTTCCATTTCCTACATTTGATTTCATAAAATCATAAAATACCCTGAGTTGGAAGGGATCCTCAATGATCATCGAGTCCAGCTTCTGAAGAGGGGAATTTCCCTTGACAGCGGAATGTAGTAGGAGGGATATTAATGGAAATACATATTTGTATAACCAAATATATATGTATACACACAGACACACATACATATATACATACGTATAAAGCATGTTATGGTCTGGGGCCTCATCTTCATTTGCCCACTGCTGCAGTTGAAATCAAACTTGACTCTGATAAGTCCGTGGTATTATGGGATCACAGTCAGGCACAAATATCTATTACTGGGTCTCATTCCTTATCTGTGTACATAGTAACTAATCAAATTTTAAAAATTCAGTATAAATCAGTTTTAAGTCAGCTTAAACATAGTCTCATTAAGATTTGTCACTCTAACTAAACAGAAATAGAAAAATACTTTCCCTAGATCAATGACTCTTTGATTGAACACAAGATACTAGTTAACCAATCTCTTTGTTCATTTACCCGTTCACAGGAAAGGAACATTATACAATCTGTGAATCCAGTCATGAATTGTTCATGGTGATGCTTGTATGAATTGTTGTGTATAGCACAAGAGAAACAGAGTAATTTATTCATAGCAAATGATGCAGTCATTTTGAATACAGAATTCTATATAATCTTAAAATAAGTTGGACTTCTCAAATACATTACTATATATTGTTTTCAAGAAATAGTGATAGAATGCTATAACAATTTAAGTTACTGAAGCTCTCCCTGTTAACTGCAGAAATGATAAGGTTTCTTTCCCAAATAGTTGTTATGCTGAAAGAAACTTTGAGACCTGAAAAGGTTACCTGTTTGAGCACCATCAATAGGATTAACGCTAGTTCAGGTATCCTCTTTCTCTTTTTTAATTTTTCAGTTTTAAGAAACATTTGGATGTTGTTGTGTTCATCCTCTCCCCACCCCTCCCCCTTTTTTTTCCAATATGAAATGCATAGGAAGAAGGAGAGGAAAATCAGTGATGAGCACATTTGAAAATGCCACCTTCCCCAAGGTAGAAAGGCTGCTGATATGTGATTTTACAAGAAAGAAAACTGCATTTGATGCCATCTGTAGTCCTGGACCAAACCCAAACTGTAACTCAAACTGAAATGGAGTTTGTTGTTCTAGTACTGGGTCAAATACAAAACTGCCTTTAGCAGCCTGCTCTCAGGAGAGATCCTCTTAGAATGAGGTAGTCAGGAGCCTGAATTACTGCTCACTGTCTTAGGAGTAGTTCCAAGGTCAAAGTTAGGAATAAAAGTGGAAAACGCAGTAATGAGCTCTTGATTTGAGGTAGTTGGAGATGACAACTGTTATTTAGTTAGGAGTTGCTTATATAGAAAAATATACCCTGAAAATTATTTTAAGTAGGAAAATAGGCATAGGGCTCACAGTTTTCTGGATGAGCCTTTTGCTTCACACGGCAAGCTGGAATTAAATTGTCAGAGTCCACCTCTAGCTGAACAGGTCAAACAAGTCCTACTTAATCCAGCCTGATGCTCATTCTTCATGATCTACAAGATTATTATAAACTAATCTGTTAGTCATTGAAACATCAGATAATGTTATTTCTGGGCAGACCAGTCTCTCTACCTGTAGAATCAAGGCTGTGTAGAGCAAAAATAGAATAGTCATGCCATACATTATTGAAAGTCTAGGACTTGTCTTTGGAGTGTACAGGAAATATTTAAGATGGTAGGCTACTCTTTTTCATACTGTGCTTGCTTCTTTGTTTGCACAGTAGCTGATAGTTTTTTGTGGCATCATAAGGGTTCAGTGTAGAATTCAACTGTCTAAAGCTTTACCTCATGTTTATGCTATTCACTCCATAGCAGTGAATGTCGTTTGGACTTGCCAGCACTGGGTAAAGGAAATCAAGTGTACAAATAAGGCTTAACTAGGCTTACTAATTGCACCAAGTACTTAAAATACACTTCAGAAAACTATTAAAAGAAGTCTATGAGATAAAAGATGTTGGAGAGATATTTATGTCAAAACAGTGTTGTAAAGCAGTTCAGTGAGAGAGCAGATGTTTGAAAACAACTGTTTTCAGTAGGCAGTGATTACCACGTATTTTTATTTGTGTCTTTCTGTCACTGATGGCTGTTGATATAAAATGTATTCTCTCACAGTAAGTTCAAAGACAACCACCTACTTACTAGTTTTGTGATATATGCAACATTTACTGTTAGTCTTCCCTACAGCCCTTCCTTTGTAGTCTTCTGTATGAAACTGTATTGGAATTTGTGCAGACCTTGATCCTCAACTGACTTCAATGAAGCCATCGTGTACATCAAAATAAGCTTAAAAGATTGCAGAGCAACCTTCCTGTACCCCAAAACAGGTCATTCTTCTGCTCTAAGCATGAATTGCTGTGCACTGTTAGCTTCAAGAAAGTGACTCTAAGTAACCATGATGCTGGTAACAGTTGACTTTTAATGCTTCACAATTGACTATAAAATTCCTATTGGAATAGGAGATTTTGTGATTAATGGCAAGTACTCGTGGATTTCTGTAATGCTGCCTGGAAACTGCAGTTTGTGCTCCCCAAACAGGGCTGCTGGGAGCCTTTTAACAACCACAAGCTCTTACGCACCTCCCCATCATGTATGACAGCAGCAGCTCAGCCATGGGGAGGATCATGGAATATCAAGCATTTCCTGGCCACAGAATCAGGTGTGAAGCTGAGTGTGGCACTTTCTATATGAAATGCTGATTTGCATTTCTTTCAGATTCATCAAAGTAATATGTAAATATATAAGGGGGGAAAAAAAAGAAGATTTATTAATTTTTGTCCTGCTCATTCTGAATGTAGACTTCGCGGTTCTGAAACATGACAGAGTTATAACATGACTATCCTACATATCTGCAACTCTGCACTGAGGCAGTGTGGCACACACAATGTTGTTTCAGCTTAAAACAGAAGTAATTTTTAGTGATGAAAATACCTCACATTATGTCAGTCCTTTCAGGACTGACACTGAGACAGTCAGTGATACAGGTGAGAAGGTGACAAAGCCTGACAATCAATTGGAATATTAGGTGCAAACTTGATTAGCAGACATTAAAGTACCAATCTATTTCATAAAGATTACTCATTGTTTTGGAACCAATTCAATAGAATTTAATAAGAATGATGGCTTTTCTGCAGATGCTTTGGTCTGCCTAGTAGAGTTTTTAGTGATTCATTCAACCATTTTTAAACATTGGGAAAATATAGTTAGGTGCCCTAATGATGGTAATTTTGCAGTTAGTGTAAAACTGTAGTGTGAAAAAAAGAGTAAGAAGACATCTCTGAAAGACAATTTCATGTGACGTGGGAGCCAACACTTTGGAAATATATTAATTATGCTGACATTAAAATTGTGTCCTGTCTTTATGGGGTAGTTCTAGAGAGGGTAAATAACCTGACCAGTGAGAAAAATGTTGAGAGTGCATCTTCCTAAAGCTTTGTCCAGCTTCTTGTGTTAATTGGCAAGGTCTTTGCAACATCATAGAACAAAATTGTGAATTCATAGACACATTTTGAGTCATCCTAATTCGAACTGGTTTGAGATAAAGGTAAAGTGCTGTTGGTTTGTTTCAGTTGTAAACAGTTCCCAGGGAATGTAAGAAGATTGTCCTAATACCTGTATATATATATATATATATTTGTTTGTTTAATTACTAGATCATTTTTAACTGCCAGTAATACTTTAAAGCCAACTTTTAATAAAAATGTTTACTTTTTTCTTCTTTTTAACAAAATTTTAATTTTCTCCTTTTTCTTTTTCTTTCTTTTTTTCCTCTTTTTCTCTTTTTCCTTTATCCCTTCCTTCTTTTTCTCTTTTTTTCATCTATCTTATCTTTCTCTTTTTCTCCTTATTTTATACCTTTTTTGTCTTTTTTTTCCCCCTCCCCTCTCCTCGCCTCCTTTTCCTCTTGACAAGGCAGAATTCCCTCAGTTGTACAAAATCAGCCCATGGTTGTTCTTGGTACTGCAGTGGGTGTCTGGGGGAGATGGGCTGGTGTTCTCCAAGCTCTGTGGAGGCCCAGACTGAAAGCTCTGAGTGCAGAGTGGGAATGGCCAGGTCTGTGTTTGCCACCAGGGATGCTGCTCCCAGCTCACATCAGTCACTCCTTGAACCATTATGACCAACAGAGCACCATTTTAAAGGAACCTGAAATAGGGATGTGATCAACGTGGGGCAAAAGCAAGAGCTTCAAATGTATTTGCATTGGTTATAAGTATGTTGAGAGTTTTAAAAAATAGAGAGGCTCCACAGGTCTAAAATATTGCCCTGCAACAATAAGCTTTCTAAAAGCCATGATGAATGTGTCTTTTTGCTCCAGCAGTCTGTCTTAAAATAGGTATAAGTGTTCCAGAATGCAGAAGGTGAAGGATGGCATATAAACAATTGCTTGTTTACTTTTCCCACACTCAAGAACTAGAGTAAATGCAGCCCATAGTATCCACAGAAATACTAGCAGTAGGAGTTGGGAAACAGAGCCATGGACTCACCAACCTGTTTGCTTAAAATCAGTGTAGTTTTCCCTTAAAATAGGTCAATACTATAATCAAAGAGAAAGGTATTTAAAAAATCACAGCAAGTAGAAAAAGCTGCTTTCAGAATTTGCTGAATAAGAGGTGGGGTGGACAGCCACTAGGCTATTGCCCATTTTTCCTTGTGGATGCCCTCACAAGCAAGCAAATGTTACTTTATTTGAAGGGCAGAGGATAAAGAGGATTGTCTGGTGGCACAAAAGGAACCAGTGTTGGAGCCAGGGCACCTCTGCAGCGCCTTGTTCTGTGGAAAGGTCACCAGACCCTGTGTCTCTGTGTTTCTGTTTAAGCTTTGTCAGCTCTGCCTTTAATACCTTTACAGACAGGTGTAGCAGTGTCACTTTCTACAACATTTTGGTATTCTCTTTTTAGATACAGGAGTATTTCTGAAGAAAGCCTCCAACCTGTTTCATTCATAAACATAAAGGCAGTGTATAATATTACTCTATCAAGCATTTTTGGGCAACACAGGATCACAGCTTGTTGCCATAAGCTTTGGCCTTTCTTACTGCCTAGGTTTGGTTCTTCAGTGCTCAGGAGTTTCAAGATCATTTAGTCCATGGCTTGGGGAAGACCCCAGTTTGAGATCCCCTGCAGCTGCTTCGTCAGCCTGTCCTATCAGGTTTGCCATCTCAGTGATACCGCGTTTACACAATGCACATGCCCTGCATGCACCTACAAGCCTGCTTTATCTCTACTCAGAGTGCTGCAAAAGTAGATTTTACTCTTCCTCTGCTGCTGGAAGGGCTTCCCTGACACCCAGGGAGAGGTAATAATTATTCTGTCTCGTTCTGTCCATGTGTTGTGGGATAGCCAGACCCAGAAATCAGGCTCTCAGTGGCTCACTTTGATGGGTTGGTTCCAAGTTCCTTTACACCTCATTTTTTGTTTGCAGTAACTCTGTTACCTGTGTGCACTATTACACCACCTAATTCATTATTTCATTGTCTTTTAATGCAGATTGAGTAATTCCAACTTCTTGGAATGTTACATGCTGCTTTTACCCTACCTTTCCTAGTTTAAGAAATGACCAGACAAAACATCTGTGTTTTTTTGATGGAGAAACTTCTTCACGTGTCATGACCCAAGACACTGTGTGTAAATAGGAATTGCACTGCAAATTTTCCCTCCTTTGTTTCAGTAGAGAAACCAAATCTTTTAGAATAAACAAATTTACAATATCTATGCCTTTCCCTTACATTTTTATTTCTATTCCTTTTTCCCAAGTAAGAGGAAATGCTAGCTTATAGAAAGAATCAAGGTGAAAGCACTCTGCAGCGAGGAAGTTTTACCTGACTCCAGGACAGAGATGTTGAGTATTTGCTTGTCTCTATTTGACTTGAAAACAGTACCTGGAGATGGCTGTTTGTTTATATCAAGTGTCTGGGTGTGAGGGGAAAAGCATTTACATTTACATTTCTTCTCTGTTTTTTTCTCTAGCTCCCACACATGACCAATAGCCCTGCAGGGAAGGGTGGGGCAAGTTGTGCATGTTGCTCTTTATTTCACCATAAACTTTACTCTCAGTACTAGGACTTTAAAGGGAAAGGCAGACCCTGCTTTAACACCACTGGAAGTGTGCATAAGTCTGCATAATCAATACCATGGTTAATGTGCCTGGGGAGAAAGGCAAGTAAAATCTGCATCATTCCAGACTGAACTAGGTGCAGGAGGACACTTTCAAAGGTTCAGGAAACCTTTGTGAGAGGGAGCCCAAACCGACACCACAGTCTCCCAGCCCCAAGACAGAGACATTTGGTATCAGGGAAAAGTTGTTTAAACTCTTTCAGCCCAGGCACCATCTGCCAGAGGCAGTTCTTGAGCTTTGATGCTTTCAGGGAAGGTGTGCAAGGCAGACACGGGGAGGTAGCAGCACCTCTCCATTTTATACCTGAGGTTTTTGAGCAACAGACTTGCCAAAGGTTGTGTGGGGAGCATGTGCAAAGCCAGGGATTTATTACCCCTTGCCCAAATCTCAGGCTGATGCCAAATACAGCTGGGGAGTTTGCTGAATGCCTCAGCCTGACTCCTGGAAAGTACTCCTGCAGTCCCAGTGAAACCAGTCAGTTCCTCAGTTTAGAATGCATTTATTTTTAAACTGCACAGACAGGGAATACGTTTTGACAAACATGAAACCTGTTTTGAAACATGTGCCAGAGTGTTGAGTGCTTTGTGGATTCTTAGCCCCTGAAACATCATCATGCCTAACTTCTCATTAAACCTGCTGCCTGGCAGCATCCATCAGTCCTCCTGTGAGCTCCCAGGCAGAGCCTGAGAGAGTGTGAGGTGCCTTTCTCAATTTAGCCTTGCCTTTTTTGGTTTTTTTTTGGTTTTTTTTTTTTTTTTTGTTTTTGGTTTTTTTTTTTGTTTTTTTGGCGTTTTTTTGTTTTTTTTGTTTCAATCACTAGCCAAGTTGAAAGTAGAGCTTACAGAGGGAGAAAAATTCCAGGTGAGTTCCACTCACAAAACTGACAAACTACATATGAAATGTGATATTTTAAACCTCGTTTAAAATCTCATTTTATCAGGGCTAATTGGTTCAACCTATTGGTGCAGCACAGGTTGAATTTTGAATGTTGCACTGGTAACTCTAAACTGACACCAGTATCTACACAGGACAGCTGATGATGCAGTATCATATCTGGCTTCCAGTACACATCTCACCTTGGGCAGAGTGGAGTCCTCTCTCACCAGAGTTTTATAGCTCTTGATGAAATCTTTCTCAGTGTAATGTATGTATGATGTGCAGGTGGTGGACTCTGAGCTTGGTACCACTACATGCAGCAAAATAATCCTACAGCAGTGATTCCTGTGATATTTATCCCTGAGGTCACAGTGATGAGCAGGCAGCAACTTGAGGAAAAAAGCAAGACACAAAAATATGTCAGAAGGTCCTGTAACTTTGGTTATCCTGGGATCTTATTTGTAGGGCAAGGGGGAATAACTGCATGCTTCTACCCTCCTCCTTAGAGTGGGGTTGAGTAAAGCACATCTGTTTGAGATCCCCAAGAAATCAATGTGTTAGGATCACCACTGGTTGGCTGAGTCTGGTAGAAGAGAGTGTGGCTGCCCAAAGGGGCTTTTTCTCTCTCTTACCCAGGTCATGCATTTCTGCCCTCTGGTGTCCCAGCAGGAGCCTTGCTCTTTCATCTGCCTGAAGCCTCTTTTCATTTGGTTTGTTTTTTTTAATCGGGTTAGTTTTCAGGCAGGTACATAGGTTGGTTTGACCTCTTAAAATTCCACTGCCAAACTGTGGGAATGCTGGACCCAACAAAAGGAAAGAGACCCACCTCTTTTGGCAGCAACCCAATTTTAGCTTTGAGTTAAAGTGATTGTGAAAGTGCATGCAAAGCAGTCTCTTCTGTTCAGGGTGAACTAAAGCCTTCCAAGTGTAAGCATAGGGAATTAATTACAGCATTTGCACAGCCCTCTTCTCCTAGAGTCTCACACATGGCTGGACCACATGATGTTTCTTGGCATTAGCAGCAGATGAGCCACCACCAGCATCTCTGGGAGCACCCATTTCTTGTTTCAGCTCCTCCAGTGGCTGGAGTGGTGGTGAATTTCTGCAACTGCAAGATAGGATCAGCATCATACAGTACCAGTGAAGCTTCTGAATTCATAGAAGCGTGTGGATGGCTGCAGTTATCTGGTCAATAAGGTATTCCATTAGTCACAAGTGAAATTACCATCTTTTCGTTGAAGGATGTACATACAGAAGGTGTTTTGAAGGATGTACATATAGAAGGTGTTTTAATAGATAGTATCATGAAGAATGCTACTCATTTAAGTTGTCCTTTGTGCTGCATGTCCATTCTTTGCTTTGGAAGTGACTCCATTGCTGGTTAGTGCTCCAACTTTGTAAGGTTTAGACAGTAGATGCCTGAAGTTAAATTTGATGCTATGGCACTCAAAACACGGCAACGTGGGGGATGGGGAGCAGGGATTTCCCCTTGATCTGTGCTTCTCCCTTTGGCTTCCATCAGGGTAGGGAGGGGGAAGGGAGACTAAGGATATCTGAAAATCTCCATTGTCAACAAGGCCAATTATACACATGCCAATTACCTCAGTTTAAACAACCAATCACAATATAATGGGGAGAACCTTTAGAGCCTGAGGAAGGTGCTTTGAAATGCCTCTGCTCAGAGATTCCCTATTAATGCAGAGAATTGCACCAGCAGCAGTTCTTGGCTCCAGTGACTGGAGTCTGGTAACAATGACAGTGGAGCTGGGTGGACTGGGAGATGGATGGGAGTGGTATGACAGTACAGGAGTTGAAATTTCCACTGCAATGAAGCAGTAGCCAGTAGCAACCTGTCTGCATGCTTCCTGTATCAGCCAACACAAATCCTTGATAGCAGTGTGAGGGAATTGGAATTTTTTGTTACATGTATGTGTAGTCATTGTCTTTGTGGCCAGGAAATTGCTTAACCTGCACTTTGCTGACCAGTCACTTTCCCAAGAATTCTGCAGCTTCCTCTAGCTTTGGGTCTTTCTAAGCCTCAAGTATAATTTTCTCCTTTGAAGCACTATACTGCTTTTTTTAGAAGGCCTGATCCTGTAGTAGATGGAGTCCACTGAGAATCCTTCTAATTTTGTGAGCTACTGATGAGGCCCTATATGGTTGAATTCAGTCTGTTTGCAGGTGAGTGCTGCTACTTGCTTAGTAAGGCTCCTCACCCTGGTCTCTGTTTTTAGAAGAGGATTCTTCCCATGCCATATGACTGCTCCTCTTCTAAACTTCCCCAGCATTCACTGTGTGTAGTCCCTGTTCAGTCTGGGACTGATGTGCTGGTTTTGTCCTCCTTCGTTCAGCAGAGCTGCATCATCTGCATCTAGAGGTGACACATCAGTGCAATAAGGGCAGACATTTCTCCTGTACATGTAGAAGTGAATTCCAGTTTTAAAGCAGTACTTATGTGATGTGTCACATTTTCTGTGAAAAAATACACCTCACACCCAGGTAATATAAGTGTGTCTAACTGTCAGTTGGCAGAGGACTATGTCAGTTTAGGCTAATAGCTGCCAAATAATAGACACACAGATGCTCTTAAATTGGTTTAATTTATGTATGCTGGCCCTGACAATTGGAAGAAAAGATAAATATACACAAAGCCTTCAAAGCTTGGGGTGTTGTGATGCTAATTGAAAAGTCACCAAAGGAAGCCTGCATGGTGTGTGGGAATCCTAGTGCCTGAGATTAGTGGCTAATTAGTGGCTGGGAGCTGGAGGGCACTCCTCCCAGCTAGCTCACATTGAGAACAGACAGCTTGGCCCTGGCAGGCAATTCTTGCCCTGATACTGGCGCTGAAGCAAGTGCTGTGGACAGCAGACAGTTGTGGAGATGGGAAAATACACGTAGTGTCAGTGCTGCAGCAGAGTCTGGGCACATGCACAGAAGCAGCGCCAGAGATGCTGCTGTCTCGGTGGCTTGCTGTGTCCTGAGCCACAGCAAAGATACAGGCAGCTGAGAACTGAGCTCTTTTTTTCTTTTTAACAAATGCACAATTCCTGTTATCTTACTTTCTGCTTCTTTTATGCTGTGTTTGCAGCAGATGACAACACACTCTGGAGGCCCTCAGCTTCAAACCTTGCTTTAAAGTCTGAAGTGAATGCATACAGATGGTGGCACCCCCTTCTTTGCATCGTGCTTTAGAATCATGACATTTTAAAAATAGAGGTTTCATCTGTCTGCCAGTGTCTCGGTATTTCCCTCTAAAGATTTTCCCTGAAGTACAAATGAAGTATGAGAATCAGAGATTTAAAGAATACACTTCTGTCATATGACTCTGTGAGGGTGGCCTTTAGAAAATTGTAGGAAGTGGTATCGCTGATGCATCACTGACACCACTGAACTAACCAGGGCTTGCTTTGATTAGGCAGGCATCTCTTTTTCTCAACTGTTTTTCATCCATTTGTGAGAATCCCTTGTTTATTTCTGAAATTAAGAAAGGTTGTTTTGTAACTCTAAAGAGTTACACTTTTTCTCTTTTTTTTGTTACATTTGCTTTTCCAAATCTGAAATGTGTAAAGATGGCTTTAAATTATTGCACAACCTTTAGATTAAACTAACTGGTACCAAACCTCACACAGGCATCAAGTACCAATACCAGGATGGGTCACTTCTGAACACCACAGAAGCTAGAAAACTTTCTGTGTCACCAGCTTTGTGAATAACACTGTTTTGCTCAAGCTGAAGTCACAAATGGGATAATGTCATAAGCCTGTGGCCACCAGCAGTGGCCTGGGACCATGTGAGCTGTTGGTTGTAGTCAGCTTTTCTGGTGATCAGTGCATGAGAACATCTAGTCCAGTTCCTTATCCCTCAAGTCAATCAACCCTCTTCAACAGCTGTTAAAATAAAGCTGAATCACCAGTAAGAGCTAATTACAAAGTGCACATTGCCGTGTTGTAAAATTGATGCTATGAGGAGAGGTAAGGTTTGCTGGCAGAGCTAATACATACTTGTGAAAAGGTAACAGGCTTTCAGACACAGAAGTGCTTCTATGAGTCTGAAAAAGAAAACCAAGTTATTCTGGCCCATTCTCAAAAATTCTGCAGAAAGAACAGGCATGACAGCTCTAGACATGGACAGTCAGCTCTGTCACAGATAACACCAGCTTGCAGGGCAGCCTGGAGAGCCCAGGTGCTCCAGGAATCTTAATAGCCTATGTGAAGCAACAAATTCCTGAAACCTTGCTCTTCGTTCAGTAAATGTTTGTCAAACCAGGAATGAAAGATACAGGAAAAATCAGCATTTTCTGGTGAAATTACTTCCAGCTGGTTCTAGGTGGGTATTAGTAATGCAGCTGTCAGTTTCCACATGATGGCTTTTGAACAGACATCCTTTTATTAGTCATCTTTTAAGGTATTTTCCCTTTTTATCTTAAGCAAAATACCTATGGGTACCATTATTGATGGTTTCAGATGCTCGTGGACAGTGCCATTAAGATGATACCCATGGAAGCTGGCCAGTGCAGTGATTGATGCAGCATGGGAATCTGGTGACAGTGCTGCAAGCTGAAAGATATTCCATGCTGGAACCTGGCACAGAGCTGGGAGCAGATAAGGCATCTGAATAATCTCCCTGTAAGGTGAAAAGGGAGAAGAATCCCAAATTCAATATATTCAGATGAATAGAGCTTGTGAAGGGACCACTGTTTGCTTGAATAGCTTTTGAGAGGAATCTTAAGAGGACAGACTGGCCTGGCAGGCAGGTTCCCTCTGCCAAGATGCTGCTTTCTTTTGGGAACCACAAGAGAAAACATTTCCCTTTTTCTTCTGGCCCTATTTAAACAGCCCATTCTCCTTCCCTCCTGCTCCCTGCCAGGCTTGGAATATCTCTTGCTACTGGGTGAGGAGAAGTAGGGCCAGACCAGCTACTTCTTCACAGCATCCATGTAAAGGCAAGGCTTGACAATGGTTGTGTGCCCATCAGATACTGCAGGTGGGTTCAGCTGACCACAAGCAGTGCAGCCTTCTCCAAGAGTGCACAAGAGCCTCTGGGAGAGGGACTCATCCACACCTCGATCTCCAGATGCTGTGTCTGAGCAGTTCCTCTATTGCTGGGCAGTTTTGTGGGGTTCTGACAGGCTATGTGTGTGAGAGAGACAGGAGAATATCGTGAAGGAGCTACAGAGAAGGAACTGCAGAGGAGTTTCCAATTTCTGTGCATGCCCCTATAGGTCTGCAGGAGACCAAAACTGTGCTCAGTTCCATGAAACCTGTTAGCTCAGATATAGATACCAGGATTTCTTCTGGTTTGTGAGTCATTTCCTCATCCTTTAGAGAAGGTACTGGACTCAGCTGAACTTCTGCAAGCATATCTGATTGCTTGTCAGCTAAAAACTCATCAAGATCAGCACAAAGTGCTACCCTGCTCCAAAGAAAAGCACCAGACCTCATTCTGCAGCTTTTGTTGCAGAAATGCCATTAGGGTATTCAGAGGGCTGGAACACCTCTTCTGTGAAGACAGGTTGAGAGATTTGGGGTTGTTCAGCCTGGAGAAGAGCAGGCTCTGGGGAGACCTTTTAGAGTGGCCTTCCAGTACCTAAATCTACAAGAGAACTGGGGAGGGACTTCTGAAAGGGCATTTAGTGATAGGACAAAGAGGAAAGACTTTAAACTGAAAACTGATTTTGATTAGGTATTAGGAAGAAATTCTCCCCTGTGAGGTGGTGAGGCACTGGAACAGGTTGCCCAGAGAAGCTGTGGATGCCCTTTTGTGGAAGTGTTCAAGGCCAGACTGGATGGGGCTGTGAGCCAACCTGATTTAGTGGAAAGTGCCCCAAACTAGATAGTCTTTCACCCAGCCAAAACCATTCTGTGATTACATAAAATAAAAAATTGAAATGCTTCTTCAAAGAAGGTATAGAAGCCAGTTTGCCTTGCAAAAGCTCTCTTTAACAACTGCTTTCTCGTGGTAATTTCCAAAATAAAACTCAGCTATTCCAAAATTAAAAACAATAAATTCACGTATAAAAATGTTAAAAATTATCCATTCCAAAATAAAATTCAGTGTCTAAGATGACATCTGAGAGATCTACATATGTCTGGTTTAACTGGAGCAAAGCTGAGGTGAGAGACAGGTCAAAATCAAGTTTACCATGGAGGCTATCTGCAACCTTTGCAGAGAAAGCTTACCCTCTTACTGCACAGATCATATTTCTGTTATTACCAATAACAATGTGGTTTATACTGTTTACTCTCCCCTCTTTCCTAAGCTATTGCCTCTGACACAACACCGGGGGTGAAGCTCTGATGAGACTGAGTCATGTTACTGATTCAGAAGTGTCCCAGATCATATCACCCACTGTGAGAATGTGTAGGTCCTCTCCCCAAGGTACTCATCGTCCAAGCCAGAGAGATTGTAAGGAGGAGGGCCATGGTAGAGTAGGGATAGCTCTGCTATTTTGAATGTTGTGACTTATAGCTGTAGTTTTTCAATGAAACCCATTTTTTTAAATTGCATTTTGATGTTAAAGCATATGAAATCTTACAGCTATTTAGTGAAACAGCCTGCTTTTCCATTTATGCTGTGAGGGAATGTCTTTTCTATGCAATTAGCCAGGAGGACCAAACTTTATGATGGAGCAGTTTGGACTGAGCTGCTTTCTCCCACCAGCCTGCTCAGAAAGCTCTAAGCGGGACAAAGCCAGCCGTCTTTCCAGCCTCAGTGGGTGACAGGAACAGGCTGCTGCCTCTGGCTGTGTGCAGAGACCCCCCTGCTCCACAGGAGCTGATCCTGTTATGCTCCATGGAACAAGTCTGAACAGGGTGAAACGAAGAGGAAATGCCAGTTCCAGGCCTCCCAGATGGCTCTGAGTTACTCTGCACACTAACTTTTTCACCCTCAGGAGGTTTTGCATATTAGTTCCTCACCATCCACAAGCTGCTTTTGGATCAGCCCTGGAAAGCCACCCCACTCAGGGGATTCGGGGACGTGAGCTCTGTCGCGTTTGCTGGGCTGCCTCTCTGCTCTCCTGTGTTGGTAATCCTCTGCTCTCCTGCAGGTATTAACACGTACAAGAAAGCCTCATCACAATAAATAACACCACAACTTGCCACTTTTTTCTGTCCCTCAAAGATACCATCATACTTTTAAATCAGCCCCAGTAAAAAATCATCAGTGGGGCTGCAGAAAGGTCAAAGGTTTGCTGGTTTAGGATTTCGTGGGAATATACACTTGTTTGGACTTGGCCCAAAAGCTTCGTTTACCTGTTTGACAGGTAACAATTAGCGAGTAATAGCTCTGCCGGCTGGAATGCGGCTCCAGGGCCAGCGGGCCTGGGTTACCCGGTGGGCAGGTGTGGGTGCAGCGCCCTGATAGGTATGTGCATGCACAGCATTCCTGGGAATCAGTTTTCCCTTAAAGATGCAGCGATGACTGCAGGGCACAAAAGGGCTGGGCTTAGCCCAGGCTCCAAGGCACTGGAGCTGTTTGCAAGGTAAAGAAATAAAGTAAATAGTGGAACAGGAGAGGAGCTGAGGAAAGGGCTGCAAGAAGCAGCTGCCCTTTTATTTCCTTCCCTGAAGAGAGAAGAGTTTTGATTCTTCCCTGAGAATCCTGATAACAGACAATTTAGTGTGATAGCTGCCATGGGAGATAGAAACAGAAAGAAGGGAAAAACCGAGCTCACTTGGCACAGGATAGACGTGAAGTGGGGAAACCATGTCTCAGCTGGTTTAGAAACGGTTAAACAGCTTATGTGCAGCTACCTCAACTCTGCCATCCGCGGGAATCCAAGCCTTATCGGTTTATTGAATAAAACCACTTTATCTGTGGCAAATGGCCCCATTTCCATCTCCTGCAGCAGTCAGGAAAGATTGCTGCATCAGCCCCTCCCTCGAGGGAAGCTGGTATAAATTATGTAGACAGTCAGGGACTTTGCAGGTGGGTTGAAAATGTTTGATTTTTTTTTTTTCTAACCACTGCAGGTGACCCTCCTCTTTTAGCTCTTTTAGGAACAGAAAGGTTTGCTCATTCTTTTCATATTTTATTCCCATTTGTGAACAGGCTTCTGTGTTTGTATATTTTCACTTTGTTGTTTCATATTTGACAATTGAGCTATTGTGTGACTTTGGAGAGGCCACATCCTCCTTCCTGGTCTCTGTATTTTCACCTGCAGAGTTGGAATAGCAACTTATTAGCCACAAAAAAAAAAAAAAAAAAAAAAAAAAAAAAAAAAAAAAAAAAAAAGCAGATTACAAGTACTGCTAGTTATTAACATGTATGCTATTACAGATACATATAATAAAATAATTCTTTTGAATCTTATTTTATTGTGACTCCAAAGTATTCTATTTTTAATTAAAAACACATCCTTTTTTACTTATAAACAGCTTCTCTGGCTGAAAGAACTTTGTCCTTGGAGTACCAGTTGATGTCATTTGATGAAGAAGAAATCCAAGTATAATTTGAGACCATTTTCCTTGATCTTAAAGGACCCAGCATCATTTTGAGTAATTATGCATTATTTGTACGCTGTTATTTAGTAGGACCTTCATTAAGAGGGAGTCTCTTTGCTCAACAGTGTGTGGGCCAGTAAATGGTCATTAAGCCTGACTACTGGCTGACACAATAGCAAGGTTTGTATTTATTCTCATGAACTCCACAGGAGCCACAGGAAAGCACTACAGAAGCACAGAGACACCTCTGCACTGGGGATCAAACCAAAGCAAAACACAACCCTTTCTCAGAAAATGCTGAGAAACACATGACGAGTCCCGTCCCTCTGTCCACAGCCACTGCCTGAGAAGCTGCAATTGGCTATCCTGGCCTGGGCCAGAGGCTCACACACTGCACTGCACACCTCTGAGAGCCCCTGCCCCTTGGGAAGCAGTGAGCAGCATTCTTCCCCTTCGAAGCACCCTTCATTCTGAGTCTCAGACTTCCTCAGCTGGAGCTTGGATCTGCATCTCTGCATTTCACATTTCACTCTGCTTCATGGATAGGTCTGACTGCCATTGGAACCCCTGTGTAGTTTTTACCTCCATAATGTTATGCAGCCATGAGCCCCACAAGCTGTGATACTTCAAATAATCTTTTTGTTTATTATAGGCCACATTTTTGACTGCAGCATTTGGCATCCATGGTACTGGGTGAAACAGCAGGCAAAATAATCTTTTTGCCTCCCATTTATTGCTGGCCTATCCAGCCTGCAGAGTCCTGCATATTTTGGAGTGTCTTCCAACCGTGATCATTTTGACTTTGTAACATTTCCAATCACGTGCCCTTTGGAAGGGGACTGCATGCAGTGCTCCAGACCTGGGATGCTCTACATTGCCTGGTGATGTAACAGTGATTTCTTACATTCCTGATGTTGCTTCAGCCCTGTTGAGCATGGGGAGCAATGCTTCCACCAGACTTCACGGTCATGATTTTGCTGCACAGTTGTGCTGCATAATTTTGAATTAAGCAAAGAACTCTTCTCCCTCCTGCAACTTTCTGCCCACCCCTAGGTTTTGTGTTCCTGTCTGTTCTTCATCACCCCACCACTGGAAGGCAGTAGAAAAAGTTTCAGCAAGACTGGGAGTCCTGGTAGCATCCCTTGTTAAGGACAAGAGGAGTTGCACAGAGAACCTGAGCCATGATTAGTGCTGAGTGACGTGCTCTTCTGGTGCTCTTAGGAATGGGAAATTTCATGCTCACAGATTTGCTAACATAGAAAAGAAATAAAGTGGCAGCCAGTGACAGCCTGGTGGTTTCACTGGTTTCACCAGTGGCAGCCTGGTGAAAATGTTTTGCCTCACCTTTCACTGTGATAAATTCTTTCTGTGAAAACAAGTAATTCAGCCTTTCAGTTTGGTGCTGCTTTTTGCTGTGTCAGCACTTTAGCCAGAACAGTTGGAAGCATTTAAAGAGTGGCATTAATTAAAGGTGACTCAGAAGCAAATGGGATATGAAGAACTTGGAAAGAATGGAGGAGTAGCTATTGTACAAAATGCTGTCTAAATGAACACCTGGAGGGATGAAGCTATGGAGAGCATGGTTTGGGAAGCAGCCTTCCCACTGCAGCAGTGCAGCCATGGTGATTAAATACACCTTTTGGAAGCACACACTGTTTGGAAGGGGCTTTCAACCATCACCAGGTAAAGCTTACAATGAGTGACTCGTTGCATGTTAAGAGGCAGGGTGACTCCACTTGCTGTTTGGGTTCTGCACAAAAGGTTAGCAGTACTTCAGGCTGAACAAGAGGACTCTGAAGAGTATAGCAAGGACTCTGTTGTTCACTGGGAACTACCAAGAAAGAGTCCACTAGATGAAGTGGGTCATATACGGCATCTGAAGTAGTGTTTCCCCCCAGCAGAAGATATTCCAGCAGAGACACGTAGGAAAAGGATCAACTCAAAGGAATTCACCACCACATCATCCTTTTTTTGTGTCCATAATGGTTCTGCTCTCTGAGACTGGGCACAATAAGTATGATTTTAAAATCTCTGGATTGCTATTGATACATTTTAATTTAATGTTTATAAACCACGTGGCATCATCATTACACTGCTTGGTATGATGGTTTGAATGAAGTCCATGTGCTTGTTTCCTTCCAAAACGATCCTCATGTGTTTAATGCAGCTGGAAGACAAAGCATGTCTGACACATCAGTGGGGCTTATATATTCTGTGTGTCTGAATCAGAAGGCACTGTGCAAGGAGTTGTGTGTTAAAGGGAAATATTTCAAATAAAATTAGTTGAATAGTCTGTTTTGGAACTTGTTGTTTTAGGCTATCAAAACTGCTAGATGTTGCATTGCAAGATTTGTCTCTTCTACTCATATGTCCCTCTGAAATGCCTGCAGCAGTGATGACCAAGTAAAAGAATCCTGCCCTAGGCAGATGCATTCTCTGCCTTGTCAACTCTCTTCAGTATTTCTGCTTACACTCGATATTGTCTCTTCCACGGCAGCTTATCTATGTACAGGCTTTCCTTTCATGAAATATCTTTCTGCTTTTTCCTCTCATTTTTCTCCTAACCTTTTTTACTACTAAATTTGCAAAGTTACAAGTTACAGGTTATTCCCAGGCAGCATCGCTGCCTAAGGAGGAGCAGAAAACATGTGGCCTTATTCTCTGTGAAGCGTTTGTGGAATTTTGGTCACCATAGCACTGAGTCACCAAATACAGAAAGGTCCCTTCCATGATTCATAACTGAACCCACAGTGGCCACTGCTGTTTCCAACCAACCTTCTGGCTCTGCCCAGTGGGAAATTGCTGAATGGAGCTTTGCTGGACACCTGCAGGCTGCTCCATCCTCCCGGCATGCTGCAAACAGATTACTACACCCAGCAACCCTTTGTGAGCTTCTTCTGGGCAGGTGAAAAGAGCAGGTAGTTCTGTGGATTATTTTACAGAGCCATAGGTCAGAGAGACTTCACCTGCTATTATTAAGGATTCAGAAACACTGCATTACGAGATCTTGGGTTCAGATCCCCATGTCCACATCTATTTGGGAGGAAGTTTTCTGAAACAGTTATCAGTTTGAGGCTGACAACCTAATATTAAGAAACTTTTAGCCAAATGATTCTGCTGCAAGTGGCAGTAAGAGTAGGGAAAAAGAAACTATTTTGTCCAGTTTTGTTGTTTTCACACATATGAACAGTTCTGCCATTCCCATGCTTCAGAGAAAGATGCTGAAAGTTAGCATGGCATCAGGAGAGGCTGACAGAAAAAAAGTACTGCTTCAGGAGTCTGCTTTGAAAAATCCCTTTGAAATTCACATTTGCTCAGCAGTAGTTGTTAATGTCAGCAGCTAAATACATCTGGGCTTCCATCCACACTGAGCACATGCCAGGCTATGTGTGGCCTAAGAGCAGACACCTCTGCCTCTCCACAGCTCTCCTGCTGGGATGACTGCCCTGGAGACAGAAGTCCCCTGTGAAGACAAGCTGCCCAACAAAGCTTCCTGGAGTGGGGACAGAGGAGCAGACCACAACAAGGAGCAGAAGGGGAAAGAAGGGGGCTGAGAGCTGAGAGTGTGAGCAGATAGGCTGCTGCTGGGAACAGAGCATGGGAAGCACTGGACTGCTTGGATGAGGCTGGAGAGGGGGGTGGGGACCTCTGGGCACAGCAGTAACAGAAGGGCTGAGTGAAGACAAACATGTGGGCATGGGAGGGACTAGGACTTTTGAACTGCAGAGAACTAACAGAGGTAGAAGGAAAAGTGGTGGGGTTGGTCTGTGAGGAACAAGGGCTACTGATGGCTGAGCTTTGTGGTGGGGACCTGCTCCAGACAAGACCACTGACTGTGTGTGGCCTCCTGCTTCAGCCATCCTGTTTTCTGCTTTCCCCAGGTACTGGACTGCCCAGAGATCTCAACACTACTGACACTAATTACACTACCAGGAGTTTCATCACTGCAGGAAAGTCACTTTTCATATGCAAACTGGATCACAATGGCTGCTGTTTTTAATGGTAGAATCACAGAATTCTAAAACAGCCCAGATTGGAAGGAACCTTGAAAGATCATGTGGTCAAACCTCTCACACAGATGGGAGCCTAGATGAACTTGACTCCATCCAGTCACACATTGAACACCGCTAGTGATGGGGTCTCCACCATCACTAGCCACTGGGATGCTGCAGAACGAGACACTGTGGGTAGGAAAGCCAGAAAATGGAGAATTGGATTAACAGTAAGTGGATGTCTTAGTGGGAGGTTGTCAGTCAGAGCCAGAGGCCAGGAAGCTTTCCTTGACAGCAGCACGACAATGGGCAGCCCTGTTGTACTGCTGCAGGACAGCATCTCCAGCCAGCAACTGCAGGGCTGAGGCCACTCTGGAAGGGAGTGGTGAGACCCCAGGGCATGACCTGCCTCATTTTGCCTCAGGATGGTATCCTAGACTCGTTCTGCACAGCTGCAAGGAGGTACTAATACATCAAGGAAGTAACTACCAAGGAAACAAGGAAGGAAACAAACACGATTTAAATTAAAGGGCAGTGTTGTCACAAGGACAAAAGGGTACAAATGGACTTTGACATATTCCAGGCGGTAAAGAAAGGGTGGCATTTAACCAGGTGAGAAGTGAGTTACTAGAACAGATCTCACAGGAGCAGTGAGAACAAGGGGCTCAGGGATGCAGTTGGGTTAGGACACACTACCAGAATCATTTAGAGCCAGGGCTTGGTGGGAAATGTGAGCCTTTCCAGACCACTTGCTTGAGCAACTTCCATTTTGGCATTTCCTAACTTTTGAGTTGTTTTTGATCTTACAGACCTTTGGAAGAGCATCATATTCTGTCTCCTGCAGCTTTAACTAGAATAAGATCTCTTAGAGACATAATTATGTACTACTAGTAGGGAAAAAAAAAAAAAAAAAAAAAAAAACAACAAAAAAACCCAGAAAAGCAAACTATGTGTACTTAACAACTGAGTTCTGACACAAAGAACTTGTCTTACCCAAGGCTGGTTGGGACAAAGCAAACAATGTGCATTTGACTGTACCCCAGCTAATGCTGGAGCCTTTGTGGAAAATAAACTGCAGCCATCACAGCTCAGAGGATTCTTTCTCTGCCAGAGATAAGAGAAGTTACGAAGGATAAAGAAGAAACATCTCTTGGACTGCAGTATATAGTCTCAACTTCATTCTGGGGAAAGATTAAGAAGTAGTGCCTTTGTTTCATGTTTTATGCTGGAAGAATTTAGATTGTAAAGGATTTGTTCCTTAAGTGATACATAATTTATTAAATCTTTTCATATCTGTGAAATAAAGAGCAAACAAATCCTCACACCCAAGCAGAAACACAAATAGGTTCTTATGCAACTCCACCTCCTCAAGCTCCTCTTTGCCAGTTTCATCAATGGCTTAATTTAAACAAAATCCCAGGACAGATGCACTCCAGGATCTTCAGCATGACCTCTGCCTGAGCTTCCTTTTAAGGTGGCAGGTCCCAGTGTTTCCTTCAAAAGCATATGTGCTTAATGGAATCCTGTGTTGTCTGGGGGAAGGTCATGAGACCCATCTTATTTTCAGATGGGTGTATGCTATGATAATAACTGTGCAGCTTGGACTGCTGTTAATGTTTCTTTCTTTGTAAGAAAAAAGGAAAAGTATTTGGAATTAACATGTCATCACACCTACTTCTTCCTTCCTCTCCCCACTGTAAGGTTTATACAAAGAACACAGCCAAGCATAAACCGTGCATTGCACAAAAATAATATTCAGTCCAATATTTTATAAGTAATTGGAAACTGATAATTTTTATTACATCATTGTTAAACATAATAATAATAATGCTTTCCTTCTATAAGCAGTGTAGTGGCACTGTATGAGAGTTTAAACCTGGATAACAAATATCACAGATAAATGCCTGCACCTTCCAGATCATCCAAATGGACAGGCAAGCTCAGATGTATTTCTAGTTCCAAGAGCTGCCACAGTATGTTTTGCCTTTCCTTCCTATCAACTCTCCAAGGTTTTCCAAGCCTTCTTTTCTGTGGCTTCTCTAGTGGGTGTCATGATGTTCTTAATCAACAAGTGCAGAAGTCCATGGGAGTCTTTCAATATTTATCAGCAAGATTTGGAGTCCTGCCTCTAAGAATGGTGTGGAGACTGCTCTTAACCATGCTCAGCATGGTTAAGGCCCATGCTGCTGAGTGGAGGCTACAGGAGAAATGCTTCCTCCCATTAGGAGACTTGGTGGTCTTCATAAAACAACAGGTAGCATAATTTTCCTCCTTTTGCTTCAGCTTTTGACTATAGAGAGGACACCTGCACAATCATTTAATGTGTAAAAAGGCATGCAGGAAAATTTCATAGATTCTGTCCTTGAATGCAAATAGCAGAAGCTGCAGAACCTCAGCCATACAGATTTTTTAGCGAAAAGACTCCCTCTTTCCTTGTCATAAATGAAAAATAAATGTTGTATGCATTTTTAAAAGATCTCACCACTCCACACCTGGAACATGATATTAAAATGCAACATGAAATTATGTTTCAAAAATTAAGTTCAAAATATTAACCTAAAAAGATGTAAAGGTGGAGGTGGCTCAAGAAGTCTGTCTCTGTCCCATCCTGTCCCACCCCATTCCATCCTTAATCCTGGGAGATGAGCAATGGAGCAGCTTGGTCTGCAGGAAGGCATTTGGAACACAAAGGTGGATTTTTTTGGTGCACCATTAGCAGAAGAACAGTGTTTCTGTCTGGAAGGGGGGTTGCTGTTGGAGGTAGCAGAAAAAAATAATCACCAAGCGCTTTGGGTAATATTCAGGGCTTCTGTCAACACCACCCAAATTACCAGAGCACTTACCAGAGAGGCAAACCTTGGGAAACCACGTCAAGTGTTTAGCAACCGGTGACCTCATGGTTTTTCTTATTTGAGCAGTGCAGGATGAAAGCCTCCTACAAAGCCTGAGCAGACAACTGACATGTCCCAGCCTGTTTCCTTGAATGGTTAAAAGAAATTATGGCAGCCATTTAAATAAAATCTCCCTTTGTCTGTGCAATTATCTCTGAAAACAGCACAGGGTGTTATGGGCAGCCTTCACAGGTTAGAGATATATCTGAGGTCCTATGCAGCACTTTGGGCTTGGGAAGCAGTTCAATCTGCTCTTGGAATGTCTCATCATACTCATTTAAAAGAGACCACTCACCCTGGATGTCCAACTTTTGAGGGAGAACAGGTGGGTTGCACAGACTAGCCCATGCAGCAGATGACAGAAACTTTCATGAGGAAAATCTGAGTGTGTT
Organism: Pyrgilauda ruficollis; assembly: GCF_017590135.1. Taxonomy (NCBI): domain Eukaryota; kingdom Metazoa; phylum Chordata; class Aves; order Passeriformes; family Passeridae; genus Pyrgilauda; species Pyrgilauda ruficollis. The sequence continues at coordinate 9,170,047 of NW_024523822.1, read as the reverse complement.
TCTTTACAGAACCTTGTCCTCCAAGCCCTTTTAAGCCTCCTTTTCTGTCAGCCAACAAGCCCCAATGGCTGTGCCAAGGCACGGTTGCAAAGAACAGTTATGTGACAAGATTTATTAGGAAATAAACCAGGAGCACCTGATGACACCAGACACCCCACAAAACACGCAATACAGGATTATCAGGTTCAATCTCCACTCCAAAGCCAATGATAAGCAAGGCTGGTGAACATCTCCACAGTCCACTCCTCCCCTTTCTCAGATGCTGATGTGTAAATCTAGCCTTAGGACCTATGAACTGGAGAACATTTCAATTCCATTTATCCCTATTGTCTTGTGAAAACTCTCATGATCTTTACAAATGCACTCTGCGAGAAGCTGAATGAGGCATGGAGTCAAAAGGAAATTCACCTTTCTACCCCTGAAAATGGTCGTGCTAAGAACTGAAATAAGCTCACTTTCGGAATTTTTTTCCCAAAAATTCACAGACTGAATGGGGTTTTTTGAAAGAATGTCTTGATTTAAGTGTAAGAAAGATTAGATTTTACTCCATATTCTAGTGATTCAAAAATCCTTAGTGAAATGTCATGTATTTTCAGACAGGTTTTGCAAATAAATTGGAAATTAATATTTTAAAGCCTTCTTTCTCTCTCCCTAGGAGCATAGCCAGCACTGTGAGATGCCCTGGAAGAAAGGACTGCTGTGCAAAAAGTTATAACTTTATGACTGTGTAAAAATAAAAAACCAACTCAAACAATTATTGTTATACCTGACACTTATGTATGAGTGCACAGAAGCAATTTGACACCTGTAAAACCCCTTGCCAACCTTGTTTAAGCTCACCCTGCGAAAGAAATTGAAGTTAGTCACTTTTATAACTTGCTGTGCAGAGACAGAGTATTTTAGAACCTGTTAAATAAGTTGGGCCAGACCCACAGATGATGTAAAACAACCTCCTGTAGTTACTCTGACATACCTGACAGTCATTGCTCAACTGGAGCTGCCCCAGGGAGCTCTTACATCAGGTACAACCTCCACAAGCTGCAGACACGGCAGTCTCCTGCCTCCAAAACTGCAGCTTCCCACCCCGTGTCCCTGGTGTCCCTGGTGGAGGTGCAGGAAGAAGGGGCCATGGTGCTGGGAGCTCTGTTGGCCAGCCAGGCTGGCATTTCAGCCCCGTCTGGACCTGGGGCCCAGCCTCATCATGCTCTCCTGAAGTCTCTTTTGGAGCCCTTGTGTCCAACCCCATCCATCCCTGTTCCCTTGCTGCTGTAGTGCTGCATTCATGAAAATGGCATTTTTTAATAGATCCAGCCGTGGTGGAGAAATGAGCATTTTTAGGGGAATGTAAGGACCAGTGGCTGTAATATGTGTTTCTCCTCCCTGGGAAAAGGGAGGAGGACCTGCCTGCTGGCAGCAGGTTGTGTTAGCACAACACTTCAGGATGACTAAATCGCTCAAGGTAAAAGGGTGGTGAAATTTGATTTGAGCTGCTGTCAACTGTGAAAATGCACTTATCACAGACTTCTCCCACTGCCATGGAAAGGGACTGCATCCAAGCTTCCAGCAGCAGCCCGTACAGCTCGCTCTGTCCCGCTCTCAAATGCCATGAGACTGGCGTGGCAAGAATACGATGTCCCAGCCACCCTCTCCCCTGGCTGAGCTCGAACCAGAGGCAACTGGATGCAGTCTGCAGCTGGGTTCTTAACTTCCATGTAGCAACACAAGTTATGAAATCCACCTCATGAGACATCATGAAAAGCAACTCTCAGCTCTTTCCCATAACTTCTAAGGTTTTATTCTCTTTTCATGGATAATTCTGCCCACATATCCTCACCCTCAAAAGTGGTGCCTGTCAGTGTCATATTTCTGTCTGAGCAGCTCCCAGCCCAGCTGAGCTCTCCTAAAGATGCCACAAGGAATATTTGGTGTGAAAGTGGGATTCCCCCAGCACTATAATGGAGAGGCCACTTCTTGCAGCCAAAATGGAAGACCCAGAGGGTCTGCCTCTGCAAATCTGTAAATCCCAGTGACTGGAACTTCAGCCTGCAGCAAGTTGAGCAGGCTTGCTTTTAGTTTTCTCTTGAACAGCAGCATCAGAGGTTAACAGCTCTTGTGGTGCTGGTGCCATCTAGTCATAAATTTAAATCAGAGTTTGACTCTGCATCTGCCCTCATGGATTTTATATCTCAGGTCACTGTTTCCCAGAAGTTGAGGAATGAGCAGTTACATGTCTGAACTTGCAGTCGTAATTCTGTGGTCAGTTATCAGACATGATCCATCAAGTAGCTGCATCTGATTAAAAATGACTGTGTACACATGCCTCCTCTTTAGCTGCAGTATTCCTCAGTCATGCTGAATGTGTGACCTCCTGAATGATGCTCATGTGAATAATCACCTAAAAGAACTAGAGGTTTTTTGCAGCTGGCTCGCCCAGATCTGCCTCTACCTTTGTTCGGGAAGGCTCTTTTCCTCTTGCTCCCAGTGTTGGCTCTTTCTCTTAGCTTTGCCTGTATTTTAGGGATATGCTGTAAGTGTCACTGCTTTCTCCAGTGCCACTGGCACTCATCTCAGAATCTTCAGTCCTGGTGTGACTTTTAAATGTCTTTTTTCCCTTGTTTTCACACACTCCTACTTGGACTTGATGGTCTGGGGCATGCTGAGTTTCTGGGTTTAACTGAGTTTGAAAACAGTTCTGGTCCTTGGTCCCCATCCATGTCTCCAGGGCACTGGAGACTCCTGCACGCACCAGCCTCTTCCACACCTGATTTTCAAATAATGCCTCAGTTGTTAGCAGCATCCTGGGAGAGCTGGTGTGTGTTTGCAAAGCTTCTCTTAGCAAGGGGACAGGGCATTTGCAGTTGCAGCCAAATAGCACAGGCCTCCCAACAATAAAAATATGTTACTTTTTTCACCTCTGGACTGTGACAGAGTTGAGGAGGATGACTGTGGGTGCAGAACACTACAAGAAATTGGATGAGCATTCCACACACCAGCTGAGGGGTTCATCCCCACCCCTTCTCCAGTGAACACAGCCTGATAGGCCATGGACCATGGCATGTTTTGTGTCAGATTAATAACTGGTATTTGCATATAGAGATGCACAAAGCCTACCAGGATTTTAACTCTCCAGATATATTTTTCACAACACTACTGAAACCACTCCTAGTAGCAAAGTGTGAGACCTCTGCAGGTTGCTGTAAGGTCACAGTGATCTCTGGGAGAAGGCTGGCAGCCACTGCCTCTCTGTCCCAGGCATGCCGGCTGCCTCACCCTGCACAGCACAGCCCTGCACAGCACTGAACAGCAGGCAGCCTGCGCTCATAGCCATGGTGTCTGCTCTCTTAGGAAGCACCTCAGCAGCACACAGTGTGTTAGGACTTCTTGAGAAATATTTTTGCATTGCTTCATGCCTCAAATAATTGCTTAAGCCCCCTTCCCCCCACTGCATTTCAAATCCTGCCCCATCCCACTTTGCCAATTTTCCTCAGGCTCATCGTGCAGAGCAGGAGGTTGCATGCTGCAGCATGGTGCCCACTCCCTCCCACTCCCAGGGAGACCTCTCCCCTTTCCCAGCTCACCCTATAAGCAGTGGCCCTGGCATTTGTGCCATCATGCCCCTGAAGGAGCAGCTGACCCTGCAGGGGGGAATGGAGAACCTCACCATATGGACAGGAGCTGTGCTTAACCACCCATCCCCAACCCAGAGAGCAGACACAGCTTATTTCACGTACAAGTAGTGACAAAGGCATCCCCAGCTTCCCATCCAATGCTTGTCCCTGTGTCCAGAGAGGTCTGTCCCTTCACAGTGCCAAGCTCCCCGGGAGCCCCTGCTCTCAGTGCCTGCTGCAGCACTGGCTGATGCTCAGGGCAGCTGATCCTCCCCAGTGGCACCCACTCTGCTCCTGATAACCACTGCCAAACTTCAACTATTTTAAGATTAAACTGTCCTCGGGGTATTTACCTCCAGCCTGCAGTTGAGACTTAGGCAGGATTGGTGGAATGGGCTAGCCATTTGCAGGAGGAGCCTTGGGCCAGGCACCGGAGTGCTCACCCTGGGAAGAGCAGATGGTTTTATCACCTTTCTCTTGAGATGTCCTGACATCGCTCTGCAGCTTGGCATCGGACATGGGTCTTCCTGTGCATGTGAAAATCCACCAAATCCCAGTCAGGTCACAAGCTGTTTAAAAGCATCCCCATATGTACATAGCAGACCTGAGTTCCTGTGGGGTTTTCTGTTATTAACACCTGATCTGGCTTCCAGGAACCCGTAACCACCAACCTGAGGCTTTTTTGCAGCAGGAAGATTTTGAAAACTGCTATTCTCTGCATACCCTCTGGTGAGTGAGGGTAAATTACAAGCTCTTGTGGCCACTTTTTCTACAGTCTGGTGGGTTTTTTTCCTCTCTTTCCTCCCTCTACTCCTTTATTTTGTGAAAAAATAGGTAGCTAATTATATGTCTGGCATCCAGTTGAGTCAGCCAGTGGCTTCACAGCTCAGCAGGGGATGACAAGCAGATGAAGAGCCAGACACACAGACACACACACCCACACATGTATGCACACACATGCACACTCACACATGACGGCATCAGCCGTTTCTCTTCGAAACCTGGATCTACAGCAGTGATGGAACTACAGTGGTTTTGGCCAGCAGTGGACATTTGTCAAAGACAGTGACCCTTGGCCGGGATGGAGAGATGTCACTCAAGGGAAATGGGGCTGGCTTTCCCTTTTATGCTTAAAAAACCCCAACAACTTGAACATTGTTCAATTGTTCTTCAAAGACTGACATGCTCATGCCACTGGACCCCTGCTCAGGCCACCCCCAGGCCCTGCACAGGCCCCAGCTGGAGGAGTGCTTTTGGCTTGACCCGAGATTTTGTGAACTCCTATTGCATGTGGGTGCTGGGGCCCCAGTCCTGATACTGCCCAGCTGACGTGTTCTTGTGCCTGCTTTGAAAGCCCTGGCAATACTGCTCTGACACCCTCTGAAAGCCCTGGCAATACTGCTCTGACACCCTTTGAAAGCCCTGGCAATACTGCTCTGACACCAGCAGTTATGAGAATTATTTCACTGCTCTCTGTGGGGCAGATGTGTACTCAGGTCTGGAGCATCACTGATGAGCCCAGAGGAAAGGGAAGGCAGAGCAAGGTTTAATTTAGGGAGTTATAAATCGAGCACATAGGAACACAATGGGAATAGATGGGTTATCAATGGCAGTATTCAGCATACTCCACATTTTCACTGGGCTGGGGTCCTGTGCAAAGTGGATACACAGGCATCATTGAAAAGGGACCTCTAATCCATGCAAGTGCAAGAAGCGGGAAACCCAGCCTTTGCAGGCACCTAAATTTTGGGGTGTGACACACAAATAAGGAAAATTGATTTTTCTACCATGCTGATAATCTCATGCATAGGAGAAAAGTGTCTGCTGCCTGCAGAGGTTGTGCTGTCAAACAGGCTGCTTGCTGCTATGGAATCTAGTCCTCATGCAAAAGACAGCCTGAATCTATCTGGGAAAAGCAAAGCCACAGATTTAACAGCCACAGGTTACTCAAGACACAATGTGACATTTACAAGATTCAGGTTTATTCTGATTGTTGCACTCCTGTAGGATTGATTGCAGGTAATAATCAGGGTTTGGCATTCAGGAGAGAGCATGGATACAGAACCTACAGTTTGTAGATACAAGAGGAGGTGACTTGGTCCTCAGCAGCTTCTTGGGTTTGTGGCTGTGCACAAAGCCTTGCAGACTCCCAAATTTCTTAGACCAGAGAAATGAAACAGCTGGAGAGAGCAAGCAAGAAAGTGTAAAATAGAAAGTATTTTCAAGGAGTTCTTGATCGGTCTTACAAGCACCATGCAGAAAAGCCTCAGCCAGTTTCACATGGAGAACTGTTGTGGTTTTAATCCAGCCAGCAACTAAGCCCACACACCCACTCACTTCCCCTCCATGGGATGAGGGAGAGATTTGGAAGGGTAAAACTGGGGAAACTCGTGGATTGAGAAAACTATGTGCAAAGCAAAAGCATGTCTTCCTTCCTTCCTTCCTTCCTTCCTTCCTTCCTTCCTTCCTCCCTCCCTCCCTCCCTCCCTCCCTCCCTGTTGTAAATGCTGAGCACGATCCCGCACGGTGTGGGATATCCCTGTGATCAGCTGGGGTCAGCTCCAGTACCATCTGCCACAGCAATGACAAGTGTCCAAAGGTGTCTGTACTGGGCTCGACCAGGAGCTGATCTCAACAAGGTCTGTTGAGAAGCAAGTTCAAACACTTTAGGAATTGCTCTCTAATTGCTGACTCTATTAATCATCAGCTGATGAGATCTGGAATTTGGATCAAGGAATGGCTTAAGCAATTGAGTATTGCAACAAAAATAGAGAATTCACACATGAACGTTATTTTTCACAAGAATGAATCTAAGCTCGTACTCTGCCAGTACCATGCAACCGCACTAGTTACTTTCAGAAGTGGGTTGGAGGTGGTTGTACTCCACAGAGGGCTTTGCTACAACATAGCAAGGTGAAAGGATTCAATTTTAGTCTGAGCCAAGATGACCTACAGAGACAGGTCTTTGTGCCTGGTTTTGCTATTGCTGACTTCATTCATGGGTATGTGCACGGGGAAGTTGTGCAAGTCTGGTAATGTGTTTGCACATTTAGGAGGCACTGGTGCAAAACCACATTCAAGTCGCAGCTGAACACACTTGATGGAGGAGACATTGATAAATTTCACTATATTTAGATCAGCCTAGATCTTCTGAAAAAGCAAAAACAGCAAAAAGGAAGTAGGACAGAGAAGGCATTTTCCTTCATAAGGCTATTAAAGAGTAATGAAATGAAAAGGGCAAAGAAAATATTAACACTTACTTTGCACTCTGGCTGCATTCATGTGTGTCCACTTTATTTAGAATTTGAAATCTCCTAAACTTGGCAAAGTAATGGAAGACTTAACAGAATGCCTGTATCTCCAGCCTGGCCTGTATCTGTTGGAAGAACTTGTTGAAATAATGTCTCAGGGTCTGGCTTGAGGACATTCTGGGGTGGTAGAGGTTATATCCTTATTGCTTTCTAGGTAACAAGGGAGTGATTTAAGGCTTGGACTAGAACAGGCTCTTTTATAGAGAAATGGAAATGTCAATCCCAATTTTGAAGTTCATCCCGAAAGGCGATCTGGAAACTAATTTCTGAAAGAAGCAAAGCGATGTTTTATGGGCATCTTCCTCCTTCAAGAATGCTGAATACTTCTCATACCTTTAATCAAAAGCAAACTGTGAGAGTAAAGAAAGGAGATTTACTCAGCCAAGCAAGCAGAGGCCAGGGATGCGATGCAGCACCTCGAGGGTCACTCTCCACTGGGGCTACACTGGCGTGTGCAGAGTGCTCAGAGCAGGAGAGACCTGCAGGGTCTCCCTTACATCCTCTGAGCTGCTCTGATGAAGCCCTTTCCCTCCCCACCCTGCCACCCAGCTCCAACCTCCAAGTGGAGTCTGCTTCCAAAATCCCTACAAGAAAGCCCAACAAACAAGGCTGCCATTCCTGCTTTTATCTCAAGTTGCCAATGGTGCCTCGGCATTGAGGAAGGAGTGCTTTCAGCTAGATCCTCAGCTGGCTGGGGCTTCATTTAGCAAAATCACGACCTGGAATTGCAAACAGCAATTCTCAGACAGATCGTGGGGCCTTCAGCTTCAGAAGCAGTACAAGATATAAGTGTTAATTTGTGGTTAAGGCGTATTTATCTGGAACAGCACTGAAGAGTGTCTTGGCCTTTCCTGTAGCACAGCACTGAACTGCCAAAATAAAGAGGCATTAAAAGTTAATAAAAAGGTCTGAAACACGTTCATTAAAATACTTGGAAAACTTCGCTGTTTGGCTTCATACCATAGAGTGAGTATGTGAGAACTTGACTGGGCTTGCCTGCCTCCCTAGCAGACTGTCTTGACTTAATACTTATAAAAAAATCACCTGGCGCCTGATTCTGTGTTAAAAAGCCCCTACCATGTCAGGTACTGTTGTAATTTGCCCTGGAAATGCATCTGAAGCAAAGGAATGCATGAGCACAACTTCAGAGCTCAAACAGGGAAAATACTGGCTGTTACATAAATTACTGGATACAGATGACATTTTCTTTATTTTAACCATCAGCCCAAAGTTTCAGGGGCTGGTAACTTTGTCACCCCACTCTGGTTCATCCTGCGTCTGGATGGACGGATGCTGTAGCCAGTGCTCCCAGAGCAGGTCCTGTGGATACCACATTTTCAGGTGTCCTGGCCATATCTGGAACCATTTCAAGGAAAATCTAGCCCTGTATTTGACCTCATTGTTCTATTTACTCACCACACTGATTAGGCTGGGCAGAGGGAAGGCCAACAAGACCGGCAGGATGGACTATTTGCATAGCTGCAAGAGGCTTCTATCTGATGGAGTGGAGTGGATTGAACTATAGGTGGATTGTGGGTCAAGAGGTTGTTTGACTTTCACATCCAGGGATGCCCTCTCCACAGCCAGAGCTTTTGTCAGCCGTTCCACAGCACTCTGTGTTGCTGCTCAGCCGTGAACTGGGGGCTGGATTCAAGCTCCTGGGGATCAGGATCGCTGTGGCTCTGTGTCCATGCAGCACCCTGAGGATGAACCCTACAGTGCTTCAGTGGAAGCGCCAGTGTCCATCTCAGCCTATGGACTGCCTGAAAGCCTGAGCCTTGGCAAAAATTTGTCAAAAGGTGCAGCCATCTCTGATCTACTATTTACTTTTAGGGTAAAAATTAAAAGATATATGAAGCACAAGCTTGGGATTCTTGCCTAGTCCTTGATCCTCTTACCCCACCCATTTCTCTGGGATGCCAAGCCTTTGGCTAACATTCCACTACCACATTTGGGATTATCCTGTTTCATAGTGTTTGTCCTGCCTCTTTCAAAATGCATTGACTACCTTGGGACAAAGACACAGTATTGAATTTTTACACCTATCCTAGCATCTATGAGTCCAAGGTGTTGGAGTTGGTGGCCTTTGGCCTTTTCCCTAGATGAGCTCTCAGAGTTTTCAGGTATAACAAAAGCAGCCTTATGGGTTTTTTGAAGGTAGGACATATTTTATCAAGGAAGGAAACTAGTTCGCAGTTTTTCTTTTGCCTAGGTGAAAGTGTATAATTATGCAGCACTTGTTCAGCAGTGGATTGTTGTTCCCAGACATGCTTCCATTGGGAGCCTACTGTAGATTCAAGCTGCATGTCTCCCACACTGCAAAATCCCAAGGCAGGGCTATGTGGAGGCACAGGACAAGTTCAGAACAGGCAGGCTGTGTGTGGAGGTCACTGGGACCCATATAGCACCATGTCTAAGGAAGACAGGGGAGAAAGGATTTTCAGCCTTCCTACCCACATTCTCTGCCCAAAATTACTTCTGCCTGAAGAGCATCACACAGCCAGCATCTTGTTTAGTTTGGGTGACTGAACCCAAAGTCTCAGTGGAGGAATCACCCATTAGCATCCCTGCATGGGAACCACAGCTCTTGGGATACCCCATTGTCCCAAGTTTACAGTCTTGGGACTGTAAACACCACCACAGTCCTCTGCACCCTGGAGCACAGAGTATCAAGTATGACTGTTCACAAGGTCCTCAATTCATGGCAAGAGCAGCACCCAGCTTCTCCAGATCCAGTCACCTGTCTCTTTCCTTCACAGGAAGCTCTCTGAAAGACTTCCTGATAGGGAAAGATCACTGCTGAAGAGATGGAAAGGAGCCCACACAGTGGAAGGTATGCACAACTCCTCCTTCTACAACTTCTCTACTATCAGTAAAGAACAAAGAAAGAGCAGATGTATATCTGTTGTGTTTATATGAAAGCTGCAGTATTTACTGATGCTTTTAAGGTCATATTTTACTTCAGTCAAGCATTAAAAAAATGTAGAGAATATCTTGCAGTTAGTTAGCTAAATATCTTTTCCTGCCTTTCTATTGGGTAAGACAGACACTCACATTAAACTTTATCTGGGAGACAGTTCAAGGAATTGGCAAGAGAGCCTAAAATCCCCTAACTCAAGGTCATTCATCCACTCAAGGTGTCCAGGCTGACTGAGGAATGGCCATAAATGATCCCATTTGACACTGATTCAGTGGCTTGTGTAAAACATGAGTGAGTCTGCACACATGCTCCTGTGGGAGGAGCATCACCTCAGACTGACAAGCTACAGAGGCTTCCATGAGACTCCTCTGGGCACAGAAAGATAACTTTCCACCTAACCCCTGGGAGTTCTAATCAAAGCATGTATATACACAGGAGCGTGGACAAATCTGTTACCTAAGCCTATTCTGACTTATAAATCCAGGAAACTACAGTCTGGAAACACAGCCAGGACACACCCTGGGTACTCCTGCCATCAAACCAAGTCCTGGCAGGGGACATTACCTCCTGTCATCCTAGTAGCTTTCTGGGAGCTATGTGGTATCTGTCACTATGGTATCCCAATATGTCCCAGTGACCAGCAAGACAGGGAATTTTACAAATAAAGACAGCTAAAGTGAATGGCCTGTTTTCTTGATGATCCATGGTTCAGATAAAAAAAAAAATCTTAGGTCTCTTGAACAGAAATTCAATGTTTCATGCATCAAAAACACCCCTCCTAGCAATTTACTCTCAGGCTTAGTAGTTAAAGCTCCCCACCTGCTTTCTGGTCTGTCAAGAAACCACATGGAGAGCAAAGGTGTTCCCAGTCAGCTCCAAGGTCTATGGCCCTGGTCAGTGCAAGAGGCAGCATACTAACTAAATGGTCCAATTCTGATCCAACTGTTGTCCAGTTATGGTGCTACTTGAAGCTTGCATGGAAAAATTAGGAGAAAAAGCAGAGTTCCCTTTTGTCCTTTAGAATGGAAAGTCCGAAGCCATTTTACACTGTTGAATCCCTGTTATCATTCTACGCTGCCCACCATATATAAAAACTGATGTGATGTGAGCTAGAGCAAAGCCTGTTGGGAGGTACTAACACAAACATAGAAACCTCCTACACCAAATGAAACCAATGCTGTGCATGTGCTAAGACCTGTGTGAGAGAGACTGCTTGTAAATATTCTTTGCAGTCTGCGTAGGAGTCATGTGGAGGCAGCCTGAAGACCTCCAGCAGCAGAAAAATGTGATAAATGGCATTTATTTAGCTGAGCATCTGGGGAGAAGAGTTTTAATATGTGCTAGAAGAAAGTGGAGATTGTCGTTACCAAGCTCTGTCATGATGGACTTAAATAATAAAGGCCTGAGCTGCCTTGTACAGCTCCTATCTCACGAAGGAGGTTTCAGAAAGGTGAGAAATAGTCTCTCACCATATCTTTTCTCTCTTTGCTTGGCAGCTTTCTGTGTTTCATAGCTAAAATCTCACAGAAAGCTGTCACAACTTTTTGGGGGGAGCACCCCGGGGAGTCCCCGGAGAGCCCCCTAGGCTGTGAGTTGGCTGGCAGCAGCAGGCAGGCAAGGAGACTCCACACGGCTTTTGAGGATGCTGATTAGAAAAGGGTTTATTGGGGGTCCCATCCCCAGGAGCATGGTGGTTACTGAGGGGGAAGAGGAAAGGGGGAGGGAGGGGGAGAGGGAAAGGGCCTAGGGGAGGGACAAGAGGGGAGAAAGAGAGGCTAAGAGAGGGGAAAGGCTGAGAGAGGGACTGGTCTCGCTAGCACAGTTTAAGAGGGGGATTAAAGTGGGCACGGAATCAGACTTGGGCCAATGGGATTACAGATACAGGATGGTTCAGGGCAGGACCACAGGCTTGGGATATACCATACATTTTGGACGGGTGAGACAGAGCACACCATTTAAATAAAATGCAACACTACAACAACTTTTCTTGTGCACAGCAAACTTCCGCTGCCTGGAAAGACCCTTCCCAGCTGAAAGACTCAGCACTGGAAAAATAATTTAGCTGTGGGAACCATACAGCCGTGTTGTGCCAAGGTGGGGTGCTCCCGGCAGCGAGGGACCGTGCGAGCCACGCCTTCGCACCCGCGGCTGCTCCGCGCCTCCTGCTCCGCTGCTCCGTGCCCTGCGCGATGCCAGCCGCTGCCTCTTCCCAAGGAAATCCTTCTGCGCTGCCTCACCCACTTTCAGTCAATTTTCTGCTTATCTGGAGCTTACGTTTCCAGCCAAAATGTTTAGTGCTATCAAGAAAAAGAGTAGGAAAAAAGTTACTGGCCTTCATTTTTCCAAAATTAGGTAAATGTGAGCAATTTTTAATTTTTTACGGAAAGGTGGCTTCTTCTCTTTCTTGTTTTCCTTCTCACCAATATATCAGACCCTGTGGTTTCCAATACCTTCCCAGAGCCAGAAAACGTCTGCTTTTCTACATCTTTTTTAAAAGACTAAAGTCACTGTTCAACAACCCAATTAAACAATTTTCTTTTTTAAAATCATACAAAATCCAACACCGAGGATAAAACATTTCAAATTTAAAGCTGCATATTTCACAAGTGATAGCTAACCAAAAATATAACTATTAAGGGGAAATTTCAGACATCTCTATACCTTTCTCACAAAACTATAGACCAATAGCAGACCCATCTATATTAGAATAAGGATTAACTATAACCTATTTAAATCTATTACATGAGTTTATTTTGTTAATTGTAGAAGCTGCATTACTCCAGAAATCTGACAGCTCGTGAACATTAAATATGAGCTCATTTCACAGAGACAAGCGTCTGGTTACACTTCATCTTTGTTTCAGCGCAGCATAGAGGCGGCTGGGTGCTCACAGAAGTGTGCCTGGCAGCTGGACCAGAGCAATGGCAATATTCCCATTTATGTGGAAGGAATTGGGAAAACTGATGCCACCTCTACTTTGTGCATGCTACAAGTTGTCAATTTATAGCTGTAGCCAGTTATGCTGACACAATTAAATTGCCAAATATGGGTGCAGCCTAAGAAGGTTTCTTATGTAAAACAATGAAGCATTTTTTGTTGCTGGTTTAATCATGTGTCACAGGAATCTTGAATTTGACAAGCTGACTTGAAAGCTAGGTCTTACTAACACCTGCAAAAACACCGTCATGCAGGATTTCCCCTACAACGACAGCCCCTCCTACACTGGGCTTTGGACACTGATTTCCATCACTCTTCTGGATGTGATAGGTCATGGGCTGACAAATGACATTGCAAAGGAAGCACAGGAATGTCCTCCTGGGCATCACTGTACTAATGCCCAATTTAACTTCAACAGTGTCTTCCCTGTGGTCTCTCCAGAAGGGGAAGTGTGATCATCTTTGAAATTATTATGTCCTATAATGTAAAATTAGTATATCTGCATTTGAACCTAGAAACCGAGGTGCTGCAGGCTAGGCTGGATTGGGCTTTGCACAAGCTGATCTAGTGAAAAATGACCATGCCTATGGCATAGGAGTTTGAATAGATGATCTTTAGAGGCTCCTTCCAATCCAAACCATTCTGTGATTCTATGATTCCATGATCTCTTTTCCACTCCTGAACTCTTTTTAGATACCGATACATATAAATACACCTGCATGCACACATATATGCACAAAGATACGTGCATTCATGGGCCAAAATGAGACTTCAGAAGCACTGGCATGAGCATGTGCAAGTATTGGTATAAAAAATATACAGCATGTTGTTTTTCTTATTTCTTCAATGCAGTGTTACTGCTGGTCTGGCATCCCATCATCTACTGGGCCATTCTCAGCCTTGCACATGAACACATACATATGGGAATATGTACCCAGGAAACAGTACTGGCTGAAGACTGGATAGGATTTATAAATCAGTCAGGAATTGCATCACTTCCTCCTTGCTGTTGTGATACTCCCTGGAACTTGGGTGTTTCAGTAAGGAAGGAATATTTCTCAAATTTATTCAAGGACAGCTGCAAGGTTTGATTGATTGATTGATTGATTGGTTGGTTGAAATCTCACCTAATGTGAAATAACATAAACTCACAAAGAACTGGAAAAAGTATGGCAGGTTAACTTTGTAAGTTGTCTATTGTAAGTTATCATAGGTAAATATGTAATACAAACATAAATGAATCTATTTAAAACATGTTAGGCTGCTTACCCCACACTGTTAGAAAGCAAGCCTAGGCGGCATCACATCTCCTAATCTCATTCCTGGAGTCATCTGTGGACAGCTCTGTCTTTTACTTTTGGCTTTATCTCACCTCTGTCCAGACCTTGAAATGCCCAGACCCTTAGCTGGGCAGCAGTCACATCCCACTTCACCTCATCCTGCCAGCTGAAACAAATCTGACACTCAGCTCTCCTCTCGTAACAGGCTTTCTATCCCCTGCTCTTTTGTGATGCTCTTCTCTGCACCTTCAAAAAATCCCTTGGGAATGCAGGCAAACACAGCTTTCCAGCTGACATCCAAATAGCCCTGAACCAAGGCATTAAACCAGCCTTGCTTTGCTGGTCAGCTGTTCATGTTACACACCCTGGAACGCTGCTTCCCATGCATCCATGGCTCACAGTCATGCTGTGACTGACTAATGCAGCATGACAGCTCCTGCACCAGCTCCAGTGGGACACACTCCCATCCAGCCAGTCACCTCCTTCCCCTGGCCAATGGCTGTACTCACAGCAAATGGGGCCCAAGAGCTGAACATCCTCACCCTTACAGCAGCCAGCCCAGAGCCCATAGCTCCTGCTGCCCTGTTACATTTCACCACATCTGTTACCAGCATGGTGTCATCAGTTTATGTTACTGCCTCCTTTCACTTCTGGTGACACAGTTGTGAATAAAGCATTAAATAAAGTCCATTCCAAGTCCATTCCTGGAGCTATTTCTCCAGTATTCCTTTCTGGCATGTTTTTTCTCATTCAGTCATAACCCACCATTTTATTCCTATTTATCAGTGCTTTTCTTATATTAAAATTCATGTTTCTGCAGTATAAGAAAGAAGTTATTTGGTTTATTTCAACATCTTAGTGCAGATTGCATATGCCTTGCCTGAAAAGGTGAGCTAGCTTATAAAAAAGGCACAATGTTAACTTGGCATGATATACTTTGAGCAAATTCATGTTGTATTTCCTCCCATTTTCAGTTACCTCCTGTCTCTTTCCTTCAGCAGAGTCTTTAGTCCCGCATGAGCAGGAGGGGAAAAAAGAGGAAAAGCTGTTGCCCGATTTCCCTGTTTCCCCACTGTGCTCTGTACCTGTGACATTGCAGTCACTGAAGTCCATGCAGACAGGCTAAAGCAGAAGGAACAGAACAAGGAGTAAAGTCATGACCTCACCCATGAAGGTCTCCCATGGAGCATGAACTGTGAATCCTTCCTGACAGAACCTGTTGCCTCATGAAACTCAGAGCTTAGTCAAATATCTTAGATAGAGATGAAACACTAGTAATTATTAAAAGACAATTAAAAGGATTATCTTTCTTCACTCTCCATAAACTGTTCTTTAGCTGGGCTAGAAGGACATGAACTCCTTGGCTGAGGATCTCTTGTCCAGGTGCACACCATGAATTTAACAACATTCTCTGGGCAGTTTGGGCACCACCCAGAGTAGATACCACTGCAGATGAAGAACTGCCCTTCTGCACCAGGGCCATGGCTGCATCTTCAACTTCCTCAGTGCCTCTCCATAGCAGACACACCATTTCTGGAGAACACAGTGATATGTGGATACAGTTTGCTTTCTATACACTGCACTTGGCAGTAGACAGCATGGCAAAGCCACTCCATGCCAAGGAAGAACAAGACTGGCTGGAATAGGTGCTGGGTTTGGTAAGCTGAGAGGCTCTAAAGGGATGGTGTCTATCAATCAGGGCACGTAGACAGGTAAGCTGCAGACACAGAGCAAGGTTTAAGGCTCTGCAGCTCTCTGGGAGTGGCTTTGTGAGAATGCACCTGGCAGGTGCACCACGCACGTGGCCAGCACTGCAGAGCGGTGCAGCACCGTGCAGCCCCGGGAGGCCCTCACTGCCCTGCCCCCCGGGCACACAGGCATTTGTCACAGCAGCAGCACAGGACACTGCCAAGATAGCAGGTGGCAGTGCTTAGCATGCCATCAGCTTCCACTGTCTGGAGAAGCCTGTGGTTGGGTGCTTCAGGAAGGGGGGCAGCCCAGACAGGCAAAGCCTGTATGCCCCTCCAGCTGGGCAGCACTATGGGACTGTCATCACTTGTGCTCCCAAATGACCCACAAATGAAGAGGTGGGCCAGCCTGCCAGCTAAACGTTCCCAGAAGACTGGAAAAGGAGAGTAAGGGAGAAGACAGCTGCGGTCTTGCCAAGCGTGTCCCACCCCAGTTCCTGTGCGTGTGCAGCCGCTCAGGGAAGCACTGCCTTTGCAAAGCTTTGTGTGCAGCACTGAGCACTGCCTCAGGCACCCGCCCCTCACTGTGGTGCCATCCTCCCTGCCCATTCACACATACCCAGCTCTTCCACCACAGCTATTCAGAGAAAGAGTGATGGGCCTGCTTCCAGACCTCCTGGTGCAGTGCATCCTTTCACCCCACAAGCTGTACATTTCTTAGCCTCAAGCTATGTCTGTGTTCTGCAGATCACAATGCCCAGGAAGGCATCCTCAGGGACCAACAGCAGAACACAGCATGCCTGGGAAGGGCAGTTTAAGACTGATTAGTCCTTCAAAACCATTCCACACGTATTTATAAAGCTGCAGTTTCCTACACTGACAGGACCTTCTATGAGTGCAAACCCTTCTAACATTCAGTGAACATCAGCAATAACAGAAACAAATGACAGATTATTCATGTACAATTGGTATGTTGAATGGAACATAATTTATGCAGTTGAAAGAAAAAAGTGCAGTGGTAGAAACAACAACAGCATGAAGCTGAGGCAGCAGAGGTTTAGGTTAGACATCAGGAAAAGGTTTTTCATCCAGAGGGTAGCTGGAACAGGCTCTTCAGGGAAGTCATCACATCACCAAGCCTGACAGAGTTCAAGAAACATTTGGACACACTCCCAGACACATGGTGTCATTCTTGGGGTGTCCTGTGTATGGCCAGGAGTTGGACCCAATGATCCTTGGGAGTGCCTTCCAACTCAGCAGATTCTATTATTCTAATTAAAAAACAATTCTCACTTCATCTCATTATGAGCTTGAATTTTACAGCTGACTATCACAAAATAGAGTAGAACCTTTTAGCACTTTTGATACTGTATAATCTATAAAACCCTTTACTTAGAAAGAAAACTTAAAACATATTGAGAAGAGAGCATTTTCCTTCCTGCTGTGAAATTAATGTACTAGCTCCCTCATGGCCAAGTGGTAGAAAAATATAAAAGTGATTTTGCCTAAATACCAATTTCTCTGCTGCACTTTGCTAAGCAGAGCTGATACATCACTCCTGGTGCTCTCTTTGGATAATGTCAAACAATAATGAGGCAGAAAATACAGACTTCAAATATGGCAGGACAATAATACTATAATAAAATAACTGTCTCTGAGTTTCTTTAACAACATTTATTGTTAAACAACTGCACTGAAATCCACCCCAGCTTACCAGCTTTTGAATGAAACAACGAACAGTCCCAAAACTGTTGACATTTTGACTATGACTTTTAAAATACATTCATCTCTATAAAGGTTAACCTAAAATATCTTGAGAGCTCTGTCACTTTCTTTCAATTTATTCAAGTCCCTCAGCAACCAGGACATAGTCACTCCACATAAACTATGCCTCCTAAGTGCTAGATTTGAAGAGGATCTTGCCTCAGAAGACACTGCATATGGTGGCAAGGGACAGCTCTTGTTTTTCTCGACATTTTCGTAGCTTGGCATTTCAGAGAAAAAAGAGCTTGTTAAACAGCTAGTTAATATGCTGGGAATGACCTTGCAAAGGGAAAACAGCATGAGAATAAAGTTCTCATGAAACTCATACTTATGTATGTCAGCTTGGATAGACTGAAAAAGGATGGAAAATGGTGCGGAATATCCAAAGTTCCAATCCACCTACCTCTGACTTTGCCCAAGCAAGCTGTCAAGCTGCCTCCCTGTATAAGAAAGAATTTGATGGCCAGATCTTACATGCTCTGTGCTTTGCATGAAGGCTGGTGCCCCATGATGGCCACCCTGGAGGCTAGGCTCCAACTGTGCCTTCATTCCAATTAGTGATCCCCAGCCCATGCTGACCACAGCAATAGGAGCTTCTCCCAGAATAGTTTGGTGGCAAGGAATATATTATGTTTTAATTTAAAAAGATTGAGAAATGGAACCCAGCACGTGGAGAAAAATTCTTTGGAGAGAATACATCTGTGGTCTGAGACCAATCAGATCCCTCTGTCTTGCTTCTGCTGCTCAAGTGGAGAACATGCCCTTAACCAGAATATATCCTCTCCCTCAGGACTTAATACAGATAAAAACTTCAGGGACCAGATTCTCAGATGGTATAAATTGGCATAATTTCATTAACTGAACCAGCTAGACCCTAATATCTGGTTGCTGCAAGCTGCATTTGGGATGCTTCTTTTCCCACACTTTTCTGGATGACTATCATCCTTCTGTCTGACCATCACTACATTATGGTAACCACAGAAGAGTGGTTTTTTCCCTAGACAGAATCTGACCACAAAACAAAGAGTTGTCAGAGGCCTCAGGAAATTAGCTGGTCCATCATCTACTCTGCATCAGGATTAGCTGTAGTTGTACTGTAGACTTGTTCTGTATCTTCAGATACCATAGGCTATGGATACTCACAAGAGTTTTGGTTTTAATGGCTGAGCAATTTCATTCATAGCAAGACAAAAAGCAGAAGGAATCTGAACTTTTACAGGTGCAGAGCAGATTTGGAGGCAGGTGCTCACCAAGACCCGCCTGGATATTGGAGTGGGATTGGGCTGGGAAATAGGAAACACTGGGATCCAGCAGAAGCACTTGTTTTGTGTTTGTATAGGCAAGTGTAGCAAACCGGCACTGGCTACTGCTGTCAGTGATATTCTGAAAGCTTGGAAGAAGTGGAAGATACTCTGTGTGGTTGGGACAAGGGATTATTTGGGTTAAACCGATGTGCATGGATTAAGGACTCAACAGTTTTCTGAAGCTGTGGGAAATTAATGATTATTCTCCTTCTGAATGCTTGTTGTTTGTTGATTGTTAATCCAGCTGTCACACACAGTGTGACACAACTGTGTCTTAGCTCTCTCCAGACCAATTTTTTTTTAAATCTGTGGCAATGTGTTCCTGATGGATTCATGCAATGATTTATCAAGCACAAAACTAGCCACAAGAAACAGACTGAGATCTATGAAAGGTCATTTCTTCAGGTAAAACCCATGAAACTGAATTACTGAATGCAAAGAGTCCTCCAGGGAAAGTGTTTCTGTGCAGAAGAAAATAATTGCCATTTTTCATTTGTTCTACCAACATTTTATCTTATGCTCAGCTGGAGTTTGAAAACCTAAACCAATAGCAAGACACCAGACCAAGTGTCCTGACTTTGCAGTAACACCCCCACAGCTGAAAAATAGTGGGCTGACTACATTGATGACACAGACAAAAAAGAGAAGTCCTTCTTGCCAGTAGAACCACTACCATATGATTATTAATTTACTTTAAGTTCAGCAAATCATCCTCCAGTAATTACTAGTCTAATCTAATCTCGCTTGCATTTTAACATCCAATTAAAAAGACATATACCACAATAAGCATAAAAAATCAACCAACCTGCAGCAGCACCAAACACACATACACGTCCACAAACCTGAACGGGGAATAACACCTGACAGAAGTTCTCAAGAAGATGATGTTATCTGTCATTCCTCTTGGAGCCTCACTGTTACTTAAATCAGAGTAGACCATGCATGGACTTTTTCCAAAACATACAAAGGCACAAGTCATAACCAAAGATTTCAGTCAATTTTTTCTGAAGGATCCACAGGGAGATGGTATCGTATGTTTTTAACTGCTCCAAAGTTAAGTAAAGTACTGAGGCTTGCTGAGGTCCAGGATAAGTTAAGTAAAGCTACTAAAGTACTGAGGCTGGCTGAGGTCCAGGATCTGGGCATGTCCATGCCTGTGTGTGAAAGGGGAAGGTAAATAAAGCCATAAAACAATACAATGTATCAAGATATCAATTATTTTTTCCAGCAATTACACTAAGTCTACACCTTTAATTAAAATTAAATTATAATAGCTCTAGACCTCTGACCCATGTCAGGAAAGACAGTCATCAGCTTCTCGATGGGGCAATGTCAGACAGGGGATTTCTGTTCCCCAGGGGTCAGCTGTAAGCTGAAGATCTCAGCTGAACCACCACTGTGTGTTATTTGGAAAGTAGCATCCTCCTTTATGTGGTGGTGTGGAAATGCAACAAGACTTACCATAGCAGCTCATAGAAAAGACCAGGACACAACTAGAGGGCCAGGCTCCTGTTCCTGTAATGGGGGTGATGCAGTGATCCCATGCACTGAGCTAGGATTACAAGGCACAGCCTGAGATCCCGATCCTCTCCTCTTTCCTGCACTTCTTTGCCTTCTTGAAGTTCACAGTCTTCTCCCTAAGGAGATACCTGGCTGAGCTGAGCACTACTTTTTCCCAAAAGGAAACCAAAGGAGAAGTGACTGGCACGCTGTTACACGATAATTAATGACTGGTGAGCACTTGCCCACAAAGTGGAAGGTCACCTCCCAGTTCCCCCTTCTCAACATGATCACAATTCAGGCTTTCCTCTACCCACTTATACATAACCTCAGGCTTTTTCTCTCTTCCTGCTCCAGATCTGCCTTCCTGTCTGGGCCCAGCTCTGGTTTTGCCAACCCCAGTGCTGGTGGTTAGAGAATACAAATCGTGATGAAAACCATGGTTTGAATGCCTTCAGGATGGATGAGTATTGGATCCAGGTGCTTCCCAACACTAACCAAGAATGCCAGCCATTATGCTTGAGTGGCAAGCAGAAGTGCCACCAATGATGGCAGCAAGAGTGCTTTGTGGTGATCTCAGAGATGTGCTCAGGGGCAAAACCAGGCTGAAAAATGGTGGACTTCAGGTCTCTTCATGCTAAAAGTCTAGATGCTGAGGGAGTTTATGTGTGCCTACTTTCTCAGTGCAATCCCTTCATTTCCTGCATGTCTAGGGAATACAGGTACTTCACAGAATCACAGAATATACTGAGTTGGAAGGGACCCAAAAAATCATCAAGTCCAATTCATAAGTGAATGGCCCATACAGGGATCAAACCCACAGCCTTTGTGTTATAGCACCAGGAGCTAATAGAGTTAGGCTGTGCTGAAGAGAATGCCTTTTGGATTGCTTTCTAGAGGTAAGGTACCTATATTTCACCAAAATCCAATTTCACTAAAAGCTACTACTAAAACAGATACCTAAGAGTTTTATGTCATAATAGCAACAGACAGTCTTGGTTTATTGGGATAGGAATTAGAAATGGCATTAGGTGTAATTTTAAATTAACTCAAGCTAAATATGAGAAGACAAATATTATCATTCTGCCAGGGTGCTTCAAATCATGTGTTATATGCCTGGTTTTAAGCATTGGACCTTAGGTATTAAAGATAAAGGTATATACTGCCTCAGGAGAGTTCAGCAAATCCCTTTTTCTAAAATATGTAACAACCAAATTTAGCCCTGGTGTAATTCTGGTGCTTTCAATCCCAAGAGCTCATTTTGCTTGCTGTGTATTTCCAAGTTGGGAAAAGACTCAGGAAACAATAGGAAAAATGCCTTTCTGTGTCACAGCACCTCTCATGCTAAAGCCTAGGCACACACACAAGATCTGTGACATATCTGGTGTACCATGGACCAGAGAACTGTATCTTTCAAGGGATCTCCTAAGATTAAGCCTCAAAACATTCTGTGTGACCTTGGGAAAAGCACTTCATTTTTCTCTGGCTAAGTCTATTGTATAAATTAAACCCCTCCAGGGGGATGTTCCAGGGCATTGGAATTCAATCCTGTATAAACTGTTGACATAATCCTTGGCATCAGTTTTGCTGAAGCCAACTGGCAGTGTCCCAGACAATTCCGCACACAGCTCAAGAGTCAGCACAACCCAGGGCCATCCCTGGCAGATGTGAAGAAGGCCAGCCCCTCCACTTTGGAGGGAAACTCAGGGAACACAGCCTGCTCCGTGCCAACCTCTGTGCTCAACAGCGAGCCTGGGCATGTTTTGTTGATGAGTACAAACACATCTGATCCACCTAAAATGGGGATAATGTATTGTTTCCTTTATAAAGACCTGTGTGATTTAAGCATGCAACTACCATTATAGTTATTGCATACATATAGCTGGACTCCCCATTAGATTATTTGAAAGCACTTGTAAATGAACTGTTTTTTCCCTCTCTGAATACCAGGGAACAGCTGCCAGAAAATACATCCTATAGGAAATTCATGCTCACGCCTACAGGTAATGCCTGCCAGAAAAAAAACAAGGGAGTAGCACGGTGGCCTATAGGGCAAGATTTCTAATTTTCTGCTTTGTAGGTGCAGGAGAAAAGATGTTTATGCATTGTTCTCCTCCCTGTGAGAGAGCAGGGTGGTCTTGTCCATCTCCAGAGATCCTTTTCTTTAACTGATGCTCTCTTTCCCACCTGGCAATCTTGCCATGGCCATAGGAGGCATCTGTGCTTGTGTGATGGATGCACTTTCATCACTGCAACAGCTTTGAGCCAACCATCCCCTCTTCCAAAAAAGAGCTCAGTTGTAGAGCAGTTGGTGATGCTGCAGATCTGCTCTAAAGGCCAGAAAGCAATAACCTGCAATTGATGCAGAGGAATGGAAAGGAGGAATAAGCAGAGAGAAAGCCCCCACCTCCTTTTAGAGTCACTGCTTCCCTTCATCCTTGCCAAGTGTTCTGGAGCTCTTCACCGTCTGAGCCTGTCACTTGAAAACATTTTACTCACAGATCCTACCAGATGCACAAACAATTGGTATTTCCTCCAAGTGCTTTGGACTTCAGTGGGTTAGGAGCTGGGTTCAAAATTCAAGTCATATTTCATCCACCATATTCCAGCAATCAGTGAAAGGCATCACTTATGGGATGGGACACTGGAGGTTTGTAACAGCTCCTTCTGGCATTAATTACCAGCCTCCACAGTCAAGGACTACCTTTTTGGCCAAATGGACACACGAATGATTGCCATCACTAAGCCACTTCTGTTTGCTTATCCTGAAGCAGCAGGCTCTGTCACTGTCCCACACACTTCTGCCAAGCAGAATTGAACTGGCTACTCCTAATTTAAATTTATGCAACTTTATATGCAAGTAGTCTTTCTAATCAAAACTACATACATATATTTGTTTCGTAATAAAGAATAATATGGTGTGCAATACCATACTGATACTTTCAAACAATCCTATTTTGGAAATGTGCCACTCTGAGGCTTTTGATCCCAGCAGCATACACACAATTTCCTTCAGCATTGTCAGCCTTCACCTCTATACACTCTCTGTGTGCAGGTGCATTATAACAGGAACTATTTTTATTAAATACTTTCTGTGTAAAAAAACCAACAAAAATCAAATTAGTGATAATTATTATGGCAGTTCTTTCTCTAAGATTATGGAAGAAACCAATCTCTGACAAAGGAAGACACTTAGCTATGTCTTGATCCCTTAAACAGTTGTCTAAGTGTTCACTAGCCCATTTTACAGGAGTTGTTTGCAAGTGGCTTTCATCCTAAAATCATGCC
Source organism: Pyrgilauda ruficollis (assembly GCF_017590135.1). NCBI lineage: Eukaryota > Metazoa > Chordata > Aves > Passeriformes > Passeridae > Pyrgilauda > Pyrgilauda ruficollis. The sequence goes on along the minus strand of NW_024523822.1, from coordinate 9,146,447 downwards.
CTCTGCATAGATGATCCTGTTGCCTTCATGATCTGCTGCTCTCTCGTCTCAGTTCTGAATGAAGGAATAAAATTATTCTTGCACACTTTGAAGGATCAACTTCCAAAGAAATCTTACAGCTGCACAGAAGACAGAATGGTTCAGCCAGTGGAGAATTGATGGACTGGCTGTAACAGGACTTACTCCATCACCACACCTCTCTCTCTTCTGATGGCAATATAAAAGTAAATAATGAACCTACAAAAGCTGAGTTTGGCACTAGTTCTGTATGAAAAATGAGGATGCTTCATTGCTCTCAGAAATTTTTAAATTAGATGGATTATCAGCTACTAGGCAGGCTACTTTTTAAAGTGTTCTTTTGGCGAAGTGCCCCTGTAGACTGTAACAAATTGTCCAAAACCTTCTTCTACCCACTATTCCAAAAGCTGAAACTTTCTACAGCATTTGCAAACAGCTGCAGTTTTCAGAAAGGCAGAAATACTCTCAAATTTAGCTACATGTTTGGCAACCTCTGTCCCAGACATTAACAGGACTCCAGCCATTGCTCTCCCACCTCACAAAAAGAATTGCTTTCGACTGACAAAGCTTGAATTTTGACTCAGCCAAACTACAGCAGAGGTACATACAATCCGTGGCCAGTTGGCACTAGCTCAGTCCTGGAGCTGATGGTACCTGCCCTTCAGATTTTCCAAAGGAGAGTAACCCTTGCGTCACACTACTCAATGCCTCTTTTGTTCTGGTTCTAATCCTGTGTCCAGCCATGGGTTTATGTGACTCCTGAATTGCTGTCAGCAGGAAAGATGCCACTCCGTGCCATTTACAAGAGATTCAGCACCTGCAGGCTCAAGCTATGAGTCAAAAACCACAATTATGGGAAAGTAAGTCATGCACAGAGCAGCGAAAGCAAGCGTATCAGAGTAATGCCTATTATACAGAGCGAAAGCAGCGAGATGAAGGAACCGTGTTGTTAAGAGAGAGAAAGAGAGAATGAGAGAGAATGTAGGTATTTAGGGTGAAACCAACTCCATTTTTATTTTTTTAAAAATTATGTGAAAAAACCCCATATTTGGGTTATTACAGAAAAGGAGACACTTGGTCCAAGTCATACTATTTTCACGAGACAAAAAGTTTAGGTGGTATCACTTTTTTTTAGTGAACCAGCTGTGGAAGACGACGGTCCGGGATGGGTGAATCGGCCCCGTCTGGGCGCTCAGGAGCTCCCGGGCACCCAAGCGCGGCCATTTCCTATTCCTTCCCAAGGCCCAGCTCCCGGATCCCTCCCGGCGCCCCGCGGAGCTCCGTGAGGCGGAGCGAGCTGCGCGCGCTCGGCGCCATGGCCGCGCCGGGCCGGGCGGCGGCGCAACGCCGCCATCTCGCGGCGGCGGTCGCGGGGAAATGGCCCCCGCGGGGGGAGCGGGGCTGTGAGGGGCTGCGGGCCAGGGCCAGCGGGCCAGGGCCAGCGGGGGCTCCGCAGGCTGCGGGAGCGGAGCGGCTGGGAACAACGGGGGAACGAAACCCACAGGATCGGGGCGCCAGAGCGCCTCCTGAGTGAGAGCCGGGCTGCGGGCCGCCTGCATCCCTCCATGAGCAGCGCGCCGCTCGCCTGAGGCGAGCAGGGCAGCTTTTACTTGACATAGAAATTGACATCTTCCCGGAAAATTTAGTAAGGGAAAAGGAAAAAAAAAAAAAAAAAAAGCAGATCTACATCTGATGGGAAGAAAGGACTTTCTCGCTCTTGCTGGCTCTGTCACAGCCAGATGCGCTGTGGTGTTATTTCACAGAATCACACAGTCAATTAGACTGGAAAAGGCCTCTGAGATCATGAGTACAACCTATGAGCAAACCACCACCACATCAACTAGACCATGCACTGAGTACTATGTCCAGTCTCTCCTTAAACACCTCCAGGGACAGTGAGCCCACCTCCTCTCTGCGTAGCCCATTTCAGTGAATGATCGCCCTTTCTATGAAGAAATTCCTCCTAATGTCCAACCTGAACCTCCCCTGGCAGCTTCAGGCGATGTTCTCTTGTTGTGTTGCTGGTTGCCTGGAAGAAGAGGCCAATCCCCATCTGGCTACACCCTCTGTTCAGGGAGTTCTAGAGCATGATAAGGTCCCCCCGAGCCTCCTCAGAGCTCGCAGATACCATGTAGAGAGAGGGCTGCTCCACCCCATTTCCCTGCCAAACTGCATTGCTTTGAAATTTCTCCTACCATTTTCCTGCCTCTGGCTGAATTTCAGCTTGAAATTTTCAGCTTGAAAAATTTGTTGTGCCAGGACCAGAACTGGTATGGGGTGAAACACTTCTTGCCCATGTTAAAATCACGTACAGTCATTTTGCACGATCAACCACCACAAATTTGTGCAAACTTGAGTGAGTTCCTACTTTGAGGCATGAATTTGGTAAGGAGCCAAAGGAATGTAACTTTAGCCCAAACTATTAAAATGTTAAAAGATGTAGAAAATGTTCTTCACAGTAGGAAATTTTTAGACTTTGGCAGCTAAATTCCTTGGAGATGTATTAAATTCTAGCATAGGACCACCATGTATAAAGGTGACTTTCCCTTCCAGTGCTGCCTTTGGGTGCTGCAGGCTGCTGCTGTATGGTTGGGTGCCTTGAATTCCTCCATTTGGTGGTTTGTGTGCTTAACTACCCCTAGTGATGGTTCACAGAAAGTGGCAGCTCAGTGCCATCAGCTCAGGGACTGTCACACCCTCTGCTCAAGCAGAGGTGGTGTCATACCGTAGATGTTTCAGCTGTGACCCGTGTCACCCGCGTACCATGACCCATGCAGGTGTGGATATGAGGTCATGTGGTGGATTTGTTTTCCAGTTTGGTCTTGAAAAACCTGGGCAGTTAAACATTCACAGAAGTTAACATAAAGGTCACAAAGCCACATAAACCACTCCAAAACACAGAGGCTGGCTGTGCAGCCATCATTCCAGCCCTTGTGCATCAGCATTAAAGGGTGTCTGAACCTCACACTTCTGGCTTTGGCTGGATGGGGTTCGGTCTCTGGTCCCCTCTATATCACAGTGATGGGAGCCCTGGGCATGTAAAGATCAGTGCTGTGATAAGTGCGTGTGAAACTGAAAGGACCAAGCCAGGGAGTCGTGCAGCCAGACCGCAGTCCTGCCTTCCCACAGCCCCCTTGCCACGCTTCCTCATGGGCTAGGCAGGCTCATGCTCTTCACGGGCATGAGCAGGACCAGTAGTTTCCTGGTCTCTGAGAGGTCACGTTTCTGAACCTAAGGTGGACGTCAAGAACCCAGCATTTCTGCTGTTAAAAAAAGTGCGCCGCCAAAATACGAGAGATCACTAATTCATACAAACATGCCTTTTCAGTTTGCAATGAGCTCTGCTGCTGAGAGCTCCGTGACTTGGAGGAGGACAAGGACGTTCAGCTTCTATCGGAGAAACCAGCTTTCACCCTCCACAAGGACACAGCAGGACAATGCCAGAAACGCGGGCCATCGCAGCCGTTCTCCGCCGCAGAGGAGTGAGTCGGGCAGCAGCGGGGATTCCCTCTCCGTGCGCGGTCGGAGCCCACCCCCTGCTGGGGGCTCGGCTCCGGCTGCCGCCGCGGCCGCGTCCCTGCCCTGCGGCCCCGCGCTCCGCAGGCTCATGCCGTTGGTATCCGCAGCACAGTTTCCGTCTGGCTGCACAGCAGGCAGCTCTCTGGAGCACAAATACCCGGCTTGCAGTTGACAGCACGCTGCTTTCCTACACACAGCCGTGCTCTGCGGTCTCCAGCAAAAACTGGCCAGAGACTCAAGCCATTAATTTTGAGGACTTGTGAAAAAATTTATATCAGAAGAATTTTTCCCTTCTACATTTTGTTATATGCAGATAATAATGAGTTTGGTTTGTTTGTTTGGGTTTTGTTTTTTTTTTAATATATATATTTGGTATAGTTTTGGAGTTCACTCAAGATGTATGACTATCCGACATCATTGCTATGGCTCCAGTAAGGAAGCAGCTTATCTGGAGGGTCAGGGAAATCCCAACCTCTGGTTGCCCTGGTTTCTTTCAGTGAGGAGGGAATGAAAATTACCAGCTCTTTGTCAGTGGAATCTCACATGTTTGGGAAGTGACTAAGCTGTGGTTTAGGGGAGACTGTCTTTTATAGATGAACAAGAAGAAAAAAATGCTCAATGTGTGTGAAGTTAGAGATCAAAAATCTGAAAATGGTAACAGAGCTCAGGAAAACCTCTGGAGTGGGTTGTCTGTAAGGGCCAGTAGGGTGGAGAGAAGGCACAGCAGATTTCAGAAACATTGCTTGTGTAGGTTTGACTTCTTGGATTGATTTTTCCCATGAAGACAGACACAGTTTCAAACCCTGAAACCCAAGTGCTTAGTACACTGCAGGTCTTCCTTTATATATCCAGTTGTGATACATATGAGAATATTGCTTGTATTCCACCAGTTGACTGTGGAAAGACAGTACAACTATGCTTCACAGGGCATGTAACAAAGATCTTGATAGTCCTATATCTAGAACAAACCAGAAAATGCTGTCAATTGACCAGTTTCCTTTCAGACAAATTCATAAAATCATGCTACCTTGCAGTTCTCAGGACAAATCAGTAACAGGCTGCAGAGAGACCTCCTGTGAGTTTCCGTCTTGCCTGTTCAATAGCACAAGAAATTTTTCTGGGAGCTTCTGGTGGGAAGACCATTTCCACTGTAGCCTGAGATTACCTAGACTACAAGGCTTCCACAAGAAACTGCTGCTCCAGAAGGTCCCACAGATCAGCTGTCTAAGCAGAGTGAGTCTTCCTGCTTTACTTGTGTTTGCATTGATTTTCAAGAGTGCTCATGTTTCTGCCAAGGCTCAGTGGAAGGAAGGCCTGCAGGACTTAACCATCCATTTGAACTGAATTTGTGCTGACTCTTGGACCCACAGGATATAATTTCTGGTCAGCTGTAGCCTTTCCTGCATGCTGGCACATTAAGTGGTGGCTCTCTGCATTTCTGAGAACTGTAGGTTATAATTTCTAGTAAAATCAACCATTTCTTCCTACTTTTCTACTATTCTTCTGCTTTACCAAATGATTCAATAAATGATTTTAGCTCCAATGTGAAGCATTGCTGCACTTTGCCTAGAAGCCTGAACTGGCAGCAGTGAGGAACTTCCATCTGTAGGACTCGGCTCATCTTGTACTTCTGTTCTCACCTTTGGCTTATCCAAATGTAGTACCTCTGGGGCAGGAGCTGAATTCTGCCTTGTGTTTGTCGCACCCAAATGATCCTGCTCCTTAAACAACAGGGCTTCTGATTCTTTAATGCAGTGTCATAATCCTATGGGAACCTTCAAGTCCTGCTGGGGTAAGAGGTGCCACATTGCCAAACAGCCTGCAGGGTATGTGGTGGCTAATTTATTACAGGGTGACCCAGGCTGATCTGAGCCATAGCCTGCTACTGCATATCCATCCAGGAAATATGGGGTGTTCTTTCCAAATTTTTTAATTTCCTGGTTTGGCAGGATTCAGGTTTTTTGATAAAGTTACAAACTCCGTTGACAGGCTGAACCGAAATAAGGTCAAAGTACACAGAAATTATAACTGGAAATAAAGCTTGGCAACTCTGAAATAAAGACCTATTTTGACCTCTGATTTTTTAATAAAAGCAAGACATTTAATTTTACCTCACTTTCCACCAGGGTAGCTAGCAAGAACCAGAACAGAACATAACTCTGACTAGTTGTGCACATGCATAGGTAGGAACCAGATACTAAGCAGTGTTCATAGCTGAGTGGGATGGAAGGAGCCTTCAGCTGGGGCTTCAGGGTACTGCTACTGTGTAAATTAGAAGCAGCTCCATTCTGTCTCCAGCATAAGTGATAAACAAGTCATGAAAGCGGTAAGGTTGAATTATGTCATTCTTGAGCACAGTAAGCTCCTGTTAGTGGGCTGAAATTTGTTCTTTTGAAGCTTTGGAAGTAGCTTTGGAAGTTAGCATGAGGTGTCTCATGCTTTTGGCTAACAACGCATTTGTTGACTTCTCAGATGTCATGTGAAGGGCCTGCTCTCTGTCTTCACTGTCTGTGACATCATATAGGCTATGCCAAAAATACAGCCAAGACAAGCACTTTCCTCCAGATGTAAGCTGCCTCGATTGTAACTCCTGCACACTGTTAATAGGCTTCAGTAAGTTTGAAAACCAGCATAAAACACAGATTTCTCTGAACTTAAAACTTTGTTGTTTTTACAGTGTGTTATGTTTCTGGGCAGGAAATCTTGATTAGATGCCAAGTTGGTAGGATATTCAATACCCCCCTATAAAATGTTTATAGTTGGGCGTGTATATCTAAGTGGACCTTTCTGTTGCTAAGTGAACATGATTAAAAGAATCCCTCATCTGAGAATCAGCTACAGAGTGCAGAGAAATTCCTTCCAATAAACAGTGTAAGCATAGGAGAGCCATTCCTGTCAGAGCCTCAGGTCCAGAGTTCTTCCCAGTATCTTCAGCATTTCCTGGTGTATAGACCTGAGCTTTAATTTAGTTCATAGAACTAAAATCACAGAACTGTGATTAAAGCTATGCACATAATTGGCTTTCACAAGTATGAACCAGAAGCTTGATCCTACCCTAACAAAGGCAGATCCTTAGGGGTTCTACTATCACAACCACAGCAGTAACTAAATAGCAGACATCAGACTATTTTTCATAAATATGTGCTTTTACAATTTTTCAGAAGTATAGAATTTGCATGTAAATTTGTAACTTATGTCTGCGGCTCAGTTGCACAAAACAATGTGTCTTCTTATACTAGGTAATACTATTCACATGACACTATTACAACTGTAGGGTTGTAGAAGGTCAGCTTTACAAATACCCTGCCCTCATTCATATCTTATAAGGACATGCTAAAACATCTCCATTATGTAGTTTGCAAACATGCCAAACTAGTGTATAAAATATACTCCATGGTTAAATGATCTTACTATTCCATGAGCAGAAACTATGTGATCATCCTCACATTAAAATTAGCCTCTTTATGCCACTTTTGCATTCAAAAATATTTGCTCATTTATAGAAGCTGAAATACGTTTTAGAGAGGCTTTTCAAAAGTATCCTTGGTTTCCGTTTGCTACCCATTATTGCAGAAAGCCTTTCTATAAGCTGAGTATCTTAGTAAGGAGACGCGACAGAGCTGGCACACAGATGTGCCAAGTGAGCTCCTCCCAAAGCTGCGATGTCCTGCAGGACAGGCCAAACCTCCAGCAGCCATTGTGAGCGCCCAGCTCTGGGTGGTTTTCAGTCTGGGTGCCTTCAGGAGTCCCACCTGTTGTTCAGTGTCTCAGGCCTTGCAGAAGTCTGACTGAGGAGCAGATCCACAATGGCTGTGACCCCTGGCCGCACGGTGGCTGTGTCACTGCTGTCCTGCAGCCTGTGTGCTGCTTACAAGGGGTCACTGATGACAGTGCATTTGGTCCTGTCACAGTCTCTTTTTATGTGTCTCAAACCCCTCATAGAGCATGGTACATTAAGCAATCAGCTAAGCAAATTGGACCCAGGAGTGTAGTGGAGCATACTGCAGAGAAAGGCAGCAAGCTGCTGGGAAAGCTGCATGTGTGACCTTACACAGCACTTGTCCTTTTGTGACTGGCTGAGGCCAGCGATGCTCTCGGGAGGACAGCTGCATACTCACTTCTGGGGCGCTGGTGCCAAGCCACTGGAATTCTGCCACTGTAGCTAATGAACTCCCTTAGGAACCTCTGAGTTAGGTTTAACATTTTGCACAATGCTTTTATTCCCAAATGCACCAGTAAGGATGTCCAGCTGCACAAGACTTCACAGGACACACACTACACAGCCAAAGGTTAATAAAGCTGAGATACAAACTTAAAACTTTGTCCTTTGAATAGTTCCCCAGATAATGTGATTTTCCACCAAATTAGCAGCAGATGAATTACCAGGGTTCTGCTGGCTTGTCTGACATGAAACCTGTTCTGCTTGAGGAAAGGAAGAACTTTCACACAAGGATGCTAGAGAGCATGCAGTTGGGGAGCACTGCCACCTCGCTGTTAGTCAGACAGAAGAATGCCCCTCTTCAACACAGACTCCAGTTCAGCCAGAACACTCACCCTAACAGTCTCTGCCAGGTTCCCTAAATACTGTCTGTAAGAGCAATGGGTAAGTAGAGAACTGGGTGCATTTAGTCTGCATTTAGTCTGCTGTGTCCTGGGTTCCAACACTTTTAGAAAGCTCTTATGCTGCAGTTAGTACCTGGACAAGGTAAGTTGTGACAATCCATTCCCTTGGCACCCAACAGGCACTAATGCCCATGCAAAAGAACATGTAGGTACTTCTGTTCAGCTCCAAGCAAGCAAAAAACACTCCACAAGCACAGGATGATGATAAAACCAAAGGGAATTTTGATGTTGATTTTGACCAGCACAAAAGCACATCCTTTTTGTTAGAGACTCCATGGTGAAATTAAATTGTCCTCCTGGCTCTCCTGCTGTCCCTGTGGGTAAAATCGTGTGTGTTTTAGCCTCTGCCTAAACCTAAGGCTTTAACTACAGTTTACCTTTATTCTCTGATATAACTCCTGCCCTTAGGTACTTTGCCAGTAGCTTCCTTAGAGTTTAATGTACCATCTTTAGCCTAACATTGGCATGACTTCTCAGCTCTCTCTCAAAGTTCATCAGTAGAGAGGATTATATATTTGTAAAACATTACAGTGCTTTAATAAGTGAAAAAGTTAATGGTGGAATTTTTGTACTTAATGCTATCTCTGCACGATCATTGTTTATCTTTTCAGAGGGAACCTGCAGTATCTGTTGTAAAATCACACAACAAAGGAATACTTCCTTTCCTGCTCTGGCCACACCAGAAAATAAAGGGTGGCTGGCTGGAAAAAAGGTAGAGATACAGGAATAACCATAAGTGAAGTGGTCAAGAAGCTAACAACATTTAATGTGTGCAGACTGAGAGAAGAAACAAATTTATCTGCATCAAGGGTTTTGAAGAATTTATGTAAAATACAGATTTTAAAATTTAGGAGTGCTGCAACCTGACAGCAGAACAGTAAGCACCATACCCATGCTTACTAGAAACACAGATTATCTTGGCAGAGAATTATCAGTGTTTCTACAATCATGAGCAAGCCTTAGAACAATTTTTGATGGGAAGAATAATTAAGACCTAAAGGTAAGTAAAAAATTATGTAGATAAAATGATTAGGGCAAACTCAGCTGGTATCTCTTGTTGATTTCCCAGGCATAACTTTTTTACCTGGATGCCAACCTGTCAAGCTAACTTGCTAAGCCAGGCTGATTTCATCACTTACGGTGATTACGGTGATTCTTGTCTTGGACTGGTCAAATACCTTTAGAACTTAGTTATTCACTTATTAAAGTGTATAAGGAGCCAGCACAAGACAACATGGGCACGCAGTTTCTGAGTGGCAAGGAGAATGATATTGGCATTCCTCAAAGTGTTGTACCTGATAATCTTAAATGTTTTCATTTATTACTGTGGCACAGGTGAGAAAGTTTTGAAGCCTTGTCAGCATGAAAGACGGATGGAATATTAAAAGCACTGCATACCACTGGTACCTAAAGCAGTGCAAATAAGGTGGCATTTTTTGGGCAGAATACAAGGCATATATGAAAGCAGGAGCTATTTGGAGGTTAAATGTCAAAAGCAGAGAGTTAATTAGGCTTCTTTGTTAGTGATACAGAAAGAAAAGCACTTCTGGAAGTTCAGTCTTATTACTTGAGAAAATTTCTCTAACATTAATCGCCTGTGGGAGGTGTTCATGCACTGAAAAGGTAAGTATGAAACCTACTGTTCAGTCAGCTAAAGCTATGTCACATTAGTCTGACCCTCAGAAGAGTGTCTGGTCCAAAAAGGCCACTCATAGCTCTGAGAGGCTGCAGCAAGGAAGGAATGAAGGTAGTGGTTGATCACATCATGACACTGATGAGATGGTTGTGAAAAAGGCAGACACTTTATATATCCAAAAAGGTTTTTCTAAAGCAGAGTACTGACTTCCCAGGCATATATAACCAGAACTCAGCACAGTTCGACACACCTGTACTCAAGGAGGAACAACTCAAGACTGCACCATGGGCAGAGAAAGCTACAACCATCAATGGGAGAATGAAAAATAATTTATCAACACTGCCTAAATGAACTGGGCTTGTTTCCTCTCACAGAGTGAAGGTTGAGGGGGGCTCTGTCACCTTTTTAAATGGATCATAGCAAAGGAAGAGCTTTTAAAATTCCTAATATTATGTTGGTGAAGGATTATAGTCTGGTTAAGAATAAATTTGAACTCAAAATACAAAGTTCTGAAACTATCAGAGCTTTTGGTATTGTCCAATGACCATTTTCAAAATGTTGCTTGATATGTTTGTAATCAGGGTTTTTTTGGTTTGGATTTTTCTCTGAGATAAATATCATAGCAAAGGGTCCTACAGAAACAAGAATGTTTCACTATTATTAAGACCCTTATAATGGGATCTTGCTATCTCCTCTTTATTTCTGGTTCAGGCTTCAATATTGTACCTTCTCAAGCATGTTCCCAGTATCAGTCTATTAAAGAAGTTTTAGTTGGAAAGGTTATTTCCTGATAATAATAATTATCAGAAAGATAATTTCCTGATGAGTTTTGCTGAGCTGCTAGTGTTGCCTGAGAAATACTTACCAGCAGCTCACTCCCAGAAACTCCTGTGCCCAAGAGGCAGGATGTCAGGGGAGTTCTGATGCTCAGTATACATAAATAGCAGGGTGACATCAGACATTAGGAATCCTTGGTAGGCAGTAAACTGGTACTTGTCTGTGACAAGTTACCCTAGCAGCCAGCAGTTGCTTTTCAAGTCAGCATGTGTTGGAAGCTGAATGAGCGAATGCTGTTTCTGAACTGTTTGCAAATATGCTGACTTGTGGCCATCATTAAGAATCAGCCCCACTAGTCTGGGTTCAGTGTGTAAGAGGTGGTACTTCCTTTTGTGCTGGCATTTCCACAGCATCCTCAGGTAGAAATTTGCAAGTGCAAATAAAGTGGAGGAAAGAAAAGGAGCATATTAAAATTTTACTTTGAAGAATTGCAACCCAGCTCTTTTCATGAGCTTTTAAAGATCTTCATTTCAGTGATACAGGTGTTACCTAATGTTTGATTAAAATCTAACATACAGACAGATTAGAGTTGTGAACTCAAAGTGGTTGCCACAGGTCAGACTGTCTTCTCCTGGAAATACACTTCAATTGATCCTCTCTCCTAGTACAGGGTAAGTCAAGGATTTGCAAAGATAAAATAGATGAAGGCAGACTCTTCTTGAGAACCCTTTCTCTGAAAGAAAGGGTGAACTGGATGAGATGCAACAGAACAAATCACTTAGTTCACCGTTGTTTTCCCATCACTCTGCTCTGAAGGATCACGGAGACATGGGCAAGTGTGTCTTGCCACCGGTCGGATGAACGTCTGCAGGTTGGGTCCTGTAAGAAGGATGCCAAAATGCTATTTACATTGCAATTTTTGGTCTGACTCTATGAAAAGGAGAAGATGTAATAGAGTTCTGGACCATGAGGCCATGAGGTTTGGCTCTCAAATTTTCCAGTAGTATTCTTGATGGGTCTGTTGTTGATGCAAACGTCTTTGGTATGTATTGGTGGCATGCTGATAGAGCTCATCCTCTGACCAGTAATGAAGGCCTAAAGTGGAGTTTGCAGAATACTTCTTTATTTTCTCTGCATCATCATTTTCTGTACAGAAATGCAAAACCTTCTTCCTGTTACATGCTTGTGAGATTCATAGAAACTCTCAGATTACTCTCCTTCTCCACCTCATGCAAGTCAGGCTCAGCTCTTACTCATGCAAGAAGTGAAAAATGTTGTCTGTCATCTTTCGATTTCTCTTTGTATGGCTTAATGAGTGCTGTGGTAGTGCAGGTTGCTCAGAATTGCTGTTGGGGGCATTGTGAGAATGCAGTGAACTTCTGCAGTTTTCCTAGAAAGTAGGACAGGAGCAAAGAGGCAGCAAGAAGCAGCTCTACAAGGCAGTAAAGAGGTGTGAGACTCCTCTGCGGGGGCTCTTCCTCACTGACTCATCTGAGAGCTGTACTCCCACTTGTCATTTGAAAATGAACCTCTACCCCTCCCTCGACTGTAGTTGTCCCTAACAGTGTTGGCGTCACCTTTACACCTCTCTCTCTCACAAGCGTGTGTGGGTGGTGCCAGCTTTGCACATGAAAACACTGGCTAGTGCTCAGCCTTGCTCTTTTGTTCTGGTAGTGGCCACCATTGGATACACTTTCTTTTATATTGTCAAAAATGTTTCAATCATGGCAAACATAGGGATGGAGACTACTGAAGGTGAGGTGCTCCTCCTAGCACACAGGGGGTAGCACCAGCCAGCAGAGACATGGGGGAAGGTCTCTGCTCTGGAGTTCCAGCACCTGCCTCGCTTTTTAAACACCCGAGAGACAGTCTTGCATTACATGTGAAATGATTCCATCAAAAATGATGACAGGGGAACATGGATCAAACTGCCAGATGGAGGAAAGGCATACTTACAAGACTCCTTGCTAATATTACCAAATGTTTCAGATGGGAGCACGGTGACTCACAGAAGGAAGCTGCTCTTCTTCTGTCCTCCATGCAGGTGCACTGATGGTGACAGCATACTGCCATCCCATGTGGGCGGCGGCTCTTTGAAACATGAAAGAAAGGAGTAAAAAGACCTGGAAATTTGAATTCTAGAATTATTTACCCTTAGGTTAATTCAGCCCTTCAGGCTTTCCATTGTCTCCTCAGGAGTGAAACAAACATTCTGATTCTACAGCTGAATGTGATGGCCAAGTCAGAACTTGGCAGGTCTGTCACTACCCAGAGTCAATGGCCTGAATCCTAAATGCTGACTGCAGGCACATCCCTTGCAGGGAGTGGCCTTTCAGGGATGTGACAGATGTGACCTTCCAGCCATGGGCTCCTGCTGCCCATGAGATCCACATAAAGCATCAACTTGTATGAAAAATCACACTATGAAAAGGCAGTGTCCATAAAGGAGACGGAGGAGTCCTGCAACTTTCTTGGAATAAAGGGAGAGAGTCTGGTGGTGCAAATGCCCGCAGGGCTTTCTCTCTCAAGGTTTTGGAGGGCACAGCCTCCTTTTGTCCTAAACTTCCAGCTGCATATTGCCCTCTTCCTTTCCCCATTGGCTGAGGTACTAGGAAGGTACAACCTTCCCAAACCACCTACCACATATTCCCACCTTGAACCTGTAATTTCTCCCTGAAGTTCAGAAACTCACTCAGGCTTGTGCCAACCCATTTGTCTATTTCAGGAGTCAAACTGTCCGAGTTCTGTAACAAACCTGTGGTTTGAAGTTGGTAGAGATACTAAGACCCATTTCAAAGACATTAACACTCATGCCCTCACCAAACATGGAGTTGCTTGTAAAGACATTAGCACACATCTTTCCTATCAAACTCATGTAAACCTGTAATCTCTTGGAAAGTTCCTGAATGGTGCTTAGCCTTTATGGATCGAATCCTTTACAAAGATTAGAAGCAGTGAGTCCAAGCATCTCTAGAATCACAAAATCCTGCTTCTCAACCCAAGGCCATTTGCTGTTAGAATGGGCACACAGGGAGCAGGAAACAAAACTCAGCCCATCACTCCTGCACAAACAGGATGCAGCACCAACACACCCAGAAAGGTTCAACAACATCTCACCTGAAAAATGAGTCAACAGATCAGCTTTTTGAGGACTGAGTAGAAATTTTCTGTTCCCAGGACAACAGCACTAAGCAAGGCTTAGAAAAGTGATGTTTTCTATTATTGTGGAAATGCAGTCTAGTCTGCAACATCCAGGATGGAGTCAGGCTGATTTCAGCATTACAGTCAGAGCTGACTTAATCAATGATAGTTTAATATCCTTCTCAGCTGCTGTTGTCATGGCTGCTGCTTCATCTTAGCAAGCATGTCACAGCCCAGACCATCTTAGGCCAGTGTGGTTTCCTCAAGGATGAGTCCCTTTAAGACATACCCACTCCAAAAAGTGGTATCCCATGTAAAGACCAAGATCAGGCTTGCAATATCCAGCATGAAAAATTACACAGGAACTCAGTGGTAATTGGAGAGCTATTTCTGTCCACAAATGTTTCATGGGTGGTTTTGGATTTTTTTTCCTAAACTGTAAAAATAGAAGGCATGATACTGAAGAAAGACATGCTTCTTTTAGGCTCTGGAGAAATTGTGCAGCAAAAATAAAAATTTATGCAAAGATTAATCCTTAAGTAGGAAGATATGGGTCTCTTTTAACACTACTTGACTTTTCCACAGGAGGTTTTGTATTTATAAGTGATTGTTCCTGCTCACACTGAAAACTTCTGCCTATTTATCTGCGTCCCTGGAGACTTCTGAACTTGTCATCAACCTGATATCCAGTCAGAGGAGCCCTTCCCCACTGTGCAATGAAAATTTATCAGCTTGTCCTTCAGCATGTCTCAACAACTCAGAGATTATTAACTCATCTTTCAAGTGATTAATACTTCTGGGTGTTTGAGAGGCATAACTCTGGTACTTGTGAGGTGCTGAGAGGCCACAGAAAAGACAGAAAGGGAATGCAAAGTGTGACAGTTTGGCTTGAGGGGCAGACTAACCCTGCTCTAGTTCAAGTCCTGTACTCACTCCACCTGGTCCTGTTTTAAATGGCCTCTGTAGCCCCTGCACCACAAACAGCCAACAGCCCCTTTTAATCTCCTTCCTTTGTATGACAATCCAGATCTTTGGATTCTCAAGGGAGTACATCTGAGAAAAAGTCATTTCACTTAGAGCTGCCTAATTATAGCTATGTTGACAGCCACAGTTGTAACTCCTCTGCTAAGAGATTTTTAGTATTCATTGGTAGGCACCTCATTGGTTGCTGCAGAGTACCTGTCAGTCATGATAATTACTAATTTGTTTTAACTTGCCTCAGAAGCATTCCTAGAATTTATGGCTGTGCTCTGAGTTGATACAGGCCTTGTTATTCCAGCTTTGCCTTCTTCTGTGACAGAAGTATGGCAGAAATGCAATATATATAGTCATCATGGCCTCTCTACAAGTGATGCACTAAGAAAATGCGCAACCCCAATGTATAGATGTTTCAGCCATGTACAACACCCAGCAGCACCTTACTATGAAATCACCCCTAGGATTGCTTTTGTGGCTCTGCCTGCATTTTGAACATACACACTGATAGGTGTGTGTATATAATTTTCCAGAAAAGCTGCTCTGTCTGTCCTTGCACATACGACTGAGGCAGCTAATAGGGCTGCTACATTCAAATGGAGTCAGGTCAAGCAAAGAAGAGCAAGGCAGGACAAAGGATAAAGACTTATTTCACAGCCAGGCAGGCATGAGTGCATGAGTCCAGTGCTTTTGTCTAAAAACTCTCATATCTTGCTCCTAAACTGACCCTGACAGCCTTGCAGAGAGCAAAGTTGCTTCACAAGATTGTCATGCCCCCTGTTACAGAAGGGGATGTCCACAACACTTCTTTACTGGAATGCAGTGGTACCAGTAAAGAGCACTCAGATCATGTAAAACACAGGGCAAGAGTAGCATAAATACAGAAATCTGTGCTATAATAAAAGGCTAATGTTCTAACCATAAAGTTGGAAATTAAGCAAAATTTCCCTTCCCCCCTGCCACATACTGCATGGCAAGCCTAGACCATGCTTCACCCCAGCCCGCACACCAGGACTTCTCCACAGCATGTCCCTGCCATTGGCCAACAAGCCTCCCCAGCAACTCTGATGCCTGTGAATTGTTCCCCCACAAGCCTCCCCCTCCACTTCCCACCCAGCTTTCTGCCTCCCACAGATATTGAGTGGCTTTCTGAGCCATGATGAGCATGAAAGAAGCTTTCCAGCTTGGCCCAGTAGAATTCCTTCCCCATTTTGTCTCTAATTTTTGAACCCCTGCAGTGGTGAGCCATGGCTGTCAGCCTGGAAAATGCAGTTCTCTGTGAACTTCCCTGAATTCCCTATGCATGGCAGAAGAAGGGATTTACATTCAACACCTCAGCTCTGCTGTGCTACTGGTCTCAGGAGAGTTCCCCAGGGATGTATCATAAATTGCTCTAAGTGTGCCAGAGTTGTGATTTTTTCAGCTCGGGTGCCTGTTACCCCTGTGTCCATCCTGACCAGAGGCAGTTTCCTTGCACACCCTGCTCCAGGTGCTGAGCTTTTGGAAGTGCCCTGGGCATCTGTGTTTAGTTGTAGAAATTCCAACAAGAGTAGCATGACATTTTTCTCACAGCTAGGGAGGGAGGAGTCCCTGGAGGGAGTGCAGGCTTACTTAGCATGTGGGCTACCCCAGTACAGTCATTCTGCCCAGATCAAGATTTCCCTCTACCAGCACCAGCCCTTTGCAAGAATCATCTGGGCCATAATCCCCAGTCCCAAAGTCTGAAGCATGGTAGCCATTAAGAATTTCAGAATTTAGAAGAGGTTCACTCACTGTGTCATATTACAGATATGCTGTTAATTATTTTGAGTGGGTATTGAAGCAGTAAGACTCTGTGTGTTCCCTGCAGGAGAAGAGTGCTCCAGCAGCATCACCCTGGCTTTTGATGCTATTGTTTTAACTCAAAGACCCATCATACAATCAGTTCTGCTACTGGTCCTTGAATCCAAAGAATTTCCCTTCCATCAAACAGAAAGTTTAATTTGATGAACAGACAGACATTTCAAAATGTGACCTTTCCCAAGGTGAAGTACTCAGTGGATATATTATTTATTGGTTTTCAATTTTTCCACAGGCAGACATGTCTATTTTGTC
Organism: Pyrgilauda ruficollis; assembly: GCF_017590135.1. Classification (NCBI taxonomy): domain Eukaryota; kingdom Metazoa; phylum Chordata; class Aves; order Passeriformes; family Passeridae; genus Pyrgilauda; species Pyrgilauda ruficollis. The sequence goes on along the minus strand of NW_024523822.1, from coordinate 9,129,664 downwards.
AGGAAGGTTAAACAGGAAGATGTTTAAAAATTCATTTAAGTGCAAATGCAGTCCTTACTAGTGTAGTAATTCTTTCTCTTAAGTACACATTTAAGAGCAAGATGTGCTTATACAGGAGGATAAATGATAGCTTGTCTGAGGCAGTACTGACAGCTTGCAGATATCCACTGCTGGATGCAGGTGCAGTTTAAATTGTCTCCAGCCCTTTCCTTGGGCTCGCTTGCCATCCATCTGCTCTCTGAAATTGGACCGTCCTTTAAGTGTGGAGTACCTCGGTTCATCTCAGCGTCCAGGCTCAGGTTCTTTGGAGGGGACAGCACTTGGGTGCTCCGAGCAGCTCCAGCCACACCAGCTGACCTTGCAGGGCTCTCATTAGCTGGGCCAGGGCCTTGTGCAGGGGTGCAGGTGAAGGAAAGGCTCTTCATTTTGGAAACATTGCTCTTCTTTCCCTCTGGGGTAGGAGCAGAGGTCACCTTGGAGGTCACATGCAGGCTTGTCTCTTCTGGCTCCTAAGCATCTTGATAATTGAGTGTGACTAATTCACAAGATTCTCTTTTCTTCCAGACCAGTGTAGCTTAAATTCTTCCCAGTTGGTTAAATAATACTTCCAACAGATGCAAGCAAAAACCCCACTAGTGGATTATGGCAAAGTAGAACAATTTCCTGAGAAATTAGTTCATTTGATTGGAAGTAGTACATTATATGCAGTAGTGAATCCTTTAGAACTAGGAAAATGTGCATGAATGATGCAAATAAGAGCAGCATTTTGTACTCATCTTTCTGGGAAAATAAGTCCTGACAGCTTGCTGGATTTGCCTCTTCTGGCTATTTATGATTGTGACTTAGAAACTCTTCCTGATTGAGTGTTCAGTCAAGTGAAAAGGAAGAATAAAACCAGCACAGGCTCTTATATGTTCTGTTATAAAAGCTGAGAGTGCCTGGCCCTTATTCTCCCGTGCCAAACTGGGGCTGGGCCCCTACACAGACTTTGTTCCGGAGCTCTGGCTGCTGACACCATCCTCCAATTGACACTGTGTAACACAGAATCATTAACATATGTTAAGCAAGTTTAAATTCCTTCATAATCAGGAGTAATCAGTAACACAGGATAAAAATAGTAAGTAAAAACTGCAGCCCAAGTGATAAAAATAGCTTGACTGAAGCAGTGAAGATGGAAAACAGCAGAGTTTGTGGCTGCAAGGCCAGGACTTCAGAGACCTCCTCTTTCTCTGCCTCCCGTGTGCACATTTATAGTCTCAGTGCAAGGTGCCATTAATGCCCCATGGACCGTGAAATGGAGCTTTCTGCACCAAGGAAAGGATTTTTCTGTAAGCTTTCTAGACTCTAGAAGAAAGGGCAGGTTTGATAGAGTTTGCATAGCAGGCATCACAGCCCAACTCCCCATCTCACCTCTGGCCCCCAGCGGAGTCCCTGCACAAGCAGCCAGACTCTGAGTCTGACCAGTCCAGCATATCTTTTTCACACCCACATCACCTCCTTATCCTTTGGCAAGAGCCACCCTGGTGCACGCTGGCAGGTGGGTGCTGCACCACCCGGGTGCTGCACTGGGGAGCAGTGAGTGCTCCAGGTGCCTGCAGCACAGCACCCAGCACGACAGGGTCAGCACTCGCAGTCCTGGTGCAGCACTCCTCTCCCTCAAAACCCTTTCAGATGAACCAGAAGCACTCTGAGCATGAAGCACTGTCCCCTGACACTTCCAGAGCCCACTGCAAAGTCCTCATCTTGCCGCTGGAGAAATCTGGTGGCATTGTCACATCCTGCTCTTTGGGCACATCAGTCTTTGGAGCTGCATGAGCTGCAGAGGGCAGATCCCCCAGGGCACAGGAAGGAGTGCCTGTCTGTGTGTCTGCACTGCAAGTGAAACATGGTTAGCAGGGTGTGGAAGATGTAGGGACTTCCAGTCCTTTCCAGTCCTTTCCAGTTCTTTCCCACATTCTTAGCATGGGTGTGTAGAAAACGAAGAAATTAAGCATCTTGCTCTGCTATTTTTCCTCTCCTGTGACCCTGGCAACAGTGAGTAAGTGTAGTGCCCATGATATACTCTTATTACCATAGTAACTCAGCCAAGAGCTGATGATTGCACAAGTAGATGCCAAAAGGGAAAAACTGTCTAAGGAATAAATCAGCTCTCTGCTAAATGGGTGCATCGTCCCTGTCTGCACTTACAAGGCAGTGGGACTCCTCTGGCACACAGTGAGAGCAAATCACACCTTAGGTCTAAGTCTGTGCTTGCAAAGCAATCTTCCTGAAGGATCTAACATTTTACATCTAAACAAAAAATTACCCACCCCTTATTAGAATGATTTTCAGCAAGGGTCTGCACTGCCCTCTGCATTTCTCCTATTTCCTTTGATGAAAGGACGTGGGGTGCAGCTCCAGCTGTGCCACCTGTGAGAGCACAGGTCTGTCTGCAGTTCTCCATAACAGCAGCTGCTCCATGCAAAGAGGGGCCAGCACTAATGTTTCAGCTTAGTGAGAGCAGCTGGAGCCTCCAGGCATGGGATGCCCTTGGCAGCCCAGTGTCTGATCATTGGAATCTCTGCTCTAGCTCTGGTACTCTGGGATGAGAAGGCCTTAGAAAGGACTGTGGTGATGACACAGCCCCTTGCTCCAGGCTATACCATCTACCTGAAAACCTCACAACAGCAGCTGGTGTTTCATGCTCCTGCCATCACCATGCTCTGGGGGGTCTGAAGTCACTGTCACACCCAGGCGAGTAAGGACTGAAACACAGAGAAGTCAGCCAGGTACCAAGGCCATCAAAGGGACATGTAGCAGGGCAAGGATTCGAAAGCTCATGTCTCAGGTGAACATAGTATGAGTCCGTAGGTGATCTCAGGGTCATGCATCCTTTTCTAAAACAATTAAGATCAAAGAGGACTACTTCAAGTACATGGAGTTTTCTTCATATTTTCTCCTTAGTTTTGCCTTTTGGGTAGTAATCTTTATACCAGCGTTAAAACTGCTGGTTGAACAGTCATGACTATTATTCAGGGCCATAACATTTCTGCTTAGTATCCAAGGAGTGAGAGGGACAGAGAGGAGCAGCATTAGACCATTTTGGCAGTCATGGACACCACAACTCTGTGAAGACAACATCAGATAGTGACCACCCTTCCAACTCCATCCTTCCCAACAGCTCAGGACACCTCCTTTGATAAGACAGGAGAAAATATGTCCATCACTGACATTATATTATAGTAGAAAGCAGCAAAGTCCTGCCACACAATCCTGCCTATATGGATAAAAATATGTCACAAATATTTTCATAACTTTTCCACCAAGTACTGTTAACAGGTACAAGGGCAAGGCTCAATTGTGCAAGGTTTCCACTGAAAGTTTCTGGTCAGCAATAGCTCAATCTCTTCACTACTGCTACCTAGAATACTGCAAAAGGAAAACCTTCTCTTGAGTCCTGAAGCTGCACCAAAACCAAAAATATATATATTGTGGAGGAGAGGAGAACTTTCATTTGGGAACATACAGAACATAACTCATGTAGATGAGCTATATATGTATTTATATATATGTGTGTGTATATCTGCCTATTTGTGTGTATAAATCCTGAGAGATCTCTCCCCTGCTGCTGTGGATAATAAACCTCTGTCCTCTCAGGCCATGAGGTGGCAAGGCTACCTGGGCTCCTGTCCCCATCTCACACTTTTCTCTGTCTTTGGCCCATAAAGGCACCTGCTGACATTAAGAACACATTTGAGCAGAATAGCCAAAGTGCTTCACCAGGAGCCAGAAGCAAGTATGAAAGAATCCTGTCACTGGGTCTTCCTGAGCTTTACCCGCAGAGAGCAACAGGTGATCATGCTGCTGGCCCATTGTTTCAGAGCCACTGCTGGAGCCAGGACATGCCACAGGGCCAGGCAGGGTCTCAGCACACACAGGACAGACACAGTGTTCTTGGATGGCCTCTCCTGCTTCCTGTGCTAGCCACTCATGTAAACCAGAGCCCAAAGGCACTGCAGTCACTGGGGATCGGGAGAGCTCTGCCAGGGCAGAGGCTTGTTTGAGCAGGGCTGCTTGAGGGAACCCACAAAACATCTCCCAAAGCATGGACAATGGCTGCAGAAGGCACATGACTGATAGTCACACCGAGAAGGAAGATGTGCTCGGCCAGAGCCAAGACTGCCAACCCAGTGCTGCCGCTGCAATCAGACTGTGCAGTACCTATGCTGAAAAATAAGCGTAAACTGGAAGAGGGGCCTTTCATTTCCCTGCACCTGAGCTGCAAGGAGGACATTCCAACTTGAAAGAGAAGTGAATGAATGAATGAATGAATGAATGAATGAATGAACGAGCTGCTGCTTCTGTCACAGGAAAAATTAATAGCGTTGTCCTAAGTGTCTCCACAAATCTCAGTGACAGTTGCAGGGGACTATTAGGATTTGATCTTCCTTGTCTCACACCTGTTTCTGGGCAGCACACATCACTTGTATGCCAAAGCCTGACAGAGTGCCTGCCGCCCAAAACATACCAAGCAGAGTATGTAAGTTCCAGGTTAATTGAACTCAGATGAACAAAGACACAAAACTTTCGAATGAGTGCACCCATCATGGAAATACAGAGAAACAGCATCAGTCTGGTCTGTGCTCAGGTCAGAGGAGGTCCTAAGGAAGACCCCTATTTCATTTACCTCCCTCTTTAGCAGGTTGCCTTTCTTCTGGAGTTAAGCTTTTTTTTTTTTACATTTCCTGAATCTTGAAGGAATTCACCTCTGCTACACAACAAAATCTGAGCATGCACAACTTAAACAGCCCCTACCTGGATGAAAAACACTGTCTCTGAGTCCTTATTGCTCATGCATGAAACTCAGTGGTGAGCCATTGAGCAGTCAGGAGGTGTTGGCAGGGGAGAGCAGACACTTCTGGTAGCCACTGCTGCTTTCACAGCAAAATCTGAGGGACAAATAGGCAAGTAAGTAAAACAGGGTAAATGTGGCAGTGAAGAAGACCCTTGTCCTCTGGCAGTACAGCTCCTATGATGGCACATCCAGTCAAAACCAGACTTGGACAACATACTCTGGAAGCTAATGCATTGTTTCACCTACTCTTCTCCTGAAATACTCATGCAAAAGTACTTGGGGGGATGCCTTTAATTATAAGGCTTATGTATAAAAGTCTTGTTGCAAGGAAGAGCCTTGTTGCAAGGCTGCCTGGACAGCTCATCCCTCCATTCCCACTGGGGTCAGACACCAATAGGTGTTGAGTCTGTCCAAACCCCCAGAGCACTTGCCCCTTTTTCTTCACTAAAATCTCTTTACAGCACGACAAACCAAAAGGTGACACATGCCAGCCCCAAGCTTCTTTCTAAAATACTAATGGAAACAGAAAACGGGGTCAGAGACAATGTCAGAACTTTATATATGGCAGCCTGCACTTAAGGAATCATACTGGAAAGAGTTCAGGGCAGAGGAGAGATGAAAAGGAGAAGAAAGTGGAGATAAAAGTCAGTTGAATGGCTGGAGTGTGTGCTAGAGCTGGGGGAGACTTGGCAGCTAATGATGAGATGACAGTGTGCAAAGAGATTTGAAAGTGGAAGCCAAACTGGGAAGTCAGATGAGAAGCTGGAAAAGGCAGGTGCTGAAGTGTGTGTGATCGTGGAAAACAGTGTGGAGGGAGAATGAAAGTGGAAACAGCAGAACAGAAAGGTTTTCTGAAAGGAGAAGAGACATCTGTCATCAGCTGTGCTAGGCTCAAAGGAAAGCAAAAGGGGTCAGTGGCATCTCAGCCCTCTCTGTAGCAGGTGGCTTGCAGGCTCCCTCCCCACCAAAGCTCTGGGGAGTCACAATTAAATGCAATGAAGTGGAATAAGAAAGGCTGGAACATTGTAGGGTGGCAGTGTGTGAAGTCTGGAAGGTAGTTTCTAAATCCACCTGGAATTTGTTTCTCTGATTTGCAAGGAAAATTGTGTTCACAGACCAGCTAAGAGCCAAAAAAATTAAAAAAGTTCAAGTTTACTATATGGTGGCAAAACACTGACTTCTGTAGTAGCAAGGGAAGGAGCTGTGGGTGGCCAAAGCCCTGGGACAGACTGAGTGTAAGCCTCCAGCTCCTGGGCGCTCTAGGGATCCCAGGAGCACTTCTGTCAGGGAATTCTTAGGAATAATCCTCCTTCTCAGGTGTGAGGACTTTGTGATCTCTTCACAGCTGTCTGCAGGCTGTTTTGTGAGGAACAGAGGGCACTGAGGCATTGTGTGTACTTTGTTTTCAGCAAGGCCATCTTAGTCTCAGGTGTGTGGAACTGGATATTTAAGCACCCACACTGTCCTTGCACTGACTGTCAGCCCAGTTGGTTGCTCGCTGCTCCGGCCCCACATGAGAGACAAACCCAGCCCCTGAGGTCTCCCTTTGCACAGGGGTAACAAAGATGCCTGCCTCCATGCACTGGGATCTGCAAAGGGCCTGCTTCCAATAAAACCAACAGCAACCTGCCCTTGGGACAGACTCTGAGCATCCTAATTCCCATCTCAAATGACAATGGGAGCAGGAGAGGTGTGAGCCAAACACATCTGGGGAGCCAAATGCATTCATCCCCAACTCTTCTTTCAGGCTCCATAGCTCTGCAAGCCTGGGTCACTGTGGTGGTTTAATCCTGGCTGGACACCAGGTGCCCACCAAAGCAACTCTATCAGTCCTGTCTTCAGAGGGACAGAGGAGAGAAAATATAATGAAAAGCTTTTCAGTTAAATTAAGGACAGGGAGAGATCATTCAGCAGTTATTGTCATGCACAAACAGACTCAACTTGGACAAATTAACTGAATTTATTACCAGTCATATCAGAGTAGCATGAAAATTAAACCCAAATCTTAAAAATACATTTCCCCCTCCCATCTTCCTGGGCTTAACTTTATTCCTGACTATCTACCTTCTGCCAGCAGCGCAGGGGGACAGTGCAGGGGAACAGGGAATGGGACAGGGAATCATCACATGCTGTTTCTATCATTGATCCCCCCTCAAGGAGGGGACTTACTTCCCTGCTCCAGCATGGGATCCTTCCTGTGAGAAAGTCTTCCATTAACTTCTCCTTCCCAGGGGCTGTAGTTCTTCACAAACTGCTCCAGCGGGAGCCCCTCCCACAGGGTGCCATTCTTCAAGCACAGCCTGCTCCAGTGCAAGTCCCCCATGGGGTCTGAAGTTCTGCCAGCAAACCTGCCAGCATGGGCTCCTTTGCCCACAGGTTCACGGGTCCTGCTAGGAGCCTGCTTTAGTGTGGGCTTAACTCAGGGGCTGAGCCTCCTTCAGGCATCCCCTGCTGTGGTGTGGGATCCTCCACAGGCTGCAGGTGGATATCTGCTCCACCATGGACTGCCTCACCATGGTCTCCAGCGTGGGCCTCAGGGGAATCTGTGCTCCAGTCCCTGGAGCACTTCCATCCCCCCTCCTTCAGTGACCTTGGTGCCTGCAGAGTCATCACTATCACATAATCTCATTCTGGTCTTCTCTGGCCACAATTGTGTGCAATAACATTTGTCTCATATTAAATACATCATCCCAGGGGTGCTACCACCAACACTGATGGGCTGAGTTTTCCCAGGGGTGCTTCCATCATTGCTGATGAGTTCAGCCTTGGTCAGCCACTGGTCTGCCTAGAAGCTGCCTGGCATTGACCCTGTGGGACACAGACAAAGCTTCTAGAAGCTTCTTGCAGAAGCCAACCCCTATAGCCCCTCACCCCCACCCATCTCCCCCCAAAACCCTGCCACATAAACCCAATACATTCACTTCCTGGATCAGGAATCCATGACATCCAGTGGTTGCTTTAGCACCATCAGAGACTGTAGAGAAGAGTGAATGAATGTTCATCCCTTAAGGCTGAATGTCTCATAGTGGCCAAAACCACAGAGAAGTAGTATTTTGAACGTGTCCCATCACAGCCCATGAGTTAACCTCTAGGGTGGCATTGCATGCTGGTGGCCATGAGGAATCCCAGGCACTCACCAGTTCAGGTCTTCCCATCTCAGCTTGGGGTGCTGTTGCCCACTGAGACATCAAGGACTCAAAGATTCCTGCCTTATCTGTGTACTGGCACCCTTCACTGATGCTCCAAAACTTCATTCATATATATATATATATATATATATATATATATATACACACGTTTTTAAAAATATTTATTTATATATTTATATACATAAATATATATTTTATATATATTTAATTATATATATATATAAGCAGCCCAAGTCGAAGGTTCCAGCAGTTCGAGCGATGGGAACCTGGCAGTATGTTTAATCTCCCTCCTGAGTGAATCATACACATGCAACTGCTCTGAAAGATCCAGTAGCTAAGTTCCCAACATGAATATGCTTCATTAGTTCCATTTACTTTTGTTTCTATTAGACAAACGTTTCTATTTGTCTCATCATGCAACAACACCCCCAAAGCAGACAAATAGCTTTTGCCAGTTTCACACCAGCAAAGACTAGTTATGCTGGTCTCAGGAAGTCGACCTACATCGTTTTGCCTGATACTATCTCATCAAACAGGCCAACCTTATGCTAGCTAGTTCTTGCCCTGTCTTGTTTCAGTCAGTTTGCATAGTGGCTCTTTTTTCAAGGATTCACATTTCATTTGCATAAGAACGTTAATGGAATAATTTCAGAAATAAACACCCAGATTAACCCTGCTGTACCCTTAGGAAAAGTCCTCTTCACTGTGAAGACTTTTTGGCATTTCCCTTTTCCTCTACTGGCTAAAAAAGAGACAGGAGAGAGGTCAAGCTCCTCTTTGTGCCACTTTCAAAAACAGTGGCTTTCACAATAACAAAACACATCCAACATTTTCTGTCTGGCTTAGGCTAAAGTCCTAATTTGTCTTCTCCCAACAGACCAAACAACTATAAGACCAGAGGAGGCAGGCCAGAGAATCTTACTGCTGGCAAACTTCTGAACTTTACATTCAAGGAGAGTATTGTCAGCACACATGGCTGTACCACATTCAGAGCCCTGTTTTGCACTTTTCACCTGAGGCAATGATGTGTACTTAGAAAAAAACACAACAGTCCCAAGAGTTGAAAATCCCAAATCTCTCTGCACAGGGCACAGAACCCAACTGTTGGGTTTAGAACCAAACACCTTCTGTTTCTTGCTTTGTTTCCCACGATTTTTGCATCCGTGGCCACACTGTAGTGTTCCCAGTTCCAGCAAGGAAAGATTAGAAAATCTTTCTTTATCCTTGAAATAGCTTGTACCTCACTGGTTTCTGGGAGGAGGTGGTGGATGTGTGCTCAGGCCCCTCCAGCTGAGCAGATATTCCAAGTGCCAGATGCCACTCTCCAGCAGGAAGGGAAGCTGGTGCCTGTTTCATCCCATCCTTCACACTCACTTTCTCTTTTGCTATGAGCTGTAAAGAAAGATTGTGCTTTGTCAAGGTTAATGAGATATTTATTCTACATTTGATCTCTCAATTTATAGCTTAATTACTGCCCTAGAAGGCTCCAGTCCTTGGAAATCAGCATCTGTGAGTAACAAAAAGATGGAGCCCTCAGCTATTTCACACTATATGAAAGGAGCACCATTGTCAGATCATGTTATGAGCTACCTCCATTACCTGTGAGTCAGTCAGTCCTAGGTTTTCCTCAAGCCCGTGTTACCCCCCACTGTCATCATCCTCCTTCCTTGATGCTCCCTTTCAAAACAGTCTCCTCCCTCCTTCTCTGATGCCCATTTGAGGACACCCAGCTGTGGTGCATGGTCCCCAAGACTGGGAGATCCTTCAGCCCCTCAGGGAAAGGTTTCCTTGGCATGGAGGCATTCCCCTGTTTGGTTGATAGTCCCCCTCCAGAGATACCCTCGAGCTGTCTGCATGATGTGCTACCTGTCTGTCCCCTGGAGGGGTGCATGCCTTCCTGGGGATGCCTTCCCTGGGATATAGCTGTGGGCCTTGAGCAACAAGGAGAGGAGACACAGAAACCCAGGAGAAGCAAAAAGGGTCTCTCCAAACGCAGGGCTAGCTCCATGCAGAGCCTGTGCACACTCTTCTGCAGAGGCTTCTGGCTACACCAGCCTGGTGCAAGGAGTGGTCTTGCACCTCAGACATCTCCATGCAGGTGCCTGCTGCTCCCACTGCTGCTGCTGTCCCACACCAAGGCCTTGTAATGAGATTTCAATGTCACCTCTGGCATCTCCATACAATCTGGGTAACAGGGCAGAGCCAAGTCCCATGGTGTTGCACTGGGGCAAGGGGGCATTTGAACAAGAAAAGCAGAGGAGGGCCCTGCCTCCAACACCCTAGCACCACCCCAGATCCCACTGACCAGTGATGTCCACCCAGCAGCTTGCAGAGCAGCCAGCACACCCTGTCAGGCCCGATCCTGAGCCCAAACATTGCTTTGCTTGCCTTCACTTTCAGAAGGATAACATGACAGCAGTCCATTAGCAGCTGGGGCAGCTCAGCTTCTGGGCTGAGGGGTTTTGGGTGTCTCTGGTGTCCATCACAGTGGGGGTGCACAGTGTGGCACCCAGAGAACAAGGAGCACCAGGGCTGGCACAGTACAGCACGAGGCACAGGCATGGATTTGACACTGACATCAAGCCCCAGAAGGAGCAGTACTGGATCACAGTGAGTGTGCAGATGGCACTGTGGACTGAGAGCCACTGACACCTTCATTGTATGGCCAAGGCCCTCAGTGGCAGATGTCACCCTACACTGCACTGGCCCCATGGAACCCAAAACCAGGACACTGATGCAGTTACTGGTGGGGACCTCCACAGGCTGGGGACCTCCAGGGGTTGGGGGACTTCTAGTGGGAGATAGGGACCAGCATGGAGATGTCTGAGGGAGTTTGGGACACCTATGGTGACAGGGACCTCTGGGTGGCTAAGGACCATGGGAGGTTAGGGAGATCCATGGGCTGGGAACGTCCGCATTCACAGACACAGACACAGACACAGAAGACATGCAGGGAGGGGTCAGGAGTGGGTGACGCCCCTGCACCATGTGACCCTATATCCAACAGCATGTGCCTCTGCTCCCCCCTGCATATGGCTGCAGGGGTTGGGGGACCACTACCCCCCTCTGTGGGGATGTGTTGGGGGGACTACAACCAAAAAACCACATCAGGTCAGAAGCTTCTGCCAGGCAGGATGCAAAGCAGCACAGGCCGATCCTCCAGACTGCGTCAGCACAGCACGTTACGCTGAGCTGCACTAATTAGTAGCCTAAAGAGAAACAGCATCAGCATGGATGAGTTCTCTCTGAATCAAGTCTCCCTGCAGAGACCTGCTTGTGCATCAGCCCTTTCTGCAGGCATTGCATCAGTTTCCAGCTCTGGCTCCAGGTCATTGTGTTGGTCTCCCCTGCTGAGGTCAGGTGCACCTGGCAGGCAACTTCATGGGGGTCAAGGAGAGCTGTGGGGTCACTCAGGTGCTTAGAACCGAGATGTGCTGGGCAGGAAGCTGAATGCTCTTTTGGAAACACTTCTGTTCTAGCCCCACAACCTCCCGAGGAGGCAGGGTAAATGGGTCAGTGGGAGGTGCGAGCAGTGACTCCTCAAGTGTCAGCATGGAACATTTTCACTGGGATGTGTTTCTGAAGTCAGGATTATGTGTATTCTCTGAGCTTTATATAGTTGCTTCTGTAAAGAGAGGAACTGTCATATGTCAAATGTCTTGAAAGATTTTAACAAGCTTGTCACCAGAAAGAAAGTAATTCTGAGCAATTATGTTTTCAGTATGGCCCATGAATATATAAATATAAATTATTATATTATAATCGAAATAGTGGACCTCACTCAGCAAGTCTGGTTCATGGCTCTTTGCAAAACACTCTGAAGGTAAGGGAGCAGTTACGACTCATCAAACATACATAAACTATGGGCAAGAGAAGACATTTTTAAATGTAGCTGCATGCCTCTTAAAGACTTGCTATATTTAAGAAGTCAGTGTTCTTCCAAGGCCACTGCTACAATTGCAGTTATTCACAAGGAAAAAAACCACTCAGCCTCTGTATTTCAGTTTGAGATGGCTTGGTGAAATCAAATCCACAGTATGTGTCCAACTTGACTTTTCAAAGCTAAATTTTTAACATTTGCTCAGATACAACATAGTTGTTCTATGGGTAGTTTAGCCCAAATTGATTTAAGATTTCTTGGTTACCTAAAGAAGAAGTAAAGAGAACAGCAACCAGCCCTGTCCCAGCACTGCAGGAAGGGAAGAGCTCTTTGGCTCTCTGTATGAAGCTGTTGTTCCCCCAGGGAAGGACTATGCAGTGCTGCACGGTTGTGTTCAGTCTTACCAGGGAAACATCAGTTTGTGACACTCCACAGTCTCCAGCTGAAAGCTGCAAAAAGCTCTTGTTTAATGCTTGCCTTAAACTATCTTTTGCTGTATTATACTATCAGCAACATTTATTTGAGCCATTTGGAGTATCCCAGAACAAGACACTATTGCTCCTTTTTCAGGCCTCATGTTTAAAAATAATTACTCAAATTTTAAAACAAACGAAGAAACATACAAGCAATAACAAAACAACAAAGAATCATGCAGTAATAATAGAGGTGAGTCTCTCGCCTTCTGTTGCAATAACAAAGTTAAACAATTCAAGATGTCATCACCGCTCTGAGAGGCATTCCTGCTTACAACAGCTCTGACGCAGGCAGGGGGAACTCCTTTCGGAAGTGTCAGGACATGCCCAGCAGTGGCAATGCGTAATGCTTCCTGTTATCATGGGATCTTTCATTAACTGTGGAAGGAAAACAAGGTGTGTTATGCTGGAAAAGCCATGTTCCTTGTACTGTAGCCACAGCCCGCGAGGTGGCAGAAGGAAGCGGGTGTCACCGCAGGCTCAGCCAGCTCAGTCTGCGCTACTCCTGATCACTGGTGTTTTGCATTTTGAAAAGAAAGGCAAAAGAAAAAACAATTGAAGAACAGAAGCATGCTTAACTCTCATGTACAAACTTTCCAGAAGAGGAGGATAAGCTACTAAGAGGATAGTTTATATATGTTAAAGACAGAGAGAAGTCCAGAAAACAAAGTGCACACTTTTAGCACCCTTTTAGCACTATGTATCTCAAAATAGTAAGAGAAATAACAGCAATGGCTAGAAATTATTTCATGGCTCTTTGTGAAGTGATGACTGCCAAGAAGATGCCTTCAGATAGCTCTGTTGCAATATAAATTTGCAACAAAATGATCAAACGAGCTCTCCACTAAGCCCACCTGTCCTGTATGTTTATTGACTTGTTTATTGACCAGGTCTATAACTAGAGGTAATTGGTTAAAAAAATAAAACACTGAGAGCTTCTTCAGCTCTTCAGTCTAACACATTCTGAAATCCTGAAGGAATGCAATACATTAATTTATTCAGAAATCAGCAATTAACTTCTGAAGCTCCAAGAAACCTGGGTCCTAATGAAGCTTCTGGGGGAATCCCTCCACACACCTTACCCACACATGACTGCAGCTCTCTCCTGCTTAGAGAAGACACGGTGGTAGTGTTACTGAGTAGCATTCCCCATAGCCATGTACTTGGATGATTTGCTTCCTGGCAGAGCTGTGCCTCAGGTAGAAGGGTCCTATATATATTTCTTAACTCCCTTTGCAGGATTCCCAGCATGTCCTGCATCTGTTGGAATTATCTGCTGAAGGAAGCTCATGCAAACACCTGGTTTCATCCTATATTGCAAAGGAGATTTAAATCACAATTTAGTGCAAGATACTGCTCTCCCAGAGATATGGCTTTACTATTAGTTTCTTGAGAAAAGACCACAGAAAACAGAACAATAATCTGTTTAACTCCCCCAATTAGCAAAGGTAGGGACGCCAACATGAGCTTAGCAGAGAGCAGAGAACCACAAAAAAACTTCTGTGTGTCTGCATCCTGTGCAATGTTGTGCATACCCCAAAGGCAAGGCTATGATGAGAGCTTGTGCTGTTGCATCCAACCACAAAGCATAAAGTCTCAGAAAACCAGTTTTACTCAGCCTGTCCCTCACTCCTGCATGCACTGCTGCTGGCCTGACATCATGTGTTGTATTTCCTAGATAAAAGTGAGTGAGGTCACCTTAGACTGTCTTTATAGTAGATCTTAATTAGACTGCCCATGGACTATGTCCTTTCCTTGCCACGTCTGCTCTGACAAAGTATGCTTGCTGGCCATTACCTGAGGAGTTCTGTTGGCTGGCTGTACTCTGGACTCCCTGGAACAGGACCCACAGCACTCGGTGCTCACTGGCTCACGCTGCAATGCCAGCCCTGCCTGCACAACCTGCAGGAAAGCACTTTAGGAAGGGGTCCCCTTTGCTATGACAGTATTTCTGCTCCATGTTCACTTCATTAACTTAATTCTCCATAGAGCTCCCTTACCAGCAGGCTGACACCACCTCCTCAGGAACCTGCAGCGCTTCTTGCAGGTTCAGCACAAGTCTAAAGCACCCACCACTGGGAAATGTTCCTGCTCTGGTGCTCTTCGTGTACTAACTTAGGTTCTTCTGCCTTAGGAAACTCTTGGTCCTTTTTAGTGGAGCCAGCTTTGTGCTTTTCTGTCACTACAAAGTTCAGTACACTTACAGCACCACTGTGTAATTAACATTGCCATCACTTTCTGACAATCTCCATTTGTTTCTCTTATGCTGCAGTTTTGGGCTAACGCAGATATCACCAGCAAAAGGAAGACAGTAAAGTCATTTGTACCTGAGAGTTTCTTTGGATGTAGAGCCAGCGCTCTTAGTTATAATAAACTCTTACCTTAAAAGTTAAAAAGCAGTTGAGCAGCACAGTTAAGAAATCTGTTTTCCCACGGATTTTTAGCTGGATTCTCCAGTGTCCAGCAAGACACAAACTCCCCCCAAAAATTTGCATTGTTGGGACACAATGTCTCTTCCATGTATATTTTGTGGTGCCTGAGAGCAAGACTCACAGCGCAACTCTCAGGCCCTGGGGAGGATGCTGTGTGCATGGATGGCTGCCTCTGCTGATTAACTGCTCCCTCAGATTCTGACTGAAATCAGCCAATGTATCCAAAATTCCTAACAGAACAGACTGAATGGTTGTATAAGCCTCCTCTCCGTGGGAAAATGCTCCAGAAGAATACATGGTCAGACCAACTGTGCATGTCACTAACTGTGCTCTGAGAAAGCCAATTTACCTCAACCAGTTTGGTCCTGTTAACAAAATGCAACTACTAATATAGGAGACATGCCAGCAAAGCCTAAGTAGCTCTGATAACATTGTGTATGGAACAGACAGTTTAAGATAAAGTCAATGGAAAGAATTTAAAGCTGGGTGAGATCTAAGGCTGAAGCAGAGTCCTGGCATGGTTGGGACTCCTGTACTCAGCTGAGCTTTTCCATTTCTGTGGCAGAAGGATCCCCTGTGCTTGTAAAGGCTTCTGCTAAGAGGAGAGACTGCTGGGGACTGATTGCAGGGTGCTATACTCCTCCTGAAGAGAAATCCCTTAAAATGTCATCATCATCTTAATTGCTGATTATATCTGTTGGCAACAGAAAAGTAATGAGAGCTACTTCTGAGTTAGTGAGCTTGCATGGACTGTGTCAACATACTGCAGAAGCAATGGATGTTGTGCTAGAAATAAATTGGACTCTATAGCTTGAATAGATGCCAAGGAGCAAGTCTGATCTCCAAAACTGCAGCTAGCAGACCATGAAGAGAAATTGGCAGAAAAACACAGTGATCTGCCATCGAGAACTACAACACATCCTGCAGATGAGGCGTTCAGGGCTGGGTACCACATTCTCATACAATGCGCAAGCTGCAAATGAACAATTCCACCTCTTTGAAATTCACTTGTGAGCCTTCTGGAAAGAATTAAATACAGGCAACAGCACTCAAACCAAAAGTAGAGGTGGGCTGGATTTCTGCCAGTATTTATCATACATAAGACTTCATTTAATGAAGAGCAGAACCAGAGAAGAGGTCAAGTACATCTGTTGAATGAGCATTTGCCATGCTCTTAATGCTAATGGACCTGAACATATCAATGCCCATGAGCAGTGCTGCCCACAGTATGATGCAGGATTATCTTTTAGAATGATTTGCAAGCAAACCAAAGTTCAGAAATTCTTAGTCCCATCTTCCTTATATGTTAATGAATAATGTTATTCCTACCTGACATTATCTGACATTATCTGTCCTTATGCAGACTCAGGCTGGCTAAGGCTCTGCTGTGACATGAGCCACTGAATTGCTCTGAGCCCCCTTCAAAGGCAGTGCCTGAAGGGCAGCAGTGGAGATGTTATTGGAGAGCAGCTGCCCCCAAGGGGTCAGGGTTTAACTTCTCTAGGCTCTGCTGTGTCTGTGGTAGAGACTTGGACAGCAGGCTGGAACACGTTTGCTAACACCAGACTTATCTGGTCTGGACTCAGCCCTTTCTTTCAAGAATGGATATTGGATACTTTTTGAGGATTACTGGTATTGTGCTGGATATCACTGCTGCGGCCCTTCTGTCACAGCACAGTGGAACAGCTGTTTCCTCCTTAGTCTAAGTAACAGGATCTTGAGAGCCTTCCTGGAGGCCATGTGACTCGGTCAGAAGTGCCATCACTAGACTGTGCCAGGGCAAGTAACCCTAATACTCCAAACCACTGTCTCTCCTCTCACAAGCAGCAGAAGAGCTGCAGGCACTCAGGAGCAACCAGGCTTTCTGCCATGTGATCAAGTTGATTCATCATGTCTGCTCCAGTAAATCCCACCTAAAACTCTTCAGGATGTACTAAGGTTAGATGACAGGCAACATGCAAATATGCCTGCTGGTTTAATATCTCCTGGCCATCATGCTTTGTCCTAACTGTTAAAAACCAAGTATTTTGCACTGAGAAGGTTGTTGGCTGAAGTGGTCACAGGTTTCCAGCCACAATGTCTTTGCCCAGGGCAGGATGCTGAAGCCTTGGGGTCTCTGTGTGTTGTGCAACATATCACAGAGACACTGCAGACACATCTAACATCAACACTGAGATTTAAGAATGCAGCTGTCCCATCATGAGCCAGCTGAGAGCAGGGGATCCAGCATGTGAGGTCAGTGTATTCCACAGGATCACAAAAAAGCAGAGTGCATAATGAGCCTGCCAACTGTGTCCTTCACTGGTTTTTCAGCATTGCCATATAATTTTCCCCAACAGCCCTGAGGAAATTCACAAACACATGACCAGAGTCTTTCCTCTTGCCTGGGCTGTCCTAAGCACAAGGGTGGTTCCTCCCATCTCCTCCTTTTTCCCAAGACAAATATTTCTGCCGTCTTTGAAGGTGGATGTGGTAAAAAGCCACCTCCAGTGCTGAGACAGCAGAGCCATATGTTCTTTCCCATATCATCATGTTTGCCTAAGCACCTCGCCCTGCACAGCACCTCTGTGAGCAATGAGAGCCACCGGCTCTCCAGCTGTGTAGAGCACTAAGGTCGTTTCCTGGCCCAGGGTGGAGTTGTGAGCTGCAGTGCCTGTGCAGAGCATTAGCAAGGCTCTGTGCTGGCAAGGGCCTGCAGGGTTAGAGTGATGAGGAAAAAGGGATCCAAGCTCAGAGTAGCTGTGTCAGCCTTAGTCCCTGCACTGGTGTGTTTGACATGCACAGCTGCACCTGGGTACTGCTGGAGGCTTCCAAGTCAACAGTGGTGTCAGGGCATCCACAGGAACTAGTGAATGTCAGGCTTTCTAGTGTTGGTTGTGGAAACTTTGCCTAGCATATGGGAAGGGACATCTAGAGAAAGATCTGAGGACGACCCTCGGGACTTCAGGGCACCCAGTAAAGCAGTCAGGACAGTAAGACCTGGACCTGGTCACCGTGGGGGGCAGGTTCTCTGCAGCACAGTCTTGAGAAGTCAAAAGAGAAATACAGGTGTCCTGTTTATCGGCTGATGGAAACCAGACTGGGACCTGACTGTACGAAATCTCAAAAAATAATTGCTGATGGGAAGCCAGCCTCGCTGCCAGTCTTTTTTGGTAGTGCTAGTCCCATGAGGACCTGTTCTTACAAAGTACTATTCAATACTAGTTTAAGTTCTTTGGTTTACCAGACAGAAAAGTAAAAAAAGGATTTGATCCTGATTTTAAATATCTGTGAAAAAGATTTCTCTCACCAAGGAACTCTTTACAGTAACAGAGAAAAAAATAAAACCAATATAAAATATGAAACCAGGCTAAATTTATTTTGCTTAAAGGTGCACATTTTAAAATAGGGAACAGGTGAAGTTTGCAAAGGCTTATGTTGTGCAGGCAGCCTTTGGTTTGGGCTTTGAACAGGTGGAGTTGTTACCATGAATACTGGAACATAGGGGACAGTACCAGGAAAAGCCTGGGACAACTGGAGATGTGGGAGTAGGAAGGCTCAGGTGAAGGATGTTAAGGGGTTGCAATCTTGGTTTGGGGATGGAGAGAATGAAGTTTGCAGGTATTTAAGCTGCTTCTGTCTATGCTTAGACAGGATCAGGCCTTTGTCTTCTTGCCTATTGGAAGCACTGTAAAAGACACTTTTCCACTGGGACAAACAGGCATGTCTCCAGCACCAGGCATTTCCACTTCACTTCTTTATAACTCTTTAGCCAGGTTACAAGAGCAGAGTTTTTCAAATCAGCTTTGCAGACCAGTAGTCAGATTAAAATTAGTCTTTTTTTCTTTTTCCTTTCCTTTTTTAACCAGGTAATTTAAATGAGAGCTTTACATTTTTCTAGCCTAGGAAATATTAATAGGCAAAGTCTGTACTTATTGTTACCTCACAACCAGCTCTTGGGACTCTTCTTTAAGTGCCATTCTGCCTGGTTAGAGATGTGCACAGAGTGTTTTCACAGAAGCATTAATTCATCCTCCTTGGTTTTCTCCCACAGTTTCCAAGGAAAAGCCAGGCTAAGGGACAGAGTGAAAAAACAGCCAGCCCTCTGCCTGTGCTGCTCAGACACCAGCCATAAAGCAGGAAAAGGATTTTCCATTCCTCCATCCCATGGCAGTTTGTCCCAAGAGTACACTTTTGAGCATCTACAGAGACATGACTTTGTATATCCACAGTAACTCAGCTGCAGAAGTTCTGTCAATTAGCACAGACATTCTGTCTTGCAGCCCCATAAGTAAAGTCTTTTACCTCTACATAGCTGCCATCTTTTGGAATTGCTGGCTCCTTCCAGGAATGTGTTTTCTGTTCTGCTCCACATCCCATAGCACATTCCTCTGGTGCAGCAGTCTGCGATGTTTTGCACAAAGAAATGGGATCCAGTGGCCTGGTGCAAACCAAATCATTCCCCTGATTTCTCTTGCCAGGTCCTGTTTATCCACCAGTGTTTGTTAGCTAGACCTTACTATGTTCCAAGCGCTGTCAGCAGCTGGCAGGAAACACTGGCAATCAGAGCAATCCCCACAGCTCACTTTGCAGCAGGCTCTTTGGATTCCTGCCTTTAAGTCATGCAGTGATTCCAGAGTGAGTGTAATGGGGCATCTGAAAAGGAGAAAGTTGAAATCCAGCAGATGTTTCTCACTGATCTCTTCCTGAAGCAGCAGACTGCTGGGACTGAGCCAGCACTGCTAACCTGGGAAAACCAGCAGTGCGTGTGTGGCACTTTTGGATGTCCAAAGCTGCTTCCCTTCCATGAAGAATATCCTACAGCTGCAGAGCTCTTTCCTGTGTACTCTCTGTGCTTATTCTCTCATGTGGAATTCTGACATGCACCTTTGGCCTTTTGCTTCCTTATCCTGCAAGATTTTACGTGCTGTTTGGAAAACATGAAGAGCTTCCCATCCTGCCCTTAGCAGTTCCAGAATGGCAATGAAATCTGCACACGGATAACTGAAAAACAGATGGAGAGGTGGATGAGAAGTAATTGCCCCTTCCTCAAGGTACAATAAGCAGCTACCAAAATATTTCCAGTACGAGGCTGGAGCATTGCAGATGGGCTGAAGAAGGAAGCAGAGACAGTGAACTCTTTAAGCCACCTTAACACAGAGTCATCTCTGTGATGTGCAGCCATTCAGAAGCACAGGCTGAGGGATGCATTTCTCTTCTTGAAGCTAGAGGCCACTTGTCAGCAATGTTGGCATGTTTGTGAGAGGTTTTAATCACAATTGTTCCAGGTTTTAACATGCACGTGACACAGTGGATGGATTTTCTTTATGCCTCATACATGTATTTGTATTGATGGAGAGGAGGGAAACCTTGGTATTCTGAATTAATTTAAAATGTACAGATGTATTTGTTTCCATGATAAGACAAGGACTTGAACACATACAAGATTCAAAAGCATGAATGGAGGGCACAGGCAAAAAAAAGGGAATGATTAATTGGAGTGCATTTAAAAATAGTAACCGTACGTAATGCTGAGCAAAGCTAAAATCTATTTTAAACTGTTTATACAGAACGGAAGCGTATGTTCTCAAGGTCTCCAGTTTGTCTATGTGGGTTGGTCAAAAAATTGTGACATGCTGAGAAAGGCATTTGTGCTTTGTTGTTTTTAGCAAAACTCACTTCCAACAAAATGGATTTAAAAGAGGAGAGACTGCAAAATACGTAAAGGTCACAAGGCAATCTTGGCCCATGCTCTCCAGGAGGTGCATCTGCCTTGAAACATTTCAGGAACAGCATCTCCATGCTTCTGACTGCCTCCATCTGTCATTCTTCAGGAGCCTTTTCCTCAAGCCCTCACATTTTTGTCTCTCAGAGGATATGGGCAGCTCCTTATTGCATCCTCCCTTGTACATTTTTTTGCCCTTACAGTAGAAAGGAATGCTCACTGAAGCAGCTCTGTCCATTCTTGCTGGAAAGGGTCAGGCACTATGGGAAGAAAAAAAAACAACCACCAAACCCAGAGAAAGGACAATTAGCTGTAGTCTCTGTGCCACCAAAATCTACCATTGACTTTGGGACACTTCCTTGGGTTTGTCCTAATTTAAGGTTTGGTGGCAAAAGTATTTCTGCAGGCTGCCTTGCTGCACTAGAGCCTAAACCCATGGAAGTGGCGAGGTAGAAGTGAGAGTTATACCAACTTTTGGAAAAGGTTTACAAATGGCCAGCTGGTACACTGCCAGCTCACTCGGGGTGCAGAAGAAGGGGGCACTATCCTGCTAGGAAGGATAATGTCATTCTTATTTATGTGCTTCTGGAGTCTGCTGATGGGACCAGGAGTACTGTGAGGAGCTGTACAGGGAGGCTGGCAATGTGGTGGACATCACCCGAGGTTGTCCTTGTTCTGGAGGATGCCATCCATCAGGTGTCCCTGGAACAAAGAAAGCAGCAGGCAAACTGGGCTGGTTCTTTCAAGCTAGTGTGGAATTGCAAGGGTACCACAAGCATGAGGTGCCCTGCCAAGAGAGCTGTATTGTTGCGCTGGCTTCTTTTCAAAACAGAGCTTAATCTTTGGCTTTCCTTCTCAATTTGTTCATTCTCCTTTTTTCCTACCTTCATTTTCCATTTTTAAACCTTGTGGATCAGCATAGTGTACACTACAGAACACCTAGTTCTACAGCAGCATGCAAAAGAAGGCAGACCATCACGTCCCTTAAAATACATATTTCTGCAGTATATATATTGTGACTTGATATCATCTCATGCCAGTGCAGTGCTAAGAATCTATTGAATCTATGAGCCAAATATGTGATTTAAGATCTCACACTTGTTTGGGATTTGCCACAAGAGCAATACTGTTCAAGCCCATGAGGTGCCCACACCCCAGCTCTGGAGAAGTAGCACACAGCAATCGGGGTCAACAGAGGGCCAGGAGTTAATGCTGTGTCAGGGAGGCGTGAACTGGATGTATGAAAGCTGGAGCTGTGGCTGTGAAAAATGCCTTTACAGGGAAAAGAACAGTGTGCAAACGTGTGGGGGAGGGAGGAAGTGAAAGTCCACAAAGCAGAGAAAGGGTAAATGAGCAAAACACCACTTGTGAGGCCCCCAAGTTGGATAGGCACTGCTGCACAACGTTTTCCATTGAACAGCACTAACTACAAGGATTACAGCCTGGCTGGGGCTCTGCCTGCATCCATGTCATCCTGTCCCTAATATTCAGCAATGCTGACTCTGATCTACCATTGCATCAGCCTTGACTATTCTTTCAAAGGCTATTGGGTTCAAAGCCAATCTCTCCCATTCTGTGTTTGTGTCAATACTGGTCTGCATCCACAAAATCTAGTGAGCAGATCACTGTCACTTGCAGGCCCAGGGCATCTCCTTCCCTTTCCTTCACTTCTTTAGACGTGACAAGGGCTCATGTGGGGCACCACATAAAGCCCCTCAATAGGAGGCACACGGTACCAGCATGCTCCTCCCTGCGAGCGAGGGCCAAGGGCAGCCCTTGGCCACAAGCCAACATTTAGCCAGTTGAGATGATGTTTGATGTGACACTGGGTCAATAGTGAGCACAGGAGCAAACAAACAGGAAAAATACACCACAGTAAGTGCAGCACGGAACGGCAGTGGGAGGACCTGGCAGATGCACAGGGGCTGATTCAGAAGGGAGATGCAGCCCCACCCAGGCTGTTGTGAGCAAACTTGCCCTGCACCTCACGACAACTGCTTTCAAAATGGGTTTAATAACACATGTCAAAATGCCACCTGGCTCCCAGCAGGGAACTGTGGTGTGGACACCAGTCACACCAGGGTGAGACAGCTCAAACTGACCTGCAACAAAATCCAAGTGCCAACAAATTGCTATTGAGCAGAACAGGCATTTTGACCTAATGGCAGAAATTGCACCCCTCTGAGGGCACAGGAAATGATGGAGGGGTGGAATCCAAGGGGATGAGAAATAAGCATGAGAATAACAATCATGACTGTTTAAAAAAAAACCCAAGAAACAATTCTACCTCACAGCACTGGTCCTTCCAGTTTCCTTTGCTGCTTCCCTTCTCAGTAGTCCATCATTTTGGGGTTTATTTGATTATAATATTCAAGCTTGGGCTTAAATTGAAGTCTTGTTTCTCATCAGTTGCCTTATCGTGAGAAGATAACGTCTTTCTTTTTTTAAATTTTGACCATTTTTAGGGGCTACATAAGGGCTAAAATGCCTTATCCTTAAGGAGATGTGTTTTCGACGCATATGGTGCTTCTATAGATTTCAGTGAATTGTAATTTTGTTAGGCTTGGCTTGGGGTAATAAACACCTTGCATTTTGTCTACCCTTAAGTACTGAGAGATGTTCTTGTTTTTCTCTCTATTTTAATGCAGAGAACTTGATAATATTTGTGGGGTTTGGGAGATGTTTTTAAATTAGAAAACAACAATTAAACAAGAAGCACACAGAAAAGTGCTGCAGTGTATTTCTAGCAATTTTAAGATGCGACATTTCAGTCTAACGTTTCCACTTATTTTACATTTTAACTTCTGTTTATACTTTTTTTCATACACTCCAGCTTGTTTCACCTCATGTGGGAGCAACACAGAGGAGAGGAAGTCCACAAGCCAGATAAACTGTAATTACCACAGGTTCATTTTGTCAGAGCTACGCAAAGCATGGAGCGCACAGGCCCGCCCTGCCTCTCTAACAGCTCATTGCATCTACCCCATGTGTCCTTGCTAACCTGCACCTGTGCATGGAAATACCCCCTTTGGTGTGACAAGTAAGTTTCAGGCAGTGAATAAATTTTTAAAAAATTATCTACAGTGAGCGGGAAGTTTTCCTTGTTATCTGAGTAGTAGAAATCTCAGCTTTGGGCACTTATATTCTTCTTTCACTGTGGTGTTTATTTATTTATTTATTTCTAACAGTCTCTTTGGAAGGATCGCAATTGCAAAGCCATGATTTGCAATCACAGGGACCAGTGATGTGACCAGGACCTACAGCACAAAATGACAGAAGACAGAGCAGAAAGAAAAACAGCCACAGTCCCCTGTCCTGCAAGATCTATCCCTTGTTCTTGTAAAAGCAGAAAAAGCTTCCAAGACCAGCCAGAGCTCAGCATGTACTTGGGAGATCCACTTTATCTGAAATTCTTGTCTAGCCAGATGTATAGCAATGCCATAGTATGGGAACGTGACCCTTGAAAAACCCTCTCCAGTTTCACATATAAGGCCAAGAGTCTTTAAAAATAGCATCAGCCAGGACAGAAGCTACTTTTTCACTTATCAATCTCCTCCCTGATGAAAGCAAAACTTCATTCTGAAAGCCACCTGCTTGCAAGCCCAGGACACAAAATGCCTCCCCCTCCACACCACCCCACAAGCCCATGGACATAGACACTTTGAGTGGTTTTTTTAATAGTTGCTTATTTCCATGAAGTTCAGAACCCAGTGACAAGATCATTGTAAGGCAGTGTGGATTGCACCGTCCTCGTATAAGCATTTTCAGTGCTATCAGTTTAATGTGGAAGACATAGTTGCAAACAGGAATATTAGGAAGATTTTTTTTAAAGGAGAATGTTAGGAAATTAATTTTTTTTTTTTTTATTACAGGCTTATGTTTGACTATCTTAGATATAGTGACATCCAGACCAAGTGTCAGAAATCTACTACACAGATCCCTCGTAACTGCTGTCATGCCCTAGGCAAGATAATGGTCTAAAACCTTCACTGTATTCTTTAGGGATTTTTTTATTGTTGTTGTATTTTCCTCTCTTAAGAGGAGATTCCTCTACAATCATTCACCCTCAGCTCTGCAAAACATCAAGCCAACACTTTATAGTTCCTCTGGTAGGCACATTATGTTTGCAGTTTTGCCCCAGACACAGAAGTGTTCAAGACTCCAGGTTTGGAATCTCCAACAATCACTCATGGAGTGGCAGAATGTCATCTCTAAGCAGAGATGCTGCCTGCATTTCACCTTTTCCTAACAGGTGCATAAACTGAGCAGGCACAAACATCCAGCCTCCCTTTGGCTGAATCCGAGGAAGAGGTCCATGGAAAACAGAAAATAAAGATCTCATTTATGCCTCCTTACAGGGCCTGCCTACATCTGTAGCCATGCCAGTCAATAACTCAAATCACATGTGCAAGTGGATACAGCCTGTAAACTTCCTCTACGATCCTTGCAAAACGTGTCCAAACCAGATCTACTGCACTTTAAACTTGAATAAAATTCTTCTCATCGCAGGCTGTTTCCTCTACTTCACTTAACCCTTCAAGCCTACACACGGGCCTCCGCTGTGAGCTGCAGCCGGAGCAGAATGCCCTCCTCTGCACCGCCTTCCCGAGAGCCTCTCCGAGCCCTTTATCCGGATGCCAGCGAGCAGGAGCACCGCTATTTTTAGGCCGCGCCCGTACGCTGAGCACGGAGGAATGTGGCTGGGAGCGGGAGGCAGCCCGAGCCCGGCGCTGCGGCCCCGCCAGCCGCGGCTCCACCCGGGCTGCGCTCCCGGGAGCCGGGCGGGGCAAGGCCGCCTGTCCTGGCTGATCCCGATGCGCGCCAGGACCGGACCCCGCCCAGCGCGGGACTCCGCCGCGCCCCTGCCCGCAGCAGCGCAGGGAGGTCCCGAGGGTCCCGAGGCCGGGCTTGGCGGCCTCAGCCACCCAGTCCGGCTGCTGGCGGTGGAACCCCGCAGGGTCCTCCGCCGCCGGGACGCGAACCCGCGACCCCGTAAGCGCCGCGGCCTCCCGGCCCCGCACCCGCGGGTCCCGCTGCCCCCCCACGCCGGCGTTATGTAACGGCCGCGCGCCGCCATTGGCCAGCGCCGCCCGAGGCGCGCGGGCGCGGGGGCGGGTCCGGCGCGCGCGCACTGCCGGTCCCGGTCCCTCCTCCTCCTCCTCGTTCTCCTCCCGAGCGGCGGCGGCGGCGGGGCCGCGCGGAGCCTCCACAGCGCTCGGCAGGGCCGCCCAGCCCGGATCCCGCACGGGTGAGCAGCGCCGGGGAAGCGGAGCCGAGGGGAGCGGGGTGGGGTGGGGCGGGGCGGGGCGGGGAAAGGGGAGCAGTCCTGGCCCGGGGGAAGGGAGACGGCCCGGCCCGGCAGCGGGGCCCGCTCCGCTTGCGGGCCGCCGCTCCCCGGCTGCGGCCTCCGTCCGTGTGTCTGTCTTTCCGTGGTCGCTTCCCTCCCGCAGTGCACGTGGTGGGGCTGCGGCCGCCCCTGCCCCGCCGGGCCCGCCCGAGGGCCGCAGGCCGGGGCCGGGGCGTCCCTCGCGGAGCGGCCGGCCGAGCCCCTCGCTCCCGGGCGGGGAGGCCGCGGGGCCTCGGGCTGCTGTGTGCCTCTGGAAGTGACAGCGGAGGCAGCTGTCGGTGTCCAGTTTTAGGACTTGAAACTCCGCTCGGATTCTGGTTACTTACATGGAAATGACCCCGTGTGAGGTATGGCTGTGCTGCGGGTTTCAGCCCCGCTTCCCGACAGTGCCCGTGCTGCTGCTGTTATGATTTGGCAGCAAAAAATCCTGTTAGGATTTGGCAGCAGATTTTTTTCCATGTGTTCTGTTTCCTACGTGCTCGCGCGTTCTTTATTTGGAGACAGCAGGCTGTTCTGCTGGACTCTCAGAGGGCGTGCCTGATAGGGAAAACAACACTTACCTGCCTTGTGCAATTGAAATTAGTGATTTGGCTTTGTAGATGAACTCATCGTTCTTTTAAACGAGCTTTGGGATTATTTTTTTTTGTCACTTTCTTGGAATAATAATAGTCTAAACCTTACTTTTCTCTGTTTCAGAAACACTTTGTTTCAGCTGTATTAATGTAACTTGCAGTATTTAAACTCTCGGATTTCTGGTCTTGGACACTGTGTGGTGGTTGATATTTTTGAGCAAATGTTTGTAAAGGTCGTGTTTTCTTGTCTGTGACTTAACTAAAACCAGCAGTTGCCAAGTACCTAAAAGCTCAGTGTGGTTGGCTGTTGTAATGTAGTACTTATCAAAGCACTAAAATACAAAGTAATGTGCAAGCACTTTGTGAAAAGAATTCTTTTTTGTTACATCTGAGTGTTTTCTGTCAGGAACTGTCTGACTCCTGGACAATTGCTGTAATGCTGGTAAAATAGAAGTGAAATAAAACCTACTGTTCCTTCTTGTGTATGCAAAGCTATTGGCAATATATCTTCTTTTTATTTTTTTTATTTTAAGTGGGAATCCAGTGTTCTGATTGAGCCATGCTGTATATAAACAGCATGACGACGCCCTGTCTGGGGTGTTCTGAAGTAGTTGTGGCATCCAGTGAAACACAGACTTGGCACTGACATTGAGTGTTGTATCTTACAGAGGCTGTTGGATGCCACATGTATTTCTGTCTGTTTGTAAATGGAATTTGTGTTGTGTTCAATTTTATTAGCTGTATGGACTTCTGAATTCTCTTTTAGAGAAACTGATGGGGAAGAGGAGGGAACACTGAAGATGTAGTCTAATACTTCTGCAGAGGGTTACATGGTGGTGTTTGTTGCCATGAAAGAGCCGGGCTGTGGCCTCGGAAGTGTCTCTCAATCCACAAGAGCTGTTCTGGGTCTCAGGGCCATTGTTTTGCTCACATGTTAGGCACACGTCCAAAAATTCCCACAATACTAGTGAATTTTCACATGTTGTTAATGTTTCCTAGAACTTAATTTTCGTAATAGTTTTTAAGGGCTTTTCGTGCATATTTACTAGAGGTCGGTCACTGTTTGGGTAGGATTTTCTCTCACCTTGGGAGGCCACCTGTCCTGATGGGAGGGATTGCATGACAGGCGTGCTGTAGCCATGAGTGTGTCTGTCCCACAGGTACCAAACCTGGGACAAGTGCCCAGGATACCCAGAGGGGCAGTGGCCAAGCAGCTGCCCTCCTGGGAGCACAAGACTACTAATTGTCCTGAGAACAGTGGACTTGGAGAGCTGTCCTGTGCTTGGGCAGTGTTGTGCTTCTGAGAGCTGCACAACTGAACCGTGCGTGGGCCGTGAAGGACTGGAGAGACACAAGAGCAGAAATTGGGCTGCTGGGTTATATAACCACATGCTGAATCCTGTTCTGTTGGTGTGCCCAAATCCTGTCTGGTGTCTGCTCTGGGCGTGGGGTAAAGAATGAATTGGGTGTCCTGGTGGCTGCGTGCAGGTGGAGTGCACTGCTGTGGAATGTGATGTCTTGATGCTCCCTGAATTGTGACACTTTTGTCTCGTTTTGTCTTCTGGTGGACCTTGCAATGGTATACGGCAGTAGCATTTACTTCCTTTGTGCTCCTGTGTTAGATGCAGTAATGGCTTCTGATGGGGGCAGTCTTTTTTTTTTTCAAGAAATCATATGCACATAAATGTGGCTGAAAACAAAAACACAATAGCCACCTGTAAAAATCACTTTCCATAAAGAGGAGTGACCTATTGTTCTTGGTGTTCCCAACTTCAAAGCAGCTCACAAGCACCTAAAACAGAAGACAATAACACATCTTGGGTAATACTTTGATTTGTCTTTCTTGAAACTTCTTTCAAGTTCCAGAGATAAAGGTTGAATCTTAATCTTTAATTAAAAAAAAAATTACAAGCAACAAAATCCCTGAATTTTTCAGTACCTTTTGAAAAAGAAAGTAAGCTTCTATTAACTGTAAAGGAAACTATTCATTATTCTGACTCTTGAAAACACTTTACAGAAGTAGAGCTTGAATCTTAGTAGAGGAAGACACCTTAGACTGGCCTAGTAATTCTGGTGTTTATTTTAAGCATGATACTGAACCCAGAGGCTTTACATAGCAAAGAGCTCGAACAGATGTCTGTTGTGTTTGAGTTATGGGAGTTGTAGGCCTTGTGGACCAAGCATACGACTGCATTGTGCTCATGGTTACAGCTCCTCAGTCAGATAGCAGCAGTAGTTTCTCATGTTTGTAGACTAAATGTCTTCTTTTTGTTTGTAGATATGGCTCGTGGACAGCAGAAGATTCAGTCGCAGCAGAAAAATGCCAAAAAGCAAGCTGAGCAAAAAAAGAAACAAGGACATGATCAGAAGGCTGCAGCCAAGGCTGCCTTGATATATACCTGCACTGTCTGTAGGGTAAGAGGAACTAAAGTCAAAATAGTCTTGTAGGGAGAGGTCTGTCTTCCTGCCTAGAACAGGATTTTTAGAAGATTTTATAATGGAAACTAAAATACTTAAGTGGTTGTCTAGCTTGTTGCTGTAAGAAGAGTTTTCATCTGTTATGTGACTTGCTTACAGATTACTCAGCCATACTGGTAATTGAGATAGAAAATCTTAGAGGTCGTGTTCAGGTCTGGTTTGGGTAGTTATTTTGCCTTTTGTATTACAGTGGTCTGCATATGCTCTTAGTATGAGATAGAATATGTAAAAAGTGTGCTGTCAGTTCTTGTTTAGTCTCTACATGGAAACATATTTTGTGATGGAATTGGCCTGTCTTGGAATCAGTGGTTATGGATGTTGCTGTAGAAAGGAGAAGCTATGTGCCAAAAGCTTTAATGTAAGCTTGATACACAGTGACTTTTGCTAGAATAACGTACTTGACAAGAAAAAGGAAATTTGAGTGCTGATCAGATTGTCCTTTTCCTTCTGGCTGGTTTTCCTAAATGCTTCTTTTGGAGCTGAAGGAGGTACTTGCCATTTTCACTTCAATAGTCAGTCTCAGAATAGATCTGCCACTTCAAATGTCTTAAATAGGATTCCAAATTGAGGGTTGCTTACTTAAGTACTTGTAACCAGCTCCTCTTGTTGTGAAATCAGGCTGTAGTATCAATCACTTTGGGCAGTTGATGCCTGCAACTGTGTCGTAGCAAAGGTCTGAGATAGCTTGTGCCAAGTAGAGACTCGGTTCATGCCATATAAGTTCTTGGCTTACTGGTAAAATAAAGAAATGGCTTTCATGAAGATTTTATTCTGTAAAGGATAAGTGTTTATCTTTAAGGTGTTGAAAAAGAAAATGGTGAGGAGGGAGGTTTTCCACCAAACCAGCCTGTGAAGTGCAAGATATGCAGAAAGATACCTAGCCAGAATAACACCATTGATGACCATGCCAAAGCAAGTGTGACAGTAGTGCTTAAAAGCACCTCTGAAAATAGGCAGTTAAATACTCCATCTTACCCTGCAGCTAAATTAGTGGTGCTCTGTCACTATAGCAATGTCATCAAGGAGGGAGTTGGCTTCTGGGGAAAGAAAATAAAATATAGTGGGGATTAGGTTTTGTAGTATTACTTAACTCTTGTACTGTGCATAAAGTTCAATGTCTCTCTTTAATCAGACTCAAATGCCGGATCCCAAGACCTTCAAACAGCACTTTGAAAGCAAGCATCCTAAGACTCCACTTCCTCCAGAATTGGCTGATGTTCAGGCATAAAGTTGTCTACAGGTCATTACCTTAATTTTTAATTGATTGTCTGAGAAAGGTATATTAAAATTGGTTTTTTTACCACCAACAACTGTGACTTAAAACTTGCTTCAGTTCTTTGAATACGAAAACTGCTGTAAGTAATAGTTATACCCCTGAACTGTTAAAAATAGAAGAAAGAAGCAAGCTAATTCTTACATGGGTGAAATGGCTGTGGCATTTCACTGTGCCCGGAGGTTGTTTTAAGAGGGATTAATGTTATTTCAAATGGTCATTCTTAGTGTTGTAGGAATACTTCATTATTTAGTTCTTGCTTTGAAATGTTAGTTTTGCTTTGAACAAAATACATCAGTACAATCTGTCTGTTACTATAAAACATATAATGTAAACAGTTGTTTAGTATATTTCCAACAATTGAGCCTTTTTGTTCCTGAAGTGAATGCAGAAAAATCTGACTTTCTGTGTTGACTGTAGAAGAGATTTCCCAGTAGGCAGTTGTTAGGCTGTAACTGAAAGTGGTTATAATAAAAGGCTGAAATAAGGTAAAAAGCAGTACTATGGTATTTCATTCATCAGAGATAAGCAGCATTGTGTAATGGTTCAGCTTAACTGAGTTGTTCTTGTTTTTTATAGGTGAAGTCATGACACCTATTGACTCTTCTACTGTCAGACCTTACATAACAAACCTGCAGCTGCTTTTCTAAAACTGTTGATCAGCAAAAATGAAGGGGCTACAGAAACATTCATATTTTTATGCTGTTCCCTCTTGGGCTTCATGCAAAGACAATTCTGTGTAAATGTACAGTTGTGCCCTATTTGGAAATCCTAAAAAATCAGTCCATACTTGTTATAAAAAATTTTTTACAATTGTAATTATATTGATGTTCATATTGTGTAAAATAACTCACTTAATAAAGTAGTACTTTGATTTTACAATATCACAGATTAACTCCTTGTAGAAATTCTGTTTCACCTTTCTGCATTATCTGCCTTATAAAATAATAAAATATACAAAAGTGGAATTTTCCCCATCCTGCCAAAACATGAGCAGTATCATTCCACTGCAAGTAATGTACATTACAGTAAATTAATCTTAAAGTGGAGAGGGAAGCTGCTCAGATTTACTGTCCAGTGTGCTGCCTGCTTGAGCCCAGCCACTAGTGGTCAAGCTGATGGCTCAAGGTGCAACACACCCCTGAGCAGCTGCATGAGAATCATGAGACTTCCTTCTACATTTTTGTCCTGTGTACTGGAGTCTTAAGTACTGCAAGCCATTTCGAATGGGATTCCTTTACTGTGAGGGATCATGTTCCTTGAAGTCATGCACTGGAGGAACTCTGGTTATGCTTGTTATCCTTTCTATTTAGGTAGATGACTGAGGAAGCTTGAGAGGTGGCAGGATTTAAATGCTGGCTTGAAAAATGCTTGCCAAATACTAGGTTAAAGCAACTCTGCTCTTAGTTGAAAACCGAATTTTAAAATATTTTTAATGATATTTTGAGCAGTCAGCCACACATGTTCCCCCTCAAATGTGTCTGGTTATTTCTCTCTTGAAGGAATATGTAAAATAGCCAGCCATTAATAACCTTCCTTCACAACCAGCTTAAAATAAGCCTGTTGGAAAAGAGCCAAAGTAACTAAAATAATATGGCTACTTAAAGAAATCGGATGTGATTAAAGTTGCAATGACAAGAAAAAGCTGGATAATAACTCTGGTCAAGACCATTTGAGCAGATAAACATAATTACCCCTAAAGTGTTCTGGGCTGCATTCTAATCCCAGATGTACAGCACAAAAGTAGTGGAGAAATATCTGAATTGTGCTGGAAAGGTCTACTATACAAAATCCCATCTTAGGCATTTTGGAGGGGGCTTAAGAGCTTTAGTTTTGACCCTGCAGTTAGAAGCAGCGATGTGCGGAGTTTACAATGGATGTAAAAATTCCAGCAGTCCAAGCAATCCTTGCTATGCAGCAGGACTACACATGTGACCTTCAAATGGCTTCCTAAAATCTAGGACCATAGTCTCAACGACTCATTCACTTAAAAGAATGCACTTGGTATTTTATTATATAAAGTCAAAACCTTTGTCTTTGTCCACTCATTTGCTTTTTATTGAACTACTTCTGTGAGACTAGCTTCCTGTCCTCTTTGCTGTGACAGTATCTCTGTAAATACTTACTTTGGCATAAAGTTTCTCTGTATTATAGTCACTCTGGGATAACCTGTATACCACTTAACTTTTATAGATAATGTTATTCTCCTCGGCGTAATCCACTACTGCACTTGTACACCTGACATCAGAATGTAACAATTCATTTCTTTTTCTTTAATGTTATCAATACATACATCCTAACAGACTGGCTCCACAAGGCAAGAAATCTGCTTTCAACCTGTGTGCTGTATGGGGGAGAGGTTCTTCAATGTTCTAATGCTGTAGTTTGTCTAAAAATATGCTGAGTAGAAATGGAAAAGATGTTTCTTGCACTGATTGGTATTTGATAATCTGGTTTTACTCTGGAAAATGTTTGGGGATGCATCCCTAAAGCTTGGGCCTGAGGTGAAGTAAATGTTCTATTCCTTCAATTCAGATTGTGTAGCATTAAATAAAAGACTTGTTTCATAAACAATCTTTGTTAATGAGCACTGAAGAGCTGGAAAGCTGCATCATTACTGGGATGGTTACCTTCAGTTAGAATGGTATTTTCAAAATTCTTAGGATGCTCAAGTTGAAAATGCCGTCTGAAATGATGGGATTTATATGTTGGAAAGCAAGGGTGATCCTCAGTTCAGTAAGATCCCCAGCTACAATAACTGTCATCTTAATTACAGAAGTAAATGAAAGCTGTGACTGAATTGTTATAAAGGCTGTACTAAATGTGGCAATAGCCCTCAGTCAGAATACCTGCAGTACCTGTACCTAAAAGATCAGAGGAAGGACTGACTAGTTCTCCATCATCTCTTCCTGATCTAAAAGACAGCATACCCTAGTACCTGGCTGAAGACACAGTTGTGCATTGTAATGTGTCTGATTAAAGAGAATTAAAAATATAAACCATAAAATGTCATATTTCCTGCCTGCTTTTGCTGTACCTAGAAAATTAATTTCCTGACTGTGGACAGTCGTGTAACTTTAAGCTGTCTAACTGTGCAAGAAAGAAAAATAGACATGGAATGTTTCCTGTATTCCCTTGAGAAATATTAATTTCTGTGCAGGGTCAGCTTGTGGAGCAACTTTAAGAGGGGTTTTGGATTTTCAGAAACCTTCATCTTCTGGGAATCTCTTTAAGCAGCATCTGAAATTGCATTTTAAATGAGGCTTAAAATATTCTGAAAAAAGTCTCACCTTAGAGAGTAAAAAGTTAGCAGGTATGGTTATGGTGAGGCCATCATCATGGGGACTACTGAGTAATCAAGAACAGTTTTGCAGTTTTTGTTACTCAGGCGTATTTCTGTGCCTCTGCTTTACCTATCTCAGGGCTTCTAGTTTCTTACTGTCAAAAAGCTGTGTGAAAAATCCAAGATAGAAGTTGAAGACAGTTGCCGTGTAGCCTTAGGAAAGCAGTTTATGCAGTGCTCTTGAAACATCCCTGGACACCATCCCTGTGGTTATTTGCTGAAAGCACTTCTGCTCAAGTAAGTAAAGCCAGTGACCACGGGCTGTTTGCAATCCACATAGCAATGAAGGAATTTGTGGCATTTCTATAAAGTGTACTGATTTATTTTCCCATCTTGGTAAGAAGTGCTAATAGGTGGGATGTCTTTTATCATCAGATACTGATAGGCTTTCCCATTTTCACAGAAACAAGTTGGGAGTTAGTGGGCTTTACTGGAAGTGTGATCTTCCAGGGTCTGACAAGTAAATTTGATTAGTCCTATAGGAGCCACAAGCAAAGTAAAGGTCAGTTTGTGTTTCTGTCTACCCAGTCACCTTCTGCTGTGTGTAATTTGGGGGCCTTTGATTTGCCTGTTTAGAACCTCATAGGTTTTGGAGTGGGCTTTGAATTCAACTCCAAATCTCAGTTTGTGCTGGTGTTCAGTGTGTGCTTTTGCTCTAGTCCAGACAGTGGGAGGGTGTCAAGTGCTGTCTGGAATTTTTCTGTATGTTTTTAAAATTATTTTGAAATCTTTTAATACATTTTCTATTGTGTTATAGGTGTTGTATAGATAAGGCACAACAGAGGCTCACTGAGGGAGTTGAGTTATCTTGGGAGCTTTTAAAGAAAAGTAGATTAGGTTATATGTATGTTTTATAATTCTCTTATGTAGTGTTTCACGCTGGGGTTCCTGGGAAAGGAGGAATCTGTAGTTGTCCCAACATAGTTATCTAACTGTTCAAGCTGTGTCTCAGCTTTTTTAGGAAATATGGCACA
Source organism: Pyrgilauda ruficollis (assembly GCF_017590135.1). Lineage (NCBI taxonomy): Eukaryota > Metazoa > Chordata > Aves > Passeriformes > Passeridae > Pyrgilauda > Pyrgilauda ruficollis. Next base: position 9,095,205 of record NW_024523822.1, on the reverse strand, counting down.
GCTTTCCCCTGAGAACTACTGTCCATTAAATATATAAAGCCAAGGTCCATGCAGCACTTTGATGTTATGGCACGCATATTTTTGTGTTCCTTCTTTGTAGCTGTGACAATCAGCATGCAGAGCATAACTGAAGGCTGGAGCTCTTTCAGAGGACTACAGATTAAGGGAAATCTCAGGAATGTATCTAGTCCATCTCCCTACTCTGAGATTGGATAAAATCTGCCCAGACAAGCTACCAAGTGTTCCTCTAACCCGTAAAAGCTTCCAGTGAAAGGGATCCCACAGTCCCAGACCTTGTAAGCAGCATGTGTCGCTGCTGTAACCACTGCTGAAGTGGACAGTTATCACAGCAATTTATCCCTGCCAGTTAAGTCAATTGCTTACTGTTCTTATTGGCAGTAGATGTGATGAATAGTGCCTTTATTTGAACATTGCTACTGTGTTCTCCTAGTCTTCAGAGTAAACCCAGTTAATTGAATCACTCTTCATAGGTCACGTTTTCTAAGTCTGGCAATTGTTGGTGCTCTGGATCCTCTACAGTTTGTGCTCTTGAATCATATGGTCCAAGATGTGACCCAAAGTGCTGGCTGAGGCTAGTGCAGAGTAGCTGGAACAACTAAGGTCTGGCACTTGCATACACTGGAATTATATTAGGCTTTCTGCAAAAACATCACAGATTCATTTTGGTACCACTAATAATTTCCACTTTGTACCTCTGTTTAGTATCCACATACCTGCCTCTCAGGGATCTCAGACCAAACTGTTTACCAAGTTCATCCAGGTGTGGTATCATGGAGGATATTGCAGATGTCCTCTTTTACTCTTTAGTCTGTATTGTTCATGAGCACACTGATGGGATACATTGCAGGCAAAGCCTTGCAGGACCTCACTTGAGTATCTCGCTAGACTCCAGTAAGCCTTTGGTAATTCTTGAGAGCACTTTGTACTTCTGTAATTCTCTTTGTGGTCAGTATGGATTGTAGCCCCTTACCTGTGAGGACTTTGCAGACTGACTATGTTAAAGGCATTTACAACAACAGGGAGATTTGGATCTTGTGTGCCTGTGGCAACCAGGCCAGTTTTCACAAAGAAATGAAAGGTAGTGAGGTATGGCATAGTTTGTTCCTGAAAAATCCATATTGTCTAGCTGTTGCTTGGTTACTTCTTCATATGCATTTACAAAGGGAATTCTATAAAAATTATCCTAGCCCTTTCCCAGGTTCAGATTGACTGACAAGAGTCCCTTTATTTTTAAATTACTTGTGCTTGTCTCACTACTTTCTTGAGCTCTTTCCTGTGCTCTGTGAGTTCTCAGAGAGCAACACTCATGGTCCCTAGTGACATGGCTGATTGCTGGAGCATCCTAGGATAAGAGTTATTAGCTGTTGTCAACTTGAATTCCATCAAAGTCCTCTGACTACTTTAGCTTATTCTTTCACCTTCTTCACATGGTTTGTTACTTTTGAGTGAAATAAAAGATGGTGTTGATTACTTATTTGTAAATCTTATCTTTCATTTTCTTTCCTTCTTCATCAGCTAATGGACCTATACTTAACTTTATCTTTCCTTAGATACTTGTTGTCTTTGTTTCTGCCTTTAGAACCTCAGCTGTATTTTGGATGTTGTTAATGAAGGTGTTACTGTGTTGACTTTTGAGTCTTCTAAATCCCAGTCATTTGTCTGTCTCTCAGGATCCACCCTCTTATATTTGCAACCACTGTGGTGAACTCTTTGGAATGACTTTTTTTTTTTTTTTTTCATGGTTTGCCCACTGTTGAACTATCAGAAGCTTTATATACTCCATCCTGATCCATTCAAGGCCCCAACCATGCAAGAGCATTCTCATTAAAGTTTGAGTTCTACTGAGTGTTTACTTACCCACAGGCTAGCAATGAGAAGGATCAGGCTGGCCTGATAAATCTCAATGTGCTATAGTAGTTAATGTTGGATATAAAACTGCAGAGCACTAATTAGACTAAATGCTTGAGTGACTTTTCATCAGACATCATTCTGGCCATTTCTTCCTCTGGTTTTCAAGACTGTCCCTATACTTTAATAATTTCTGCCTGTCTTTTCCATATGGATGCCAATGTAATCCAGCCCCTCACAAGAGCACATCGTATCTGTCTATTTATCCTTAGTTTACTGAGAGGAGAGTAATACCCAAGCTGCCTCTGTGCTTTTTTCAATGCTTTGCAAAATTAAAGTATGCCTGGACAACAAGTCCATGTTAATTGTCCAGTTTACTTGTAGACTGTCAGGATAGGCCTTAATTTTTAATTTCTTATTCCTGATATGCCTTCAAATTTCAGTGGCCATCACCTACTGATAGTTTTTACTTTCTTTTGGTACTTTTTCTTTCTGTTGATAATCACTGCATATTTTTCTATAAATGATTGCTTTATTTATTTCCTGTGAACATTTGTAGATCCTTTGAAGAGGGAAAACTTAAGTATTTCCAACCAGAAGAATAATAAAATAATGATGTCTTCTTAAAAAAAAAAAAAAAAAAAAAAAAAAAAAAAACACACAGAAAGCCTAAAATGTTTGATTCTGTCCTCATGGAATTCAGAATTATTTTTATGGTCATTACTCACTTTTGTTACAGTAATGCCTAATGCAGTTGTATTTTCTGTTGTTTGGAGGCACAACTCAGATTTTATATCACTATGGGGTATGTGCAGTAAGGGAACTGAGAAGGATGTCAATGAAGCTCCTTTTTCTTTCCACACAAACTGAGGGAAAAAGAATCTTTATTTCTGACTTGTTTTCTCTTGCTGCATTTTTATTTAGAAAGTAAATTTAGAGTCGTTATGACTTTACAAAAAATTGCTTAACCCTAAGAGATTTTCTAAGTGACATCTGCTGCTGTTAGCTCTTACCAGATCAGTGCTAGAAGAGAATGCTCTTCTTATTGAGGTCTAATAAATAGTGTTTATTGAAGACCATGTTAAGTAAGGTTAAGAAATAGTAAACAGCTGCTTTTTGCTGCTGCAGTAAATCATTCAAAGAATTTGCTGTTATGCAGCTGAAAACAAGAGCTGTTAGCAGCTGAAAGAATGTGACACTGTCTGCACTATAATCACCAATAGCGAAGGGGGACAACTTCTCAGCTTCTGGGCTGACTTCTAAACGGACAAAGCCTGCCTGTTTTTTCTCAAACAATAATTGAATTCTACATCACTGAAGTCAGTAGGAACTTAATTTTCTCTTGTGCTAAATACTTGCATGTGCAGAAAGCTGCTAGCTTGAACACCTTTGTAAAATCTATGTCATGTGTTACTAAAATCAGTGTAACTGATCTCTGTATATCAGAAGACAATTTATATGTGGCTGGAAAATGCAGTAGTCTGTCTAGAAAACATATACACACACTACAAATTCTAATTGAGAAAGTCAAAAGATGTTTTTGGGCTGTAATCGCCATCAGTCCTCAAAATTTCTCCTTTTATCATAAACCTTTTGACTGGAAACTGTGTGGGTAATACGACTCTGTGAACCTCAGAGAGGTTAGTACCCTATGGGCAGAGATTTGGATAGCACTCTCTTTGACATTTCTGAAATGATATACCTCTCTTGCTTGCTCTGTGACTCCAGCCATTTTTTCAGGACTCAGCTCTCTGTGTTGTGCCCCGTTTCCTCACTTTTGGTGGGTGAATGAGTAGGAACACAATAATATAACAGTAAAATTGTCCAGTGCTGATACTGCCTTGACTGTGCTATTTTTAGGCAGTGGTGGCCAGACTTCACCTTTCACTCCCTACAAAGGGACAGAAAAAATCTGGCATCTGCAGAGGTGCTTGCCTGGCAGGTCACTCCTGACCTGCCACTGTCTGGAGATGAGGCTCGTGGAGCCACACAAGCAGTGAAACTGGTCGTGTCTAACTGGCCCTAGGCCCTTACTGTTAAAACCCTTGGCTAAGGACAGCCAGATTAGTAGAAAGAGAGGTATCTTAAAGGCAATTCTATTGTTCCTCTCTGTGGAAATGGCTGGGTAGAGGAAAGGCTTTCTGTCATTATGAGGGATAGTAAAGGATTAGGGCTAAAAAATAACTTCCTGTGGTGCTGGACGTAGAGAAACACTTGAGAAATGCCCAAACTACAAGACAAATTGTCTTTGGTGCTTGCATTTTTTTAGTCAGGAAGGTGAATTCACACTGAAGCCCCTGGTATGGAATCCCTTTCCCAAGTTCAGGCAAGTGAGCAGTCAGCCCATGGAAGAGTCTGGCAAACTGAGCTGCCTGTGTGGGGAAGCTTGTGTTTGGGAGCAGGGAAGCAGCAGGGAGTCTGCATTTCTGGGGGAGCTCAGCAAACACAAACACCTTTCCTTCACAGCTGCCCTGCATGAGGAAAGGAGGAGAGGCAGTGGCAGGATCCCAGTTAGACTGTAAGAAAGTTCACTCTGCATTTGCTTACATGAAAGGTTTGCTTTTGAGCACTTGAGGCTGGCTCAGGATTGATTGATTGCTAATGATGGTTAGGGTCCATTTAAAGGCAATAAACTAACAACGTCTTGATGAAAATGTGCTTTATATGGCACCCATGACAGATATTTTGCAAGTACTGACACACCATCCTTCTAACTAATGTGGTAATGACTGTGCTGAGTGCTTGAGTGTTTGGGGATTTTTTCTCCTCCATCCCTCCTTGTTGTGGGTATGTCTATACCAGACCTCCTTGTGCTGCACTCCTCCTTACCCAGATACTCATCTCTTCAAGTACAATTGAATAGGCTTGTATATAATTGGTGTCTCAGGAAGAGAAAAACTGTATGGGAACTTTAATAAAACTGATGCTGACTTCATTGTCAGCAGTGAAGTTTATGAGCTGCTTTTGACCAGAATTTGACTCCCACAGATAACGTGCTGTAGAGCTGGCAGGGAGAGAACAGAAGTCCTTCCATTTCCAGGAAGCTCTGTGGGAGAAAATGAACAGGAAACCCCAGTGAAAGCAGTCCCCGTTCAAGAGAAGACTAGATGAGAAAAATGGGAACATTGAAAAGTTCCACCAAAAAACCAGTATTGTCACCTATGAACTTGACAGCCAAAAAGTGCTGCTTTCTAGAGTTTTCTTTGCAAGAGGTCCTGGTTCTTGGACAGATGTAAGCTCTACAAAGAGCTCGTTGCCATTGTTGCTAAAACTGATTATAAGAGAAAGTGTTGAAATGTTATTCCTCCTGAAGGTTAGTTGTCCAGTTTCTTAAAACAAGTAAAGCTGTTACTGTCCCCTTGGAAAGTGAATGGAAGCAGATTATAATGAAACAGATGGTGCAGATTTTAATTTAAAATCAAGAGTCTTACTGAGACCGGTCTGTCTCAAGCCACTCTTGGGGCAAATTGATATGCAGAGACATTAAACAAATAATCCCAGTGGTCACCCTTGGATCAGTTTCTTAGTTAAAGATTTCAGAGTGCAGGACACATTGTTTATTTTTTGAGGAAGGCATCTCTTGTTTTTCTTAAGCTATAGTAAATACCACCTGTTTTAAAAGGTTGATCCTAATCTGTGGATTCATATTGTGTAGAAACAGTCCTTCTTTTAATTTAGCAAGACCTATCAAAACCAACATTATTTATAAATATTTTTTGTCTTCTGACCACTGCCATTTTCTAGTTTCTCCATTCTTACAGCAGTCATTTCTTTATCCCCATTTTCAAGCAGCTTTCTATGAGAGCTGTATTAAGTCTTTTCTCTACAAAGACATGAGTGAGCTACCATTTATACTCCCAACAACTTCTCAGTCTTCTTCTTTACTGTGGAATGAATCACAGCCACTCTCTCTGACATTTCCAAATGAATGTCTAACCAAAAGCTGTAGCTCTGTACCCCTGAAAGAAAACTCTTAACCTCTTGCCCACAATGCTGGTACCCCTTAATCTTTTTTGCATTGCTGCAACTATCATGTCCCTTTGGATTGCCCATGAGCCCTTGGTTTGGTTTGGGTCTCCATCTAGATCTCTCTGTATGAGTTAGACATATTGCCAGTTCTTCTGCATTCCTTAGCCAGTGCTTTTCTCCAGGTCCTTGACGTGTCCTCTGTGCAGCACCCCTCCCTCTAACATCCAGCCTTCACATACACTGCCTGGCCCTGCTCATTTCCACACTCTTGGAGAGTGTCAGTGCAAAGAGCTGCCCAAAGGATCATTGTCCTCACCTGCTGTTTCCTGTATTGTTCTCTCCTCACTCTCAACCTCACTTCTTTCCTTCAAAACTTGCTTTGCCAGGAAGCATCCCAGAATCTGGTAGCAGCTGTCAGGCTGTTCCTGTTAGCCTCCCTGTCTCTCTCCTATTTCCCAGCACTTCCCAGCTGTCTTTGCAGCATCCATCTGTGGGGTCTCAAATAGCACCCACCACAGTTGCCTCCATCTCCATGGCCAGACTTCCCATATGCATGGTGGTCACAGCCACACCATGCCGTTTCTCAGGTCACATTGACAACTCTTTCCCCTGCAGAACAGGTACAGAAGTTGTTGCAGCTGATAGATGCTGAAACAACTCTTTCTCCTTCTCTCTGTATTCCTCACTGTTTATGAGCAGCAGAGGGGCTCCTTTGCTCCATCTTCACTGAGTTAATTGTTTACTCCACAAGGTCTTTGCTTTCCAGACTATATGTTTTTTTAATTCTGATTTGGCCTTTAGCATTCAAATTCATCTATGTTTTTTAAGACCACATTTCCCTCTGCCATGCTGCCCTCTCCTTTTCAGCCCTTCATCACACATGTGGCCTTATTTAGTGACAAGAGAACTGGCAAGTGAGAGACACAAAGGCAAGACTTGGGTCCAAATGGGGCAGAGAGCAGAGCTGCACACCCAGAGCCACCCCCACACGATGCCCTCTGTTCACTGCTTGCTGTGCAGTCATCAGTATAGCAGTCGACAGGTTTTTTACTGCCAGTTAGGTTTTTTACTGCTATATGCACCTGGTAAAGAGTTAACCCAGAGAGGAGGGTTTGGGCTGCTCCCAAACCCTGCTCTCCCTACATTTAAACCACTGTGAACCTAAGCAGCCCTTGTTCTGAAGTGAGCAACCAGACAGCTTCTTAAAAACCTTGGGTGTGTTTCACACTATGTATTTAATGTAATTAGTTCCCAGGTCAAGGCTTGCCACTCTGGTTTTACCTCAGTGAACCCTGAACTGACAACACCTTGCAGATGGGCTTTGCTGAATTTCCAGCATCTCCTGCCCAACCTGCTTACTTCTTCCTCTTTCTTGTGCTTCATCATCTCATTTATTTTTCATTTAGCGTCCTTCTATCTGGAGGCACCTGCTTTGTGTGAGAGGAAATGAATCCCCAGCCCACCTGCCCTTCTCTTCAGCACAGTGCACAAGTGAGAGTGGGCAGTATAAATTCCACGTGAGGGATCCCACCTATGCAGCTCAAGTGCTGAAAAAATCTTAGGATCAGGACTTGCTGAGTCCAGCCCTTGCATTTTGGACACTGGGGCAAGAGCTGGCCTTTATTTTGCAGCCATTACTTTTCCCTTTAGCATCCTTTCAGGATCATTAATATGCCTTAGTCCTCTCTGTTATCCAGATTGCAGTTTTCATGTGTGTTCTGCTGTATCCTGTATTTTCCAAAGCATCATTACTTTCTGGGCATAAGCAGTCCGGTGCTGGATTTGCTCAGCTTGACTGTGGCTCTGCATAAATATAATTCATGTATGTCTTGATATGGGCCTATCAATTGACAAAAACATGCTTTGGATGCTGATTCAACTTCAGCTGTAGGATTTGCTCAAAATTTGTAATTGCATTTGTAGGTGCCATCTCTTCCTGCATGTACATTTTCCCTTAAAAAAAAAAAAAAACCCAGCTGTTTATAATCACAATTTAATAAGCTATATTTTGAGCCTTAATCTCTTGCCATTTCAGACAGATCTGCAGGAGTAATTCTTCAAGCAGCTACCTGGGTATTCCCTTCCATGGTGATTTAAATTAGCCAAACCGTAACCCCTTCAGTGATTAAAACACCCAAGAAAAATCAGAACAAAAATCTTTCCGTTTAAGTCTGTGTTAAACCAATTCATTAGAGTGACATGATTAAAATCTTGGGGCCAAATCCTGCTTGTCCTCTTCATGTAAATGCTGCTTTTGAGAGCAAAGGGATGAGTGAGAACAGCATTTAGTCCATACATTAATAATGTATATCCTTTGACTGACAGGGAATGGGCTGGCAGAACAAATGAAAGCACCCTGGGGTAATAGGAAGAAAGCCTCAGTTTGTTGCTGCAAACTGCACAGGAATAAAAGTACATTTTGTTCCACTATTAAATAAGGAGACTGGGGATATAATACTGTCTCTTCAGCAGCACTTCCATTTTCTGCTCTTGGCAAAGAGGGTAAAACTGTCCACAGCTGTAATTGTTCCATCCAGCACTCACATGCCTGGGAGAATTAATCGTGATCTGCAGGATCTGCTCCTCTTAGCTGTGAGCAGCACGCCCGAGCACAGCCAACACCCGCTGGCCTGTGAGGGGCTGCGCGCTCCGGGTCCCCGCTGCACCCTGCCAAGCTGCGCCTTCACGCCTGGGGTAGCTCGTGCTGGGCATCCAGAGCCTCCTTTTCTCACCTGGCTTTGTCTGGGCAGAAGGCCATTGCTCTCCTTCCTTTCATCCAGCTGCTTGGAAATGGAGACGAGCTCATCCGACATGAGCAGCCCCTAACCTTGTGGCTGCAGCGAGGGCAGGATGCACTGGGGGGTGCCTCCAGCTGGTGGCACAGGGCTCCTGCTGCCACCAGCAGCCAGAGCCAGCCTTCCTGGCTTCATCTGTCTCAGGGGGTGTCATGTTGTTTTGAGTTGGATTCACTGATTACCTTTGTTTGCAGGAAGGCATTTTTTGGGTTTGTTGTTGTTGTTTTCCTGGGGGTTTTATGGGTTTTTTTTGTTTGTTTGTTTTTAAAGAAGAATTCTAGACAGACATTAATACTACGAGAAACAAAGCAAATTCCAGGAACAAATTACCTCAAATTTTGCAGAGTGTAATAACACTACACTTCTACTATCTTTCCAGACATTCAGTAGTGATTGTTATAGTTTGAATTATTTCCTAATGTTCGTGTTTAGCTTTTGCCAAAGCAATGCTTCCTTACTGGGCTGTTTCTCTGGGTGATTTTTGTATTCATATTGTACCTGGTATTTTTCATGCCTCCAGAGCAAAGCCAGAAAACTCCTGCATCAGTGCTGAAGGTAGCCAGGGAGGATGAGTCAGCTTTTCATTTCCAATCATAAAATTAAGACACAGTAACCAATGAAAACCTGCTAATCAGGGTAAGCACCTTGCCATTTCCTTAATTTTCAGCACGTAATTTCTACTGAGATACAATTATTGCAAAAAAACATAAACATACTAAAAGAAGCATCTTTGGATGCTTCACCACCCAAAGGCAGGATGATGACCTTGCACCTGGGCACCCCTTCAGCAGAGCAGCTGGGCAGACCCCTGTGCAGCTGCATTTCTTTGCCAGCGTGCCACCACACATGGTCATTGCTGGGACACATGCCCACGGTCAGCTCAAGGGAATATCTGCAGCTGTCGAGCCTTGTGGATGGATTGGGGTTTCCACAACCAGGCAAGCCTGGTGTTGAGACCCAAGAGCACGAGGGAGGACAGCAAGTGTTCAACACAGGGGTGTTGACTGCCCCACATGATGTGGGATGTCCTTGGAGTGAGGTGGGCACTGTGAGGGTTGTGCAAAATAATAGCCCTGCTGGTTGGGCATGAATATGTAACATCATAAATTCTTTATAACACATAAAAACTACTAGGAAACAAAAAATGTGTAATAATCATGTGCACTAGTTTCCCACATACCATTTGAAAGCTTTCTTCTTCAGTGGCTGAAAAACGAAGTGCCTGGATTGAAATCTTCCTTTGGTCAGTGGGAGAAGATACATCCCTGAAAGGCACAGCTTCATACCCAAGGTAGAGCTCAGGATAAGGGAAGCTGTCTTCTCAAGGGACTTCACTCCTGTATGGATTTTGACAACTAGTTTAGAAGAGGCTTGATTTCTAGAAAGTCAATGTGCATGAGAGCAGTCCTGCTCCTGAAGTTGAAATGGCTTTAGAGCATGACCCAGGCTCCTGGGTTTTATGGATAAGCAGATACACTGTATTTTAGAAATACAGGTAATTTTTAAAAATTTTTCTTGCTGAAGTTTTTTTTAAAGACTTTTTAAAATCCTACTCAGCTGTCTGGCTGAAGCTTCTCCAGAGCCAGCCAAGCTCTTGTTGAGCAAAAGCAGGGGATATTGCAGCTCTGCAGTCCCAGTGGCAGGCTGAAACCCAGGGCAGGTGGCACGAACCAGCCACTGATGACCAAAGCATGCTCAGGCCATCCTCAGCCAGGGCTGCCTGGTGCTGGGTGTGTTAAATGGTGTCAGGCCACTCAGCCCTGAGGTTTGGGGAGCCTGAGGCTGGCTGGCAGGAGATGGGAAATGGCAAAGAAAGCAGAGAGGGGACAAACCAGCAGCAAAAACTGGGACAGTTTGATTGACCTAAAGGAGAGCAAGGAAATGGGGACAGGTTGAATGACCAGAGACTGACATCAGTGGGGAGTTGAAGGAAGTGGAGTGCTGCTGAGCTAGGAACAGGTCTTGGCACCCCCTAGGGATGTCCCCTCCCAAGGACAAGATGGAGCCCAGGAGTCCTCTGCTGTGAGCAAGCCCTGGTGGAACTGGGTGCCCATGGCAGGGCAGGGTGCCAGGACCATGAGCTGGGCGCTCTGTGCAGTGGCCCCAACCAGCACTGCAGGGCTTGCTGAGTTTGGTGTTTGGTGGTGGAGGGGTTAATTCCACATATAAAACCCTGTGGGAAGGTAGCAACGCCAGACACCCACAGCTGGGAAATACCACCTACACAAACCTAAATTCAGTCTCTGGAAACCAGTTCCTGTGATACTGTCTCTAACGGCAGCCCCACAGGCATCCGTCGCTGCAGCGCAGGCCCAGGCACGCTCCCTGTGGTCCCATGGCAAAAGGAGATGCAATCTCCCCCCAGGGACACATGTTATCTAGCTCAAGGAGAGAGGCAACCCCATTCTTCCATCACTGCTTCATTAGAACCTGATGTAAATTTGAAGTGATGAAACCATCAGGGGTTGACAATCATTCAAGCCGGATTTACTGCTTTCCTTTGTTTTCTCCAGGACACCCTCAGTTGCTGGTCCATCAACAGGGGAAGGCACAAGCCCTCAATTCCTGCCTGGTCCCTGGCCAGCAGCAAAGCTCCTACCAGCTTAAGTGTGATGGATGGTACCTAAGCTAGGTTTATGCCCAGGGGAGTTCCTGAGCTTAAGACCCCATTTATTAGTACCCATGTTACTATATAAAAATCAGGAAGGGCATGACCAGCAGATTGCCAGTTTCTTCTCCAGCAGGCCTTTAGCAGTTGACCACTAGCAGCTGATCCTCAGGAGCTGTGTGTAAAACATTTTTTTTCAGCAAAGGGCTGGTGTGTTAGTTTGTGATGCGCTTCTTGCATTTCACTCCAAGGCAGAAAAAGCAGACTTCTCCATAAGGTGTCACAAACTGCTGGAGCATTTGAAAAATCAAACAAGAAGCTCCTAGAGAGTTGTCAGATGCTTGAAAACAAAACTTTAGGTTTTATTTGGATATCTGAAGTTATGACTTGGTTCATAATTTCCATGTAGCATCCCCACTGCCTTGGGCTTGCGAAGTTAAGGTGCTCTGTCTGACAGAGGAGTTAGAGGCAGCAAATAATGGATCTTGTGTCCTGGTCACTGGCAGACCAATGCCAAAACGCTAATGGTGGGACCGAGGCTGGGGCCTGCTTCTACACTTCAGGATCTAGCTGGGTGCTGCCAGGTTTTCTGAGCCCAAGGATCAGAGGTGTAAATCTGACTGACCGTGCCAGGGGCTGTCAACAAGGTCTGGTCTGTGTGACACGGTGCTTTTGGGGTGAGCTGGGGCCAGCACAGCCTGGCCAGGCACAGCTCTGAAATCAGGTATCCTGTGACACCATCACCCACCCAGCACCAACCACTGCTCGTGCTCCAGGTTCAGAGAGCTTGAACCTGGAGCTGGTGGATGCCTCCAGACGAAGAAGGACATGCTCCTCTCACTGAGTACTCAGGCCTGAGCAGGAGAGGTGGATAGACCAGCTGGAGAACCAAAAGGAGAGTTTTGGCATCCTCTGGGAGATAGTCCAAAAACTGTGGCTTGACACCCCTTACATTATAACTCTGCTCTTTTACCTAGCCAAAGGCACAGGGGAGGCAACACTCTCTCCAAGGGCTCCTGTGGGCTGCACTGCTCCCATCTACCTGAGATCTCCTGTGGGAGCTGCCTCAGAGGGGGTGGAGGTTGTGCTCTGTACACAGTGAAGGGGAGCAGAGAGATGCTGTGCTTGTGGCTGATTCACGAGCTGGCTCAGCTGAGTTAGTTTGTTCCTCATTTAATGTTAGATTTTAGGAATGCTGGATATTTTAGATTCTCAGAAAATTAATCGTCAGGGTGATGCAAGACCTTTGTGCTCTTTACTACTAATCAAAGCAAAATATATAGAGAATTTCTTTCTTGAACATTTCAATTTTAAGATTTGCCCAAGTTCCCTGAATGTTGCCATGATGCAGTCAGTGGCACTGCTCTTGCTGGTGCATTGGTGTCCTTTTCTCATCCTTTCTTCTTCCCAGCTCACTCATCTGCTGGGACCCTCATGGCCCCACTCCCTTGAGAAAACTTGTCTTTATGCCCATAACCTGCTTTTTTTTTTTCTGCTTTTCTCCCTCTCCTCTTTTCCTCACACAGTTCCTGGACCAGGGATCCTTTCCAAGCTGCCCCAGACCTCTCCAGTACTATACTACCTTTCTTCCATTCCCTCAGTGCCTCGGGTGCCCAGGAAGTTCCCTTAATTAGGGCATGCCCAAATCCCTCCTTCCTTCTGAAAACCATGAAAGACCTCACCTACATAGGTAAAGCACAGAGCCAAATCCACAGGGCAAACCAACCACCCAGCCAGTGTGCTGCCCACCAGAGTCTGCAGTAAGGCAGGGCTTTCCCTCCTGCCCTCTCCTCCTTTCACCCCCTCCTTTTGCCTCAGAGCTCATTTCAGATGGCCCCAACATGGGCTGCACAACCACACAGCTCTGGGAACCAGCACCCGTGGCACATGCCAGCATCTCAGAAGAACATGCAGCATTCTGGATGGTGTCCCTCAGTATTCCAATATTTGTATGAAGCTGGGGCTCCTGCACTGTGTGGTGTGCTGGAAGGCAGTGGGGGTTCAGGGCATCAGCATCAAATAGGGTTATTAAAGCATTCCTGTTTTATGGCAAAAGCTCTGCTGAATGCTACAATTTGCATCATGATGGACATGGACCAGATGCTGTAAATAGGGCTGAAGCTACATACATATTTCAGACTCAAGGCAGTGAAGCAGAGGAGGCTGAAAGTATCCCTTTATCCTTTGCTTTCATTGGAGAGCTTTCACATGGTGGCGTTCTCTGGAGCTTGTGGAGCGCTTCTGCTGGAGCCTCAGGTCAGGACCTCAGGATGCCAGCCTCCCTGCCCTGATGAAGAAATCTCACTACAGATGCTTCATGCAGAAAGAACAAAACCCCACTGAAATCCACCTTCCTTTGGTATTTCTGGGTCATGGTGAACCTGGTGTGGTACTGGCAGAGCAACCAGAAACAGGTAGTGCTGTATAAATAGCTACAGAAAAACCCAAGAAAAAGCCAAGTTGGCAAGATTTGTCCAAAATGACACAGCCAGTGTCAATCCTGCCTTGCAGCCGCCTGATAAGTAGTAAGGTATTCCAAGACACTGCCAGCTCTGTTTTCTGTGGATTCCATTTGTCAGTCCCTCCCGTAATTGTCCTATCTTCAGTCTGGAGCTCTGCCTGTGGCTGGGGCTCATCCTCCTCCATGACCAGTTCCTCAGAGAACAGCCACTCTGGCTTAATGGGGCCAGGAGGTGCTGGCAGGGGGTCCCATCCTGCTGGCAGCTCCTACGGATGGTCTTGGATCTGTTGCTGGCCTTCTGGAATACAAAGCCAAGCTCAGGGGAATGTGCAGTATATCTTTCCTTGGTGAACATGTTCCTGGGGGAAGTGGGGCAGCAGCAGTTTAGCACACGGTCCTTAACCTGGGGAAGGAAATGCAGCTCTGGGCGAAAGGGCAGCATCGGCTCCTCGCAGTCACAGGCTCTGACAGCAGGCGAGGAGGGCGGCAGCTGCATAAGCAGGGGCTGAGCCAGAGGCAGAGCATCTCTCACCTCTGCAGCGAGGCAATGGGCTGGGCTGTGGTCCAGCCATTCCCTCAGCCAGCTCAGAGCACAGTGAGCCATTCCCTCAGCCAGCTCAGAGCACAGTGAGCCATTCCCTCAGCCAGCTCAGAGCACAGTGGCCCCAGCCCCAAAGCCCCCGGATGGCTGTGGAGAGGGAGCGTGAGCCCACGTTTGCAGCAGGCAGTGACCAGCAGCAAGCTCCAGAAAGACAGCTCTCTTCTCTTTGCATCCTGCCCTCAGAGAAGCTGAAAACAATTCTGCACCATGTTTGACAGCTCGGGCATCAATTCTGAAGGCTGCCAAGCTGATAACAGCAGCAGAACCCAAATAACCCACGTTTGCTGGAGCTGAGCTCCCACCCTAAGTGCTGCAGAGATGCTCATGGTTCTGACTCATGTGGTTTATCACAGTCTCCCCTCACTGTATTTCTGCAGAGCAAATACCTGCTCCCTGCATTCTCCTGTCTCTTTTACCTACTATCTCTTTACCTACCATATCTAATACATATTATTCTGAAAGATTATTTTCGTGTTGCCAGAGGTCTCTGGTTTAAGAAGGCCAGTATATCTAGCCTTGGTCTATATATAGTAGCAGTTCTTCCTAACCTCACTCACTGGAACTGTTTGTACAGCATAGCCAGGGTTCAGCAATATCAAGGCCTGTACAAATTTGTTTTGCCATTGAGTTCTTGTAGCAAGTAAAGAAACCAAGGGGTTATGAAGTGATCCCATGAGAGCAGAGGTAACTTGGCTTAGGCTATTGGCATGACCTCTTGCAACAGCTCCCCTGAATATCTCTGCCAGCAAAGCACAAGGCTCGGAAACAGGGACTCCTCCAGACTGGCTTACCTGTCAGGGGTCACCACCCCCCTTGCTGGCCATGGCAACATCTCTGATCAGAAGATGCTTCTTCCCACAAGACATCTGAGGGATATGCAGGCTATGGTGCTGGGACAGCTGTGTCCCTTGGAAACCAATAAGCTGAGTTTTATAACCCGTATTCAGTAAGTGCCTTTACGTAAGGTGAGGTTGGTCACTTGGGGTTAGGCCAGCTGGGTGTGGGAGCTGCCTGCAGCAGAGCCCGTGTGCTGACAGGAGCAGGGCACACCCAGGAGGCACTTGTCCCAGCACTCCTCCAATTTCCAGCCATTTTCAGGTGAATAAAACAAGCCACAGTTGGCTGACATAGTCTTTTTTTTTACCTAGTGCAAATTTCCCCTGAGCTGCGCTGTTGTTATTGTGCAAAAAATAGAGCAAGAGATGTATTAACTTTCAAAGGAAGGGAACTAGAAAAGAAAGCAGGAGCAGGGCACCCTCATTAACTCCTCTGGATGAAAGTGGGGCACTCACCTGCAGCAGCAGCAGCCTCTGCCTGGGCTGGGGGGGAACATGTGGGGGCCACTCACCCATCAGCCATGGGCAGTGGGTAGGTGAGAGGGGCTGAGGGTCATACTGAGATATCAATCCATAACCCTGCTGCAATCCCAGAACAGGAGGGACCCTAAAGGGCCATGGCCTGGCTGACAATCCCACCGGGTGCCACAGAGGGCAAGTCCTGGGTCTTAGGCAGGGATAGGCAGGGATGGGTGTCTAAAACCATACTATCACCCTGGTTCTGCAGCACGTGGCGTTTCCATCAAGTGCTAGAATAACCTTTTCTTACAGCTGAGCAAGAATAAGGGGGTTTCAGTGTGATGTGGCCTCTGTTCTGTGCAGCTCCTCTGTGTGAGTGCCAGTGGGGAGGCAGCACCGAGGGTCCCTCAGCCCCGGGCAGGCTGAGCTGCAGCAGCCATTAACCAGCAACAGAGCTGCTGGCAAAGCAGGCTCTGGTCTGTACAGCATGGGGCATGTCTGCTGTTCTCTGAGACACCTCCAGCACCTGCCTGTTCTCTTGTCCCTCCATAAAGCACAGGCCCGGGCTGAAACAAGGCTAGAGACTCAGCTGACCTCCCTGTCTCCCACAGTTAGGTGTTACCAATACCCTAAGGACCTCTTCTAGCTCTGTTTCACATTGAGATTCAAGGGCGTGGTACTGCTGGAGAGCTGCAGCCAGCACGTCAGCCAGCTCAGCTCAGAATCTGGAAATCAATATGGGTCAAATTTTGTTCAGATCCATTAGCAATTGCTCTGTTGGATGTCATGATGAAAATTAGGATGTGCACTCAGCTGGTGAATCCCTGCTTTGTTTTGTGCTGGTCTTCTGGGATCAAAGTTACTGGTGGCTGCATTTACTCTTTAGCCTAATAATGGCAAAATGTTTAGCATATTTTATATATTCTGGCCTCAGCTTTAGACTTGGGTGACAGACAGTACATCCCAGAGAAGCAGCAGCCTTTGAGCAGCCCAGCATGATGCATTGCTGCAGTCTGAGAGGGGACATAGAGCAGAGTTGGAGCAGCAAGAGAAGCCTTAACAGGAAAAATAATGAAGCTATAGCACAATTTCTGGTTATTACACAAACAATATTTGGCTGAGGTACTCAAGCTCTCATATTTCTCTGTGAGAAAAATTCACAGACATTTTACTCATAGATAAACTGCCCATCTTGAATAAACCAGGAAAACTCCACTGGGGCATCATAGGGGAGTAGAAAAATAACTGTAAATCCAGCAGAAGGTAACTGAGCATCATCTCCTCCTGTTCTGCTTTGCTCAGCCATCTCAAGGAAGAAGTGTTCAAAGACTCACAGGAGGGGCTTTAATTCCCCCTGGACCTGGGGACTGGAGCTCAAGGATGCTCAGCACTGTCAAGTGGGGTGCAGGTATCCAGCCATGGGCACTGCAGCATGGGGAGATGCAGGAGCAGGGTACATGGCCTGGAGACACCCTGGGAAGAGGCATGGAGCCACTGCTCTGCTTTTGCTTAGGATTTTGTGGCTCTCCCTGGCTATATGTACACAAACATTTAATGGGAGTTTTGTTTGCTCTGCCAGGAGACCATGACACCATGCTGGGATCCCTCAAAATTCATCCCCTAGCTAAAATACTGGGAATTATTGCTACTACCTGCCATCCTTCAAGGTGAAAAGACAGCACTGCTGGCAGCAGGATCATGGGCTGGCAGGGGGCACAGGCTGGGGGGAGGGGGGTTCATAGGTATTAGCCCCTGCCAAAAAATACAGCCCAAGAGCTTGCAGGCCTGGTGCTGCAGTGCCTGCTCATGCTGGGGAAGCCATACATTTGTTTACTGCAAATGTCTCCATAGAAACTCCTTCTCCAGGGCTGAAGATGTGGATCCTGGAGCTGTGTGGAGTGAGCTTTCTGCCCTCAGCACACCTCAAGCAGCCTTGGCAGTCTTCATGGCAGGATTGTTTGGCAGGAAATAATTCAGACTAATGTATCCCCCTGTGCTCCTAAAATTGTATGGAATTTAAAATGCTAAATGAACTAAATCATTCTAAGTGTGCAAGCAGTGTAATTGTGAAGAGAGGTGAAGTATGCCTGCCTGTTCCAATGCTTTCCAATTATAATACTTGAAACCATCTAGCTTCAAAACAGAGTGAGCTGAGAAGCAGAAAAACTGCACCAACAAAGAACTGCTCCAGGCTCTAAAAAGGGACAGCAAACTTAGGACTTTCAAAGGACAGAAAGAGCTGGAATGTTTGAATTCCTACCCCTTCCTCAGACAAACAGTGTCCCATGCTACCAGGAAGGTCCCAGTTGCTGACATGGGCATGATAAAAATGCCATGCCACTTCTTGGCCTGTGACTGATGCAACCAACAAGCAAGAGAACGCACAAAGCAAAGGAAAACATGAAAATGAACAAGATATCTAGAGAAGCAAAGGTGGCAAATGAGAAGTAACGTTTCGAGAGGCTGCACTGGGAAAGGGGAGATGAAATGTATGAGAACAGGAAATGTGGTGAGCAAGGCACAGCCTTGGGTGTCAGAGGGTGTTAGAGTCTGTAATGCCACAATGGGATCATGAGAGAGAAGAACGCAGAAGCCGAGGGCAGGAGAGGGAGGCAGCTGGCATCCCAGGAAATTAACAAGCAGCAGAAGGCACAGTCCAGTTCTCCTTTGGACTAACTCCTTTAAAGAGAAAAGAAAACAGTTATGGCCTGTTCCATGGCTTCTTCCTCCCAGGAGAAGCCCTGAGGACAGGTAGGGTCCCTGAGGCAAGGAGCAAAGTCCAGGAAGCACATAACCCTCTTCCCTGGGTTACACAGCCAGCTGCCTGCTGCAGCTCTGTGCCTTCACCCTCACCATTCACAGGGCCTTCATTGGGAAAACTGCTTTCCTGTTTTAAAACCTTTGTATTTCACTATCTGGAGAAAGAAAATCAGGGAGCTTGTAATGCAATAACCCATAATAGGGCTGTGGTCTTACACCAGGCTGCACTGCATGATAGCTTTAAAGATGGTACCATGTGGCAGCCCCGAAATGACCTTTTAATTCTGCCTCCCTCTGCTTAATTACTTTATATATATATATATAGATCTGGATTGTATCTGCTCTGAAGTCTCAGTTGCCATCATCTCCCCCTCCAATCCTCCTGACCCCACCCACTACCCAGTGTTGTCTCCCCCAGAGCTGGGATTTCACTGTGCCATGCCTGCTTGTGGAGCTCCCTGAGGAGCCAGAACTGCCCAGCAGGAGAGATCACACAAACATAAATGCTCAGCTGAAAATAAAGCAATAAAAAATAATGATGTTAACAACAAGTTTTGGCCTCACACAAGTGCCCATTGTAGATCACAAACTTGTCTTTGCCACATTTGGGAGCAGGAGCTGGCCCTGGCTGCAGGCCTTTCCCACCAAGCCTGACAGTCCTCTCATGGCAGCTGGCAGTGCCCAAGCCCTGTCTTTCCACCTCCAAGGGACAAATCCTGCTTCCAAGTCCCTGGGCTGGCTGCTGGCAAGCTGTGAGCAGGAGGAAAGGGAGGAGGTGAGAGCCAGGGAGAGGCTCTCCTCTCCCTGCAGCCCGCAGAGCAGCTCCACCATCCTTGTTGCCACCACCCCTCACCCACCCAGAGGGGCACCTGGGCCCCAAATGCCCTATGCCCAAGGGGACAGCAGACCCCCACCACTGTGTCCACATGGAGATACCAGGCACAGGGAGCTGAGGAGGAAGACAGATAAAGTGACACTCTGCCAATGTCCAGTCACTCTTTGTCCCCTCCTGGGGCTGGAAGCATCACTGGCACAGCAGGTGCTGGGCACCAGAGACAAAGGTGGATTTGGCAGGACCTGTTGGGGCTGTGGCAGGTGCCACTGTGAGCAGCTCAGTGGGTGCAGTACACTCAGTGGTACTCAGGCTTGGCCCCATGTCCCCAGCAGCTGCCAGCCTGGGGCAAGGGACATGAAGGTGGCTGCTTTTATTTTGGTTCTTCATGGTTCCACTGCTTTTGGCCTTCACCCTGACCAACAGGAACCTATGGGATAGAAACTAAGCCTATCTTGGCATTGTCTTCCCCTGCTGTAGGTTATGCACCTCCAGGTTTTCCCAGGCTGGTTCCTGGCAATGTCCAAGTGTGAATCTCTGCACCCCCAGGAGGTGCCACACCTGTCCCATGGTTCCCCTGCAGGTCTTGCAAGCTGCTGCCAGCGACAAGTTTCCCCTTTTCACGAGCCACATGGATGTTGCCAGCATCACACACACACCCTGTATTGCAAATAGATTATTTGTGGGCCCAGCCTCCCTCTCATCAGGTACTAATGAGGTTTTTGTATACAGCCGCAGTGCCTCGTGTGGCAGATGGTGCTGGGTTGGATTTGGATTATTCCTGTTCTGCTGGTTTGTCTCTCCAATATGCTAACTCATGGATAGCTTGGCTGTACTTATTGCAGGAGCTGCATCAAGGATCTTTTCAAAACACACCTGCCCAGGTGTTTGCTGGGAGCTGCATCTTTGTCTAAAATGGAGAGCAAGGCCTTCTGGTAGTGCTGAAAATAACTATTCAGCTCAACTGCTGGCTGGCTGTTCAGGCACTTGGAAAATATTGATTTTCACTTCTGCTAAAATAAACAGGTTTTATTGTCCCTTGTGATTTCCTTGTCTGGAAATCAGTATCACAGGTGGGCCACCAGCACTGTGCCAGCTCTGGGGCTGAGTCAATCACCACATGTCCATTCCCACTGCTGGCAAACAGTGCATGGGCAGAGCACAGAACTGTAAGTCCCACTGAAACACACCATGATCTCTTGCTTTGGAGTTCAATACACATGCTAGGAATTCAGACTCTTCTGTCTTAAAAAAAAAAAAAGAAAACATAATCCTGTAGCAGCCTGCTTGAAGTATGGCTGAACAATCCTTCAACACAAACTTGCTTTGCTGCCCAGTAGAGAACACCCGGGGCACCCCAGGAAGCTGACCTGTGGCTAGTCCTCCGTTGGCTTTGTCTTCAAACACCGTGACACTAAAGCCTGGCACTGGCAAAGCTGGGCAGGAGGCCCTGGGCTGTGGCCAAGCCAGCGGCAGTGGGCAGGATCCCCCAGGCACCAGGCTGCTGGGCAGCTCACTGCACTGCGCTGCAGGCTGCCCTGCAAGGGACAGGCTCCTGAGCAATGGGAAACTGATGACATCTCAGGTGATGCCAACAGGCACTGTCCCCTCGCCTTCCCAGTGGCACCATCCCCACATCACTTGGGCTGCTTGCTCATTTCTCAGCAGATTGATTATGCTGCTTGATGAATTCATCAAATTCTTCTGTCAGAGTCCTTATTTTTTTCTGTCTGCTACTGACATGGAGAAGGGCTTTATCAGTCTCACAGACATCACCTGTCCCATAGCTCCTGCACCTTACAATTAATTAATACTGGTAACTCTCATAGCCATCAATCTTGTAAATAACACATAAACAGTATTTCCCCAATCTTGCAAACAATTAGGATATTTGAACTATACACAATTTTTTCAGGGCCAATTAAAACTGTGCTGTAAACTGCCGGGTTCCCTCCAGGACCTGGGAACTCCTGTGGATGGCCCATACCTATCCTGCCATGAGGCTATACTTTGCTTTTTAATTTGCCTCCAGGTTGAACACTGATGGTTAATACACAAGAGGTTTGGCTCCTAATGGGTTCTATTCAAACAAACAGTGTGATGTGCAGGACACAGGTGCACATTCTCAGGAATCTTGAGTCCCTGCAAAAATGCTTTGAACAGGTCATCCCTTGCTGTCCTGTTTCCTTGCCTATCCCTCCAATAATGATTGTACAAACACCAGCCTGGCTCTCCAGGCTCCTGCTCTGTGTCTCTCTGCTGAGCTGGCAAAAACAAAGGTCAGGACTCGTGCATGTTGCTGGGAAGCTGAAGCTTCTATTCCTTGACGTCCACACCACCACAAATCATCATTGCTCAGAGCTGCTGATGCCTGTGCTAGCTTCAATGTGGGGACCCAACCACCCAAGGCCTCAGGATCACTGGTGATCTGCCAAGCCCATCCCCTCTCCTTTCCTCCTTCCACCTCTGGTCTGAAAGTCCCATTCTGGCTCCTGCCACTGCAGCTCACAGTCATTTCAGGATAAGCATCTCTTCGTTATCATTCATTCCAGGTTGCTCACTCTGAGAGGGAGGACAAACAACTTCTGCATCAAGAGATACCTTGCTGCTGGGGTCACATGCCTTACAAGGCAACTTCTCTTCTGTAAAAGTAAACAGAAATTCATCTGAGACTGCTTGACCTTGATTGCATAAGTCACTTCCACTTCAAAATCAAACAAATATGCCCATTTAAAATGAAAAGTTTCCTAAAGACAGTCATAAAGCAGCCTGTAGCTGGAATAAAGCAAGGTACCCATGCTCCCAGAGCCCTCAGAAGTCCCCCTGGTCACTCTATTTATGTTATAACCAGTCCACTGAAGTGTAAGTTTTGCAGGCAGAGTAGCAAAATAAGAGGTGCTCCTGATTGTATGTGGAGGTGAACTTCAGTTACATGCCAAGCACTATCTCCATGGGAATTCTGCAGACTGCACAGCAACAGCCTCTGCCTCCTGCATGAGAATGCTTCTCCCAGCGCCTTCTGCTCCAGCACAGCCCCAGAGACCAGGCAGGAGAGCACTGAACAGCCTGAGGCTGCCCATGCTGGCCAATATACCGTGCCCTGAGACAGTCCTAATGTGCAGAGCTATGAAGTGCTATTGTGAAAAGAATCTGTGGGCCCCAAACACGTGCTAGAACTTAATCAAAGCCAAACCTGATTCAAAGGGCTGCATTATCCAGCCTGTTCAGATTAAATATATCCCATCATACTGTAGGCTCCACAGGAAAAAAGTTAAGCAGCAATTTTCTTTACTCCTACACAGGCAAAGTCAGAAGGACCTGCAATAAAAGCAGCTGATGTGCTCCAGTATAAGTAAAACCAGCTTGGTACAGTCCCACAGCTTGAGCACTAGGTGATATTTCAGTGTCCAGAGGTTTCTTCTGTTCATGAGAGAAACAAGGTGCAGGTTGGGCAGCTGTGGTGCAGCTGTCGCAGCAGCTGCTGGCCCTGCCACATCCCCGGCCACTGAAGGGGCCCACAGGACAGAGCTGCTTCCCTCAGCAGCACCGAGCAAGGACCCTGTCCCCCAGCTCCCTCAGCTCCTACAGACCACTGCTCCTGCCTGTGTGTTCACCTCCTCTGCCTTGCTTCTCCAGTAGCGGTCTCGTGCTCCTCCAGTGGCATCCAACACCCTCCCCAATGTAAAGAAACCCCATTACTCCATTTCTCCACATTAGTCTGCATGTTTAAAAAGGCCTTGATTATCATAGAATCATAAAATAGAGTAGTTTGGGTTGGAAAGTCATCTAGTCTGAGCCCCTGCAATGAACAGGGACATCTTGCTATATGATATTTTATTTCATTGTTGCCTGTCTTAGCTGAAGTCCTGCACAGCTGCTGGCTACAACCCTGGCAGGGATGGCTGTAATGCAAACATAGGCCTAAAGCCGAAGTCTTTATCCAGGTATAGCCAGGGCTTTGATCCCAGCAGGATTTTGCCCAAGCATCTATCAGAGTTTTCATTGTTCATTCCTGGTGAAGCTCTACTGGTATTTCACATCAGAATAAACCTAAATTGAAACCACGTGTAAAACTCAAGAGTTGAGACTGAAGAGCAAATGGAACTGGGAAGGGAAGTGCAAGAGAGAGCAGGCAGTAATGAGTGCAGGCAGTTGCTGTCATGATGCATCCCACATGCCTGTAATGAGATGGTCATTGTCTACTCATGCTTTAGTAAAACGTTGGAGACAAGACAAGGCTGAGCTTGAGAAAATCTGGAGGAGGCTCATTTTTTACTCCTGATCTACCTGGGAACAAATTATGACAAATAACTTCACCCAGTGTGGTTATGGAAAACTGCATCTCATCCTGTGGCAAGGCCAGGCTAGCAGAGTGTGCTACACAGCCTCCGGCTACTGAGCCAGACTCCCCAGGATCCTGGAAAGCCACACTGTGGGAAGCTCACACCCAGTCTGGGGAGACATCTGTCAGACTCTGGGATGGAGCTTCCACAGTTTCACTACTGCCAAGACTTGCTTCAAGTAGATTACTTGTGACTGACCACCATCCAGCAGTGCTGGGGCACTGTGAATGGGGACACAGGGCCATTAAAGTGAGGTTGCTAATTACAGCTGGTGGTTAATGACATGGCCTCTTGAGTTACTTATTTTAAACAATCACTGCATGCAAAAATTACGGCTCTGGCTATGAGAGATCCACAAAGCCATGGGTATCTCCTGTGAGAATCAGCTGTGTAACTCAGAAAAGGTGATTTTAAAGCAGCACAGTCAATCCAGGAGACTTAGAGCTCTCTGTCATTTTAGGAACACCTTCTGAGATAGACCAGGCCATTCTGGGTGAGCCTGTGTCCTTTTCAAGACCTTCCACTTTCTCTTGAGGCTCATTTAAACTAACAAATAAAGTATGGGAAAACACCTTATGGTTGCAAAGATACACATTGTACATACTGTTTAAAAACAGTGTGAACAAACACAGAGGTGCACACATGGAGAATATTGACTTGCATACCAGTAATCTGCCCAGTTCCCGTCATGCTGGTCAGCACTCTGCCCCTGGTTAATTATTTTTCCACCCTATTAGCAGGTAAGGACAAGTGCTTTGACCTTGCTGTAAGTGGTATTTTGTTTCTCTCTTACAGCTTGATAGAGCTTGGGTCAATCTGTTTTGAGTGTTGCCATCCAGGTCTGACCATGGTGCTGGGGAGCAGGATGCTGGGTGGCAGGAGCAGGAGCTGGTGCCCCAAAGCACAGCCCAGTGGCACCCCCAGCACACCCCGAGCAGGGGCTCCCTGTGGCCTGACGGGAGCAGTGACCTGTGTGTGTAAACAGCCACACTTCAGACTCTGGTTGGCAGCTGTGAGGAATAAAATCACTGAATTTTACAGTGAAAGCTCCTTTGCTGGTGCTCTCAGGGGCTGGGTTAGCAGTGCTGCACACACACATGCATCCACATACATGTGCTTAGCACCAGCCATCTCTTTTACAGTGTTGCCCCACCTGTACAACCAGGAAGAACTGCATGGAACGTTCATACCTGACCTCCAGGCAAGCTAACCTGAGCCTCCAAGGTGTTAATTGTAGCTTGACAACTATTTTGAGTTAAATTCCCTCCATGATTTCTCTAAAAAAACCAATGGGATTTTTTTTGTTTTATAAAAAATTAATGTTTTTCTTGTTAAACTGCGGATCTTGGACGCAGTAACTCCGTGCTGATTTTCTTCTGCCTGTAACACTTCTGCAACTTAATGCTTCCAGCTTTCATTCTCCCTTTGTGTTCCCCAGTGACTCATCCAGGCAGGTATTTTCTTACCATCCTATGCAGCCTCTTAAGAGAGATGTTCTTTCCAGGTATGAGCTGAAACTGCAACTGCTCAGAATAGAGCAGAAATGGGAAGGCAATCTGTCAGTCTGGAATGAGCAATTCAGTTCTGTGCAAAGCAGAGGTTGTTTTTGTTAAAAGCAAAAAAGGGTGAAAAGATCTTAAAGGCAAAATACCTTCACAGCAAGTTTTACATTAATGCATTCAATTCACTCCTCAGGTGGAGTCAGAAGCAGCTCTTACTCTCCAGTACTCTGCAGTGGCAAAACAATAAGTATCCATAACTCCTGTGTCATTCTGCCTGCCTTAACATCCCAGGAATACAATTTTCAAAGAAATAGGTTCTTCCTGGAAATTAAATAAATAAGTTTCTTATAAAAATTTGAAATGACATTTCCATGTAGTTAAGAGCACATATAAAGTCATCTCCTTAAGGAACTGTGCAGATGAAGAGTACAACATTCTCCTTTTACACATCGTATTAAAAGAGGATCTCAAATGCTGTCTTCTGGTGTCCAGGTCTCAGCATGAGTGCTGCCACCCACAGCACCAGCCACAGGAGGTCTCATGCAGACTTCATCCTGGTTTTGAAGGACTTTTTCTGTAAGATGACATCATCCAAACTAATTGAATCCCAATTATTTCATAGTGCATGCTAACACAGAACAGGAAGACCAGACCAGCCTTGAGCCCAGATTTGCTTTTCTCTGATCAAACTATAAATAAAAATTACTACTAAGCCATGAGGTTTTCTTGCTTGGGCAAATTCAACCACCAGTGCTGAGGTCCCAGCCAAAGACTTGAGCTCCCACATTTGATTTAGGGCACATAAATCAAGATGGCTCATGTGATGAAAGCACTTGTATTATCTGTCCATGCAGAGCTGCCTTGCTTTTTTAGTTCTTTATTATGGAGAAAGATTGTAAAGGCTCCCCAAGTGGAGAAAATTACATCTCTTATTTCCTGATGGCATTCAGAATGAAGATTTTCTCATAGTTTTTAAATTACAGTATCCAAACCCTAAATTAAGACTATCCATGGATGTTCCCAGTGTGGTGTAGGAAGGCTCTGCAAAGGAGGTAATCCTACCTCACCTAACTGTCCTGGAGGAGTTCAGCATGTTCCCTCTGGAGGCGCCTGACAGCTGGATCCAGTCCATCCAGTTGTGGTTGGTCTTAAATGCCTGGCAAGTTTCCTGCCTCATTCACCATCCTAATGAACATCACACTTTCTGGGAAAAATTACTTCAGCTCTCTGAAGATGCAGGGGAGCCGTGAAAAACTTGAATAAGACTCTTACATTCTTCAGAGTTCTGAAGAGAGGGACGATTTCCAGCTCCCTGACTAGCAGCTCCCTTGCTGAGATGATATTTGGCACTTTCTCCTCTTCTTGCTGAGAAGAGGCAGCCAAGGAAGAACCAGCCTGCCTCTGCTCATGCCCTGGAGATGTGTTCACACACTCACACACACACACAGAGATATGCACACTTGCACACTCTGCCATGGCTCCCCTTCCCCCAGCTCCTCCTGGCACTTTCCCTGTATGTGGCAAGTGAATAAAATTAGCTGTGGCTGCTGCAGCCAAAATAAGGCAAAAACATGGAGAGGGAAGGAGCAACAAGAATAGAGGCAACAAAGGCACAGTAAATCTACAAAATCAGGCCAGGTAAGTGGAAGGAATGGGGCTAAGCTGGCCAGTTTAATTCCTTTGACTCCCAGCAAAACAGCATGGCCTTATTGGAGGCTCAGCAATCAGGCCAGAGGAAGATAAAAACCTTGCTCTGGAATGGTGTAGTTCTGACAGAGATGTCAGGATTGCCATGCCCACAACAACCACACATCCCATTTTTGGCCATGTTACCCCAAAGCCACCCCACCAGGGATGCCTCCTGTGCAGCTCCTTGTTGTCCAGCCCTGTATCACCTCCATGCCACGGCCGTGCTCTGCTGGGTGGCTGAGGCCCTGCTGGGTCAGTGTGGCTTCCAGGTTTCTCATGACTAGCACCCATCAGCCTGTCCTGTATCTGCCTGCTCCCAGCCAGATGGAGAAGCCACTGGCTTGCACAGGAGCACATGCCCCAGCCAGCCCCAGGCTTTCTGCAGGAATATGCTGCACCTGGCCATGGGTTGTGGCAGCTATTTGGGGTCAGAAAGCAATCCACTCCATTTCTGTCACAAGCAGGTCTAATCAAAAAAACACAAAAGACAAAAGTTGGATGGGACCTCAAGAGGTCTTTTGTCCAGTCACCTGTTCAAGCAGAACTGCCACTAAGTCTAGGTCTTTACAGTCCCTTCCAATCCAAATCATGCTATCATTGAGAAGCTCCTTGTTTAGGCAAGCAGTTCTTCCACTGGTCAGACTACTCAGCAGTTCTTCCACTGGTCAGACTACTCAGCAGGAAGTTATGTTTCTCAGCTCTTGGTGTTTTCTATAAAAGTTGTCCAGACTCTTGGCACCTTTTCCCCACAGGTTTCCAAGCTTATTCTGCCTAACAATTCCCTAAACAAGCCCAAATCTGCTCTCCTGAAGTAGAGACTCCTAAATCTGCAGCTTGCCTACTGTGAGTCTCCCTCCAGAGCCTGCACCCATTCACCTCAGGATGAGGAGATGGTCCCATGGTCTCAGCTGTCAGCTCACACACAAAGTGATTTTCTTTCCTATTTCCATTACTCACTGAGTTTAGATGCAGACCTGCACTGATGTTTGGCATTTCAGTGCTGGAAGAGGTGCCTTTCTGAGCACTTCTCAATGCTCACTCACAAGGGGCTGTGTTGTGCTTTACCTCATCCATGTAGCAAATAGAGACTGAGCAACCAGAGCTACAACACTAGCAACTCTGACAGAATGTTAAAAAATGGGCAAGAAAACAAAGCATCAGTGCAAATGGTTTGAGAAAAGGTGCTCCAACACTCCTCACCAAGGTACCTGGTGGGATCAAGGCCTGGGGACAAGAGCAGCTCTGCTCTCCCCATAGTTTGAAAGGAAAAAAAAGTCCCAGCATATTTTTCTCACTGGACTTCTCTGCCCCAGGAAGAAGAAGCATTTAAGTTAGAGTAATCCCACATTACAGTGCTGCAGCTTTGTACGTTTCCTTTTGCTACCTGGTTGTCACACCCAGTCCTCAAAGATCTTACTCCTCTGGTTTCTGCTGTGAGAGGGCTCCTGCTGCCAGAAGCTGCCAAGGGTTAGTCTGACTCAGAATCCAGGCCCTGCATAGACTCCTCACGCTTCTCTTTGAATCAGCAAACTTGTCCTTTCTCAGCCTTCTCCTTGCAAAGCAGGACATGCAGTAACTGTGTGTACAACTCAGTACCCTCCCATGGGGCTGCAGCATCTTTGCTGCCTCCTCTTCCAGGGATCACTCCTGATGTAACTGCTTCCATCTGCTTTTATGCCAGGGTAAATCTGGGCCATAATTAACCTATTTTCTATTATGTAACTAGTTACACCCATGAACAAGAAATACGATTGGTTTTATCCAGACCTCCTGCCTAGGAGCTTGGCCTCAAACTGCTCTCCCAGGTCTCCAGGGAGAGAGTTTTTGGTGGTGCTACGTTCTAGGAGGCAGTTCCTGTCCCTGGCTCTGAAGCAGCTGCTGTTGGAGACCCAGCCCTCAGAAACACAATTCTGCAAGCCTGTGCAATCAATTGACCTAAATGTCTACTTACCTGCATTTGGTAAGGCAGGTGACTAAACCGAGGGGCTGCAGCTGACAACCTTTCACCCTGAAGACCAATAGCTGGGGACAGCGTGTGGATGTTCTTGAGATCCCCCACGGGCACCCACTGCAGCATAAACAGAAAGGGAGATGAGCGGTGTCAGAAAGACAGGCAGCCTTCTTCCTCCTCTGGAAAAGGTATCTCCTGGGAGGTTGGCATTGCCCAGGGCAAGGGGAGGCAGCTTCTTCTGAGAAGCCTTCTAAATGGTGGCAGGCAGGCTGGCCCACGAACCTGCCTTGAGGTACGTGCCTGAGCACCAGGCACAGCTGTGTCCATTTTTCTTCTCCTGTTTATTAGTCCAGTGGGTGCTTGATTTCACTATGCAAAACAGGAGTTTGGGAGCACTAACTCTCCCTCTAATGGTAAGAGCTGATAGCCCAGTTGGCAAAGGGTTCTTGGGGATTCAAATTCCCTCCAAGAAGGACTTGCATTCTATTGGAAAAGGATTGGTGAGGCATGCCTTCCATTCTGAATGGCCTGGTACTTCCCCTTGTCTAGGTTTGGAATAAAGGTTTTGGGATGTAACTTCAAGGGGAAGAGGGAGATAAGGGCAGCAAATTCTGAGTGCAGGATTCATATCTCCCTCAGATCTTGACAGTGGGCAGAATCCAGCCCCAAGAGCTGTCCCACATGTTTCCTGCAGGCCACCATTGTGGGTCCCTACTTGGCACATTTTTTCTGGGGATCCTGCTTGGTGGACCCTTCTTCCCTGCCTCCAGTCTGTACTGCATATGTTAGAGAGTCCTGTCAGGGCAGAGTGCCCAGCCTTGGAGCATCATGGCCTGGCACCAGGAGTTTCCAAGTTTCCAAGCCAGAGGCAAGAATGGAGAAAAGCTGTTGCTGGTACCTTCACCCAAGGGAGCACAGCAAGGCCAAGTAAATGCTGTTCCACTCAGCCTTCTGGGGTTTGTCCCCTGTGCCCCACACAACACATGCCCACTCAGAGGGTTGGTGCTCCATGCTGGGCCCTGCAGAGACAACTGTCTGCTGCAGAGGCTGCCAGCATGAAAGAAAGTCAAGAGGAAAACCAGAATTGTACAGAAGCATGCTGAGTTCAGGACGTGGGCTTTCAATTTTTCCAGACTGGGAGCAGGGTGCTCATGGCATTAAGTGCCTCATGCACATTTCCTCTGGGTTTTTTGACAGTGAAATATGAGCATCATGTTTATCATTAATACATACGCACTATGCTGGAGTTAGGTGAGCATGTTCATAGCATGCATAGCCCTGGGGACTCCCTGTTTTCCATGCAGGACACCCCTGTGCAGCTGAACCTGCACTTACACCTTGGAGTTCTGCATTGCTGCCAGGCTTGCAGGGAACCTATTTTCTCCTCCTTTCGAGGCAGCCTTTTCAAGCCCACCGACCACCTGGGGACTGAAATGTCACCATTTTTTCTCATACTAATCCTGATGTTTGTACTGAATTTCAGCTGGAGTCCTTCTGGAGTCAAGCTGAGCTGTAGTACTGCTGGGATGCAAGGAGGGACTTGTGTCCCTTGGCTGCCACTTAGATTTCCAGAGATGTAGTTTTCATTCCTGTCTCTGCTGCTCACTATTAAGCAAATTATCTGCAGTCAGGTTTTTCAAACATCCAGCATTCACCAGCAAAGCTCGGTCTTCAAAGCATGCAAGTCTTGCTATTGCATCATCATGGAGGGACAGATTTTAGTAGAAGATTTTAGATATAGATTTTTAAAATTTTTAAATTTTTTTTTGCCAATCAGGGTACTGCTTTATTAGAGTAGTCTGGCTCTCTGCATTCTGTTTTCTCTCTGGTTAGTCCTATACATAAAGACACACAACACTCAGAATATGAAATAATACCGAGTCAAAAATACAAGTTCAGGCTTCGTTGGTTTGAATGGTACTCTCAGGCTTTCCTGAATGTAATTGTTATTTGTAAGTGTTCTCAAACACTTGAGAAAAAAAAAATTATGCTGTGGGTTGTCTGCAAATGTTCATTTTGACAAGTTGCTGTCTGTTACTGGTATTGGACTAGTCACACAGTGTATCTTATGTTCCCTAACTGGATGACAAGCTTGGAAAACAGAAGAATAGCAAGTGACAGATACTAGCATGATTTCTGGTTATTTTTTATAGTTCCTGATTTCATGGGCACTGGAAGCTCTACAAATTTCATGAACAAGATATTAGGAATGAGGAACTTATTGGGAAATATGGCAGCCATGGCAACTTTGTCAGAAAATGAAAAGCTTAATGATGAATCAGGCAACTTCCCTTCATACAATGGCATTCAGGTACTGAGATGTACAAAGAAAGGCTTGTAGGAAATAATCAATAAGATACAGTAAGGTTTGATATGTGAAAGATTTATCTAAGTACTCCTGGCACATCAGAAGAAGTGTTTCATAGGTGTTTCATACTTACTTAAACACAAGGGAGGAGAAAAGGAAACTTCCTTAGAGCTCAAAACAACAGCCTAGCAGCCCAGACACTAATAATCTTTTTGCCCTCTTAAGATGTTCTTCATACCACTCTCTTTCCACTCTAATAACTTCAACATAGTTTCAAGCTAGAACAACAATCTTACAGAGGCACCTTGTTCTCAGAAAGTTCTACCTAATGTGTACACAGCGAGCACCTGGTTTCCCAATCAATTCTTGTATAGAACTGCAGTAATTAACCATCAGATTCCTGGGTCACAGTTCAGTGCAGTTTACTGGTCTGACAAACATATGCCATCCATCAATCAAACAAGCTATTTAAATTAACTGTAAGAGTTATAGGTAATAGAATTTTAACTGATTTTTAAAAAATGCATTTCAGAATAAAACTCATGCTTAAAATATTAATGTTCAGCAAAAGGGATTGTAATTTGTTCCAAAGAGAAACTGCAATATGGTATATGTGGCTTTGGTGGCATTCCTTAACCACGAGAAATTTGGCTTGGCAGGATATTCCCCCAGAGCTTCTGTTGCAGTTATTCCCCAGACTCATTTCTTCTTTGCTCAATGCTTCATATTCCAACCTGTCAGAATCATGGAAAGGGATTTTGAAGCTGAAACATGACCTTCAAGTCAACAACAGAGTGTGTCCAAAGTGAGAGGTGGGTAGTAAAGCAAAATGTTCATTTCAGGCCCCTTTTCCTTAAAGCTCCTTATAAAGAAAACAGGCCTCCTTCAGAGGCCTTGGACCATGGCATCAGCACAGAATGATGGGAACCTCTGGTTGGTATCAGTTGGTCCAAAAGGTCTAGTCTTGTACCACAACCTGTACGGCAGTAACAGATTTGGCCTGAATTAGGGTATCAGTGTAAGATCACTATTACCACAGTGGAAAGACCATGTCCATATTATCCACACTGGATAAGAAGCATTCTTTCTATTATCCATGCAACTGAATTTTCTGGAACTCAGACCTTATGACTTTTTGGTGATTTGTGAAAGATGAAGGTCAGGTGAGAATATCCACAGATGTCAAAAAAAAAAAAAAATTCGAATTAGTAAATTTGTGACCATAGTGGTGAAAAGCTTTGAAGAACCTAAAATAATCTAGCTGAAAGGAAACTCAAGGCACAGGAAATGCAATGCAGATAAATGAAAGCAAGCACCTGCTAAAAGGAAAAAAAAAATCTACACATTGCAGAGTCCTAAATTAATCGATTGACTGTGTAAAGACACGTGGATGTAATGCTGTGTTTAAGCAGGGGCCATATAAGTAGCACATAAATGACATGGGAAAGTCTGCATAAAACCAGAACATGATTCATACACCACATGGCCCCTGCCAGCTCACTGAATGTGAGAACCAGGATGAGGAAACACCAAGGGCCCAGCAACAAGGCCTCTCTGCCTGTGCTTGGCAGACATCAGCAATTTAGAATGGACTTAGAAGGCCCCAGTAAAGAGCAGATCTCTCCTATAAATGCTTTCTGCTTGACTAACACTTCTATAGACAGCTCTCAAAGATGAACAGCACAGGCTTAGAGAAGTGAAGCAATTCAAATTTGTATATGAATGGTGAACAGAAGTCAAATGAAAAAAGAGGATCCCCAAGGAACTATTTCAGCCTCTGTACTGTTTAATTCAAATCTCATCAATTGTTATGCCAACCATATAGGTTTAAAAGCAGAACTACCCATTTCTGATGGGGGATAGTAACTGAGGGACTGCAAGTGTCATGGCCCTCTCTGTAAATGAGAGAAAGGCCTGAAAAGTACAAAATTTACCTAAGTTGAGGTGGTTCTGGAAGTCATTCCAGAAATGGCTTCCAGCAACTAGTGCTATCTTATCACCACATATTCAACAGGGAAGGACAGAGCTGTTATTCTTCACTTGGCAGCACCCCAGACAAGGTGAAGTCACCCATCAGCAGAGGCAGAACTCACCTAACTCCAAGCAGGGAGAAGCTGGAGGCTGCTGTGTGTCGGCTGCTCCCAGCTCCGCTGCAATCAGTGAGACAGAGCGGGCACTGTCACAGTGACTCACCGCTCCTCTGAGAGGTGTCTGAAGTAGGTGGGTGACTCATCCTTGGGGTGGTCCTCTCCACAGATGTTCTCAGGATCCGAGATCACAGCATAAGTTACATGCCTGCCTTTCTGTCCTGTCTTGCATGACAAAACATTTGTTTCTCTGTTACCTTGCACATACTTAGGACTTCTGGAGGAATGCACAGCCTTTTCTGGGACTTGATGCACTCAGTTAAGGCCTTATGTATGCAAGAGGCTAGAACTATTAAATGGTTTTCACAACTTTAGACAATTTGTGCTTCAGTTATGTTACATCTCGGGCTTTTCCTTTCATGTGATGGCAGTATGGGCAAGGTCAGGGTGAGGGTAAAGCCCAAACTCTGGCAGATGACCAGAGCAGGCAGCAGGACACTGGTCATCATGTTCTAGCCAGCAGTGCAGAACATTTTATCGCTAAGGTGGTAAAACATGGGACATTGAACACAGAACATTTTGACATCCTATCCTGTTTTCCATCTTCCCATGAATCCACAGCATCGATAGCAGACCTGCTGAAGAGTGGATTGTCAGCAAGTCTGTAGTCTTACATTTATAAGAGCTTGTTATGTAAAGACTAAAATGGAATAAATTAGAAAGGCTTAATAAATAGACATCTAGCAGTATTAGAACCAAGGAAAAAGTTCTTAAGTTAGGTCAGATGCAGAGAGAAAACCAGTAATTATCTGGAAACTGAACCAACTCAATAGGCCTGGGCACCTGTGGCCAGATGTCTCCTCTCCACTTAGAGGCTGGCAGAAAAGCCTGCACAGGATGCAGAAAACAAAAAGCAGGACTCAGAAACAGTACTAGGATTTCCTTTTGGGGAAATCCAGAGATCTGCCAGTGGGACATGTGGGATGTCACCTCTACTCTCTGATCTTTTTCTGCTAACACATATCTGAATAAAAACCATAAAGTCCTCCTAAAGGCAAAAAAAAAAAAAAAGTTTTCAACATTTATGGAGTCAGGCCACAAGGAAGGGATCCAGAAGCTTTGCTTTGCATCCAGATGTGCTTTTTGTTGATATCTTCCCTAAGGGGATAAACATTTTTCTGTCTGTCAGACTGTGGTTATGTTAAATGCTTTAAACCCACGTCTCATAATGAGCACCACTGAGAGCACTGGCTCTGTACAGCAGATGGCTGCAGAACATGATCACCCTGAGAAATCCAGGGGAAGGTCTTGAGCTGTGTTTTTATGTTATCTGCCTTCAGCTGGCACTGGAAAACCCAATCCATCACTTTGACACTGAGGGTGCTAAGCCTCCAGCAGCAGAGGTGCTGCCTTCCCGCAGTGCACAGTTTGGAAATGTGATTTCACTGCCTGTACACGCAGCAGTCGTTTTCACCTGTAAGGACAGGTCACTTCTGTGCCTCTCAGGACTATCTGTTTTTTACTTGGCACATTTCACAATGACACCTTTCTGGGCATCTTGGAAATGTAGTAAATAAAGAAGTGGATCAAATTTCCTGTCTTTGAGTAGAGGGACACAAAATAGGCACTGTATTTCACAACTGGTTAATAATGTTCATGGAGGGCTTGATTCCACCAAAGTTAGTCATGCTGAGTAGTTGCTTTTTCAACAAGTAGCCTATTCATCTCAATTAGATTAGTCACAGGATAAAGAGAACAGAATTGGACTTTGAATAATTTCAATTAATTTTCTGCTGTAAAAAACACTATTAATTAATATTTCCCATTTCCTCGGCATTTGGCAAATATGTTTTAACTATGCATAAATATTACTAATTTTCTACATTTTCTTCTCATAAAGCATTTTTGATAGTTTGTCAAGTCCCACTTAGCTTTTTAATACAGTTTTTTGTCTAAGCATAATTCACTGCATGATCTAAAGTGCCAGCCCAGAGCAGGCATTGCTTTATTCTGCTAAAGTTTAGAGTACTTGAAGTGAGGGCCAAATTTTTTGTGTACAGAATTAGGAGAATTATTTGACTGATCTAATGAAATTACCAACATTTAATGTTATTTTTTTTACATCTTTAATATTATCTTACCCATGTAGAGAAATGTTGAGTTCTGCATTCAATCCTCATGGTCTAACACAATGCAATTTTGAATCAAAACTCTCTTCCACTCTCACATGCTGCTGTGGGTCTTCTACCATGCAGGATAAGATGTCCTCCTCTGAAAACCCCAGTGTGGTAAATAAATTGCAGAGTATCAGTGTGCAGGTATCTCTAAATATAGGAGAAGGATATCTTGTGGAGTATCTAAAGCATACATGTGACCTTTGGATCAGAGGTGGTGACTTTGCTCCAAAAACATAACTGAGGGAAGGAGCTGTGCTTCCAGAAAGAGGTGCTACAGCTGGATAAAATTCCTACATCAGAGGGCAGTGCTTCCCCTGCACTCAGGCAGGAAGGGAGGGGTACTGATCTCCAAAAGCAAGGGTGAGATGTTGTTCCTGAGTTTAGCCCTGCTGCTCCCACATGCTAAAGGGCTCTGTTTCTCAGTCTCTGCTCCTGGTCATAAGCAAGGGCATAAACAGCTTAATGGAAGGTTCAGTATATGCTTCCAGAGGGAAAAGGAGGGAGATTCATCTGCCATCAACAGCACCAGTGGGATACTGAGGAGGACAGGGCAGTCAGGTGAACTTTGGGATTGGGGTTCTGACAAAGACGTTCCTGGACCACTTCTGCAGACAGAGATGCTCCATGACTTGGTACTGTGGGGAAGGGGTGAGGTGCACTGATTGTTTGCCTGATCTGCTGCCAGAAAAATGCCAGTACTTAGAGGCACCTACACAGCTTCCCATCAGAAGTATCTTTAGCTGATGAAAATGTCTGACCAGTTCTGCCCAAGGGAGTCTTCTGCAAGAGCCTCTGGAAACATCTGAACAACAAATTCCACCTGCTGCCCACATATCCACAGGGATTTTAGGTGGCATTTGATGGAGTCCAAATCTGTGCTTATGCCTAAGAGCTTGTCTTTGACATGCAACAAGTGACTTATAAAGGTTAGGGGAAAATTTGAAAAAGGGAAAAACTGGTTTCACTTGATGCTTAGACATCTCTCTTTTTAACTTCTCCTGTGAAACTGATACCTGCCAGCAGATTCATGCTGCTTTCTTACATAACGATACCAATTCTCTCCCCTGAATCACTGCTCCTGACAGACACAAAACCATCCCCTCCCAAACAAGCAACTGATCTCCATGAGGCTAACCAGAAACCTAAGGAACCAGATTGAGAACCACAAAGCAGAAAAAGAGGTCCCTCACTTCCATTAATTTCTACAGATGTTATGCTGTGTTATAGATCAGGACCTCAGTTCTTCTGAACACAGAATGTAAGCAAAAGAAAAACGCATGTTGTGAATACAAAAGAGGTACATTTGTTTCACAATGCTGCACTGGGTTATACAGATGACATTACAGAGGAGTAGCTTCAGGGAAAACAATGTTTGTCAGCATCCTTGAATACTGAAAATTTAAAATCCATGAGCAGAGAAACTAAAGAGATGATCAGACCTCCTCAACCAGTCATCCAGAATGCAGTATTAATTTGCTGCTCTACCAAACCCTGAAATGCCATTCTTAATAGGTGGGGAGTGATTTGCTGAGATCCATGTTATTTGCCTCTGGGATTTATAGAGATAACAGCAAGATCAGATAGAATTAACACCTTATCTTATAATGCCTCATTTCTCTGAGAACATCTGAAAACACTTTACAAGCAGCAGTGATCCTTCACTGATGCGTGGTACACTGAAGACACTGTCACCTCAGAAAAATGGACAAAAGACTACTGTTGCTCTCCTCCTCAGCGAATATAATCATTGGCAAGAAACAAGTACAACTTTTATTCACAGCTTTGCTTCATGGACATTTCTTTGAGAGTATTCCTTGTAAAATAATTAAAAATAAATGGTGCATATAGGTACTATTTTTCCTTACCATAGAAAAGGTTTTCCCATAGGACCAGTAATGGTATACTACAGCAGTGATACTGGCCTCCTTTATCTCAGAAGCATTTTCTAGTTCCTGACACTGAACAGCTGGTCTGATTTGTTTCATATAACAAAGACTGTATAAATTAAGTTGGCATGTGAATCAAGAATTAATCCCCCCCCCAAAAAGATATACAATACCTGTTACTTAGCTTTGCACACTAGAAGTGTTCATGATACTGAAACCTGCCATCCTGCAGTGAGGGAAAGATACATATTGGACCATTTCTTTGAACACCAAAGACATTTCTTTAGGCTTTAAGAGTAGGTGAATCCATATAAAATATGGATTTTTATCTTTACAACTTTAAAGAAATTTCTGCTGTGTAGCTGTGTTTTTCTTCAGCAGTGTAGGTTTTCCTCCTATTTGTCATTCACACAAACACAGTCATATGCGGAGGTTAATGAATATCCAGTTTGCTGATGGTACCCCAGGGACCTGTGTTTTTGTTGTAAGGATGCTCCTTCAACAGATATCTCACTTACCCATCAACTTGGAGGTGTAAGACTAAGGATTTCTGTATTCTCATTTCACTTATACAACTACTGCTTTTAAAAGAAATTGTTTCTGGCAGCAGTCCACTGGAGTTTCTGAATGACCTAGTTCCCTCCTGAGGCATGACTCCTAAAACCACTTAATTCAAAGGCAGTTATCCTTAATTCTTTAAAAACACTTTGAAAAAAAAAAAAAGAATCCCAAACTGGGTGTTGTGTTTATCTGGCCAGCACTTTTGTGCTGGCTCAGAAGTACCTTCAAGACAAAGTTCATTTTGGCACATCCAATCAAGTAAGGGATTAATGCCTCTCATGTGGGAAAATAACAAATAGGCAGCTTCAAAGAGTCATCACACTGCCTTGCTCTTCAATCATTCTTGCTTTTAGAATATTGGCTTTTGTCTGCCCTTCCAGCTGCCAGCAAGGGAGGCAACTGGAACCTCACAAAGAGAACAAATTCAGCCTAGCTGGACCACCATCTCCTTTCTCTTTTTGAGCAAAAACCCCTCTGAACCCATCAGAGGGACAGGCCCTTTCTCTCAGATATTTGAGCACATATCTACATAATTTCCTCTTGTGGAATAGTCCCGTCACATTTCCCTTCTTGGAAGCATTTTCCCAGTGTGCAAAGGCCCTTACTGCCATGCAGCCCGCAGTGAGGGATGTGCTGGTGGCTGTACTGTCTGAGGAGCAGCACTACTGCCGTCCTGCCCACAGCCAGAACCTGCTGCCTGGGTGCCCCCAGATCCCTGTGGGATCACAGGGAGGTTTCGTGGAGGGAAAACGCTCTCTAAATCCTGCTTATCTGGCAAGAAGATTTGCAAAGAAGCCCTCTGCCCCCTCATCTTGCACAGACGGTCTGACTCACTGGACTCAGGATTCCCATCTGGATGTCTCTTTGAAAGATGGGCGCAAGCCAAGGAGTTTGTCTATTCTTAGCCTTATCTGTTATAAAGATAGTTTTCCCCATAAAAATCTACTGTCATTCAGCCATCTCAGAGAACACCTGTCTCTAAGCAAAACCAGCAGCAGTGTGAATCCTATTCCCTGCTCATTTTAATGCGGTGTTAATATCAGAGCCTGATGGAGATTATATAAGTGCTGACATAGCTGAGGAAAACCGTGAAAGAAACAAAAATAAATGGAAGTCAAATAATTTGAACCCTGTCACCATGCAGTGCCAGCTATAGGAATGTGAATGGCACTTGGAGGCAGAAAAATCTTCTTACACCTCCTGTGCTCCAGAAATGACAGCACTTTCTTGCCAGCTTCTCCGACCAGCATCTTCCCACTTTCTCCTGTGCTGCCTGAGGACATGGCATGTCCTAGCTGACGTGATCCATGAACTGTGCCTCACTGTGGTTCTCTGCAGCGCTGCTCCCCTTCCCTGGCGCTCGGGATTGCTGCGGGAGCTCGGCCCCTGGCAGCCAGGCAGCAGCGGAGAGGGATGCCAGAGGGGGCAGTGTATATTAAAAAACAACACGCAGCCTCTTACACCGCCTGCAACAAAATTGTGCAATAATTGGCTTGTGCAACCATGTGATCTTATCACTGTGAGCCAGGGTTTTCAGAGGAAACTGAAAGGAGTGAAACACCCACTAGATCCTGCCTCTGATCATCTGAAAAACTCGGCTGTTTCTTCGTCCTCCTCTCTCGGTGTGTTACATTTGCTCGTGGTGGTATTTCTCCCTGAGCTCCCGGGAGGCCAGGCTCGTTGCCAGATCTGTTTGTACACACTCCCAGGGTGGGTTTGGGTTGTTGGCCACTTTCCTTGTGTCCCGGCTTTCCCTGTAGCTGGGGGCTGAGGCAGCCCTGGTCACCTTCCAGCAAAGGCTGGTATGGCCTGGCAGGGCCGGCCAGGCCCGGGCTGGGATCGGCCCTGTCCCTAAGGGCTCTGCAGGCTGCCACCCCAACAGGGCCGGGGGCACGGGGGCACCTTCAACAGTGATGTCCGAGACAGACAAGATATGGAGACTTAAAAGGCCTGAAGAGAATGAGGAAAGAGAAATCTTCCTCACTGCACAGTTAAGACAGAAAAATAAGAGTCTGTAAAAACAGGAAGAAATTATAGCAGAGCATGATGGTGCGCTGTGTGGTTCCTGTGCTGGGTTTATCAAGAGCATTCAGGACCATTGTGTTTCTAGTCTCCTGGCTGTCCATGACAAATGCCTCTCACTTGCCCACAAATGTATCTTGCAGCTTGCCCCACCTTCAGAAAGGATCTCTGGTGGCAGCACTGTGTGTTTCTGCCGGGGTTACACGCTGTGGCTGACTCTGCTTCCTGCCCACATGTGTTTCCTGAGGAAGCTGCGATCAGTCAGGGATGCAGGGAGACACGAGGGGCAGGGAGAGCAGGAGGATTGTGTGCTGGGATGGGAGCTCCAGAACAAAACTCTGGACTCCTCTGACAGTCATGGGAGAGAAATCAACATATCCAGAACCTGATTCCTCTAGTCCTTGTGCACACGCAAAAAGAAGATCAGGCAAAACACCTTTTGAGTGCTTGTTTCTCTCTTAACTACAAAGGGAGCTCAGTTGCCTGAGAGAAGAGATGTGAAAAGCCCTGAAATCAGGTGGTATCAATCCCACCACATCTTTAGAAATCAAGGTAATTTCACACAAGGACTTGATATATGGCACTTTTATGTGGACACATTTATGTGTGGAGACACTTGCATGTGTAACATTATACCAGTGTGCATGGGGAACTGTCATCCTCAAGATGGTACAAACATACCCTTAATAGCTTTACCATCATATGGCCACTTAGTACTTAAAACTGTGTAAAACACCAGAATGTCTTTAAAGAGTCATCAGGATAATGCCCAGAAGTGATCTGGGATCACAGTGACGCCCAGAGCTGCCCAACCCCAAATTAGAAGAGTGTGGGGCACGAGGCCTCATCTAGAAGTCATGCATGTGCCACACTTTTTTTCCTTTTTTAGTTCAAACTGCCTTTGATTAGTCATTGACCTGGTTTAGAAGTTGCACTGCTACCACTCAAGCTGTGAGTGGAGTACATATTTAAATATAATAGACTCTGTGATCATTTTAAAACTGGCCTAGATCTAGGCCCACGGGGAGCTATAACTAATTTGATAGAAGCTGTAACTTCTAAATAGAATCACCTAAGACCTCTCCAGAATTCAGCTATGGGGTTCACTGTTCCAGCACAAACTCTCAGCTCAGCTCCCCTGACTTCTTCACAGCCCTTCTCAGCAAACTGAGGCCGATTTGGGGAGCA
The DNA here is from genome assembly GCF_017590135.1 of Pyrgilauda ruficollis. Taxonomy (NCBI): domain Eukaryota; kingdom Metazoa; phylum Chordata; class Aves; order Passeriformes; family Passeridae; genus Pyrgilauda; species Pyrgilauda ruficollis. The sequence goes on along the minus strand of NW_024523822.1, from coordinate 9,054,301 downwards.
GCAAAAATCAGTTTCCTCATGGGTATCCTTCCCAGTGGGAATTATGAACCAGATGGAGGAGGGGAATTATGATTTCAACTCCCCAAACCATTGAAGGGCTGCATTTTTGCACAATTTTGAGTCAAAGCCATATTCAGCTCCACACTTTTGGCTGTGGTTTTCCTTAGGTTTTTTTTGAGCTAACTGCAATAGTGACTGATCCAAAAGGTAGGAGGAAGTAAAGTCACCGTATGTTTTAAATCTTCTATACTGGAATGGTTTTTGCAGTGTGCAAGTCCCGTTTTTAATGTCAGAAGCACTTCCCACCTCAGATTTTCACTTCTTCAGCACTGACTAAGCACCTCTGAAGACTCAGGGCTAAATATCTGCCTTTTATCTGCAAGCACAACACTGTCAAGCAATTAGATTTGTGTATCTGTAGTGATTTTGGTCGAATTACTTGCAATAGCTAGTACTCCTATACCTTCCAGACCAGAACATCACAGGGGCTGGCTCTACAGAGTGAACAAAACTTCAGCTGATGGTGGGTGGCACTTCAATGCTACTGAAGCAAAAGCACCAGCCTTCAGACAGCACCATAGCTGAGATTGCCTTGCCCATCTCTGATGTCTACTGAAGTGGAAATCAGCCATTGCCCAAGGCTCTTTATTCAAATTTAATTTCTTTCAAATTTCATCTGTTCCCTCTCCAAAAAAAAGGTTTAATGGAAGCTTTGTGTGAGAGTGCTGCTGTGTTTGCCTCTCTTTTCCACTCCTGTACCATAGGCTGAATACCATAAATCCCTGAAAAAAAGAGACAGTAAAGCAAGTGTTAGTGATACTGACTTCTAGGATAATTTTTATCCACAGAATCACAGAATGGCTGGAATGGATCTCTGGAGATCATTTAGTTCAGCACCCCTGCTAAAGCAGGTTCATCTAGAACAGGTTGCATGGGATCATGTCCAGGCAGGTTTGAATATTTCCAGAGAAGGAGACTCCACAACCTCTCTGGGCAGCCTGTTCCCCAGGTTTTCTATCACCCTTGCAGTAAAGAAGTTTTTCCTCATATTCAGATGGAACTTCCTGTGTTTCAGGTTGTGCCCGTTGCCCTTATCCTGTCACTGGGCAGCACTAGAAAGAGTCATGCCCCATTCCCTTGACACTTTCCCTTAAGATACTTGGATGCAACGGTAAGATCCCCTCCCAGCCATCTCTTCTCCAGGCTGAACAGGCCCAGCTCCCTCAGCCTTTCCTCATAAGAGAGCTCTTTTATCATCTTCACAGCCCTCCACTGGACCTGGGCCAGTAGCTCCTTGTATTTCTTGATCTGGAGAGTTCAGAACTGGACCCAGCACTCCAGATGGGGCCTCACCATGGGCAGTAGAGGGGCAGGATCACCTCCCTTGACCTGCTGGCCACACTCCTCCTGCCACCCCGGGGTGGCCACAAGGCACACACACTTCTGGCTCATGGACACTGCGTTGTCCACCAGGAGCCTCTGGTCCTTCTCCCCAGAGCTGTTTGCAGCAGCTCAGCCCCAGTCTGTACTGGTGCATGGAGTTATTCCTTCCTGTTCATCCCTCCCCAGGTGCTGGACTCTGCACTGGCCTTTCCTGAATTTCTCTCCAGCCTGTCCAGGTGCCACTGAACAGCAGCACAAGGCTCTGGGGTGTCAGCCACTCCTCCCACCATGGAACCACCAGCAAACTCGCTAAGGGGACACTCTGTGCCTCTGTCCAGGTCATGGTGAATGAGGTGAAGAGGCTGGGCCCAGTACTGACCCCCAGGAACACCCTGAGCTGCAGCCCCCAGCCAGGCTGTGTGTGTGAGCACAGCCCTGTGAGCTCTGCTCTCCAGGCAGTGCCAGCACCTCCCTCTCTGCCCACCCAGCTCACGCTCCCTGAGCTTGCCCAGGAGGATGCTGTGCCAGGCAGTGCCAAAGGCCCTGATGAAGGTGAGGAAGACAACACCCACTGTTCTCCCCTCATCTACCCAGCCAGTCATGACATCTCAGCAATCGGGTTGGTCAAGCATGATTTGCCCTTGGTGAGTCCATGCTGGCTACTCCTGATCACCTTCCTTTCCTCCATGTGCTTAGAGATGACATCCAGAATGAACTGTTCCATCACCTTTCCAGGGACTGAGGTGAGGCTGGCTGGCTGTACTTCCCTGGGTCCTCCTTCTAGCTCATTTTGAATACTAAAGTGACACTGGCTTTTCTCCAGTCCTCAGGCGCCTTTGTGTTCTCCACAAACTTTCAAAGATGATGGAGAGCAAAAACATTTGCCAGCTCCCTCAGCACTCATGGGCACAACCCATTGGGCTCCACAGATGTGTAGGGACACATTTGCCTAAATGAACTCTAACCTGAGCCTCCTCAAACAGTGGGAAGTTCTCATTTCTCCAGGCTTTCTCTCTTGCTGCCAGGGTCTGGGATTCCTGACAGCCACCTCTTCCAGTAAGGACTGAGGCAAAGAAGGCTTTCAGCAACTCCACCTTCTCTGTATCCTCTGGCATCAGGGTGCCCACCTCATGCAGAAGCAAGCCCACATCTCCCTGTTTTCTTTTTGCTGCTTATTCATTGCAGATGATGCTACAACACACATTCTGAATCCAGTGCTACACAGATGACCAAATATTCCAGTGTAGGTAAGGTTCACCCATAAAAACATAAGTATCGAGTGCAACTTATTTGCTAACTTTTAGCATCAAATGTAAACAGACATTCCTGAAATGTTGATTATGTTATGCCCTCTCCACACCAGCACAATCAGTGTTGCAAAGTCTGCAATATTCATAACAAACTCCACGTCCCTTAGACCCTCATCATTAGAACTGTATCATGCCCTTTCTTGCCTGGGGCACAGGAGTTATGCAAAAGGGAGACTTTCCCCCTGGATTTGAATGAAGGATGGATGTGGCTCACTTTACATGCAGACAGGGTTAATTTCTTCTTCTTCCTGCATTCTTTCGAACAGCCATCCCGAGGAGAAGTGTCATATTACCTTACCTCTCACTCCTAGGCTTCTAAGTTGGACCTGGATTTGAATCTCCCTGGCATTAGAGAGGAGTCTCAGTGTTCTGGTATGGGTCCATTGCACAATGGTAGGTGGGAACTTCACATGAAGGGAGTTTGATTTGCTTATTCCCCTTCCAGCCTCTGGTTTTACACAGATCCTCTGTCTAGTCTCCCCCCTTTTGTGCAGCTGTGGCAGATACGGGGACGAATCACTTCTTTAAAGAGGAAATGAAGCATTGCCTTCCCACGGGAGAATTCCTGAAGACAGAAAGACAGGGTGGTTAGCACTGCAGCCTTGTCCTGGCTTGCCTACACATGAAAGTTATTTCAGAAAAAGCCAGGGGTTGAATGTAAAGCAGCATAGGCATTCCACAACTGCTGAGTGCATTGCTGAAATCTCAGCAGAAGCAATGGGCTGAAGTAGCTGCACGCTGATTCATTGGGACTCTCCTGTGTCTTTGTTAGCTGTGTCCAACAGAAAGAAACAGTCGAAGATTTTTGGGACTTTGTGTGGGTGCGATAGATACAAAAGCAGAAGTAAACTGCTGCAGAGTAGTCGGGATTAAATGAAGAATTCTTATTTTCCTAACTTTCTAATACTGAAGCAATGAGACATCTCTAGGACTTCTTTTCAGAGTAGAATGAGAAATCAAGATGAAGACACATGGAAAGGTGCCTTCAAACCATTTTGTTCCTTCTGGGTCCCATACCAAACATATTCCAGTCCTGCCTGTGTCCCCTTCAGCTGCACCATGCCTGGCCCGAGCACAGCCAGTGGGAAGCTCACAGGTGCTCTTCACCACTTGAAAGGCACACGGTGGTGCAGGATTGCTCAAAGGAGCCAGATCCAGCCCAGAAACATCTACTCCATTTCCCACACCGACACAGATGCAATTCAAAGACAAACACTGCCTGGCATCAGTTTAGCCAGATTTCACCCAAGTATTCTATGCTAATCTGAAGCACCAAAAGGTTTAGAGATGGCTTTTAACAGAAACTTCATGTACACCATGTCCTGAACAGTCTGGCACTGCACCTTTGACTCCACCTCCATCCCTCCCAGCTGCTCGCTGCAGGACAGAAGGAGGGCAGTCAAACCAACATAAACCCTACCTTGAGAGCAGCGAGGCACTGGCACAGCTTGGCCAGAAAAGCTGTGGCTGCCCCATTCCTGGAAGTGTCCAGGCCAGCTGGGTGGGGCCCTGGGCAACCTGGTCAGGTGGAAGGTGTCCCTGCCCATGGCAGGGGGTTGGAACTGGATGATCTTTAAGGTCCCTTCCAACCCAAACCATTGTGTGATTCTATGGTAATACATTGGAATAAAATGTTTTCAGAAGGGTGACTGCTGAAATGAATACCATTCCGTGTGTTCAGCATAAAATTAATGTGTTTTTAACATACTTTCCTCCCCCGAATATGGTAGACTTCAAACTTCCCAGCTGGCTGAAACAGAAGCATTTTATGCCCCCCAAATTTAGGAAATATTTCCCCTGGATTTATAAGTATGCACATTTTTGTCTTCCCTAGAATGTGATCAGAGACTAATGAACAAAATTTAATGTAACAATTGCTTAAAGATTTGTTTGGGGTTTTTTCCCCAAGAAGTCCTATGCTATGTGTTTACCTGGAATAAAAAAATGTATTTTAATGTACTTATAAAGTCCAAATTGAAATAGGTTTTCCTACTGTTCTGCCATAAACTGACTGCTAGAACAGGGGTTAGGTTCAATTTTTAGAGGGTCTATCAAAAAAAAAAAAAAAATAAGAACACTTAGGCATTTTTTGAGCTTTCATGGAGACATCTGGGAAAACTGCATTATATTACCTGCCTCATTGTGTGAAACACCTCCAACTGTGAGCAATAAAGTAAAAAATGTATTTGAACAGACATAACATTTTTGGAGGGGGATGAAAGAAAAGCTCAATAAATCACATCAATTTGGTAAATCTGAACACCACTCTCCAACACCTTTCACTTGGCACGTTGGCAGTAGTCACGGATATTTTCTCCTTTAGCTGGAACTGCTCTGCAGTGAGCAGCTCCTGCCCTCTCCCTTCCCTGCTCTCCATAGTACTTTTTCTCCAGCTCAGAGAAATGCAGTCACAGAACATGCTGATGTCTTGCTCCTGTTTTCTGCAGCAAAGATATAATTCTTTAGTCAAACACATCAATTCTATAGAGGTAAAGCTTCAAAAACAGACATACGCACAGTGCTCCAGAGAAGATGTACCATCTGCCTTCCCCTCTCCTCCTCCTCCTCAAAGGAAGGAAGAAAGAAATGTAGCAGAGGCTTAGCTCTTCATTACCTGCTTGCACTGACATTCATGAGATTCCCTGCAGGATTTTTCTTGCTAACCAGGCAGCATGAACACCCACAAAAATTGGCAAGGAGATGACTTTTAACTCATTTTCACAAACTGGCTCTATTTCAAGTAGACAGTGTCTCTCTGGTATCAAACCAGGAAAAAATTTGGTTTTGCTTTCCTCTGAAAAATAGAAAAGGCAAGTAGCCATCTTACTCTTTGCCTTGAATGCTAATGGTGAAACATGATGTTTCAAGGATTAAAAGGCATTCAATTTCACCTCTCAAAGCCTGATAATATATTTTAGCTGAGCATTGTAAAAACCCGAAGCAGAGTTTGCTTTTTGCACTGTCTGCCCCCTTGCCACTACTCTAGAGGTGCAGGCACTATTGCTGGCAGCAGGGAACACTCAGATGTCGAATTCAGAGCTTGGACATTGCATCAGGAGAGAGCTGGCACTGCTACACCAGTCATCAGAGTGCAACATTATGCATCCACATGATATTTGTATCCTGGGAATATCAGACTCAGTACAGAAGCAAAAACTTAACTTTGTTGCGATAGGTTTTTTGGATTGAGAAAAGTTAAACCATCTCCTTTGGGAAAAAAAAAGAAACTCAGAAAAGAAGACAAAATAAAACCAACCAAACTTCTTTTATCCAATGTACCCTGAGTAAGGAAATTTACTCTCTTGGCAGAACTATACACGGCTTGACAAGGCTTGAGATAGACTTGACAGATGACTCAGATCAGAAACACAAAGAAGCAGTGGGTAAGAAAGTAGTGTTGTACAAGTGTGGCTGCAGAGTTACTCAGTACAGGAAAGCATGCGCGTTCTCAGATAATATTAATCTTAATTAGCTTTAATTTAAGTCAATTTGTTGTCTGGGTGCTACCAAGAAGTGTTATGCCAAACAGGTTATCCAAGATACTTCCCTACTGTGGAATGGTTACTTCTGGACTTTGAGGTACAACTTGGCTGCTTTGAGTCTCTTGGGGCAGCGAGGTTCTGTGGCTGCATGTAGGAAGTGGCATGTTTGAGAGACAGCAACCAAGCTCTGCTTGGAAATGACCAAATTTGCTGTATTCTGTCTCTTTTGTGTGGCTCCTATTGCAAGATCAGCTAGCAAGACTCTGGGAGGAAGCAGCACCCAACAGAATTACATGATTGAGGCTTTTATGAGTTACTGGAAGTCTTCCACAGCCTGAAGAAACAGTTGCCGTTTATTGCATCAATAAGAGTACAGTTTACATTAGAAAGTAAAACTAGCTTGTTTGTTCCAGGAAATTATTGCCATAGCTTGACACCACTTACTACTTTGAAGGTGAAGAGCAATATCACTACCTTGTAGTCATTAGCAATAATTCTGAACAGCTCATCAACCTTAATGCCTCCTGTGGCAGACAGGGAAACTTTGACTGCAATTGCTACCATTTACAGGTACAGATAGCAAGTAAACTCCTGAATATTGGCAACGGCTGGATGGATGACAAATTTTGTGTTGCTACAAATACAGGCAGCCTTGGAATCAGTCACCTTCCACCACTTTGTCTTGATCAAGCATGAGATTTTAACTTACCGTAGGAATTTATATGGTTGCCTTTTACCTATACTTGTCAAAAATATTATAAGAAATACTGGTGTTTCCTGTTTAAATACCCTCTATTTCCTGGCTTCTTTTATGTTTCTCCAAGGCCACGTTAGGTAGGGAGTCTTGCTCCAGGTAAACACAAGTTGAATCAGCTTGTCTTGAGTGTGCTTAGCTAGCTCCAGGTGGTCCTGCCACTGCATCTGGCTGCTCTTTGCTTCAGATTCAATATGAATTCAAGAGAAATCCGTTGTTCAGATTTACCATCACTTCTGGCCTGGACATGGTCTAGAAATAAGAAGAGATTCCTTCTATTTCATTCATCTGTGATGAAGGTTTGAACCCGAGCCCCAAATCCACATACTCCAGTCACCGCAGATATTTGCATTTTGATCCTACACTACAAAGGTTTTGCTAATAACTACACACACCACTTTTCTGTAGGATGGAGAAACATTTTACATTAGCAATGGAGACCTGTTGCTGCTGACAGAGTTAAACCATCTCCCCAAAAAATTCAAGCTATCTAGCTTTTTTCACTTTTATGTGTTGTGTCTGATTTGTCTTTGAGCTCCAGGAGAGGTGCCAGCAAATCTTTGTTAGTGAGAATATTGGGTTTTTTCTACTCCTGAGCCAGTGGGGCTGTGCTGGGAAAACCTGGTATCCAGGAGCTGCCCTGCATGACTCCAGTCCACTTTCACCTCCCTCTGGGCAGACTTTTCAACAAAGGATGTGCAATATCTCACTGCAGGCAACTCACCACGTCTCCCTCCCCAGATCACTGCAGCTGCTAGGAAAACCAGTATCCCTCAAATTAGACACCTACTTTAAAGAAGAACAGTGTGCTTCACAGCAACAGACATGATAAATGCTGTGAGTAATGACAGATCCCTGTGTTAACAGCACTATCAGCCACCTACTGGCTCCTTTCTTCTTTTGATAAAGGCTTTTCTCCCCTGGTTTTGCATGAAGCACCTACTTCTCGTGTCAAGGTGGATCTCTCTGCAGAAGCAGTGGGAGCAGAAGGCAGAAGTTCTGAAGTCCTGACTGCAGCAGTGAAACAGGCTCAGTGCTGATCAAACAGCTGGGGTTCTTTGCCCCAGTTTCCCCACTTGTAATAGGAATAATGTCTGCATTGCAATCCTACTGCAAGGTGCAGTTAATATTTGCACAGTGGAGCTTGGGAGATACCAAACATCAGATATTCCCAGGATACACCAGTAAATCAATTGTATCTGCACAGTGAACAAAAGCAGGCACAGATGCTAGCATAATGTTATGTATTTTGGTGCAAAGTGAAATAAAAACCTTGCCTTCTGTCCTCAGATTTCTTGTCAAATATCCATTGCTTCAGATGCTGGAGCAGTTAGTAATACAAAACATATTTCTATCCTACTTTATTTTACACTAAAAAGTGAAGAACTATGATTGAATCTTAATACAAAAAAAAAAAGGGCTTAAGTTACATTCTCCTGGGATCATCTGTAGCAAGCATAATAAGTTTCTCAATATCTGACCTAATTATATCTGTCCTTCTAAGTTTTGTTTCCCATAAGAGCTAAATGTCTGGTTAAAAATAACATTTGAAATTCCTCCAAGTTCCAACAGAACTTTTTCAGCCTCTCTCAAATTTTATACCTATTTTTGCTTTAATTTTCACCCAACTTTAAAAGTTATGGTTTGAAGGCCGGCATTCTGCTCTGTCATCCAGTTCGTACATATGTTTGCATCAGATAGACTTGAAAAATAGGGGGGGAAATCATATTATGTGTGTCTATTTCATGTTAGAAAAATATGGCAGCTATCAAAACAAGTGACAGATACACATGGGGAAGGAAGGATATCTTTGTGGTTGGAAAGGAATTGGCTGTGTTAGAAATGTACCTTCTGATTCTCATCGAGGTCTCTGACAGAAAACACCAGGCAGTTCTGCAGTGGTTGTTTGTGTCATCAGTCCTAGCTAAGCACCCAGTGTGAGTCACTGCCCCAGAGCAAAGGTGATGGAAGGTGATACAGGCCCCAGGCCCTGTGACCCATCAGTCCTGCTTAGAGCTCCCCATATCCAGGCAAGAGCTGGCAAACTGCACTACTGTTGGGATGGCAGAATTCTTCATACTCACCTCTTCCTGCTGGCCCTGGTATGAGAGGGCTGACACAGACCTGAAGCTGGAATGTTTTGCATCTAAATCCACTTCACACAGCAGCCAGGGATGCCGGTGGCCATTTAAGACCATTGTGCCTCAGTTTCCCACCTGTAACCCATGGATAACAGCACGGACCTCCCTGAAGAGACATCGCAAGGCTGAGGTGCTAACATTTGCCAAGAGCTAGGAAATCAGGTCTGAAGTGTTAAAGAAATACAAAGGATTATTTTAAACAGTTGCACTCCATTCCCAGGGAGATTGATAATGAATAATCTTTATACAGCACCCTCCACTGTGAATAGGCCAAGAAACAAGAGAGTCTGCAAACAGAGATACAAACAGGATTTATGGATGGGAAATTCAGATTAGCCCTTTTCTACTGAGAAGCTTTTTAGGCCTTGTGGAAGGAAGAATGTGGAGATCAGACTGACTATTTGAACATCCAGCTTTGTGCACCTGCAGGAGTTCTGCATCCATCACTGTGGACAAGCCATAAAGCCCATCCTGGAGGTCTGTAAATGGTGCTGCCTGCTCACAAGAGCAGAGCTGGTGTGAGCTCTGTTTTCACGGTTCAGCTCACGGGAGGGGGGCGCAAGCTGAACAAGAAATGCAGGTTATAATTGCCCAGTCGTTCTGCTTCAAGGGTCTGGGACACTTAAATGTCACAGTATATAAATGGGAATTGTTGGAAGAAATAGAGCAAAGTGATTTCAAAGGCATCCGAGTCCAGGGCTTTTGCTAGTTCATAGTACAAGTTCAAGGCTGGAGCAGATTGCTTGAATTCCCTCAGAGAGAGGCAGTGAAGGGCTGGAGGGTGAGGCAGCAGCTCCTCTGTGGGTCCTGTGGTGGAAAAGTCTGGTTTTGCTGGATGGGCAGTTTGGTGGTTACAATATTCCCAATGGATGTGTTCAGATCCCTGCAGGCTGAGACAGGCCAGGCTCTCCAGTTTCACTGGCCTTGCTTTAGCTGTGAGGTTATTCTGCTGGTGCAAAACCTGACTGCAAGCTCTGAATCCTAACAGAACTTAAGCATTTGGCTTTTCCTTAAGAATTCCTGTGAGGGACACTTTCATACCTTTCCTGTGGGCTGCCTTAGGACCAGAGGCTGCTGTGAGTACCCAGCTTTAATTGCAGCACTATGGGGAGCTCAAGGCAGAATCAACCGAAGGCTCCTCAGAAGAGCTGCTGGCACTGAGAATTGCTGTCCTGAGAACAAGGGGCCAGGCTGAATCGTTCCTGCCACAGGAAAGGGAAGGAAGGGCAGCACTGTGATGGAAAACCAGGCTTGCTACTGCCACCCCTACTGCAGAGATAGGAAGGGTGAAGACAGAAATGCTATTGCAGGATGGGGCCCTTCCTTTGCCCCCAACAGCAAACACTGCCCTGGCTCCCTGCGCTCCTGTGCCGGCCACTGCAGCCATGAGCACCAAGCACCAAGGCTGGCAGCTCAGGAAGTGTTTGAACAATGCTCTCACACTCATGGTGTGACCCTTGGGGATGGTGCTGAGCAGGGCCAGGAGAGGGACTCGATGATCCTTGTGGGCCCGTTTCAACTCAGTTTATTCTGCAATTCTCTGAGCCTTGTTTCCCAGGGCTGGTGCCTTGTGTTGCTGTGACAGCCTGAAGTCCTGAGCCTGTGCTGTGCCAGCACTCACCCCGTGTGGGGAGCATGTGGCAGTGTATGCTTCTCTGGGAGTGGGGGACTGCATCTGCAGCATGTCTGCACTTGTGACAAAACACTGTCTGTCCCTGCAGAAGGCTTTGCTGATATCTCATATCTGCTTGGACTAGATGATCTCTGTAGGTCCATTCCAACAGAACTATTCTAGTCCAGTCTAGTCTAGTCTAGTTTAGTCTAGTCTAGTCTAGTCTATCCCATGTCTCAGAGCCACCTTACTCTTCCCAGTGATAGGGTCCCATACAGCAGGCACTTTGCAAAATGTCTGGAATCAAGGCCTCCCCTCCTGAGACAGAAACCATCATGGGGTGTCTGGGGCTGGCAGGGAGCAGAGCATCCCTTGTTCATCCCCAGAACAGCAAAACCACCAGGCAAAGGAGAGAAGAAGACAAGACAGCAGAGCTGGGCTTTACTTACATGGCATTCCAGCTAGCTGAGGAATGGAATACAGCAGTGGTAACCTGGCTCACTCTTAATGCAAAGGGGATGTTACTTGTGAATTAAATACAATGTGCTTCTGTTCTCAATTGTCTAGCTATTCTCCCCTGTATAAGGTGTTGATATTACTTTATTTCTTCTGTCCATCTCCTTTTTTTTTTTTTTTTAAGAGTAAAGCACAGTAGAAATTAGGGATCCTAGACACTTCTGAAGGTTTAAGTAGCCCAAATTTTGGAAATTGAGTGGGGGAGGGAGTTTCACTAAGATGTTTTCTAATTAAAAATGGTTTGCAAGCACCAAGCCCATGATGTTCTTTGATGATCTGTCACAGCTCTACCACTACCACTTTGAGAAGCAGTTCGCAGGGAAATAGCTGTTATAGAAAAGCCAGTGAGATAAATCTTGAAATAATTTTACCAACATTAGGCATCCTATTTGAGGAAGAAACTGAAGAGAGGAATTTTTTTTTCACATAAAATATTGATATTTCCAAAAGCAAGATATTCATAGGTGATGAGACTGATTTACAGCAATAGTGCACACAAACATTCACTTGCTCCTAGATTGTGAACAGGAATGTCAGGCTCACTTCTAAATTGGGCAATTGCACCTGTATGTGTAACATTCCAAACATAGTAGGTGCTTCTTACTGTTTCCCTATGTCTGATTTTGAAAAATATGTTCCTTGCTAGATTGAACTCCTTGCTTCTCAAGTTTCTTCTCTAAATACGAGTTTGCATGTGATGTTCATCCAGGAGGTCTCTACAGATTCAGTTCTGATGCTGTTCTTTCAGATGTTATTTGTTTTAATTCTTCCATAACATTTTTCAGTCCTCCCTTTCATTTCTATCTAGCTCTCAATAAACCTTTATAATCCTGATATGCTGTTTTCATAGCTTCTCCAATAATCTCTTTGAAGAGGCTGGACAAGCTAGACCATCTCTCAAATGATACAAAACATTTTCCTAATGTGGATATTATGTGTGCCAAGAAATTCCTGAATCACTTTGAGTACTCCCATACTGCATTCATGAATGTCAGCAGCAGTCACAGGAGCTGTCTGTCCTTGCTGGAGACTCCTTATTCCCAGGAAGGATATTCTGCACCTCTAGGTTACCACATCTGCCACTGCCAGTTCTAAGAAAGAGTTTCCTATCCCTCAACAGGAAATATTTGATCACCCACCCAAAGCACATCAGGCCTAATTCTATTCAGTATCTAAGCAACAATACAGATAGCAAATGTTGGGAGGGAGGGGTAGGGGGGGAGGAATTTATGGCCAAATACTGTCCCAATGTCTCTTTTTAAACAATGACTTTTTTTTTTGCCTCTTGCCTAGACCAAGTTCTGATCACTCAGGAAAGGCCAAAGCAAAGACACTTTAGGCAGAGACATGAAACCAAGATCGTGTCCCATGGTAATTTTGGATTTCCAGCAGAGCTGCTCTTCAGCTGTTGCAAGAGCCTTTACACAACCACTGTTCCTCTGCTCCTTTCCCTGCCCTGTAGGGAGGTTTCCTGCCCTGCCTCCCTCAGCACCCAGGCTGTCACAGCTGACTGGGGCTGTTTGTGGCTCTTTGTGGCTGTGCTGTGCCCTGGCTGGGAGCAGAGCCCTGCCCAGAGCAGGACCCTGTGCAGGCAGGGCTCCTGCTGCTCCAACTGCTGCAGGCCTGCTAAAGGCAACGAGGGCTTGTTCTGCTGTCTCTATTTGTGAGAACGTTCAAATACCAACGTTAAATCCAGGCTTATCCTCTCTTTTCTTTACATAAAAGCTTCCACTCAAAGCAGATGTTCTCAAATATATTATCCTCTATATTGTTCATATTGGTTCTAATTTTTCCCACGTTGCTCAAAGCTCTATCCTCAGGTGACTGTTCTCTGAGCTTTCCCAGCTCAGCTTTAACTTTCAAATAAGATTTATCCATTAAAAAACAATTCTACTGCTTTTTGCAGCTATCATTTTGTCACATATGGATTTATTCAATAAAAGCTTTTAATAGCAACATTTCTAGGCTTTGTTTGTCAAGAGCTGCCAAGGCTTTTACAAGCTGGGGTTGGCACAGATGCTGAATTGCCTCTCTGAACCCAGGGGAGAGCTTCCTGCTGGTCATGACAGAGGTCCTGCACACACAAGTAAATGAAAGGAAATTAAAAATATGGGTAGCTACATAATTCACAGCAAGTAAATGGTGAAGAGTATCAGGCTTCCAGCAACTTCTGGACTGCAGCAAAGCTTCTAGTAAAAGCAGGGATATGTTATTTTAATTTGCAGTTCCAAGATGTACTGAAAAACCTAAAAGCCCAGTTTCAACACAAGCACCAGGACAGGGAACTATATAAAGGCCATCAGCAAGAGCAAATTCAGCCAGCCCAAGGGCACTGGGAAGTAACAGCTGACAGGACAGAGGAGAGGTCAAGATCAGTATGCCAAGAATCTTTCATTCATGGGTCAGCCTGAACTTAAACAGCATTGCTGCTGCCTGCCTGCTGCGTGCTGTGGGGCAATGGATGTCCAGTATTTGTGTCTTGGTGCACCCTGCATCCACCCATGCAGGCCTTCACAGGTGTCTCTTGAGCAGCTGTGGAAGGTGGTGGTTAAAAAAAAAAAGAGGGAGTCTTTCCCTCTCTTCTGTTCCCCAGTCCTTTCTGAGGTGTTCAGATGTCTATTGCTAAAATGTCCTCCTTGAAAGTGGCATAATACTAAGTTTGTCTAAAGCAAAATCAAAAGATAAAAGAAAATACATTGCCTAATATTGTTTTTTTGGTTTTTCAAGAACTCTAAACTTGTTTTGGTGCATCTTTTGCTTTCTTTCAATGAAATATTTAATACAGTCAGACATTAATAGGATTTCTTTCTGCTTCATTCTTTCCATACTTACCCATTCAGTCCCACAAGGACTTATTAATTAAATTCTCTCAGAACAGTGTTATCTCTCTTTGACTATCTCTATTTTCTGTACTGCAGCTTGTGTACATTGTAGAGAGGAACCAGAGAGAGCAAAGAACCAAATAAAAAGATCCCTCCAGGAATACAGTATTCGATTATACAAAGAAAACCAGCAGTTCCGATTGCTCATCCTTATTTCCCAGAGGAGGCCTCAAATGTCTTTGTTCTTTGGCTCTTTAAAAAAGAATTTCCTTTTCTGGTAAAATCATTTTACCTATGAAGTGCAGGTCAGGCTTTTGGTCACTTTCACCTGCTTCTCCATTAGCAGCTGTTACAAATTGTTCTTCTCCATGCTTGGCTCCAACAAACAGCTTTGGGATATTTTGCAGCTCCCCATGGCTTTGTGCCTGGGCTCCAGGACCTTCCACCAGACCTGGGTTTCCAGGGGGGAACATGGCCTCATGTGAACCACACTCTTCTCACAAACATCAGAGTGTCATAAATGCATTATTGCTGACAACAGTCATGATGAGATCCTGGAAAAAAACAAAAAAAGAATGAGCATGGGGCCCCAAGCCACCTCTCATCTCCTGAAGGGCTGTACCTGTTTTGTGGACAAAGAACAACTTCTGCTCCCAGAGTTGTCAAAGTCACATCCCCCAGTGCTAAAGTGACCACAAATAACAGAATAACTCTTACAAACTTAAATGGGAAGTACAGTAGTATATATAATTAACCGAGCGTTTCAAGCTGTGCACTCGCTGTCTCCTTGAAGTCCACAAGTTTTATGAATCACAGCCATCACACCTAGGGCACATGTGCACACATATACACGTCTTGGTATGTTCAGCATTTTGTTCTTGTCTAAAAATAAGGTTACAAAATTGAATGGGAAAATCCATGTGCTTCCTTACACTGGGAATCTGATATTACCTTCAGTTTACCATTTCCCAGCTAGCTAGATATGGTATCATTTATGTTGGATCTCTCCCAAGGTTAATGGCATCATCTGTACACTGTTAACAGCCTAATCTTGCTAAATCTCTTTGTTTTGAATGTGACTGTGCCTGATCTTCATTATTTTAATTGTTTAATATATTATAATTAATTAGATCTAACAGATTCCAGTTCAGCCTGACACAGTCACATCTGTTTGTGACCTGTGGGCAGCACAAGACAAACCAGGTTGATTCCAGCTTTTCAGTCCAGAGACCAGGTACTATTTTTGCCACTGCCTTGTTTATCTGCAGGCAAGTCATCTATCTTGCTGTGTCTCCCAGGGATTCCAGCTTGCAGTGTTGATAGCCTAGCTGGATCTCAGCACAGGCTGACATCTTGACACGGATTGTTGTGGAAGCAGGAATAACAACGCTCAGCCCATCCCATCCACAGCTGCCTTCCTAGCGGGACTGGCTCCTGGGTAAACCGAGCACAGCAATAAAGATTGTGAACATGGACACTTGTGAGTATGGATGGTGTTTCAGCATAAAACATGGAAACCTCCCTTTCCTCCACACCCACCTCATGTCAAGTTTTGGCAAGATTTTGGGACTTCCCACAGGACAGACTTTCTGCCCACACCTTTTACTTGCCGTGCGTGGCAGAGCCCCATCAGTCATGTCAGTTTTTTCCTGAAAATGCTGCTGCTGTTGCTGCTGCATGCACAGGCATCCAGACCCTTTGCACCATCTCTCCAATGGTGCATCTTCATTCTGCCCACATCCAGCTCGAAGCAAAGAAAATTTTTTTGCCGGGGATTAAGAGCTATTTGTTTCTTCCAAAGGTAGAGCTGTGAGAAGAGCAAGCTTTCCTTTCCAACAGTGAATGAAGCTGCTTACCTTCTCTTCCCCATCACCTTAACACAGCACTTCAGTGGGAAGAGCACTCACCCAGGACATGGAGGACTCCAATTCACTTCTCCACCTCAGAGAAGGCAAATCCATTTCTTCAGGGCACACTCTTGCTATCAGTCTCCACAAGGGGATCTTTAGCTCCTGCTAAATGTTTGTTATGCTTGTCCAAAAATTAATAACAGAGCACTGATCCTAAGAGCAACAGCAGCCTGCTGGTCTGCTGTCCAGAGCTCACAAACAAGGGTGAAAAGATTTGGTTCTGCTTTGTGCCCTAAGAACTGCTTTTGCATCTCATCTGGTGATTACTGTGTAAAATAAATTCAGGATATCTCTTCGAGGAGTATCAGGGTTCCCTAGCACCCTCCTTGCAGCAGTAAGCAGTACAGTGAAAGACCAAACCCCCCTTATGTATAAAAAATCAGACCTTGACTGAATTCATCACGAAAAAGAAGATGGGAATAAACAAACATATGCAGAAACCTGCCACTGTCATCTCCACAAGAAAACCACGTGTTAATGCCCCCCAACCTGATAAAAGACATTCCCTTTGGCGCTGTGGACAGCCAGCTGCCCGGGGTCCCCTGACAGTAATGAACAGATGCTCCAGGGAAGACACAACAGGTGTGACGTGAGAAGAGCAGCATGCACTTGGTGCAGCAGAGATGGCCCCCCCAAGGTTACAGAACAAGTGCCCACCAGCACCACACAGCAGAAACACTGCCTCTGCAGTACCCATGGTTTTGTGGCAGCCAGCCTTCTCTAGAAATGTCTAATCAAGATTAATTAAGAGCCTCCCCCCAAAACCCCAGGAAAAACATTATCTTACTTGGGGACCTTGGTACAAAAGAGCAGAGAAAAGGGTCTCTAGCAAACATGGAGATTGATTTCAAAACACTAGGGGAAAAAATGTGCCTCCTGTACTTTTGAATCTCTTTAATAATTGTCAGATCTGTAAAAATATTCAGTTACAACAACTGTAATCAAAATAATATACTGTGTTTTTGTCATCTTGTTTAGGGATTCTTTTCCACTCCCAAAACAACACAGGCTTGTTTTTGGATAGAGACACTTTTCTTCTTGCAATTTATTTTTCCTCTGAAGAAAATGCACTTTCAAATTATATGCAGGGTAGATTAATGAATTTGAAGCAGTTTCCAGGCTGTTAGGGGTGCAAAGGGAGAGTTTGTGGCATTGGGGCCAGGTATGCTCACATCCACCCCAGTAGCCATGACCACAGACTGGGAGGAACCTGGCAGGAGCTACTGTAGCTAAGGAAGAATTTGTCAGAGCAAGAAGCTTGCTGGGGAAGGGAGGACCAAGACAAAATCACCAGTATGGCTGGTCTGTGGGAGGAAGATCACAGCAGGAGGGAGAGCGGGAATTTTTGGTTGGTGGCAAAGCACCAAGGCACAGGAAAAGAGCACTTTAGTTCTGCATATATCCAAACGAATGTATTGAGCAGTCCTCGACCACCCTCTGAGCAGCTATGCCATATTTACTTGGGGAAGTGATCTGCTGGGGATATAAATTGTTGTAGGAATGTCAGAGTGATGCCAGAGAATGTGTGAGCCAGGGGCAGGACATGCCAACAAACTCCCAAATCTTCCTGGGAATGGCACACTGTACAAGTGCCAGGAGAGGATTCATTTACAACTGAGGTGAAGGTATGTCAGCCTGGCTTGATACCCAAAAACCTGCAGGAAAAATCTTCCCTGATTTGTGTCCAGATGCTGAGGAGTAGCTTTGGTGTCACAGACCAAGTGCTCATGCACTGAGAACCCAAAAGCTTCATCAGAAAGAGGACTCCTGACTGTGCTTTCCTCATCACCAGCTACCAGTAGGAGATGGAGAAAACAAAAAGTTCAGAGAGTCAGAGTTTCTTCATCAGTGGTGAGCAGCTGTAGCAGAGACTGCACTGACAGACAGATATAAGCCTGGAATTCAGGACATTTTGAGAACTTCCTGCCTGGACATCAACCATAGCTCTAGCTGGACACCTCCAAATCTCCGCTTCGTCTTGTAAACTGCTTCTTAAAGAAACCTCTACCCCATGTGCTTTCTGATAGCTGCAGGATACAGTACAGATCTTTCTACATCCCATGAGATTATCTTTGGATCTCATCTGTAGTAGTGATTTTTGCTACTTCTTTTTCTTCAGCCAAATTTGAAACTAGATAGGCTTCATTCTTTTATTACCCTCCTTTTCTGTTTTCACAGTAAGTGGAACATTTTCTTCAGCAGATTTTTTTCCCCAAATCTTGTCCCTCCACCTATTCTCCTTAGAAAGGCACCCAACCTCTGCTTTTGAGTTCTGAGCTTTCCTTGTGCACACCATCTTCTCTGAATAATTGGCTTAATCCACAGCCTAGCAAGTCTTCCTGTGCACTGTTGTCTCCATACAACTTCTTGCATTTGCAGGCGTGAGCTGTAACCAGCTCTGGTAACAGTTTTTCTGTAAAGGAAGAAAAATGACATTGTAAAATCTGGAGCTGATCAACAAATCTGTTGGTGGAGCTCAGAGCAACTTGCAGCATTCTGAAGTTAGTCTACTGCTATTATTGCTGCTCACATGCTGCTTATCGTATCATAGAGATCATCTGGTTACAGCCTAGTTGTACTCTTAATTAGCCAACCTAGGAGTCTGCCAAGTTTGAAAAAAAAACCAAAATAGTTTAACTGAGAAGTGAGACATTAACTATTTGAGAGATAATGTCATCTATAAACTTGGTAGTCTTGTTCAGGAGTTTAACCTTTTTCTCATTGAACATCCTTTTCAAGTTAAGTAATACAAAAAAGAGAACCCAAAAGTTGGGAGAAAAAAAAAAAGAGTGCCTGCCCTGTGAGATCTTAGGCCTGGATTTTCTTCTTCAAAAATCTTTCTTTGGGGCTTAGGTTTCAAAGTCTGCCCCAGATAAATGACAAGAAAGATTGGCTTGGTAACTCTGACACTAGCTTGCAAATAAGATCTCAGCCCCTTTTCAGCCTCAGGTTTTTCCATATGGCCAGAGGGAAATGATGTGGACATTTACCTGAGAGCTCTGTCCCTACAGAGTCCTTCCCTGCAGGACTGAGTGTAGATGTCAATTTGCTGCTGACCTCTAAGCGACTGTAAAACTGTAACTTGGCCTCATTGCAAGTACTCCCACTAATTTTATACTTCCTGGGGCTTATCTATTATGCAAAACCAGTCAGGTCTCACAAGCTGGAAGTTGTGTAGAAGAGCAGCTTTTATCACAGCCCAGTACTGTACAAGTTGTAGCCTTTCTTTTGACATCAGCTCAATTGTGTCCTGTTTAGATAATTGACCAGAGAAGAACTACAAATGTTTCCAGGCTAGACAAGTTATCCATCTTGTGGAAGAATCTGACAGAAAAGACAAGGGAGGGAGGGCATTTTTCTTTGTTTCTCCAGCTAAGCTGATTTGTAAAATATGCAACTCTCACATGTTTTTTAGAGTAACACACACCTGTGGGACAGTTGTAAAACCCCATATAAGAATGTTATAAAACCATTGCAATGTACCATTTGAAATGTGCGTATAGATTTAAAAAGTAATAATTTGCTTCATTCTAGTTAGCCTCTCTTAAACTAGATTCATTAGCTCCCACACACAACAGCTGGGTCTTCAAAATGTCAGGTAGCTGACAAGGGGGCATGATAAGAATCCACAAGTGTTTCAGGAGTATAAATATCAAAGCAGGATATTCTCCAGTCAGGATGGAAAAGGGTAAGTACCAATTAGTTTTGTTCCAGCTATTGACAGGAGCACATCCTAACAGCCTGGTTGAACTTCTTGGAGGAAGAAACAGCCAGCCATTAACTGGCTCACACCAGGGTATATTTGAGACCTCATTTCTAAATCAGACAGGATTCTTAGAGCGGTTAAGTTACAGAAATTGATGCTGAGCCAGGAGAGCAAAGGGAATACAAAGATAGTAGCAGACTCCAGAGATCCTGGGAGGAAAAAAGGTGTTCAGGGCCAAAAGGAGGAAGAAGAGGCAGGGCAGGAGAATCGAGTTGTTCTGTAAGAACTTTAACAATCAAGGTGGGGTTTGATTGATTGCTTTCATAGACTTAAGTTCCTTGTCTCCTAAAATCTCTTCTGCCATTACAACCTCAGGTTCTCTTCCAAGGCCCACTGTCTACAGGGCACATGTTATGCTCAATCAAAAATCTTTGAGCCCACTCCATCGGGCTGGGGGCTCCCAGTGCTGTGGAAGGGCTGCACCCACCTGCCTCTGCCTCAGCACAGGCATTTCATTACACACTTTGTCCTCTGTACAGCTGCACTTTTTCACAGACCTTATTTATCTTGAGATTTCAGCTCATCTTTCAAATTTGCTTGAAACCCAGTCCCAAAGTTTTTCAGGGGAATTGCTGAATGTACAGAGAGATAAACAACACAATCTCACAAAGCTAACTTCAAAGGTAACCAGGCTAAAAAACACCAGGTTTTAATTTCTGACCCTGTTCATGCTAAATGTTGTCTAACACTTCGGCAGCAATATGTGGCCCTGAGATCTTCCTTCAATATCCTACCAAGAATATAAAATAAATTCTGATAAATGTAGTCAGTATAAAATAAAGTGAGTTGAAATTGGTTGCTGGGATGCAAAACTGAAGCTGACAGGCAGTTGTGAGGAAACTTGCAAGAAAATGCTTATTTTATGTATTTCTTTGGGGCTTAGCAGCTTGGAGCTGTCAAGATGGTTTTGCACATGCTCGGCAGCGAAAACAAGGGAACTGAGTGATTTTACCAGTAGAAAATGTAAATTCCTACTGCATTAAGCAAAGCTTCAAGATTAGAAGTGCTATTAATGCCTATAACTTGAATAAAGTTACTTTAGTATGTATTTAGGGGCCTAAGTTTTCCTTGTAAAACTACATTTGAATTTCTTTAGTAGCCTGTTGAGATAATTTTGCCAAGAGCTTGTGGAAATCTCTATAAAGTAAAATATAAATATATAATATAAATATAATATATAAAGATAATATAAATATATAATATAGAAAATATAATATAAAATCTATATAAAGTAAAATATATTAGTAAATTTACCTCCATCCACAGCTCTGTCAAACAGTTCAGATACCAATAAGTAATTAATGAGATTTTTTTGACTCTAGAAATTAAAAAGGACCACCTCATGAAACTATCTCTGAAGTGCTGCTTCATTTTATTTTTAACTTTGAATTATTATCTGATAAATAATTCTCTGTATTAATAATTCCTTGCATTACCTTATAGACATATAGGATCAATATGTTACCAATTGATCCTTTTAATGGCAAATGCTTAGAGTGAGAGTTTAGAAGTTGGTGTGCATCCTAGAGGAGCTATGCTGCTTCATTTTTAGGTCCTCCAGGAATCCTCAGAACATACCCTATGAGACTTGCACCTTAGCATTTTTTTTTCTCATCCCTTCAACCACAACAACTATGTTCTAATTCTAAAGAATGCTATGAAAATAAATAATTTATCTTTAAAAAATAAGAGACAAACTCAGGATAAATGCATGCAAGACGAGAAGCTCTGAAATTAAGTGGCACAACTGATTTGAACCAAGATATTATGAAGCCTTTCTCCTGACAATCAACATTAAAATAACATTAGCTAGTAAGAACAAATACATAAAAAATAAGTCCAAAAATAAATCAAAGTAGGTATAATAGGATGATGTTAGTCTCAAGTTTGCTTCAAGACATCCTGTCTCTTCTGGCTACACTTTTTAAGTGTTACCCTGCTCACTCAAGTGCAGTTACACATAGTGGAAATGAATGCAAGCTAAAGACTTCTGAGTTCCCAGATCCCAATGGCCGTTGTTTGCAAAAAGTAAAGAACTGTATTAATCTATAAATGAACAGGATTCCTCTGGATTCAGTAACTCAGCCCTGTGTGAAGGATTGGGATAAGTCTGATGCACAGTTAATTTATCAATGTCATGCTAAGTTCACTCAAATTGATACTTGCAGCCCCAGAGGACTCAGGTTCAGTCAGTGCTCCCAAAGGAGCAGGTGCCCAACCACCTTCGTGCACCATCATCACCTTGGCACCATCCCTCTTGCTTCCTGGAAGGAGAAATGGTGAAGAAAATAGATGTGATGCACTCTGTATCTTTGGAACACACACAAATACCTCAGCATTAGGCAATCAGATAGGAATGAGAATATAATAAAATCATAATATATAAACCATGTATATTATACTTGCAGGCCTCTATCTAGGCAAGTATTTTCAAACATTCATGTTAAATCTCCTTCTTGTTGCTGACAGTGGGGATATTTCATTTGGCTTCTTTAAAATTCTGATGATTGCAGCAGCATCCCTAAAACACTTGCTCCCTAGCTGCATCTCAAAACAATCTGATTAATCAACCTTACTCATGAGTGATGAACTTTGTTATTACGTGCAACTTTTGAGTTCATATCTAATTTTAATAATTGTAAGATCAGGGCAAGTACAGAAACAAACTGGATTTTCCCTGAGAAAACAGATACACCCAATGCAATGGCATGATGCCTTTTTCAAAATGAGCTCTCAACAGCTCAAGAATTTGCACACTTTTACAATGTCCCTAACGTACTTGAATGCTACAATGAAAGGAAATAAATGACATTCAGGACCTCTGCATAGATACAAACTTGCATATATGTATGTGACAGCCTCACCACCCAGACTTCTCAAACCTCATTTCAGCTATTGGATTATTGGAAGATGTTGCAGCCAATTCCTGATGTTTTCCCCCATCTCAAACACTGAGGGTCAGAAATAAACTTCTTTAGAGTAAATCCAGCTCTTAGTGACCTCTCTGCAAACTCAGTCTTTCATAAGTTTCAGGAGCTTTTTCTAAACAAGGAAGACTAGCATCTAGCTTCCTTTCTCAGAAAGGTCAGTAGGAAGCAAAGAGCAGCGCTGATTTATCTTCGTGACTTGGTGACAGGTTCTGTGAAGGCAGTTGCCATTTTACATTAATTTTTTTCAGAATCAGGGAATTGGTAACCTACAATTCATCAATGGCATTTCTATGCCATTTATTTTTTGGGTGTGCTGTCCTCCTTGGATACTTGTCACTATTGACAAGATGTTTGCAAACATTTTAAAATAATTTTGCTGGAAAGTATCTTCACATTGTACTGACAGGTGAATTGGAGGAATGACCCTCAGGGACACTTCCAACCATGCACTAACTCTCTAATACATATACACCTAAATCCATCCATATACAAAATCATTTAAGGATTTGAATCCAAGGTAACGTTATTACTTATTCAGGACTCACTGGTCTGTTGATTCTTTGGCTAGATTTGCAATTTCTATAAAAAAACTGGACTACAAACAGATGAGGAGACCACAGAATGTTTGATGAGGCAGAGAGAAAGGCCTTGGGAGATCCAGCAGCTCCAACTACTTTCCACTCAGTGATGGAAAATAGTAGCCTTATCCACAATTCATGTTTTATCACTGGCACCAGACAGAGAGTCAGAATCTGACTCATTTTAGAACACTGGGGATGGGGGAGGGAACAAAAAAGAAAAGAATACTCCAAAGGCATGCATCCTTCACTTAAGTCTTTCAGGTGGGTCAACCTACAAGAGTGTCCTGAGGACGAAGAGTATCCATTGATCCAAAAGCACAATCAGACTACAAAGGAGGTGAACAAAAGATCTTATTCCCTTCTGCAAAGCTTGAAGTTTGGCTTGCAAATCACAGGCAGTGGCCAAGAAAATAAATAAAGTATATACCTAAAAATGTCAATAAATGTTTTATTCCAGAAAGGCTGTAATAATTGAAGGATCTTACTTTTGCTAAGTGGGAGAAAGAAATTCAAAACCCTACAGAAGCACACAAAGGCTGCATAAAAATACACCCATATGCATATGATCATGTAGCCTGAGAATCAGCCCAGAAAGGTATATAACAAAATAACAACAGTCAGGATTTTAAGCAAGCAGCTTTTGGAAATGTAGCTCTTAACAGTAGGAGAGCACACAACAGAGCTGCCAGCTCTTCTTTTCTTCCCTCTGCAGGCCGTAAATCTGCAGAATCATCTCCTGGTCTCTGGGGAAATGCCCTTTCTAGGCTGCCTTTGCTCATTTTCCTGTTCCCAGGGAAAAAAAAAAAAACCCCAAAACAACACAAACACCAGCCAACAGTAACTCAGAACATCTCCATATTCTAGCAGCAGCCTGTTAGCACCAAGAGTCACCACCACGGAGCCTTCCAGTCCTGCCAGCATTTACTGACTTCTAAGAGCTATTCTTATGCATTTCCTGGGTTGTTGCTCCTGGTCTATGTGAGGGTGACCCCCAAAAATCCTGCCATCCTCTCCTAGTATGGGGATAACCCAACCTTGTACTCATCTACTTTTAATTAATTATGCTTAAGCACAAGAAAGAATAACTAAGCACTTGTGGAGAAAGGATGGGAAAGAAGAAGAACTAAAAGCTGTTTTAGAGGGGAAATAAAATATATTTGGAGTTATTTTTTCCCCTCCCCATCCCTGGATTTCTTCTTCTCATGTAAGAAAGTAAAGTAAGAATGAGTGTAAATAAACACGCATACATGCACTTTCATATGCAAATGTTTCAAACTCTACAAATGAGTTTTTGCTGCTGGCTGCTGCCTGACAGTCTGAGATAGTGAAAGTGCAAGTCATCGAACAAAAAGCTGTGAGGAGAGCAGCAGAGAAAATGCATCTGAAGAACAGGAAAGCTGCTTAAAGCCCAGGTTTTTAAGAGACCAAGTTCCCCGGTCAAAACTGCAATAAACAAGACAAAATAAAACATTCCACAATGGGGGAAAAGTGCAGGAAATGTAAGAATAAAAGACAGCATGCGAGTATCTGTTTAAGAGACAGCATATGCAAAGGTGAGTAACAGCTAATTCCTTGGATCTGTTCCAAACGGCAGCGTTCATGAAATCCAGAGGAGTGGAAATGGTGTTTGGCAGAAATAGCCCACTTAAAGGGGAAAGAGTGCAGCGTCCATTGACGCACGGGGCTGTTAGCAAACACAACTATGGTTTGTGGCAATGAGGGTTGTTGCTGGAGATGTTCCGTTCACTCCAAAACCAAAACTAATGGAAAGGACAGAATGGAAAGGCTGATGTTTTCCTTCCACAAAACTATTAACGCTGCCTACAGTATTGCAGCCTACTTCACATGGGATTCCCCCATATTTCCTGGAAATATCAAAATGCAATACACACTTGTGCTTCATTCTAATGCAGGCTCCAGTCTGGGTTCTTTATGCACTTTTAAGGATTGTAATTTTTCTTGCATCAGTTAATTTTTCATCATGTTAACAGAAAATATTCAAGTACCTCAGAAAACGTATGCTCTATATTTGGGTGGTTGCCATTTCAATGAGACTTTTCTACAAAATAAGGGTTTTTAGCTTATGTTAAAAATGAACTCTGTAACATAACTTAAAACAAGATGCAGCAAATGCTGTGCCATCGTACCATCTGTGTTCAAGTACAGCTCTAAAGCTCTCCTCCTATTGCTTCCTAAAGTGGAAAATAATGGTAAAAAATAAAAACATATAAGATGAAGCATCGTGTATTGGAATACATTATGAACGTGAGCCTTACAATGTTTGTTTCAAACCCCCCCCACAGCACCCCCCTCCCCGTACCTGTATACTCCAATGATGTATCATTTGGAAACCAAAGAGGAGAGTTATATCCTTCACATTTAAATTAAGCAACAGTGATGTTCTCACCTGACACAGCTAGTAAATTCTGGTGAGCTTCACTCTGCACAATATTGCCTATTTTTGCCTTTTTTTAGCTCTTTTCACAAGCTTTCCAGCAATATTCCATAGGAACATGAGTGAAATTCATTAAACCTTGGAGTTAATTGAAGGAACTAGAACTGATGAGAAATAACTTTTAAAATTTCTCACTGTTAATGTCTAAGATGACAGAGATTGATGGGCAAAACTTACGTGGAGCACCTTATGATAAACCCCACCATCTTAGGCCATGAAAACAAACACTGCAGGTAAAACGCCACCACGGAAGAGCTAACCACTCGTTATATGATATAATGAAAAAAGGCCTGGTTCTTAAATAGCCAACTTTGACATGAGGATCTTAAAACAGCACCTTTCTGATATTCAGTCAAAATACAGGATCAGTGTTTTGAAGATGAAAGTGACCCCGTTCTGATCACTGTATCTCACTCTCAGGTCCACAGCCACTTTGTCCCTGCAGGGAGCAAGGGCACTCTGGGAAGCTGTCCTGGAACTGCCTGGAAAAGACAGAGCGAGGCGTGCAGGCAAGAGCAGGAGGCAGCGCATCTGCGGGAGAACCTGGAGATGCTGTTCTCTCTGGTACCGAACCAACCTGCTCCGGGCCGCTCTAGAGCACAGATACAGCCACAACTTCCTCCTGCTTCCAGAAGCAAGCACCTCACCCTTCCTACGCTACTCCCTCACTCTGCCCCACCAACAGATTTTTATGGCTGTAGACATAAATACAGGCCGGTCCTGCGCCAGGGCTCCTCCTGCGGGGGTTGTTCCGAGCAGGGAGCCGAGCGAGCCCCGGGGATGCGGCGGGAGCCGCTCCGGGAGCCGCTGCCGCCCGTTCGGGCCGCACAGCCGGGACACAGCCCCGGGCACGGGAGCGCAGCCCGAGGGCTCCCGTGAGCTCTGCCCCGGGCACGGGAGGGCAGCCCGAGGGCTCCCGTGAGCTCTGCCCCGGGCGGAGAGCTGCCGGGGTGTCCCGCAGGCACGGCAGCCTGCAGCAGGCCCCCGGGAGGGAATCCCCCTCCCACTCTGGAGATGCTCCTGGCCCACGGCAGTGCCAAATACAACATGAATCTAGAAGAGAACCTTTAGCCTACCTGACCCTTTTCAAAAAATATATCGAGGTGCTTTCTCCATCTTATTATTCTCCATTTTATTTCTAATCCTGTGAGGCAGTGCCGATCCCAGAGCCCAGGAGAAAGCAGGAGAGGTCAGGACACTGCATACTTGAGACAAGGATTCAGGCTGGGGTATGCTGTTCAGAAAGGGGACAAGTGAATGCCGACTTCCAAGACCTTTAGGAAAGAGGGTGCGTTCTTTTCAGAAAATGAAAAAGCATTTCCAACAACAGCAATGTTTATTAATACTCCTCCTACTCCTGTCAGCATGTTCTCATCAACGTTTGGGTGGTGCTGTCCGAAATGCCCGCTTGCCTTTCCAAGGGAGAGGCTTCCAGAGGGGCCGTCCTGCGCCTGCCGAGCCGCTGAGCGCCCACCCGCCAGCCCCGGGGGGTGTCCCAGGGCCCTGCCGCCATCCCCGGCCTCTCATCCACTTCCGCACCTCTCGTTTTTAACCCCCCGCACGTGTGGCGCTCCCGGTGCAGGATGAGGCTCCGGGGCGCGGCTCCCTGCGGAGCCCTCCCGCAGCACCGCGTGTGCCGGGACAGTCCCGGTCCCCCCAACACCCTGGGGGCTCCGCCACCCAGCCACGCACGGGGCTCGGCGGGGCTTACTGGCGAGACTGGGCGCTCTGGGCGGTACAAAGCCTGGAGAGCCGGCACAAAGCCCGGAGAGCCCGCCCGGGCTGCGCGGGGGGCGGCGGTGACATCCGCGCACACCCCACGGCCGCACGAGGAGGCGGTGCTGCCGCCCCCGCTCCGTGCCGCAGGCGCGGGCACCGCTCCGCCGCCCACGGGCGGGTGCGGGGTGTCCCCGTCGGGCCGGGGCCGGTGCTGGGGGGGCGGGACGCGGCCCCGAACCCGCGGCGCCCCCGGGCCGCCTCACTCGCCTCGGGGGTGGGGGCGGGGGGTGCAGCCGCGCGCGCGCGGGCGGGGCCGCTACCGGCTCTGGGCGTGACCGCGGGGGGGGGTGGGAGCTGGGAGCGAGGGGGGGAACGTTCGCGCGCGCCCTCGCGCCCGGTTGCCATGGCGCCGCTTGACGTCACGGGCGGCGCGCGGCCCGCTCGGAGCGGCGCGGTGATTGGCGGAGACGCCCCGTGCGCGGCGCCGGGAGAGGGAGGGAGGGAGCGAGGCTGCAGCGCCGCGAGCGCCAGAGCCGCACAGTCCGCGCCGGCCGCCCGCCCGCACCGACGCACCCGCGCCCGCCCGCTCGCCCGTCGCGCACAGGTAACGGGGCCGCCGCCCGCGACGGCTCCCCCGGCACGCGGCAGCTCGGGAGCACTGAGCGAGGCGGCCGGGTACAGCGCCTTGCTCCCCTCGGCGCGGCTCTGCGGGGAGGGAACGGGACGCGGGGGCCGCTGCGCGGAGCGGGGGCCTTTCTCCGCCGGGGAAAAAGAAGGAAGCAGCGGCGGAGGGGGCGGCAGGTGAGGGCGACCCCGTGCCCGCAGGGAGGGGAGCGCCGCCCCCACCGGGCGGGGGCCGGGGCGCGGGCGGCGGGCGCTGCCGGGTGTGGTCGCCCTGCGGGAGCCCTGGCCGGGCGCGGAAGAGTCGGGGCGGCCGCCGCCCCGCCCTCCGCTCCGCCCGCCCCCGGGCCGCTCCATTTTCTGCTGTCACCGCGCTCGCCGTGCCAGAGCCGCGGCAGCGCCCAGCCCGCGGGGGCGGCGGGCGGCCCGCCCGCCCGGGGATGCTGCCGCGGCAGCCTATGGTGCCCCGGGGAATGGCGGCGGGGCCGGCGTTGTGACCACATTTGCCCCGGTCAGGCCCAGTGGTAGATAACCGCCGCCAAACGCTTGCTTTAAAATGGCTCCTTAACCCCGCCGCGCGCAAGTTCTTCAACGGGCGTTCGCAAACAGACGCCGGGTTTGTGCCTCCCTGTTGGGGCCAGGAGCCATTAAAACTTGCAGTCACCTGGAATGTTAAAATGTGCTTAATTTATTCCCAAACACGGAATATAGCCCTGCCTTTGTTTCTCCTGTCGCATAAAATGGCAAAAGTGGTTAAAAATGAAAATGCTTGGTTGGGCTGTGTGGAACACACAGAAATAGATGAAGCACTCATGACCAAAACTGGTTCATGCTTTAATAATCTTGTTAAACTTTAAAGCATAATGTATCCCCAGAGCACATTACCAGTTCCTCCAAATGATCAAGTTTGGATGCACAGAAGAATAGGAGTACTTTTTCTTCCTGTGCTAAAAGAAATTTCTCAATACCTCTGCTTAGCAGAGTTTGATTTTTTTTTTTTTTAATTTTTTAAAGTGCTGATAGGACAGATTATGAAGCATTTCTGCCAGGTTGTGCTATCTGAAATACTGATGTTGAGGTCATATTTTTAAGTAGTAAAATTTTCTTTTGTCTGTGAAAGCACAGCCTCCCAGGCACACCAGCAATACCTGACACAGACCGTCCCATAATGGGGATTCCCATTTTGGGAAAGGGAGTTAGCATTGTGGGAAGGTGTACAACTCACAATTTAGATGTTTGTTGCACTATGACTTTTTAACATCCTGTGTGGGATTTGATTTGCAGATGTTTGTGTGAAGTACCTTTGCATGTAACTGATTCTTTTAAGGCTCAGAATGCTGCTTGGTATTCTTTGTCCAGCCTTTATTTGGTCATCTCCTGTGGAAAGCTTACTACTGGATATTTTCTTTGTCAATTTTGCTATACTGATAATGTAGTCTTATGAAAGAATGCTGGCAAGAATTAGGATCATTTTTGTGCATAAGATAGAAATTATTTGGTTTCGGTTCACCTTTGGATGCTTTTGTTTGTGTTTATTAAAATAACATGCTTCTAAAAGTTTACAGTTTTTCATGCGGAATCAGTGCTTTAACTCTCTACTCCATGTGTCCATGTGTTTGAGCAGCCAGTGCTGCTAGTATGCCCTGTGTGCTGGATTTCAGTTGTGCCTCTTACAGTTCCAAACTAGAGAATACACGTTGCTCTGCCTATGAAGTTAAAACACCTTTGTCCTTGATCAGTGTCTGAATAATGCCTCACTATTTTTCCTCTTTAGAAATATCAGCATGGATAAAAATGAGCTGGTGCAGAAGGCCAAACTGGCTGAGCAGGCTGAAAGATATGATGACATGGCAAGTTGCATGAAATCTGTGACTGAGCAAGGAGCCGAGTTGTCCAACGAAGAGAGGAATCTTCTCTCTGTTGCCTATAAAAATGTTGTAGGAGCCCGTAGGTCATCTTGGAGAGTCGTCTCAAGTATTGAACAAAAGACGGAAGGCGCTGAGAAAAAACAGCAGATGGCTCGAGAATACAGAGAGAAAATTGAGACCGAGCTAAGAGACATCTGCAATGATGTGCTGGTGAGAAATAATGAAACTGTTGATCCATTTTTACTTAGAGTTGCAGAGTAATTGGTGCTGGGCCCTCTGGGACTATTTCTAGTCTGTCAGTAAAGCTGTGGTCTCCTATGCTATTTCTGACAATAAGGTTTAAAAAAATGTCTGAATTTTTCTTTCCCTCTAATGTGCTGATTATTTATATACAAATTATGGTTGTGAATGCTAATAAACTTGGAGGCATGTAGAAACATTACTGTACATAAAGTTGTAGTTATGAAAGGTTAACATATTTCCCTGAGACTGAAATGTATACAGGTTTAATTTGGGGGTTTCTCCTCCCCCAGTGCCCCTTCCCCCTTAATGCAGTATTTATATCCTAGATGTCTTTGATTTCTGCAATTTTTATATGCTGCTGTGGTTGTAAGAGGTAGTTCTTACTCTACGGAAATTGTGCCCCTCCCTGGGTAAGATGATGTAATGTTAGTTATGACTCAGCCGTGCAGAAAATTGCTTGCAGGAAGAGGCAGTAGAAATGCTGTGATACCCACTTAATTTTTTTTGTAGCAAACTCGAAAGGTGTTCAAGTTAGGCATTTTCTGAGACTTGTAGTTGTGTTAAAATGTGCACGTGTACAGCAAGCCACACTGCATTTTCACTGGGAGGCTGGTTTATGAAATCCAAACCTCTTCCGAGTGCTTATTCCAGATTGTCAGGTTTTTTCATCTGCACATGCCTGTGGTGCTTCAGTGAGCAACACAAGGAGCAGCAGTTCAATCCTACACCACTTGTGAGGTAGAGGTTGTGTCAGCAATAGAGTTGTCCACTGCACTGTGAATGCTGCTGGCTGTCATCCCATATGTGACAAAGGATCACCTGCAGGTGACAGAATGACATGTGACATGAGGGAAGTGTTAAATACCTAAGTGCCTGAAGGTCTGATACCATATGAATGTTAAGATCAATGAGAAGCATAAATTTTGCTTGATGTGTGAGATAACTAAATGATATGGGTGGTGATAGCTTCTAGAAGACTGGTTCTCCAAGGCTTTGTAAGAGTCAGCATGGATAACTGAGTCTTGGCTTCCAGTTCAGGCTGGCCGCTGTGGTTATTGTAACACACCCAATTTTGTATGTTTTATTATCTCGTGTAAGGATAACTCATTAACTTCTGCTCTGAAAATGAAATGCTGAACTTAGTCATAGGAAAGAACTGATTTACTAGTACTTGTGTTGTAAAGTGGTGGCTCATCTATTCAAGCCAAGGAAATGAGGATCCAAATCTGGCTTTCTAATTGGTTGTTATTTCTTTTTTTAATTATTTTACTAATGGGAAAATTGGGGTGGAGGTGGATGCTTTCAGTTCAGGGTCTGAAATTCTTTTGTAAGCTACATTTTGGTTTATAAGAAATTATTTTAATTAAATCTGGGCTTAGAAACCTTAGAAGAATTTAGTGTTTGCAATTAATTTTTTGTCTGATAATGGAAACCAGGTTAAGGTGGAACTAGCTTTTATTGTGCGTGCTAAAAACAAAACCCAGCTTTTGAGTTTGCTGCAGCAGCTAGAGTGCCTGGGAGGGGAGGAATATGGGTGGAGAGTCTTGTTAAATCTTCTGAATCTCAAAGTGGACTTGAATTTCTTTGTGTTAATGAGACATATGTAATTCAAAGAAGTTACTGTTCTTTAACATGCTATTATTTTTAAGAAGCTAATGACTGACTAATTTTTAACATTGCCAGTCCAATTTTTCTTAATACATTAAAGAAAAATTATTGTCCATAAGAAATAATGCCTTAAGCAGTGATTAGCAGTAATAAAACTACTTTTTTAGACTTGCATTTAAAAAGAAAAAAATTTAAACATTTGTATTCAAAGGATAGGTTTTAAAAGTACTTTCTAATGACATGTGCTACCTTTGATGTTGCCAATTACACTGAAGATGTAGATTTATATTTAAAACTATACTCTTGTTTTCTTTCTTGAAGTATCCTGTGCATGTTCATTTATACCTAGAAATGTGGCTGACTGTATTGCTTTAACAGAGAAAAAAAAAGAACTGTGGTAAGATTCAGTTGTTTAACATGAACACAGAGAGTCTGTACAATGCTACATTCAAATGTTTTACTAGGGTTTGGTTTAGTTTTTGGTTTTTTTGGTTTTTTTTTTTGCAGAAGATCTCTGTATTTTTTATGCAGCATAAGCTAATCTATAACTGTTTATAGAAGTGAAAAGTGAGGCTTACCCCCATCTTAATTGGTGTGAAGTATGCCGTTAATTAATAAGACCTGAAATGTTAAACTTTCAAAGCTTTTGATCGTGAGCCTTATGAATTAGAGTACAAAAGCAGCTCTGCAACTCTTGTATCTTTTATTGAGGCTGTGGCTCTGAGCTGTTGTTGTGTCTTCAGTTGTCTGCTAGTGTCTTAAGTAATGTTTAATGCCCAGGGGTGTTACATCACAGCTGAGTACGACTGCCATCCTAACTTCAGGGTTGAAGGGAGGAAAGCAACTGTTAGAGAATGTGTTTGTGACTAGAAGAGTGTGGCCAAAGCTGGCTGCTCTGCAGCTTCCTGCTCTCTTCCCTCATTTATTGGAATGAAATAATAGTGTACTGGAAGAAATAGCTCCTCTAATCCTGTAGATACCAAGTATACTAAACTCTGCCTGGGCTTTGTTTCCATCTCTTCTACTAATTTACAGAGAGAATAGGAGCAATTAAAGATGAACTTCTTTCTTGCTTCATTCCTATTGGGCCCAATGATAAAAGTTTTAAGAGTTATATGTCAGGTCCAAATATTTATTTTTCTCCTTTACGCTGACCTTGCAACAGGAAAAGACAGCCTCTGCATCCTTGCCGCTTCCTGAATCTTTTTTGTTCAACCTGCCATGGAGCACCTGTACAACTCTGCAAAAGAGTTGAAATCATCCTCTTGTTTCCTGCAGCCTCAGAGTGCTACTGTACAAAAAGACACCTTAAATATCTTGTTCCAGCACCAGTTCTGTCAGATATGCATTTAAATATATTAAAGTGTAATATAACCAGCTCTTGTTTGGAGTTGGTCTGGTAGTGCTGGTAAACATCAAATAATTGTGCTACATTGAGTGTAGTACAAGTTCCTTGCACTGTGGCAAAGAAGGCTGTATTTCCAAATTCTTCAATAATAATATAGTGTGTGATGCTCTGTGTAGGGAAGTACATTGCCATACTTGAGCATCTGAAAAGTGCTTTGAGTATTATAGAAAATTTCCAGTTGATACAGGAAATTAGGCTTTTAGTTAAATACTTCTCCTCATGTTAGCTAAGTGTGTGCTTCACATTCTGTTTCAGTTTTTATAGTAGAAAGGACGGTCTGTCTAAAGTACCAGTATAATGATATATAGTCATCTTTCATTTGTCATTTCCATAATAAAAATCGTTATTAATATAACAGGTGTGGATTTTCTTTAAACTGCTGTTAGCAGAGAAGTGAGTTGTAACTGAAGTGATTCAAATTAAATCTGCAGTAAGCTGAATTTTTCAGCTAACAAGGATTCTGTAGTACAGAGGAGAGTGGAGATGTCTTTGAATAGCTAACACCCTGCACTGCTTGTAGTTAAAAGTTCTCAGGAGCTCTGGTAGCTTTCGGAAGTCTCTTACATGAGCTAAATGTAAACTAATAATTGAAAACATGACTGGCTATCTTCACATTAGTATGGATATAATTCCAGACAGTTGCACTCTTCTCTGGGCTGGCACATACTGCAGCAGTCCCTGCATGTCCTCCAAGTGCACAGCATGTGACACTTCCCACGTCGTTGCCCGATGCCCGTCTTGTGGGTGATGTTGCTTCCCCCTCCAAGTTCCACGGCAGAAATGCCCTAAGTAAGTCTCCTCTGGTAGTGCCCAAGCACCCTTTCACCATTTCTTTGCTCTTTCAGTTGTTAAGGTCTGGAGAACTTCTGCAAACCTTGGCTGCCCTTCAGCTTTCTGGAGTTACTGTTACACATTGGTGCTACTCAGCGCTTTTCCCCCACTCCTTTCCTGCCAGAAAAGCAGCAGGTTAATGGTGTTGTTTAGGACCTTCCAGTAAGAAGAATTGTTTGCTTTCTTCACTACATTATTTCTTCCAAATTTCACCCTCAGAAGCATAAAAATGTACTCCTTGTGTACATACTTGAGATTTCTTTGCACTTGTTATGGATGCTTCATTTTTTAGAAGTGGTAATTGTGAGAGCAGAAGGTTCACTTATATCTCAGATTGGTGACTTTAGGTTTACATTTCTTTTTTATGTGTATTGTTTGAGAGGGAGAGTAGAATGCTTAGTAACCTGTCATGGGGCTGCAGTTCACTGGGGGAAGGGAGTGTAATTCCATTCCGAATGCATCTAAATGGCTTTTTAAAGAGCATACCACAGAATTAATGCCTATTGCAATCATTCTCAAATTACTGTGGAACTATTTCCTAGTTGCCTGCAAACATCTAATAAGTTAACGTATGTTAAGTTCTATAAAATGTTTAATAATTCTATAATTCTTAATGACAGGGTTAGGAAATTTGGTCTTCTCTCCTACAGGAAGCCATACGGTTTTTGACATGCACATGTGTGAATTGTCTTTTTAAAACTCAGCCACTGTATGCTCAGTGTGTCCTCCTGATGGTTAAAGTGCACAGCTAACCTGTAGACTGACGGTACCATACAACCTTCTTGCTATGATGATATCTTCTACTAACAGAAAATTCGGTGTTCTGACTGAAAATCACTACCTTCAGTTCTGTGATTCCTTCAGGCTTGCTTAATTTTTTATTTTTTGTTGCACTTTGTTTTTGAGATCTGTGTCTTTTTTTCAGAAAAAAAGGGGAGACATTTGTAGAACCTTCTGTTTGCAAAAATGTCAGTTGCAGAAGCGGGTGATTAATTTGTTGAAATCTGGGAGTTAGGCGCCCAGAAGAATTGAGGTTAGAAGAGAGGTCATTGTGTTCAACTGCTCAGAACAGATCTAGTTCGATCCCTTTGCTCAAGGCCTTGTCAGTCTAATTTTTATTAAGTGTGGCGATTCCACAGCCTGTCTTAATATTTGTTCATGTTGCTAAGGAAAGAATACTAGCGTGTAATCAGAGCTTCTCAAGTTCCAACTTGTCTGCTGCCTCCTGTGATGTCACTGTAGACCTCAAGGAAGAGTCTGGTTCCATCGTCTCCAGGCAGCTGTACACAGCAGTAAGATCTGCTGGTCTTCTCTGGGCTGAAGAAACCCATTTCTTTCAGCCCTGCCTTGTACCTCATGTGCTCCAGCCCCATAGTCTCTTCATATATCTGTGTTTTTCTTGTGTTGTGGAGCTCAAACCTGGACATAGAAGTCAAGATGTCATCTCAAGTTGTTAAAATTTGCACTAAAAGATAGTAATTGATAATGTATTAGTGACGTAAGTGAAGGTATGTGAGTACTCTGGTTCACAAATGCTCCTGTGAATGAACTTTTATATATTGCAGAGCAAAATGTAGTCAGGTTTTGCTAACTTACAAGGGTGGTTATAATTTAAGCTTTTGTTTAACTCTCCAAGTCTGGCTTTTTCAGTAAGGGTTTGGTTGGTATCATTGCTCATAGGTATTGAAGGTAGGAAGCAGAGGCAATTTCTATGAACCTCATTATTTCACTCACTTCCCTGATTGTAGCTACACCCTTTCAGCTTTGGGGTTTTTTTTGGCTGTTGGTTTTTTATTTTGGTTTGGGTTGTTGGTTTGGTTTTTGTTGGGTTTTTTTTTGGTTTGCCTGCAGTGAAAGCAGTACCTAAGCTAGAGTAATTTCCTTTACTTCTGTAAGCGACTAGACTGTTGCAAAACTGTTGAATCTTTGATAATTAAATCATAATTCATGGATCAGTTTAAATATGAGATTACTTGTGTTGTTTTTAATCTGTTCTAATCGTAGCAAAAAGGGCATCCATAATGTTGACACGTATGTTTAATGCTCCCATTTGTCATAAAATCAGCTAAGGTGCTCTGCATAAATGCAGCTACTTCTTACATTAACTCTGCTTGCACATATATATACACATATGTACATGTATCTGCATCCTCTTGCATTTATTGCAAGTAGGAGAAACCTTTATTATAACCACTAGCTCACTGTACTAATTTCATTTGGCATTAATGTTTAATAGTTTGTTTGATTTACAGTAAAAAGGTACAGAGTGCTTATACTGTTCAAAAGCATCGAAGTAACTACTTGCTTTATTTGACAGCAGCCTTCATTGTTCAAGTACTTTACGTACCTGCTGCTGATACTCAGTTCTAAACAGCAAAATAAAGTTGATAGTTTAGTCACCTGTGACAGATAACTCTTCATCTTCTTTGTGCTGTTGAAGGAAGAACTTCATTGCATGTACCTGCAGTTTTCTGGAGCTGCTAAATGTATTTGTTTCGTGTTTGGTTGCTTGGAAATCTAAGCAGAAACATTGCGTTGCTAATGTATCAGCTTCTTGTGACTGTGGAAGCTGTAAGTGATAGAAACATAAAATTTAGAATATGAGCAGAGTTAGTGCGTTATCTCTACACATCTGTACGAACAAATTCTGCACTATCTCTGGTTTTATCTGGAAACTTCTGTCTCGTTACCGTGCACGTGACAGAAGTGCGTTTCTGAAACAGGTTCTCAAATGCTTTACTTGTATTTTGCTGTGGGCAGACAGCAGCTCCTGCCTCTGAAGCTGGTTGTCCATTCAGGCAGTAGTTGACTACCATTTTTTAATAGCTTGAGAAAGTTTGTGCTATTAAAGTTCATTGAAGAGAATTAAGATTGTAATTATTTCTTAAACTCATTTTTTGTTTTACTGAATCTTAACTCTTGTGCAGTGGATTATTTTTCTTGAAATCTGACAGAAGATTGGCAATGCCTCTTCAAAGGGAAGTAGTAAGAAGTCATGTTCTGTTGAGACCAACAGTAAATTCTTAAATTTTTTTATCAGTTATAGTATGTTGGACTCATTGATCTCAGAGGTCTTTTCCAACCTCCTTGATTCTGTGATTCTCTAAGGCAGCTCACATGAGGCTGAGAAAAGTTGTCAGTTGGTTTTTGTTGGCGGTGGGGTTTTTTTCTGGATATTACCGTTTGTGATTGTTACAAAAGATTCAACAAAAGTAATCTGATCTTTCAGCTGGTCTTTTTCTCCTAGTGCAGATTAGGTTTACGTTGCTAAAGTGGCATTTCTCCCAATAAGATGTTTTTATTAACACTGTGTGCTGTAGTGAGCCCCTAGTCAATCCATATTCTGCTTCAGGAGGTTTGAAATCTGCTCAGAGTGCAAGCTGCTAAAAGATAGAAGCTCCTGCTTCTATTTCTGAGCAAGGATAAAAAGTGTTGCATCATATTTATGGGGAGTTTTATTAGTATTTGTTTAGAGACCAAAACTGTAGAATCTTAAGACATGTTCTGGTTTGGAGTACAGCTGCAATAGCTGTAGCTGAGACCTACATCCTGGACAGAAATTCTCACCCAGCTCAGTTCGTTTCAGTTTTTTATTATCTCAAGTTTCACAGAGGACGTTGTGAAAAGACTAATGATTGATGCATGTGGCACAATTTGATTTTGATGCAAGTCCCAGTATTCAAGAAGCAGTTTAAAGAGGTGATGCTGAGAAAAAAAGGCCCAGGTAAAAATTACATATTGACTTTTGATCCTCGGTGGAAATTTTATTAAGATCTGTAGTGATGCCTCAGAAATATTAAGACTTTAATCCTGATGTTTTTCTATTAAGTGTCTTTACAGCTGCTGCCTTTCACATGGGTTTCCTCAGATTGGGTTACTAAATTGGGGAGGTATTTATGCCTGTGCTTCAGAATTTGGTTCCCTCACTATCATGTTTGTTCGGTGCATGCTTTGTTAGAAAGCAATAGTGATTGGCAGGAAACACCTGAGGAGGCTTATGAATTATCTCAAGAGTGTATCCTGATATGAGCCACACTTGCCTCCCTTGCCATAAATACTAATTGGAAAGCAAAACAGTAGAAGGAACTAACTAGTAAAGGACATGGTAGTCTAAGTTGAGGAAGGCAGATCTGCAAAGGGCGCTATGTGTATGGCTGTCACAGTGTGAACTGAGATGCTGTTCCTCATTGCCTCAGGTGCTGTCTGTTTCTTGTTTTGCTAACCAGTGGTGTGTCCATGCCAAGTACCCTGTATGCGTTTTTGTGCTTACACCTACTTCTAAGTGACTTGTGTCTCTCCCCCAGCATACGTCTCAGCGTGAAGATGATTTTTCAGGGTGTTCTGCTTCTTCTATGTTTCCTTCACCTGCCCACAGTGATGCTGCTTTTGTTCTCTTTTCTAAGGGAGCACATTTAGACTGGTTTAATAGTACTTTTATGTATAAACTAAAATTGCTTGCCATTGTTTCTGTTATATGGGATTTTCTTCTGTCCATTAGTCCTTTTAGATCTTTTTTTCAGTTACCATCTTGCTATTCAGACTTCATTTCCTCTGCTCGTTTCCTTTCTAGATCTTCACCAGATTGACTACAGCAAAACTGCTAATCAAGTGTACCTTTCTTCTGCTCTTAGCAATTTCACATCTCACCCTGTTGCATAAACACTGCAAATTACTCCACGGTCAAATTCTTCCCTTCCCCTTTAAGATCCATTGTCCCAATTCCTCCCCTGCTGAGGGTCCTGCTTCTCGCTTTATTGCTTCCAGCCAGCCTTGTCACTTTTCTCAAACTTCTGCTGCTTTTTCTGTGGGCAGCCAATTTGATGGGAAGAAGGAATAACTGGTATTGAGAAGAGGCAGCAGGCTGGGTTCCTTCTTCAGCAGATGTTTCAGCAGACATCTCCAGCGCCTCAGCAGCCACTAATATTGACAGCTTTTCTTGTATTCCTGTTCTCATGAGCAAACTAGTAGAGAGAATTCTATAGGTGACTTTAAACTGTAGCTTCACTTTTGGCTGGAGTAGAAGGCTGAGAACAGTCCTTTTGGTTTTCACAAGAGGGATGGAGGTCACCCACGAGGCAGCAGAGCCCTTAATCCCAAACTCTGGGCAGAGCTGTAATCAGGAGCAGCATAGTAAGCCTGGGTCAAAACAGGGTTTGGGAAGGGATTGTCTAAAAATATACCTCTTAAAAATGCAAGTACTTGTCTCTTTCTCCAACAGTTTAGGTGGATGTGTGTAAATAAAATGACTGGCCACAAATGGTTTAATTAAACCCTCTGTAGTGTGTGTGCCGGTCTGTGCAGTGCAGCTGATTGCATGTGTTTTATAGCTCGTAGCTTTCTTAATCCTCATGTGGAAAAGTAATGGAAAATCATTTGCTAGCTTCTAATGGGAATTGATAGGAGTCTTTTCTTTCTTTTTAAATGAAACTAAAAAGTAGTTTAAAGACAAAACTAACCCTCATATACAGGTACACAGGTATCTGCAGCTTCTTCTCTGGTGCATTGTGGGTATTAAGGTTGTTTTGTTGTAACGGGAGTTTGAACAATGTGTGGAATGTGGACAAGAAGCCTTTTAAAGGTTATTACCTCCAGAGAAACCACATCTGGCTCAGGAAGTCCCGGGGCATTGATGGAGGTTAAGAGAAGCATGAGACTTCCTTGCTTTGTTCATGTGGTTTTTCTAGTGGCATCCTCTTTTGGGCAGTGTTGCAGTGAGGTTAGCAGACAGAGGAGTCCTGTCAGCCAGTATGATTCCTCTTGTGTCGTTACAACATCTTGGAGAAGGATGCTACTTACATAGTGAAAATACCAGGCTGTTGTCATTAAATATTAAATTAGTGTCAAGCTGAGCTTAAAAAAGATAGCGTTTCTCTCATGAATTTAAAAAACAAGAGTTCTTCCATGTCATCTTCATCCCTATGTCATATACCATGGGTGGGTGGCAAGTGAGTTAAGTTCAGCTAGTACTCTTGTGTAACTTATTCTCAAAATTAGAAAAAATATCATAACTATTGTTAGGTGTCTTTAGATACTGCATGAAAACAAAAAGGCTGCTTATTTATTAAACAAAAAGCCAGGCTATTTCAGAGAAGAACTGATAGTATTTAAAGTACCTAAAGTTTATCAGTATATTTTCTTTCGAGTTTTCGCATTCTGCACCTTGGTTCTTTTGTGCAAGAATAATATCTTTTTATTTCTCCTATAGTTCTAAT
This sequence comes from Pyrgilauda ruficollis, assembly GCF_017590135.1. Taxonomy (NCBI): domain Eukaryota; kingdom Metazoa; phylum Chordata; class Aves; order Passeriformes; family Passeridae; genus Pyrgilauda; species Pyrgilauda ruficollis. The sequence goes on along the minus strand of NW_024523822.1, from coordinate 9,014,129 downwards.
GTTTTTATTCAATTAGATATCTTAATAATTAATTTTTCCATATTTAAAAGTAAGGCTTCTTGTTCCCAGTACTTTAACTGTGTATTATCCACTAATTGCTACTACATTTTCCTAGAATCTGATGACTGTTCTTACTTTCCTGCTTGTGTGGAGGGAAATATATAAATAGAAAATCGAGCTGTTGATGCAATCATCTCTAGTGCATTAATAATTATCTAAAGTTTCTAGGCAATAACATGTACTGAGACCAAGCCTTTGATAAAGGGAAGTAAGCACTGAACTAGAAGCAACAAGGCAAAACTGAGCATTAAAATAAAATTAATTTAATGCTCTTATGATGGATTTGGAAATAGATTTCTGGCCCACAGACGTCATTTGCCAAAGATGCAAATGCTTTTAAAACAAGAGTGGTTTTAGGCTTCAAGTGTCAGGAAAGGACTCTTCAAGTCTTTGTGTTGGATTCCTGTCTTCAAGTGCAGCCTCGCCACAGCTGGACAACTGAAGCATGTCCACTTGCAGTAAGAAGCAGGCAGAATTTTAGGAGAAGGTTGGCTGTTGGGGTTTATTGGTAACTACTCATTAGGCTTTTTTCACATTCCTAAGTCTGATAACTCTTAACCTTTCTGACTTGATCTTGCAAAACTACGGGAGCCTTGATGAAAAGCCTTTCATCAAAGTAGCTCAAAATGTGATGTGCTTCATGTTGACACCTGTTGACTGTCTGCTGTTCAGGCAGTAGAATATGTGTAAGAATGAAGGAAGTCAATCTCTCTCCAGTTTAGTGTTTTAAAATAAGCCAGGATTGAAGTTCACCATTAGGATAATTCAAGTTGTGTGCAGACAACTTCTGATATGTCTTTGGAGACAAAGACTTTTCTCTAGTACTTGCTTAGAGTGAGGGAATGTACCAAATCCTACCAATGGTGTGTGTGAGCACAGCTGACATCTCCTGTGTTTGAGCATGTGTATTGGCCAGTCCAGAGAGGCAGAAAACTGTTGGCTTAGTCATAACCAGAATTGCAGGTGTGAAGTGTTGAAGTCTGATCTTTGAACAGCCAGCATATTAGTAAGAGTTGATATTCAGATTTAGTACATCCTTTTTTAAAAAAAGTAATTCCCATTAAATCTTTCTGAAAAGATTTGCAGAAAGTGCTAGAAGCACTTGTGCAAGGTGTTACAGGTTTGGGCTGAAAAGTGCTCTAAAATGCTGCTGCATCTGCCTAGTTGACTGCAATGGTATGATTTCACAGCAGTTAGATTCTTGCTGTCAAATTAAAAGCTCTGACAATTACTGCTGTGTCCTTGAGGGGTTTCAGAGGCAGGGACTGACTGTTCAGTTTTGTTCAGAAAACGGTTCCTACCAGATGCTGATGAAGATGCTGTAATTAACTGCCCATGTGTTAGGATATATCCAAGCTGGTTGGGAGTTTCACATGGTAGCAGGAACATAATGAACAAGCATGAGACCTTAACTACATAAAATGTAATAATAGACATGGGCTGTATGGACTGTAGTTGTCATGGTGCTGTATGCATTGCATGATGCAGATCACATCAGCTTAGTAAATACACATCACCTAACTGATCCAGTCTTGGACTAGCTGCTCCCACTTGTGTGGTGATCAGCTCTGTACTATAAACACTGCCCTATCAACTGGTAAAGGAGAGAGAAGGTGGACATTGCTGGTACTATTTAAGCTATGCACAAACAACCTATCAATAGAACTTAAATATCAAGATGTATTCTTCCTTGTGGAAAAAATTATATCCTCCAGAATGCTTTGCAATTAAAGCTGTTAGAGAAATGCACAAGATAAACAGTATTCCCCATAAACTGATGTGTTGGCAGATAACAAATTGTTAGATTTGTTGTGCTTTTGATTCTGCTGTCTTCTGTAATTGAACTTTAAAAGGTTAGTAGTTTCACTGGTCTTACCTGTCTCGCTTTCTGTAGCCATACCATGTCCAGGCAGGTTATGCTTTCACAGTCACTCTCTAGGATAACTTTAAAGGAGTGGTCTGTGACTACTTCTGCCAGTAAAAGAAAATAGATAGTGAAATAAATGGACTAATACAAACAGAAGAAACTGAATTTATAAGTATAAATAAATAATAGGGTAGGAATCTCCTTTCAATCATTTCACATGCTACCTTTAAATATTCATCTTGCAGATTTTATTGTTGCTGTTTATGAAGTATTTGGCATAAATAAAATTCTTTCAGAGATACGTGGCACACCAGTCCTACGTGTTGTTTGTATAGAATAGACTCTTTCATCCAAATATGAGTAAGCTCCTAGTGCAGTTTGAGTTGGAGTCTCTGCATTGGCTGTATTCTGTGAATAGCTGTTCAAAGGGATTTTCTCAGTTCATGAGTCTTTGAAATTCAACATGGCTTTCGAACTTCTTGCAGTACAAGATTTACAGTGTTCAAACTCCTTTTGCCCTGCTGGTGCTGGTCTGTTTAAAAAGATAATTAGTAGTCTTTCCTCCTATCTGTCTCCTGGTGCAATTCACCCATTCAGTTTGCAAACAACTTCACTTCATTTGTGATCTAAGTAAAGTTTCAATCTTGGAGCTTGGTTGCTGCTGTGTGAATGAGTAGAGCTGTATGTTTTAATCAAATGACCTACTGTAGGGATGAAGAACAATTTCTGTGTCTGGAATCACTAAATCTGTTTTGGTCTGGCCAATGAACGGGGGATGCAGAAGAAGGGCAACTCCCCACACTGCCAGAAGCATCAGTGCAAACTGACACACCTGGCTTAATTGAAGTCTCACAGAGAAAAACTGATAAGGAGCCTTGTTCTCAGTAGCTGGCAACCTTCAGTTGACACTGGAGGTCCTTGGCACTCAGGAAAATGTTGTAGCTGCAAGCCTTGAAGCTCTCTAGTGGTGAGGACAGGGTGTGTAAGGAGTCACAGAGAACTGAGGTGTGTGACCAGTAATCTTGCTGGCCTCCTGCTACATCCCAACCTCACTGGGACAGAGCTGGCTCTGGACCCTTCTCCTGGTGTGGTAGGATGCCCTCAGAACGGTGCCTTTGGCATGAGGCAGTTCAGCAGCCCTTTTGACTGTCTCCAGAAAAATACTGTTGAGTTCCTTCTGTTGCCAGAGAATTGTCTCTGCTGTCATTTGGATGGGAAGTGAGGACATGCAGGATTTTTCAGTGTCTCCCTGTGTGGTTATAAAATGAAGTTATATACCAAGCCCCACAGTACTGGAAAGGCTAATATTAAAGATAAACAAATAAATCCACTATGTTGAAGCCACTAAAGAAAGTCCTCTTCCAGGTTTTTATCTCATTGTAACATAGGCATGGCTGAACCTTGTCTGACTTCCGTGTCTATCAGCCTGATTTTTTTATTATCTGTCTGCTGCAATAGAAATGAAAGAGATGCTGTGATGGGTCACTTCATTTTGAGGAATTTCATGCAAGTTTGAGTCTACCAATAAATATTCATTATTCATATAAATGAATTAGCAGTACTTTGCTTAAAGAAAAAAGCAACCAAAACGAAAACCAAGACCAGACTTGCTCTTCTTGCTCTTTCTGTGAATTGCAGTTTTGTGTAGCTTAATAGTTGGCCTGCTAGGCAGAGCAGGTACCACAGGTGTCCATGTCACAGTGCAGTAGTTGTAGCCTGTCCCAGGAGTATGTCCTGTAAGACATTAATTTACATTAACCTGCTGGGTGGCCTTGAGAGGAAAGTGCTGTAAAGCAGCAATCATTTCTGTAAGTTGGAACTAAATTCGTTTTTGTGTTTTTTTGGTATCCTTGGAAGTAAAAGCCAAAAAAGTGAAGCAAAACTGCAATGTCAGTAATTAATTTATATGGGAAAAATATGGCCAAAAATCTGTACTAAAACCTCTTCTAAAAAATTATTTTCTGCATAGCCTTCACCAAGCTTCTGATTGAATTCTGACTATTCAGGCATGCTGTACCTTTTTTGACTTTTAAATAACTGGCTTTTCTTTTTAGAGTCTGACTTCAAGCACTCAGTATCACAAAGTTTGACAAGCTTGTACCTTAATTTGATTGAATGTGTTGGAGCTAGTGATTTTTTTTCCTTTTTTTTTTTTCATCATAATAGAATTCTTGCTAAATTACATGACTGCCTCAGCTATGTTAACTTGCTATGTTAACAAGCAGTTAGAATAATCTAGAAAAACCTGATCTTAAATGTCAGCCCATGGGGAGGATGCGGTGGAGTGACTCCAGAGAGCTACCTTTGCTTTGGAAGATAAAGGAAATACCTGTTAGGACAGCACATAAAGTCAGGTAGAGGTGCTACAGAGCTGAATGTCAGATTGTTAGCTGTCTAGAAATGCAAGAATACAGGTTCACCTTGTGGTTTTTTGCTGGGAATGCCACTAGAGCATTAAAGTTAATGGGAGCTGGGCTAAGGAAGCTTATTTATTGCCTTATTTATTGTGTATGTAAAATAATTAGGTATCTGATTTGGTGACTGATGATATCAAATCCTTTTACTGTATTTTGTGGATGCAAGCTTTCTTTCATGGTATACCCTCTGCCCAAAGTCTTTGGACTACCTTATTTCTGCCAGAGTTCTGTATAGTGATGTATAGAAAGCCATCATTCAGTCATATAAAACTCATCTGTTAAATTGACACAGCCTCCTTCTCCCCATCAAGGCACACAATGCAGCATTCCTTTTATATCTAGAATTGGAATCCAGAACACGTTCTCTAGCTGACTGTGTTATGTAGGATGTGAAGAAAATAAGCAAGAAGTGAAGCTGTCTTGACTTTGAAATAAATTGAAATATAATTGAATTGTTGGTTCAGCATATGTTCAAAACACTGTGTTCTTTGTTTCCCTTTTAGTCTCTGTTGGAAAAGTTCTTGATCCCTAATGCTTCGCAAGCAGAAAGCAAAGTTTTCTATTTGAAAATGAAAGGAGACTACTACCGTTACTTGGCTGAGGTTGCTGCTGGAGATGACAAGAAAGGTATTGTATGTCAGCTTGTGGATAAATATTGTCCAGTTAGATTGCTTTTGGTGGGGTAGTGACACAACACTAATTATAGAGTAATTCTGATTTGCATGTAAATTTCTTTAGTAATAGGCTTCCTGTTTTCTGAAGGAAAATCATAGATTGTTGGCTTTCAAATGAGTTACAGAAATGTCCACATAAATGCTCATGGAGGCACAAAACAGACAGTGAGTCTCAAAATCTTGAAATTGTCTCCAATTTCCTCACACATGTGTCTAGTTTACCACGGAGATACTGGTTTATGCATTTCTGTCTGGCTGAATCTTAGGGGTTTTACCCCTTAGACTTATTCTTGCAATTCCTCCTGCATTTCTACAGAATATAAGAAGTGTGCAGTTCACTTCACATGTGAAGTTTGCACACTTCACATAGGTTCAGTGAGCAAAGATACTAGAAACAACAACCTGGAGGAGAAAAGGTTTAATAAAATTTCTGTTAGGAAAGTTTCTTCTGTAACCATGCTAGTTTAATGTCCAAATGTCTTCAATTTCCTCAAATTTCTTATATTTGCATGTAAGCAGCTTGTCACAATTGCAGGTAAGTTGCCCTCACCTAATTTTAGTTTGTAAAGTTAATATTAGATACTCAGCATTTTGAGTTCCTTACGTGCTGTGGTGGGAGCCACCCTAACAGCATTTCCGCCTCCGTGCAGAGTCCCCTTCAGTTCAGAGCAATGCATTAGCAAGATCCAGCTCGCTGCAAACAGTGCCAGGCTGTTTCCTGGAGCCACTTCAGGGCTGCTGGCAGTGTGCCCTGAGGAGCAGCACACCAGCACAGAGCCAGCCTGGTGTGTCAGACTCCTTGGGCTGCCCTGAGCCTGCAGGGATTGGGGATGCGGCACCCCGCAGGGGTGTGGGGCGCTGAGCTGCGCGAGCCCGCTCTGCCCTCGGCAGCACCTGCAGCCCCTGGCTAAACCCCCAGTGTGGCACAGAACCATGGCTGTGGGACCTCAGAGACTAGATTGAGCTTGGCATAGATGTGAAACAGACATGGAATAATTTCAAGGGGATAGATGTGTCTGCTTTACTGGCATGTGTTCCATCCACATCACACAGTGAAGCCCAGTTTTCCCAGCATGCTGGATAACAGAGAGTTACACAAAGATCCTAAGACTCATAAGGCTGGATTTGATTTCTGATGTTTACTGCATGCAAACTGAGCCAGTCTTGGTGGCTGCAGAATTGTATGTGCTACCTGTACTTTAGATCTGTTATAGAGAGTTACCGTGTTTTCCTTTGGTAATTTTAGTGATCTCTGGTCGCATGCATAGAAGGTACAATATTTTGAGTCCCAAAGTTTCTTTTTCTGTTGAGGATTAAGTAACAGGCTCTAAAAATTAGACTGTGAAAATCTTTGTTTAAAGTGCTTTTAAAGCTTTTTTTTATTTAACTCAGTCTCCTGGCTGAGTAGTTTTTGGTGGGTTTCCATTTTTTCAATTCATCCCCTTCCTCCAGTGTTTCATGTCACATGTTTTTCCTGTATGTTGTCTGTGACCTTGAAGAAAAGCAGTTGATAAAAGCTGTGTAGGAAAGAATGGCTGTTGAGTTGGACACTATTCTTCCAGCCATTTGCAGTAAATACAGCTACAATATAAAGCTCCCAACTCTAGGAATTAGATTTTTATCTTCATAAAGGACATTGTTTATTTTATCGGATAGGGCTTCCTTATGGCAGTCTAGCAGACAGGAATGTCAAGCAGGTACCTCACTCTGTTTTATCCTTTTAACTTTGGAGCTGCACTTCCTAAAGAATCCAAGGTTAAAAACTTTTTTATACTGCATGACTGATGTAAAAATTACCAGAATACATCAAAGTATGCACTAAGTGCTCTGAATTGTTGCTCAAAAGGCAACTGTTTTCTCAGATAGGGAGAAAAAAATACACTTTGAAATTATGTTAAAGAAAAAACACTAGAAAATAAACTCTCAGCTTCATTCCCTGAAGTTACTTGTTTTTCATTCTGCTTGTTTTGCCTTTCATAAACAGCACCATTTTCTAAGGCTTTTCCATTATGAGAGGAGCTAAACATTTCTCACTATTTCTAAATTTAACTTGCAGTAAACCTAGTTCTTCTCAACTGTGATGTACTAACTTCTGGTCATTTTCAAGACATTAAGGCAGCTGTCAGGTCTGAAGCATTCAGTTATTAGTGATGAGTGCAGAGAGAGCACTGTTGAACTGTGCAGTGTGTGTCCTCGCTCTTCCATGTGGAAGAGAACAATATGATGCTTTAATTTTTTGACTATCTAAAGGTGAACAAATGGTGATTGCATAGACATCCTGAGTATTGGTATTCAGTTGTTTTCAGACTTGGAGTCTGAAAACTCCTTACTTAAATCCTGCTGTATTTTTGAGTCTTTACCTTAAAATTCCTTTCTTTGTTTTTGAACACATGTGACTGCACTCTTGCAGACATCATGCTGGACGCGTTTCTGGTTTGATCCAGAAATGTTAGGGTTGGAATCCTTTTTGCATCTGAATTGGATGACTTTCTGCCCACCTTTTTCTCAGCTGCTGGTGGAGAGCTGAGGAACAAGCGCCCCTTTGTGCTCAGCATGCAGTGCCTCCCTGGCCCCTGCAGCTTGTGGGCTGTGTTGGCCGTGATCTCTGACTTGTGCAGGCAGAACCTGCTCTAAGTTCAGGTGCCTTCTGTGAGAAGGGAAGCTGTTAAGCTCTTCAATCTCATATACACATTGTAGTTACTGGTTTTTGCCAAGTGTTAATAACTTGTACAACTGAACCAATTAAGAGTGACAATCTCTAAAATAAAGGAGACAAAGTATTAATTTTTCTCCCTTCAAAGTTTATAGGTACTAGAACTTCTAAGTTAGGTAAAAAATGCTTTCCGTATCTGCACTGGAAATAGAACTATGTTGGAAGCCTTTAAAAATATATATTTAATTTGATTTGAGATATGCCACAATATCTTTGCCGAGCAGTTTGAATGGAGACTCACAGATGACTGTTACTGTAAGGATTCATCATGACAGGCAAAGGTCATCAATGTTTCCTGTGACTAAAATGTGGCTCTCTAATGCACTGCAGTGTTTAAAGACATTGAAATTGTGGTACTGTATCAAGTAGATGGTGGGTTTTATCTTCAGTGCTACAGAACTGCTGCAAACATTTGTAAATACAAGTAGTCACAGGGTGTTGGGAAGAGATTCAAAGATGTGATTTGGTCAGTAACAACTTCCCTCCTTTTTAATAATTTGAAAATGCAATTTAATAAAATCTTCATTAAACAGTGACTTGTTAAGTAAAGTGCTCATTCACAGGCGTTCACACAGTCCTGATTGTATGTCTGCATACAGTGTGTGAATGACTTACTTTTTGTGGGTTTTGTTTGTGTTTGTTTTTTCCCCAAAGGGATAGTGGAGCAATCACAACAGGCATATCAAGAAGCTTTTGAAATCAGTAAAAAGGAGATGCAACCAACACATCCCATCAGATTAGGCCTGGCTCTGAACTTCTCTGTGTTCTATTACGAGATTCTCAATTCCCCGGAGAAAGCCTGTTCCCTTGCGAAAACGGTAAGTCAAAGAGAGGGAAATTCCGTTTAAATTATTTGCATAACCTTTTGTCACATGGCTAATGGAGTTGTTTGTTTTTATAACACTAGGCTTTTGATGAAGCAATTGCTGAACTTGATACATTAAGTGAAGAGTCATACAAAGACAGCACGCTAATAATGCAGTTACTGAGAGACAACTTGACAGTGAGTATCATCAAAGTTTGCAAATAGATTACAGGATTGGTCTTCTGGCAGGTCAAGGTGTCCTTTTTGTTCCTGGCCATGGAGCTGTGTCTGTCACTCAGAAACAAGTCTATAGTACATCATCCTTCTGAGCTAAATATTTTTCCTGCCTAGTTTTTTTGGGTTGTTTGTTTGCATGCTAATTAACATGATTTTCTGACAAATGACAAATTAGCCACATTTTTCCGGTTATTTTATTCAAGGAATCTAGCATGTTTAAATGATGACTCTGAACTGTGACTATCAAACCTACTACCCAATGTTAAGCAGCATTTGAGAATACTGTTGCATTTGCCTCTTTAAAGATTATGTCAAATTTCATATAGCTTATTCTGCATTAATGTATCTGCAAGGAAGAGATTCTGCATGAAAACTGGAAACAAAGCTAGCAGCTAGCAAGTCCATTTAAGGACTTGTGGTTTAGAGGTTTTTTGTTTGGCTTTAATTTTGGTAAAGCTGAAATGGAAATTGATGCTAGCCAGGCTATTTCCATGGCAGTTGTAACATAACTGTCTTAATTACTTTTTTTTTCCTCCTTGGACTCACAGCTGTGGTGTAAGTTGTCAGAATAATCAAAATCTTCATCTTGTGTGTGGGATCTTTTTATCATACTTTGAACTTTAAAACTGACAAAGATAAACATCTAAAGCAAATGAAACTTAAATGTGAGCAAACATGCAATAGTGTAATTAGATGGCTTAGTTCACTCCTTGGTCTGTGGGGGGAAGAGCTGTAAGCAAGAAATGAAAAAATAAGAAACACTTCTTATTGCCACATGCAGTCCCTTGTTAACACTTTCTGCTTCTTATATCAGAGAGCTTTGCAAAATAGCTGTACTACTTTAAAAATAACTACAAGTACAATTGTGCAGTTGTGAAAAATTGGAGTTGCCATACTTTCTGCTTTTGCATCTAACATTTATTTTGTCTTTTGGAGCCTTTTCCATGGGAATGGCAACTCAACACTGCTGCAAAAACTACTTGTTATTGTTCCATTTGTTGCTTACAAAACAAATGGAAGTGATTTCTCAACCTCTGTATTGGAGACAGATAGAGGGTTGGCATTGCTCTCAGTGTCTGTGTAGTGTCCCCTTGAGTAGGATTGCTCAAGAGCTGCCCTCTGAATGAGTAGTTTTGAAACAGAGGAGAGAAGCTGACTTTAATTGCTGACTTCCAGTAAAAATAATGTAAAGCTTGTCGTAGCAGCTGGAAAGCAAATTGTTTCACACAAGAACAAAAGTCAGGCTGAGCTACTATAGCGTGTGAATTAGGGTAGTAGGCCTCATAATTGATGTGAGCTTTCCATTGCAAGGGAGAAAGCTGTAAACAGATGCAAGATTCCATATTCTTGAATGAGTGATGCATCTTGCCATAAATGCTTAGTGTGATCTGTATGATTGCATTGATTCCATGTTTATCCACAACTTCTTGAGGTAGAAAATAACTTCTGATATGTATGTGACTGACAAAGACTACAGTGAATTTCATAAGTGTAAAAAAGGTCTGTTTTGCTAGTTATGCAAGTGGTGAAGTCTGAAGTAGGTGGGCTTTAGACAGTGATTTAGCATGTTGATCAGTTCTGTGCAGTAGCACTTTCCTCAGTTGTTGGTTGTTTTACCTCGAGTCTTGTATGGCTGAAGAAGTCTGTTCATTCTCTGTGGGGACTGAAGGCAGAGAAGTGTTCAGAGGGCTGTTTAACATATCATCAAAATCTGTTTTACTGGAATTGCTAAATAATTTCTTTGCTCTGCTATGAAATTTTGTTTTATTAAATAAAAGGCAGTCCTTCTTCCTAAGCTTTTCCCTCCCACCCCAAGTAGATTGGTTAAACTGATCTCATTGTCTCAATTGGTAAAATTGGTAATGCTCCTTTCATAGCACTCAGGCCCTTTTGTCTTAATGAATGCATATTTTAGATTGGACATGAGGAAAATTTTCATCACTAAAAGGGTTGTCAAGGAAGGTGGCCCAGGGAAGTGTTGAGTCACCATCCCTGAAAGAATTTAATTTGTGTAGATGTAGTATTTGGGGACGTGGTGGACTTGGCAGTGTTAATGGTTGGACTTGGTGATCTTGAAGGTCTTTTCCATCCTAAATTACTCTTGTGACTGTATTCTAGGGGTCATGATTTAGGATAGAAACCTCTGAATTCTGATAAAATGACAGAATTGTTCTTACTAATTTTCCTTACAAGAATAGCACTGAATTTGGGACGAATGTAGTAATACAATAACGTACTAAAGATTGCGGTGCAGGTCTAGAAACAGACTATTGGTGTGCTGTTATCTTCAGTAAAATAACTTGTTGCTTAATGCCTTCAGCAAGGAAGATTAAGTGCAGATACCATGCATTATGTTCAGAGCAAGGACAAGGCTACTGGTCTTGTAGAGATGTCATTGTTACCTTCTGCTCCTGAAAGCATGAAATGTTTCTGATTATGGATTTTAAAAATAAAGGCATTCTGTAAGACTTCAGTGCTGTAACACTGTCAGTGGAGAGAATTAGTTGGTTTTATGTTTTACCACCTTATATTATAGAGCATGAATGATTTGGTTAATACTTCTCTAACTCCATAAAGTGAGAGATGACAAATCATATTAGGCTGGAGATAGTTTGGAAGCAGCCAGCATGGAGATATTTGGTTAACAAAATAATTTCTTGGCACTGACTGTTGCTCTGGAACTGATGCTCAGTTTCCTTAGCTGGTACTTAATCTTGATATATGGTTCCTTAGTATGATTCTATGGAGCTGAAAATAACATTTTATGCATAGTGCATGCTTAGCCTGATTTTCTTCCATGTTTGCCCTGCTCACCAAGTTGGCAGCTCAGTGTTCTGAAAGTTGCTAAAGGGGAGCACAATTAACTGAACATAGCCAAGGGGTAGAGATTTTGATGAAGTATTTTGGGGTTTAAAAAAACAGAGAGAACCTTCAGATGCCTGTTCTGAAGAAAAGGTAACATTTGCTGTAGCATTGGATGTGGAGATATAATTTTACTGAAGCTTTTCCTTCAGAAAGGCATGTAAAACTTGATGGAGGAGAAAGAAATTGCTGTTAGTTCCCGATTCTCACTTACCTGCTCAGTAGGTCTGATTCTTGCCTGCTTGTTAGTCGTATTTTAGTGAGCCCTGTGAGTAAGGTACTTGAGTTTTGACTGTTCATAAAGTTGCTCATTAAATGCAGTGTAGGGTTGGGTCGCCTAGAACTGAATTTCCATCTTGCCATAGCCAAGAAATAGATTCATGTTGCTATGTGCCTTTTCCTTCTCCACAGTGCTTAGTAGGACCTGTTAGAAGTTCCTATTATGAAGACATAGACCTTCTTTCTAAAAATTACTTACTAATTGTTAGTAATAAATGTATAATAATGTACCTGTTACTCTGTTTTCTTTCCTCAACAGTTGTGGACATCGGATACCCAGGGAGATGAAGCCGAAGCAGGAGAAGGAGGGGAGAATTAACCAGCCTTCCAACTTCTATCTGCCTCATTCTGAAATTTAAACAGTAGACCATTTGTCATCCATGCTGTCCCACAAATAGTTTTTGTTTACGATTTGACAGGTTTATGTTACTTCTATTTGGATTTCTATATTTCCCATGTGGTTTTGTTTAATATTAGGGGAATAGAGCCAGTTAACATTTGGGGAATTTATCTGTTTTCATCTGAGGTGGCCAATATAGGGTTGTGAAATTTTTATACAAGTTTTACATGTTTGGCATAGTACTTTTGGTACATTGTGGCTTCCCACAAGGCCAGTGTTAAAACAGCTTTCTATGTCAGGCAAAGGTGACTGCTTGCATATTGGTCTGTCACGATGGAAAAAAGGGATAATCAATGTTGCAGCCACAGGTGTAGTTAGTCTGAATATCCAAGGTGGAGCACACATGGCTGTGAATAAACTGATGTCCCATAGATATTGCATGTCAGGGGAACATGTGACATCTGTGGAATATTCCAATCAAGTGTACATCTTTGATTGCAGCTGAAGTGTTCCTTAAGACAGTTCGATAACCCAGTCAGCTTTCTCTAGAGAAGGACAGAGAAACGGTTCACATTCCATTATTTGTAAAGTTACCTGCTGTTGCTTTCATTATTTTTGCTACACATTTTATTTGTATTTAAATGGTTTAAGCAACCTAAGAACAAATGTACAAGTAAAGATGCAGTAAAAAATGAATTGCTTGATATTCATAATGACACTGTATATCGAGCACAGCAGTAAAACAAAAACCCATGTATTTAACTTTTTTAGGTTTTTTGCTTTTGTGATTTTTTTTTGATACTTGCCTAACATGCATGTGCTGTAAAAATAGTTAACAGGGAAATAACTTGAGATGATGGCTAGCTTTGTTTAATGTCTTATGAAATTTTCATGAACAATCCAAGCATAACTGTTCAGAACATGTGTATTAAGTTGATGTAAGTGGAATAAAAGTTTTATGAATGGACTTTTCAACTACCTTTGGTGTAGATTTCATGTCATCTGTCTTCCTACACCTTTTAAGAGGAATGGCAGTACTAGACAGAAATTCAATATAAAGTATATTTCTGTTACAGAAAATTTTAATACACATTTAGGTATTTAGTTCATTGTAGGGAAGTTGAGATTGAATACCCCATATCTGATTTTAAGATTGCTCTAGTTAATTAGTTTAGAACTTTTAGGTGCCTGAGCTTTTTGACTGTTTGTGACTGGAACTCTGGAGGTACCTTAACATAGATGGTCCCCAGACTTAAAGCAAAAGGCATTAGAAACTTCTTTAAGAGCTGACCTTTTGGAATAGTTTTATTTATATGGAAAACCCTTGCTCACTACTGTTGGGCCTTTAAAGGAGAACTGAGCAGGAGCCTCCATATTGTCCAGAGGTCTCAGACACTACAGCTCAGCTTGTGGAAAAGCCCAGAGTGATGAAGCAATGATGCTCTTGTATTCCCCATCCTCAGGGAGGTGTGCATCCATGGTATTCAGACTAACTACAGCATTTGTGGATACTTGGTGTGAAACTGAAATAGTTACAGGGAAATTGAGACTGATTTTCAAAGTGTCATATCCCTGTCAAGTACTGAGGATCTTGGAAAGTAATGGAATTGTATTCAAATATTAATGTTATACTTACGTAGTCAACATGAGGGAAGCTTAAGTGGCTTTTTCTTGACTGAGCTGCGCCTGTAAGCACAGCGTAAGTATTTTCTGGGTTTACATAGTCTTTACTGTGGTGAAAAGTTACCAGGTTAATCTTCATACCTGGAGGAAACAGTTGAACCACCTCACTGAACATGAACTCAGCGGCCTTACCCGTTTGCACATGGAATTGGCTTTAGCAAGTTACAGATCTTACTTTTACAAATTAGGTATTCCTGGTTTTTTTTTAAATTACATCACTGCATTTGGATCATGATGTTCCATTTCCAGAAGCATCTGAGCCCTTTATTCTGGTATTTAAGGATCAAGATGGGTAGAAAAGGTGGTTAGGATAATTTTACACCTTTATAAAAGTAGTTAGGGACATAGTCACCATTCCAAGAATTGGAAGGTGATAATCTGTTACAGTACATAATAAAAATTAGAATCCGATTAAGAAGAGGAGAAAGGGAAGTGTATGGAGGGCAGAGGTTAACAAGGCTTTCTGAGGAGAGCTTGGTGCATCTCTCAGTCACCAGGGAAAAAGTAACAATGACTTCTTTAATACATGAAAGCACTTGTCAAAAGGAAAAAGCAGTAATCAAATACATTTACAAAACAAAGGGCTACATTCCAGTCTGGAAGCAAGGGAAAAGTTGACAGACCATGACTAAAAAAATTCCAGTGGGGATGTCTGATCCACTTTTAGAAAGGAGCACAGCTCTGTAGCATATGTGAGTTCTGTCTCAGAGATGCTTTAATGAAGACGTTGCCTGCTTCCCTTACTGAAAGGATGTGGCTTTCAGCTTGCATGGTAAACACTTAAACTGGATGCAACAATGTGCCTAGAAAAATGCTTTTTTTTTTTAGCCTTTATCCAACTGTAAGAAAGTTTTGAGTAATAGGGTTCTGTGAAGCAATTCCATGTGCCTGGAGAAATCAAGGTATTCATGAAAATGAAGAAGCACATATAATCATGCCAGTGGAATACAGCATAAGGAATATTTTAGTCTTGTGACTTCGAACACAAAATATGAAGGTATCTTTACATAGGTCACTGAATGATGCAGTGGGTTTTGTTTAAGAAAGCTTTCTCTGATCTCAGCAGTTATGCTGATCTTTTAAATACCACAGAAGGTTCACATGAAGTCTTCATTTCCCCCATTCTTCCACTCAAGTGATCTACAGTATGTGATGATGGAAAATGTCCTGTATTGGGTGATCAGCCTTCTCTTACTACAAACATGTTTTCATGTGTTTTCAGTCTTTGTTCTGACTGTGAAGCCCCTGAAGTGTGGCAGTGCTGCCTCCTGCTTTGCTGAGCAGAAAATGCTTCTGTGGGCCTGACATGCTGTGAGTGTTGAGTGCAGGACTGGCACCACACACTGCACACCCTCCTCTGGGCTCGCTCTGCACAGGGACAGACGAGGGCTGGGCAGCACAGCTTGAACCCATGAACCCAGGAGGGATTGGGGGTGTCTGCATGGAACCCCCCATTGCACGTGGGGCAGCCAAGGCTCTCTGGCAGCCCCACTGATGGGGAAACCTCCCAGGATGACAGCATGGCCATGCAGAAGCTTTAAAGGTGCAAGTTCAGTGCGCTGCAGAAACAGCCCTGACAGCCCAGGCAGCACTTGTGGGAAGGCAGGTGACTCAGCTGGCTGCACCTTCTGCTGAGGCAGCTGTGCGCAGGCAGCACTGGGGGTGGGACTCCTCATTGCCACTAAATCACAGCTCAGCCAGGTCCTGGCAGGAAGGAAGGACAGACAGCCCTTGGAGCAAGAAAATTTATTGAAAGTCAAGATGTAACCACTTTTCCCAAGACTCTTGGGATTTTTTTTTAATGGTAAGTAGTTTTATTTTCTTCCAAAGTACAGTTAAAATTTGTTGAAAGAAGGGAATTTCAGCCTTTCTGAAAATGATTACTCAAAATACTCTTTAACCAGGGGAATGTGTTTGCTACTGGTATGGTTTTAAGGTGCCTCAAAACTCAGGTGAGGAGAACTGTTGTAAACAATCACGGTTACCTTTACAACACTGTATTCAGACACTTTGCATTAATTCCATGGATTTCACAGAAAATAATGTTTTGCCTACCCAACCCTTTGAAAACCTGGCATTGCCTGTTAGATGTAGCAGTAGGAGCTGCTAGTTGGGATGAGTGAGACCCAAGCATGCTTTTCAACTCTTGGGGTTATGAATTCTGCAGTAAAGGTTGTTTATTTGCTTACTCTTCTGTAACAAAATCATTTGTCCTAAGGATTGTTCTCCTTTTTTTTTTTTTTTTTTTTTTTTTGTCCTCTTGTAGCTGGATTTGAAATAGCAACAACAACAAACCTTTTTTTAAACCTACCAAGTGCAAAGTGCCATAACAACTACTTAATCTTTGAAAAATACATAACTATTCATGATAAGACACAACTTCAATATGAATACAGATAATTAAGCTCAATTCAATGTTCTTTACATTGTGCTCTGCTGTCTCCAAACTCTGCTTTTGAGAGATGAGTGACAAAAAGGTGTTCTGAAGACTTTCTGTCCTGTGTAATTCAGTTTCCAGCTGAAAGCAGGAAAGCTGAGGCAGCTCTCCTGATTTAGTCTCAGAGTTGGTGTGATTTTCCTGGAGTCAGCACTTCACATTATCACCAGTTCTTGGGAGTTGAGAGTCAAATTACCTTCTCTCCTCAGTGAGGCTGAGGTGTAGCTTCAGTGGATGCAAAGCACTTCTATCTTTAACTGTATGCTTGAAACAACAAATTTATATTCTTACATAAATCTAGACTATTAAATATTGGTGAGCAGGGACACAAGGGGCATGGGCCATCCCATCAGCACTGGCTGGAGTGGGAGGACTCCTGGATCCTGGAGTGAGGCTCTAACTGGGCATCCCTTATCTCCACTGTTTAGGTGAGGGATGCACCTCTGGTTTTCCAGTGGGCTAACAGTTATTAGCAGTGAAATAAAGAGTAGAGCCAAGTCAATCATGCCACATGCCAAATTGCTTTTTTAGAACTAGGAAGAAAATGACACCTTCAGATTCTGGTCCCAAGCAAAATACAGCAACAGTTATGGATGGAAAGTAGAAGTTCCTAAAGGCTTTGGGGGTTCACTCTGCCAGCCCCATGCAGTTTTGCTTGGCCTCTCAGGAACCCACATTTCTGGAACACCCAAGGTTCCTGTAGCAAACAAGGCAGTTTTAGATATCTTTGAAGAACTTTCTGGTAGAGTTGTTCTGCAGACTTTTTTTTTTTTTTTTTTTTTTTTTTTTGAGAAAAATAATTTTTTCCAGAAACATTTTAAGGTCACTGCTCAGATGGTTGTTTTGCCCTCGTGGCAAGGCCTCCAGATGTTACCAGACTGTGGTGGCTGAAGGTAGCCTTGAAGGAGGCTGAAACAGGTTCCCCCTAACTCAGCTACCTGATACAAATCTGGAATGCTATAATTCATTGCAGACCCATGACTTTGTGTAGCTCCTGACTGGGAGGAAGAGGGTAAAAAGAAAAGGTTTCAAGGACAGAACTTCAAATATCTCATGCCCTGGATTACATGTCTGAGGCTTGTCTTGAAGAGGGATTGAAAAATAGTATTTTCAATCACAGACTACCTTCTGTTTGTCTTGTTCTTTCTTAGGGTTGAGTGTGTTTTATGGTGGTTTCTTTCTTCCTACAGATGTGCTTCTCTGAAGCAACTTGGCAAATTATTTCTGTTGACCAGACATTTCTTCTTGCCTGGCAGGAAACATCAGTTTGAGGGGAGAAATTACTTCTTTACTGTTTGTTTGCTTTATGGTCTTTCTTCTCCTTGCTTTTAATCCTGGTCCCTTGTATAAACTGTACTGTAGTGCTTTAAAGTTGGAGCATTTCATCAGGAATCAACATATTTTGGTGAGTAAAGTGGTATCTGTACTGAAGCATCCACTGGTGGTGCCATTAGCTGTAGATGAGTGTGCCAGGCACATAAAATGTGAATATCATCCACCTGAGCTGCCATCCCAGCAGGCCATCCCAGACAGGCTGGTGTGGACCCCAAGTGACCTGTAGGACAGACACATCAGCTTGCCAGTGTGTAAATTTGCAAAGCGAAGTCCCTACTGCTGAATTTTTTAGGTTCCTTAAAAAGGAAAGAATTGCATAAGTCAAGGTAGAATATATCCTTATTCTTATATTAACGTCCAATTTAATTCCATTAGGGGGGGTTTTTTTGGGTGTTTTTTTTTTTTTTTTTTTTTAATATCTGAATTTGATTGTTTTATTTCTTTATGTTTCAAAAGTAACACTTGGAAATGTTTTCCTCTGATGCTTTCTGCTGCTGTGTAGCCACAGAAGGAAGTGAGAGGAAGACTGATCCCCAACCTTGTGCTACAGAGCCAAGCGCTTGCCCAATGCACTGAGAGTTTTTAAGAGGCTCGTTGCAGCTTAACCTTCTGGGACAGGGTATTTAAGCTGTTTTGCTGCTAATGCTAAGCCATTTAGCATCAGCACGTCTAATTCCACTCCTACTGCCAAACAAACTGGAGAACCCTTCTAGGTCAGTGAGGTTGTCTCTGGATTGCCAGCAAGTGGCATTTCATGAATGAGATTTTTCTGGCCCAGGGATGTTCCTGGGGTGGCCAAAGGGGATTCCAGTAAGCTTTGTAAAGGAAACACTGAACTTGAGCGCAGCATCTTTGTGTGGTTTCAGACCTGGCCATTTTTCTTTATGCGGCTTCACATTCCGTTCCAGGTAGAGGAAGGTTAACTCCTCAGTGCTTGCGGCTGAGCTCTCACCCAAGAGAAGTCAGGCATTGCAGTGTGGCTCCAGACCATTCACCTCCAGGGGCTCACCATGCCTGGTGTGGAGGAGCAGTGACCATGGAGGGGTGACAGGCTCTTGCACTAGAGCAGAAAATTACTGAAGCAAGGTGCCTGCCCTGTAACAGGGAAACAGAAGTGCAGGAGGGTCTAAGGCAGCAAACATCAGCAATGAGCAAGTTCCTTCTCCAAAATGAAGCAGGTCCAGCATAGCTTGACTTGCCAAGGAAAGAGGATGAATTTTACTTCCTGCTGACCATCAGTAGTATGAAAGAATTCTAACATTTACATAGCAAATTTTGTAGACTATCCATCTTTACTCAGTCTATTTTTGTAGTGCTTGAAATTCATTGTGTGCTGTAGCCCCAGCAAAACAGCAGGTTGCACAGCTGGGCTATAGAAACAGTTTATAAGTTGTGGGAAGTAAGTCTGTGGTGTTAAGTATTCTGAAAGATAAATAGTTATTTTCCAAAGAATGCAAACAGGCACTTTGGTGAGGTGAGCAAAGAAAATGCTGATGGCAAGACTAAAACAAAAGGAAGTAAGAAGACGTGCTGAGAGAGATAGGGAAGTGAGGCAGCAAAAATTCAACCTCAAAGCACATAAGAGATTACACAACCCAACTTCCAAGCCAGCCCTCAGAGCTGGGACCATTCGAGTAGCACATGCAGTGGGACTTTCATGTTGTAGGACTGGCAGGTGTTTCACAAGCTGCTCACACATAGACTTGACACATGAGAATTTTTAGACAGAAAGCAACCTAGAAAAATGATCTAGACTTAAAGCAAAATGAGATCAGGTTGATTAAATGTGACCTTCAAAAGCACGGTTAGATTTCTGCCTTTTTTTCCCCACCTTTTTCTAAATTAAAAATTTACCTGTTAATCATATATCAGACCTATGTTACTGGCAAAACTGATGAGATGTTGATGAAAATCTGGTTTTGGTTGTACTGCTATCCACAGTAGAAATTCAGGTCACAATTAAGGTCCTAGAGGAACCAGTAAAATGACATCATCATTGGAGTGAAGATTCCCAGTGTTGCACACATAAGAGTTTTAAAGGAGTGCCTAATTGATTTTGAGTTTTCTTAGCTAAAAAACCTGCCAGTGCCTGGTGGGTGCTGGGGCATGTCATCACAGACTCAACAGTTTCTCCTTTTCCGTAACTGCAGGAGCACAAAATTATTATCCTGAGGGGTTGGTCAGCTAGGGGAGTTCTGCTTCAGCGAGTGTTTCAGTGGTACAATGCATATCAGGAACAGTTCTTCCCTACTCTGGAACCTGCTGTATACACAAGGCCCAAGGTTTTGAATAAGCTTGCAAAGGAAAATTAAAATTGGGCTTGACATTCCCAATTGCAGCCTGCCCAAGCCAAGGACAATCTCCAGCCATCATGTGGAGCTACCTGCCTGCTGCCCACCCAGCTGCCTTCCCTGGCTCCTGCTGTCAGGAGCAGCTGCCCTGGCAGACAAACTGCCTAAGGAAGCCCTGGGGCTTCTCAGCAGTGTTCAGCAGATTGGGAGAGAGGTGAGGGGTTAGGAAAGCAGGTGGTGATGGATTTTTAAGAGGGGGAAGAAAACAGTTCTAATGGTTGGGGTGCAGTGGGCAGTGTTCCTACAGTGGGATAAGCATAACAATAGCAGGGGAAAAAACCTCCAAAGTCCCTTATTAAACACTTTTATAGTACCTCATGTTCTAAACCCCTGGAAATATAAATGATGGATCCAGGGTGCTTTCTAGTCAAACTGCACTTAATTAGGGAAACCCCTGGAAGTCAAATGAAAAGCCAAAATTGACACCTAGATGGCCATTTGGTGGTGACAGAAAATGTATATGGGAAGGGTGGCTTCCAGTCATCCCCCAGATGAAGTCAGATGAGTTCACAGCCTCCGAGACTGTGCCCCATACCTCTGAAGAGCAACACTGATTCATGAGTCACTTCTCCTTTATCCTATAACACCTTGGGATTGATAACAAAGGGAAGAGAAAAAGAACTTGCTGGGCTGGTTTTAGCCTAGTAGTTGACTTTAAAAGGAACTTTACTGTAAAAACTTTAGACTAAAAAAGATCTGAATTTTCTGTCTCTGGAATTCAATATTTTTCTTCTTTTCTCTTTCATCAAATGGATGAAAGGTGGCAAATTACTGAATTGCCTGTTCACTGGTAATTCTGTATATATGGTATTTTGTTGCAAAAGGATGAGGAATCTTCTTCCCCAAAGAAGTTCAAGAGCTCATTCTCTTGGTTCTTCTCCTGAAGTAGTTGTGCTGCTTCTCACCTGGAGCAATGTGTGTGCTGAGCACCCGCTGCTGACCACAGGAGAGCCCCACGGCTGCACCCCCAGCTGTGCCTCACTTCCCTGAAACACGGAGCAAATTCCAGCAAAGCCATGAAGTTCCCCCCCAGCAGGAGGCACGGTGGATGCCTGAGGCAGTTGTGCAGCTTAGCCAGTTAGTGCATTGTGGTCATTAATGGCTGGGACATGAACATCACAGTGTGAATGGCAAGTCAGCCAGGGAGGGGAGAGCCAGTCCTGAGCCGTCAGGAAAGCAGAAGGGCAGGGCCATCACTGTCAGCACTGATGCAGTATTCCAGACTGGTCCCCCAGGAATTCAGTTCCTCCTCCACTGGGGATCCAGACAAAGCCCAAGGAGCTGGATGGATTTCCTGCAGGCCTCCCGTGCTGACTGCAGGGGACACAGCTCACCCACGGAAGGCCAGCTCTGTGCTGCAGTCACACCCAGTCACTGCTGCTCTCTGTTTTCTGGGATGATAATAGGAAATTACATTTTCTTGGAATCATAATGAGGAAGCCTAAACTCTTCTCTGCCCTTAAAACCTGTCCTTAAAGGTCACACTGAGACATTGGCAGAGAAATTCAATGTGGCTGCCTTGCTCCTGCTCCTATTCCCTGGCTGAAGAATGGAATTCTGTCTGCAGGGCTGCAAAGTTTGACTTAAGCTCATGTAAGAGATCTTTTTAATTGAAATGTTCAATTACAGCATTTATTATTCAAACAAGGAACTTCAAGATGCAACTAAAACTTTTACAAAAGCACAGATACCTTTGAGGGTGTGTAAGCTGAATTTGGAACAGACTCCATGTCACATGTGGAGCACAAGCTACATCACACTCTCCCTAACAAGGTTCCTGGAATAAATTAAAGAATCAGTTAAGAATCCTTCATGATGAAATGAAATGTCCAGGAGATGAGCCAGATGACCTTCTCTTGATTCAAGAAATGTCTATTACACTCTGATGATACATTTTATTTTTACTTGCAAGTCCTGCAGAATTGACTCTGATACTGGTTTTCTTTGTGACAAGATCCTCTTTAATTATGTCTTTTCTTCTTTTCTATCATGTGGCATGTGCTAAGGCTTCCAGTTGTGTCATAGACTGAAACCCCTTCTTATAAGACCATATGCATCTGACAATAAAACACAAAAACCACCAAAATAACAAATCAAGAAGTTATCAGACTCCCTAATGCAATTTATGGTGTGTTACAGCAAGAAATAAAATCTACACTTCAAAAAAAAGAAAATGTTGCTTATGTTGTTGATAAAAAACCAAGTATTTTTGTAGTTACTTAAGAGCTACTGTTGAAAGGATTTGACACCCACCTTCAGCTGCCTCTCTGAGGAGAGCCTGGGGATGCTGTGCATAAGTCTGACTATTTTGTGGCTGAGGAAGAAGCACTGAGAAAAGGGTGTGTTGTTTCTCAGAATTCTCAGAAGATGCAGAATTATCTGAGAGAAGAGGAAAACCTCTCAAGAAATGTTTCTGCTGTTGATAATGGTAGCAAATGATGTGCTGGGCTCTACAGGGCATAGCAAACACATACCCTGGGGGTTTGTGCTCTCAGCTGTTGTTCAGTGCATCTGCAGAATTCCTCCAGAGGCTGAACACAGTGCTGAGGTTCATTTCTCTGTCCATTATTGCCTGGCAGCTCCATCTGCTGTGTAACCTCAGTGGAGAAATGTCCAGAGACTTAAGTACTAAAGCCTTGGTGCCTGTAAATGAGCACTGTTGGCAGTTCAAACTGCAATTTCATTTTCTGTATTCAATAAAGAATTCTAGCTCTTCTGGTAGAGCAGCAATATGTTTTCTGTCCAGAACACCCAAAATCTTTCTTTTTGCCTTGCTTATAGGACAGCATCATTATCTGTCTCGTGGCAGCACGTGGCTGGTGTGGCAGGTCATGGGCTAGAAAGATGTCAGGCTCCACATCCAGCCTAATGGAGCAGTTTTGAGCTCAAAGACCCCTGGACAGTATTCCTCAGCATCGAACCATAGAAGAGGCCATGGTGCTGAACTGTAAAGCATCTAACCTTTGGGCTTGGTACTGCAGATGGAGAGGGCAGAGCAGCAGCGTCCCCTCCACCTGTCTCCAGGAGCAAGCTTCAACCTGCAGGGTCATGGTAATCCCTGTGGCCCTCTCTAAAGCCACCAGAAAAGAATGGATCCCTCTACATGGGGCTGTATGTAACAGGCACAGGCATCTCCTGGAGATGCCCTTCCCTCTCCAGGGGAGATGGAGTGATGGGCAAGTGGAGCCATGTTTTTGATGGCTGAAGTCAGAGGAGCTGCCCCGCTGCATCTTGCTCGTGCCTGCTCCGTTTTGTGTGTGCAGCCTTGCCCACTGGCCTTGCCCCCTGGTGCCAGGCTCGCCGTGATTCAGGTCCCGGTGCTGGGAGCAGCTGGGCAGTGCTCCGGAGCTGGTGTGCGCGAGGCGCTCCCGAAGGGCACCCTCTGCGGGGCTGGAGACAGCCATCCGAGGAGCAGCGAGATTCTTAACGCTGTTGTTTCTATAACAAATTCCCTCGCTTCCAAGCAGTAGGAAAGCAACTCCTGCAAAATGCTTCAGGTTTCTTTCACTTCTGTGCTTCTGTGGCTGAAGCAGGAGGGCAGCGGAGCCACCCCTTGACAGGGTTGGTGCCTGCAGTGACCCTTGTGCCTACAGACACCCCAGGGCCTCAAGAAGCTGTTTCTTGCCAAAATCACAATCTCTAGATAAACAGAGGAGCTGTGCAGACAATAAACCTTTGATTCAACCTGTCATACATGCAAATCCAAATGCTGCTGAGAGTAAGTATACAAGCAGAAAAAGCATTCAGAAGCCTGCAAATGGGACCTGGACACATTTTTCTCATTAATTCAAAGCTGTCTGCAGCATGTTGGTGCTACCTGCATGGAGTGGTGCTTGCCAGGACACTGACCCCTCCTCTCCCCTGCAAAATGAAGGAAAGGAGCCCTGGCTGTTCCTGAAATCAGCACAGGCCCTGCTGTTGTCCTTCAGAGAAACTGTATTGGAAGCTCAACAGGGCAGAAAGCATGTGCTGCAAATGGAGAGCAAAAGCATCATGGCAAAAGTTGTAGTTGACATGGCAGGGTAAGATTTTCAGTCCTGCTGTTCCTTTCCCCGGAGGACTGCGCTATCCTCTGCATCTCTTTGTGTGGTTTCACAATCAGAAACTGATGCAGTTGAAATCCAAGCTGTATTTTCTATGGTGAGGTCCCTGATTGTGAGGGCATGAGGCAGAGCATCGGCACCAGGACTGAGGGACCCCCTTTGTGATCACAGCCCTGCATGCAGAGCCTGATCCTGCAAACTTGCATCAGCCACATGCAGTACTCGGCTGCTCCATCCCGTGGAGCAAAGCTGTAATTTGTGTGAGCATTTATGATCTAAGCCAGACTGATTCATCCATGAGCCACTCCTGTGTGAACCAGAGGTCACTCGCTGCTGGATCCTGTCCTGCACACACTCCACTTCTGTGTAAGATATAAATCAAGGCTAAAAATGTTTACAGTTTATTTCTATTCCTGAAAAGAAACTAGGTTAGGCAATAAAAAAGCACTTTGCTTCATCATTTTTTCCCAAAAGGAAAGAGGAAGGTGAACTTTCTGTTTATAAAAAATATATATTGAAGGATTTTCATAAGAGAGTTTATCTCATCCTCATGTTGTGTTGTTGCTTAATGAAAACAACATGCTGGTGAGATCTCTTAACATTTGCTGCAGGGTTATGATTTTGGGGGCATGCTGCAGTAACCAGCATGAGCTGGAGACAGAAGCCCTGGAAGGTTTGTAGGGAAGCAACCTCTATATTGTACATTCAGGTACATTCAGACCAAGTTTAGATAGTAAATGTTGAGCACAGCACCTCTTGGTGCATTTTCACGTGATTGTGTCTCCACGACACATAGCCAGGATCCTGGGTGATAAACTGAATTTTACAGTGTTTGCCATCTCCTACCAGCTCAGTTGCAGGAAAGGGGATGGGAAAGGGAGAGTGGGGGATTAATTTGACTTCCATTGCCCTTTGCAACACTTCACCCACCACACTGAGGTGGCCAGACTCCATCACCTCTTCCAGAAACAACACAGGATTGTTCCCACCTGCCCTCATCAAAAACCAAAACTCTGGCATTGCCTGCAAGTGAGGGGGTTGCTGCTTGTCGAGATGAACCATGGTAACTGAAAAGAAGGTAGTCTCTAGGGGTTCTTAATATTCCTAAATTCCTGAAGTACATGTGCAGTAAGATAAAAAAAGCCTAATTCATTTTGCATTTGAATTAGTCCTTTGGTGAAGAACTTTCATTTCACGATCAAGAAGACTGGCAACGGCTGCTGAATCAATGTCAGTATGGCAAAAATTTAGTGGCACCTCTCACCTGAGATCAAGACAGTCTGAGAAACTGCCTTTGAAAACACACAGCTGGAGGGAAAGGTACAATCCAGACATTGCTTTTCATGCTTTATAAACATGATGACACAGCAGCTTCAGCAGCTGATGTCAGGATTGCAGCTGCTTGGCCAATGCTGTGCTGAGCCGCTGACCCTGGGCAAGAGCCCCTGTCCTGAGCGGTGCCCGTGGGAGGCACGAGCAGGGGCCACTCTGCTGTCCGGCTGTTTGCATGGCAGAAGTGAATGTCCCAGCTCCTGCAGCCCCTCTGCTCCTCTCTCCAGCTGTCAGCCACCAGAGCCCCTGTGAGACACCGCTGGATGCGGAGGCCCTGGGAGCTGCCAAGAGCGTCCTGCAGCGGGAGAGCAGCAGTTGCCTTCCCAGGCTGAGGTTTGCTGAAATGGACACGCTTATGTTGGAGTTAAATCCCAGGCTTTGGGGTGTTAGCAATAATTTACACTGCTGAAAAGAGACCATGAGATCATCTGAAGCTGTCTTTTGTGAGAGTTTAAAACTACAGTGTCTGGGATGTGATGAATACTGCTCACAAAGACTCAGGCGACCACCCAGGAGTTAATATGATTAAGATCATTTATTCCTTTTGTAATTCTAAGAAAGCTTTCAGGTTCATCAAGTGAGTGGCTTCTGTTCCTTTTATCCTGAGATGGGTACACCTACTACAGCTCGCTGTGTGTCACTTTAACAAAACACATTTTCTTAGCCTTATTTACATGAAAAAAAATCCAGATTATTATAAACATTTCCATTCACATCAAAAGCATTTTTATTTTGCAAGCATTTCTTTGTTATTTCCTTTGCTACTGAATCACAGCTGCTGAGAGGGATGCTGGCATGTTGCTCAGCCTTCCCGCCCACCGCTGCTGAACCAGTGGGGTTTCCATTCCTGCACAGGGATGTCAGGTCTGCCACCAGTGGCCCAGGGACATGTGCATGCTCAGAATAACCCCTGCACCATCCAAGCTGAAAGCCTCAGCCCCAAGAGAGTCAGCAAGAGCTGCAGGATCCAATGTCCCAGAATTGTTCTGCCCAGGCTTTCCCATGCACGTGTGGATGACCACCCCTCCTGCCCCACCGCGAGCATTGACGACCAGAGGTGAGAGACAGACAACAAGGTCTCAGCAGGGAGCCAGGAGGAGAAGCAAGAGCCTGGAGCAGCCAGCCCTGCTGACCCGCAGCTCCTGTGTCCGCGGGGCACTGCAGGCCCTGGCAGACACAGCACTGAGCTGTACTGCTGGCACAGGGCCTGACGTCTGGAGAAACAGAGGAGACCAGGAACTCCTTTTCAAGGTGTCCAGGTCAGCTCTGGGAAGAACAGGGCAATGTGGCTGCTGGCATGAACACGCACTGCAGAGCTGAGCTGTTCCTGTGAGCCAGCACACGGCCATGGCACACGGGCACAGGTGCCACACAGCAGAGTGGCACCTGGCTTTGCAGGGTGATTCCACAGCTCACTGTGGGGTATCTTCTGGGCCCCTCTTTCTAATTCTGCTGATAGCATACTTGTTCTCAGTTGTCTCTCTGTGCAGACCCTGCAGTCAGTCACACGAGATGTTACATAAATCAGTTTCTAATTTCTTCAGAGACTGAAATACCAGGCGGCCCCCGGAATGGCTCAGCTAAAGAACCAGACCTGGCGGGGGTGAGAGGAGGGGACAAGAAACCCCCCGCAAGCCCAGCAGAGTGTGGGATGCAGGCAGCAATGGCTGCTAAGCTGAGAACAGGGTTTGCATCTGCCCAGCAGAAGGAAAACTTAACCCATCCAGCGTGTTTTCAGCACAGCTGTGAGCCTGCAAGCACCGGGCAGCCCGGGCGGTGCCCAGCTGCTCCCTGCACCAGTGCACCACTCTCCTCCCCCATGCCCAGTAAAGATTCTTTGGTTCTCACTGCAGTGACCACATAAACTTCTCAGTCCTTCAGGTCCAAGCAAGGTAAGCAGGCTGCAACCTGCCTGGGCAGAGGTGATGCCACCACCTGGGGAGGAGCAGCCCCAGGCACCAGTGCAAGCTGGGGTCAGATGGCTGAGAAGCACAGGGCTGGTCACAGCAGTCTTCTGCACTCCTTCATTCCTTCAGTCTTAAGTAATTTGTTTTATAAATGCATTGGTTTCTCAGCCCATGCCCTCAGCAGTTTGCTATTGCTGTGCACTGCAGTGCTAAGCCATGGCCTCTGGCAGGAGCCTGCTCCCAGCCAGCATGGGCTGTCAGCGTGGTGGGGCCTCGGGGCTGGGAGACCCAGCCTGTACCTGTGCAGGTGAAAGAAACCCCACTGGGGCACTGGGGATGCAGGATGGCGAGGGCTCTGCAGCCCAGAGAAGCTGAGCTAAAGTCTTTTGGATGGCAGTTCCTCACTGCTGGAGGTCATCCCCTCGTGCTTGGAGCCCCTGATGTCCTCATCCCTGCCAGGTTTGTGCATGGTCTCAGTAGTAGGATGGGGAAGTTTTGCCAGAGGTCCCATCCAACCCACACAGCCCTGTGACAGCCTGCCAAGGGCTCTCCTGCGTGTCTGCAGCATCAGAGACTGGCTAATAACTGAGTAATCATACAAGCTAATTACAGAGTTACTTTTGCCCACTACAATAATGTGCTACCTCATAATTAAAAATAAAGAGAATGGCAATCCTAATTATTAGGCTTTCATTAGGCCGACAGAGAGATATATGGCACTGCAAGGACTGTTCTTGTGACCTGCTCTCAGTCCCCACCCACTCCTGCCCATGACATTCCTGGGGAAGCCCAGAGCAATTTCTCCCACTGAAAGCAGAGGGTGAGTAATGCATCTCCATGCAGACCTCACCAAATGCCACATAGATTGGGGGATCAAGAGGAATCTGCCCTTGAGCATTCCTCAAACTTCAATGCCTGCTCATTGGCCACCTTAGCAGCTCACACACTGCAGTTTTAACATAACCATAAATTATACCATGTTTCATGTCTTCACATCCACATGGAAAATAATCACAGTGTGGTGTGTCTTTGTGCTTAAAGTACTGCAGCAAATACCCTGGGTTGTTCTTTCCAGCTTTCCTGAGCAGCCTTACCCCTGGTATGCTGGGGAAGGAAGAGCTGTGTGGGGCTGTCTCAGGCTGCCTCTGCCTAAGTGCCAGGTACTGGCAACTTCCCTGGAGGTAGGAGGGCTTACAAGCCTAGCAGTTTTAAGTCTTGCCTCCACTAATAATTAAGTGACAAAATATTGTGTTATGAAAAAGTTAGCAGTTCAGCACTGTTTGTAAGGCAGCACGGAAGAGATACCAGGTTATTCTCATTCAACAAATGCTGAACTCACATTAAGATGCCCCCACTGCAGCAAAGACACTTTCACAAGGTCTGTCTTTACCTTTCCCTTGCAAGATATGACTTTAGCCAAAGACTTGAAGGCTTCAGGTGTAAGCTGTGAGCTGAGGGAGTGCTGCTGCAGTCAGAGCTTGGGGTGTGAAGGACCCTCAGTCTGGGCAGACAGTGGATTTTCCCATATTCCTTGATGAGCCTCTTCAGGTGTGCATGCAGGTCCCATTCACCCAAGCAGGCAGCACTTCCCACCAGCAATGCCTTCAATTTCAACTGGACCAAACACAGCAGAGCTGAAGAGCTGAAGAGAAGTGTGTCCCAGCCCTGGGTCTGTAACAAAGTGAATCTGACACCACCTCAACAGACAGGGCCAGACCTGCAGAGGCAACTCTGCTTTTTGGGGGCTGGGCTGAGCCCCTGAGGTTAGAGCAGCCCCATGGTTTTGCACTGCAGCCAAGCAGCCCTGGGGTCTGTTTGCCACACGACACTGAAAACAGCCAAGCAAACCTGAAGCTGCTGCAGCACTGCCTTTGCCACTGTGCAGGCTGGAATGCTGAAAAAGAGGAAGCAAAGTGATGAAGTGTAAATGTCTGAGAACCAGGGAGAGCTGAGATAAGGTATGTTCCCAAGGCAGCCCTGTAAGCCAGCGCCCTGTGGGGTGACTGTGCTTCACTGACCCTGGCCCCCTGCACCTGGGCCCTATTCCTTCCTGCCCAAGGCCAACCCTGCCCAGCCCTGATGGTTTTGTGCTTGCTGTCTACTCAGAAGCAGCCAGGAACAGCTTACTCCATGTGTCTGAGGCCCTGACTGAGGGACACCCTGACCTGCACACTCTGTGCTCTGGTACTCAGAGCACATGGATATGTTACCTGAGCCAGCTTTCCTTTCCTTCCTTGTTAATCAGTGCTAATTGATTGATTTGTCCTCCCTCCCCTCACATTTGGAAGAAGAGAGGCAGCATTACTCTTGATGGAGCACACGTGTTTGCTTTCAGAAAGCCACCAGCATCCCTTTGAACATAGCCAGGTACGTTACCCAGCATATGAAAATCATCATGTAAGAGAGATGGAGAGTTGCCACGTGCCTGCCCATCACTCCAGCACCTCTGCTTGGAGCAGGACCAACAGCAAGGTGCCCACGTGCTGCTCAGGGTGTGATGCCCAAGTGCTGTCAGGAGCCCTGAGCCCTCTTCCCCTCGCGCCACACTGAGACTTCTCCCAGTGCATTTAGCACTTACCATCTGGACCAGCTTTTTCCATTGTCCTTCAGCTGGGGATGCAAGAGACTGGGAGCACAAAAATGGTATGGGGACTTGGTGTTTCTACCAGGGGCTGGAGGTAGCACTGGGGAGATGAGCAGGCATGCAGCTACCCCAGGGAACAGGGCAGGGCGGGCTGGAGGGGCTTGTGGAAGGAAGCAGTGGTTTTCATCAGCAGCAGGAGGGGAAATCCAGCAAGACAGCTGCTTCGTCAGTGCTGGAGCCTCCCAGGGGCCACATCTCGCTGGAAAAGGAGCTCATGTGCTGGAATAGTAAAAAATTGACTCTGGGGTTATACAGTCACTGGCCACAAGCCGGTGGTGGAGTTATGAGCATGAACACGGTGATTTCCCAGCACCCACAGCACAGTGTCTGGAGGACAGGCTGTCTTTGCTCCCACACACCTCCTTCCCTCTCATCCCCAGCAGTGTGATGGTACAGGGGACACGCACTCGGTGGCCTCTGAAGGGCAGCTGCAGCCAGCCAGGAGCCCTGTGCTGAGCTTTTCTCACCACAGGAGGGGAAATGCCAGCCTCTCCTTCGCCCCAGCCCAGCCCGGGCCCAGGGGTGCCCTGCAAGCTCTGCCAGCCTGCAGAGACAGGGGCTGTGCTCTGGGGACATGCCTTGGGGACATGCCTGGGGAACATGTCTCAGGGGAGGGACCATGGGCTGGTGGGAGCAGGCTGAGGTTTTTGATTCAGTTATTCCTAAACAACTGGGAGCAATCTTGGACATTCCTTCAGGGCACCGCATGGTTTAGAGGAGAAGCTGTCCTCAAGAGTAATAATTTTGCACATTTTAACACAGAAAGAAGAGCAGCCCCCCACCCTGTGCCACAAGAAAGAGGGTGGCAGGAGACCCAAGAGATGGCAGGAGACCCAAGAGATGTAAGCTTCCCCTGGGCAGAGGGGCAGTGCTGCCAGGAAAATGAAGTGAGTTTAAAAGCCTGGTGTCATTTTCCTTTCTCCATGAAGGCTGCAGAACATGGCCATTTGGAGATCAGCAAAAGGACATCAGCATTTAAAGGCAACCTTTCCTGTTCTGCTTTTACCTTCTTTCTAAAACCTCTAAAGGGTGTGAAGCAACAGGAAGGAAGCCAGAGGAGCAGTAAAGGCAGCGAGATCTGTGTGCCATTGATTCATTGCTCACAGAATGGGGATAACAATCTACTGTGAAAAAAGTGGAGGCTGAAGGAGAGCTCAAGAAAGGAGTAATCAGCTTTTTTAAAAAAATAAATAAGCCTCTCTGGATTGCTATGGTCACCTGCATGCAAGACATCACAGGGCAACAAGTTAGGAGAGGCAGCTTACCTAAATTCCCTTTTTTGTTACACACCCTAAATGTGGCTTTCCACCCCATGTTGTTTTGGGGTGACAAGCTGCCCAGGTCTGCAGGGAGAATTCTGCCACTGCTGGGAGAAATGTCCTCTCAGGATACATACTTGCAACCATCAGCTTGAATTCAGCCTGTCAAATAGACATAGGTTGGATTCAAGCTGGAGTAATGGTTGTACAGGTGAAATAAAAGAGGTGTCCAGACCCACACAGCTTGAACTTCAGGGGGAGCAGAGCCCATCCTCCCATATTCAGTCCTGAGATACAGTGAAGCAGAAACCAGCAGCAAATTTTGGGCATGAATCAGATATTTACAGAGACATATGCAATTTTTGAGATCCCAGCTTCCGGATCAAGCTTCCGTGTAAATTATAGCTCTGCTTTTCAAAAGACAAGGTAGGGAGTGTTAATTAGCCAAAAAGGTCTTGCTCCAGTCTTTTGTAAATGGTGTTATAGGGCTATAATTTTCCATTCAGCTCTCCAGGCCAGCTCTTGCAGATAGGATCTCATTCCCTTCTGGATTGTTACTGGATTTCAGAGAAATGTTTCAAATCTTGTTGCTGTCAGAGAAACTAATAACTGTAGACTATATGGCAGGCTCTGCCATATAGCACATGAAGCACTCCAACCTTGGTCCAGCAAAGGGACAAAAAAAGCACACAAACATTCCCACAGAAGTCAGTGTAAGGAGCCAGTAACCTCTGGATCAGTCCAGCAACAGTGCATGAAGGAGGAGCCATCAAGTGGCAAATACTGCCATCTCTGGATATGGTCCTTCAGAGGGATGAAGTGGCGAGTCATGGTCAGGTTCCAGCCTCTACACCTCTGCTCTCTGACACTGGATTTCACTGAAAACATTTTAAGTTTCTCCAACATGGGCCTCACCCTCCTTGTTTATAGAAATTCATGAGGCATTTAATTTTTAAAAAATTAGCTTCTTATTAAAGTAAGGAAACCATGACAAAGCAAGATACATCAGTGGTAAAAACAAATACTTGCTTGTAAAAACAAGCTTGCCTAGCAGAACTGCTATCCTATTATCTCATCCACATGGCACAGCCAGGGGAAATTATAAATAGCAGCAGCGGTAGTGCCTGGGAGTTGCATCCTGGCACCAGTGCCTCTGGCCACCTCCTTCAGCCTCCCAGTGGTTGACAGGGACATGGAGGGCAGGGCACAGCCTGAAAATCCCTGTCAGCCCTCTGCCCCCTGCTCGGGCAGGGCAGGCCCCAGGCTCACGGGGGATGCAGCAGCAGGCTACACCTACCTGTTCCTGGTCAAAACAGCAGTGGAGAACAAGGGTCTCCTGAGAAACACCGATTTCCCTGGTGCAATAGCTGAAAAGCACAGAGGAAGAGATGGAGAAAGTAACTGTTTTTAACTGATTGACCTGACACTTGAGATAATGGTATATAAATGTAGCCTCAGGGTGACCATCCCTGTTCACAGCAGGGAGAAAGCCTCTGTGCCACTACTATGATAGTGGACTAAAGAATGGTAGGAAGGGAGCCAGGAGAGCCTCTGTGGGCTGGCTTACACATTTTTTCAAAGATGTTGAGAGACATGGATGTACATGAGCACTTGATTGCAAGACCCTCATAATAAGGGACAAACACAGATCCAGACCCAGCCCAGTACTCTTGAGTGAGTCCCACTTTTTTTTGGGTTTCAGACTAGCACACTTCACTGGCAGCATGAAGAGCACAATAGTCACAATTGATGGCTCAGCTGATGGACAGCAGTTTGGTAGCTTTGGTAATCTGAAATGTGTTACCTTGTGTAGGGTCAAGCCCAGCTCAGCATATGGAAATCTCATATATTTGAAGATGTTCCTGTCTGTGGCAGCAGGGGTGGACAAGATGATTATAAGAGGTTCCTTCTAACACAACCTATTCTATGATTCTAACTTGCTAACTTGACTGCTTCAAATCCTGTGTCCCCAGCCTAAGATCTGTATTGAGTCAAGATACTCACTCCTGGCTCCACAACCAAGCCAAACTTCATCTCCACCACCTATGTGAAGGTCATAAGGAGGAAGGTGTGACACCTACTGGTTTTCAGTCTGGGAATCATCCCCAGGCAGAGATTCAAAGCACAATCTAGTTCATGAGCAGCACATGGAGGCAGCATGTGTTCCAGCACCTTGATGAGCCATGGGGCATTCTGCACCAAATAAGACCAAGCTGGGACCCCTGCTCCCAGTTTGTCTTTCAGGCTGATTTCCTCAGTGACTGAGAAAATAATCCTGCAGAATCTCCACAATAACAATAGGAAATGCTTAAAAATCAGGCTGTGGCTTCAAACAACCTGTATGGTAGCTGCTTGCAGGAGAAGGACTGGGACACGTGAAACTGTGCCAGGCTCTTGAGAGATGGTGATTGATGTTCAGCAACCACAACCTGGCCACAAACTTCTGTGCCAGCAGAGAGTGGGGCAGCAACCAAGGGGCTTCAAATGGTCCAGATAGCTAGGGATCTGTCAGGAGGCTGAGTGAGAAACAACACAATAATTAAAAAAAAAAACAAAAAAAAACAAAAAAAAAAAAAAAAAAAAAAAAAAAAAAAAAAAAAAAAAAAAAAAAAAAAAAACTTAGAGAACAGAAAACTCTTGAATGGGACTCTTGTTCTGACCATCTTGCAAAGGGGGAAAAAGGGATGAAGAGAAGCAATCTGCAGGTGTATGTGGTGTGAGCAGTGCAGCAGGGGAAAGGGGAGCTGCAGAGTGCCTCTCCACCAGCAGCAGCCCTGGCAGTGAGAGCAGGGAGGGGATTACCCACAGGCAGCTGGTTCAGCTGGGTTCACTCCTCCCCACGGCTCCTCAGCTGGCACCAAGTACTTCCTGCAGGTTGCTCAGAGGTGCTTGGACACGGCCCAAATCTGTGCCCTGCCTGTACAATGTGCTGGCAGCCTGTTGTCTCAGCCAGGACTCAGCATTTCCAGGCCATCTCCTTCCCCCTGTTTTCTTCCCTCACGGCACAGCTGGGGACAGCAGTGTGGAAGGAGCACGGGAGCCTGCTTGGACTTGCTCTCTTTGGGTAACAGCAAACTCTTTCCTTCAGGGAAGGGAGTTGCATAAGCGATTGTGTATTCCTGCTGCTACAGTTTCTCACCATACAGCCCTGCTTCTGATAAGCCAAGCAATACATGTCAGGACTCCTGTTTGCTCCCTGGCAGTGGGAATTAGTGGTACATTCCTGCTATTAAAAATACTGGCTTTCACGTGGACCCAGCAATAAGAACAAAGATGGAAAGGGGATAGGCAGGAAAACTGAAGAGTGGAGATGAGTACCACGTACAAGTAATTGGACATTGGGTAAAGCATGGATGCAAATCCCTTTCCAGGAGAACAAAATACAGAAAAGAAAGTCTTTCATTTTGGTGCTCCAGTCCCAAACAGCCACCATTTGTCTACAGTGGCAGAAGGCTTCATCTATGAAGGTGGGGCAAACGTAAAATTATACAGAAAATCAGAAAAGCCAAAGCTAATTAGCAGCAGAATTTTCCTGTGGAGTGGTCTGTTTTGGGACACTCATGCCTTCCTGGGGTTGATCCTTCTGGAGCAGAATACAGGATTGTTTCCACTCTCAAAATGACAGAATTACTCAGGAAGTGAGAGTGCAGAGCTCTGCCGCTTCTCTTCCCCTGGCTAGCTGATGTTGAGAGTGGGGGGCAGCAGTTTTTCCCCCTGGAGCTCCATTGAATCCCAGCAACGAACCAATAAACTTCCAAGGAAGAAAAACAGTTTTAGGAAATGGGTAAAATTTGGAGAAATAGAAACTAGAAACTAGCTGACGACACTTCTGGGAAAAGGGTGGAGACAAAAGAAAAAACCAGCACCAAGGAAAACTACCAAATCACAAATCAAACCATAGACCTACTGATAAAACAAAAAGCACGATACAACACAGAGCCATGGGAAGCCAGCCCTGTTTTTCTGTTCCACATTCCTGTAGCCCAAGGGTAGCTGTGGATTCTTCCCAGAATCACAGAATGGGTAAGGTTGGAAGGCACCACTGGAGATCATCTAGTTCCACCTTCTGCACAAGCTGGGTCTCCAAAGCACATTACTCAGGATTGTGTCCAGGTAGCTTTTGAATCATTCCAGAAGGAGATTCCACAGGCCCTCTGGGCAGCCTATTCCAGTGCTTTGTCACCCTCACAGCAAGGAATTCCTCCTCATGTTCAGACAGAGCTTGCTGTGCACCAGTTTCTTCCTGCTGCCTCTTGTCCTATTGCTTGGCGCCACCAGGAAGAGCTTGGCTCCATCCTCTTGACACCCTCCCTTCAGGTACTTACAGACATTGATGAGGTCCCCTTCAGCCTCTCCTTTTCCAGGATAAACAGGCCTATCTGCCTCAGCCCTTCCTCAAAACAGAGGTGCTCCAAACCCCTAATCAATTGGACTAGATGATCTCCAGAGGCAACTTCTAACCTTAACCAACCCTGTGATTCTGTGAATCACCTCCATTACCCTCTGCTGGGCCCTCTCCAGTATTTCCTTTTCTTTCTTGAACTAGAAATCTCAGAACTGGACACAGCACTCCAGGTGAGGCCTCACCAGGGCTGAGCAGAGGGACAGGATCATCTCCCTCAATTTCCTTGCACCCTATCCTAATGCACTCCAGGATAAATTTGGTTGTCTTGGCCTCAAGGGCACTGCTGGCTCACGGACAGCTTGCTGTCCACCAGGACTCCCAGTGCAAAGACTTCCTCCTGGATTTGAGAAATTTTTGGGTAATAATCTGGCAACATCTTGTCTGTGGCCCAGGGAAGAAATTGAAGCTGTTAAGTCTGGGCTGCCCAGCCAGCTCTTAGGAAGATGGACAGGGAATTGCTTTTATGCAAAAGAGCTGAACAAGTGACAACTTGTTTTTGAAGACCAGTAACCTGGCTGCAGTGGCCCTATTGCAGGAAGCAGAGGCTGTTGTTAACCTTATTTTCACTCCATGGAAGCTGTGCTGCTGCCAGGTGAAGCTGGCTGCAACACTGGGGAGCACAGGGACTGCTGAACAACACCCAGCATGAACCCCACGGGGCAGTGATGTCAGAAAAGACATGGAGGAGTTGGAACTCCTCCATCCCTCCCTGCCCAGCCATGCTAGCTGGCATCAGTGCCCTTGGGCTTTGTTCTTTGCCAGCATGAGATGGAAGATGATTTTGGATCACGGTGCTCACTGTTTGCTACAGATCCCTTGAGAGTCTGCCAGTATGCTGTACCTGCTTATTCATGCCCATGCAGCATGTACCACAGGCAGAGAGCACAAAAACATCAGCAGCAGAGCTGAAAGGTGCAGCTGGATGAAACTGACTTGTTCTTACAGAGGAAAACACCTGGAAAAAAACCCTAGCCAACTAGAAGAAACCAGTCTATATCCATGAGTAAGTCAGATCCTTGTGATGATCAAAGTTATTTGGCTTTGCATTTTTGCCTCTCCAAATCCAAGTACACATTCCTCAAGACTTTCACACTCAAGATCACTGAAGTACCTGAACATCCCTGCTCTCAGCACTGGCACATCTGGCCTGTTGAAGGCCCTCACACCTCACATGCAATAGGCACAGTCCAGGCTGAGAGCAGCAGAAGAGGGCAGCAGCAGATTCCCATCAGAAGATCTGCGCTGGGATGCCCATCCCTTTGCTGGCTGGACAACCCCTCTGGTGCTGCATGCCCAGTTCAGTGCCATGTTTGGCAAAAGTACTGGGTGCCTCTGTGCACAAAGCACATCGCTTGTCTCAGGCTCTGGCACTCTGTAATAGCCAGAGGCATTTGCTGCTCTTCTGAGCTCTGGATTTATTTCAGTCTGCATTTCATAAAGGCAAGAGACTTGTATAATCCCAATGCCTGACTGCCTGTTTTCTTCCCCAGTATCCCTAGGTAACCTTGATCAAATTTGGCCAAGATGCCTCAAATACAGTGGTGGTCTGATAAATTTACTGATAATTGGTAGCTGGGCATAGAAGAAAGAGATAGCAGCAAGAGACAGCAGCAGCCCTGCCCATGGAAGGGAGGCTGAGCTCACCTGGTAGGAGCTTGGTCAGGTGGCAGATGATGTGCCACCCAGCACATGGCCCAGCCACCCCTCAGCACGTGGGCACAGCTGGGGTGGCCATGCCCCAGCCTGCCTCTGGCCCAGCAGCAGCAGCACTGGCAGTGAGATTTAATGGGCCAGGCAGCTCAGCAGAACTGCGTTTTGGGAGCCTGGTTTTATCCGTGCCACTGCTCAACAGCTTGTTTCGTGATGCTTTCAAAAACTGGCAGCATGCAGTATATGAAAAGACCATTCTTTTTTCTACATTTATATATTTCCTTGGGTTGCCTTTGCAATGGCATTTTTAGTAGCTGTTCCTATTTCATTTTCCTTTTGTTTTGGGTTTCACTGTGGTCATTCTACTGTAGTTAAAAATTGCCAGCCTTTTCATGGTTCATCTTTCATCTTAAGCAGCAATAAGACAAAACATTAAGCAATGTTTCAACTATTGCTTGTCCATAGGCTTTTGCCACATCCTCAGTGGATGACAGCTAACATCCTCTGCTTATTCAGAGGGTGCTGTCACTTGTATGGATAGAGGAAGTGCAGATCTGGGGTGAAGGCTGCCTGTGAGTGTAGCAGGAACCCAGATGGAAGGGTTTGCCTCAGAACAACTCAGGATGCCCCCCGACTATGCAGGCCAAGCAAAGAGAGTATCAGAGATGTTTCTGAAGCTCTTGTTTTGAGTGAAGTCTGTAATGCTGGGCTAGATGTAATTCCCTCCATGCTCCTTTTCTTCCAGCCCCTTTTTGCATGGGTTATACACATCCCGGTGCCATGCCTTGCCTTCCCCTTCTCCTCCCAGCCATCAGCTCATTGTGGAGCAGAGCTCGTGCTGCACTGTACAACACCCTTGGCACCCAGCCCTGGCCAAGGCTGATGTTGCAATGAACCACTGGTAACTCACTTCTCTGGGCCCAGTCACCACTGCCGGCTCTCTTACTGCATCCACCAAACGCACCAGCCTGGGGGACGAAGCCCTCACCAGGCATTCATCATGATGCTCTCCAGTGAGCTTCCATGGGAGCGACATGCCATCACAACTAAGGATTTGGGATTTCTCACTAGAACACCCATAAGCTGGGCAGGTGCATGCAACCTCTGGATGGACACTGAGGTATGGATGCTTAGAGCAGGTTGAACATTTCTAGAAGCAGAAAAGCACCAAAACGTTCAGATGCCTCTCACAAGCAGGCAGCATGTGCCACAGGCTCCAGCAGCCAGTGCTTTTGCTCTGCTCCTCTGCAGGGATGGCTGAGACTCAAGCAGTCCCAGTTCAACACATGCTTCAAAATAACAGCCCAATTGCTTCAGCTCCCCTGTCAAAGGCAGTGAATTGCCATCTTGCCTAGGAAGGGTGGGGAATTTGTATATTGTTACTTTTGCTAGTTTTTGCTTTACCTGGCATTTTGTAATCTGCCCCTTGGGTCTGCAGGTAACTGGACAGGTTTGACTCCCTTGTCAAACCAGGGGAAGCAGAGTCACTCTCAGCTGGGAGAACAGTCCCAGCTGCTGAGGGGCCAAGGACCATCTCCAGATGGGTCATTTGGCTTTGTTGGCAGGTTGGCAAGAGAGCTCCTGCTCCACTTCCAGCCCAGTACTCCTCTTCATCTGCTCACTGACTTTCTTTCTTTGCAGACTCATACAAAGCCCAACGGGAAAGGTGCAAACCGGGCAAGAGGGATGGAAGCAGTTCTAGGAGTCTAAACTGATAACTTTACATGACAAAAGAACCTGTGTTTTATCTAACACCAATACTGTGGCAGCAGTGGGAGAGGAATTCAGTTCTTCATAGAGACCCACGTGCTGAGCTAGAGACACATCATCTATTTTCCACACCAGCTGGGCCCTGCCCTTCTGTGAGGACAAAGGGGACGAGCCAAACATGTAGGGCATTTAATCCTGCCCTAGGCACCTCTTACAGTTCTTAGTGAAATCCCCCTTGCTCTGGACAGTCATTGAAATCCTCTTCCCATGTCCAGCCCCAGGACCTGAAGCCCCTCATGACATATCCTCTCTCTCTTCAGTCCTTTCACCAATACTCATCCCTTAAATCTTCCTTCCCTTCTGCTCTCCCCCTTTTTTAGGCAAAACAGGGTGACCAAAATTAGTGTTAATTATTTCTCCAGAACTGTGCTGCAAATTACATAATTCCACAGGAGGCCATAAGGCCATTCAGCATTTTATCAGCACTGGAACAGTTTCCCTTTGTGTCTGGGCCACATACCTTGCTATCTTGTGTCAGTTCTGACTTTGGGAGCAGATCTAAATCACTAAAACATCTCAAATTAACTCAGTGGAAAAGTTAAAAACCAAGCAGCCCTTAAAAGGGAAGTGGTCAGGACAGCATGGGCTGGAGAATGAGTACAACAGAAGAAAGGAGCAGGAAAGGGGAATGGTCCTTCTCTCAGTGGCACCAAGTCCCTGGGTATGTTCAGCAGATGATGGAACCACAAACAATCAGTCAGTGCCCTCTAAAGGATGGACAGGCAGGGCCACACTCCTGTTCTGTGAGAACACCAGGTTTGGCCACAATGGGTTCCAACTGTAACCAAAGTGCTCCAGAAGCCAGAGACACCACAAAACACACCTCAACAGAACAGATATCACAGTCGGTATCAATGGCAGCACCCTGCTGCCCACCTCACACAGGTAAGAGCTGCATTGCAGGGCAGTGGCTGATGGCCAGTCCCATCCCTTTGAGCCAAGAGAAGAACTTTGCTGTGGTGTCAGAAGTGGAGAGGGGAACAGGTCAGCTTTAACCACAAAGCCCATGTCAGGCTATGGGCAAGTGGTCTGGCTCCATTCACAAGCAAGGCCCACAGTTTGGCTACACAATAAATGGAGCTGCAATGTCCTAAAATTGGGTTAAAGGCAGAAGCATTTACTGAAATAAACTCCTCATGGTGGCACATATTTGTCCAAACAATTGCGTTCAACTTACATGAGCAGGGGCTTTATGCGGGTTCTGTCATCTGTGTCTGGGCCAGAGTTTCATGGCACTTCCTGTACAGAATCTTAGAATATCCTGAATTGGAAGGGATCCACAAGAATCAACGAGTACAACCCCTGGCCCTGCACAGGATCTTGGAGGTTTTATTGCCTGTTCCATTTTGTTCTCCATCTGCCCCTTTATCCTCCATGTCACCTGCTCCCTTCAACCACAGATCCTTTCAATCCTGTTTACACCTTCTCTCTGCTATTTGCAGCTCTCTTCCTGCCTCAGATCTCAGGTCTTGTGTGCAGGTCCATAATAGGCTTGCCCAGACCCTCTTGCCACTGATGCAAAGTCACACTGGAAACGGGAGATACTGTACATAGATATTCTGCTGGCAGTGGGAGAAGGGAGCTTGGCAAAGAGATCCACAAAATCCTTGGGTGGGTGCAGCATTGTGGAGCCGATACAACATGGTCAGCCGAGCTGACCAACATGAGGTGTGAGAGCTCAATCAAGCCAGCAGAGAGTCAACAAAATCTCATTCAAGTATTCTCTCCATGCCCTGCACCCTCCTTCCTCAGCAAGCATCCCTGCCATGGCACACTGCCCCTGCAGACCCAGCCCAGTGCTCAGGATCAGGCTACAGGAGACACACAGCCCAGCCCTGCCACCCACTCTGCCTCTCTGCCCTCCCTCAGTTTCACACAGGCCTGTGGATCACCTTCTACTTCAGTTTCCTTTTGACTGTTCCTCTCTTACTTGGTTTTCAGATGGCCCCTGCAGTTTTCCTTGGCTCACTGTGTGAACTGAGATAATTAATCACAGGCTGGCAGGGCTTGCAGGGCTGCGCTGGAGGAGCTGCAGGCTGGTGTCTCTCCTGCTCAGACCAGCAGGATTGCAGCACTGGGCTAGGAGATTACAGGCCACTGATTCAAAGGTGGCAGGACCATAATAAAATGGTCAAAGAGCCTGGACTGAGACCTGTGAGAAAATTCCAGGGCAAAGCATATTCCATGGATCACAGAAATTTGTCCTGTATATGGGTAATCTCAAGTCACAGTGAACAGCTAAAGGACTTTTCTCTTGAAACTGACCAAAGCATCCATTGCTATTTGGTCCTTCTGGTTCTCCTGGCAATTGAATGACTGCAGCTGCTCCAGTGAGAGTCCACGTTTTCTGTTTTCTCTCAAGCAACACACTCTTATGATTCTACCATCAGCCTTTTATAAAGGGAATAGCCACAAAAAATCCCCACAACATGAAAAGTCTGGCACTTCATCATGCACAAGGTGTGCACATAGCACAGCAACAGCAGCTTCCTTTGGAACAGGGAATCACAGATTGGCACATGCTGGCACAGGAATCACTGTCCCATGCACATGTTAATTCAGCAGTGCCCATCTGAAGCAGATTATCTGTTCATGCCAGAGGTCACTCCAGTCTAACCCACTCCCTGAGGCAGCACACACACCAGAACACTTTCTAGTGCTTATCCTGGAAGAGCAGCATGGATCTGATAGAAAAAAGTACTTTAAAAATAAAAGAGAAAAAAAAAACCAACCAAAGAAAAGAAAAAAAATATTCTGCACTTCCACCAGGGATAGAATGAGAAGGAACTGCAAAAATTGAAATTTGGGTCAGACATCAGAAAAATCATTTCCGAGTCAAGGAGAGTAATGCCCCAGAATAGGCTGCCTTAGAGAAGACTGAACTGCCACCCTCAGAGAATTTATATTTAAAAAAATACTGAAAAATCTCAATTGGGATGATACAGTGTTCTCACTTGGGGAGAGAATGGAGCTGGATACTTACCATGCTTTCTTCCTATCTCTTCCCTACACCATTCCACCCCCCCGCCCCATCAAAATTCTGCATCTTTAACAGTCTATAGTCTAGTGCTTGCGTAGAAATATGGCAATGACTTTGTTTGCCCAAGTACACAACATTTAACAGTCACTGTGTGGCACTTTGACGACACTCAGGAACAGCAGCACGATACTCAAATGTTTTTGATTAGAGTACTTCAGCTCTTCTGGAAGAAATACTGCAGCTAATGGTGAAGGGAGCAAGCTTCAGAGATAAACTCTGATTGTAGCTAATAAAGGGCAGAGGGAAACACTAATCTGTTTTTCACAATACCTTGATTTGGTGGTTTCTTAGTGGGGGGGGGGGTGGATTGCATCAGGCAGAGTGAAATGGAGCAGAGGATGTGCTGAGAGGAGGTGGCTGTGTTAGGGACAGAGATGGAGCAGCACGAAGCTCACTCTTGGGAAGGAAGAAAGGGTGAGAGAGAGCTCAGAGCAGCTGAGCCTGCCTTCAGCGCAGCCAGTGACAGCTGAGCATGGACTTGCCCTGCTCCTGCACTGTCCCTCTCCTCCAGACAGAGCCTTCCCAGAACAGCTCCTTGCTCAGCCCCAGCCCCAGCCTTCTCTCTTCTTCTGCCCATCCGTCTTTCCAACACGGACAGTACCTCCCAAGGCTCAATAATTAACCAGTAGAGTGAGGAGGGGTAGACAAAGTATACTCGAGGCAATATTCCTGACCAAACTTGGTTCAGTACATTCCTATTTCCTCAGCTGCACTTGGCATTGGGGAAAACAATCCCACTGCACAAACCTGTTGCTTTGTTTGCTTCAGGCACATTACAAAGTCATTAACTATTACCTTTCCCATGTCATGGCTGCCTGAGAATGACACTTCTTTCCCTGTTCTGTTGCCAAAATTATTTCTCCTTCACAAGTTCAGTAAAGAGACGTACAGTTCTTTGTACAAATGAATAGTCCCAAAAAGGAGAGCAAAATTGCTACTGCCCTCATTCAAGAAGACTCAGAATACAGAGCTCTGAGATCCTGACATATCTTTTTCCCCCCATTTTTTATTAAACAAATTACTCAGAACTTGGGTTTGGCTGAGCTCAAAAGACTATCTAGCATTGAAAAGACTATCTGGACTAAACAGGCTACCAAAAGCAAACAGTGTTATCAGTCAGGCACTTAGTTTAAAGAAACTGGCACTCCCCTTCAAAAGGTACATGTTCTTCCTTATCTCTTTAACACAGACCATCAAGGTTTTAGCTTTCACAGTGCCATTTTAGCACATGGCAGTGCCCTGTAGCTGAACAGAAAAGGAAAATGCTGAGATGTGAAAATGATCAAGCAGTTCCTGAACTCAGAAACAGTGTGTGTATTCTAAATAATAAGACCTAAACTATCAGCTGTGTTAATTAAAAAAAAAAATCTTCAATATTAGCACTTTACAGATACTATTTAAAAATGCTTCCTGTGGATAACTATAAAGCTGGGTAAACAATAAAACCTTTTTTACATTCAGGCTGTGTTAATTAAAAGAAAATCGTCAATACTGGCACTTTACAGATACTATTTAAAAATGCTTCCTGTGGCTAACTATAAAGCTGGGTTTGCATAATGTCCAGCAGTTTTGTGCAATCCATCATGTATCAAAAAGTCATAATTCCTAGGCAAGAGAGGAAATTTACTGAAGTCTGAATGAAATTCAATAACTTCCCTATTTCTGTGATAGTCTAGAATAAAAACCAATTGCATTCACAAATCATAATACCACTGGAAGTAAAGAAAAATCTTGTATCTGCTTAGAGCTTTAAGTTACAAAGGATCTTTATTTAACTTTGGTAAAGCTTATGCTTAGAAATAATGTATCTGGGAACTCTGAAATATTTCTCAGTTGCTGTCAGTGAAAAACATTGTGTACACTTTACTTTTTTTCCTATTTCTTAGTTCTATGAACATTGAGCTGAAATGAGGCAACATGTCTAGGTAACTTATCTGGATTGCAAAAATACTTAAAATATTTACAATTAAAGAATTATTGCCCCTCATTAAATTCCTGTTTGACTGCAATTCCCTGAAGCTGACAAGGAAACACTGAGTTATACATTCTCAAACCTGGGGTTTCAAAGAAGGGGTGTCTGCTAAGAAGGCCAGCTTCCAGGCCCAGCCACCCACACCTAACACCTGCAAGGACAGGACACACACCAGGTCTGGGCAATAAGCCCAGCTGACAGCACAGGCTCTCTGCAGCAACTTGTATCAGACACCGTGTAGAACTTGAGAGCAGCAGAGCTAAAATGGATCTTGGAGAGACCCAGATGAGAATATCAGCTAATACCCAACAAGGGCTCTCCTGCCAGAGCCCTCCCAGACCCCAAAACTCACTCGGGGCTCTGGACTGCAGTTCTGGTGGGCAATCAGCAGAAGCAAGCACACAAATGTCCAGGTCCTTTGCAAAGTTCAATCCTAAATCACTAAGAGTGTTTTGCAGCACCAGAATCTAAAGTTTAATGCAAATTCTGTGCCTCAAGCATGAAGGCATTTTTTTCTGCTGCCTTAAAACACTTAGGCCACATCTTGAAAAGTCAGTTTGCCACAGGAGGAGGACAAGATACTTGTTTTGGGCACATCAGAGGGGCTAGACATACCTCCTACTGTGACAAGGCTTTTATCTAAAGTTCCATTTGCTACTTTGAGGAGGGCAGTGGGGAGGGAATAGACAGTAAAACTTTTAACTAAGTTAGATCCCTGCTTCAGGTCAAGGCCAAAGGAGTCCCATTTATGAGGACAAGAGCCAATAATACATTATTTTGCTGAAAACAAACACTAG
This sequence comes from Pyrgilauda ruficollis, assembly GCF_017590135.1. NCBI lineage: Eukaryota > Metazoa > Chordata > Aves > Passeriformes > Passeridae > Pyrgilauda > Pyrgilauda ruficollis. The sequence continues at coordinate 8,969,250 of NW_024523822.1, read as the reverse complement.
ACAAGTTTACTTAGAAAGCTACAGTGCTTTTAAACAATAATTTGAACTCTTGTGGATATCCATATAAGGCTGAGAATGCATTTTTACTGCCTTAATTGCATTTATTGTTAGAAAACTCTGAAATCATACCATGTTAAGAGACAAGATCTCCAAAAAGTCCCTCTCTGTGCTGAACAAAACTTGCAAATTTTATTCCCTAAATTTGGTAAAAGAGAAATGCCTTACCATGCTCTGGTATCTATCTTGACATTGTCCCAGAGTGCCAAGGGTAGGAACAGAGCAACTTAACTCACAAGAAAGAGTAGGAACATGCCAAGGGAAGAAAAAACATGTAATACTATGACAAAGTGCCAATGACAGGAAAGCGTGAAAGAAGAAGCAAGTATGAAAGAGGACAGTTTGGGGAAAGGAGACATGGTGAAGAACAGGACCATGTAAGGAAAGGAGAGACCAGAAACAGTACATAGTACATCCTAGGGAGGGCATTATAAACCAGTGTTTAAACGAGAGAGTTTTTATTTTTCTCTAAAAACCACCATCTAAATTTTAACAAACACATCAAACCTCACTATAAGGCACTGCTGGTGCAGGCCATCTGCTGTACTCAGCTGACAGAAGCCACCACTGCCACCTCGGGATGTGTTCATTTGTCAGCTGCTTCAGATTCCAGAGGGTACCTCAGTTTAAGGCCAGGGCAGGGTGGGGGCTGAACAAAGATGTCACACTTTGCCACACGGGGAGATGCCAGCTCTGCCTGCGTTTGGTCACCTCCAACAAGAGGCACTGAAACTGCAGCAGCAGCTGAGTGCAAGCGGAATCTTCACACTTGACAGCAAAATTCCACAAGTACTTCCCCCACGGCTCTACTCAAACCCATAATGGCAAATGCTGGTCAAAGAAAAATGAATCATCACACAAAATATGAAACAAGAAAACAAAACGAGATGCAAAACTGCAGACCATTTTTTTGTTTATGTTGAAACTGTGTAAAGAACATTAAGAAAACACTAAGAAAAACTACATTGAATATAAAAGAGTAGTTACCGCCAAGACTTCTGCAAATTCATGATCTGGCTTCCTGCCTTACACTTGCATTATGTTTAGTGTTTTGTGCAAGTACTTTTACGTTTGTTTAGCAGGAATGAAGCACATTTTATCTGATTCTATTATTTTGCGAGAATCTGAAACACAATTAATTTAAAAGCCCCCTAGAATTCTAACTGATAGGAAAATATTTTCCTTTCTCACAAAAGAATTAATGTTTTTTTCAGACTAGAGAAGCCAGCTAAAAAAATAAAGCAAGGTTTTCCACACCCCACAGGACTGCTTTGGTGTTTAAGGAGGTACTAGAGGCAGCACTTTGTGCCCCGGTGTAAGTGACACGGTGGTGTTCACTCAAAGGTCGGACTCGATGATCCCACAGGCCTTTTCCAACCTAATTCGTTCTGTGATCCTGTGCGTGGTTCTCCCTGAGAAATTCTGTGTATGGCACAAGTGAGGACACCGAGCTGGGAAGTTTCCAAAGGCACGTTTGGAATGCGGGCTGCCCGGGATGACGGTGTCCCCTCACGCACCCTCAGCGCTGCCCAGCCAGCTCCCAGGGCCCTTCAACCTGCAGCCCAACTTCTCTGGCACAAGCCCAGCCATAAAACACGCCTAATGTAAGAACGACCAGAGCAGAGCTTAAACGCTAACCCCGCTTTATTCCCGGCGCAGGGACAACACTCCTCCGGGATCCACAGCATCTCCCAACTTTCCTTCGCCGCCCCTCCCCCTTCCCCCCCAACTCCGTTCCCGCGCACGCGCCGAGCGGCGGCGCGAGCCCCGCCCCCTTCCGGCCCCGAGCGCGCGACCTCCCCCGCGCGGCGGGGGCGGGGGGGCGGGGCGGGTATATATAGAGCGCGGCCGGGGCGGCGGCCGCCCCCTTGTCCCCCGGCCGCCGTCGGAGCTGTGTGCGCAGTGCGTGTGCTCCGGACCACCCGGACACGCCGGCCCGGCCCCGCAGCACCATTTATTACTAAAAAAATATTTAAAAAAGCCAAAAAAAATCCAAAAATCTTAAAAAACCTTTTAAAAAAATAATCCTCTTTCCTCATCCAACCTTCCCGACAACCTTTCTGCAAACGGCCGGTTTGATATAAAATAACCCGGTGAAGCGAAGTCCCCGGACCCGGCGCAGCCGAGAGGAGACACACAGCGAGCCCGACCCCGCCGAACGCAGCACCCGCCGCCGCCAGCTCCACCCGGCCCGCACGGCGCGACCCGACCCCCGCCCGCCCATCCGCCGCACCCGCCGCAGCCGTTGAGTCCGAGCGGCCCCGCGCCGCCTTCGCCGGCCCCGCTCGCACCGACCGCCGCGGCCTCCGCCTCGTCAGCGCCCCCCCCGCGCCGGGAGACGGCGGCAGGATGAACCCCAGCGCCCCCAGCTACCCCATGGCCTCGCTCTACGTGGGGGACCTGCACCCCGACGTGACCGAGGCCATGCTCTACGAGAAGTTCAGCCCGGCCGGGCCCATCCTCTCCATCCGCGTCTGCAGGGACATGATCACCCGCCGCTCGCTCGGATACGCCTATGTCAACTTCCAGCAGCCCGCCGACGGTGAGTGCCGGGCCGCGGGCGCCGGCGGAGCCATGTTTGTCCCCTGCCCCCTCCCCGGCCGCCGCCCCGCATCCATTTTGCCGCCCGGGACGGGGCGGACCCGGCGGGGCGCGGGGGAAGTTGGCGGTGGGGCCGCCGCTTACACGCGGCCCGGGCCGCCCGCGCCTCGTGGCGGCCGGAGAAACGGGGGGGAGGCGCTTCCGCGGATCGAGAGCGGCCGCGGGGCCCCGGCGATGGGCGGGGGAGCCCCGGTGACCCGGCGGGGCTGCCCCCGCTACCGGGGAGGGGATTGTGGATGAGTGTGCGGGCGGCTCTTCACGTCCGGCCGAGATGAAGGGTAGCTTGAGGAAAACACCGCGGTCATTAGCACCTTTTAATAACCGCGCAGGAGCTGGGCGTGTGTGAGTGCGTGGTTAAGAGGCCGGCAGAAGGAAGTAGGACGCACCGGCGTGGCTGGGTAGTTTCACAGGCGTCCAGGCCGAAGCGTTTGTTAAAACACCATGGCAGGTCTGTCACGTGCGGGGAGGACGTGAAACTACTCGGGCCTCCTTGTGCTTCTTGCTCGTGTAGCTGGAGCCCGAGCTCTGCTCTCGTTCGTGTCTCTTCGCAGTAAATTATCTGACATTGTTTCTCCCGAGCCGCGTTTTTATGAAACTTGTTTTTTCATGAAGTGTTTTTACGCTACTTCTCCAAAGTTTTATCGGTAAAGAAACTTTCTCTGCAGTTCTGGTCACGTTGGGAAACACAGTGTGATCCATTTGGAGGGTGTTTCACTAAAAGAACCTACTGTAACTGGTCCTAGGTTTTGTGGAGTCCAATTAAAAAAAAAATTGGCCAACTAGAAGATACGTGATTTCAAATACAGTTAAGTAAACAGTTTTCCATTATAATGGTTTTATTTTCAAGCATATGAAAGTGAGATACTTAAATTACAAACATTTCAAGCAATTAGATTTAACTGGCTTTCAGAGTTAGCTTTAGCATACAGCCACTATCAGATCAGACTTTGGTGTACCGATGGTATCTGTATGTACATAGTAAAAGTTACTGCCTCATCTTCTTAATAGGCAGATACTCCACCTGTTATCAGCTCTCTCAGTTCAGGGAGCTTTTGATTTATTCAGCCATGCTTTAGGATGAGACGATTTGAATGCTTGTTGTGACATACTTGGCTTTCATTAAATAAAAATGTCTGGTACAGTTTCTCAGAAAAATAAGGGGTTAGCATAGGTCATTACTGTGATATAATAATGTCAGGGTAAAAGGTGAAGGTGATTTAAATGCTGCTTCTCCTTAGTATTGACAGAGTTCCATAAGGGCTGACTTTATCATTGTCATTAGTTGTGCAACCGGTGCATTTTGTGACTTGGTTTGTAATTTGTCAAATGTGGGAACAAACAGAGCTTTTTCACCTGGGCAGTGCTTAATTCAGATTTTGAGTATGCCTCTTAGAAGACATATGTTACTCCAAATGTTGTGGCTGTTGTTTTTCAGGCTTTGGGAGACACACATATTTTAGTTTATAACTCGTCCAGTTCAGCAAAAATTATTTCTCATCTTTATCAAATCTGCATCTGGTACATATCTGGAAGCAGTTGTTTAAAATACACTTCAATAGTATTGTGAGATTATACTTACTCAAGATTTTCAGAATTTTATATTCTTGGCAAATACCTAGAAAGCAGTTGCTGGGGGCTTTGTGTACACTTGTTGTAGTCTGGGAGCTTTTTTAATGTCCATTTACAGAAACCTTGAAATAGGAGTTTTGAGGATGAATGGTTATTCTTACAATCATCCTGGTGTTATTTTGATTCCAAACTAGGTACCTTTTATTGGTTTGGCCAGATTTTTAGCTACATCTCAGTCTATGCCTGTTGAACAACTAGTAACAACTATCTTGGGTTTTGAAAAATAGCTTTGAAGGTGTGCTTGACATCACCAGCTGTCTGTAAACTAGGGATCTCAAAACTCTTCTAAAAACTAATTAGGCCTGATGACACATGTGTGAGGTATGCACACATGTCAGAGTTGTGACTTTTCTGAATTTGAGTCACCGTCTCAAATTTGAGTAAAACTCAGGCAATCTTGTTTAATCACTAAACTGGAAACATTCTTGAGTAATCTGAAACTGCATCAGAATCCTTTGGATTTTTAGAATGGTTATGTTTCCAGAGGGGTTTTTTTTTTTTTTTTTCATAGCTACTGCTCTTTACCTTCAGCACAGGTTGGCATTAAGTGTATATTCTGAGTGATTTTGAAATTGTTGAAGTGGACTGTCCAGTTGCTCACGACTAAAATGGGAGCTGGTGAGTCATTGAATGAGAGCTCCAGCAGAATCAGCAGAAGTACAGCCCGGGTAGGTGTGTCCATTGGTAACAAGTTCGCTGCTGAATGGAGCTGTCTCCTGCAACTGGCACAGCCTTTTATGACTGAAATGTAATGAAAGTGAGCCAGTTGCACTCGTTGGGAATTTTAATGAGAGTAGCTTGTACCTGGTTGTAGATGGAGTCTAGTAATGTTTTAGAAATGTACCATGGAATGACAGTGTGGTGTTGATTCGGCAGAAAAACTTAAATTTCTTGTATTTCTGCTCCAAAGAAAAGATGAGGAGAGCTGTTGAAGTTTCCATGCTGCCCTCGTGGAGGAATTGGCGCTGGTCTAAGACACAGGCTCGCTATTTGTTAAGAGTGGTGATGTTTGCAAAGGACCCATGGACCCACTTTCAGTCAGATAGCTGGGAAATGTGTCTAGGAACACACATTTTTGAAGCGTGTCAGGATTATTCTAGAAGCAATTAGCATGAATTAGAAAAGCCTCTTTTTAAGTAAAGGAAGCCCTGTTACTACTTCTGGAAATAATGAACTGTTTGTTGCTGGCACATCTATTGGTGCTGGCAGTAATAATTCCAATGACTTCCAGAGCAGTAGTGAAGTCTTACAAGTTTCTACTGTGGCCAGTCTGATACCCACAGGTTTTTTTTTCTTTTTTCCTTTTTTTTCTTTTTTTATCTCATCCCCCCACACCCCCTTTTGTAGTATAGAGCCTTCCAATTATTTTTGTTTCTCATTAACACTATCTAGGTTGCCTTTTCTCTCCTGCTTAATTTATATTAAAGTTTTTGAAAGCTTTATTAACTTATTTAAAAGACTGACATCTAATTTTTGTGGCTCCAGTTTAAATAAGTTGCTGAGTTGCTACTGTCATGTAAATATGGTAATAGTATCAATAATCTTTTCCCCCATTAAAATGTTAGATGTCCATCTCTTTATATGTTATTCAGAGAATATAATCTTTAAATTTATTTCTAATCTGAAAATGTCACAAGAAAGGATATAAAACATGTTATATCAGCTGAATCCCAGGCTCACTGCAAATTGTCGTTGCCCATGGCATGCAACAATATAGCTCAAGACAAAAGCAGCACTTAAAGAACAAAAACATTAAATAGGGGTTTTCACAATGTGATTGGCCCTTGGTCCTTCCAAAAAAAATTAACTTACACGGTTGCTGTATTTAAACTATCACTAAGCTGATTTCAGTCTTGTTAACATCCTATTGTTTTGATATTTGCAAATTACAGTGAAGTGAGTTAGTACCCATGGGTGTGACTTCAGGTATTTATTGGGACTTTTTTCTGTGTTCTTCCAGACTTACAGGAACAGGGATGAAAAGGAACTGCTGTCCTTGAGAACTGTTGCTCTTTTGTGCTTAAATACACAAGATGAGTTATAACATCACAGACATGTCTTGTGGCTTTGAAGGGACATGTGAAAAATGAGCAAGTCTTGATACTTCCCCATCTAAATACACAAGAAATTTTACATGCAGAATTTGAAAAGTTAGTTAAGGAGTTCTACTGGAAAAACTACTCCATTGGAGTAACAAAACCTGGTTTATATTAGCCAGGTTTGCTGTTTTAATGCTTGCTCCTTCATTGAGCTCATATGTATTTCATTGTGAGCTTTTAAAATATATGTATCATTTCAGATTTTCTAAACTAAGTAAGTGCCAGTTTGAATCTCTTTGAGCTGTCTCTTGCTCAGAATTTCATTACAGATCTTTTTGGTCACTGAGGAAGTTGTGTGGAGTAGCTGCCTGAATAAGGCTTGAATGAAGGAATTTTGTCAGTTTAGCAAAGAAATTTTGTCAGTTTAGGGGTATTTGGGTTGTAGGTGTTCTTATGTTAATATTTGCAAAAGGCCTCCTATAGGCACAAGCAGTACCCCTAAAAGCATTTTCATTGACACAATATACATCTGTGTGATATGGGAGAAGCCACTGATTTTCACAAATGTTAAAACTTCGTAACAGCTGCCACTTGCTGCTTTATCTCCTGTCACCATAGCATCTTTTCACAGATCTAGTCTTAAGGGCTGATGAGATTTCTGCCGCTTTCTCAACTGACTTGTGCTCCTTCCAAAGTGCAGCTTTTGCTGATGAGTTTTTGCCAGTTCTTCCTTGCATACAGCAGAGTACACTGGAGGCCTGGGTTTGCTGCTTGGGTGATGGTGCTGGACTTGAAATAATAAAAATATTACAAAGAATTGTACTTCAGCTGATATTTGTGTGCTTATTAATATAACTAGCTTTTCCTACTAATTCCATGTTTTTACAGCTGAACGAGCTTTGGACACCATGAACTTTGATGTCATTAAAGGCAAACCAGTGCGCATCATGTGGTCTCAGCGCGATCCATCTCTGCGCAAAAGCGGTGTAGGAAACATCTTCATCAAAAACTTGGACAAATCAATTGATAACAAAGCTTTGTATGACACATTTTCTGCTTTTGGGAACATCCTGTCTTGTAAGGTTAGTGGAAAATAAAATGTATTGACACACAAACTCCTCAGTTTATGCCAGAAACGTTCCATGGGTATTACAACAAGGTTTCTCATTAATAGGTGGTGTGTGATGAAAATGGATCCAAGGGTTATGGATTTGTGCATTTTGAGACACAGGAAGCTGCAGAAAGAGCTATTGAAAAAATGAATGGTATGCTGCTTAATGACCGCAAAGTGTAAGTACCTAAATAAGCATTTGGCATCGGCAAACTGAAATTCATTGTAGGGCAGACAGAGATTTAAAAGCTTATCTAGGAAAGGAAGGTTGTTCTAAAAATTTCTAATTTTAAGAAGATGTAGAGTTTTAGTGCTAGGGATTTTAAGAATTGTATCACCTGCTTGTTCTGGAGTCATTGTAAGGTCAAAAAGACAAATAATGGACTCCAGAGGGAAAAAATCACTGCATTAATTGTCTTACAAGCCAATACTGCAATGAGGATTTGGGATCTTCCCTGGTTTTCTGATCTTATTGGTCAGAGATAAAATACAATCCTTTGAGTATTCTGAATAATACATCTTTTATAACAGTTGTGAGATAAGTGTTTTATCCATATTTTGGAGCCAGCTGATACTTCGCACTAAAGGGTGCTTACTTGGCACTAAAGACTGGTCAGATTAGACGAATATTTTTGTATGAATTTGTGTTAATAGGCATATTTAGGAAGTAGAAAATAAAACTTACAGAAGTGTACTGTTTTAAACATTATCAGTATTCTACATTGTAGGAAAAAATGTTATTTGGCAACTTCTTTAATAATATTTAGGCTGGGGGAGTGAGTGTGCCTCATAGCTATGCCTAAGCGATCATTGTGGTGTTTGGTATAATTGCAAAAGAACAGCTTTCTAAATACTCAGGAGGGTTTGGAAGAAGGATAACAGAAATCAGCATCAGTTTACCATCAGGAATTATTTTTATATGTAGAGATGGATAGATCAGGACACATACAGGGAAATCATATATTTTGAATCTTTAATTTTGCTGCTTGTTCTGTTCTTGAGTGAGATATTGTGAATGGTTTTATTCAGCGTCCATTGTTACAAAATTTTAAATTAGTAAAAATAGTCAACATGCAGTCATAAGAGCACAGGAGTAAAATAGATCATGAGAGTTAATTTTGCTTTAAATTTCTATTCAAACCAGTCTTCTAGAAATCAGTTAAAACACTCACTATCAAAATCTGCTGAACACATTGCACTTTCATTCTTACTATACTTGATTGCTATAAATTAGGTGGAATTGTCAAAGTTTAAAAATTACTGAGGTACTGTATGCTGCTGTATCACATTTGCCAAATTTGTGACTATAAAGTTAGAGCCTACAATAAAATTTGAAAGTAGGAGTTTGCTACATTCAGAAATCAGTGTCAGCCATGTACAGTCTGTGCTAAGGCATGTCCTTGGGCTGCAGAATGTTATGTTCAGGTTCTGCTCATTTTCTGCCAGTGTGAATAACTACTGGTGTTCCCAGCCAATTTGCAACAGTCTTTGACTCAAGAGCAAGTTGAAGTATTTGATACGGGCTAGAGAGGTGTGTTAGGGAGTTAGTTAAATATCTCTTGCTTAAAAAGTGAACCAGAGAGCAGTAACTGCTTTTAGGCTGTTTTTAGGGATTATGCTGTTATGTAGAATTCCTGTTCAGCCTCTTAGTACTCTTCCCATTGTCGAGCTCTTGTTGCTAAAGGCTGTTTTATAAGAGTGAACAATCTCACCAGTGGCTTGAAAGCATTTTCATGCCTTGTAACAGGGATAAACATGCTGGTGTAGCAAAGGACAGTGGAGTTGTTTTTCTGACAAGAGTTTTATCATAAATACTTTATCATTTCATACCTATAGTGAACAAGACCAATTAGGAATAAAATACAATGCCAGAGGATTCAAGTAAATTTTTAAACCTTGAGACACTTGCTTTAATCTGTATTACTCTGTTCTTCCTGCAACCAGATTTGTTGGAAGGTTTAAATCCCGCAAGGAGCGTGAGGCAGAGCTTGGAGCCAGAGCAAAAGAATTCACCAATGTTTACATCAAAAATTTTGGAGAAGACATGGATGATGAGAGACTTAAGGAACTCTTTGGCAAGTTTGGTAATGTCCTAATATTTACATAAACACAAGTGAACTTCAATTTAATATATGTATCTTATCTGTACAGTGCCTTGAAACACAAGAAATCAGGGCTGTCTGATGTTGATGTAGAAATGTAATAAAGGTTACTGAAAAGTTGGTACTTAATTCCAGTTTCAGATTCAAAAGTGCAGTAATACCTGAATTTTAAATAGGCAGAATATCCTATTTAATCCTGCCATGAGAACTGTTTTCAGTAATCTGGAAGTAATGTGTTTTGGGTTCTGCAATGTTCTCTCTGGCTTAGTACAGATTGATTTTATAAATGCACCTACAGGATGTGTGACTAATGAATTTACTGCTGCTTTCATTGACCTGCAAACTTACCTCTGTTAATCGGTTGCATTGTGGTGGTTGACCTAATAGAAAATTATAAGGAACTCTTCCAGCACCAAGCTATGAGATTCTGCCTTGATCCTCAGTTACGCACAGGACATAATTATGGTGGACATATGATCATGAGGTAGTAATGTTGTATATGATGTGTTACCATCAAAATAGGAAATGGCACATCCCTTAATACCATTAGAGGTTCTTCACGTTTTATTTTCATCTCACCTATTTTTAAATTTATTTTCTTTCCTGTATGCTTTTGCTGTTCTCCAGTGGATATTATGTAAAGCAAGGGAAAGCCTTGTACAAGAGATACCCTGTAGCAGCCTTAAACAGCACGAACAGGAAATTCCTTTCTGCTCTTCAAGTATCTGTGGTTGAAACAGTAGCGAATTTAACTGCTACAGCTAAATTGGCTACTTCCAATTGAGTCTGTGGACTGCAGTTTTTCAGAGGTTATGAAATTGCTGAGCTAGGATGCCTTTCACCAGGGTAAATAGTGGAATGTATACCTAATTGCAAGGCCTTCCTCTGGCTTTTTCAGTACCTGCTTCAAACATGGAAGCACTAATACTTTTCAAGTGTCATAATTTTTAATGATGAAACAAATTTCATTCACTTTGTGGTTGAAAATGCATTAGAAAAGAAATTCAGCATGGTGGACTTCACTATGATGGCTGAAGTTCATCGGGGCAAATTAATAATTTCATATTAATGGATGACATTTACTTGACACTGTTATTAGTGCAGGAGTCCTTTGTAATACAAGTGAAATAAACAGAATATTATCTTCTAAAGAGAATGTTCAAAAGGTGAGAAGAATACACTGTCTATGAAGCATAAGTATTTTATTCTCTTTTTAGGTCCTGCTCTAAGTGTGAAAGTTATGACTGATGAGAGTGGAAAATCCAAAGGCTTTGGCTTCGTTAGTTTTGAAAGACATGAAGATGCCCAAAAAGTAAGTTTTTGGACTTAATTTTAGGAATCCTGTAACTGAGACCCAAATAATATGCTTCAGTGAGCGATTAAGTTTTTTTAATTGGTTAAGGACACTGCAAAAAGAGGTACTCACTGCATAAATTACTTAGCAGAGTTTGTGTCATTTAGAATGCTTTCCTATGAGCAAATGTCAGTTGGTCTGAGAAGCCTATTAAGTCAAGATACTCTGATACAGCTGGAACTAGTGTAGAAATGGAGAGTCTTGAATAATTTTAAAACCTGCTGTAGTTGGGCTTAAAGATCTCAGTGGTATTTGGACTCTCACATGCTGAGCAATATACAGCATAGTAAATGACTACATCTCTGAATCATCAGATCCGGTTTGGTTGCACAAAATGTTTGTGCCTTTCTGCCTTTTGCACAGAAGGCAGAAAGAATTGCGTTTTCTGCAAAGTCAGCAGGAAAGCTATTAGTTTTATAAAGCATGTTTGGCATAACTGTGAGAAAATAGTCATAGAGCCCTGTAGTGTTGCTTTTTACTCCAAGGGGTAACTTTGAAAAAAGGGTCCTTCTTGTTTGTGTATATGTCTGTATCATGCCAGTGTGCTGTATAACTCAATTTTTTGTCAGCTGGTTGCTTTGATATGTCAGTTTACTGTGACAGTAGGGACATAGCATCAGGGAAAAAATGCAGTGCAGAAAAAACAAAGTTTGCTTTTCAAAAGGCATTTTGGTGATTTGTCAGTACTGAAGTGAACAAGCAAGAGATTAGAACAAATCCTGTCTGCCTTTAGAACATCTCAGTTTTTCAGTCTTGAGTACGTTAATTGATAAATAGTTTCTCTTACTGTAGTCAGAATCACATGTTGGGTGTTCTAAATAACAAAATTCCAGTATCTCTGTAAAAATGTCTAATGGCTTTGATCATAAACATATACAATAAACTGGTGACTTCTGGTTTTAAATTAATTGAGTAAATATATGCCAGAGTTTTTACATCTGAAGAGTTGTAATTTAAAACAGTATGAAGGGAAGAAGTCCACATTTTCATATTTCTAATTATTTCCTTAATGAAAGACTAAAAGTGAAAAAAAAAAGCTGTACATATCATCTGTAGCTTAACATTTGGTATAGAAAGATCTGGTAGATGTTACAGTTTCAGGTGTTACTTTTAAAGACAGAACTAGGTGAATTAATGATTTTCAACTTTATTTGCTTGCTCTTTGCTTTTCTCTGCCATTAGCAAGATAAGGTTGGAGAAGTAGTTCTTGCAACTTGGGTTTTTTCCTACAGCTTCACATTAAAAAAAAGTGGTTTGCATCCCTTGTAACTTGTCTTCAACAGACAGAAGCATACTTGGAAAGCAGTTTTCATGTTACCATAAGTGGGGATTTTGTTTCAATTAGTGGTGTTTTAAGGTGTATTAGCTCTTTTTCTAGTATCCTTATGTAGATTTTTAATTTGGATTGCACTTTTTGTGTCTGAAAAATGCTGGAGTACGAAGCACTGCTAACTTGTTGTTTGTTATTGAAGGCTGTAGATGAAATGAATGGGAAAGAGCTCAATGGAAAACAAATCTATGTTGGCCGGGCTCAGAAAAAGGTGGAAAGACAGACGGAGCTGAAGCGCAAGTTTGAACAAATGAAGCAGGACAGGATCACCAGATACCAGGTTCAGTTTTTAAATCAAGAGGGCTAACTCTGTTATCTGAAGTTCTGAGATTTACACAGAACAATTGCTTTTAAAAATAACTTGCCTGTTTTCTTAGGGTGTAAACCTTTATGTGAAAAATCTTGATGATGGGATCGATGATGAGCGTCTCCGAAAAGAGTTCTCCCCATTTGGTACAATCACTAGTGCAAAGGTAAAGTTCATAGATTGTGCTCATCTGTTCTCTGAAAATGAGTAGTAATCTGTCACCAAAGAAAAGTTAATTTCATTCAGTAACAGATGTGACGCACTGTAAATGTGGGCATCAGCTTTCTTGATCATTGTATATGTCAGGTTAAACACCATTGATCATCCTTTCTTGAAATAAAATAAGTAGTGAGAATAGTGTGAGAAAATTACGTCTTTCAGTGTAATATTGTGCTCGTTATAATTTTAATGAGATTTTCATCTGTATTTGGGTAACAGTTAGCTATTTATTACACAATAATACTAATTTTTATAAAATACTCAAGTTAAGCAAACCTGTGGTCTCACTTCTAATAAGCTGAAACAAGAAACTCATGCAAGTTGAATAGGTGTGACACAGAAGACTTAGTTTTAAAACTGAGTTTTGTACTGACAGGTGATGATGGAAGGTGGCCGCAGCAAAGGATTTGGATTTGTATGCTTTTCATCACCAGAAGAAGCCACCAAAGCAGTCACAGAAATGAATGGTAGAATTGTGGCTACTAAACCATTGTATGTAGCTCTAGCCCAGCGTAAAGAGGAGCGCCAAGCTCATCTCACTAACCAGTACATGCAGAGGATGGCAAGTGTAAGAGCAGTACCTAATCCTGTAATCAACCCCTACCAGCCAGCACCTCCTTCAGGATACTTCATGGCAGCTATTCCTCAGGTACGTGTAGAGATGAGTAACTGAATATTTTGTAGTGCATAGAAAATCTGCTTAGATACAACAGTAAATAGAACTGTTAGCATGTGTCTGTGATTTCAGCATTTTAATCTCTTAGTGGGAGGGTGCTGGGCTGTTGAGCATGCCCTTCACAGACGACAAAGTTAAGTGATGTTGTTGTGTTTGGCAGACTCAGAACCGTGCTGCGTACTATCCTACTAATCAGCTCGCTCAACTTGCTCGACCTAGTCCTCGCTGGACTGCTCAGGGTGCCAGACCTCATCGTAAGTCACTTCTTTACCTCTTTCCAGTGATTGCTGTAAACTTCATAGCATTTACCTTTGCACTTTGGGATAGATTTTCATGGCATTGCTGTATTAGTCTTCTGTTTGTCTTCTTGTCATCACTCAGTGTTTCAGAATGTAACAGTATATTTTTTCTAAACCACAGCATTCCAAAACATGCCTGGTGCAATCCGCCCGGCAGCACCCAGACCACCGTTCAGTACCATGAGACCAGCTTCGTCCCAAGTTCCGCGAGTCATGTCAACGCAGCGTGTTGGTGAGTTTGATTTGTGCGAACTTTAGGTATTGGACTTCTGGTCCAATTTTGTTGGTCAGCATGATCTTCCAAAATAAACATTTGTAAGTTTAATGTCACATGTGGTACTCCTAATGAATAAGCTAATGTCACCTTCTAGTAATTGCTTTAAACACTGTCCCAGCAAAGACTCCGGCTGTGATCCCATCTCTTCAGGACGAAGCACTTACTCTTGTGTGTGCTTCGGTAATACTGTAAGATGGCTTCTGTCATTTCTAAACATAGTTGCAGCGATTATAATGATAGGTTGCGTGTAGAAATATTGAGATTATACAATTTTAGCTCTTATTATTTTTTCTATATGTTACATATGCATATTTTATTATTGTGAGCCAGTATCATGAATACAAAATTAGCACATCACTGAATGAACCAGAATTGACTGTAATCATTGAATGATTGAAAAACCTCATGTATTTCAGCCTCCAAGCCAGAGGCAGGGAACCCTCCACTAGACCAGGGTACTCAGAGCCCCATCCAGGCTGGTCTTGCACGTATCCAGGGATGGGTATTCCACAACCTCTCTGAAGGTGTAATTCTCCCAGAATGTATCAGACAGCCATTTACTTCCTAAAAGTATCTTCTTTAGAATGACTGACATAATGTGCTCAGGAAATCAAATGTCCTTTAGCTTATAATGAAATCAAAGTGGATTTTTTATCCTGGATCCTTTTCCAGTAGCATGTAAAAAGGACTGTTCATGAATGAAGTGACTGGAAATGAGCATCCAGTAAATTTCAAGGTTTGAACCTTTGTATGTGACCAGTGATGTGACAGTTGACAATACTATTAAGATGAATCTATAACACAATACCTAAATTAGGTATTTGATTCAAGTTGGTTTGTTGGGCAAAATAATTACAATAATAATAATTAATTAACATATGGAATTCTGTTACTATTGTTTCAGCTAATACATCAACACAAACGATGGGTCCACGTCCTGCAGCAGCAGCTACTGCAGCCACTCCTGCCGTGCGCACAGTACCACAGTACAAATACGCTGCGGGTGTTCGCAATCCTCAGCAGCACCTCAACACGCAGCCGCAGGTTGCTATGCAGCAGGTACGGTCTGGGGAGCTGCTCTGTGCTTCTGCTGATGTTCTTCGCAGAGGAAGGTGGTGAGGGTGATGGGAGGGCAGTTCAGGCTCTGCATCAAGGCAGTAGTGTAAAAGCACTAGGGAGTTAAGGATATTCGAAGTTCACCTGGGACAGGATGTGATCCCATGTTGCTTTTTCTTTTTAGTTCCCTCATACCTTAGCCTAAATTCTTGTGCTTGCTCCTCAGTGGAGCAGTTTTTAATAATCTTCAGCATCATCACTCAGCTCTAACCGGTAATATTTGATTAAATAGGCATACTTGTTAATTTCTTTGATGTTTCTGACACTGTAGGCATTGTGTATGCTGAGTTGTGAAATATTGGCTCTTTGAAGCTACACCTAATTATAAGCCAGAGTTTAATTTTCAAATGTTAAATTAATTTGCAGCCTGCTGTCCATGTGCAAGGTCAGGAACCCTTGACTGCTTCCATGTTGGCTTCTGCCCCTCCACAAGAACAAAAGCAGATGTTAGGTACGTACATGATACCTTTCTCTATGCACTGTAGCAGAAGGACAGTTAAAGTACACTTTTTCAATCTTTAAATGCAGAGTAAATGGTTTTAGCAGTAGAACAAGTTTGTTTCCCTTATCCCTTAAATTTAGGCTGGATTTGTCCCTGACTAACTTATTTCTTTCTAGGTGAACGTCTATTCCCCCTTATTCAAAGCATGCACCCTACTCTGGCGGGTAAGATCACTGGTATGTTGTTGGAGATTGACAATTCTGAACTCCTCCACATGCTCGAGTCTCCTGAGTCTCTTCGTTCGAAGGTAGGCAGACTTTGCCTTGCGCTGGTTCCGTAGCTGATCTAACAGTTGTTCGTGCTGGCACAGTGGAGTAACAGCAGTGCAGTGGTGGCTCAGGGCAAGAGTATCCTCTTTCAGAGGGTGACAGTGACTTACATCGCATAAACTGGAATTTTAATGTTCTCATTTTTCTTTTCAGCGATGTTAGGCATTGTTTATATGCATAATTTCCACTGTATTATTAACTTCAATATACAAAAATTGCTGAGCTTCCCTTAATTAATGTTTCATTTGTACTTAACAGGTTGATGAAGCTGTAGCCGTACTACAAGCCCACCAAGCTAAAGAGGCTGCTCAAAAGGCAGTTAATAATCCCACTGGGGTTCCAAGTGTTTAATAAGTAAGTTTGGCCACTGTAGTTCCATAGGTTGACTAAGGCAAGTGTTTGGTCCGTGGCCTTGCAAGCAGCATGTGTCCAGGCTCTGTGTCATGTGCAGCCAGAGGAAGTAGCAGCTATGGTAAACAAGCTTCTGTGCTCACTTGGTTAGCAAAAGCTACTGACATGTCATTGTTTCTAACAACACATTTAGCTGGAGTTAGCTCTAGGCATGTGTGCAAAAACGGGCAATTCTGTCAAATGCTGCTGTTCATACTGTTGAAAACAACTTGTGGAATTGAAATAAGCTTAAAATGATACCCCAACCCCCTTTTTTCTAAGAAATTAAAGAGCTTATTTATGCTATAGTTTGTATACACTTACCAAATTCTAAAATTGTCTAGTTAGTGAAAAGTAAACTGTATATTTTCTTCATTTCACATTTGGGTGAATCTAATGTCAGTTAAAATAGTGATTTTTTTCTTCATTGCTCTCTGTAGGGTTGGTATCTTAACTGTGGATGACAGAGGCAAATGGTGGTGCCTTAACAATTTTGACAGGGAAAAAATGTGAAGTTGAGGATAAAAAGGAATATTATCTCTTCTGTCTAGTTAGGTTTTGCCTGTAGACTTGCTTTACACATTTGTAGCTATCATTTGAAGGTGCCTGATTTGACATTTTTCCTTTTGGAGGAAGAATTTGAGACATGATTTTTACACATTTCTGTTTCTGGAGATAAGTGCTGAATAGATTGTCTCTCCTAAACTAAGATGCCCATACTTTGAGACCATTACTCTGTCTGCTCCATGATGTTTTAGTAATTGGAAATGGAAAATACTGCTAGGGTAGTTATTTGAAGAGCCTCAAGAGTAGAGGTGCCCCGCAGTCAATCACAGTAACATTGTGTGCTTAAAGCAGTTGCTGTCTGAGGGACTGTCCAGTTCTAGAGGCAGTGTTGTGTCCCCTAAAAAGTGGGAGGACCTCTGATACTCTGTTTCTAAAGAACTTAGGTGTCATTGAAACAATGAAAGCCCAGAGTGCTGCATGGTGTACAGTAGTAGAAAATATACAAGGTGCTGCTTTTGTTTGAAAACATAACAATGTTGTTTTTCTTTGCAGAGCTATCCGGGACTACAATCTAGAACTTCGCTTCACCGAAGAAAAAAAAAATCTAAACATGGAAAAACTATTAAATATTGAGAAAAACATTGCAAAATATAAAATAAATAAAAAAAGGAAAGGAAACTTTGAAGCTTACGTACAGAGCAACGCCGGGGCTAGCAAAACAGATGCTAGTCCTAGATTACTTATTGATTTAAAATTTAAAAAAAAATAGTAAAATAAAAAATACAAATTAATGTTTTATAAACCCAGGGGAAATGAATTTTCAGCACAGTACAAAAATTTAAAGCATTCCTTTCTTTAATTTTGTAATTCTTTGCTGTGGAAAAGCTCAGATTATCACCACTGTTTTAGTTGACAGTGAGAATTGATAGCTGAGCAAAGAAACATAATTTGGATTATAAAATTCTTGGTTTAATAAAAATTCCTTAAACACTGACTTACTTCTGATGGTTTCTTTTGTACAGTGTGCTTTTCATAAGTTTGTCGTCCTGAGTGCCAATTTGGAATCCCACTCTATAGTATGTTTTAGTGGATTGTAGAGAAGATAAGACTATACCTTCTAAATAATAGAAGTAAAGGGAGGGGGGAAGTGTTTGGGTTTTTTTAATAAATCGCTGCTTGATCTGAACCTGGTCTAGTGTACAACAGCACAGAAATAATTCTGTCTTCACTCAGGGCTGATGGGGTCTTCAAGTCAGCTTGTGTCCCTATAGGGGGTTTGCAGTGAAATGGCCAATGGCACTTAAGTGGGAAGAGGCAGCACTAACACATGAGCTGTTTTATTTGCTACAGAACCATACTGAGGTTGGGAGTTTTGCAGGATTAATACTTAAATGCTTTATCAAGCTAAATGTTAAATGCATAAACAAGAGAGACAGTAAAATTGCTTTTGTTGTAAAACAAACTTTCACTGTGTGAATTAGCAAATACACTGTGAAGCTTTTCCATCCACAGATGGATTATCCTACGGTTGCTGCCTTGCTTTTTTGTTTTCCCCTTTCTGCAGACCTGTGGAATAAAAAAGGGTATTTTCTACCCAGTTTAGCCCATAATTGGCTCTATAAGTTGCTCTTTCAAAATCAATAATGCAAAAGAAGAAATGAAGCAGTGAAAGTGGTGTGTCCTGTTTTTATAAAGAAGAGGGTAAAACTTGGCAGGCTGGGGTGAGGAAGAGGCACAAAGATTTGTTAGTCATGGAGGAAGGCATGACCAGTAGCCATTGCAATCTGCTGGATTTCAGTTATTATATCTAAAGAATACAGATTCTGTGGAATTCACAAGAAGCGGTTAGTTTGTTCTGGAAGTCTCTGAAATCTGTGTTGTGTGGTGGGAATGCCAGTGTTCTCTGATCTGTTGTTGCAGTCAAAGCCCTTTAGTATGCTGTTCAGGAGCCCCCTTATTTTTCCCCTCTTGCAAAGGGCAAAATTTCAGATTTTCTGTTACAGAACTTGATAAATAAGCCTAGCATAATGAGGTGAAATTGGTCTGGTGTAAATGGAATCTAATTGAAATCCTTTGCTGTAAAAAGCATTAGGTTAAACTTATGTAATTCTTACATTCAGTCCTGTCCTGATGGCAGCAGACTGGGATAGTCTTTAATTTGCAGTCTTGCTGAGGTGTGTGACTAGAATTAAGATTTTTTTAATTGGATGGTAAATCCTACAAAAGAGGCAGTTCAAGCAAGACGTGTACATATTAAGAGGCTGAATGTGTAACTTTGGTTTTATGTAATGTCAACTATAAAAACATTTGAACTTTGGAGACAGTTTTAATGACCTAAAAATACTTAGCACCATAATGGGAATGCTGAAGAATTTGATGTTATTAAAGGTTTAATGGAAGATCTAAAGGATATTACAAAAATCTATTTTCAGGATTCTCGGGGCACTAGCAAGAAAGTTAGATGCCACCTCACTTCTGCTTGTGTTCCTAAATAAGTTATGTGCTCTCTGAGTGTGCTGGAGTTAACCAAACTAATTTTTGTTTTGTAAGAATGAGCAAGTTATTTAACATCTTGCTTATGGGATAACTGAAAAAGGAGGAGAACAGGAAGTCTTGGAGTTTGTACAAGACTTCTGTAGGTGTGTCATGCACTAGCATCTGTACCAGCATGAAATACTGGGTAACTTCTGTGATGGAAGGAAACAGCAAGGCAATTCTGCTGAGGTGATTATGACAGCCTAAGAAAACAAAGCCATGGGTTGATTTGGTTTATTTCTTCACAGTCTTGCTTACGTGGTAACTCCCTGCGGTATACTACAGATGTGTGTTCAATAAATGTCTTCTAATTAATTCCTAAATCTTAAAGATGGCAGACAAGGCATTTGTTAGTGCCTCTACCAATGCATCTTTGGAGTACTACTGTAAAACAATGCAGCATGCAGAAAAATCAACTTTTTCAATAGTAGAGAAGTGTTCCTTTGAGTTAATA
The DNA here is from genome assembly GCF_017590135.1 of Pyrgilauda ruficollis. Taxonomy (NCBI): domain Eukaryota; kingdom Metazoa; phylum Chordata; class Aves; order Passeriformes; family Passeridae; genus Pyrgilauda; species Pyrgilauda ruficollis. The sequence continues at coordinate 8,949,476 of NW_024523822.1, read as the reverse complement.
GGCAGCCTGACTGTCAGGCATTTCCTGCTGCCACACATTCCCTCTAGTATGTGTCAGAGGCTTACGCTGATCCTCTGCACCCTGCAGCCAGCCGGTGCTAAGCTGATTTTGCTGGATCCTCTTGCATTTCATTCCTTAAGTCCTTGTCGGTCTTCTGTTCTGATCCCAGCAAACACTTCAGAGTTTAGCAGCAGCCAAAAGCCTGCTCATGAAATGGGTGGTGATTTGAATGAATGAATGAATGAATGGTGTTATATTTGCCATCCATTCTCCCAAGCAGGATGTGGCTTTATGAGCAACGAAATCAAGGGTTTGGTGCAGAGGTAATCTGGATTGCACACATTCTCTTTGCTGGTCTGCTGAAGTCTACGGAATTCAGAGTTCATTGCGTCCAGGGGAGGAGGAGGCAAGGTGCTGGAAATCAAGATGTTCTGGAGTCTGGCAATGTCTTGTTGCCAGTTTGTGCTAATTAAGTGTCTACCCTTGAATAAATGGTGTCCTCAGTCCTTACACCTTGAGCATCCTTCTTGGTAACATTCTTCATGATGGACAACTGGATGTTCAAAGGTAGCCACTCAACATTTTGAGTTAGGAGTCTTGGAAAAAAGATTTCCTGAAATCAACATCTAATAGACATACTCATGCTTGGGATAACTGAAAAAAAAAACCCCAAAACAACCAAAAATTTGTATTTTTTTACAATAAAAATTTTTGTAAATACCTTTTTTCAATGGGTTTAGGAGTTGTGGTCCAAACTAATATGCTAGAGAGAGCTGCAGTCCTTGGGACCACAGCTCTCCCTAGACTTTCGTAGTTCTATGTGAGTACATGTGGTATGGCAACCTCACTGAAAGAAAGCTTTCAGTCTCACTTTTCTTCTACAGGACATGGTCAATGAGAAAGAGTAGCTGTATGGAAATGAAAATGCAGCTGGAGGAGCTACAAATCCTTAGGATATTGCATTTGAAGTGAATTCAAACGTAAAACAAATGTTTCCAGATACACTTAAGAACACAAGGTGTGCATGTAGTTACAATTTGGGCAACAAAAGCAAAGGAAGAATATTTTCCAAAAAGTAATTTGAAATGTGGATTTCTCACTTGCATTGGGATTGAAAGTAATCATTAAGGAAAAAAAATAATTGACAAGGTAGGCCACCATAATGGCCCTTTTGTACATTAAGTACTAAGAGCAGTACACCTGCCAAATGGTCTCCTATTTTCCATGTCACCTGCTAAGGAAACATCCCTAATCCTATCGTGTTCCAACTGGCTATAGCTGGCCAGACATCTGTACTTTCTTATAACTCTGAGCACATTTTAAAACATACCACCTGATATCTGAGCGTTCAAAAACCAAAACTGATGCCCTGGGCAGGCTAAATGGCTGTGTCACGTTTCAGTAACTGGGACCTTGGGTTACATGTGTTCTAGGTTAAACCTGAAGCCCCCAGATGACATCAAACAGAATTACACTTCAAAAGGTTGGCCCCCAAGCATATTATGTTGTCATGTCTGTGAATGGAAGCTTACTTAGTCCTGTCTCTTACCACTGCTAGAGATTTGCCACCTGCAGCTGTGTCTCGGAGAAAGAAGGAGGGGATGGACTGCAATGGCAGAGGATGGGGTCCTCAGGGCTGATGCAAACAGCCTTCCCACTGGGGAGAGGGAGGTAGAACTGGTGCACTTGTTGGAAATTATACAACTTCTCAAATTTTTTATGTAACTTTAGTCAGGGGATTGTTCACCTTTGCCCCAGGAGAAGGAGAATTTAAGTTTCTCTTCAAATGACTCGGTTCACCAATGCTGGGTGAGGTGAGGCCTCGTGAGCTTAACATCTACAGTTTGGGAGTAGCCACAAGATACACAGGAGATAAATATTAACAAACATCACCCTGTGGTATGGTCGGAGACACCTGGTCTGGGAAACGATTGATAAGAGAGGCACAGAATGAGGACCATCATTCTATTAACATCAAAGGCAAAGGGATCAATAACCAATAGGAGATTGAATGCTAAGAATTCTATAACTTAGGACCAATGAATGAGAATTTCTTTGGGGTTTTATGTATAAATATGTGAAAAGTCTGGTAAAGAACTATGTGTGATGGAGTGATTTTCAGTGCAGAACACAGGCATGTATGGATGAAATTATTTCTATTGCACATCCAGGCTAGAATAATGTAATGCTAATTCTCTAAGACTGAAAATATGTTGTAGGAGAGTTTCTGTTTTTCCTGCAGTTTCTGTGACACACTCACCTTTGCTTTCCCCCAAAACCATGTCTCCAGCAGTGACATGTGGGTAGTATAGAACAGCAACAGAGCCACAACATGTCCCTATCCTGCAACCAGGATCCCACCAAAATTAGTTCAGTTTCCCCGCCTATAGTTTTCAGGAACCGGATTTATGCAGACGAGAAGAGACCAGCAACCTAGAATGACAAAAGTAGAAAATTCATGTGACCTGTAGCATAGATCTTCTGTCTTCCTATACCTCACATTTTTCCATTAAACTCATTCTGCAGGTGCTTAACCTCCCAGGTTAAAAAGTGGAGATATGGATTGCTGAAATGTTTTGGGATACACACAGCAGCCTTGCTCAGGAGTGGAAGAAAAGCTCTTCCAGAGCTTCTCAGGGTGTGGGGAGCCTCATCTCCCAGGTACACCAGAGCAACTGTGACACCAAGGCTACAAAGTTGGCTTTGTAAGAGGATTGTTGTGGGGGTGCTCCTGAAGTCACTGGACTGGTTACATTTGGCTGCACGGATGAAAAATAAAAACAAATCAAGTTATCAAACACATTATGCAATTTTATTTTACTTACTCTTCTCCATTCACAATGCCCACAGTTAATCCTGTTTCTTGAAAAAGATGTATGTCTTATTTTACTGGAAAGGGGTTTTCCCCAGGTCATCCAGTCAATCGCAGCCTTCACAAAGCAATTTTCTTCCTCTGAAAAAGGGCCTTTTGGTAAAGCCAGCATAACATGCTCACATCAGGCCCTCAGTTGCAGGGCAGGCATTGCAGTGGAATAATTTCCCTGTTAATGAACTCTTCCACATCTCCAGAAGTGCTGCTTGTCTAAGCCTACAAGGACTTTCACATGAAAGACCCAGCCCTGCAGTGCCTTTCCCTCAAGGGTACCAGAAACACGTGAAAGGAAGCTGTGAAAAACAGCAAAAGTAAATTATCCTTACTGTCTGGGAACTAGCCACAAATGAAAGTCCCAGGCCAGAGATGGATGTACCACTTTTAACTACACTTGACCTCCAGTGAGGTACTTTGTGAAAAAAGGATTTCCTTTCCTTACAAACCTGCTGTGTACCCCTTTCTCCAGATGGTCGCTAGTTCATGTTCCTTGGGAAATAGTGAATTACTATCACTTCGTAATGAATTACCACTTCGTAGGCTCTTTCTTCGAGCTATTCTGAACTGCCTGCCTGCCCGGCCCCGGCGCTTCAGTGCCCGTGTCACCCCGCGGGCGCGGCCTGAGGGCGCGGCCTGAGGGAGAGGCTTGAGGGAGAGGTTTGAAGGAGAAGTTTGAGGGAGCGGCGGGGCCGGGTGCGGTCTGAGGGAGAGTTGAGGGAGCGGCGGGGCCGGGTGCGGTCTGACGGAGCGGTCTAAGGGCCAGGCGCGGTCTTAGGGCCCGGTCTGAGGGCGCGGTGTCGCTGCTGGGCCCCACCGGGCCCGGTGTGCGCGGAGGGGCTCCTGCTCCGCAGGGCGCGGCACGGCCGCAGCTCCGAGCAGGTGAGGGAGGGAGCGCCTGGTGCCGCCCCCAGCCCTGCCGCCCCGCCTGGCCCTCACACCCGCCTGGTTCTCCTGATGCTGTCCTGTCGAGGGGCAGTGTTGCTTGTGGAGCACACGTTTCCCGGCGCTTCAGTGCCCGTGTCACCCCGCGGGCGCGGCCTGAGGGAGAGGCTTGAGGGAGAGGTTTGAAGGAGAAGTTTGAGGGAGCGGCGGGGCCGGGTGCGGTCTGAGGGAGAGTTGAGGGAGCGGCGGGGCCGGGTGCGGTCTGACGGAGCGGTCTAAGGGCCAGGCGCGGTCTTAGGGCCCGGTCTGAGGGCGCGGTGTCGCTGCTGGGCCCCACCGGGCCCGGTGTGCGCGGAGGGGCTCCTGCTCCGCAGGGCGCGGCACGGCCGCAGCTCCGAGCAGGTGAGGGAGGGAGCGCCTGGTGCCGCCCCCAGCCCTGCCGCCCCGCCTGGCCCTCACACCCGCCTGGTTCTCCTGATGCTGTCCTGTCGAGGGGCAGTGTTGCTTGTGGAGCACACGTTTGCAAGGTGAAATCCAGCAGCAACTGAGAGGCAAAACGGGAAGAAAAAAGCCAAGGCTTGTGGCAGAAGGGTATGGTAAGTCGGCTAAATGAGAAACACTGGCCAAGCAGCAGCAGCTGTTGTCTCCAAGTGCCTCTTTTCCTTGGCCTCTGGGAAAGAGGTGCAGCTGCTCAATTTTGCCATTAATCCCATGAACAACTCTGGAAAGTTTACGGAGGTCAGTTCAGGCAAATTGCAGAGTTGATTACAGGATTTTTTTTGACAAGCTGGGGGTTAACCACTTGCTGGATTTTGAATTGCCTAAGTTGATACCTCAGGAGTGACCCTTTCCACACCGAGTTACAAAACAGCTGGAACACAGGCTTGAAGTATTCCAAGGAACAGTGAGCCTGAGAGAATAATTGTATGGCTCCGGGCAACAGAAGTGGATGATTTCAGGGTGAATCTTCCTGTTTATCTCTACTTTTGCTTTGTTCCTTGTTGAGTTGCCTCTGTCCTTTTGCCCTCTATCCTTCCTCTGGATTTCTTAGAAAAGTGAAGGGGAACATGTGATGCTGAGCTTTTCTGTGAAAGCAGAGTGTCTGTCAGCCTTCTCTTTGTTGGCCTTCTGTTTAATCTCTGGCTGGCCTTTGCCAGTCCTTGGCTCCATGCAAAATCGCTTCTGGCTTTTCTGTAAGTCTGGGTGCACACTATTATCCTGAGCAGCATAATTTTACCTCACCAGCCCTATTTTAGGACCGTTTCTGGTGAACACCTATGCTGGTGGCTGAGGTAGGTGCTTCTCTTGGCAATTTCCTTGCTGTGCTCTTGGTTGCAGTTACAGGACCACTCTGAAGCAGTTTTTCAGCCTGGATGAAAACCTGTAAAGCTGAATGGGTATCAGTCCATCTCTCCCAACTCTGTGTGACTGCACAAACAGTTGGAGAAGCACAGTTAAAAGGTAGATGAGTCACAGCAGAGCTGCCATGAGAAGCAGTGTGTGCTGAGGTGTGCTCTTGGAGTTGCAGCTCTGCAATTCTGTTCCCTGTGGGACCTCTCAAAGAAGTATTTTGCTTTGGTTAATGGAGCATTCTGGATAACCTATCTGAACTAATAAATCAGCTTATGCATTTGCTTCCATTTTTAAAAGGCCTACTGTTTCTTGCTCAACAGGTTTTAACATCATTAGTGCTCTCAGCCAAATTGTTCCCTTCTCTGCATCCCTGGTAACTGAGAGTTTGCCTCCTGCTGGTCTTTAGAACTTGTTAGCTGATTTTTGTTTTCAATTCCTTCATTCCTGCTGGTGGTAGCTCCCGCACTTGGTCTTGAAGTTTACAATTACGCTGCTGTCTCTTAATTGCATTTCTATTCTTCTGTGAGGTTTCTTGTCCATAATTATTATATTCTGTTCTGCTTATTTTTCTTGAAATACTTTGTTAATGTAGACAAATGCACATGTATGAGAAGCCTTACTCCAGGATAAAGTAATTTTCACCGCATGTGACCAGATCACATATCATGACCACAATGTCCCACAGATGCAGCAATTCTGTGATGCAAAGAATGTAAATTAGAAATAAACTTTCCTCATGGATGGATTTCTGTGCTGCTATACTTGAGGGTGTTTCTTGAGTGCTGCTGTGGAAGGTCTGTCTCTGGCATCTGTTGGATGAACTGATGTGGGAAATGCAAGCATAGAGAGCTCCCAAGGCCTCAAACATACAAGCTCAGAGATAGAGATGGATACAGTGTTTGACCTAAGACCTTGGAGAAGGCTTGAAGCTTTAGCACAGAATAGTGAAACAGACACAAAATAAGAATAAAGATTTGCAGTTTAAGCAGAAATATGTTTTAAGCAACTAGAAATATGCCTCATGAAAGCAAATAAGTATGTTAAACATGATAGCAGAAGATTTTAAAGTTTAACAATAGAACTTGTAGAGTCAGTAAAAAGTACAAGATACAGCACAAAGTTTCTGTAGAGTTATGATTGGATAGAAGAAGACTCATTGCAGCAAATCGTGTAAAACATAGCAATTAGCAATAGGTTATGAAGATGCTAGCGAGCTTTGTGGAAGTAGCTGATTGGGTGAGAAATTTATAAAAGATATTGTGACTGGAATTAGAACAACTTCTAATGTGATGGCTTTGAATGTAACAACCTTATAGTCTCACCCTTCCATGAGACCAACTTTCGCAATAAACTACCTTTTAAACTCCTCTTCAGTCGACCCTGCCTTTCTGCGTCCTGAACAACCTGCTGAACTAATTGTGCCCCTTTCAGGGTAGCAATCTTCAAAGCTCTCCTATTCCACCTCTACAAGCTCCTCTCCTGACTTGTGATGCAAAGGACATATAATTATTGTTTGTGGCTGTGTCTTACCTGCCCCTTTTCTTTTGCAGTGCATTTTCCTGCTTCCCATCACTTTTTAGTCTGAGACTGCTTCTGTTGTTTGACACTCCCAGTCTTTCCTTCCTTGCTGTCTCCCAGAGCAGTTGTTCTCTTAGAAAGGACCGTCTGAAGGGAGCAGCTGTTCAGAGGCACTGCATGGTGATGGAGCATTTGATGGTTTGGATGCACTGTGGAATGGGGAGGTGCAGACATACTGACTGTGAGCAACTTACCCCTTGGTGCCTCACCTCCTAAGGGATTTCTCAGCTTTAAGCTGAGGACCCAAGGAAAATCCTATAGAGGGAAGTGTGATCAACCAGTAATGATATATTAAAAGAGATCTTGCTTAAAGTGAGTTGCTTAGGTAGGGCTGGCAGAAATGCTGAGGAGAGTGGTGCAACTTTAGTCCTTCTCCTCTTCCTCAGGCACTTGGCTGAGGATTAAGAGAAGGTGCCTGTCTTGGTATGAGGATTTACAGTCTTCACCTTCCTCTGGGAAAAGGGGCTTTGTATGGACTCTAAGAGAGTCCAGAGGTGGCTCTGTGTTCTCCCCTTTGTCTCTTCCTTTAGGAGCTAGTACATTTGATTCCTCTAGCAATCCAATTTTATTTTCCTCTTCTGTGTTGATATTTTATTAGGTATTAGCAGTGGGGAGGAGAGCCGAAGAACCTGTCTCCCTTTGCTTGGGATGAATCTAACTCATGTTGGGCTGTTTGCACTTGCTGAACTGAGATTTGTTCAGCCATTCTCTGCAAATGACTGAACACCTTCAGCTGGAGTGTCCAAGCCAGATGGATGTGCATTTGAAGGATCTAAGCTTTGGCCCTAGATTTGCCCAAGGACAGCCAGGCACTGCCCTGTGCTGTAGTCGTGCTCTGTCCTGAGAGTTCTCTGGGAACTGCACACTGACCACAGCACCCCTAATACAGCTCTGAGGATTTATTCTGCTTATGGAGAGGTAAGGCTCTCTTGCAAGACTAAGTTACAGAAGCTTCTAGAGTGAGATCAAGATTGTCTGGACAATGTTTGTGCTTTAAAAACATCACTGGATTTCCAGGCCCTTTCTGACTTCTGCCTTTGTGATGTTGTGATGTTTGCATTTGGCTTTTCAGTTTTGCACCTTCTTATAATTTAGCACTTTCGTTTCTGTTATTTGGTCTGACTTCAAGCTCTGCACACCACCAGCATGGCCCTGGGTGAAATAGGTGATCTAGATGGCATAGCAGGACTAACACCAAAAGGCAAACCTATGGGACTAGACTAAGTGGCAGATTTGGTCAACTACACTTTGAAACTGCTGACATCTCCTGCTTAGGCGGGGAAAGATGCAGAAAGATGAAAAAGAAACAGCACCAACTATGGCCTGTGTCTTTACTCCTCTTTTTGAAGATAATAGGTTTTAGAGCTTAAAAAGGTCATATTTAGGGAAGTTACTCTATCTATTTTAGGTGGAAATCTTGGATGAAGACTAAGTACCTCTTCCACCAGGTTAGAACATCTTATCTGGGTTTTCAGCACCATATACAAATACACACTAAAATTTTATGGGCATTTTCCTTTGGGATGTGAAAAAATATAATTGGTTGCAAGAAGTTTCTCTTCTCTGTAGCCCAGATCCTGAGGTCACATGATTGCATTTCAAGAAACTTACCCAGCAGCTGACACTGAGATTAATTAATTTTTTTTTAAGTAGGCCAGAGTCTCAGTTTGTGTGAAGTGACGATAACAGACAGCACCACTTTCTGTAGGTGAGGCATGGCCTGAGCACAGAGAGAAGAGAGAGGACCACGTGGCTGTCAGTCTCCTGGCAAATTTTCTTGCTTTGTCTCCTCAGTTTGCCTGCCTGTAGGGCAGAGATAAGTTTTCCCTGGAGGAAAATCATGTATGTGAAGGGCTTTGAAGATAAAAACCACTCTACACTCACTATTGCAGTTAGCTTTACATTAAACCAAAGCATGTCGTGTTATCTAACCCTTTTATGCTGTGCGTCTCTGAGCACTTCACACATCATATGTAAAAATCAAGACCTTGGAATTGCTGGTGTGTTGCCAGCATAGGGAAAATGGAGTTGTGATTCTAAGCTTCACTGCTGGTTTTAGCTAACAAAAAGGAAAGGTATTGCTAATTCTTGCAGTAATAAACTTTTTTCCTTCGTACTTCAGTTGCTGGAGTCATGTGAAAGACTTAGGCAGCAAGGGCCAGAGGGGAAAATGTCATCTTTTCCATGATTTAGTGACACTAATTGCTGAGTTGAATACCGGTGCATAAATTTAATTAGCAGTAATGTCTCAGCATTGTGTAGGGAGTCTCATTTTACTGATCAGATGACACATTGTTTTGATTTAGATTAAAAAATGTTTCCAGACAAACTTACTGTATTTTGCTGTGTTTAGTAACGTGCATTTTAAGAAAGTAAATATAGCTTATCCTTCTATTGAGATTATTTACCTATAGTAGAGACTGTTTATATTTTCAAGTGACCAAATATTGTCCAAACCTATTGGAGCCACCTTATGTCAATTGTAAAATAGTGTAATTGTGTTTTCTAGGATTTCCAGGTCCGTTTATAGATGGTGTAGGGTTTGTACAGAGGCATTATGCCCATATTAGCCAACTGCAATAGCTGGAGGAGCAAATCAAACTTTCAGATAATCTGTGTTCATGAAAGATTTTTGGGTCTTGGTGGGGTTTTTTTGTTTTGTTTTGTTTTTGGTGTTTTGTTGTTTGTTTGGTTTGGTTTGGTTGGGCTTTGTGTCTTTTTTTTCCTTTTCAATATCAGATGATCCAATAACTTTTATCACCTCTCACAGACAAAAGAGTAAAAGCCTCTGAAGTAGCACAAGTCAAGGACAGAAGTTACCAGCTCATAAAAAAAATAGTTCTGTGGGTACAGAACAAAGAAATCATGTATGGACATACTGGAAAGAGAAGACATCTGTAATCAGAATTTGTTTAAGACCTAGCTGATAAGGTTAATGTAATATTAGGTTTTGTGGCTTGGAGCAGGAGCTCAGAAGTGGTAAGGTTGTAAAAAATGGGGACCCCACATCAAAAGATGCTGCTCACTTGGGTTGTCTTCTGGTAGCTGCCCTGAAAAAGGCTCTGCCTTTGCTGTGGTCCCTGAGGTCCATCAGGGAGGCTCTGGGTGAGTGCCCTGTGGCTTTTGCAGGACATCATGTCTTGCTGTCAAAAACTCATTGGAAACAATGAATATTTCCTCATTTTTGTTTAGTTTTCCTTTGTCTGTTTAGCAGCTGAGGAGCATTTTGGGAGTGCTGTGTCAACTTTCCATCCAAAGTTTTATCTGACAATGACCAAACCAAAGGCAGATGAGAGGGAGGCAGTCACAGCTGGAGCAGTATCTTCAGAATGGTAAGCCTGGCCATAACAACCTGATCAACTTTCACATGTAGGGCTAAACCTTCAAGGACATGTCTACAATACTGACTGCAGGGTGCTCTGCCTTCCTTACTGAGATGAGTTAGGGTGTATCTAAAATGCTAAACATTGCAGCCCTGTCCTGGCTGTCGATTCACCAGGTTTAGAACATCAGGGTATTGTATTTCTCTAATTTCTGAAGCAGCTGCCTTTCTGCAGGTTTCCCAAAAGTAAGAGTGGAGTTTCACTCTGAACAGCCTGTAGTCTGTCCATTCTCCATCCCCTCTAGATCAATGAGTGGAGCCACCCACCCCCGCTGCTCCATAACTGCCAGAGCTGACACCCAGTGGGTAGAAGATAGAGGCAAAAATAACAGGCATTTGGGCAGGTAGAAGAGTAACATGGACCTCCTACCTTCAAGAGTTTCCAAGAAAACTTGTGAGAATTATAGGAAGAGTTTGTAGAAAAATTACATGTGTTGTAGGACATGTCTGCAGGATTCCTAGAATGGGTCTTGTGAGTTTCATATAAGCCAAGAAAAAAGAAAAATCCATTTCAACTACCCAAAAGGGTGGATATACAGGGAGATGAGCTTAAAGAGGTTTTGTAGCCTCTGGCCTAAGATATTTTGTGCCAAGACTTACAAAACAGAAACTCAGGGTTAGTCTTTAAAGTTGTCCTTAGTGCTTATTTGTCTTTTTTCACTTGATTATTCATTTCTTTTAAAGTTATCGGCCTTGAGTGACCACAGAGTTACATGGCCAAGAACCTTACTGAGGTCTTGCTTTGGGAAAAAAGCAGCATTCCATGTATTTTGCCCTGCTCATAGTTTTAGTAATTTAACAAACTGATAAAGGCAGCTGGGCAGAAACCAAAGGATGAGTAAAGTAACACTGACTATTTAGTCAAAAGTCATGTTTTGAGACACTGGCCATATTTTTCATCTGTTGGCTACATTTAGTTTCCTCCCTCCCTGTTTTTCGGTGACTTTGGATTCAAATATTACAAATAGTGATGCCTTCATAATTTTTTTGAAAGCTACAGCAGGTAAGTTTGAATTTTTCAGCCAAATAGTTTGTTATATGAAAGAGTTGAAATATTATCCTACCTCCCAGGTTCAAGACTTCCTTTGCTATCTTCCTTTCCTTGTGTTCTTAGAGTATCAGTCTGCCTTGTAAAGCAGTGAGTTCCAATGACAGAGTGCTCTCTGTGAAGCCTGGGTGGCAATAATAATAATATTGCTATTGTTTTTTTCTCCGTGTACAAACTTGTTTCTCACATGGAAAGAACTGCATGCTTTGTTTTTATATTCTGTGGCATATCTGATGAATCTTTTGCCTCTAAACAGTTCACAGGAAAGTCTTTGTGAGAGCTCAATAGAGGGATTACACACATTCTTGGATTTTGCAATTGTAAATGCTTTTTGATAGTGTCAGTGGTTTGCACTGATGAGTGTATTGATGACTGCTGGGAAAATGTCATGTTCTCTTATCTTGCAATTGTAGTGATGGGCAGAACCTGGCATATATTTGGGTTGTTGTAGATGACTTTTCAAATGCATTTAAATGTGGTCCATGGCATGTGTGATCTTTCTTTGGCAGGCTTGGAGCCTTGATAACTTGTGCATGTAGCTGACTATTGCAAGTTGCCATACGTCCCTTTTCCATTCCTCCTTTCACATTGCTGTGGCTCTAATGAGAATAGTGGTGTTTTGGAACAGGTGGGTGCAGTATGACTGACTCCACAGCAATTTTAGGGAGGGGATGCTGTTTTGGTTTTCTGGGAAGTGCTTGGTGTGCTGTGGTAACCTTGCTTGAAGAGAACTGTTCTAGGAAGTGGGTGTACTTTGAAGGACCAAATAAGAGGTTTGTGTCTCAAGAGCTCTTCACATGCTATGTGTGACTAAGATATGTAAGGGGAGTTCTGGAGGGCTATAGAAAATGGTATGAATAAGTATTCCTAACAAATTCTAGAAAGGTTTTTCCTGCATAGTTTGTAAATAAAAAGATGCTGTTTATTTACAGTCTCTTAAATTCAGACCGACTGGAGTGCTAAAGACAGTGAATGACTTCTATTGTAAGAAACAGTCTTTTTAGTTCTGATCCAATGCCTACTATAGCCCTACAGATGACTCCCAATAATTACTCTTGAGTCTTAATTAGTCTTGATGAGACTAATAACAGGGCTGCTAAAGAAAGTTAAATCCATGAGGAATGCCTGCTCTATGCTGTCAAGCACTGCCAACTGACTTTTCTTCTACAAAGTTCTGGCAGGAAATAATTCTTCAAAATATCAGTTTCCAGGGTTTAAAGATGTCTTTTGACATGACAACATTGTGGATTTCTCTTAATGCACCAGAAGAAATAATGCATATTAGTTTTTTTTCTGTACACCAGGCTCTCTTGGTGAGGAGGGATGACTTGATAAGTACATGTGCAGTACTAATTTTACAGGTTATTACACCTGTGTATGCTTATAAAGGCATGTGATAACTGTGTTACCAAAAGCAGTCAGTTATTTTGTAGAGGTCAAGATAGGCACAGAATTATTGCTTAAATATTGGTGCGAGATCAGCACATTCTCAAGACAAAAAAAATGAACCCAAATTTCTGTTCCACAACACAATAGATTTTAATAAGCTATGTTTAGGCTTCCTGGTTGGCAAAGACAGTAGTTCTACAGCTTTATTTGCTTCCCATTAAAACTTAAAATGGTTGTGCTTACATAAATGCTGCTTCATAATACAAATGGCAGTAGTGCTTTGTGTGTCCTTCCATTAAAGTAAAATCAATCTCCAAATAGAGATCAAATAACTCTGTGAAAGACAAGAGTGCATTAATTGTCATTACCTGTGCACAGTGCCCTTTATTGGTGCAACTGACAGTTGAATAAATATTCATTTTGGCTATTAAAGAATCTCACCCAGCAAACAAACTGTCCTTGTTGTACATGTTCTAGTATTTATTAGCATACTGTTACTTGAGAGATGTTTTATGGCAGAGTAACAAAATTTCCCCAACAGTAAAGTTCATTCTTTAATGAACTTGTACCTCTGTGCTGTTATTTTCTTCCCCATTGTTGAAGATGTGTAGGCAGCACTTAGTGTCCTACATGTTTCTCAGAGGGAAAACATAGTGAATGCTTCTGTGTTACTGATACTTAGTGTTAAAACCAAGCATTACCCCAAACTTGCTCATCTCATATTGTAAGAGGGATGACTAGTGAATAAAAAATCATTAAAAATATGAAAAAGTATGTTCCTTTTCTGGCAATGGCATGGACTGACCTTGAGTAGTCAGTCTTGGCAATCTGGAACAAGTTAACACACACCTGTGCAAGCAACCTGGCAGCTGGTGTGGGGGAAGAGGCAGAGGACTGCACTGCAGGTGCTGATGAACAGGAAGCAGTCACTTTTCTGCCACCACAGCACTTTATGGAGCACAGATATGTCTGCAGGTCAAACCAGTGCAGCTTTTATAATAGAAACCTTCATTTTAAAAGAATGAAAACATGGGAAACTAGAGGTGAATGAACTTGCTAGGATTGGGGTACTTTTTCCTAAAAATTCTATTGCTGACTTTTTTCACCTTCATGTCTATCTTTCATTATGAGAGAGAAATTAATACCTAAGAGAGAGTAAGTTAGTACTTACTTAATTTTCTTGCAGCATTTAATCTGCTATGTGAAGGGATTTGTATGTGACACTGACTAAAATACAATATGCAAAGAGAAAAAGCAAATTCAGTTTAAGACCTCTTTGGTCTTTGTCCTGTGTTTCTTCTGAATGGGGTTGTGAAATGTGTGCTGGAGTGGGAGTGCTGTGCAAGGAGCATGGCTTTACTGCAGCTGCTTGACAGTATTGAATATGACTCGTGTGTCTGCACTCAGCATCACACCAACCAGCTGCATCCCCCAAACACATCTAACAGGGCCAACTTCCCAAGTTTGGAACAAGCCCATACAGGCTAACCCAGCTTTCCAGGTGCCTGTTTTTGCCTGGCACCGCCTTTTCCTGCTGCAGAGGTTACAGCAGGCGTACTCTGGCTGTTGCCCCAGTAACTTATCTCACAGAAGGAGTTGTCAGGGGACAACAGGACACCCAACACAAGGGAAGACAGCTTGACAGAACGGATGTTTTGTTCAAAACAAACATTGCTAAAGTATTTACCAACACTATCCTGTAGTAGAGTTGAACACAGGGTTGAATGATCTGACCCCTAACACCCCTGCCCTTCCACTCTTTCAGACTCTACAAACTTGAACAATGACCAAGCTGGAGAGGCTGATTCAGTACGCCTCTTACTACCTCCAGCTCCTAAAGACAAATGCTGTGGTTCTTACAAAAAGGCAGTACCAAGAGCAGACCTTGTGACTGTGTTGTGTCTTCTCCTTTTTCATCAGGAGAAAGACAGTATGAGCAGGTACATATAACTCTATCAGTCTCATTTTCATGCAACACATCAATATCCTTGAATGCAACCTGAGATCATGGTCTGCCTGTGCTGGGCATCCATGCAATAATGTGGAGTGTTCAGGATACAGCTGTGAGGACAGCTGGTCATTATGCACTTATGAATAGAATTGAGACATATTTCCTTGAAGCAGTAGAGGTTTGGAGTTGGGAATCTAGGCTGCTGACCTTTTCCAGTTTGTGTTGAACAGCAGCCTCTAACATGAGGAAAAGGATTCAGGTGTTGATGAAAGGACAAATGAAAAGTTGAGTACTTGAGCAAATACAACAGAGCAGAGCCTGATAACAGGCAAAAAGTAGCATTCTTATGTGGTTCTTTACCAAAGGACTCTGATATAAGGTGGTTTTCTTTCTGAAAAGCAAGAATGAGGACAAGGATTGAATACCTCAAGAGAGTTGTGGTGTGTATGGTATTGGAAACGTAAGCAACATGTGACCCAGAAATCTGCAGGTGTAACCAGAATCCAAGCTGTTCTGATCAGAGGCTGCATTTCCTTCACTAGAGCCCGTGTCTCTGACCACACAATCTCTGCTCCCCTGAGCTTGCAACACACCGTTTGTGCAAGCAGTGGAGGAATGCACATTTGGAACATTCCTCTCTCCTCACACAGTAGCTCACAAATGTGTTTGGATGTGTATGTACGCAAACAGAAGACTGAGTAGCTAAGATATTAGCACTGCTCTAAAAATGTTATTTGTTCATATCAAACTAGGTTGTGTTTCTTATTTATTTGATTTCTATTTCAAAAGTGCAGCTGGACACAGATCTGAATTTCATATGGGAAGTTCCTATACTTTCAGTCTTGTATTGTGTGCTGGCCAAGGGGGAAGGTTTTTGGCATAGAAAGGCCTGAATAAAAAGATATCTAGATACCTTTCTTGCTATAGAACATATATATTTTTGAGGTCTTTCTATTTGTTTCCATTTTGTTTTATTGTTTGTTTCTATTTTGTTTTACTGTTTGTTTCTGTTTTTCTTTCTTTATGAAAACTTTTTTTATCAATACCAAAACTCAAAGAAAATACCTTACCAGATCTGTATTATTCTGTATTTGTATGTTAACAATTGAGCTGTGCTTCAAGCTACTGGGACAGACTAGTGGGTTCTAGACAGCAGTTCTAGATGTTTCTACAGATTTTACTACAGGTAATAGTAACACTGTTAAGGGGCTAGTCAAACAATATGAAGTGATACAAGAAAGTATCCAATTCAAGTTACATGTTATGTTTCCTGAATTTCAGGAGAAAAAGTATAAGAAATATGAATAGTTCTACTGAACATCGGCTGTTGCCAAAACAAAGGTTTCTTTATGTTGATGTCTGTTTTGAGTAGATAAGACTTTAGGGCTCTTTCCAAAACTAAATTAGTTGCTTGGGACAAAATCTGAGCTTTTGCTGCAAATTTATTTAAAAAGAAATTTCCATCCATTTTGGAAGTTGTTAGAATTGCCATGCGCACCTACTGAACGGATCATTGCTGACACTGGCAAATACTTTTTCTATTGTATTTATATTAAACTTATGCTGGATTCTATTGTGTTATTTTAGGGACATGTCTGTATTTGTATTTCTTCACTTAACACTGTCTTGTCCTGCCTTACAGACGGCACTGTTTCCTCCTTTTGTTTTATGTAAGTAATTTTCTTTGGTCTCAACAATACTTCACTGATAAGAGGCTAAACACAAATATTTGTAGCACTGAACAATGTGGGGAGTTTCTGGCATGGACAGTTTGCTTTCTGGGTTAAGAGCAGGTGATAAAATGAAGAGGGGGAGGGGAATCCCCAAACACAACAGCTTAAGATGATTCTTATTTTTGATTTACTGTGTCATAACCTTACTAAGTGAATCACAGAATCAAAGAATGGTTTCTGTTGGAAGGGACCTTAAAAGGACCTTAAAGATCATGTAGTTCCAATCCCCCTGCCGTGAGTGGGGACACCTTCTGCTAGACCAGATTGCTGGGAGCCCTGCCCACCCTGTTCTTAAACACTTCTGGGAATGGGGCATCCACAGCTTCTCTGGGCAAGCTGTTCCAGTGTCTCAACACCCTCACAGTAAAGATTTTTGACCTAATATCTAATCTAAACCCACCTTCAGTTTAAATCCATTCTCCCTTGTTCTATTAATACATGCTCTATTGAAAATAATAGTAATCAAAAAGTTGGAGATAAGTAGTGAGTTTGTCACCAGTGCCATGATGTGAAGCTGTGCTTGTAGTTCAGTAGAATCAAATAAGATAAAATAACACCATTAAAAAAGACAGCTGCAGAAACTGCTGGTTTAAGTGTTAAACAGTCATACTTAATGTGACTATTCTAGATGGAACTGAGATTTTATTTCCTCTAACATCCTTTCTTGAAGATCCTCAAATTAATGCCTACTAATATGCTGCACAGTGTTCTTGGAGAACTCAGACTGCTTGGAAGTAGCTTGAAACCTTGAATCATGCTTGTCTTTTTTCCTTCATGATTGCTGAGTAGAGAGGTGGCAGTGAGGGTAGTGTGCTACCGGATGGGACTCCCTTGGAGTGGCAGAATGGCAATGTGACCTCTGTGCTCCCAGCCCTGGGCTGCCACAGTGGATGAAGTGCCCTGTATCCAGGTTGTAAAATGTGCAGGGGTGGCAGTGAGGATCTGGGAAAAGCAGATGCATAAAGTCGTCCGTGTACTTTGCCTGTGGAGGTTTCAGCATGAACAGCACACACCCAGAAGCACTTACTCTGGTACTTGAGCCTTTTTAAACCTCCAGCACTGCTGAGCCCCAGGTACTAAACTGGCTCTGTAGTGACCTGCTTGCTCCTCGTTGAGAGTCAATAATGAGGGGTGGGTCTTTATCTAATTCTGATGTTTGCATCCCATGTTTGTTCCACACTTCACAGACATTTTTGTCACACATGAAATGTTTCATACCAAAATATGTGCACCGCAGATGTTTGTGAGGAAGTGTCTGCTCCTTCCCATTTGTTTGTGAGGAAAATTGTAAAGGTAGTCAAGAAAGCACAGCAGATGATCCTCTGTATAAGAGACAGGGGCTTTTGTATCTTCACAGAAGCAGAGTAGTGCTTATTTTAATTAAAAGGAACAACTAGACCTGTCTCCTGGATAAGAAATAAATAGATTTGGGAATAAAGATTAAACCCCTAGAAAAGCTCAATGCCTTGAGAAGGGGTTCTTTTGTTCCCTAATACATACAAACAGGTGTGTGGGTATGCAGATGGGCGAAATACTGGGTGTCAGGAAAATCTTTGAGAAGTCTGTTTAAATAAGAAAGATTGTTTTAGTTTGGCTTTCCTCGACTTTTCCCCCACATATCATTCTACAAACTTTTGTAACAGGTTCTTAATTTTCAGTTCTTTTTGGGAAAAAACCCCAAACCAACAATTGTTGTTTGTACTTGTATAGTCTTTCTGACTGAAAAAAATAAGTTACCAATCTGAATTGAGTCAGTTAATTGGAGTCATTGACCCTATGATGTTCTCCAGGGTACCCAAAGAGGAGTAATAGAGCACACAGCAAAAATGTCAGCTCTGCCACTCTACTCCTGCTGACCTTGCAGGAGCTGGGAGATGGTCCAATATACAGACACCATGAAGACTCTGCAGAAAGATGCCAAGAGTACTTGAAACCTAAGGGTTCCCAGGAACCCTCCCATATTTTCTGCCGGGCTAGCAAAAGTGGATATAAGAAACTAAAATGTAATGTTGCATGCAGTTATGTACAATTCCAGCATTTTTCTCTGCTGTGATTGTGAAGGGAAGTACCTCTGCTCAATTAACACCAATGCCAGAAGGATCACTGCTGTCTTCTGATACAGGGCAGTCAACAGGAGGAGTAGCTGCAGTGATGAGTTTGTGCCACGTAATCCAGAGGGAAAGACTTGTCCTTTGAATTGCGGCCACCCAGAACCACTTTTCCCATATCGGGGCAGAGACAAATAACAGCGAACCCCAATAAATCCCAAGGGTGTTCTTAAACTAGTTCACATCTTCCTGAAATGAGTAACTGACTTCTCATGCAGAGCAAGACATGGCACTTTCTAAATCTGACCTCAGGAAAGTCTTTCAGGGACATATACAGTCTTAATATAAAACCTGTGGAGAATATCCCATTCCTGTGCACTACCTCACAGTTAGAAATGTGAGCTTTGCCTCTAGTCTGAGTCTGTGTATCATCAGCTGACAGCCAATGTATCTGAATTCTGTGCTTTAGTTTTCTAGATTGCAAATCACCCCTTTATTATGTCTACACATAAGACAGATCTCTGAGGTCATTTATTTGAGACCTGTTTTCTCATTACCTAAATGCTTTCAGGTTTCTTTTTCACATCCCTCTCACTGTGTAGCGGTTTGGACCTTTGGGCACTGCAAAGTATTCCTGTAGCAGTGGCTCTGGTCTATTCAGATACTGTAGCCTCATTATTCTCACCAGACATTTTCCAGGTGTAGGTACAGGGATGCACGTTTTCCTTTTGCCAAGATTGTGGCTTTGAAAATTCACCTGCAGTTGTATATCCACCTCCTCTTTCTGGAGTCTCTATTTCCTAGGAAGCGACTGTGTCATGCCTACAAACACTGACACATCAGGCAGCCTGTTGCACTTAACACCAAAAAGACTCTCCTCTTATTCTTCAGTATCTTCCCATTTGCTGTTCTGCGTATTTATTTTTTGTCATCTGCAAGTCTTAATAGTAGTTTTAGTAACTTCATGTGTATAAATGGTATAATCTCAATTTTTTTTTTTATTTTACCTGAATAAATAGGGAATGGAGCATCAGCATCTTCAGAAGGATTTCAGCAATATGGAAAGCAGTAAAACAGTATTGCATTTCTACCTGACAGGATACATTTAAGATCCAAAAGCAAAGAGCCTTTTTGGATGTTTACCTTGCTGATGGCAGCAATATTAAACTTTATATCCAGACATCAGACACAGCAGAAAGAATATTACAGGTAATGGCTTTCTAGAATTGTGTTGAAATTTGTGAAGAGTGAACAAAAATTAATATAATTTCAATTAGGAAAGCATCAACCTCTCTATATGAAGACATACAAGAGTATTTTCTGTGGGCTTTGAGGAGTTTATTGTACCAGAGGGCTGGGGGGCATTGTGGGTTTTGTAGATGATATTTTGGGTCCTTAGAATTGTCCACAATTAACTTCTTAATGTTACATGACTTGTGCTTGTACAGCATTTAGCTGTTAAGTTCAGGTTTCCTTCACATATAACAGAGTTAGAAAATACATAGAGACACATTCATAATTAGGTTGCCTTTGGTTTGGCGTAGTGTGGGTGAAAGTTCTTGAACACTAAACTCAGAAATTATCTAGTTTTCACTTATGTCTTGGCTGGCAGCTGTTGTTAAAACTGCACTACTGATGCATCTTTTTTCTTTTTTTTTCTGCATGCTTCTCTTTACTTAATTTGTGTCCCTTGGTGCTTTCTGTGGAACTGTGTGTTGGCGCTGTTCTAGTGCTGGCTCTAGAATGTCTGTAACAGCTGTTGCAATACACACAGTAAACAATTGCCAGTTACAATTTGAAACCAGTAGCAACCAAATATTGTTTACACAACTGGCTGATTTGTGTTTGAAACTTCCAGCTGGAGTTCTCTTCTTATGCCAGGGGAGGAGGAGCAGCAATGGCTCTGCTTATTTTGTGTATTTGCACATTTATGTGTGCACAAGCAAGGCTTCTTTGGTTGCCCTCATTTCCTAATCCTAACAGCAATAACAAAGCATGCATCTGTCCAATGGGTCCTGCTCTTTGTCATGGAATTCTAAAATTTCCTCTCACTGTACAGAAAAATGTGCACCATGTTTCTGCTGTGCCTTTGCAATCTGAGTTTGTAAAAGTGGTTCTCAACTGGCTGTAGGTATAAGGCAGCTGAGCACATGTTTGCTGTACTCTGTTGAGCTGATGTGTGTTAGTCCAGCCTCAAAACTTACACTGTCTGTGCATAGGAACCATAAACTGGATAACGAAGGTGACTCCTTGCTGGCTTTGTTCTGCCATGGCATTTGCACCACCTGAGGCAATGCTGGGACAGGTTCTTCCAGGGGAAAGTGTCAGAGTTAGCCTTAGACCCTGTAACAGGAGACTTGTGAGGCTGGAGTTGCTGAAGGCAAAAAGCCTTGGGGGTGGCAGGGAGATAGGAATTCTGATTTGGGGAGAGAGAAGCAGGTGCTAATAGGGTGGAAGAAAGAAGGAGAGATGTTTGGACAAGAAATTTGTATAGGGGCCTTGAGTAAGGAAAGGATTTTCTAATATACTTTAAAAACCATTAATCACTTGTGCTTGATAAACTTGTCAGTTTGCAGTGTGTCAAGGCAATTTCCAAGACAGACAGTGATGTTGTATATTGCTTTGTATGTTACTTTTATATATGTTTAACGTTTATGTGATACTGTAAAGAAGCAATGACACTTCAAATGCTGCAGACACCATTTCTTCTTTTGTAGTCTTAAAGATGAAATAGGACTTTTGGGAAATGTTTAGCTTTTGTCACTGTAAATTGCTACTACATTCACTGTTATTTTGTGATGGAAGTAGATTTTACAACTCTCGCTCCCTAATATTTGGTGTTCAGGCAGCATATACCAGTTTGTGCTTTGATCCAAGAAATAAAACCAGTCAAAATCCTACTAAATCTGACATCTGTGTTTGCCATTCCTTGCCATTCCTTGGAAATGCCATCTGGTATCCTTAGTATTGCACTACCAAGGGATAACACTGTGGGTTGTTTCTTGAAGTAATTTGTGAGGACAACAGTGGCAGACAGAATAAAAGGTGATAGTTACTTTTTAATCTTTTGTGTTTGGACTATGAAATTTTCTCCCCTTCATATCTGGTGTCTGAATTGACTGTGAGACAAGTGATTTTGATGGTCTGCTGCCATCTCTAGTAACAGTCCTGATATGAACAGGGATAAGGAAAACCTTGCTAGTGTGCTTTTTAATTTTAACTCAAAACAATTTTTTCCAATCTATATTTAGCTTGATGTCTACTTTTTTCCATACACAAAAACATGTCTGCTCTTTGAACCCACTGATACAGCTGGAGAAAACCCTTCTGAACTGAATTTACAATGAATTTACAATGCTGTCACTGTGACACAGAGTTTGAAGTGTTTTGGGATCCTCACACTTTGGAAGACGAGAAACCTGACACTTCCACCTTATGCTCAGACAAAGAAAGTCCATCCTCTCTGACCAAAGCATGAGGTTGCACAATCTGCCAGAGTAGCTATAATCTCAGGACTGAAGAGATTTCTTATAATACCCTCACCACTTTCCTGAGCAAACTCAGGAGATTATGGTCACTGTGGAATTTAGGAATGGTACTGCGTTCTTTTAGGTTATGGCTGTTTAAATTTATGCTTTGATTTTCCAGAACCTAAACTAGAATAAGACAACTCTCCCAATCAGATTGAGTGGTTAGTTGTTGGATTATTCCCAGTTTTTCAGGGACAGAGCAATTGAGAGACATTTTAAAAAGTTTTATTCCATTATCAGTCTCGATGAAGGGTGAGACATAAGACATGTAAAACTCAATGCCATTCTGTCAGAAGCCAACCTATTTCCTGGTTACAATACCTTATAAATGTTTTTTAGCCTATTAGCTTTTGCCACACAATGCTGCTAATACTTCTAACAAAAAATCACCTATATTTTTACCCCACATGGTCCTGCTGCAATGCATCTTTCACCGTTCTAGTTTTCTAAAATATCTGATCTTTTTACAAGGCCATAGTTTGAAACTTGTTGAAATTTGTTTCTAGTTCAATGTCTCTCTCAGCAATGTCATCTCTATTCCATGGCCTTCCTAAGTCAGCACACCTTATCTCAGTGTTTGCATACAGATGGACAAGACTGCGGGAGCTTTCTGTCAGGTTTTGAGTATTCCTTACAAATCCATTTCTCATGGTTGGTGGGCTCACTTCTGCCTGATTTTTCTGTCCTCACTATCCCACTGTGCAGCTAGTCCTGCAAATATTGTCTGCATTCTCTGTTGGTGCTACTTCTGCCCTCTTTCAAAGAAGATGGAGAGAGGCCGCAGCAAACTAAACCAAATGTCAAGGCAGAGAGGGTTTTTCCTCCTTGTGCATTATTGATAATGAAAGTCCAACAGAGTTCAAGTCTGCTCTCGTCAGAAGCCTTTACAGAGAACCCTACAAGACTAATGTTTTCACTAAAGGGCAGGATGTGTAGATATTTCCTAGAAAAACAAGAGAACTCTATCAGCCTGGAAAATACACAAATCCTGTAAAAATACGTATTTGTGATGCTCCTGAGTAATGTTAACTGTGTGCTCACAGTACAACAGGATTTGAGGATTTAGCAGTAAAGATCTGGAATAACATGGCAGATGCCTTGCATTAAAGAATAAATGTATGACAGTAGTAAACACATTCTATTTTATTACATTTTTACATTGCTTTGAATCTTATGAGACTCATCACAAATTCACATGCTGGAATATGGGAGTGGTTATATTTACTTTTAAATAAGCAGTTAAATGGGACATGGGAAAATTTTAAAACTGTCAAGTTACATTAATAGGTACTGAACACTTCTCCCTTATTCATGCTAATGTATAGTGAAGCTTTTGACCTTGTTTTTGAATGTTACATTGTGTGAGGTGGGTCTGTTGAGAGAATTTATAAAATATTTTAGCCTATTTTTCTTTCAAGATTGTGATGATGAAGCTCTCTCTGGTAAGTTTTACATGGTGTTTAACTTAGCCCTCCCTTGGATTTTTGTTGTTGTTGGCTGCAGTGACTGAATCTGAAATCTGAACAAGGCTTGCATGATCCTGCTGAGGTTAAAAGACCCATCTGGCCTGATAAATTCCCTCAAGCTCTCTTCCCCTACGTCTTGGAAAGTCTGGTAGTGGGGAACAAAGTCTAGCAAGAGAGAGGGTGGTGTAGGGGTAAGAATTTCACATATGAGTATTCCTTTGAGTTTGCAATTCACATATCAACTTTACCACACGGGAGCTATTGGGTGTGTATACTAGGTAGACATTTAATTGGAAGGCCATACCTACATGAAACAGTTCTTATTTACAGGTCACATGCTGAGTTTAACAATAGGACAGGAAGCTCTCTTGTTATAAACAATGTCTCTAGCTTACTTTCCTTTATATCATTATTTGTTTCTTTTCTTAACAGCCAGTAACTGAAGTTTGACCACAGTGTTATTTAGCAAGCTGTAAATCAGTGTTGTGAGTGTCTTTATGATCATAATATGTGAAGAGGCTTTTGGATCCTCTTTGGTCTGCTGATGCGCTGTTTCCCACGTGGGTGGGTATGTGGATGAAGCAGGATCCCAGGCCTGTGACTGAGATAGGCTCAAGCCACATCAGGGCAGTGAACAGTCTTTGCTGTCGACTGGAGTTAAGTTAGGCATTGCAGTTATTTAGCTTTTTTCTGTCTTTTCATTGGCATAGAGGTGTTAGTGCTCTTCTAAATGTTTTAAAATGAAGGTCCTGTTACTACTAGACATACTAAGGAACTCAGGCTTGCTTAGTGAAGTAGGAACTTTACAGTCTGTGTCTATTTTATTTATTATGCCATTGCCCTTTTCATTCTGCTGTGAAAGATATCTCTGAGTACACAGGTGGCAGTTACTACATCTCAAATGTATCTTGCGGTGCAGTTCCAGATGGAATTATTTTTGCCTTGTATTGTGATATGATCAGATACACAGGAGAATAGAGAAGTTTTTCAGTTGATTACATTTCTATGTAACTTTGATGATCCTCACAAATACATCAAGTCCAAAAGTAACCCACATTCCATTGCCAAAAAATGTTTAGATGCTCACAGGCTTAAAAAGGTATGTTTAAGTTTTCTGCTGAATCATGCTATCGGCTTAGAATTAAATGATTACATATTTGGGCCTTTAGACTTTTTTTTTTTTTTTTTTTTAAAGTAAGCAGAAAACTAGTGATCTCTGAAAAGTGACATGCTTTTCTTGCTGTACATTGACATTTTATACACTTTGGTGATCTGTTCCAGAAAAGCAGCAGTCTTGGAAGTTTCCATCCATGTGTCCCATAACATCTATCATGCTTAGCTGTGTTTTGAATGAAGGCTATCCTAGAAGACCATAGTCTCAGGGAGTAGAGATATTCTGTAAATAGTAGAGCTTAGGCTGTTCTGTAAACTTAGACTCAGAGAACTGAGGAAGATAACTAGCTTGTCACCTTACTTTACTCCAGAATCTGTATGGTTTTTCTTCTCTAAAAGCACATTGCTAGCCAGCAAAAAATGATACAGGAAAGTAGTTGAGCTATTTCCCTAGATTTCACCAAATGTCTGTGTGGTTTTTTTTTTTCTTTTCCCAGTGGTGAAAAAAGTGGCAGAACTTGAACTTCCTGATGTGAGACTTCAGAGCATGAAGAATTTGCGCTGTAAGCTTGGGATCAGAAAGTAGTGAGCAAGAAGCTTAAATAAACTATGTAAGATAGTTTCATATTAAGCATGACAACTACTATAAGCAGAGAAAGAAGTCCCTTGGATAAGTTACGAATTAGTAACTTAGAATAAGTTATGAATTAGTTACAAAGCCTTCAAGCTTCAGCAGCTTGACTGATTCGTTTTTGTTTTGTTTTGTTTTGTTTTTTTTCTGAGACCAGTTTTTAATAGGAATTTGCTGGTTTCTGTGGTGTTGTGTGTTTTAAATTTTAGCACTGTAGTATTCCTGAAGGGTCCTTTATTGCAGCTAGCTATTTATGCCCTCTTTTTTTCAGAATCTATAGAGAGGTTTTGTGGCTCCTTGCCTCCTAATATTTATACTTGCACAATGCAGTGACCACAAATAAAAATATACCCACAAACAATATAGAAGAGAACTTTGAGTTCTGAGTTGCAAACTGCCCCTCTAGGCAGAGGTGGATTACTTTTTATCTGAAGTGCTCATACACTAATATACATAATACCTGAGGCCATATCTTGAGCACTTCTTTTAGTAAGTGGCCTGGCTTAAACAGCAGAGCACTCTTCCCCTTTCATTTGCTTGTTCCTTGGGCTACTCCTCCATTATGCTGGTGGGATTGTGTGGGCAAACAGTGGTGAACTGGACTGGTGAGCTAACCTGGTCTAAAAATACTGGCTCTTTATTTTTGATTTGGTTTTGATGACTTGTTTTTGACCTGAGTCAGTCCTCTGGTTCTGTTTGCTGTGCAGCACGCGGTAATGCTTACTTGTGGGTGAGGATAAACCTTAGGGATGGGGAGCCTGGTGCCAAGGTCCCATTTGTCAGAGTGTCCCAAGGGGGCAGTTAGGCAGTAGAGCAGGGCCGGTCTAATGGCTCCCTGCTGCAGTTGTGCTCAGGTCTACTCCCTACAAAGAAAAGAAAAAAAGGAAATCTATTTTTCTTGCTTAGTGAGTTGTATCGATTTCAGCAGATGAATGAATGGAGTGGGAGAGGAAGAACACACCATATCTTTTGGTGGCAGCAAGGAAAGGTACACAGAAACCTGTTTTTTGATGCTGGTAACTTGTCTGGTTTAAATCTACTGCATTAGAGATTGGCCTTTACAAATCTTTCTCTGTTTCCCTCTATGTACCTTTACAAACTGCAGTAGTAGCTGTCCAGTAAAAGAACTGCATGGTTCTCAGCTGTGGCAAACTGTCTGAGGAGCTAATTCTCCATCCAGCACTGCAACAAGCCCAGGATAGGAAATGGGGCTGTCTGGGCTGCATGACCCAGCGTAGTGTGAGTGGTACTGGCCGTGGAGCCTGCGCTGCTCCAGTCCTGTGGTTGTGGAGATTTACCCAGGTTGCTTTAAGTCAAAGGCTCAGGCCAGCTGTGCCCCTGGCACGTGGATAACTGAGTGTTCAATTTACTTTGCTCCTGCACTGAGCTCAGCCTGCTGCAGCTCCACAGTGGTTGGTGCTGCAGCTAGCTGGCTTCAGGCTAGTCTTGTATGCCAGCACTGCAGCATGGCACTGGCTGCTCTAGGAGCCTTACCAACTACTGTGTAGAGAAACCCAGAGTTGTTTGAGAAAAGGAGGAAAAAGTGTTAGTTCTATATTGTAACTTACATGTTTGGTACCACCAGAATCAGTGGAGAGATTGGATAACCTGACCCCAGTTTATTTCCATTTTGCTACAATGTGTAAAGAATGAGTACAGGACACACTTCAAGATCACATCTGTTGTTTCGTTTGGTGTTTTTTAATCTGGTAAGTAATGAAACTTTCTGGATTGCTCTTCCATTTTATTCAGCTGAAAAATTCAAACAACCATTCAATGAAGAATTGTCTTCATGTTTTATTACTTTTTTCCCTTGACTTGGAAAAGTTGTATGGATCCTTCTCTCAATACGTGGCTGATGGATTGTAGAATTTCACTGAACTTGCTACATTCACAGGTAAAACTGAAAGGACTTTTTGTAATCTTAAAAATTACCTTTCCCACATTAATTTAATCTTTCATACAAATTCTTGACATATTTATAAATGGTTCTTGTTGGCACTGATTTGCACCACTTTTCTAAGTGCTGGATTTAGCTGTTGTTGATAGGGGGCATGTTGGTGTTTTGGGGTTTTTTCTCCTCCAAACCCTTGTATTAGAGATTCTAACTCATCTATGGCTTATGCATGGGAAAAATATTTCACCTAAAAAAGGACACATTTAGCTATCTATTCACTGTATTTTCAAGGTGATATATGTATCCTAATGATCCTAATATTTAGGCACTCTGTCATCATATAAGAGCATGTAGGTAATCTGTAGGTTTGTTAAGTTGTATACCTACACACAGCTTTGGAAACTATTAACTCATGAGGAAAGAACAGTGTAGAGTGAACTTGTCCTAAAATCAAAGGCTTTGTTTAAAAACCAAAATAAACCACAAGCTTTCTATTTCTATGTGTTTCTGAGTGTTTATGGAAAAGGAAATACATTTTTGCTGACTTTTTCTGCTATTTTTAAAATTTCTTTTAAGGCAGTCCAGGAAGTTAAGAGGAATTGGGTTAAAGCAACAGATGAGCAGATGCAGGAACTTCAATTTCTACAAAAATGTAAACAAAGCAAAGGTAAGACAGTATTAAAAAAAAAAAAAATCAAAACAGATCAAAGAAGTGTGGTTTTTAAAGAAAAGAAACTAGGGGCTGTGACTTCAAAAACAGAGTGTGGTTTTGTGGAGTCATTTGAACTAGAGAACCAGGTATCCCATCTCCTGGTCAGATATTGAACCATCAAATAGAAAAGGAGATTCCTATCTCTGTTAATATTTTTTTAAAATCCCAGCAGAATGAGCTGTATCTCAAGGGCTGACAAGAAGTATTCGATTGAATGCTGTTCTCTGCAAAACTCAGGTGCAAAAGTTTGTCATTCAGTTTAGGCAACCAGATAAAAATTCAGACTGCTGGGTCTGTTGTTCACAGTATTTCTTACTTGTTAGTTTTATCTCACTATTATCATGTCTGCTAATCATCCAAAAGACCCATCTCATCATATCCTGTTAAAAAAATTAAAAATCAAATTTCTTACTCTGAACTATACGCACTATTCTCTGAATCAAGCACTGACCTATTGTGTGAATCTGTGTCCTTCCAGAAGAAAGAGCTTAAACATTTGTCTTATAGCCCTTTTTTTCCCTCTCCAAATCACTAGACCTACTTGCCTTTACAGCAAGTTGCATTAGTTCTGTCCTTTTGTGCAGTTCCCAAAGGAGATTTGAGAAATGCAGTTCTGTGGTACATACAGCTTCATGTTTGATCATTTTATTTGTGACTATCCAGAAGAAAGCTGCTCAGCTGACACCCATGTTGCCAATGATGAGATTAGCTACTGCATGGCATTGCCTACTAACCACATTAGAGGTCAGCTTTAAAATCAACAGGTTAAGAATTTGGCAGGTTACTTTTCTTGTAAGTACTTCACTGACTTTATGTCTACATTCACTTCCTCTTCATGAAAAATAAGGTTGGAAGGTCTGGGAAGAAAGGGGGTGGTGTGTTTTAAATCTCTTCCACTTGCCCATATTCTCCTTCAAACCTATTCTGAAACATATTCCCTTGGCAGCCTTTACATCAGTGAAACATCTCCCTTTACTCTGCTGTTTTCTCCCTTTCCTGGCATTCCATGTCATGCTTTACCTGCCCTTTTCCTTTCCTTATGGAGGTAGAGTTGTCAGAGTTTTGTGTGGGAGCAAAATAACTGCTTTAGCCAGCTTTGTGCTTGCAAAGACTCCCCCTTCCTACCTCCCACTTGCTCCCTCCCACAGAGAAAGTGTTCTAGTAAAGACTTCAGCTGTTTTATTTGTATACTGCATAAAATGAACCTAATTGATTCTGATTTAAGGCTGCTCCCTCTGTTCATCGGCTGGAGGGTTCTTGTTTAGTTTTTCTGTTTGTTTGTTTGTTTTTCCAGGGTATACAAAGGATGCCAAAGAAGACACACTGGAGCTCCCATTTGAGTACAATGACTCAGGCATGAAACGGGATCATTTTGTACACAAACCAGGTTTTTTTTCTCAATCCTTTCAGGAAGGGATCAGAGTAAAATGTAATCTTACAGGGTTAGTCATGCTGAGGCTGGGCCATAAGGAACTGTAGCTGGTTTATTGTACTATAAAGATGTTAAGAACAGGGTAAAATTAACTGAGTCAGTAAAATGATAGTTTAGTAGTTAGGGACTGTAATTTTCTCCTGGAGAAGGAATGGAAGAGTCAAGTATGTCATTTTGAAAAAATCAGAAAGTTCTCTGGTTTGTCCTCTTTAGACCTTTGTGTTCAGTAGCTGCGTGAAGAAAATGGTACCAGAACAGATGATGAAGGCAGCCAAAGGCCAAGAAATGGTGATCAGGTGTATTGGTATAGGAATTTGTATTTAATATGAGATGAGGCTGATACTCTACCACTCTTACAGCTGTGCTGAGAGAACTACCATTGAGGAAAAGTATCTTGCACATTCCAAAATTTCAGTCCAGAATTAATTGACTAAAAAGCACATCTTTGCTCAGTTTACTAAAATATGTTAGAAGGTTTATTATCACAGCTTTAGTAATATGTTTTACATTCTCTCGCCTTGACTTTGACTTTTTCTGAGTATGATAGAGGATATAGATGGTATAATTTTTTGTGTGTTCTGTGCTACCCTGTTTTATCCATTTCTGCCTTTCAATTTTTCCCTGCTTCACTTGCTTGCTCCATCTGCTGCAATGTTAGACCAAATGAGACCTGTGACATTCACACAGAGAAAATTTTTTATTTTAAATAGAAGTGTTAATAAACTAAAAGTCTGATTTGTAGCTAAAATCCTTGTATCTTTTGTGTGGGCCTTTCAGAATGGAAGGATGTTTAGATACTTGATATTTTTAAAAATAATTTCCAGCATCAGTAATGTCTTTATTTAACCTTGTGATATCTAAAGACTTTGTCTGCTAACTGAAAATGTCCGAAGAGGAAAAAAGAAAGGACCATGTGTAATCTTCTAGGCCTATGCTGATTAGAATGAGCAGTAAGGCAATGAACAGCATGTTATTTCATAGCTTTAAACTGTAACTGATGCAGAAGAAAAGACCAATTTTAATCTTGGGAAAGACTGGATTTCTTTATTTCTAAATTTTTTTATAACGGAAGCAAACTTTTAATTGTGAAGATTAGCATTCATTATGTAACTAATCAGCTGTGGATAGCAGCTTGTACTAAAACAGAGAATTTTGAGAGAAGGGCCACTCTGCCAGTTCATTTCTTATACTGCTGCTGCTGGTGTAACCCAATACTGATTTGCTCAGCATATTTTGTTACAGTACTTAGAAGAGCATTTCAGCTTATTCTCAATTTACGTTCATCAATCTGTTCTGGAGATCAAAATGCCTGAATAGATGAAAAATAGTAAGAAATACAGCATCCAACAAAAAGAGGTCAGTGACTGAGAAACTGAGTCCAAAATGTAAATACAGTGTGTTCTTGCATGTGTTTAGCCCAACCACTGTTTTTTTGGTTAAGTAACAAAAAAATTTAGTAAGAACTTCTTCAGGTAGGAAAAGAAGGAAAACTTAAGTTTTTGGGAGGATAAAAAGGGTAAAAAATACGTCTGAATAAAAATAAATTATTTTAGCTTGATGGTTCAACAACTTGCTTAATTTTATTTGCTTATGGCAAATGTTTCTGAATAACACATTTTGAAATTTACAGAAAGACAGAATGTGCGTGGAGATCAGGTATGTATAACTGCATGCACCTGCTGATATATTTTACAGACTTGCACTTAGATTCCACACTAGGATTGTTTGTGCATTTGTTTTTTCCCTCTGGTTGGGAATCATACTCATTTGGAAAATCTGACATGCATGTATTCGTACACAGACATTACCATCACATAAAAGATGCATCTCCAAGTTCATTTGCAGAAATTAATATCCATTGCTGATAGTTCCTGAACAGCTAAATAACTAAAAGATGTTGCTCTTTCAAGTAATTTGTTGAATGAAAGGGAATAACATAAAGTGAATTAAAATAAATACCTCTACCTACAGCATGTGATTGGCTGAAGAAAAATGTTTCTAAAAGAAAAATATTTCTAAAAACTCGATCTGAATTCAGAAAAAATATGATGCTGCAGTACCTTCAGAAACCATAAAACCAATCACGAACTGCTCTTCAATAAGCAAATGAGTTAAACTGTGTGGTGAGTTCTCTTGCTCCTTTCTTCAAAGTGCTCTGTACTTGTTGCTGCTGGAGATGAGATTCTAGGTTAGGTGTGGCCTTCAGCATTCACAAATAACTTGCAAATGATATTAAGAGAGGCAGCATCTTGTGACGAGTATTGCACCTACACTGGAGACCGAAGGATGTGGTTTAGTGGCTTTGCTGTGGCGAAGCTTTAGCAAGGACTAAGTTGCGTGGCACTCTGGGCTTGAGGCCATTGGTGTGACCTGAACATATATAAAATATTTTTTGTGAGAAGAACAGCCTTGGACAGGGCAACAGAAAATCACTGAGCATATCAGCTGTGTCTGATTGCTGATACAAAACTCAGTGAGCTGAAAAACTTAAAGCTGATAATTAGACTAGAGCTGTTAAAGCAAGTCCCAGCATGCTCTTGTGTTTAACAGTGAGAGCATGGAATGGTATATGTCATTTATACAGCAGATTTGAAGTGGTTTATATCTTCATACACCAAGCTGTGTTTTTAGGGAATCAATATCAAATCTTAAACCATACTTAACTAGCTTCTCAATGCTGTGATCACAATGTTCTTAAGGATTTCCTCTGCTATTTCTCTACTTTTTTTTTGAGATGCTTGAAAAATATAGTAAAAGTTTATATTTTGTACATTCTTATTTGAAAAAGCGTTGAGTTGGGTCTTTATAATTTTGCCATTAGCATCCTCAAGAGCCTTATAAATCTTCATTCTGAGTTGGAGAAAAGTTTAACTGATGCTGTTGAAAGACTTTGAAAACTTACTGCTGACTCATGAGAAGAAAAACATGACTTTTATTTTGTTTCTGATCCTGTAGGAGTACATGATACTACTAGCTTAGCATAACAGCCTGAAAATTCTTGTCTGATTACACAATCTAGTGCAGCAGTGAGATTTAGTAGGAAAATGAAGAAGCATAGCTGGACTTTGCAGATAGTGAGGCTGTGTTGTAGAAGTGCCTGCACCTAGGCAATTCTGCTGTTATGTGTTATTTTAGAAATCTTGCAACAGGCATGAAATAACTTCTACAGAGATAATGTATGCAAAACCTGGTTCCAGCTTCCTAATGCCTTGATGCTAGTTACTGCAGCATGGTTATGTAGCTTCATGATGGACACTTTTATTAGATTTTCAGGACATTTACTTTACAAATATCAAGAAGATAAATCAGTGCCATAAGTTTTCCTAATACAACAGAAAACTGCAGGTACAGGCAATAGAATAGTATAATTTGCCTGCTTATACCTGCCAGATGATATGGTATTCAGAAGCTTCAGACAGTATTGGGTACTCTTTAGGAAAAGTGAGTTGAAAGGTACCATTTCTGCAGTTGTTATGGTTAAAGAATGTGTGATTAACAGCAGTCAATCTAATTCAGGCCTATTCAGCAGTTAAAGTACCTGCACCTATGTCCTTGTGTTCACTATAATGCCAAACATCGATGTTGGCACATCTGGGACTGCTGTCCAATCCACACATACAGTACATTGTAATAAGCCTTAGAGCAGAAGCAACTGTTCTTGTGTCCTATTCCAGCAGGAAAAAAAAATAAAAAAATCTGTTCTCTCTGAAATATCCCAAAGAGATCAACCTGAACTGTATTATGTGAGATTTTCTAGCTTGTTTGTATCTACCTATGATTACTGAAATGCACATGCTAACTGTTTATTTGTTCCACTGCATGTAGTTAATTTGTATCTCAAATTTTTCCTTGTATCTCAAGAAAAAGATTTTTAGTTAGGCCAAATGAAGATGACTGTGCATTTGAGAAAATAAGAGAAGAGGACCTTAATAATTTATTTTAGATACTGTCTTTCAAAATGAATTGTCTGAAAATAATAAACACATTGTTGAACTCTTGAATTATAAAGAAAATAAACAAACAAAACCCACAAAACAAAAACAAAAAAAAAAACAAAAAACCCCAACCAAAAAAAAAAAAAAAAAAAACCAAAAAAAACCCCAAAACAACAACAACAAAAAAAAAAACCCCAGAAGCCAACCAAAAACCTTCACTGTCATTCCTTCATTGTGCACTGTTCTTTAGAGTTTTTACAAATCTAGGTACTTGTGAGAATGGGTGCTGAGACTATGCTTTTTTGTTTTGTTTTCCATTTCCCCAGACACTGTTCGAGCAGAAAGGGGAGGGTTGACAGGAAAAGGTGCTACTCTGTTAGCAAGAAAAAGTACTTACATATTAGCTTGTAATGTTTCTGAGTGTCTGCAATTAGTGTGATGGTTGAACAGGCTATTGCCACCTAGGCATTGTCTGGGAAAGGCATGCATTTCCTCTGATCCTTCCAAGCAGACCAGACTGTTGTGGTTCGCTTACTGACCTGCTGAGGTATCATCCATCCAAAAAAAAAAAAAGCTACGCTAATATTTTGGGTGAAGTCAAATAACTTCAGCCCCCACCCTTTCTCCCCTCTCACCCCCGCTTCCATTCACATATACTCAGAGAACCTTGGTGCTGAGGCAGGGACAGAGGCACTGTAGCACTGTACTTTTGCCTTAATTTTTAGCTTGCTGATTTTTGTGGTGTTAGAGGGATAGCACACACAGCAGCGCCCAAATCGCAGAATCACAGAATCAGGTTTGGAAAAGACCAAAGGCTGGAAAAGACCTCTGAGACCGAGTCCAACCTCTGCGGAACACCTCCCCATCAACCACCACGGTCCTGTCTTTAAGTCTTTAAACGCCTCCAGGGCTGGAGCTTCTCCCACCTTCCTGGGCAGTGTCTAATCGCCCTTTCTGGGAAGAAATTCCTCCTAATGTCCAACCCCAACCACCCCTGGCACAGCCTGTGGCGATGTCGTTTTGTGCCGTCCCTTGTTTCCTGGGAGAAAAGCCCGATCCCCGCCCGGCCTCAGCCTCCTCAGGGCTCTGTGGGGAGCGGTGAGGGCACAGCCGAGCCTCCTTTGCTCCGGGCAAACAGCCCCAGCGCCATCAGCTGCTGCGCCCCGGACCTGTGCTCCAGCCCCTGCCCCAGCTCCGCTGGACCCGCTCCAGCTCCTGAAAGTCCTTCCTGAACTGAGGGGCCCGGAACTGAGCCCAGTACAGGAGGGGTGGCGCCACCAGAGCCGAGTACGGGGGGACGATCCCTGCCCCGGTCCTGCTGGCTCTTCCCGCTTTCCTGCCTCTCGCGGGCCGGCACCGCACCGCGGCCCTGCCCCGTCCCCGTGCCCGGCCAAGGCCGCCGTGAGGGGGCGGACGGACACGGAGCGCCCGGCGGCCTCCGCCCAGCAGGGGGCGCGCGCGCCCGCCCGCCCGG